>NW_027203381.1:96875019-98205519 GCF_024711535.1 Dipodomys merriami | reverse complement strand
GGTTGACA
This sequence comes from Dipodomys merriami, assembly GCF_024711535.1. NCBI lineage: Eukaryota > Metazoa > Chordata > Mammalia > Rodentia > Heteromyidae > Dipodomys > Dipodomys merriami. The sequence goes on along the minus strand of NW_027203381.1, from coordinate 98,205,511 downwards.
AATGTTATGCTTTCAGTGGAATGAAGAAGCAGAAATTTTTTTTTTACAACAAGTAAATATGAAACTTCAAGCCACCTCTAGAAAACTTCACTAGAAGACTCAAGACTAGAAAACTCAAGATATGCTGTACTCATGCTAACCATGCTTTATTACAGGGTAAGACTACAGAGGAAAAGTAGCAAGGAAAATAATTCAAGGGGAAAAGCTCAGAAGGAATCTAGATGCTAAGTTATAAGAACCCTGTCCTGATTCTTTCCATCAGGAAAGCTCACTCAGTTTCCAGGATTTCATTGGATCATGGAGACCAGGCACTCTCTGCCTTGGTATACAATCAAGCCCAGACCCTCTGGCAGAAAGCAAGTGTTCAGCATGCTTACACTGTTTTTACACAGATATGAAACAGAAAGAACACAGTTCTATGTAAGAACTTTCTAAAATCTATGTTTATGGCCACTGGCCAAGGCACTTTTTTTTTTCTTCAGGATAGCAGTCTTAGTCATGTAACATTTATTTTTTTTCCTTCATAAAAGCAGACCTAATTCTATAATAATAAAATACTTAGTGATTTAGGTTTCTTAAAAGAGAAAAAAAAATCATTTTATCTCAGAGATACTCAAAAGCAAGCTAAAGAATCTTAAATATGAATTCAGAATCTCAATAGTGGAAGGACACTTGATTGAGGTACATTGTTTTGAACCTAATTTCAATAGCTACACTGGATAATGAAAACATTATATCATATATTATTGAACTACTTCATTGAATCTAAAATGTGGAGGGGACGAACAAGCTTAAGGATCATGTCACCAGTGAAAATATAGATTAAGATGTCCAATACTACTATCATAGTTTTCACATTCAGTACTCATCAGTTCTACTTTTCATCATTCAGGAATTAGGAGGAGGAGTTATGATGAATTCCAAATCACTGCTGCATTAAAAATATTGCTCAGGATATCTCTAGTAATAAATGAACTAAATCATCTCAAATGAACAGTTTGCCTTGAATCAAAGAATGAAAATGTCTAACAAAGGGTACAAATAAAAAAGGCAATTTACTCTTTCTACTGCAAAATGCCATCAGAGCCCATAATACAGTTGATATATCCAGTTGATTAGAGGCCCATAAAAATATACAGAAGAATTACAAAAAAAGAATAAAGTATTACTTTGGTGGGTTTCAATAGACAAGGCAAGATGTCAGATTTATTCTGTTGACTATGATTTACAAACAACTGAGAAGCTTAATACCCAAAAAATTGAGAGAGCTAGCTATTAACTTGCAGATAATTATGATAAACAAACCAGCAAAAATGTAACAACAAATAACAGCATACCTCACTGTCAATATGAAAAAGTTTGAGGATAACTTAATCATTTGTTTCATAATTCAAACTATTAATTTTCTTGATCCATTCATGTACAGAGGGGAATCTGGGATGATTCTATATCTTAGCTATGGTAAATAATACTGCAATGGACATAATTGTGCTGGTAGCTTTAGGGTGGCTGTGTTTGATGTCAATTAGGTAAATGCCTAGGAGTGGGATTTCTGGGTTACAGGGGAGCTCTATGTTTAGCCTAATGAGGAATCTCCATACTGCTTTCCAGAGTGGTTGATCAAGTTTACACTTCCACCAACCACGAAGTAGCGTTCCCCTTTGGCCACATCCCTGCCAGCATCTGTTATTAATCGTTTTCTTGACAATGGCTATTCTAACGGGGGTGAGGTGGACCCTCAATGCTGTTTTGATTTGTATTTCTTTTATGGCCAGGTATGTTGAACATTTCTTCCTGTGAGTATTGGTGATTCTTATTTCCTCTTCAGAGAAGTCTCTCCTGAAGTCTTTAGCCACTTATTAATGGGGTGCCTTTTTTTTTGAGGATTTGTTTTAGGTGATTTAATTGTTTGAGCTCTAAGTATATTTCAGATATGAGGTCCTTGTCTGTTGTATACATAGTGAAGATCTTCTCCCAAACAGTGGTCATTCTATTTATGTTGCTAGCTATATCCTTTGTCAAACAGAATTCTGCAGTTTATTGCAATCCATTTTCCAACCTTTCTTTGATCTCTTGTTTCTGGGTCTCAGCCCAAATGGTCCTCAGTAGATGAATGGATCAAGAAAATATGGTATACATATACAATGGGATTCTATACTTCATTAGAAAGAATGACACCGCCCCATTTGTAAGGAAATGGAAAGACTTGGAAAAAATCATATTAAGTGAAGTAAGCCATAGGCTTACTTAGCATATGTCTAAGGTAGTTCAAGCAGAGGATCACAATAGCTCAAGAGCTATGAACATATGACCATACAAAATGATGCTAATTGAAATGAACTCTAAGATATGAAACAAGAGTTGTGTATGTGTGTGTGTGTGAGAGAGAGAGAGAGAGAGAGAAAGAGAGAGAGAGAGAGAGAGAGAGAGAGGAGAGAGAGAAAGAGGGAGAGGGAGAGAGGGAGAGAGAGAAGGAGAGAGGGAGAGACAGAAAGAGTATACTCTTTGCAGTTATTTCTTTTTCCTTTTGATTTATTTTTCTTTGTTTTATATCCTTGTTGTCACTGTTTTTTATTTCAGGCCCTTTGTCTTATTTATCTGATTTGGGGAAGGGAAGAGGAATCACAGAAATGGTGAGACAAAGAACAAAGGCTGATCCAATGCAACAACAACATTCAGTAGACACAACTTGAGCAGGAGAATAGCTGGGGGGTCAGGGAAACAAGAAAATGAGGGAGGGAGTTACAATGCTTAACAGGAATTGTACTCATATCCAACTGCAACCCCATTGTATATCACCTTTACAATAAAATAAAAAAAAATAAAACTACTAATACATAATTTGGGAACTAATGTGGACAGTTAACTGATTTGCTCAATGTCATTTAATTTTCATAAAGCAGAAAAAATTCTTTATAGAAAAAGACATTGAAATGAATCTGAGTTTCTTATTAGCCACTCTATGTAAATCATATTTACATCTATACTAGATGTGAGTCATCTAGTATAGAAGCTGAAAGCATTGACAATATATACCTATAAGAAATTCTAGCAATCAAACTAATCAGGGCTGTGGTTGGTTTGGTAGTTTGAAATATTCAACCTATAATCAAGTAATAAGGACTTAATAGGGAAATTTTTGTCACACAGAGATATTCCTAATATTAACATTGTAGAAAATACTCTTACAATCAAAAATAGTTGATTGTCTCACATTCTGCCAATAAACTTTATAATGAAATAAAACACAGCCAAATTTTCTTGGCAAGAAAGTGTAATCAGTTATAATGACAATTATTTAATGAAATTACATTTTGTAATCCAAGCCTGTTTTGCAAATGTTCTATTTATTTGTGGTTCAGAACAACCTCTGAGATTTTCAAAACACACAACCTAATTCTTCAGATATTGTTAAAGCTTCTAGAAGGAATTATTAAACTGGGGCAAAAGTTCAAAAGATGGTATGATTGTTTTGGTTATTCCATGGTGACTGAGACCAAAGTGCTATGAAACAGTATGACATAAAACCATGAAGTAAAACCTTCCATGTTTCTATCTGGGTTTCCATTGGGGTAAAAGAAGATGTAAAAACAAAAACATTTAAATACAAATTGTATTTATGATCTAATTTGTTCTAGCAATTGAAATATTTAATTTTCAAATGCATCTTCAAAAATATAATGATATCTGAATGATATCAAATCAAGATAATTGTTATTAAACTACATATTTTTCTAAAGTAGCCTGGAATTTAATTACTTGTGCATGCCACATATATGTTTTAAAGTATCATGATTGATGGAAGGTGTTGAGAATGTATCTGTTAGTGATAAATACACAGTAACATTTTCATTAAGTTGAATGCATAATATAGGGGTACAAACAAATTATAAATACTAACAAAATATATTGTTACAAGAGTGATTAAATTTATAAAACAAAACCAGTCAATAGTCATTCAAACCTGTAATCCTAGCTATTCATAAGGCTCAGATCTGAGAATTCTGATTCAGAGGCAGATCAGGCAAGAATTTCCTTGAGACTTTTATTTCCAATTAATCCACAAAAGACCAGAAGCAGAGGTATGTTTCAAATGGTGGAGCACCAGCATTAAGTGAAAATGCTGAGAGACAGCACCCAGGCCAAGTTCAACTCTGAATACCAGCACTGTATATCTATATCTATATCTATATCTTTCTCTATATATATATATTTGCAGGAGAGAATACTAATGTACTGAAAAAGTAACTGTTATATTTACATGAGGGTGAGTGGGAAGAGCTAAATTTCTTAGAAGTCACATGAAGGTTGAAATCTATATCATAACTGTATACATCATGGAAAATTAACTTGAAGTTCAGTCTTCCTGAATATACACGGATGCCATTCTTGACACTACAGGTTAACACTGTCTTCCTAATTTAACTGAACACTGTAGAGGTAGGAACTATGCGCTAGATTATTTTGATTCATTTTAACCCAACTGACATTAATTAAATTAATCATTAACACAGAAAGCTAAAAACCACAAAAACATCCAAAGCAGTAAAACAACACATTTAAACCAATATAGTCTACTAACAAGTACTGTTCAAGCTAGGTGTCAGTGGATCACACCTGTAATCCTAGCTAGGCAGGAAGCTTATATATGAAGGATTGAGGTTCCAAGACAGGCCAAACAGAAAAATCCTTGAAACTCTCATCTCTAACAAACTACTCAACAAAAGCTGGAAGTAGAGTTGGGACTCAAGTGGTACACAACTAGCTTTGAGTGAATATATATACACATACATCTAAATGTATGTGCATAAATATTCAGATATATTGCTATAAGAAATGGAAATTAAAAAATATGTCACTGGAATAAATGAAACATAAGCAATGGCTGTCAAAGTAATAGATACTTAAAAAAATAGCTCAGTAATTATTGTGATGTAGAATTTAGAGAGCTAATTTCATGAAGGAAACTAAATAAATTACTTAGAACAGTTGAATAAAAGATTATCTTCATCCCTTTTCCCTACAGTTTATAATCCCTGCTTAGGGACCTTTTAGAACATGTTTACCACTAGAAAAAGTTAAATTACTAAACTCCACTAATCTTTCTTCCTTATTAATGCATGAATTTATGTATTAGAGATTTTTAACACACATGAGCATTCATGCAAACATATACCTCAATTTAAAAGAAAAGTAAAATGTCCAGCCTCTAGTTAGAATAAGTTCAAATTGGTCTGTATATATAAAATGTACATTGGAATATGAATGCTTATGATTAAACATTGAAAATTTTCCCAAATGTTATATAAACCTCTGGTGAGAACAACAAAAAGAAGAAACCATAAAAACATCAGTATCCTTAAGGAATTATCAGCTTCTTTTTGTTTGTTCTTATTATGAATTTTGCATTTGCACATTGCTGCCTAGAATTTCAAAAGGTTTGTCAATGATTAATTTAAGAATGTACCCATGTTGCCAAGATATTGCTGAGATATTTTTACATAGATACAGATATATGTATAGATATTATGGAGAAACTAATCAGAAAAATAGACCTTCCAATATGCAGGAATGTTACAAATAAGGAAACAAACAGTACCAAATGATTACTGCACTCTAATATATATTAGTCAATTTCAGGTCCTTACCCACAGATCATATGAGAAGCAACAATGTGTGTTTTATCAGAAAATCAAATTGCTGATTATTTGAAAGTTAAAAATGAATTTAAAGAACTTAAATATATATTATATAAAATATGTATTAAATATTATAATATATGTTAAATGCTAGACTTTATCTGAGGGCTTTCCTGGATTAGTTGTATGTGATTCATACAATTATCCTCCAGACTACACATACTACAAGGGCTGGCACCGTCTTCATGTGATATATAGGGTCTCATTCTATGTCATAATCAGTCAGTTCTAGTGTTGTAGAGTAAGAGAGATCATAAAAAAATATGCGATGGAATATATATGGAATGGATGTTACAGAATTTCAATTAAAAAATCCTTACAAATCAGGCAGTAATAATCCATAAATGCTTTAAATATATAATTATATTCAATTTTTTCATTGTATCCTTGGTAAAATATATTATTTTATTCTACAATGGTACAGTTTCCATTTGAGACTGAGAATTAAATTAAAATAAGACAAATTAAAAGATGATCCAGGTCTTCAAAACTTAATGAAAACTCAAAGTAACAAAATCTTAATATGTATTTTGTTGTTGTTGTTGCTCCTTGGCTTTTCTTTGCTGGTTAATGAATGATCTGTTAGTTAAATTGAAAGCTCTGAATTACCACAGGAATCTTGATGAGAATTGTAGTAAAACTTTCAAACTTGCTTCTTGAGAGACCTTTTGCTCAAGAATGCATGTTTGTAATGTACCAAGTATCTTCACTGTTAATATTGTTGATTCTAGTGACCAAATCTATTTTAGAAAGAAATGATTTCAATTTGGATGTTACAAAACTCTAAGTAGAAGCTCAGATAAATCAAACACTCTCACTTTTCACTAACACAGAAACATGATTCAAAATCATTCAATCAGTTCCATGAAGGATATAGATGAGGAAAAAAAGGAATAAAATGGATGTAGAAAGTCAATAATGATTGTAAATGGAAGAAGAGAATAAAACAATTTCATGAAGAAATGGAAATGTTCAGAAAACAATAGATATGAACAACATTTAATACTGCTGTGGAATATTAACTCATTTTCTCATAATTGGATGACTTTTTCCAATTATTATGATGTCACATCAATTATCAGGCCTATTGATTCAAATTCCTGATTACTTTTTCCTTAGAGCAAGAGCAATACTAACTATTCTTGGTGTGTCTACCTCTTCCTGTTACCATCAAAGCACACAATTCTTTGACCTTTGATTTAGCAAGTTAATCAACAAATTATTTCAAAGATGCTTTGTTTACTGTACTTGTTAGTCTTTGGCAATTGACTGAAAATAAACTGAAAAATGTATCACTTTGAAAGATGAAAGAGAGGAAGATCTAGTTGAAGACAAATGCTTGCTTATGAAAAACTTTGTCATATTTATAGATAAAAGACCTATATTTGTTTCTCATAATTCATAAACATTTCATAAGGAAAAAATCTTTGAAGGTTTCTGATCTAATGAAAACAAGAAAAGAAAATGATTTTGATAAATTGGGAGTGGTATTATATATCTGTTGTGGGTTTGGTTTTTGTTTTTGTGATTTTTTTTTTTTTGGTAGATAAATGAATTGTGGCCCAGACACGGTTGGTGCACCAAGCAGGGAACAATAGCTTTCTAAAACTCCAAAGCTTGTTGATATCACTTGTGATTATAGGGGCATACACTTGAACTGTACCATTTTTCTCTTCAGTGGTGACCACTGTGGAAGCACACTGGCTCAGAGGTCGGCAGGGCGCTTTCAAGTTCAGTTTTATAATTTTGAAGAACTGGATTGTTGAAAACTGATAAGTTCCCAATTTAGTCTGTCAAAAACATGAAAGTGGTCTGCCACTCTACTTTAACAAAAATCTTCCTTCTTTAAACACAGCAGGGAGGTTAACATAATGATCTTCTTCAAAATTGGATTTAAATTAAATGACTGATTTCAAGATTTTGACCAAATGTTTTGGAAAAGGAAAATTATCTCCATGGTACACTTGATGGATATTTAAAAATACACTATCCTAAAGAATGATATTTCTCCCTGTATCTTTATCTCCAAATTATTCAAGTTTCTAAAAGATAGAACAACAGAAGTCTTAACCTACTGGAAATATTTTGATGCGACTGAAATTTTCAAGTGTAAAACCGCTAACAAGAATGTAGGAATGTATTTCTGTACTGGACAATGGCTAAGATTTCTGACTAAAATATAACATGAAGTCAGAATTTGTCTGGTATATTACATTCCACTCAGACTCTCACATTTAAGAGGGATACTGACAACTCCAAGTTTGTTAATAAATAAGAATTTGAAACCATGTAATGCAATAGCAAAAACAATTGGGGGAAAATGAAAATACACTCTCTGGAAATAGAAACTACCACAGGGTATAAAACTCAAATGCACACTACATAGAAAAGTGATTGGATCTGCTTTGTGAGCTTCCATGAGTAACAAATTGATAGACAGACTTTGAACTCAATATAAAAATATATATATGGAAAAGGTTACTTCACAAGGCAAGCTTCAAAGTACTGGAGATATTCAAGGTAAGGAGAATTAGGAATTATGAAGAAATCCTAAGAATTAAACTATGACACTGAGTCCTTTCAAAGTCCTAAATTTTCTAGATGAGAATGTACCACAAGACAGCTCCCAGATTTATAAGAAAATTTCAGAGGAAGGTAAATAGCAGCATAGGGCCATAACAATACATTGTGACTGAAATCCATATAACTATGGCATCACCTACAAATACTTCCTTGAAGAAGAATGATAAAAATAATCTGTGCAAAGATTAAATTAGTAAAATCAAGAATAAATGAAAAATTAAAGAAAATATTTTGAGAAAAGAGCAGTGAGATGCATGATTACCAGTAAAAAGCAAACAAACCCCAAACAATCATCATCCATCTTTTTTAAAATATATATTTACTGTAGGGCTGGGAATGCGGCTTAGTGGTAGAGTGCTTGCCTAGCATGCACAGACCCCTGAGTTTGATTCCTCACCAACATATAAAAGGAAAAAGCCAAAAGTGGTGCTGGGAATTACACTCAGGGAGCTTTTTTGCTCAAGGCTAGCACTCTAACACTTTGAGCTACAGTGTTACTTCCAGTTTTCTGGTGGTTAATTGCTCCGGCCGGCTTTGAACCACAATCCTCAGATCTCAGCCACCAAAGTAGGTAGGATTACAGGCATGAACCACCAGTTGCCAGCTTCATTTAGTTATTATCATTTTTTGATGTCTGTAGAATTGTAGTTCAAAGCCAGTCTGGGTAGGACAGTCTATGAGACACTTATCTCAATTAACAACCAAGAAGCTGAAAATGGAGCTGTTCCTCAAGGGTTAGAGATCGAGGCTTGAGTAAAAATACTCAAAAGACAATGCTTAGGCCCTGAGTTCAAGCCCCAGGCTCATCAAAACAGAAAACAATAAAACATCACACTACCAATATGTAACATTCACTCTAAAATACAGACTTCACCAAAGTTTTACACAACCATACATAAATAGATTGATAGATACATTCATACATACATACAACATATTTACATACATATATACTTACAGATACACAGATACACATCCATTTTTCAAGGTATTTTGTATACATGTAATATAGAACTCTTTTTTCATGCATATCTTTAAAGCTAAGTGTCTTATTTGTGCAATTGAGAACAAAAATCACTGAATTAGCTACAAACTTGATTGTGTTAACAGTAACAAACTATTAAATCACCTATATATGTAATTAACAAACATTTGGATTTTAGGATGTGATATGCATACAAATAAAATGCATACAACACACGCATAAAATGGTGGGAAATTACACTCTAGTTGATATTTATATGAGCTAATTCCTATCTACAAGGAGTTGAAATGTAAGAACTTACATTTTTAAAAAATGAATCTGAATGCCATCTTCTACAAGATGTTAATACAGCCTGCATAAAGAACTAAGTTTTACTCTGAGTTGTTCCCAGTATCTCTGAACTACCTAGGTTTGTGCTCAAATAGCTTCAAAGGTTTGTTTCTTAAGATAACTTCCTAGACACCAGCGGGTTTTTAATACAAGTGAAAATCTTCAGCACAGCAGGGGGAAAGCCAAATATAGAGAAGACAAAGAAGAGAACCATGATAGCAAACCACAGCTATACTTTTTCTGACACAAACACAAATCATTCCCTGCCTCGGAAACTTGCTTTCCCTTGTGTTAGAGTATGTGAGGATGAAGGAGAAAGAAGCACAGAAGTAAAACAGAATATACAGAATGTTCTATGGCTGCATTAATGAGAGGTAATCTCAGGTCATTATCAATTCAGAGATGACGAAGAATTACTTTTCCTCAAAGTATTTGGTCTTGAGTGAGTTTTATTTTTCTATTGGTATGATCTTTTATACTTAGATTCCTTGTAGAAATTTGAATTTATATGTTTGAATTAAAAAATGTAGAGACAGGGCTGGGAAGCTGGCTCAGTAGTAGAGTGCTTGCCTCACATGCATGAGGCCCTGGGTTCGATTCCTCAGCACACAGAAAGCAGAAAAAAGTGGGAAGTGGCACTATGGCTCAAGTGGTAGGGCACTAGCCTTGAGCTGAAGAGCTGAGGGTCAGCACCCAGGCCCAGAGTTCAGGCTCTACGATCGACAAAAAAACAAAAAAATACAACAACAACAAAAAATTGTAGAGACAACTTATCACATGTCTGCTAAAATTGAAAAGCAGTAATATAAAAACCATGAACTAGTCATTACTGTGGTTTGCAGTTATGCCTTTCAAATACCATACACCTTTATGAACAAATGAATATTTGGAATCTACGAGGGAAAGGAAGAAAAGAAGAGAACAAGACCAAAATAACAATAAACAAACAAAAACAGTGCATGAAAAAAGAAGGTTGCCCGATAAAACTTTGAAAAGCTGTTGGTAAAAACCATCTGTTCTAAACAAAGCAGTGTTTTTTTAGAATAAAAATATAAATACTGAATCAGGTTGTGCTTTCTAGTACTAAAAACAACAGTAAGTAAAGCTTCATTTTTCTAAAATGTGAATTGTAAGAATTGGGAGTTGATCAAAAGAAAGAAAACTGGGGGATTTTAATGAAATAAACGACTTAAAAAGTGACAAACATCTCTCAGTAAGGGTCAGAGAATAGCTCAGAAACAGCAGAGCCTGAATGTCAAAGCAAACCTGACCTAAAATCATTCCATCTCCTAACTCACCTTATTATCATACTTGTAAAGGAGGAGGAGGAGCAACTGAACAGTAACAAGTAACAAGCATGTAATTATTAAATACATACTTGCACACTAATCAATGGAATGTCTCTTAGATAAGATCAGAAGAAATATGTCATGAACATTTAAAACATGCACATGCAAAGAAAATCACACATTTTTACTATTGATTTAGCTAGTAAACAAAGAATAAAAAGAAAATATCAAGGACAAACATTCCAGGAAGTATGAGTTTAGGCTCAAACTTAAGAAGGAATTTTACATGGGAGAGTAGTAGCACCCTAAGATATGTATCAGAGATTCTCTGACTAAAATACCAAATAAAGCTTGGCACTGGTGGCTCACGCCTATAATCCTAGCTACTCAGGGGACTGAGAGCTGAGGATTAAGGACCAAAGCCAACCTAGGCAGGTAAGTCCTTGAGACTCTTATCTCCAATTAACCACCAGAAAACCAGAAGTGGTATTGTGGCTCAAGCCTTGAGCTAAGAGCTGAGGGAGACAGTGCCAAGGCCCAGAGTTCAAACACCATGACCAAACAAAAACAAAAACAAAAAAACAAACTTACAAACAACACTTTTGGTAATTTAAAACATTTAAAAGATTATTTCTATTAAATAAAGATAGTAAGTTTATTTGTTTTTAAAGACTAATGCAGAATAAAGTATATACACAAGTAAGATTTCAAAGTAATCCTCACTGCAAAGCAGTTAACAGGCCTGGGAATATAGCTCAGTGTAAGAGCACTGGCCTAGTATGTGTAATGTCCTGGGTTCAGATGTGGGGAGCAGTAGGGGAAGGACAGAGAACAAGAATAGATGATAGCTCATTTTCAATTATTAACACAACCTTTAAAAATTTATCACTTTTACCAGAAATACTTTGAAGTTAACATTTTGTTTTTTCTTGACAACTTAAATATAAATTGTGAACATAATTTGAAGCTTTTTTTTAATGATTCAGGCTTATTATGATCAATTATTACAACACAGTGCAGGCTAATGATGCCCAGAGGGACACTTAAGTGTACAGACCTGTTCGCTACTGCACCTAAGTGGCCTGACATTGCTGTGCTTTCAGTTCTGCTTTCTGACCTTGGTAGCTATTTGCTCTTTACTGTTATTCTCAGAGGTGACATCTCAATTCTGTTAGCTGTTGATTATAATCTGTCATTTTGGCAACTTGCACTTCCATTAAAAACAAAGAAAGAAATGAACAAACAAAACAGGTTAGCTTGCTTTAACAAAAATTAGTATAAGCCAGGTTTTGGTATCTCATGCCTCTAGTCTTAGCTACTCAGGTGGCTGAGATCTGAGGATCATTATTTGAAGGCAGCCCAGGCAGAAAATCCTATGAAACACTCAACTCCAATTAACCAGGAAAAAGCTGGAAGTGAAGGTGTAGCAAACAACACAGAACTTCAGTCTTGAGCAAAAAGCTAAGAGACAATGTCCAGGTCCTGTGTTCAAATCCCACCCCTCCATCCCCCCCCACAATAGTATTAGACCATAATACACAAAGAGCCATAATTATTATGGCACATATACTAGCTCATGCAAAATTGTTGTTTCTATCCTTTTTGTTTCAGAGGAGTAAGCTAATAAATTTTCTCAGAAGATGATTATGAAAATGGTATTATAATGATGATGATGATCACAATTACCACAACTATAAATAAGATATTGGGAAAAGTATGTTAATGAATCTTCACAACCTTAGAAGGAAGACAAGTGATAATCTTATTTTACATAGAAAGAATTCAACGTTTGAAAATAAGTAGTTTACTATCTTACTGCTAGTGAGTGGTGAATGTAGGCTTATACCCATTCTGTATCTTCTAGACAGGTTCAGTACTATATTTACAATTTGTGCAATTACAACTTCAATATAAGATGTTAAAAGTTAGCCAGGTGTGGGTGGTTCACGCCTGTAATCCTAGCTACTCAGGAGGCTCAGATCTGAGGATCAGGGTTCAAAACCAGTCAAAGCAGGAAACTCTGTGAGACTCTTATCTCCAATAAGCCACTCAGAAAACTGAGGTGATGCTGTGGCTCAAGTGGTAGAGCTCTGGCCTTGAGCTGAAGAGCTGAGGGATAGCCCCGAGGCCCAGAGTTCAAGTCCCATAACCGACACACAAAAAAAAAAAAATCAAAAGCTACTGTTTATTAACAGTGCAGACATCCTCAATAAACCTAAATTTTGTTTTATTGGGGCATTTAAAACTAAGGTAATTTTATTTAAAAGTGGGGATTTTAATTTAAGTGAAAAGTGCTTTACAGTCCATATTTTCACCTAGAAATAGTTGACAGTACTTGATTAATGACAGCTACCTTGGTCAGGGCCTGTTTGTTTTGGACAGCCTGTTACCTACTAGCTGCTGTGTCCTTACTATATTCTTAATTAAAAATCTGAAAATACACAATGGTATTTTACTCATTGATTACAAAGAATGATAGTGTACTATTAGGAAATGCCTGGAAAAAATTACATTCAATGAAGTAGGTCTGACCCTGAGAGACAAAGGACCCATGTTTTCCCTTATATGGATAAGCTTAAATTTAGCTTATAAACCTAAAAGTAAATGTGTTGTATATCCAAGTATATACAAGTGTGTTAACTGAAATATGGTAGATTCAAGGGAAATTTCAAATTGTGTAATTCTTTACAAAGGCAAAATCAAAGTTCAGCAAAATAAAACACAAGGAAATGAGTACTCAAATGGGGCAGGATGAGGTCTGTGAAAAGGAGTGGACAAATGAAGAGAAGAGGGTGAAGATGCAGTGAAGAATCCAGTGTATATCTTATAAAATTAAGAAGAGTGAAGTGTTAAGTAGGAGACAGATGAGTAAAAATGTTGAAAAGGGTGACATTGATCAAGATACACTGTATTCTTAAACTGCTTTGTTAAAATGCTTTGTTAAAGACAATAATAAGAAAAAAACAAGAAATGTGAAATTATAACTCCATTATGCTACAGCATTCTATATCCATGTACCACACATTTTTACTTATTGTATTTTATACAGTTGGAAACATTGCCCTGTAGCATATACATAACATTATCATAATGAGTTCTTTATATGTGAAACTGAGATTCAAATGTCAGTTGCTTGATTCATCCAACATAGAACAAAAAAGAAATCATCCGCTTTACCTTATATCAGATTGTTACTATTTTAACTCTTTATATTATACACTTTGATTTGTTGGTTGTGGGGCCTGAACTCTGGGCCTGGGCACTGTCCCTCAGTTCTTCAGCTCAAGGCTAGCTAGCTAGCGCTCTACCACTTCTGTTTTTTTCTGCTTATGCGGGGCTGAGGAATCAAACTCAGGGCTTCATACAAGCAATGTAAGCCCTCTACCACTAGGCCACCTTCCCAGCCCCTATATTATATAGTTTTGATAATATAATTTTGGTGAGAATATTTTTATATCTTTCCAAACTGAATTTAGTTGTGAAGTAAAAGCAACCGTAACAAGTTATTTTGTATTACTAACAAAAGAATTTTGGTGAATATTTTGTAAAACAAGAAACAGATAAAAATGGAGGAAAGAGAGTTAAGTACTATTTTAAATAAAATATATTCAACATGAAGCAATTAACATTGTTTACATAATTAATGTTTTTAAAAGGCATATATTAGTAAATTTTTTTTAAAAAGCAGTGGAGGTATGGCTCAAAGTGGCACAGTGCTAGCTTTGAGCAAAAAGAGCTCAAGACAGTGCCCCATGACTGACAAGAAAAAAAAAGTATCTAGGTTATCATATATTGTTAACTATGACAAAAAATAACAAATAGGCAACAGAGAATCATAGAGATTAGGCAAGTTATTTACTGCTGCTGGTGAGGGACTTGGTAAATCATGCAATTCATTCAAATTAAAACTTTTTTTTTCTTTTCTTCTTTATTTCTTTTCCTTTTATCTTTGTTTAATTTTGTTGTCAAGGTGATATACACAGGGGTTACTGTTACATATATAAGGTAATGAGACAAAAGACAAAGGGTGAACCAATGCAATAGCAATACTCATAAGAAAATACATTGGAAATAAATCACAACTTGGGGTGGAGTATTGTGGGGGAGAGAGGAGGAAAAATCAATGGAGGGGGAAACAATGTTAGACAAGAAATGTATGCAAAAGACTTTTAATAAAATTCTGTTTGTAAGCATCATGATTACATGATTATTTTCATGCCTTCCAATCAGGTAAGGCTGGACTTCTAACTGACTTATTTGACTTACTTTTCTACAAACAGCTTTGGTCTCAGTAAAGCTCACTACTGTGCTGTTGCGCTTCCTAAAACACTTTGAGGAAAATGTTAACTTGTTCCTGTTTTTGAAAAGTTTCACTGGCAAAAGTCTAATCTTAGGAAGATATTTAAATGTAGATGAAAAGAATGAATTCAGAAGCCAGTAGCTTTTCTTATATATAGAAAAAAAAAATATGGACAACACAAGGAAAACAACATTTCCACAATACAAAATTCACATGGAAAATTCACAAGTTAGAGAAAAACACTCCTGATCATTAATTTACACTAATGGAGGGAAAAACCCTCAAAAATAAATAATTTTATATCTCAGAATTCCATTCAAATTTAGGAGGTACTTGAATGTTCTGAAGATAAGATGTTCCAGATAACATGTTTGATTTTTTTTATCTCTGGACTAATACTAAGGCAGTCATTCAGCTAGAAACCATGAAATATCTCTTTATACCTTCAAATCTGCTAGTCCAAACTCTAGAAAATTGACATGCTTAAAGAAGTTGTTCTGTTGCCTGCAGATAAAAATAGAAGAAAAAAATTGATTTTTTTCTCACTTTTTATCTGCTTGTTTAAAAAGGTCATAAACAAAGCTAGATATCATTATTATTATAAACTCCACAAAAGTTCTTGACTTAAAGGAATTATCACTTGAATGGAGACCTTAAGGCCATTTTCACAAGCTATAAAGCATTATTATCTTAATAATAAGCTGTTTTTAAGACAATGTGAAGTATTTTCATACTAGAAGTAAACAGTTCTACTTTAAAGCTAGTTTGGATTTGGGAAGGTGAGTGTGATAGGTGTGTAAAACTCAAATTCTTAAGATTTTTTCACAGAACCCATGGGCATTTAAGGTTTATACTGGTAGGGAATAAATGAGGCAGATAATACCAGGAACAAAGTTTATATAAAGACAGTAAATCCTTACCCCTGCGCTGTGCTCTGCATCAATTGAAACCTTTCTGCTAGGCTGAATAATCTCATAAAGCCTGTGAAAGAAGTTATATTTCTAGTATTTGAACTCAATTCCAGACAGATTAGATTGATATAGCAACTTTCTTAATCTCTTTTACAAAAGAGAATTAGTCTGTCTGAATTTTGAAGCTAACTCTACTTTCTTTGAAATAGTAGATTTAACTATTTTTCCTTAATAAAGTTGAAATAAGGCTCTGCTTAAAGCAGGAAAGAAATAATAAAATAAAAGTTTTAAAAAAACAGTATAAGTGAAAAAATACTAAAAATTTCTATGGTATACCCAACATTTCCTGAAGCTACTAATATTTTTCTATGAATTTATTGTGCTTAAGGAAGAATGATATACCAGTTAGTGTTTATTTATCTATCATCTGATTATTTTGAAATATGTGTTTAAACTATGTTCAAATCTGTCTTATAAAGCCACTAGAATTTGCTTTTTGCAAAGCAAATAAGGTAGAATTTATAAGTGGAAACTTAGGAAGGAGTACTCTAATTTAAAAATATAGTATTAAGGACATGCTTATATTAGAACAATTTTAAAAGTTTGGCCAAAACTGTGCTAAGAATTCATATGTGTTTTAATAAAGAAATTCTACTGCAATCCTTTCCACAATAAAATCACAAGGAAAACATTTCTTTGATGTTTTTCCCTCTGTTTTTTATTTTATTTTATTTCCCCTGGTCAGTGATGTGACTTGAACTCAGGGCTTAGGCACTGTCCCTGAGTTCTTTTGCTCTAGGGTGGCACTCTACCACTTTGAGACATGGCACCTAGTACCACTTCTTTGTTTTCTGGTGGATAATTGGAGGTAAGAGTTTAACAGATTTTCCTGAGAAGGCTGGTTTTGAACTGTGATCCTAAGATCTCAGCCTCCTGAGTAGCTACAATTATAAGCTTGAGTCACCAGTGTCTGCTCCCTCAAATTCTTTATTTCTGGTGTAATTCTCTTTGTGGTTATGTCAACATTATTTTTAAATTTATTTATTTACTTACTTTTATTTTATTTATTTTTCTAATGTATTTATTTTTTTTCTGGTCAGTTGAGGGGCTTGAACTCTGGGCCTGGAGGCTGTACCTGAGCTCTTCAGCTCAAGGCCAGCATTCTACCACCTGAGCCACAGCATCATTTCCAGTTTTCTGGTGGTTAACTGGAGATAAGAGTCTCACAAATTTTCCTGCCCGGGCTCGCTTTGAACTGTGTTCCTCGGATCTCAGCCTACTGAGTAGCTACTGAGCCACCAGAGCCGGGCATATTTATTTATTTATTTTTATTGTAAAGGTGATGAACAGAGGGGTTACAGTTACATAAAGAAATGAGTATAATTCATGTCAAAAACTGTTACCCTCCTTTCTTGTGTTAGTCCTCTATTACTCCCACCAACTCCTTTCCCCCAAGTTGTAAAGTTCATTTCCAACATAGTTTCTTGTGAGTAAAAGTGGCAACAATATCCTGAAGATATTGAGTTTTTAGATCTTTTATTTTTCCTAAACGTTCTGATTAACATGTGCTCAGCAGTTTCCCAACCAATATATCTAATAACACGTTCTAGTACCTCTAACTTCACAAAATAGCGCCAAACTGCTTTCAATAAATCCTTTGGATATCATTGAGTCTGTTTTTTTTTTTTTATCAGATTTACTAATGATTAAATAACAGTGGAACATTGCTAATTTAAATATCTGAAACCTGAAATAGTTCAAAATATGAGTGCTAATACATTATCACAGTGGAAAACTCCACACCTGATCTCATATGTCAGGTTGCAGTTAAAATTCAAGGGGCATCAAATATATTATCTAAGTTATCTGTAGGTTATATGAATAAGGTGTGTATGGAAGTTAAATATATTTGTATTTTGACTCAAGTACTATCCTCTATCTCATTATATATCTGAGAATTTTCTAAAATTAAAAAATAATCAAATCAAAACACTTGATACAAATATTTTAGATAAATGGTAACCAAGCTGTAACAAAATACACCAAGTATTACTTTAAAGCCCTCTTAAGTACAATGTTAGCAGTTTTTGCTCATGTCCTACATGATTACTTTTTAAATATCTTGCGAGTCATGATTTTGCCATCTGCATATTAGTTAATGTCTAATTGCATAATAACCCCTAAATTAAGTTTTAGCATTAAGAACAGTGTAAGAGCATATATAAATACATCAGAAATATATTTTTCTAGAATACATGCATCTGTATTTATGAGCATTTATCTTAGGGATGCAAAATTGATTTAACATTCAAAATCAAGGTAATTCACCTTATTAACAAACTTAAAAAAGTCATGTGATAAAATACCACAGACCAACTCTTAGGATTAAAAAAAAAAATCTACTCTGAATAATCTGAATAGGGAACGTATTCATAAATTCCCTTCCACATTCAAATTTGGGGAAAAAGTCTTGCTTGGTTAAAACAAATATAATAATAGAATATCATCACTAAGATGTACTTTATTCCATGTAGTTATGACCCTAAAGAAATAAAGGCATTTTTACTTTTCCTTCTGGAAGAACATCTAGTAAGTCAAGAGAAGAGTAGAGTCTTTCAGTCTACTAGTTGTCACATGATAGAATAATTATACACATTTTATGTTAAAATGGAAGTTTAAGGAGAAATAATGAGCCTCCTTCAAGACTCAGCATCTTTGAGGGAAACTGTAACAAAGAAAAGATACTCATTTGAGGATTTAGTAATGGCTAGGGCATAGGTATTAAACTGAAACAAATCTGTACTTGTTATTTTATCAAGTACATTTACATAATGCCACAGGAGTAATCAAATAGAATTCAAAACCCAAAGCACTATGTTATATCTGTAACTTCTCTCTCTGGGTACTCTTAAAACTTATGGATGGTGAGTTTTGTCAGAAAGTTCTCTTTGGAAACTGAAGAAAGGACAGCCCGATATCTGTTATGAACTGTCATTAGTAATTTAGTAGAGCTAGAAGGCAGTTCAACAGAGTAGACAGAAAATTAAAACATGGGCAGTCCCTGATTGGAAATTTATTCATAGCAGGTAATGAAATAGCACAGTCAGGGTCTCTGGCATTACTCAAAGTGAGAGATTTAATTCTGATAATGTTGATGATGGCACTTGAATCAGAGACTGTAAATGGTGACAGGCTGTGACATACAGATAAGATGAAACTGAGCACATATCTCTGCTGATGGAATACTATATAAGATAGTTTTTTTTCAAACATTCTACATAAAATTTTAAAACTTACTATCACTTTTACCAAATACCATTTTATGAGTATTTGTCAATTTATTATATTACCAAACCTATGTAAAGTTTGAAAATAATTTGTATTTAAAATATGTAATACAGTTTTGTTTCTGATTTCATCCGCATATGGAAAAAACCTTCAAAATTACAGGTAGAGTACTTACAATATGGAGAAGATAAAATAGAATATTGGGTTTTTATGTATTTATATGCTTATAGGGATATAATAAATAAAAGTATATTATTTATATTTATAAAGAAAATTTGCATTGGATTTTGTCTGCATTTAGCCCTTTCTAATTACCTTCATGGATATTACTACATTTATGATACAAAGTATACTTAAAAATGACTTATTTCAGATTTAACTCTATGCAACAAATATGGCTGAAATAAATACATAATAAATAAACCTCTTCTGAATTTTTGAATACACTATTAATTATCTTTGATAAATTTAAGTATGGAAATTTGAATATATAGATTAAAAGTTCCTTCATGTTCTTCCTATTGAAAAACAAGGTTGCTGTTCCCTCACTCTGTGATTGATTGATAGTTAAATCACCTGTCAGATCCAGACCATGTGAAATGCTATTCTGCATACAGTTTTTGAGATTCCATCCTTCAAGAGGGCTCAAGTCGTATCTGGAATGTGCTTCTGAGAGAGGAACTGAATTCCTTGCTCTTAATGTCATGGCTGCACTCCTAGCTGACAGTCAGCACTAAATATCAGTTGTGTGATTCTTCTACTCCTAATTATGTCAACTCAGTGACACAAAAAGCAGAAGAAAAAATAAATGAAACAATTTATTGAAGTATGCCCCAATTATGAATTAGAACAAAGACTTGCTATAAACAAAAGAGCAGAATAGGACTTTAATCATGAATGCCAAGACTATAAAAGCAATTTCAGCATACAATGAATCAGTGTTAAATTACATGTGCCATTGCAAATAAAAATTGGAGTTAAATGTAAAAGACACTTTCTCAATCTAATACAAATTTCATAAGTAAATCTTTAATAAATTTGTACATGAGTAATGAGACAAAAATTGAAAGAATTCCAACACTACTGGCATATCATATACTGTAAAATCTAATTATTATGGAATTATTTGTGGAATAGGGCTGTACAAGTTCAATCTGTACACTTATTTTCTATATGTTAACAGTGTCATAATTTGGAGCAAAACACAAAACTACTTCTATAAAAATTGAAAAGTGTAGACATTAGTCAAATGTAACATTTCAAATAACAGAAACTACATTACAGAAGATTAAGCCAATATGGCAGAGCATATAATAAAAATAACATAATAAAAATAACATAATAAATAACATAATAAAAATAACAATCATAATCTAAAACTATAAGACACACTGTTGATAAAACTATGTACCTGAGAAAGATTACTAACATAATGAGAAATAAGCCATAATCTATTCTTGACTTTATCTCAGTGCCTATAATAGACATGTTCTCAATTTTTATAATAAATAATTTAAAATAATCATACATAATCTCTTTCTCTTTCAAAAGTTGGGTAAGTATAAATACTGAATGTACAGAAAAATGCATCATAAAGCTATTTTAATAAAGAATTATTTCATAACCAAAAAATCCATCTATGTAGTATATTTCTTTACAAGGTGTAGTTCTATAGGATAATTGTTATAAAATGTAAAAGTCTGTAATTTAACATGTGACTCATACTTCTCAGTTTTCAGGTTGAAGTGAATCTTAATTCATTCAAAATGGTGCAAAGTCAAATAGTTTTTTTATGGGCATTCTACATTACAAGATCTATTTATCTGTCATAAATTCATAGCATATAAAGCAGTATTCAAAAAAATGACACAACTACAAAATACCTTCAAAGAGGGCATGGTACCGACTCCCACATTCTGCATCCTCTATTAATAAAAAGCATGAGAACAAGAATGATGAATGGATTTGTACCAGAGTCAAGTCAGGTCTGGAACCAGGCCAACTCTACCTTTTTATCATCTATTGTGTTTCTTTATCTAACAGGAGTGACTCTACCCACCCACCCCCAAAATATATATGAAGTAATACATGCCATTAAGAAAAGAGTGTAGCAAAACAATGTCTTTAATGTATACAATATCTAAATTTATGTTGAAAAATAGGAATTCTTAGTTTTCTAAAAATATTTTCTGGAACATTTTCTACACTTTGCTATCACGGGTACAGGTATGCATATAATGGAAAATGTGAAAGAAAATTATCAAATTATTTCAAATAAATTAATTGTAAAAGTATTAATTACACAGTTTGAGTGTCCTATACCATTATGCTTACAACCACAGCATGCTGTTTTTGGAGCCTGGTAAATTTGTATATAAAAAATGAGCTCTTCAAGGATCTAACTCAAATCAAAAAAACTAAAATCCTTTATGTTAATCCACGCACTACTGTCTCACACCTGTAATCCTAGTTACAGGGGGCTGAGATCTGAGGATCAAGGTTCGAAGCTGTCCTGTACAGGAAAGTTGATGAGACTCATCTCAAATAACCACCAAAAAGCCAGAAATGGAGCTATGGTTCAAGTGGCAGAGCACTAGCCCTGAGCCAGAAAGCTCAGGGACAGTGCCCAGGGTCTGAGTACTCTCTCTTTCTCTCTTTCTCTCTCTCTGTCTCTCTCTGTCTCTTTCTCACACACACACACAAACACACACACTCACACACACTCACACACACACACACACACACACACACACACACACACACACACACACACACACACATACACAGAATTCCTTTATGTTCCTATGCAGCAGGAAGCTAATCTTACAAAATATTTTTAGGATGCTTACATTTCTAATGTGTTCCATCAGGAGGAGGAGAATGGACATTTCTACTTCTCCTCATTCTCAGACTCAAAATGTCTTACTTTGTGAACTATTTTAGGCTTCAGATTTTCAGATTACAATGTCTCATATGTACATTAGGTATTTGGTGTTTTACAAGCTTAAAGACGAATGATGATGTATTTTCACTTCAGATAAACATTAGTTGTACCTTCTCTGAGGGTTTGCTTTTAAATTTGTATTACATTTTGAAATTTAAATTTAATCAGGTAAAACATCCCTGAATTTAGATGGTCAAAGAGAACACAGGTGTGTTTAATCTTTAACCATCTCAATAATAAACCTTACAGTATGGATTACATAATGAGTTGGAGGCTAGCCTGGACCAACTGAAAAATGAAACTTTAAAAATGGAAAAAAGATCCTTAGTTTAAAAAAGATATAGAGTACATACAAATAAAAATGTACTATAGTATTACTGATAATTGTTATTTATTGTTAATTTATTAATCAATTATTGACTAGTTATTAAAATTAATAAATTAATTTCAATCAGGGTTATAGCATTATTAAAACAACAGTGTAATCTTCTAAAATGTCCTGCTAATAACAATTTGGATTTTTTCCTACTATTAAATGGAAGTGATAAATTAGTGTTGTAGATATAAAACATGATAGGATTAAAGCACTTGGATGGTAAAATAATCAGTATATTATGAATGATATACAATTTGTAAAAAAATTACATTGCGTGCTATAAAGAGTTATGCTAATTCCATACTTGGGTAGTGAATAGTTGTAACCTGGTTTTTGGTAGAATCATCCTAGATGCTCCTCAATGGATAAATGGATCAAGATAATGAAGTATATATTACACAATGGAATTATATGCTTCTATCAGAAAGAATGACATTGCCACATTCGTAAAGAAATGGAAAGACTTGAAAAAAATATATTAAATGAAGCAAGCAAGACTCAAAGAAACTCAAAGACTCAAAGTAACAACTAGTATATTTCTATGATATTTGTAGCAGAGGATTACAATAGCTCAATACCTAAGTGCAAATGACCATATCAAATGAAGCTTATCAAAATGCATTCCAAGAAATGAAAACAACAGGTTTTTCTAATGTATCATTTGCAGTTATTTCTTTCTCTTCTTCTTTTTTCCCTTGGTTTATGACCCTTTTGTCTTGTAAGTAAGTTTATCTGATTTGTAGAGGGGAAAGGAAATCACAGAAAAGATGGGACAAAGGGTGAACCAACGTGACAGTGATACTCACTAGATACTATGTTGGAAATGGACTTTACAGCTCAGTGGAGAGAGGAGTGGGGGAGGGGATGGGCAAAGTGGCAGAAAATGAGGGAATGGGTAACACTGTTCAAAAAGAAATGTATTTACCTTACATATGGAACTGTAACCCTTCTGTATATCACCTTTACAATACAAAAAGAAAATGTACATACACAATGGCATTTTAATCAACCATTAGAAAAAAATAATGTTGTACCAGTTGTAAAGAAATAGAAAGACTTGAAAACCATTATGTTAAGTGAACTAAGCCAGGCCCAGAGAGAGAAAGGTTGCATGCTTTCTCTCATATGTAGAAGCTAGAATCAACTTACAAACCAATAACTAAATACATTAGGTAGCATGTGTGTGTGTGTGGACATGTATGTATTAATTGAATTATGGTAGATACAAGGGAAAACTCCAATAGAGTAATTCCTTTAAAAGGCAAAATCAAAGTTCAACAGAATGAATACCAGAAAACAGGCACGTAAAAGGGTGAGTTGGGGCAGGGGGTGTCACAGAAAAAAAGGCAGAAGAATAGAAAAAAAGAGGGGAGATACAGTCAAGAATTCAATGTATATCCTACAAATTTAAGAAAAGTGAAGGGAGGGGTGTTAGGAGGGATGGGTGAGACTGTTGAAAGGGGTGACATTGATCAAGATGCATTATATTCATAAGCTTTTGTTAAATGGCAAACTCCTATGAACAACTACTTAAATATAATAATTAAAAATAGAAGCCAGGTGCCAATGGCCCACACCTGTAATCCTAGCTACTCATGAGGCTGAGATCTGAGGATCATGGTTCAAGGCCAGACAGGGCAGGGAAGTCCATGAGACTCTTACCTCTCATAAATTTTTCAAAAAAAGCCAGAAGTAGCATTGTGGTAGAGAGCTATCCTTGAGCACAGATTGCCTCAGGGACAGAGACTAAGCCCTAAGTTCAAGCCCCAGGACCAGCAAAAGGGGGGGGGGAGGGGAAAGGAAGACAGAGAGAGAAAGGAATTGTCCAATGGAAACCACAAGTGCACATATAATTTAAAAAAAATTGAGAATGTTAAATACTAATAGCAAGGATATACATACAGTGAATTTAGTTAAATTCATTTAAGCAGACTTATATATAAATAAATAAGTACAGAAACTTTCTGTTGTGTACATTCCTACCTGGAGTAGATAAACAATCTGCTATCCCAAAGTTTGTGGGTTCCTCTAGGTCCTGAATGAAAGTAACAGGAATCGGTCCCATCGAACATATTCAATCCATCTTCTGAATTTTTTGAAGCATGGCTGTGTACCATATCTAAGAGGACTACAATACCCATTGAATGGGCTGTGTCAATAAGTTCTTTTAGCTCTTCAGGTGTTCCAAAACGACTAAATGTAAAGAAAACAGGAAAAAAAATGTATATCACATGTAAAGCAAATAGCCAATTACATTTACATAAAGTGATTTTGCTCAGCACAGTATTAAATGTTTTAAATAAGCAAATACAACTTTATAGGCTATTTACATACAACTCAAAGCTCCATGTGCTATTAAGCAAATTTAAAAATACTAAAACTAATACTTTAAATCAAGGTATTCACTGAAGATTTATATTCTAAAATTTCTCACTTGAGACTATAAAAAATGTCTAACTCTGCTTTGCTATCCTTCAACCTGCTGGTTTTCAACTCAAATGGAAACCAATCATGGCTATTCATACTCATCTGTTTGCCCATCCCTTTGGACATATGAGGTTGAGATAGGATCCAGTTTTTGGATTAAGAACATACTTGCTGTACCTGTTCCCAAACTGCAATGCCTTTGTGTAATCATGGGCCAAAAGAAGGGCCGTGTGTGTCACCACCCAAACAGAAAAGTTGGGGAGCTCACATGTATACTTATATAAGTTAAAAGCAGTAGCTGGCTTGGTATTTGGGTTTAGGCCTATAATACCAGCTCATTGGGAAGAGAAGGCAGAAGGACGATTGTTGGTGGCTAAGCCTAGGCAAAAAATGTTAGTGAGACCTTATCCCAAAGAACAAGCTAGGCATGGTAGTACACCCTTAACATCTCAGCTGTGTAAGAAGCATACTTAAGAGAATCACAGTCTGGGCAAATGGATGAAAAGTAACAAAAATAACAAAAGCAAACAAGGGCTGGAAATGTGGCCCAAAAGGAAGACTCCTTGCTTGGCGTGTACAAATCCCTATGTTCAAACCCCAGTATAGGCAAAAATAAGTCTCCTCATCTACATGTAATAAAAAAAAAAATCAACAAGGTTTCTATTTATCTTATGTAAAATCTCCACACACTAAAGCTGTCCCTATATCAACTCTGCCCCTTAAATAATTACTCTCCTTCTTAATTGTTTATGGCTCTACCTCACTAGAATGCTCCTTGCCAGCAGGGGCTTGTCACAGTGTGCTCCTGTGTGAAACCATGAAGTACTTAGTAAAAAGCAAGTCTCCTGATGGGGTACTCTACCTAGCAGCAGGAGCTCTATTTTCAAAATGTAAAAAAAAAGTCCTGACATCCTCTACTACTACAAACTATACAGGGCTCTGATCATCCGGATAAAGTTCTTATTACAACCAAATGCACACTCTACTTTCTGGCAACTTTCAATAATATTATCTTGTCTTATAAGATTTTACAATTCTCTTTTTATTTCAACCACATACCCTTTGTTTCTACTTACTTAACTACATATTCAATAAATGAGTAACCTTAAAGTTTCACTCCTTCCTTCCCTCCTTCCTTCTTCTTTTCATTCCTTCCTTCCTTCCTTCCTTCCTTCCTTCCTCCTTCCCTCCCTGACTCCCTCCCTCCCTCCCTTCCTTCCTTCCTTCCTTCCTTCCTTCCTTCCTTCTTCCTTTCTCCTTCACTCCCTTGCTCCCTCTCTCCTTTCCTTCTTTGCTTTCTTCCTTCCTTGTTTTTATTTTTTATTTTTTGGCCAGTCATGGGACTTGAACTCTGGGCCTAGGCGCTGTCCTTCAGCTCTTCAGCTCAAGACTAGGGCTCTACCACCTGAACCACAGCACCACTTCTGGTTTTCTGGTGGCTTATTGGAAATTAGAGTTTCATGGCTTTTCCTGTCCGGGCTGGCTTTGAATCATCATCTTCAGATCTCAGCCTCCTGATTAGTTAGTATTACAGCCTTGAGCCACCAGCACCCAGCTCCTTCCTTCCTTTTTTCCTTCTTTCCCCTCCCTCTCTTTCTTTCTGAGACTGGAATTTAACTGGGTATCTGATGCTTTTCCTCATTGGCTGGCACTCTACTACCTGAGCAACATTTCCAACACCCCCATTTGTTTATAAATGCTTCGTGAATTACATACCATGAGACATAAATTTTCCTGTTTTCTGAAGATTCAGCAATAAGCAATATAAGTATCACTGTTCTTGTGAAATGTATATTATTATTAGGAGACAAATGAGCAAAATATATGAAATAATACACAGAATTAATAGTGCCAAAGAGGGAAAAACCTAGTAGAAAGGCAAGCTTCTGGATGCTGGTGGCTCATACCTATAATCCTGACTACTCAGGAAACTGAGAGCAGAGGATTGTGGTTCAAAGTCAACCCAAGCAGAACAGCGTATGAGAGTCTTATCTTCAGTTAATCACCAAGCAGCCCTAAGTAGAGCTGTAGTAGTAGAGTGCTGACCTTGTGTGTAAAAGCTCAAAGATAGTGGTCATGCCTGGAGTGAACGCCCCAAGACTGGCACAAAAAACTAAAACAAAACATAAAAGTGAGGTATTCTATTTTAAATAGATTCACTAGAGAGTTTCAGAGAAAAGGCAATATTTGAGTAAAACACAAAGAGTAAGGCAAGAAAAGAAAGGGATAAGTATAGCTCAAGGAATATTAGAGAAGAAGGAATAGCAGGTACAGTGTACAGGGGAAGGAATAAGCTAAGAGCACTTGAAGAACAGCCACCAGGATAGAGGAGCTGGAGTAGAGTGGTCAAGAAGGAAAGATGTGAATCTATAAAGCTTTACAAGACCCAGATCAATGCAAACTTCAGAGCCAATATTAGACTTATAGCTTTCCATCCATAAGAGACACAGTTCTGAAAAAAGACATTGCTATGGTTTTCACCTTAAAATTGTTACTCTGGTCATGGTGCAGAAAACAGACATTCGAACTGAGGGTGTGACAGCAAAGAAGAACTAGTACAAGAAAAACCAAAGACCAAATAGAGCTACTGAAATAACCAGGTAAAAGAACAGAAAATTGTACTTGGGTAGTAGTAGTAAGGGCAGGTGGATAGCCAGATCTGGGATATAATCTGAAGTAGCAGATGGTGGGGTTTTATGCTAGAGTGTAGATACTGAAATGGAATACAAAGTATAATGCCAAGATTTTGGTTTGTACAATTAGAAGATGAAAACATTATTTGTTGAACTAAAGAAAATGCAGATTAGAAAATAAGATAAAGAATTCAATTTGGGACATACTGTATTGAAGATATGCATTAGCTATCTCACACACACACACACACACACACACACACACACACACACACACACACACACACACACACACACATGAATCAGGACTGGAAACTTAAATTTGGGAGGTGGCTTAGAGAGTATCCTAAAGCTCTAAGTATGGATGCACACAGAACAGAATGGAAACAAGGATTGAGTTATGGAAGGTCCAATATTAAGTGCAAAAGAAGCTGAAGGAGAGCAAAGGAAATAAAGAATAAGAACCAGTAGGCTGGGCAATATAAAAAGTCATTATAATGTTCAAGATGCCAAGTACAGAAAAAACATTAAGGAAGACAATTGTGCTAAATAGTGTTAATCATTCATATAAGCTGTGCTTATTATATTTGAATTGTGAAAGTCATCAGTGTCCCCAAGAAAAACATTTTTGGAAAACAGACAGGTTGTCTGTAGTAAAGAATTCAAGAAAGAACACAAGTGTAGAATTTGGACAACAAGGATTTAAAAAGATAATTAGATAACTACTTAGGTATCTTTTTTCTATCTGAAATGTTATTGAAAAGACCTACCTTTTCTTTCCTCCAGCTAATATAATCATGTTTTGGATCTCACTTCTAATATTGGTTCAGATCTAATCTAAACTGGACAAACATCTAACTTCATAATATTGTAACAAAATTTTCTGTACCAGTAGAAATCATAGTATATATGATTACTGGATTAGTGTGTATACTAAACCATATGTGAAGTAATGCCTACATCATACTGTATCTACAAAACAATGCTGGATTTGTTGAGTTTGTTGTCACATATGAACAACTCTGCAATAACAGCAAAGGGCTTCTCAGATCCTTCTGCCCTAGAGACTCAGATCTTTATCAAGCATTTTTTTAGTGAAGTTTGTACTTGGGTCAATCTCTCCACAAAATGGTATGAGCTGTTTCAATAATGGTTTCCGTAAGACAAAATTTTCTGACTAAATCATGGGTCTCAAAACATATAAATGTTTCTGCAGGTACACAAATGATTACTGTTTTTTGAGAGAATTATTTATTAGAAGTTATACCATGAAAAGTGATACTAAATCAGGGCCAATCTCTAAGCTAGAGAATGGAGAGAGTCTTATAAACTTGGTATAAGAAAATGTCTAGCTTCAAGCAGAAAAGGTCAAAACCTATGTACATATGACCATATAAGATGAACCCCAAGATAGGAACACAACACATTTTATCTTGGTTGCTGCTGTTGTTTTTAATGTACTATGTGATTTTTTTTGTTTCTTTTGTATGTTCTTTCCCCATGTTATAACTCCTGTTTTCACTGTATTTGATTCCTGTGCCCTCATCTTTTTTTTTTTTTGGGGGGGTCCAGTCATGGGGCCTGAACTCTGGGCCTGGGCGCTGTCCCTCAGCTCTTCAGCTCAAGGCTAGCACTCTACCACTTGAGCCACAGCACCACTTCCAGCTTTTTTTTTTCTGCTTATGTGGTGCTGAGGAATCAAACCCAGGGCCTCATGCATGCAAGGCATGTGCTCTACCACTGAGCCACCTTCACCTTCCCAGTCCTGTGCCCTTATCTTGTATACACATTTTTCTAATTTGGGGAGAGGAAGGGAAATAACAAAATGCTGAAACAAGGATACAGGTTGAGCCATTGTAATAATGAGATGTACAAGACACTGTATTGAAAACAAACTTTACAATTTCAGGGGTGGTGGGAGGAGTTGGGGAGGTGATAAGGGAAGGGATGGTAGGGGAAAAACAAAGGAGGAGATAACAATGCTTGATAGGAAATGTACTTATTACCTTACTCATGTAACTGTAACCCCTCTGTACAGTATCTTTACAATTAAAAAAAAACTAGCTTCTATTGAGTTTATTAGACATAAAATGGGATACAAAATAATATGTAAAATGTTAAAATTCATTTTATTTACACTTTTGGCCAAAATAAAATCAATATAATTAAAGACTTGTATTTTACCTTGAAGCTGCAAAAAAGCTTGTTATTTGATACCCAAAACTGGCATAGTACGCATGCTCCATGATAGCCATCAATTGAATGCAATTGTATCCTGTATGGGCAAAAATCAAAGTCACACTGTAAAAAAGTAATGGGAAAAAAGCATGTTCTAAAGACATAAACCTAACAAGCAAAAGCTCTGATTAGTTTGAAAAGTTCTACGGCTTAACAGCATTTACATGTCTGACCTTCTAACACAAAATTGGACATTTAGTCTTTTAGAGTTACAGTCTGACTAGCTATTTGAAATGTCTTCCTTTTAACAAGCAATAAACGATATGTAAATTTACACTTAATTTGGCTTCAGAATATTAAAGATGGAAATCTGCATATGCTAAAACTTCACTTACACTTGTAATATCCATAGTGAAGAATAGAAAAAATAAAACAGATCCTATAACATAAGGCCTATTTTGTTCATATGTCATTTTTACTATGTAACACAAGAAATCCCACTTCATTCATTTTACGCAAATAGCCTCCTACAGTCTGTATTAATGTTTCCAGTTTCCCCTTTGTTTTGCGCCTATAAAATTGCTCTGAAGTTGAATGTGTGCATAGAGATACATATACACATATATCACCACCCTTTCTTTATCCAAATATATTTTGCTCTAACACTAAAGAAAGTGAGGCAAAAAGCAAGTAATGCATTTTTAAAATATACAACATTGAATCATAAATTATAGACAGAGATAAATTATAGAGACAGTTATACATTTGAAATATTTGAAAATTATTTGAAAAAACATCTTTAATATTCTATTTCAATGACACATTCATATAAGCTTCATGATTCATAAGGTTTTCATGATTCATAAGTTCTTCAATTTACTTAAATATATAAATGTAGTTGTAAGCAAACAAAAGTGGCAAATTTCTTCCTTCCTTCCTTTTTTTTTTTTTGGTAATGGGGCTTGAACTCTGGGCTTGGGCGCTGTCCCTGTGCTCTTCAGCTCAAGGCAAGCTCTCTTCTCCACCTCTTGAGCCACAGCACCAATTCCGGTTTTCCAGTGGTTTATTGGAGATAAGAGTCTCATGGACTTTCCTGCCCAGGCTGGCTTTGAACCATGAGCCTCTGATCTCAGCCTCCTGAGTAGTTAAGATTACAGGCGTGAGCCACTGGCACCCGGCTTTGGTTCTTATTTTATAGTTCCATATACCCAAGCTTCAGTGCACTACTAATACTGGAACAATTACAAATTCATACTCTGAATTAGTGATTTATTCTTTTAAAGGGAGAATATATCCTTTCATAATTTCATTATCTAGTGAGAAGTTACTAGTAATTGCTACTTTATTGTAAAATAGTTTACGTTAATTCAACTGACACATAGAAATATTGCTACAGAATCTTGTTCATATTGCATAAATCAAGAATATCATAAAATTTAGAACTTATAGTTTTTTATTGTGCAATATATATTCTTATGATAAAACACACTTTTGTACTTTCAATATTAACTTTTATATAATTAATCCTAATTGGATTCATTCACTTTCTAAGAACACTAAGCTAAACTATCCTCTAACCAAAATATGAGCCCCTTGGTAGAAGTAATATAGTTAAATGTATTTCATCTGCCTGCTTAGACTGTGAAGCAGACACAAAATGTACTGTTGGAAATTTTAACTATAAAAAGAAAAATAACAAAGTATGTTCTGAATCAACAATTCATCAATATACTATTTATTCTCCTGATTATTCTGATGAGAACAGATTCTATATCATTACACTCTAACACATGCCTTTTCCTCACTATATGCCTAATATTGAAGATTGTTTATAAATGTCTGCTAAGTAAGTCATCCAGACCTAAACAATGACGCAGTTTGAAAATGAGTCCCAGGTATCTTACAAATATACGGCCTCTTCTCTACGCCACTAAAATGAACAGGCTATAATCAATGGCCACTTTGATTAGTAAAAGTTATCTTCTGTAGAAAAGTAATTATGCTTATATATTTATCTACAATTTTAGAAGCCATCAGTTCATATTACTTAAAATTGAAATTGGAATAATATCTTGAATTTTTATGCTCTATCTTAATCCATTTCTCTTTTCTATGCTATCGCTATTACAGAGTAATTTGAGAAGCCTAAAATAAAATGCATTTCTATTACATATTTAATCTCTTAACAAAAAAAGAGACACTTGTAATTAGCTTTTCTAATAGAAGAAGAGACTCATTAAATTTTTATCTGAATAAAAATCACAGTTATTACTTACCAAGCTCTTTGATTCTTGGTAGTACATTGCATGTAAAATGTTTGTAAGAAGCTATTTTTCCTTCATGAGAAGATATTCCCACATGAGATTCATAAATTCTGAGACTTTTTGGCTTCTTTGGTCTAGAATGCTGAAACTGCAGAATATAAAATTAAACTTAGAATTAAAAAAAGAACTTAGGTATTCAAAAAATTTGTTTTAAGGGTTTTTAATGGATGTTTTAAAAGAAAACATGAAGTGTTCATGTATTATTATTGAAGAGGTTCTATTGGTTCTGTTTTGTTTTGTTCTTTAGAATAAGTTTTAAAGGAAAAGAAATGCATCAATAACTATCAGACTGAAAACATTCCAACAATTTTTAAGACCAAAAAACATTCCAACAATTTTTAAGACCAAAAAATGACTTCTAAGATACATACCACATTTTGTAACAACACAGTCATAAAAGTTCCAATTAATTCATTTATGAGATAGCCATCCAAATTTCTTTTCCTGTGGACACTGATCTTGCTTCAAAATTCTGATAGTAAGAAATATTACTGTGTTGAAAATCTGATAAATCAGAGACGGTAGCTTAAAAAAGCAAATTAGTCAGCAGGGCACTTGTTGCTCATTCCTGTAATTCTAGCTACTCAGGAGGCAAAGATGTGAGGATTATGGTTTGAAACCACCTGCCAAGAAAGTCTGAGACTCCTCTATAATTAGCTACTAAAAAAAGTGGGAAGTGTAGCTATGAGTCATGCTAGAATACTATTCTTGAGCAAAAGCATTTAGGGACAGCATCTAGGTCCTGAATTCAAGGGAAAAACAAAAAATCACTTCTTATAGAAGAGTATGTAGAAATTTGCTATGTTTTCCCTCTCCTCTAACACATGTTAAAACAAAAGCTTACTTGCTTACTTCTGTATTTCACTGGCTACCAATGACAAACATAGATATGCATTTAAGAGGAACACTAGGATGTAAAGAAGTAAACCAGTGGTGAGGAGAGAGATTTAACAATACTTTTACGATTACAAAGTAAAAATTTACTTTCCTAGAAATAATGGAAAACACATATATTTAAAGATTTGTTGCAGGGTGCTGGTGGTTCATGCCTGTAATCCTATTTACTCAGGAGGCTGAGATCTGAGAATCACGGTTCAAAGCCAACATGGACAAGAAAGTCTGAGACTCTTCTCTCCAATTAACCAGCAGAAAACCGGAAGTAGTGCTGTGGCTCAAGTGGTATAGCCCTAGCTTTGAGCTGAAGAGCTGAGGAACACCCAGGCCCAGAGTTAAAGCCCCACAACCGACAAAAAGAAAAAAGGAAGAAAAAAAAAAAAAAAGATTTGTTGTTCTTACTTTATATGGGTGCTCAGGGTCCCAGTATATCCAATCATAATTCACATTACCATCTTCACGAACCACATATTTTGCCCATGGTGAAATACGATACAGGATCTCCCCACTTTTACTTGTGATCACCACCTAAAAAGAGAATAAGATATTATTGCTACAAAGTGATTGAAGAATTCTAACACAGCCCATAATGAGCATTGAAATATTAAGAAAGGAAGAAGTGAAGAATCCAAATCAACATGCCACTGTGTGTCCACGAAGAACATATGCAATGGAGGATGGGTGTTGGTGGCTCATGCCTGTAATCCTCGCTACTGAGGAGGCTAAAATCTAAGGACTGTACTTTGAAGTCAGATTTGGCAAGAAAGTCTGTGAGACTCTTAGCTCCAAAAAATTTCTCCCCCAAAAAGCCAGAAGTGGAGATGTGGCTCAAGTAATAGAGTCTTGAAAAACAAAAGCCCTCTAGGACAGAAAGTAGGCCCCTACTTCCAGTCCCAAGATCAGCATACTGTGTGTGTGTGTGTGTGTGTGTATGTGCACGCATGTGTGCGTACACACACACACAAAGGTAGAAAAAAGAAAACTGAAAATAATGTATCTAAATTTTAAGGACATTGATTTCTCATTGACTATTAATAAAATATAATTACAGCTTGAATTTAATGAAGTGGCCTTCATTAAATAAGATAATTCTTAGAAAAATACATTATGATTCTCTAGGAATTTCTATGACTGGAAATTTTCCCACCAATTCTGAACTTCTTTTACTAAAAATCCTCTACTATATAAAATGAAACATTTTTTATTAACCATCCTTATATGTTTATGGTTTTCAATAGCAAAAGAAAAATTCAAAATAAAAGATTTTACTAAAACCACCATGATAGATTTAGCCTACATATCAGATTTTTAATTTACACAGACATGACAAGAGATTTTTTTCCAGTGATTAAGATTGTAGGGTTTTTTTTTATGCTGGAAATTTTTTTAAATTTTTATTTATTTTTAATGTGAAAATACTGTACAGAGGGGTTATAATTACATGGGCAAGATAATCAGTACATTTCTTATCAAGCATTGTAGCCTCCTCCTTTGTTTCCCCTTCCCATCCCTTCCCATCCTCCCTCTGCCCCCCCACCCAATCCTCCCTGCCCCCCCACCAAAGTTGTAAAGTTTGTTTTCAACATAACGACTTGTACTTCTCGTTGTTGCATTTTCCACTACATTTTCTAAAAGCAGATTGAGATTAAAAGCGAAATTAGGATCTAAGGCATTGAGAGAACATTCTTCAGTCTATCGCTGTTAATACAAAAAACTCAAGCATTCATAATTCCTGAAAATTAAACATGTGTAAAACTTTATAAATTAGAAAAGACTTTCACATTCATGCTTTACTTGATTACAGAAGAGCTGTATGATTCATTTATTAAGTGAGATAAGAAAGGTGCCAAATGTTCGAAAATCCTTGAGTGGTTGAATTTTCAAGAACTAAACATGGATACCGATGATTCCTTACTCCAATGTTTCTGAACACTTCCTTCGGATCTTGAAAATGAAGAACTTATAGTTTATTCTGGAGGCTACAGGGCAGAGAAAGAAATACCATATATCATAGAGGCAAAGAGAACTACACTTGGAGAAAGGAGAAGAAGGCAATGTGACCAAGGAAGGCTGAATGGTGAATAACCCAGACACTCACCAAGGAAAGTGAGTTTAACAGAAGCTAGAAGTGTCAAGAAACAGTTTCTTCCCTAAAGCACCAAGATTAGGTGGAATCCTGAAAACAGCCCAATAATTTCTAACTTCTAACTTCTAACTCCAATACTGCTCAAGAAAAAAAAAAAAATGTCTATTATTTAAAGCCTACAAATTTAGGTAGCAGCCATAATTAAGCTAATATGTCCATAAGGAAAAAAAATATGGAAGCAATCATTTCTCAGAGAATAAAGTGGAATATACTGAAACATTAACCATGTCAGAGTTTAAAGATAAGGCTATATTAATAAGATGTCTTATTCGTACATTTTATATTATCTTCATTTCCAACTCAAAAAGTAGAAAAAGATCAATCAAAAACTTAGTGGTCTTCATTAAATAAGATAATTCTTAGAAAAACACATTAAAACACAAAAAGCACATTAAAATAAACATTGCCACATTTCAGGATTAGAAGACTAGCCTTCAGTACTGATACACACAAAATTATTCCCAAGGTTTAAATAAAACCTGTTATTTTTAATGTGATACAACTACTATAACTTTCCAAAATGGAAAAATATAATAATTTTTTGTTTTCTTATTCCTTGTATTAATTTTGAGGTTTTGTTGTGTTGCTGTTCTTCATTTTAATTTTAATTTTTATAATTTTGAGACAGGTCTAACCCGGGCTAGACCTGAACTCAAGATCTTCCTTTCTTGCCTCCTTAGTGTTGATGTACAGGAGTGTGTCACCATTCGAGAGAGAAAGTAATATCTGATATATTTGCTTCATTCAACAGAGATAAAACTAGTCACTAAATAGCATATAACATGAAATTAATGCTTAATGAAAAAAATCTTATTTCTATAGTTGTTTTGTTTTCTGTCCCTTTATAGTACCTAAACTGATCTCAAAGTACAAATCTTCCTTTCCAACTCCCACATTGTGATTATAGGCACAGATTACAACATCAAACAAGTAATTACATATGGGATTTTCAAATTAGGAAATGTAAAGCCAGAAAGATTCCTTGATATTAGGAGGTATTTAATTGTAAACATTAAATGTATATTTCATAACTGAGAGAATAAAACAAAAACAATAAAATCATCAAGGCAGTTTTCTAATAGTAATAAACCCTGACATAGAAATAACCACATTCTGCATAAAGTTTTATTAAAATGAATATGATTGACTATTACAACTGTAAGAATTTAGGTTATATTTGGGCTATCATTGACAATGTGTGTTTATATATTAAGCCTACTACAAATACCAAATAAACATAACTTTTTAATCTTAAAACTATTTTAATTTTCTGGTAGTTTCATAGGGGTACTAGAATTTTACATTTTAAAGATCTCCACCCTACTTAATCCATAACTTAATTCTTAACTTTTATTAACTAAATAACCTTATCTAAGCCATACACACACACACACACACACACACACACACACACACACACATCTATTGACATGCCATTTATATCTACAATGAGAAATGGGATTGAGGGAGGTGGAAAAAGATTAAATGATTAGATTAAGCCCCTTCAGTTCTTCTGTATGGAACAATGGGCATCATAAAAGAAAAAGGAGACATCTCTGCTAGTAGCTTAACTGAATAAAGAAAAGCGTCAGTTGGATTTCCAAAGCAATAACCTTTTAATGAATTTTCATTAGTTACTATTTTTTTAGCTTTGTATAGTGTTTCTTATTTTAAAACATTCCATCATAGTTCGATTTCCTTTTGCTTTAACTTTTTCAAAGTAGAATCCATAAGAACAACTTGAATAAGAACAGTGAAAAGATTTTGATAACAAATGTCAACTTTTAAAAAACCTCCTCTAAAAGAAGACTAAGTATATTATGGTTATGAAAAATAATATTTACTGTGTCATTAATGAGTATGAGATCAAATTATACTAAATTTTGGCATAACAAACAACAAAGTATAGAACAAAAACAGGTAGATTTTGAAATATATTATTCAAAGCTACTTTGATTTGGTGTAAAACTAGTAAAAAAAAATTATACACATACACATTCATTGCTATAATACTTACACTCGGGAGAGAATAAACTGCAGAATATTTTCTAAAGGAAATAAATGAGGATCAGTAGTTGCCTCTTCTAAAAGCAGGTTCTTTCTTAGAATGACTTAGAAAGACAGATGCTTCTCTGACTATAAAAAGAATTATTATCCCTTAGGGTTTAAAAGCAGTTCCCCAATCTTCTAGCCTAGTTAAAAAGTATTACAACTGTATTTTTTTTCCTTCTTTGTCTCTCTACTGAGTCAAATCTTTAAAGAAATAAAGAAACAACTAACCAGAACTGATAAAGTGTTTGCTTCATTTCAAGTACATTACCTGAACAAAACCTGATAAAAGGAGGTAACTATGAAAAAGGAAAAAAGAATCCTAAGGGATTATTTGAGATTTAGGAAGCAGGGATTGAAAATGATATCCCTGAGCAATACCTACTGAGAATAACTACTTCTAAGTCAAAAGAACAGGAACAATGTTGAAATGCTGTAATAGGGTAAAGATTGATTAGGTGTCTTAGGCTAGAAAACAAATGAATTACCCATGATATAAAAATATAGGATTTAAAGGTCCAAGATATTGAAAGATCAATATAGTAATAAAAGAAAAAAGCTATGAAAAGGGGAAAAAATCAGTGTGTTTTCATTACTGAAAAGTGTGCTTCAAAGAGACCCATCCATGTGCAGTGAAGGCTAGAATTCTATTAAGTAAACAGAGTTATAATCTGGTATAATGCCAATAAAAAAATTCAAGAAGTATTCTTAGAAGTGATTGGATAAAGGAGACAGTACCATAAGGTGAGTTGAAAGTTTTTAAAATATATTATTAAGTATAATTACAGAAGTCTATCTGTAGATAAACTGAATCATTTGAAGGAAAGGGTATGATTCCTAAGCAATCACTGTAAGGGCTATTTCAATGTGAGGGAAAAAAAGGTAGAGAGTGGAGCCAAAGAAGTAATTCGATCTTAGAAGAAATATAGAAAATAATCAAAAGGCTGGATACTGAATACATTATTCTAAAAATCATAAGGCCTTTTGAGAAGACATTATATACTTAATGTATACATGTTGAACAGATGTGATTACGTACTACTATATTTCATATATATATATAATATTGCTGTGTTAAATATATATGCAAACACAATATATGTTAAATGCATATTGAGATTAAACTAATCAAGCATACAGTTAAATTTAAAGATGAGAATGTTTCTGAAGCCCGAATATTCTAATATTCCTTACAAATTAAAGTCTCAATATAATAACTTTAGTACTATCACATTTTTCTTTAAAAGATCTGAATTTCCCTGAAGTAGATAAAATCAGGAAAATTATAACTGCAGATAGATAAGGACTAACATTAATAAGGAAAAGAGTTAGACCCATTCAAGGAGAAAGTAATGAAATGTACCATATCTTAGACAATGGATAATGAACACAATATTTGAGAAATAGTTGTACATATGTACTGGATGACTTCTTGTCAATTGATGTTTTATGACTTTCATAGCATGTGTCTAGTTATAGAAGATGGTCAAGAATTGATGGAGATTGAAGCACTGATGATGGGAAGGAATGGCGGAAAATAACAGGATCTTTATGATGAAATTCTTCAATTTAATCCTTCCTACTTCCACTGTATTTAAACAATAAGCATAAAGGAGGCCCTGACTCACCCAGACAGAAAAGAATCTGTGCAGAAAACATAAAGTTTGCTCTGCAAACGCAAGAAGCCCAATAAAGAAGAGAAAAAAGCAATGAACAAACTTAAATTGGTAAAACTGATAAAATTCAAATGAAGAAATATCCCACTAGATTTCTGTGAAAGGAACAAGATTTATTCATGACAATATACAGTGGCCTATAGCTGAATGTAAACTACAGAAGATTATCTGAAAATCATTTTTGCTAATTTTCCTGAAAAGGACACACTGAATCATATGGGAAAAACTTAATACTATTGGCATTTTCAGATTAGTAAAGATGACAAACTGGAAAGAAAAAAATAAAATTTAAATTGGAGAGAGTTAAACATTGATTTTAACATTTAACATATATTTAAGTGTCATATTCAATAAAAAGAGCTCAGCTTAAATGTAAATGTTTAAATCATTAAAATGGCTGTACAGTATGTACTTTGCCATAATAAAAAAGGTTATTTCCTATAGACATACCTTTATAAATTATTAATTGATGACACTTGGTCAGAATACAAATATTTTATTAAACATAAGCAAATATAATACCCACATAAACCATCACAAAATATTAACTTTTCCTTTTTAATACTCTTCTGGTATAGTATTAAAAGATGAAAGGTTACATAAAAGTTTTCTTTTTAAAAAGCCTATATAGCCGGGCGCTGGTGGCTCACGCCTGTAATCCTAGCTACTCAGGAGGCTGAGATCTGAGGATCGCGGTTCAAAGCCAGCCCGGGCAGGAAAGACCGTGAGACTCCTATCTCCAATAAACCACCAGAAAACCGGAAGTGGCGCTGTAGCTCAAGTGGTAGAACGCTTGCCTTGAGCTGAAGAGCTGAGGGACAGCGCCCAGGCCCAGAGTTCAAGCCCCACGACAGACAAAAAAAAAAAATAAAAAAAAAAATAAAAATAAAAAGCCTATATAATTTGTAGTAAAAACAAAAGCCTGTTTCTAAATACAAATAGGAAAAATTTCAATTCTTCAGACATAATCATATTTAAAACCTGTTATCATTAAGGATAACAAAAAAGATCATAAAGATATTTCATAAGTACCTATGTAAAAGAAAAAATCTAATAAATTTAGAGACTTTATAGAACCAGTGTTCACATATCAAGGGGTCAAACAGAAACTAATATTTATAAAGAGTGAAATTTCCACAACTGTATTTGATTTTGGTACCCCGCATCTTGTTTATACATTTATCTAATCTGGGGAGGGGTAGGAGAATAACAAAATGCTGAAACAAATACACAGGATGACCCATTGCAACATTGATACTCACAAGACACGATGTTAGAAACCAATTTTACAACTTCTGGGGTGGGGGGGGGGATTGAGGGGTGGGGGGAGGGATTGGGGAGGTCGGGGAGGGAAG
Source organism: Dipodomys merriami (assembly GCF_024711535.1). Taxonomy (NCBI): domain Eukaryota; kingdom Metazoa; phylum Chordata; class Mammalia; order Rodentia; family Heteromyidae; genus Dipodomys; species Dipodomys merriami. The sequence continues at coordinate 98,165,124 of NW_027203381.1, read as the reverse complement.
GGGATAGTAGGAGAAAAATGAAGGAAGGGAAAACAGTGCTTGACAAAAAATGTACTCATTACCTTACTCATACTCATTACCTTACCTAACTGTAACCTCTGGGTACAGCATCTTTACAATAAAATAAAATTAAACATTCTTCAACATCTCATTATTCACTTCTGCAAGCCTAAACACACAAAAGAGATGACTTTTTTAAATCAAATGTATTATACCCTCCCTTGTAGTCTAAACAAAATTAACACGAATTGAAATTGATTTATATGTGTGCACAAGATTAGAATATGAACACTTTTTCACTAAATACAGTAATACAATTTTAATTTTTGTATGTTTTTGGCAACTGAATTCAACCTTAGATAGGCAATGAATGAGAACAACTGAGAAATCTATTTATAAAGTAAACATGCCTGAACCCTACTTCTAATAATCACAAACATACCTGTTAGCCTTGACAGATTTCTGTGATCTGTGGACTAATGCCAAGGGGGTAAAAGCTAGGTAAAAGAAAGAAAAAGAAAAGACTGCTAAAGGCACCAGCATTGTAGCAGTAAGATGAGAAGATTTTACTTTGTAAAAAGAAACATCACACAGCAAAGAAAATGAATGCTAGGGTTACAGGGACTATATTTTCTAAAATGTGTATAATAATTTTACACATGATAAAACATATTTTGGGAAGAAGTTTGTCTCAACCTCTAGGTTGTAATTTACATTTATTTCTTATATTTTAACAATAATTCCGTTTTCTTTCTAATTTTCCATACTATATATTTTGTACCAAGTTAATACCCTTAATAAATATAAATATACATATAAATCTCTTTATTAACTTAAGCTGTCTCACTGAATCTAACTATGTTGATACAGAGTTTATCCTAAGCATAGTCATGAATATACTTCAACCTCACATCATTCACATACCAAAATTTTCCAACAATATGTGGGAATTAATTCATAAAAGGACACCATGAATCTCCGAGGGTCTCAGCATTCTCTGTAGTTTTAACCCATCCACTGAAAACGACAACATTTTTATAGGATGTATACTATAGAAATGCATGTTTTATGGAAAGAATTGGAAAAGATTAAATATTTAGTAAAAAATTGCCATCACTTTAATGTTATAAAATTTAGATGACTTTCTATTGATATTATATTTTTAGAAATCAATTTAGGATACTTATTTCCAAGTTATAGTAGATTTCCTGCTAGCCAGTGATACTCCTAAAAGAAATGCCTTGTGGTAAGAGAATTTAGAGATTAAAATCATATTTTCCTCACTCTCTTTGAGCTAGGTTTCTTCCTACTAGAACTTCTTGTGCATGATCTAGAATAAAGTAGTACATGGAAGACAGAATACAGGAATCAATCATTTTTGCCTAAGAATCATAAATGATCTTAATCCAATAAAATGCCACTATTTCTTGAGACTCAGAGAATAGGAAAGTAAAGGACAGCAACTACTTTTATAGGATTAATTACTTGATAGTGTTCCTAATTTCTACATATACTTCTATATACACAATTAGATACATACTCAAAATCAGCTTCTTCATGAGAAATAAAAAATTGTCTTCTATGGGAAAAATATTCTTTCACTTTAATTTGGCTTCAAACTCCTACTTTTAAAGTATGTTTTATAATGATTATCACATAAGAAGAAAACAGATATTGGCACTAAATTGTCAGGAGACAGAGAAGATGGAGGAAGGAGATTATGTGTATCTAAACAGACTCAAAGCAGTACTCTGCCAGCAAACACAAGAAGATGCTTTGTATACCCAGGGCATGACTGTAAAAGAAAACACAAATCTAGAATATGAGAAATTTCACTATTGAAGTATATTGATAGTAGAAAAATAGATTCATAGGAAGAAAAGCAGGAGATAGAATCTGGATTGACTGGAATGGAGACCTTAAAAATACAAAAAAAAAAAAGCTTTCCAAATTTCATAGACAAAAATAGAAAAATTGGGGATATCAAAATAAATAAATAAAAGACAAACCATGAATGTCACGAGAGCCTCTTAAATTTGGCAAGAGGTAGGTCTAAAGAACCAGAGAATCTGGGGGAAAGAAAATATCTACAGAACTAATTTCTTCAGATGTTAAAGTTATGTTGATGCAATTATTAAGAATGAGCTCACATTTCAGGAAGAAAAAGTGTGGTGGCTCAGCGGAGAAACAATGTTTATGGATACTTTATCACTGCTGTAAAATAAAAGACTGTTTATATGACAGATTACAATTGTATTAATCAATAATACTTATTAAACTTGCCCTTATTAAAATTTTCCATTTGCCAGAAAGTTTGTGGATTTACTTGTGACGACAGTGTTGTTTTTACATATATCATACAGGTCTGAAACAATGGCCAAAAAATGATCTATAAAGATCATTTCCTGTAATTACAAGCCCAACACATTATGGGTTATTATATCATTATTATTATTCCTTCAAACCTCTCAACATGATGGTTTGTGAATGTAACTTAAATCAATGACATAGAATTAATTGGCCATTATGATTTATCATGTTTAGCATAATGACAGTAAATCCAGTTTAATATAAATATGCAAATGTCAGTGACAGTGTCATTTACAAAGGCAAAAAACAATGTCCATTATCTCTATATTCACCAATTTATAACATTTCATGACATTCTAATTCATTTATTAAGTAGATATTTGAAAATGTAAAAGCGGCACACAACCAATGTCACAATAGTAACATACAGATAAATGCTGTACTATATTCATTTGGTTTTTGTAGACTGAAGTAATATTATCAGTCTCTTAAAAAATGCTAATTAAATGATTAAATTCTGAATGTAATTTATGAAGATTAAGCATACTAATTAAGAATTGCCAGATTGGAATTAGACACAATATTTGGTAGAATAAAGTAACCTATAGTTAACTATGACAAGCATTTTCCTTTTACATGACATTTAATATAATTATGGCATACTTTTAATGCTTAAATTAAAACTCTTTAAACATAAAGTGTATGTCATTCATATTGTAATGGAAACTTTACAAGAGAACAATGTAAAAACTAAACAGAGCTGGGCATTCCTTTCTCACATCTGTAATGCTAGTTACCACTGAAGACATGGAGGATAGAGGATCAAGTCGAGCCCAGGCAAAAAGACTGTAAAACTCTATTCAGTTAATTAAAAACCAGGGCCAGGCCATGGAACAGCCAACCATAACAGGAAAATTTAAATACAAAAATTTTTAAAGCCTGGTATCAAGCTCTGAATTTACCACCTCCAATACTGGAAAAACAATAATAATAAATAAAAATGAAAACTTAAACCTATGTAGATCATATTCATCAAGACCACTGAACACTGTTGAACATTTAGCAGCTTGATATGAATAGCATTTCTATGATCCACATGCAGAAAATGAAAAAGGATAGGAAAAGGAAACTTTCTTCAAAGCAACCACAGTGCAGGTGAAAACTTGGTTTTAAGTAATTTAAAGACATTATGATGAAATTACTTTGTAAGAAAAAGGTTATCAGCTAGTTTCTATTTGGTAGGCATCCGTTTGTTAAAGCAGGGAACAATGCCAATTCAAGTAAGACAATCATAGTATGTCTTTGACATACTAAGTAGGCACAATGACATACCAATCCACAGAGGAAAAGAGGCAAGGTGAAAGGAGAGTCCAGGAATGCTTACAAAAAGACGGGAAGTACACCCACAAAAACTACCCACAATGAGGGGAAAGGCAGGCCATTGATGGCAGAGAAATGCTACATTTCTCGTTTCTTGCATATTTATTAATAAAATTTTGCTTTTATAACTCCAAATTACACATATGACAGTTACAAAAGCAGCCCCAGTAGTACTCTTTTAATTACAATGAAGATTGTTTGTTTTCTTTGATGCAGCTAACAAATGCCTATAGTTATGCACATGTCTAAAGAAAAGTGTAGGTACATGTATGGGGAAGTTTTACATGTTCGTTAATATTATAAACGTCTAAAGAAAGACTATGCAAAGGGGGTGTGGACTTTTGCTTTCATATGCCCACAACACTAGTAAACTTGAAATTATGAAAACAATTTAATCTTAATGGAAATGCCATGCTACAGCATTCCAAAAGAGGGCGCTGTAACTCCATGGCCACAAAAAGCCATTTGACACGAACGTGCTATATTCAAATACATAACTTACGGAGTTATTGAAAGAAGATGATTTTAGGGAAAACCCTGTAAATTATGTTTATTTTTGCTTGTGAATTAATTCCTTAAATTACAGTTAGCCCCTGTACTTGAGAAACTGAATCAGGAGGATCACAAATTCCCAGGACAGTGTGGTCTACCTAGGGAGAAACCTTGTCTCCAGAAAAATCCCAGGTAATCTATGGAAACGATCATTATGTCTGATAATAAAATGGAAGCATTTCAACGCCTTCATATAGCTCATAATATGACACACATAGAGGTTTCATTTTTAAAAAACCTACAGAATACAGGAAAACCACAGGTGTTACACTTAACTAACTAAAACATATAGGTTGTGATTATTTGAAAATTGCAATTTATCTCTGGGCATAATTATTAAATATTAGAATACTGAGTGTCATATTTGGTGTTTCTTTACTGAAAAAATGCTGTGAAACTTCATAAATTAACTCAAACCTTAAAAACTACTTCATTTTTGAAAGAAAAAAGGTAAGAATAGGATTTAGCTTCTAAATTAATTAAAAGGAAATTAACAAATGAATGAAAAGCTCAAAACAGAGGAGATATTTGAGGTAAAAATAAGACATTCTAATGAAGAAAGGAGTATAAGCATCAAATGCCAGATGTTAAATCAAGTAGAAAAGCAACAGTATGTCCTGAGAAGTACATCTTGGAAGAGTATTAAATGATAACAGGTTCTACATTCAAACATATCCATATAAAAATGAAATGCATGCAAGCAAAATCAGCTGAGGAAGGATACCTAATTATTCAAGGTGCTAGTTAACAAACATTTTTACCCACTTGTTATGTAATTAGAGTTAAAAATAGATGGTTTGTTTCTTTTTCTTAATCAGCATGTGGCAAAAATCACCCAGTTTCCACACATTTAAAATAGGATTTAAGATACCTGATTACTACTATTTCCTCAGACTCAACATAGCCCATAAATTGCATAGGAAAGAGTCACATATACAGTGTAAAAAACAGGCAGCGGTAGTAAGAAACTATCTGATAATAGAATAATAAAAAATATGTAAGTTCTAGGAGTATGTAAAACATTAAAGCATGTCAATAAAAGATCAGGTTTAGAAATACTGGCTTATATAAATAAAAACACATTTTGGGTTTTGTTTGGCCACTGCTAATTTACCAGATAGTATTTAATGGTTGGGCCCTCTATTTGTTCAATATATTACATATCCTACCTAATGATATCCTACCTAATGAATTTATGAAGATCCTGTTAAAAGCTGAAAATGATCTAATGGTACAAGTCATTACAGTTTGTTCTTATAATATGGCTTAAGAACCTAGTGCTTGACAATGTCTTTGCTATTAAACTCCTTAATGTAATTTCCATTTGTTTTAATATTCTTCACTTTCTCCTGCTTAAATTTTCATTTTCTTATATGAAGGTTCTCTTCCTTGTAATCTCCTAAAACTGAGTTTCCCTATCTTTATTTGATTTACTTATTTCTAAGTGTGGATATCTGAAAAAGTACTTCAGTAAGAGGCAATACAGACTTGAACTAAAAATGAAAAGAACAATATTCAAAAAGAGCCTACAAAAGTAAAATCAGCTAGACTTCTTGACCGATTGAATAAGACAGATAAAGAAAGACAAAAATAAATAAGTTAAAAGAATTATAGCTTTGCAGTTTGGGGAGACTAATAGAAGGCGGACCCTTTGAAAATACTAAGTTATGTGAACGGCTATCATGGTTAACAAATTAAAAATAAATGCATATATAGCTTCCACAGCATGCTGCATGCTAGTTGCGAGCTGCAAGGTTTCCCTCATTCAGGGGGCTTTCCCTCATTCAGGGGGGCATATAAGTCAATAATAGAGCACGTGCCAGTTATATGCAAGCCCCTGGATAGGATCCCTAGCAGGAGATAAAAAGATGTGCCTCATTCCTAGGGAGTTTTGATTCATCCATGTAACTACAAGTAATATATTGTATTTTAAAATGATTATGTTTTTCTATTCAAGTTAAGCAGCTTAAAAAGTATATATGCTCACTGTACATGCATGAATGTTTTGTGCTTTAGTATAGGCCTACATTGCCTCATCTCCTAAGTCTATAGAACATAAGCACTGCTAAACCCACAGTGAACAAGTTAAACCATACTGACTTTACCATTTACTCCTTTAAGGAAAAAAAATCAAATTAATTAGACCAGGAGGAGAGAATTGTCTGGTAACTCTAACCTATAATGAATGTTATTTTTAAATATGTATTACTTTAGATTTTTAATGTAATTTAAATTATTAGCCTCAAGTAACTTTCATGGGAGCCTTCTCTTTATGAAGAAGGATCTGGCAAAAACCATAAAGCTTCTAGTCTAAGTGAACCTTCGCTTGCTAAGATGTAATTTATATGTAAATATCCATTTAACAAAGCTCAAACCTATTAAATGTATGGATTCTTTTACAATGGCATCTACCTTTTAGAATATATTCCTATTACCCTAGGAAATATGTATTACCTGTAAAATTTCTATTATAAATCATGATACCTTTAAAAAGTGGTAATAATCACTTTAAAATGTATGCAATTTTTAGTATTAATATGTTTAAGTGGTTAACCAAACCACAAAATCACATGAGGTGGTGTGTCAATATAAATAGAAATTTATATTGCCAAATGTGTTCTTGTGACATTTTAGAGGTCACTGGTAAGATTACAGAAGTCATATTCACTTGGATATTATGCTTCAGGTACTCATAGTTATCTTATGTTTTCTGTGAGAAGCTCTTTCCATATTGGTTACACAGATCTGGTCCCTCTATCTTATTAGTCTCAAATCATGAAGTTATTCTTATTTCTAATAGTTTTTTTCATCACTAAAGACTCTCTGTACACCTAAGTTCATTTTGGTTTTATAGTCTACTTGATCTTAACCACATATTTCATTGAGATTTCCTTTTCTTTTTTTAAAATTGATGTACAGAGAGGCTACAGTTATATGTCAGGTAATGAGTACATTTCTTTTTAAACAGTGTTACCACCTCCCTAATTCTCTCCTACTTTTTCACTCCCAGCCTCTCCATCCCCACTGGTAAAGTTCATTTCCAACATAGTGTCTAGTGAGTATCCATGAAGAATTGGTTCACCCTTTATCCCACCATTTCTGTGCTTCCTTTTCCCCTTCCCAAGTCAGACTAACCTATATAGAAGACAAAGGGTATAGAAATAAAAAATAGTGACAAAAGGATATAAACAAAAGGAAAAAATAAAGAAAAAAAAGAAGTAATTTAAAACAGTACAATACAAAAAAACCTCTTGTTTCCATTTCTTGGGGTTCATTTAAATAAACATCATTTTATATGGTAATATGGCTATAGCTATTGAGCGATTCTGATCCTCTCCAAAGAATATCCTCCTTTGTTCTCACTTTGTGAATGCTTAGAGTGCTGTATAATTAATCATGTCCAACGTAATTATTTGTAGATTTGCACACCAATTCTAGTTAATAGAAATGAGGGAAAACATGCAGCCTATTTTTCTTTAGGTCTGGCTTACTTTGTTCAATATAAACTTTTCTAAGACTTCTCAGTTCCTGAAATTTCTTTTAATTTTCTACAGAGATACATACAGTAAAGGAAAAAATAGTCAAAATTATGTTTTGATTATTTAAATAAATTATTTAAATAATTATTTAAATAAATGTCAATAGTAGGTAACTATCAAAAATCTTTGTAACTTTTCAGCCCTAAGGGGAAATGGTTTCATGAACACCACGAAAGTTCTATCTTGAGATTTTATAGCAAGAGTGTTAGAATTGATTTACCTACAATCATCAGATTATTAAACACGTTTATAGAATATTTGATCTGTACTCACAAAGAGAGGAGAGTATATGGAGAGTATAATGCATGACCTCTGAGCAACTGCATGGAAAAAAAGGTACCTTTTATTCAGCAATAACTAAGTACCAAATATCATTTTAAATGATGGTACCTTCTATAGGCAAATGCTATTATTATCACCACCTTTCAGATGAAGAAACTGAAGGAAGATGCGAACTTATCAAACATTACAATTTCAGCAAGTACAGAAAATGACAAATGATATAGCAGCCTGGTTGTAATCCATACTGTTATATGTTATGTTATTACCAGTACTCAAGAGCATATTGGGACATACAGGCTTCAAAATGTACATAGCATTTGTCCCATCATAAAGGCACAAGTAGAGTGCACAGGAAAAATATTATGCCACATGGTACCTAGATTATAACAAACCTCAAATGAGATATGATGATGTCATTGGGCAGGAAACTCAAAGGATGGTTTCAGCTCTTAAAAACATACTATTGAAAAACAATATTTTAAATGACAAAATGTATACCTTCATAGAAGAAGCATAATCTCTACAGTTCTTAATTATAATACATATCACACCAAAATTGAAATTTCACTTGAGTATTATTTCTTTGAAATGTCTCAAATGTATTAGACATTTTTAAGTGCAGACAAAGAAGAGACAAGAGGTTCACACATGTAATTTGTTCAGAGTCATACGATTTAAAACTCGAAAATGCATATGCCAATTTTTTTTTTTTTTTTTTTTTGGTCAGGCATGGGGCTTGAACTCTGGGCCTGAGCACTGTCCCTGAGCTCTTCAACTCAAGGCGAGTGCTCAACCACTTGAGCCACAACACCACTTCCTGTTTTTGTGGTGGTTCATTGGAGATAAGAGTCTCATGGACTTTCCTGCCTGGGCTGGCTTTGAACCACTATCCTGAGATCTCAGCCTCTTGAGTAGCTAGGATTACAGGTGTGAGCCACCGTCACCCTGCGCCAAAGACATTTTAAAAACAAGTTCACTCTCTCTGTCATGGCATCTATCTCACAACTTAATGGATAGATACCAGTAGTAAACATTGAATTTATTTTGCCTTCTCTAATGCTTTCACCTTAAGCGAACTGTAATAAGACTGGTCAATGACTTAACACAGTATGATTACTAAATTCTTTGTTTTTTGTTTTTCCCACTGGCATATTCCCTTTGACTTTCCCCTTTATGCCAGGCTTATATTTCTGCTTGTGGAAATCCTGTGTTGATATTACAGAATGTAAAGCAGGTATAATGGCTACCTTCAGAAAACTTACATCTTAGTGAGATACATGGTAAACTGATAATGACATAAATTATAATGCAGCAAGGTGACTTCCTAAAGAGATACAAAACCTACAAAAAGAGGCTAAAGAAGCCATCTTGTCAAAAGCATTAAACTGAGGCCTGGAAGTAAACTATCTTTAGACTTAATTTTGACCTGCTTTTATTATGTGCCATAGGCTCTTTTGATCCTGTTTTGTGTTTGTAAGTTTTATCTATCCTCCTACTTTACCATCAAAGGGCTGACAAGTTATGTGATTCATAGCACTTAGGCAGTGTTCACATCTCCATAGAGAAGAAGTACACGTAATACCAAGGTGACATTTGGCATAAGCCAGTGTGCTCTGAAACACTGTAAAGTCTAATTTAAAGTTCTGAGACAGAATCTAAGGCCTCAATAACATGAAATGGATCTACAACTGTTATGGTTTAAATTGGTTGGTTTAGGTTGTCTCAGATGGAAAAATGAAATGGCACTCTTAGGTGGTAAGAAGAGGGCAGGCATTGAATAGACAATGTTTTCTCTACTGAGTTTCTCTCTTCAACAAACTATAAAATCTTGCTTGAGCACTAATTTTACATATGAGCTATATTCTTTATTGGTTGTATCACAGTTTCATATAACTAACCAAAATAAAACTAATGTATCTTTGCAAGAAACTTTTTGATCTACAAACTTCAAAACAAAGTTAAATTGAAAAAAAATAATAATTTTGAGGAAGCAGTTCCTTATTTTTTTCCCCAAAGTATAGCATCCACATTGAATCATGTGTGCTAACAGGTCTCAAAGTGTATTCATGGACCAACAGTATGAATGGTGGGAAAGGGAGAAAGTTTGTGGAGAAAAATACTGCTTATAATCTGATCATTGTGGTGAAGGTCTGGGTAGGGAAGAGGTCATCAACATTGGAGTAGAGAAAGTCAGTCTCCTAAGTAGATTCTAAAATTGCCAAGGCATTTTTTTTTTAATACTCTTTCAAGGTTTTAACTCACATTATAAGAAACCCTGTCCTCCCCATAGTTTATGATTTTACAGTAAACTATGATAAAGAGGTAAAAATTTAATTGTAGTAATTTTTGCCATTTAATTTTTGGTACTGGGGATCAAATCAATAATATTAGACTTGCTACACAAGGACTCTGCCACTAAGCTACATCCCAGACATACTTTAAGAATATAATCCTTATTTTAGTAAGATTCAGTTTTCTGATATTTGGTTTAAGAATAATACCAACTTAATGTTTAAAATAATATTTCCAGCCAGGTGCTGGTGGCTCACACTTGTAATCCTAGCTAGTCAGGAGACTAAGATCTGAGAATCGAGGTTCAAAGCCAGCCTGGGCAGAAAAGTCCGTGAGACTCCTATCTCCAATAAACCACCAGAAAACCAGAAGTGGCACTGTGGCTCAAGTGGAAACAGCTCAGGGACAGCACCCAAGCCCCGAGTTCAAGTCCCATGACCCCCCCCTCCAAAACAATGCAAAGAATTTCTAATATTCTGCAAAATAATGAAATAATTTTGAAATTTCTTCCATGAATTACTGTATCTTTCTAAATGTTGGCATTCACTTTTCACTCTTATCTTAGGTTCCAACAGTATTGATTCATAGAAAATTTGAATTATTAAGTATGTTTATAAAAAATGTTCACAAATGAAAAAAAATAATGATTAGGGCCATTACTTATTTTTCTTCATTTAAAAATGAGAATATTTTCCTAGAACCTTAATTTAAACTTTACCTATCACAAATTTACATTGTTAATTTTGTTAGTTTTAGAAAACCAACTTACAACCTGGTTGCTGTCGGTTGCATATCACTGCACAGTATATTTTATATATCTCACAGTGCTATTTATATACGTTGCTTTTATTAAAATGATACTGATTAAATACAGAAAGTGCTGTCAAATTAAAAATTCACATATATAACACTCACATTACAAGGTAACTTAGACAGCCTTTAAAAAGTAGTGAAGTTTCAACACATACATTTTAACATTTAATGAGTTTAATTGCTTTAGAATTTTACTTTTGTTCTGTTAGTGTCCAACAATCTACACTGTAGAATTTTATGTTTTATATTAATATATGCATATATTATACTCTATCTGTTTGAGCATTATGTCTTTTAGATTAATAAGACATACCTTTAACTTTTATATTATTAACACAAAGTCAAATTTTTTCTATGTTGGAATAACTTTATTCGTAAGAATTTTACAGCATAGCAACAAATAATATGCAGATAGATTATGTATATGCAGTTGATCTGAGTAGTATAAATACAAATTGGGGCTTTCTAGAACTAGGTCCATTCTATTTCCATTAAAAGCTCCTCTTAAACATCTAGCACAGTAAATGGATTGTTCTTCAATATCAATCCTTCAATTTTTTTCTTTAAATAAAAGAGAACACATTTAATTTTAACTAGACAAATGGTACCTAAGCTAGATGACTATTTGCCAATATTCATTGCAGTGATAGGTAAGGTGACTAAGATCTAGCCTAAAGCTAGATGTATGAAAATGATAGGAATATCTTAACCCATTTCCTTCTTTTCATGTTCATGCAAGAAACAGACAAGGAGATCATGAGTATTGTTCCTGATGGGAGACAATCAATATAAAGTAGCATTCACATGCTGTGGACCCAATCTTTCTGCAAAGCAAATAATGACAAGAGCTCTTATGTCAGAGAGAGTTTAGCCATCTGTAATGCTAAGCCACTGTTGTTTTGGTTATTAACAAAGTAAAATAATCAGTATCTTAACTATTAGGATAACTGAGAATGCACTTATTATTTACTGTATAAAGAACAATAAACTTGTCAATCAAGCATGTTCTTAGACCAATCAAGTATGGTTTATGACTTTATCTTCAGTCTAGCCATACCAGCTTTATTAACAAGTACATTTCTTTCAGTCTCTATACTCAACCCTGTTTCAATAATATTTTATTCCCTTATTTTTTTTTTGACTCGGAAATGACACCAGTATATTTCTAAGTATTTCTAAGTATATTAATTTCACCTGGAACAAAGAGACCTAAGGATCTCCCATCCTGAATCCTGCCTCTTTTGTTAGGTTTTTCTGTTTTTAATTTTTAAGTAATTGTACAAAGGAGATATCATTCAACAAATCAGTTTATAAGCACACTGCACCTTGAGTGATGCCACCTTTTCCCTTAGTTTTTCCCATTCCTCTCAACTTTTTCTATAAATTTTCTTAATTACAAAGGTTATACATTGAATATGATTGTATTCACCTCTCCCTTCCTGTTTTAGATTATGAGTTTGTTTCTCTAGGACATTGCATCATATTTATCATACTTTTTTAGAAGCCCTCTCAAGTCATTGCTCAGATATCCTGAGCAATACACAACTGCATAGAAAAAGCATAAGCCCGCAATAAGATTTTAAAAGCAAAATGTTCATTACTTTTAATATTCTTCCTTATAAAGTTATAACCTGTCTGTGTATGTATGTATGTTTGGATGCATATACATATGTCTATGTATATGTGCATGTATATGGAAAAATAGAGAGACTAAGATGAGATCAAGCCATATCCCCATTTTGAAGATCTTTATTGTTAGCTGCTTTTCTATTAAGTATTCTTAACAAAAGATACTAGATTACTTTCTGGTATTCTCGTAAATTTGTTACTTTCATTGCCATTTATCCACAGGAAATAGAAAACGTATTGTACTTTGGAAGGATTAATTTCTTTAGGGGAAAGTTTGTTCTTGGTAATGTTTTCAAATATAGTTCCTTCATGAGTGTACTTCATGAGCACAGAGCTCAAATCCTGAGTTTCAATCCCTGGAAAGGCAAGAAAACAAGACAAAACCAAAAAACAAAAAATAAATGAATAAAAAATAAAAATAAAAACAAAATTTTTAAATAAAATCAAATAAGCAATTTTTTAAACTTGAGAGTCATTATTAGTTTCAAGATGTGATGTCACTTGGGAAGGGACCAATATTATCTACTGTCTAAGGACACACAAGATCCTTTACAGCTGTACACATACCCTTCTATTCCTTTCCTTTCCACATTTCCTATTATTTAATTCCCTGTTTCTTATTTGGTGGTGGTGATGGTGGTGGTGTTGGAATTACTGACTTGGAACAGTGGGAGAGAAGGAAGAGAAGTAGACAGGATTATAAAGGATGCCTAGGGAGCTAAGTGCTTACTGGAGGACTCAATAAGGATTGCAACGGGGTGGGATAACTACCAAAGTTGTGGTATTTCAACTCTCACCATCCAAGTTCCCCTAAAAACATTTGACAAGACTTCTGTATGTAGATTCCCTAGAAAGCAAGTACCTGACACTATGGGAGATGCATGAGATATTATTTCTTCAATCTGGTATTTCTGAAAATTCTACTTATTAATACAGTAGAAGCAGGAGATAGGAGGCTGCAAATGTTAGATATTTGGAACTTCCTTTGGTGTGATCTGTGTCTGTGTTTGAACTCAGTGCCTAGACACTGTCCATTAAATTTTTCAATCAAGGCTGGCACTCTACCACTTGAGCCTTACCCTCCTTTCCAGCTCTTTCTGCTGGTTAATTGGAGATAAGACTTTCATTTGCTTTCTTGCCTGGGCTGGTTTTGATCCTCAATTCTCAATCCCTTGTTTCCTATTTCCCAAGTTTATCATCTCAATTCTATCTTGAATTTTAAAGGCTTTTTTCTATACTTCTAATTTTTAAAAAATCCTCCTATTACCTCTCATCTCCATTATCTTTTTTACTTTTCTTAGATCGAGATACATTTCTTATCTCCTTGAAAATATGAAGGCTATTGTTTGATTTTCTTTCTCTAATATCTGTTATTTGCTTATTATCTCTTTTTCTCTCTGTCTCTTCCTGTCTCTGTCTCATTTTTACTTTTATTATCTTTAATTAGTTGTACAAGAAGTTGCCACTTAATGAGTTTATAAATACAGTATCTTCATCAATGTCACCATTTCAACATTCTCACTCATCATATTCAACCCAAACTTTCCTTCATTTTTCTTAATTTTGTAGGATATACATGAATTCTTGACTACATTTTCCCATTCTTCTCCTCTTCAATCATATACCCCATTCCCTTTGAACCCACCCCAACCCTTTCACATGCCTACTTCTTGGTGTTTATTTTGACTTTGACTTTGTTTTCTTAGAATGTGCAGGATTTGAGTTCCTCTTTAAATCTACCATACTTCAGTTAGTACATTTGTAATGCTTGCATACCACCAAATGTATTTATTTCACTACCACATATAGAAAAATATGCATCCTTTTTCTCTCTCTAGGCTTGACTTGTTTCCCTTGATGTTTGTCCAGTTCTTTCCATTTCTTTACAAATGGTACAGTATCATTCTTTCTAATGGATGAGTACAATTCTACTGAGTATATATACCACATTTTCTTAATCCATTCTTCCATTGGGCTTATGCCATACTTTGACTATGGTGAATAGTACTGCAATAAACGTGGCTGCGTTGGTAGCTTTACTATATCTTGGTTTGTAATCTTCTAGAAAGTTTTTAAAGAGAAAATAAAACTTCATTGCCAAGAGGTCTGGGAATTATAACTAAGTAATAAACTACAGAACTGCATAGATAATTATTTTAATAACAACTTCTCAGATCAAGGCCTAAGAAACTATGAACAATGTGACACTGAACAAGTTATTTAATCTGTCCCTGTCCAACTTCCTCCTTTAGCAGTAAATATGCCAGAATGAATGGCTGTATGCCCTATGTACTGGACATGCATAAATACATTTAAGATAGTTAAATGGTTACTGAGTGTTTAAGATATTTACATAGTTACTGAGACACTGTAAGCATTCTTTGGTGAAAAAAAGTGAGAGAGAAAAAAAATGAAAGAAAAAAACAGAAACCAAGAACTTTGCAAGGCCAAAAATTATATTTATAAGGAACAAAACTTTACCCTAGTTTAGGGAGTAAACTCTAGTTGTACAATAATTGCACATTTATTATTATAAAAGGATGATTTTTACAAACTACAAGTTTTTTTAACATGTATCTTTTTAAATTTTTTTTTAATTTTATTTTTTATTGTAAGAATACCATACAGAGGAGTTACAATTACATGGGCAAGATAATGAGTACATTTCTTATCAAGCATTGTTGCCTCCTCTTTGTTTCCCCTTCCCATCCCTTCCCATACTCCTCCCCTCCCCCCACCCGGTTCTCCCCCCCCCCCACAAAAGTTGTAAAGTTCATTTTTTGACATAACGACTTGTACATCTCATTGTTGCAATGGGTCCACCTGTATCCCTAGTTAAACAATTTGTTTTTTCCCTTCCCTTCCACAAATTATACCAATATCAAATACAGTGAAAGCATGGGTTACACTGTGGGAGAGGGGCATACAAAGCAACATAGAAATCATCTTATAAATATGTTAGAAACAATTGCATGAAAAGAAATAAAAACAAAAAAAATTGAATACTTATCTTGGGGTTCATTAGCCTAACATCAACTTATCAAACCTTTTCTGCTTGACTCAGAAATATACTAGTTATTGCAAATAAGGAAAACCATGGGACCTATGTTTCTTTGGGCCTGGGCTTACTTCACTTAATATAATTTTGAAGAAGGGAAACATAAAGAAATACATAGAAGAAAAGAGTCAATAGGTTTGTGAGGATTCTTTCCTTGTGCTTGGCTCTCAAGGTGACCTTTTGAGAAAATGAATGATATTCATTAACTTACTGGTATGTGATCAGTGTATTCATCATACGCAGACATGTTAGGAAGGCTGCCATGGTGCACAGAAATAATCCAAGAAAACAAGTCCAAGTTAGTGATAAAATTGAACTCCCTTTGTGTTTGATTTTCATCTACCTGTACTCAATTATAAACAAGCTTTTAAAGAAACCTAACCATTAGCTGTTAACTCATAATGACTTATGAAAGCAATCCCTATACCGCTATTCACATCTCGCTAACAGATCCCTACTCTGCAACCTTTAGATTAAAATGAAAAGGGAAATGAAATTTCTTAACACATACTGCTTCTCATTCTCAGTCTTATCACAAGAAACTCAAATGCACAAAAATCCATTTCAACATAAACAAGCTATAAGATTTGATTATATGTTTAAAAGAGGCAAGAAAATGTTTCTCTTGGACTATGACTTACTGTATCCTAACTAAAAGTGGAGATGATACATTCCAAAATTCTATTTAATTTTGTGAAAGTGAACACTCTTCAAAGGTTTGAAAAGTTTTCAAAGAGGAAATGTAGAAAAGTGAGAAGAAATGTATTCGCTACCTTACTTATGTAACTATAATCCCTCTGTCCATCATCTTAACAATAAAATTTTAAAAATCATTGTATAAAAAGGAAAAAAATAGAGCCAAATTGTGCTTTAGCTACTGAGAATTGACATTTTGGTATTAATTTGAGATGAGTGATATTATCTCTTAATTGGATATTTTCTCACAGTACAAACAGGAATGACTGAACATTATGAGATCAGGCACATCTATATTAAATCTACTTTGTGATCTCCTAACAATGGGTCCAGAAATATAATGTAAATCAACTAGGAATCATAGACTTTATGATCAAGGGATTGATGGAAAATTTTTTAAAAATTAATCTGGATCCTGATTTGAAATAATATCAAATTAAAACTACTATTCACAAATGTGTATACACTTTTCTATGCTCCCATCATTTTTTTAAAAGACGATGAAAAGCCCTATGATATGCTATTTAAAAATAACATGAGAAGAGAAGGTAAGTAGACAAGATAATGGTATGGTACTCAAGGTAGAGTGATTGTTCCAATCATATACTCTACTTATTCACTTCTTAGGCTTTTGAAAGATAAGAAAAGAATAACCCATGAGATTAACATGAGTGTTACAAATCTTCAAGATAATGCCAAAGTGTTCTATATAATAAAGTTTAAAACAGTGAGATCCAGGACCTAGCTCAGCAGTAAGTTCTAAACTTACAAAGCTCTGAGTTGTACAATAACATTTTTGGACAAACAGTGACTTTAAGGAATCCTTATACAACAAATATCATGCCAATGCTTAAGAACTCATTAAAGCAAATCACTGTGGTTTTTAAACCACTTGTGTCCCTTGGAATTTTTCTTTGCCCTGATTTTAATCTAACAACTCCATTAAATCAAATAACAATTCTATTAACTACTTAATGCTATTTAAGACATTATATTCCTAAAGAAATTGTCTCCAGATATTTGATATTGCCATCACAAAACGTTTTATAAATTTCTTTTGCCTTCTCTATAACGTACATATGCAAACATATATCTAGTAGCGAAGTACACTTTCCTAAAGTCAGGGCCTTTTTCATTCCTCTAAATAACAAAATGGAGTAGCTCCCATCAATCAGGCAGTACACAGTGCCAGTAACACTACAATCATTAAATACACTACTGCACCCTCAAAAAGTTCACAGTCCAAAAACTGAAGATAACTGAGCAGTTATATGAAAAATTATATATATAGACATATACAAATACATATATATACATACATACAACATACATCTATTTGTATTGGGCACAGCAAAAAAAGAAAAGATTAGCAAGAAATATAATAAATAGTAAGGGGACAATGAAGTTTAAGAAAATGGGGGAAAAATCACCAAATAAAACTGAGACATTTATCTGTATCAACTACTGAGGGTCTATCAGATTACCAAATTAAGGAAAAGTCATTCCAAGTAAAGAGATATAACATTGGCTAAGCCATAACCAAAGACCAAAACCACAAATAATCCAATGTGGACAATAGGAAGAATTTAAGTGGAAGCCCAGTTATAAATGAAAAAAGAACGTGTTTTATTTTAGCCAGTGCTTTCATTTCCAGTCAGTATTGTGAATTCTGAATAGTGATCAAGCAATATTTTTGTTACATGGTTTGGAAAGCTGAGCTTTAAGGAAATAGAGATGGTCAATTTGTCATAAAAGTTATAAAGTAGAAGAATAGCATGAACAAAAAGAAGAGTTATAAAGACATGATCATTCAGGAAAGAAGGAAGAACTATGTTAGGAAGATTAGTCAAAATTTTAGGATATTAGCGAGACTGATGTGAATCAAGTAATTATTAGAAAAAAAGCTAATTATATAAACAATGTCAGAGTTAACAACAGGATTTTTATAAACAACATTTATGTCAAAATGAACATGGTCCTCATGATGTAAACAACTATAAATCTAGCTGTCTATAACAAACATTCATCCTAAACTAAGAAAAACAAGGTTTTGTAGGAAATTCTACAAAATAAGCAAGAGCAAAAGAACCACATTTATTTACTAAAATTATGATTTATGACAAGTCTAAGTTAACAAGTGGTACAAAGAAACAGGTTAGATATTTATGAGTAACTAACTCAGGAATTACAAAATATTCATAAGGTATAACTCATGATTTAGTGGCTCTCATCTATGAGCTTATATGGAACAAAACCTATGTAAGCATGAGGTCATATATGATTCATAATAGTAAATAAAATTTATATTGGTTCAATTACATGTAATGAATTTAAATTACTTTCATCTAGTTATATGTACTATTTCTTTCATTTTTATTATCATATCAGAGTAGAAAATTTAAAAATCAGTTAAGTAGAAAAAGGCTATAACCCAAAAATATAAAAAGCTAATTTTTCTTTGTAAGACTTTTGACCATAAGAAAGATGAGGTGACATTCATGAAGCAGTCAAATGTCTAATTTTTACCAATTGAAAATGAGATCAATTTACCAATTCCACTTGCTATACAAAAGAAATTATTATTTGTGAGAAAATCGTGGAGAGGCCCAAATTCAAAGCCAGCCTGAGCTGTAACAATGGACTATGTCAAAAAAATGGACTGTGTCAAAAACAAAATATAAAAAACAAGCAAACAAAATAGGTCATTAAAAATAAGCATATACAATAAGACAAAACAGGTTAAAGAGAAGCCATTCATTTGTTTAAATGATTAGAGGATTTTAAAATAAGAAATTCTAAATTTAACAGAAAGCAAAAGCAGACTTAATCTCTATCTACAGATATATGGATAGATACATATATAGCCACAATTGATTACTATACCCCATATATAATTAAACAATGCTCTTACAAACCGGCATGGCTGGTTTCCATAATCAACCTTTGGCAAATTTTTCTTAATTGCTTTCCATCAACTCCTTCAAGACCAAATTATAATGCTTCTTTTCCTGAAGCTCCCCAAATTTTCAATCTTTGATAGGCTTACTGTTTTTCTTTGTGCCTCTCCCTAAAACTCTCTTACGTATGGCTTCCTTCTCTGTCATGATCTTTCTTTGGTCACTTCTTAGCAGAGCAATATTTGGTTAAAATGAAGAGAATCAATTCACTAACAAAAAGTTACTTTATCCATTTAGTTAATTCTAATTTTCTACCTGACCCCTCCCCTCAAAACATAGCTCAAAAAACTTAGGGTATTTCCCCAGAATGCTTAAAAACTTTTTCTTAGGTGGACAACATATGTTCAAAAGACAAGATATATATATTTTTTTTTAAAGCCTTTTAGAATTTTTTTCTTCACACATATTTAGGACATACAGTTCAATGCTTAATGCACAAAATAAAATTAAACATGTGTTAAATGAGATTTATAAAAAGAAGAAGGAAGGGTTTATTTACAACATTAATGTGGAGTACACCCAAAATAGAAAAGAACACTTCCACTTGCTCACACTTCTTGTACACAGACTTACTCTACAGACTGGCAAATGCAGGGCTCTAGAAATTAACACGTTTATTTTGTGTTTCTTATCAACATTCTAGAGAGCTTGATGGGATGATAACATTTTTAAGAAGGAGGAGAAAAAGAAAAATGAATCAATTAAAATGTCTTCTTCTCTTCTACAGAGGGGAGATCATTTCCTGGTATGTTATTTAGGTTCATTAGCATTCATATTGTATTTTGGAAACACAAAGAATCACCATCTCTCTGGTAAGGAAAAGTGTATCTAATTCTCCCTATGTATTTTCTCACAAATTAGATGTTTCAGGGTATGGAAGGTTGATTAAGTTGAACTATGTAACAAATGATGTTAGCAAAAGATTTTCTGTAGGTCACAGGAAAAAAATCTTTACCGCAGATATAATATGTAAAAATATTACAAGCAAGAAACAATCAGACTGATCAAAATCTTATAATCACTGTATACGGTAAGAATGTAATGAACCAAATCAAGTCCCAGAATCATGAAATGTTCTTAAAACCAGCAAATAAACTTTATTCGCCTTTCATTTAAGAAAGTTTACTTTGAAGTTTGAATTAAAAATGACAAACTTTCCTTGAGTTTCTTTTCTCACCCCAGAAAGTGCCTACTACATAAAGCAACTGAAAAGTTGCACAAAGTATTCATACATATGAACAAAAAGGTGATAAGAATTCATAAATTAATTCAGAGAAAATGGAAAGTAGTTGGAAGACAGAGTTAGGAGAAATGCAAAAACTATAGTCACAAAGGAATGGAATAACCTGAGGAGAATTAGGCAATTGGACCCAAAACCTTCTCAAAGACCATGATCCTGGTACTACTGAAGATTCTGTGATGAGAGGCTCAACAACATTCTATCCTCTAACCATATGCAAATACCTCATTCTAAAACATGACTTCCCATCCCCCAACCAACCATCTCCCTTGGTTCAATCCAAGCAAAACATTGAACTAGAAGGCTCCAGACACAGTGTCAGTAAGCACAGCAGATGACTTAAGATCACATAAATTTAAAAAAAAAAAAAAATGTGTCTTAGTGAAAAGTGGAAAGCTAACCCATTTTTACAACTCTTTTTTTGTTATCAATTTTTATTTTTTGAGATGGTGGGGTTTGGACTAAAGGCATTCTACCTCTAGAGTCACAAATGCAGGACTTTTTTTCCCCGTGTATGCGTGTGTGCGTGTGTGTGTGCGCTGTACTTTAATGAGCTTTATATAGTCAGGACTATCACTTAAGCCACAGATCCACTTCTAGAATTTTTGGTGATTAACTGGAGATAAGAATCCTAATGATTGGGATTGGGGGGGGGAGGGGAGAGGCTGGGAAGGGATGTGAAGGGTAAACAAAGGAGGAGGCTGCAATGCTTGGTAAGAAATGTACGCATTATCCTGCCCATGTAATTGTAACTCCTCTGTACAGCATGTACAAGAATAAAATTAAATTAAATTAAAAAAAAAGAATAATGATAATATATTGGGACTGGTCTTTATTCTATTTTACAATAGTAATAAAATTATATTTGTAATGATTATATATATAAAAAAAAAGAATCCTAATGACTTTCCAGTTAGAGCTGGCTTTGAACCTCCATATGCACATATCTGCCTGGACAGTAGCAATGATTATAGGCATAAGCCATAAGCATAGCTCCTCTGATTATTTTTGAGATAGAATCTCACATTTTGAAAGGGCTAGAAATGACTATGATCCTCCTATTTACACTTCCCACAGTGGATGAGATGATTGTAATGCACTACCAGGACAAGCTATTGTTTGAGATGGTGACTTTGTCACAGGCTGGCCTCAAATTTTGATCTACCTTATCTCTAAGTACCTTTACCTAAGTACCTACAATTATAAAAAATGAGCCTTTGGCACCCAGCTTACTTTCCAATTCTTTTCAAAACATGCCAATAAACAAGTATTAACCTTCTACTTTATGTTTTCCATCTACTTCCTGATCTCTTATAGATGCTGCAAGACTCAGCTATCTATCTATCTATCTATCTATCTATCTATCTATCTATCTATCTATCTATCTATTCATCCCAAGGAGAGGGAGACATATTAGAATTTTTAATATATGTCTAAAAATTTGGAAGATAGAAAAGTAGTCTCCTAAAGAGAATAAAAAGCCAAAACTATGGACACCTTGAATGGGGAAAAAAGATTTAAAAATATTTTAGGACATCCCATATACAAATATTAGAAATCCTTAAAACTGTGAGAGAAAAAAATGAAGAAAAAGAAACTGACAAAGCGCTCTCTCTCTTTCTCTCTCTCTCTCTCACACACAAATCTATAAAGGATAATGTGTTTATCAAATTCATCATTCTAAGCAAATATTTTATCAATATGATCTATCTTGCCCAAAATCTCTCCAAAACATCCTTCTGCCTATCCATCTTACTCCAGCTTTAAACAATGCATTTTCCTTTTTTGAAAAAAAAAAATCTCCTTTTCCATCCTCTATAATCCAGACTCTTCCACAAAATTTCTGTCTCCTTTCTATTCTCTAGAAGATTCCTTCAATACTGTTTGCTATTCAGAACCTAAAAACTAAGGATAATACTTTGTAGATCAAGAGGTAAAGGACATGCAATAAAGAAAGTGACAATGTGAAATCTAGGACATGTCTACTACATTTGAGGCATGTCTCTCACTTCTTTTATTTCTCCCTGCACCTTTAGTGCGGCAATGCAGTGTAATGTATAAAGAGT
The DNA here is from genome assembly GCF_024711535.1 of Dipodomys merriami. Taxonomy (NCBI): domain Eukaryota; kingdom Metazoa; phylum Chordata; class Mammalia; order Rodentia; family Heteromyidae; genus Dipodomys; species Dipodomys merriami. The sequence continues at coordinate 98,142,310 of NW_027203381.1, read as the reverse complement.
ATTCCATGCTCTGTCAGATATACCTGGATTAAGATTCACCTTGTATTATCTCCTTGATATATCTTCTATTTCTTTGATCTTGGGTAATCCTCCTTAAACAAAAATATAAGTATACCTGCTTTCTTAGTGCTATCATGAAGGATCAAATTAAATTATTTTTTAATATTTCTTCTACTAATCATGCAATAGCTAAATATATTTTAAAACTAGAAAAGCAATATGACATAATATGGCATAAACTCTATTTGTTTAGAGTCATAAATTGAAGCCCTAAAAGCTAAGGTGACCATGCCTGGGGGTTGGTAATAAGGTTTGGATGAGGTCAGGAAATTGTAATGGGTTTACTGCTTCAGAATTTTATATAAATGCACATGCTTGTTTTCTCTCTCCTTCTCCTTTTTTCTATCTACCATTTGATGACAGAGAAACAATACATTCTAATAGTCAGGAAGAGAAGAACCTTGGACTGTAAGTGAACTTGGCATCTAGGAATTCCAGCCTCCAAGAACCGTGAAAAAATAGATTAATATATTTTTTAAAGTCACCCATTCCATACTATTTGTTATGGCAACTTGAGCAGATTGTCACTTTGAAAATATTAAAAGGCTGGCATGAAGAAACCTCTCTTCTCATCCATTTTTCTAACTCATGGGTAAAGAGATGTTAAATAACCCAAACATCCTCAACATTAAAAACTAAGACTGTTTCTAAAGGTAATAGACATTTTGATATTAATTGGAAGGAAAATGGTTGTTAAAGATCTCTTCAAAGATTGTCTCTAGCCAACCTTTCAAGTTTTGTTCGACTACATTTTACTGGTTAAGACAGATGTCATTTTCACCCCAATCTCCACTCCAGCAGGCTAGCCTATGTTCTATGTGAGTCCTGTTTCCTGGAACTCTGGCTTCCCAGGAGGTTTGGCTAATGCCCAAATGTGGTCAGAGAGAAGAGAGAATTACAGATAGATTATTTATTTCCACTACTCCTCTTGCTCCTTACCTGTAAACTTGCCATGACTTAACTGTGGCTCTCAAGCAAAGGGTAAAGATCCCCTCAGTATGTCCACTCCTTCTTTCTGGTTACTGATCCTTCCTTCTTGTGGCCTACACAGGGTTAATATTTAGATGCCTTCCCAACTTTATCCTCCTCTGAACTCACTTGTGGTTTCCTCTGCATGTTCAACTTTGAAAATAGCCTTTTTGAAAATAATACTTATTCGAGCTGTCCTATTTTGAGTATACCATTTGCTTCCTGATGGGACCACGATCAATAGACATTTTTACTCATACAGCACTCAGCTTAAAATACCTTCCTTCCCTCTGTCTCTCCCATCAACTCTAAACATGTTACCAAGCATGTTTGAGTGCCACTTCCCTGCTGTTAGTTTCTCTGTTACCATCAAAGAAAGAATAAACTGTTCACTATATTTTGCTCCAAAAGAATACTATGTTTAAGATAACACACACATACACATACACACACCCACATACACACACCAAGTGAGCAAGAGAGAGTGCATATACATTACAATGTAGTATAAGAATCATATTCAATAACAGGAACTTATACAGAGCATATATTTAATAACCAATAAACAGCTATCAAAGCATGAAAAGATTTTTTTAAATCATAGCAAAAGCATACACTTTTAAACAATGAACAAAGACATTTTCAAATTTCATAAGAGTTTAAAAGATATAGGTATAAAATATTCTTGATGAAAATACTTGTATTGTTTAATTATTTTTATATCTTGAATGTTTAATTTCTTATTATAGTATTTTATTCTTCAACATTTTGTTTAAAAGCTTATTTAAAAATTTCAAAAACAGAATAACTTGTGCCCTTAGAAGTAAAGGTTCGATTAATCATGTGTTTTACAGATAAACAAAGGTATCAATGGTAGATAAGGGTTCTTCCTTGTTAATGTTAAAAGATAATTCATAAGAGAGACATCTTCACATGAGTAATAAAGGTCAAATCTGTAGTGAACTCAAATAAATCTTGAAGTTCAATTTAAATCAAGACTTTTAATTACCAAGAGAGACTAAATAAGTTAAGCCTACTTTAAATTTAAAGGCCAAAAAACTTGAAGACAATTGATTTTTATAGAGAATTTACCCCTAACCTCAAGGAAAGAGGTATCACTTTCTATAAGTATATAATTAACTTTATTACCATATTAATATCATAATAGCCTCTAAAGCTTGCCTTAATACATGAAATTTATAAAGGCTTCTACTAAGGATAAAGTTATCAGTTTAGAGTTAATTATCTTCAACATTTTTTTAAAATAATAATGAAGGAAAAGTAGTTTACCTGATATTTGTTGAATGTTCTTTTGCCAATAAACAGATTTTAAAACCAATATGACAATTTAAAAGCATTTTTTTTAACAAGACAGATTTACTTCATTAAGGTAAAAATACTTTTAAGGAAATCATACTCTTGCCAGTAGATGGTGGCTCACGCCTATTATCCTAGCTACTCAGGAAGCTCATATGCAAAGATCATGGTTCAGAACCTAGGGGGACAGGAAAATCTATGGGATTCTCATCTTTCACTAACTACCAAAAAACCAGTAGTGGTGCTATGGCTTAACGTGATAGAACATTGGCCCTAAGTGAACAAAAGCTCAAGGTCCTAAGTTCAAGCCCCAGGACCCACAAAAAAAAAAAAAAAAAGGAAAAGAAAAGAATTTTTTTTGTGAGAAAACCTGTCTTTGTTAACAATGTGTATGGCTTAAAGGTTTCTTCTTTGGCCTAGTGCCTAGTGGTTAGGATCTTGTTAAGGAAAAGAGAAACCGCACTGGAATAAGAAAGGATTTGTGAAACATGAGGTTTTTGTTGTTTTATTTTTTACTTAAACTGGTTTCTTTTCAAGACACACACTAGACTATTCAAGAAGTAGCAAAGGGTGTGGGTGGGTATATTTTGAGATCATTTGTGAACTGTTGATCAGTATTTCAAAATCCCCTTATGGAAATACATTTTTTTTTTATTTTCTTATTTTTTTTTTTTTTAGTCGGTCGTGGGGCCTGAACTCTGGGCCTGGGCACTGTCCCTCGGCTCTTCAGATCAGACTAGTAGTGCTGTACCTCATGAGCCACAGCACAACTTCCGGCCTTTTCTGTTTATGTGGCGCTGAGGAATCGAACCCAGGGCCCCAAGCATGCAAGGCAAGCACTCTACCACTGAGCCACCTTGCCAGCCCCTGGAAATACATTTTATTTTACCCTATTCAAACTAGACAATTCCAAGGAGTTTATGAACCTCAGCTCAACCAATCTGAGCAGAGAAGCAGGGCTTGCTGCATTAGAAATAATGTAGGAGCTGACTGCCTGCTCTGTGTGCTTGCTTGCCAGATTTGTGGCCTATGGTGCACCCTTGTACACAGAAGTAAATTTTATTTTCATGTCTTTATTTTCATGTCTATCTTTGTGACTCCAATGGTTCTTAGGGAGCATATTTATAACACTATGATATATACCATAGTAAGAAAAAAATCACTAAGTTTTCAGAGTAATTGGAGAGGCAATGGCTTACATAATTCTTAGTTTATATCAATAATAATTTATTCCTGACACACATTAAGCACCCTCCTCTAAATGCTTGCAAACAGAAAGTATTTCAAATTTCAGATTTTTTTTTTGAGATTTGTACTATTTGTATATACTGAGCGATCTTGGAGGTACCTAAATATAAAATCATATATACTATATTCACGTGGCCTGAAGAAAATTTATAGTGCTTTTAATAATTTTACACATGAAATACAATGTCATGGAATAAAGTTTTCCACTGTTACAACAATGCTCAAAATGTTTCAGGTTCTAGAACATGAAAAAATTTCAGATTTGGGGTTCAGGGACACTGTATTCAAATTTAATTATTTTACCACTTATATTAAGATATATTAAAATTTATCATTTGAATATTTAATTGTTTTAAAAAGGTAGTAGGACTTATAAATTGCAATCAGAGAAAAGCTACATTTGTAAAAAGTAATAAATTCATTTTTTAAAACAAAACATGAACAGAAGCAAAAAAGACTTTTCTCACAATATTCACAAAATTATACCCAATGAACTACAGAAAAATCAAACTTCTTTTTTTTTAAATGTTGTCTTCCAAAATAAAGTCAAGTAAGGTGAAAGGTGTTTATAATCAATTACAGCAGAAGGATTATAAGCCTCAGGCCAGCCTGGGCTTCTTGGTGAATTTCAGGCCAGAGTGGGTATGTGTCAAGATCCTTTCTCAAAAAAAAAAAAAAAAAAGAAAAAAGAAAAGAAAGAAAGAAAAAGAAAAAAAAGAAATACTTGAGCACTCAATCAATATTCTTTGAGTATCTTTTCTGCCTGGCACTATTCTTAGATTGAAGATACACCAGGCAAGCAAACAAAAAAGTAAAGGCCCTGTTCTTGGAGAACTTACACAGATATGAAAAAGAGATTATTTATATTGAATTTAAATCCTCTTATTACATATACTGTTGCTACTTTTTCCCATTTTACTAAAGATTAAAAAAGCTGCCATCCCATGTTAAAAATGTCTCCTCCTTCTATAAAATATGCTTTTGTGGCAACTACATTATGTGCAACAAAATTTCAATAATTTTACACTTAGAACTTAAACCTGCAGAAGACAAATTCTATGCATTTTGCTTTAATTATGCTTTAATTATAATATAAATACTATTAAATAAAAGAGTCAATAAAGATAATTAAGCCACCAAATCCATCACGATAATTAGCAACAGAAGGGAAAAGGATATAGACATGCAGAACCAGAACATATAATTATATGAGCATGATGAAAATCAAGTAAAAATGAAAAAAATGAGATAGTTTCTTATCCAAAATGTTAAATCTATACACCAGACATAGGATATATCTAACATCCCCTCATGAGAAGTCAGGCATATATGTTCTACTGATGCTGAATTCAGAATCGCATTTTCAAAGCAGTAGGAGTGTGAAGGATGATTAAAGGGGCCTAAAACTGCAAAATCCTCATCAGAGACCAGAAAGGGAGAGATTAGAAAATGCACTTCCTCCAAACGCAGGAGCCTCCAATACAGTATCCCCTCCTACATTCTGATGGCTTACTGCAGTATTAATTTTACCTTTATAGATTAAAAAACAATGTCCCATACACATCTGTTGATTAGGACATAGGTTTCATTTTTATATTGAACTTTCTGTTCACAAAACTAAACTATTGAAATTAACTGAAAGTCACTGTTGTTGATATCCTCTCTTAAATTTGCCTCTGTTAAAATATTCAGTAGATATTTCCCAATATTATCATATATCATTGATTACACATTGCTAACACATTCCAGTATTTGGGATTCTGAAGACAGGATAAAACAAAATGGTTAAGTTCAAGTAAAAACAAGAGAAAGAACTGGTGGCTCACACCTGTAATTCTAGCTATTCAGGAGGCTTAGATCTGAAGATCATGGTTCAAAGAATGCCCTGGCAGGAAAGTCTGTCAGACTCTTATCTCCAATTAGTCACCAGAAAACCAAAAGTGATGCTTTGGTTCCAGTGGTAGAGCACGAGGCTTGAGCTGAAGAGCTGAGGAAGAGCCCCCAGTCCCTGAGTTCAAGTCCCACGACCCACAAAAAAAAAAAAAACAGGAGAAAGAAACATACCTTTAATTTGGATCCATGAGGTATCAGTGGAGATTTATTCTGCTTTGGTGGAATATGCAGCTCCCATTTTCCATATTCCATTTTTTTATATGGGTAGGAAAATGGATTCCAACCATCTAAAAAAAGATAAAATATCAGTTTTAACAGCTTGATAGAATAATAAATTTTAAGTAAAGCATGGTATATTATTAGTACAAAATCTAGTTATCTGAAAATACATTATGTGCTAATAAATTAATAAATTTCAACTATCCACTTTGTAAATATAAATTTGGAAATCATCTGAAAGCCTATTTTTTGCTTCCTAAAATTAAATAAAGACTACAACATTTTCAACTGCACTTTCAACTTTAATATATGTATCAACAAATAAAATATAAGTGAATATACAAGATGCAGGGTACCAGAAACAAGTACAGGGAAAACAGGGGTTATATCATGGGGGAAGAACATACAAAAGAAACAAAAAAAAAATCACATAGTTATTATCAGTGCATTAAAAAACAACAGCAACAGAGGAGGAGTTGGGGAGGTGGGAAGGGAAGGGATGGTAGGGGAAAAACAATGCTCGATAGGAAATGTACTCATTACCTTACTCATGTAACTGTAACACCTCTGTTCAGTATCTTTACAATAAAAATATACATTAAATATACACATATATATGAAGGTACTAGGTAGGCTCTTTTGAAAGAAACACTATCAACAAAACTATGATATGAACAAAATGAAATTCATTCTGGGAAATTTGGTAAGACATGCCCTGGTAGAAAACAAGATTTTTTTTTTTTTATTAACTGAAATTATATGCGTAAGAGAAGAAAGTTCAGTTGAAACCTGAAGGAATTTCTTAAGTAAGAAAGATAGTTAGATAACTACATGAGGTTAAAAAAAGAAAACTGTACTGTAAATCTACAGTTATACTATAGATCTACGTAGTTCAGTTTGCACATGTGAAAACGTCATATAAAATATGGCTGCATTGATAATCAGCTTACATTATTTAATAACTGGTGCTGGGATAATCAGCTATCCCTACTTAAAAAATAAAATAAATCTAAATCTAATACTAACCCCAAACATATTTAAATATGTTTAATCAAATATTAAATATTTTCATCAAAATAAAAATTAAGTATTTTAATCAAAAACATTAATACACATTTAAATATCAAAAAACTATACTGTATTTAAGAAGAAAAAGGAGAAAAAATTTACAATCTTGAGATTCAATGAGAATTTTTAAAGAAGACTCAAAAACATTCTATTAAAATTGAAGTTAAAATAAAACTGATGTTGACTACCGCAAATTTCTCTTTAAGGAAAAAGCCACATAGGATGGCAAGACAATTTACTAACTGGATAAACACATTTAGGAAACTGTAAATAAATATACAAAGAACATTGCATGTCTATAAGTTAAAGGAAGGAAACCAATAGAAAAATGAACAAAGATTATATTCAGAGAACAACATTTCTTTATTTAAGGTGAGTGGAGTAAGTGTTATATATACTTATGTTAACTGTATTACTCTGTATTTGCTGATGCCCCAAAACTTTAATAATATAAAAATAAAACAAAACAAAAAAAAACAGTCTGGAGATTCACATTGTGGATATTCACCAACATTAGACTTTCAACCAAGCAAGGAGAGACATAAGAATCATGAAGCTCTTCTCAGCATGATTTCCTCCTTCACAACTAACTCCATTATCCTGGGTATCTAAGCACATTCACTTTATTCTGAACAATAAATGGGGTTTGTCTTTTCTTTGGAGTGCAATGTGTGGAACAGCCTTTGCTGAAATATTGAGAATTATTTCTACTATAACCCGATTTTGTCTTCAGAAATACAGCAATATCCAGTGATTGCATTGTTAGGGGTTATTTTTAAATTGATTAAATCTTCCACTAGTTATGTCACACTTATTGAATTAATAAAAGGTATTAATCTCTGTTCTTAGATAGAAGAATTCAGATACGGAAATCTGCACAAAATGACTTACCTTTAAATATAAAGAACCATCGAGAATGTCGTAAAGCCGGGCGCCAGTGGCTCACACCTATAATCCTAGCTACTCAGGAGGCTGAGATCTGAGGATTGAGGTTCAAAGCCAGCCCTGGCAGGAAAGTCCGTGAGACTCTTATCTCCAATAAACCACTAGAAAACCGGAAGTGGCGCTGTGGCTCAAGTAGTAGAGCGCTAGCCTTGAGCTGAAGAATGTCGTAAAGGTGGTCAGACTACCTAACAATAGGAAACAGCCCTATAAATGTTTATCTGATTTGGAAAAGGGAAGGGGAATAACAAAATAGGGTGAACCAATGCAACAGTGATATTCATGAGACACTATGATGGAAATGAACTTTACAAGCTTGGGGGCGCAGATTGGAGGGGAATGGGAGAAAACGAGGGAGGAGGTAACAATGTTTGACAAGAACCGAACTCATTACCTTACTTGTGTAACTGTAACCCCCTGTATATCACCTTTACAATAAAATTTAATTTAATTTAAAAAAAGAAATATAGCAACAAAGGCAGGATTATCATCTTTTGACCTTACATTTCAAATGCATCTCCCCTTTAAATGCTGATTGGGGAGCTGCTGGGGGGGGGGGGCAGGAGGGTCGGTCATGGGGCTTGGGCTTGGGCACTGTCCCTGTGCTCTTCAGCTTAAGGCAGTGCTCAACTGCTTGAGCCACAGCACCACTTCCGGTTTTTTAGTGGTTTATTGGAGATAAGTCTCATGGACTTTCCTGAGATTATTTTTAACAAAATATATTCTAAAACTTGAAATGTGAATTTTGCACTAGATAGATAGCCAGCCAGCCAGCCAGACAGACAGACAGACAGATAGATAAAAATGATATATATATGAAAATTTATATGTTCCTTCATTTGTTCATTTATTAATCATATACTATGTGCCTTATGTAGGTTCTGCTCAAAGGGAACCTAAAATTCATGTTCAAAATTAACTGTATCTCATGAAGAACAGATTAAACTGTGTAACAATACAACAAAGTAATAAAAATGCATAATTGAGTGCCCACAAAATTGGAACTATGAATATTACTATTAAAAACCTCCAATAGGGGGCTGGGAAGGTGGCTCAGTGGTCGAGCACTTGCCTTGCATGCCTGAGGTCCTGGGTTCAATTCCTCAGCACCACATAAGCAAAAAGAAAAAAGCCAGAAGTGGTGCTGTGGCTCAAGTGGTAGAGCGCTAGCCTTGAACTGAAGAGCTGAGGGACAGGGCCCAGGCCCAGAGTTCAGGCCCCAGGACCAGACCCAAAAAACAAAACAAAACAAAAACCTCCAATAATATGTGAAATGTATATATGTAGATTTTTTTAAAGCTACTATTAGCATGTGGACACATTTTAAATATCAGTTGAATTATTCCTTTAGCCAGCCATCATTTAAACATTTAGGTCTGCTTAAAAATGATAGTCTGGGTTGGGAATGTGGCTTAGTGGTAGAGTGTTTGCCTAGCATGCCTGAAGCCCTTGGTTCAATTCCTCAGTACCACATAATCAGAAAAAGCTGGAAGTGACACTTTGGCTCAAATGGTAGTGCCTTGAGCTAAAGAAGCTCAGAGACAGTGCCCAGACCCTGACTGAGTTCAAACCCCAGAACTAGCAAAAGAGAGACAGAGACAGAGACAGAGACAGAGATCTAGTCTGTTTAAAGAAAAATACATTTATCACATTCTACCTCATATGGTAGAACACTTGTCTTGAGTGAAAAAGATAATGGAGAGTTTGAGGCTGAGTTCAAGCAACAGTACCAAAAATAAATAAAGCAAAGGGAAACAACATAACTGTAAATTAAAGAAAAATAAAAGTTGTAAAAGCATATGTTGGTTATTTGAAATTCTACATTAAAAAGATTTCTTTCTTCTTCAAGACTTGGATTTGAGTAACACTTCTACTCCTCATGGATTCACAGGTGTTCACTTGTAGGCCAGCTATCTGGCCCCTTTTTGATGTCCTCTGCATACTTTTACTATCTAGGTAACATTCAAGTCTATGGATTTTAAAACTGTCATGTTAATTAAACTGTTAAGTCATTGTGTAAGCAACTTTTCACTCAGAGTCAGATGCCTTAAAAAGAGACTACTGCTAACTTCATTTTTGACTATCTAGAGCTGTTTTGTATAACAGTCTTATCAATGGGTTTAATTAAAAATATCGTGATTGATAGTGAATAAAGCATAAAAATTTTTGTCCCAAAACAGTGATAGTAAGGCATTCAAGTATTAATACATCAACTCACAAATCCTTTCTCATTTTTTACTAGAATTTAAACATTGCAATGTTTACAGTTTGTACCCCCAAAGCAATGTATACTCACTGTTTTCGTTCAAGTAAGATTTTAAGAATATGTTTCCTGTTTGCATAAATTACTTATTGTAACATTTTATCAAATATTGGATGTTTATCAAGTTAGGATAAAGTACATATTTTAATCCACATAGTTTAATGAGAATTTTCTCATTTACAGACTTTAACTCATCATCATATTTGAAAATGTAAAACACTCATTTATTTACAGGCTCAAAACCATCAGATAAACTTTAAATTAAGATATGGAAAAATATGTAATGCACAGTTTAATATGAACTGTAAACACACATTTGGCACAGGAAGGCCAACACCAACTAAGGTCATTGCCTCAGGCACACAAACTACATTTATCTCATAGCCAACAACCTTTGTTTTCCTAATTAAATCATCTAAACATAAATGTTTTAAATGCCAGCCTCCTTCAAATACCTTCAGCCTTTTTTCTCTACCAGTAGAATACTGTTCAGTACTTTTTAGCTACATCATTTCTGTAGTTCTTAAGCCTACTATTAATTTTTCTTACGTGCTGTTGAGATAGTTCTAAAGTAAGGGCTACAGATGTTGTTCAGTGACAGAATGATTGCCCAGAGGGGCAGTGGATCTATACACCAGCACACTAAAGGACAAAATGTAAAACAAATCACTAAACACAACCTTCCATTCTCCAATAAAATTTCAACATGCTGAAGAGCCCAAACTGTGCTTGGGCAAATCCCTGCCAAACCCTTTAGGAAGTAAGATTAAATGCTGAAGAAATGAAGCAAACATGAATAATGCAAAGCTAATGCTGGATCACATGACAGATCCCAGTTCCCCATCTTATTGCAAGCAAGGAAGATACCATCTTTAAAGCAAATAAATACCCTCACTTAACTTTTAAGTTTATGTAATTATTTTAGGGTTGTATTAGAGAGAATATATGAAGAATTATAGTGTAGGCTGTTTGAAAAGATGGAAGATTTTGCTGGGTGCCCGAGGCTCACGCTTGTAATCCTAGCCTAATCCTACTTAGGAGGCTGAGATGTGAGGGACGAAGTTCAAAGCCAGCCTGGGCAGGAAAGTCCAGGAGACTCTTATCTGCAATTAATCACAGACAAAGTCAGAAGTGGTGCAGTGCCTCCAGTGATAGAGTGCTAGCTAGCCTTAAGCAAAAGAAGCTTAGGGACAGAGCCCAGGCCCAGAATTCAAGGCCTTGAAAGAGGAAGGTTTGATTTTATAATATTTTTTTAAAATATGTATTTTTTTGTAAAGATACTGTACAGAGGGGTTACAGACATGAGCAAGGTACTCAGTCCATTTCCTATGGAGCACTGTAACTCCCCCCTTCACTTTTCCCCTACCATCCCTTTCCTCCCCACCTCCACAACTCCTCCCTTCTCTCCCACCCTTTACCCCCACCCCCTCAACGGTGTAAAGTTCATTTTCAACAGTGTTTTGTACATCTCATTGTTACAATGGGTCATCCCACATCCTTATTTTAGCATTTTGTTATTTCCTTTCCCCTCCTCAAATTAGAAAAATGTATATACAAGACTCAGGACACCGGAATCAAATACAGTGACAAGGGTTGTACCATGGGGGAAGAACATACAAAGAAAGAAAGAAACAAACAAAATCACATAGTACATTAAAAAGAACAAGAAAGATAAAATATCTTGTGTCCCTATCTTGGGGTTCATTTCACATAGGTCTCATGTTTCCCTTATCTGCAATAACAAGTATATGTCTAAGATAAGCAGAAGAGGTCAAAAGCTATGTACATATGACCATATCACCTGACACTAAGTGAAATGACTTTATAATTTTATCATGCAAGAATCATTCCAGGAGCTTGTTTCTCAAGCCTTCAGTCCTAGCTATTCAGATACTGAGATCTCAGGATCTCAGTTTAAAGGCAGCATGGGTAAGAAAGTCCTGAGACTTTACTGAACAAAAAGTTGGAAATAAAGTGGTGGCTCAAGTAATAGAGCACTAGCCTTGACGTAAAAAAAAATCTAAGGGACAGAACCCAGCCTTGAGCCCAAGGACCAAGACATAAAACAAAAAAAAAACAAACAAACAAAAAAAAAAAACAATAAATAGTCATTTAGGACAACAATTTCCTACAGACTTGTCCTTATGTACAATTACGAGAGGAACACCGCATAGTGTTTGAAAGTTAAAATGGTCATTTACAATTCAATTCTTACTACTTTTTTGTTTTCATGTCAGATTACTATTTGCTAAACTGGATCCAAATGGAGTTTTCTTTCTTCATGAATGTCTGATGTACTAAATATGATCTAATTAAGACTCTCAGAGTTGTCTTAGGAAAAACTACTGTAAACATACAATATATTACATATACTTTCCAATAACTCTAGAGTAGCATAATGTTACAAATTCAATCCATGGAAAATAAATCTATTGCTTTAATGAATTAGGAAATAAAACATCTAGAGCTTCTGTTACTAATGTTTAAGGAATATTTAAAGATCTCTATGATCAAGATATGCTTAAGTTTAGATAAAAATAACTATGTGTGCTTATTATATGAGTTTATAGTATGATAATTTTAATGTAAGAGAGTGATGAATGAATTGTGGCTTAAATTTCAAAAAGCATAAGATATACAAAAAAACTGAATAGAAATCATTATGTTCATAGGAAAGAAAAACACAAATTAGTGGTGAGAGCTCCACCATATTTTGACTCTAGAACCATAGAATTACAATATTTAGTAAGGCAAAAAAAGGGAAGAAAATTACTTAACATAGAAACTAACTAAAATAAATGAATCTAATTTCATATCAATAATGTTATATCATGAAAATCTAAAAGTGAAGAATATAAAGTATCACTAATTTTCTTAAGTATAGATATTTTACAGAGTAAAAATTCACCAAAAAAAAAGTATTAATGATAAGATGCAATTAGCCTTAAAATAGTTTAGGGGAAAAATTAACATTCATGGAACAGGAAACTTTGTTGAAGCTGGATTATATGATCATAGAATTTCCTCTCAATTGTTACACAATCAGAAAATTCCATAAAAATGGAAAGCTACAGCCAGTTGCCAGTGGCTCACACCTATAATCCTAGCTACTCAAGAGACGGAGATCCAATGTTCTCAGTAGTTTGAAGCCAGACTGGGCAGGAAAGTCCATGAGACCCTTATCGCCAATAAACTTCTCAAACCCAAACAAAACCAGAAGTGAAGATGGCTCAAGTAGTAGAGTGCTACTCTTGAGCAAAAGTTGTTAGGGGACAGTCAGTGCCCAAGGCCCTGAGTTCAAACTCCAAGCTGTCCTGTCCCTCCAGCCCCTACCCACCATTAAAAAAAAAAAGAAAGAAAACCTAATATTACATGCACAAACACCTGTCCAACTCTCTTTTCCAACAATTATAAAAAGTGATAGTATCAGAAAAAGAGCACAAGAATTTAAAGTATATATAGCAATAAACAGAATAAGAAATGATTTTCTGGGTAGGCATTTTCTACTCATACCTCCAGCCAGGAACACATGAGAATAGTCAACTACTATATCTTTGGCAGCACTGGGGATTAGCATTTTAGCAACAAGCCATGATTGCTTTAATCAATGAGAAGTCACAAGGAAATTTAACCCATAAAGCCCTGAGGATTCATTATATGCAAACAATTAAATGGTCTTTAGTGCATCTAGAACAGTGCTTGTTACCAAGTCCCTGGGAGAATTTAATAGAAGTATATATTTTTTTTTTGTATTTTGTGGTTCCTTTTCAGAACCAGCATGAGAGAAGTCACCTCTCATTATTTTCCTGGTTGGAACTAGTAGCTTTTAATGTCCAGTGTTTTATTTCTTTGTCCAAATGGGCTATAGCTGTAATGGATTATTTTCTTAACTCTATTGTTATTAAGGAGATGTTAAGTAGTAGGTATTGCATTTTCTTTAAATTTTTCATTAATTTCTAGTTTTCTTTAAATGAAGTTAATAATGTGGATTCCTTTGAGACAATGCAGTGGCAATAAAACTATTTATTTATTTACCAGCTTATTTGCCTTGAGTAGTCAGAACCATGCAATTATCTCAAAATAGACTTCATGAAGAACTCCAACACAGAAAGAATGGAAAACATACAAAAGCAGAGTTGCTGTGTGTGGAATGCCACAAAATGGCTGAACCTCCTTCTCATCTCCTAGGCCTTTCTCTGAGTACAACATAGACTTCAGAGCTTAGTTTGATCAATAGATATGAAGATAGTTACAGAGGAGAACAAACTTACAGGATGTTACAATATATAAGGGTGACAATAGTTATAGTGCACACTTGCAACAGCTGAAACAAATTATCCAAGTGTATTTATCCAAGTATCTAGAAAAGTGTAACACATTCATGGTACTCCATTAACATACATAATTTTTTACTTTATATATCAATTAGGAAACATTTAAATTTATACACAATATTCCATGCATGACCTTCGTTGCTGTTCCATGGGTCCTTAAAAATATCTACTGTCATTCTATTTAAATTATATTCATATTTTTGAATATTACAAAAGAATAAATGATAACTGAGTCAATTTGATTTTAAACAACTCTTACCACGTATTTTGACCAATACTAAAACACTTTACAGATCTAAGGCAGAAACTTATCTTTCCTGTAACTTATACTCAAGTATTCATATCTGAATCTTTTTACCTATACTTACAAATTGAATTCTGTGTCCCTCAAAACTAATATGTTGGAGTTCTGTTCCTCAACATGACAGTATTAGAAAAGAAGTCATCTGGAAGAAAATTTGGTTGTGATGGTGGGATTAGTGCCCTTATAGGAGAAACTTTGGGGGTGTTATGCATTCTCTGTTGTGAAAACATACAAAGAAAACTTAACAGCTGCTGCCCAGAGGAGGGCGTTCACCGTTCCCAACAATACTGGTACTCCGATATATTCAGTGAAGCAATTAACTTTGGTCCTTTTTCTGACATGAAAAGAATTCAGACAATATTCAATCTCATTGTGGAAGAAATGGAAATGTTCATTAGAAAATAAATGTGGCAGAAGAGATATTATGGTGCCATAAAAAGCCAGCATCTTAGTTTACCATCGCTCATCTTTTTGTCCCTTCTTCAAGGTTAAAGAAATTGACCTTGGCTAATGAGGGAGATTGGGGGCAGGGTTTCAGAAGGCATGAATAGTTAAAACATTCCTAAATCCAAGTAGATTAAGAAGTAGCATCAGCTAGTCTGATTGTTCGCTCTCTCAAGAATGATCAGGTAGGTCTTTGTTACAAGTCTTTAACATCTGGCAGGTAGTCTATCTGTTCCTGGATTCCAAGATGGTGCAAAATGACTTCAGAAAAGAATGACCACAGAGCATTAAGTCCTGCCCCAGGATTACACCATAAAACAAAGTCACTGCTGTAAGACTGAGGATGATTTACTGAATTAGACTTGGCATCTAGGGTATGGTTTACTGGTCTATGTAGGTAATAAAGATCTATTGTTTTAGAACTATGTATGTATATTTAGGACAGAAATTTTTACAGAAAAAATTCAATTAGTAATTGCTTAGAGATGAGGAAACTTTAAGAGAACAGTCTGTGTGTGTGTGTGTGTGTGTGTGTGTGTGTGTGTGTGTGTGTGTGTGTGTGTGTGTGTGTGTGTGTGTGTGTGTGAATTCAGGGCTTTTCACTCATATGTCACTTTCTTGCTCATGGCAAGATACACATTTCTGGCACTGCAGTTGGAGATACAGGCTTGCATAGAGGCTTACATAGGCTTGCTCAAACATCAGTCCTCAGATCTTAGTCTCCTGAGTAGCTAGAATTACAGACATGAGCCACTGGCATGAGGCTTTATGACTTCCTCTTAGAGCAGGAACAACGCTTTAAATTGTCTGTACTAATGAATGCAGATTCCATTTTTTACACTAAAAATCTGTGGAACTATACATTTTAAACTAGAGAACTGTATGTTATTTGAGAAAAAAAGCTGTTAATTTTTTTTTTATTTGGTAGCTTTTACTCATTCACTTCTACTGAGATTAGCCCCATCTTAAAGTCAAGTTCTGCCAAATACATTCTAAAAGCAAAGAATACATGGGAAGAAATATAAAATTGTAATACTGAGCAGATAGTCTGGTCAATAAGTAGAATAAAAAGTTACGTGGATAGTTAAAAACATCTTTGAAGAGAAAATGATTAAGAGTTTCAAAGCTTGCTAAGTTAAAACTACTTGACCATATCAGAAAAACAAGTTTTTAAGGAAAAATATGTGCACGTTTATTTATTTTCCACTTAATGCCCAAATAAATAGTAGTACTCTCTGTAACTAGTTACCCACATAAGCATACAAAGCTAATGATGTTGATATATAAGAAAAAAAAATCATCTAGGTCCCTTTCAGAAACAAAAGACTAAAAAGTATAAAAATATTTTTTCTTCAAATAATTAAAGGCATACTATCTTTAAGTTAATGGTAGAGGAATAAAGAGTTATTGTCATAGAATAAATGAAATCATTACAATAGCAACAGATAGGATGACTTGGTGAAAGCAATTGCAAAAGCAAGGGTTATGGATTGTCCTGAGTGCTTGACATTCAATATCTAATTCAATTATCTCAACAGTCCTATAAACTATTACAGTTTTCATGTGATGGATGATGAAGCAGACTCAAAGAAGGAAAGGAGCATAGCCCAAGCCCCAGGGCTACGAAGTAACAGAGGCAGAATTTGAATCATGTTAGTGTGACTCCAGTTTCTTTATGTTCTTCCCCTCTATGACATACATAAAAACATCTAGATCGAGTTCAGCATGTGTCTGAAGATAACATTTGTCTTAGTCAGCTTGGGCTGTGATATCAGATACAAGAATCTGGATCACTGAGCACCAATATTGATCACTGACAGTTCTGGAGGCTTTAGTACAAGATCAAGTTAGCCACATGGCCAACCTTGAGGAAGGTTATTTTTTATGTTGTATCTTCACATGGAAGAGGAAAAATCAGTTCTCATGCTCTATTCTAACAGTAGTGCTAATTCCCTCATTGAGGCTCTTCCCAAAGGCTCCACTTCCAAACTGTAACATATATTGCAAATGCAAAAAAGAAAGAGAGAGAAAGAATGAATGGATGAAAGAAAGAAAGAGAGGAAAGGGAGGAAGGAAGGGAAGGAGGAGGGAGGGAGAAAAAGAAAGAAGGAAGGAAGGAAGGAAGGAAGGAAGGAAGGAAGGAAGGAAGGATAGAAAGGAAGGAAGGAAGGGAGAAAGAAAGAAGGGAAAAGGAGAGAGGGAGGGAGAAAGGGAGGGAGGGAGAGAGGGAAAGAAGGAAAGAAGGAAAGGAGGAAAGAAAGAAAAAGAAAGAAAGAAAGAAGGAAAGGAGGAAAGAAAGAAAAAGAAAGAAAGAAAGAAAGAAAGAAAGAAAGAAAGAAAGAAAGAAAGAAAGAAAGAAAGAAGGGAGAGAGGGAGGGAGGGAAGGAGGGAGGGAAGGAGGCAGGGTGGAAGGAAGGAAGGAAGGAAGGAAAGGAGGGAGGAAGGAAGGAAGGAAAGAAAAGAAAGAATTGTGAGGAGACAGTAGTACATTGCAGGCTCTTAATTAGATTTTATATTTGGTCAATAAATTACTATTACTTTCCAGAACATGTCTAGTAATCTTGAAGAGTGAGGAAAACCTGTCGCAACTACATGAAAAAGAACTGTATAAAATTTGTCAAAACATGTACAAACTCTGAACCACATTGCTAAGACAAGTCAGCAATGCCAGTAAATGTGTGACATAGTACATGAATCAGGCTACTCGCTGGACAGTTAACTTTAATTGTTAGGAATTGTTTCCCTAGTGTTTATAATATGCTTAGCACTAACCTTAAAGTATAACTTCTTGGAAGATAGTCACTAAAATAGTGGCAGACAGAGAGACAAAGAGAAACAGAAAGACTGAGAGAGGGTTCCCTTACAAGAATAAAGGTAAATTTATACTAGCAGTAGAGGGACTTTTTTCCATTACATAGAGAAAACAGTTATGAGAGTAGAATTCCCTCAGCTTTCTGCTTTCAAACCTATAAACTGTATGTATAGGCATTTTTATTTCCCTCTTTCCCTTCATTCTGTGGGGAAGAGATGTTTTTCACTCCCTAAAAGCTAATCACTTGATTCGATTCTTTCTTATTATCAATTTTAAATCATCTAATGTTACATTTTAATCATCTTCAAGCTCTTCATTTTTAGCATTCCAATATGATGAATTGAGGTACTTACAAAAATAAATGTCAGTAACAATGTCTCCCCAGTCATCTTGTGATTAATATCCCAATTTCTTCAGTTCTACTTCCAATTCCTCATCTCTTTTGCCTAGGATGTTTTTGAGATATTCTAGCAAAGATTATAAATAGCATCCAAATTGTTCTTTCCAGACTCCTCTTTTTCCAGACATCCTAACCATTCCTCCTAGTACTTCAGGGCTAAACCTTCGACAGGTTCTCTTAAGCTGCAATATAGCTTAAGACATTGAAAAGAAAGGAAAAAGAAACTGGAAAGGGAAGGGAAGGCAAGGGAGAGAGGAAGAAAAGGAGAGGGAGGGAAGGGGGTAAAGAGAAAAGACAAAAATTCATTTAAAAGCTATTTCAGAGTTAGAATTGATTTTTAAAAAAGGTTTGTTAGGTTATTAGGGGCTGCAGATAGAGGTAATTTATCACTTGGGTAGTTTGTTAAACAGGACAGATACTATAAAGTAGGAGAGAAGAGAATCTAAAGATCCAGAAAAAGCTTTCTTGGCACCCTACACTACTGTGGCACCAGAGTACATGTAAGAAAAGACATCTAAATTGAGAAGGGAGGAAATTTTTAATAAGTGGTACAAGTAGACAGACTATTCTCTACTACTATTTCTTTGTTTTTATTAGAAAAGAAGTATTAAATATACAGTTTGTATACTATTATACACCAATCCATTTCTCCTCTGGAGTACTGGTGCTTTAGTACAACAGTCTGTTATTCTAACAATAGATCTATATACATGTGTTATACAATACAAATTATGCTTTATACATAAAGTACACAATTATATTGTTGACTTACAATTTTATAAACTTTCTTATTAGCTACAATACTAGATTATAACATCTCCCATATACTACATACTTATTCGTTACACTAGTTTCCCCAAGTTAGAAAACCATAAAATCCAACCTAATTTCTTGAATGAGATCCAGCAGTGGTTGTACTTTTATAAACTTTTCTAATTTTTGCTATGCTCACAGATTGAGTAACTAAGTATTCCAGATTGAGTAACTATAGTATTCTAAAAATGTTGTCCAAAATCAAAGAACTGTATTTTTGCTTTATAATTTATTTAAGGTAGAAGAGCGAGGCCCAACTCAAAATACAGAGAGAAATCAACAAGAGGCTGACAGGAAAGAGGCAACAGAGACACTTACTAGAGTAAAGAACTCCAAGAATTAAGTGAAACCTATTTCTTCTCATAGTTTTTAAGCATAGAGAACAGGTGAATATAAATAAAAAGATTATTTTATGGGAATAGGTTTAGAACTTTGGGGCTGATTTTGGTCATCAGTGACAGTCGGGGCAAATACTATGCAAAAGAAGGGAGGGATTCTGAATGAAGTGATGAAACTGAACTGGCTTCTACAGAGATGGAAGAAAGTAGATTCAGAAGTGTGCAAATGATTTCCGCAGTGTTGATAGCCATGAATCTGTAAAAGCAACGGTTCACAAAGTTGTTTGATTTTCCTCAGGGTGCTCAGAAACTGTAGGAACACAGACATTAGACAATCTGACATATCCAACACTGCAGATTTAGAAGGCAAGTGTGGTGTTAGGTCAAGGTTCAAAAGAGATGAAACACTCAAGAAGAGAGCAAGAGGTCTGGAGAAGGATCAAAGAGAAGTAACATGTCACAGAACTCTGTGGGCCTGAAGGTCTCAGCAGTGTGGAGTAATTGGCATCATGGAGTTTAGAACAGAAAAATGCTGGTATAGTGATCTGTATACCTTTAAGAAAAATCAAGTTTGATAAGTCTTTTTGAAAATCCTGCCAATTGCTCGCCAGCAGCTTCATTCCCTCACCAAAACTGTTCCAGTTACTACTCTCTTGCTCAAGATCTCTGAGCACAGCCTCTCTAGCTGACCCACAGACTCATGAATGAGAAATTAATGTTTACTACTATTGTACAGAGTTTGGAAGTTAGGTGTTAGCATTACTGCGGCAACAGCTGATTTATACAAAGTAAAAGTCCTCCTTATCCTTCTGAACTCGCCATAAGTGGTTACACCATCTGTACAAATTTGATGTCCCCTTCTTTAATTCAGAGATCAAGTTTCATTCTCTTTACAAGGTATACCTAGTATGGAACTTCCCAGGTTATAAAGTAACAAACTTTCAATTTTAATGTCAAATTTAAGGTCATAATATACTAACTCAGCATTTGTAAACTTAGCAAAAAGCAGAACTAACCAAAAACCCTCTTATAGTTTTTGCTTCACATAGTTATCATAAATAATATTCTCTTAGTATAAAACAATATTTATGAAGAATTGAAAAATTATCTTATATTTAGCAAATAATGTTTTAAATAAATAATGTTGTTTTAAAAGCATAAAAAACTAGATAGTTACTTCTGTGATTTTCTCTACTATGGACCACTAATAAAATTAATATAGACAAAAAAGCAAAATTTCAATAATTTTTAATTCAATGTATTTATGCTTTAAGATATTTTATGATCTCTTTTATACTATAAACTCCAAAAACTATTATGTAAAATAAACAACTTATTATATATATATATATATATTAGGTACACATTATTATGTATGCATATAAATTATATTTTATACATGTTGTACAATATATTAAATATTATCACTTAACAAAAAGACCTGCTAAACTGCTCAATTGGCTGTTTAAAGATTCACAGAGTGCCTAATTAACCAAATCTAAACACTAGTAGAATCTAAAATACACTTTCATGCTTGGTTTCTACATTTAGAACACACATAAGACATAATTCATTAGGCTATGTTCCTTCTTTTCTGAAATCCAGAATCCAAGAAAATTGAACTACTTTTAAATGAACCAATGTGTTTATTAGATCTGCAGGGTGTAAGAAAACTTCAATTGCTACTCTGTGTCATGCTGATATAGGCATAAACTCTCAGGTTAAACTTCTCTCTTTGTAGTACAAGTTTCAATTTGGATTTTAAAAAGCTTGAGGCCATCAATTTTCACATCTGTTCTCACTCCCATTTCAGAAATCAGAGACCCAATTTCAAGAAAATACTGGCAACTTATGTGGAGGCTTAACATGTTCAAGAATAAATCTATCCACTATTAAGGCATATCCATTAAAAATACATTTTAACCATTTGCTACTATCATATTTTCTCCCTTTTAATTTAATCGAGACTCATTTAAAGTTGAACAACATGAACACTTCTGTTTTCTTAACTATTCTATTTATCAAATTCATAAGCCCTCACCAAAAACATATTTTTACTATCAACTACCTAATTGCCTGCCAGGATCCCTGACTTCTGACCTCACATAGCATTCGTTCACCATCACTGAGAGCTCAACTATATCTGGTTTGGGAGAGGGAGTTGAACAGTCTGCATCTTTCATCAGCTTTTCTTGATTAAAAAAATGAATGATTTCCAGTTTGAGTATCCTTTCTCTAAACTGCTTGGAAACAGAAGTGTTTCATAGTTTGAATTTTTTCCTATTGAGGAGTAAGTACAGATATAAAAAAGATACTTTGTACACTTAGTACACTTTATTATGTATGTGCATAAATTACACTTATAAGTACATAATTAATTCATCTTTCATAGTCATTGCATATATCATGTGAAGGTATTTTATAAGTCATCTCAATAATTTTGTGCATAATACAATACTTTATGATGAGGAATTTCCTATTTACATCATGGTATTTACAGTTCAGTTATGGACTTTAGAGTATCTCAGATTTCAGATTTTTGGATTAGGGGTGCTCAGCCAATAAATATAATACTCTAAAGAAAATGAACTACATGTTTTCTCTGTGTTAGCCCCTGGTTCAACTTAAGACAATGAAACTTACACAAAAAATGTGCTTGCTGCCTTGATACCGTTGGTCCTAGGACCACGTGTATTCAAGTTCTCTAACAGCAAATAGCCACTCAACACCAAGGTCATCCATACATCCTTCAATAATACATACATAGGCAAACTTCTTCCTAACATTGCCCTTATTATGTTTCCAAGTAGTGAATAAACTATACATTAATGATATATATATATAGATAGGTACACAGATACAGATTACTCAAGACAATAAAAATCAGAGATAGAAATATTAACCAAAGAATGAGAAGAAAGAGATCTCTTCCCTTTTACATCAGAAATTCAATAGACATGCATTAAATACTCACTATTTTATATTTACATATATTACATATGTTTAAAGTTACAATAGTGAGTTCTTCAACATAGATAATATACTAAGTGTTTTCATTTATTCTTCCAATTATACTTGAACTCATCCTACCAGAGTGAGTATATCCAAACAATAACATCATAGCAACAAATCATAAAATACCACTTTAATTGGTTAGTAACTATATTTAAAATATAATTAATTCACTTATGATTTCCTTTTCTTGTTTTCCCTGACAGATATTAGAGTAACTGTCTATAAGCAACATTGAGTCCTATGAACACAAGTCAGTTGGTGTTTCTCCACGACTGTATCTCCTCCCTGAAATAATCCACTCAAATGTCAGATTGCTCTATTTCATTATCTATCTCAAAGTGTACAATTACATGTACAATGCACAAATACATCTTACTTTATTATATACTAATCCAGTTTGGCATGCCGTCTATATTTAATGTTTATATTTTCAATAAATGATACCACAATAACATTCTGAAACTCTAGTTGCTGAACTAAGATTCCTCTAGTGAATGATATTCAATCCTAAATCAGATTTCTCAAATCTTCCTTCAAAACTAGTTTCAGAATCACCCTGGAAAGTAAAATTCATGAAATACTAACAATTCAGTGAAAGAGTACACAACAGACATGCATAAATAAATGTGAATTCAAAACCAGTAGTTAAGCTAAAAGCAAGTCATGCCTTAATGGGATAAATTTAATTATTTAGAGATCATGAAAACTAAGAAAGGAAGGAAATTAAGCACTTATAATGTCCCTCAACACAGATTTTCAGGCTGCAGACATGAAGCATGTACGTGTTACAGAGTCATGCTAGCTTCCACTTGGATTCAAAGGGAAGTGTGAGAAACCACCAGTGTGTGGCAGTGTTAGCAGCTTTACAAGCAGTTCCTAATAAGCTCAAAGTAAAACCAAAGATGCAATGATGCAATGGCAACTCCATGAAGGTAGAGCTGCCACATAGTTAAAATATCTGTCAGGAAAATCATTGGTTGTCAACAATGCCAGGCCAAGTAACAGACCATGTGGATAGCAAAAGGCAAGACCACATGAGATATGTCACCCAAGTCTTTGAGGGCCCATATCAATACCACCGTGTATACTGGAAAATGGACATGAAGGTAAAACTTGTAATTTGCCTTGCTACAGATTTAGCTGTCTCTTCTTTAGGCTGATACTTCCATATTATCCTATACTTTCCTTTAGAAATGAGAATAGAATTCAGTGTCATTGTATATTGTAAATATACACCTCATTTTTCACTTTAAATTGGCTGATAGCTAACAGTTGAGACTCAGAAGCTTTGCACTTGGAATCGGAGATTCTGGGGACTTTTAGATATGCCCCTATTAGATGGACATGAGTCTTCTGTGTGTTGAGAGTAGAATTTATAGATTAATGAGCTGTCAAGTTCATTAAGGTGTCAAGTTCAGAAGGGAAGGATACGTTATAATTGATCTTCACTTATCAACTTTATTGGATTGAGAAGGGCTTAGAAGATTAGTAAACTATTCTTCAGGATATGTCAAGTGTTTCAAGGAAGAATTAAAGTCAGAAGAGCTGCCCTAATTGTGGGTGGTAACATCCTATAAGAAGCTAGGGCTTAGATGGGAAAGAAAGAAGGCCATGAGCACAGTAATTCTCTCTGAGTGATTCCTGGCAGAATCCTGCCCTTAGCTTTACAATGAACATAAAGTTCTGAAACAATGAACCAAAATAAAATTATGTGAACCCTTAAGATGTCCTTGTAGTTATTATGGCAATGGCTACGGAAACCTAATACAAGCAGGTATAGTTCATTTATTCCACAGAAAAAGATGGTATGAATCCGATGAACAAAAAATTCCAACACATTTAATGTTGTTCCAAGAAAGGGAATATAATAGATCATAAATGTAAATGTGCACATTACACATTTAAACTTTGAGTACAATCAGAAAATAAAAGCAAAAAAGGAATAGATGAAGTAACATGTAAGCTACTAATATTAGGCACTATACTAAAATCACTCACAGACAAAATTTCATTTGATCTTCCCAGATATTTGGCAATATACACAGAAAATTCTTCCCACAAGGCCGATGATGAAAGTTGGGAAGAAAATAAAGTCCAGATGAGGATAATCCATCTTCGTGCGACAATGAATTCAATTTTCTTATGCCTAACGTGAACACACTTTCTTACTAAGCCTCTGAGAGTGAATGAATCTCGATTTTCATTGAGAAAAGATTAACAACTCTATAATGTTGCAATTACCTTCTGGGTAATGATGGCATATTTACAGCAGATTTCAGTTTATGATTCCTCTCCCTGTGGAGAGGAGGAAAATAGAGAACAAATATAGACTATTTTCTATAGCAGCTTTTCTTTTCAAAATGAAATGAAAATCATGGTGAATAGACTTAGCTTTTGATAGAGGTTGTTTTGATTTAACATGTACAATTAATCGGAGATACTTTTGAGCTAGTTAGCATGTCTTGTCCTTAAAAAAATCAAGTTTTACCACCCAAGTTAGATGAAGCACTTACATTACTATTCACTTGAGTAAGTAAAGAAGGTAACTAGTAAACTATAAACTTCAACTTTACAAGAAAGAAAAAAAAAAGCAAAGAGAAATACTGCTGACTGAAAGGAACCATAGCCTGATCACAAATTGGAAGTATAGCAACTGGTATCAATTACCTAACTCTGCTCCTTTGATATTTTTTTCAATGGGAAGAACTGAGATGGCCCAGACCAAACCTCAAACTCTCCAACTGCCCAGAACAAGGGAGTTTCATGTCCAAACACCAACAAATGGACAGCTAGAGTTGAGAGCACACACATGGAGAGTGGGTAGTTGACTATACACATTTCTGTATACATCCTGCTTTCTTTGAATGCCTTAGATTAAGATTGAAGAATAAAATCAAAGATCCAGTACTGTGTTTTAAGATGAGGACTATCCATTGGAAAGTACTGTGAATAGCAACAACAAAATCAACCCATAAGTTATAAAATTAAAATACTAGGAGCTATAAATATCTGTGTTAATGAGGTGCTAAGGTTTCCTTTTGTTCCGATTTTAGTTCAATTTTTGGTATGTTTGTTTACTTTTGCAACAAGGAGAAAAATAAACCATGCATTCATCATCCAATATAATAAGTAATAAATTCTTTCAAAAACTTCTTTATATGTTCACTGTAATAGTTCAATTAAAAGATACCTTTTCAGGGATAAATTTTCTAAAGAACTCCTATTAAAGGCAAGTTCTGAATATAACTTAAATACAAACCAAGTATAAATTTAATTTAAGATTTAAAATCTGTTTCTAACTTAAAGAAAGGTTAAAGCAATCTACTTTTAATTAAATATACCTATGGCAACTTAATTCCAAACCTCAAGGTTTTGCAACCTAATTTTTATGATAAGAATATTACTAAAACCCATCTGTACTTAATGACAATCTTCCATTCCTCTCAGCTCTCTGAATCCATTATCTCTCTCAGGGGAGTGAATGCTTTGCTGGTGATGAATATGATATATAGAACAAATGATGCACTTTTTCATTTAAAAGACTAAAAAGGAAATTCACTTTAGTCTCCTTTCTACCTAGTTTCATTAAAATTTAAATACAGTTATTGTAAGATATTTTTTTTCCTCCAGCTCAGTATAGTTGAACAACAACACAAAAAACCTCATATATCACTAAAATCAGTTGCACATTTTCCAGATATATACCACAAAAGTTTCAGTTTAACACCTTTGTCTGAAAAACAAAGACATGATGGAGCAACACAATAAATACTCAATATCTTCAGAAACAGTAATCTGAAAAAGCACATTGCTTATAATCATTACTGAATATCCTAAGCATTTGTTGACTTCCAATCACAGGAAAACAATTTTACTTATTTCCTGAAATACCTTAATAAAATAATTTAAGTATTATTTTTTAATCAAAAGTCACATAACAATGGCTAAAATCATTTCAAATAACATAGTCTCACTGCAACTTTAGTACTAGATGTTGCTTATTACAATATCATCCATTTTCCCGGCAAGAGAAGAGTTAATTCGCCTTCTTTTACACTGTACAAGTTTTAAGACTTAATCACAGAGTCAGGCACATAAACAATAACAACTAACCTGAAAGCAGGAAAGCAAAGGAGGAAGGAGAAGAACTTAATTTAAATTTTATATTTGTCCTTGTTTTTCTAACTTGAAAAAGCATACTGATTTTGTAAACACATCTTATATACATAGAATTTGTTTCTTTCTCTCAAATATATATATACACATATATGCATATATGCACATGCATACATATATCTATAGTCAACTATATATATTATATATATATAGTCAACTATATATTAGTGAGTTAGATGCTAACTACATTATTTAGGGATAGAACTTTAATGAAGTGAGTACTTTAATATGTTCAGAAACTGTAAGGGAAAAAAAGAAAAGAAATTTGATACTAATTGACTAAATCTAGATATCTAATCATGTTAATTGCGGGGCTGGGAAGGTGGCTCAGTGATAGAGCGCTTGCCTTGCATGCCTGAGGCCCTGGGTTTGATTCCTCAGCCCCACATAAGAAAAAAGAAAAAAGCCGGAAGTGGCGCTGTGACTCAAGTGGTAGAGCACTAGCCTTGAGCTGAAGAGCTGAGGGACAGTGCCCAGGCCCAGAGTTCAGGCCCCACGACCGGACCAAAAAAAAAAAATCATGTTAATTGCTTACTGCTATTTTAGAAGCCACTGATAAATTAATACAAAGCCAATTACTGATTTTAAAAACTAAAACATTTTTTGCAAAATTGAAATCTTTCACTTCTTAATATTAAATCCCAGGCTCAATGAGGATTAAGAAAAGCAAAGAAATATTGAACTTTTAGAAAAGGTTGGGAGGAAAGGAAGGGAAAAGAAGGGAAGAAGAAGAAAGGTTGGGTAGGTAGAATCTAAGGGTGAATGGAGGAGATAGGAAGAAAGCAAGGTTAGGAGGGAGAAGAAAGGGGATAAAGAAGGGAGAGAGAGAAAGAATCATTCACTAAAGTTCTTACTTTGAATAGAAATGTAAACATATTACAAGAAGGTGGGATTCACTTACAAAAAAATATACTGTGGCTGACTGTGATGATCTGTGTGACTGTGATGATCTGTGTTCCTTTAATCCATGTTAAGTGAAACCTAGGTAGTATGCTGATCAGTACCATTTTCCCATGCTAGATAGAACCCTTAAGTCCCTCCAAGTTTCTGAAACTTGCTCAGGACACAAGAGGCTGTATAAGTCTGTTTAATATAATTGTGGCTTCTAAATCTATTTTAAGCCTGAGATAAATTAATTGAAACATTGCTGTACTCAGTTATACTTTGTCGAGTTGAAAACCCTTTGCCTTGTAGCTATTTTGAAATATAGACATTTGCTTAGAGAGAGAAAAATAAGAACTGCAAAGCATTTCAGTGGCCAAGACATATGGCCACTGGTTGGGCCAGGGAGACAATTACCTGGCTTCTCTCTTCTTCCCACTCCAGTCTGCTTCCAGTCCTACCTGATCCTCAATCCTCCCACTAAACCAACTCAACATATGCAGAGACAAAAGTTTAAAACTGAAGAGCAGTGCAAAGTAGGTGAAAGGAGAATAACATTGTTATTTTATTTCTAAGGGAAGAAAATGGTATTTGGGTCAAATAAACAAATTATCTAGCATACTTATTTAAATTTGGCAAGAACAATGGCCTAGACAATTAAAAGAAATAAAAAACAAATATTTACACAAATATGCACAAAAAATTTACAGTAGGCAAAAGTAGAAATAACCAATGTACATTAAATAAAATGTGATATGCAAGTTTCATTTTACTCAGCCATAGAAAGGAATGAAGTAATGTATTTTTACATGACACAAAATGAATGAACCTCAAAAATATGATGCTATATAGAAGAAACCAGACACAAAAGTCTCTATGGTATGATTCTAACTATATGAAATGTACAGAATTGGGTGCCAGACATGATAGCATACTCCTGAAATTCTAGCATTCAGGAGACTAAAGCAGAAGCTTTGGTAGTTCAATATCCAAATTAAAAGAGATAGACATACAGAGAGAGGGGGGAGAGAGAGAAGAGAGGGAGGGAGGGAGGTTAGAGGAGTAAATAAATAAAGGGATGTCAAGGGACAGAGAAAAAAGAAACCCTGAACTTTCAACTATTAAGAATGGAAGATGCATTGAGATTCCAACTCACCCCAGTTAGAATGGCTATAATCAAGAAATATAATAACAACAGATGCTGGAGGGGATGTAGCCAGAAGGGAACCCTACTGCATTGTTGGTGGGAGTGTAAATTTGTTCAACCACTTTGGAAAGCAGTATGGAGGTTCCTCAAAAGACTCCACCTAGAGCTCTCCTATGACCCAGCAATCCCACTTTTGGGCATTTAACCAAACGATCACAAACAAGGCCATACTAAAGCTACCAGCACAACTCTATTTATCACAGCATTATTCACCATAGCTAAGATGTAGAACCAACCCAGATGCCCTTCAGTCGATGAATGGATCTAGAAAGTGTGGTATATATACACAATGGAATTCTATGCCTCCATCAGAAAGAATGACATTACCCCATTTCTTAGGAAATGGAAAGACTTGGAAAAAATTATATTAAGTGAAGTAAGCCAGGCCTAAAGAAACATAGGTCCCATGAGTTCCCTTATTTGCAATAACAAGTATATATCTGGGACAAGCAGAAAAGGTCAAAAGCTATGTACATATGACCAGATAACATGATGTTAAGCAAAATGAATCTCAAGATAGGGACACATTTTTCTTCTTTCTTGCTATTGCTTCTAAATTATTTATAATGTACCATGGTTTTTTTTTGTTGTTTGTTTCTTTTTATGTTCCTCCCCTATGGTATAACCCCTGTTTTCACTGTATTTGATGTCGGTATAACCCCTGTTTTCACTGTATTTGATGTCGGGTCCTACATCTTGCATATAATATACACTTCTCTAATTTTTGGAGGGGATGGGGAAAAATGCTTAAATAGGGATACAGGTTAATCTATTGTGATGCACAAGACACTATGTTGAAAACAACTTTGGCTGGGGCGGGGGTAGTTGTGGAGGTAGCAGGGCAGGGATGGTAGGGGAAAAACAAAGGAGGAGGCAACAATACTTGATAGGAAATGTACTCATTACCTTGCTCATGTAACTGTAACCCCTCTGTATGGTATTTTTATAATTAAAAAAAAGTACCAAAAACAAAAAGAGAATGGAAGTCGCCAGGCTGCAGTGGCTCACACTTGTAATCCTAACTACTCAGGACACTGAGATCTGAGGATAGTGGTTCAAAGTCAGCCTTGGCAGGAAAGTCCATAAAACTCTTATCTCCAATAAACCACCAGAAAACCGGAAGTGACGCTGTGGCTCAAGCGGTAGAGCGCTCACCTTGAGCTGAAGAGCACAGGAAAGGGCTAAGGCCCAGAGTTCAAGCCCCATGACTGACAAAAAAAAAAAAAAAAAAAAAAAAAAAGGATGGCACCTGTAATCTTAGCAGTAAAGTCCACGAAATTGGAAATAGAGCTTATTTCCAATTAACCACCAGAAAACTGGAAGTAGTGCTGTGGCACAAAGTGATAGAGCACTAGCCTTAAACACAACAGCCCGGAGACCATAGCCTAAGCCTTGAGTTCAAGCCCACAACTAATGAAAATAAATAAAATAAAATAATGGAGGTAGAATGAAGCTGGAAAAGGGAAATGTTTTGCAATTAGACAATAATAACAGATAGATAACGTAAGAATATGAAAAAAATGTACATTTTAAACTACTTATTTGTGCTGTATGGCTATAGCTCAGCATTAAACATGTTCAATATAAAATAAATACAAAAAAAATGGGAGAATATTCAAGGCATTGAAGTTTTGACTCAAAATTCTTTTTTTGGAGGGGTGGGGGAAGGGGTCTACTGGTACTGTAGCTTGAACTCAAGGCCTCAGACTCTTGCTTGACTTTTTCACTCAAGGCTAGTACTCTACTCCCTGAGCCACACCTCCACTTCTCACAACTCACTTATGTCTCTTTCCATGGCTGTTGGGTGGTGAATTCTTGCACAACTGCATCAATGTTGAAGGATATTTATTCTTGCTGAGAGAATGTGGTCTGTACTTTTTGAATAATATCTTTGGCATGCTTTTGTTACTGTGTTCCAAGCCACTAAAATGGCTGTCTTTTTTTTTTTTTTTTTTTTTTTTTAGTTTTCATCATTAGAATTTGGAATCCATCAATCATTAGAGAAGGGATTCTGGCAGCTAAAATTAATATAAGACAGTCATAGCTTCACATGAGGAACTACCAAACCATGATACAATTTTAAAATACTTCTAACATTTTCTAACAAGAAGGTAACTGGATGTGAACTGAAAGTATAAAGAATACTTGAACGTATAAGGGAAGAGAGAAATGAGATGAGACGAGGTGAAAGATGGAGTCATACCTTGATGCTGCAAGACCAACCACTCAACTCTAACTCTAACTGATATGCTCAGGGGAGCTACCTGGATGAGAACAACAAACAGTGCTCCTCACCTTTAACCGATATACCACATTTCAATAAAACATTCTATAATGCAAAATGATACTCAGGTACGATATCTGTGGCTTCAGAAAGAAAATAGTAACAAATGAAGCTGGCATTTCCTCAACAATGTATCATAAGTGATAGCTTCTTAAAATAATGCAGTTTGATCTTAAAATAAAGAGTTGCATTGTGATCAAGACACAGATGCTAATCATCTGTTATTTATCATCAAACATATTGTTGACTAGATGCCATTATTAAAGACTAATACATCACTTCCATTAAGAAAACATTTTAAGTGCATAAGAAAATAAGCACAATATAACTGTACAAGTAAATGCTGAAGTGCACAGTCATTTTTAATGGGAAAAATAATAACAATTTCAAAACTGCTAAAAAAAAGCATACAAAATAATTATACACACACACACACACACACAAGTAAATACCAAGTTATATGAATACAAGTTAAATACCAAAACTGATTCCTAACAGAAAATACTTTATTAGCTATCCAACAAAAAATTTTAGCAGGATATTTGTAAAAAGTAATATGAAGCTAGAAAATTACTGCTTCTATAGTACAGTTCCAAATCTACCTTCCAGCATCAAGGTTTCTAACAGCAATCTCTTAAAATCCCCTGAATTTAAGATGCTTCCCTATAAACATAATCCTATTAGGCTTTACAACAAAGCTCTCTGATCCAGCAAAATTGGGGTCTGAAATTGCAACATGTATTGAAGGTATTACTTTAAAAAGAGAATGTGAAAGTATACATAGGTGTAAGACAGATGAACACACAAGCACAAGAATAAACATCATTTTAATTTAAAACAGACACAAGAATATACACACTTGCTCATCTTCTGATGTAAGACTAAAATCATACCCTTGAGTTGGATCCTTTATCAGATTTTGAGTCATCATGCTCATATAAACCATTATCTACAAGACCATATTTCCTTTGAATTAAAAAGGTATGAAAGCTTAATTGATCCATGTAAAATAATCTGCATGGGAACATTCAGTTAAATTCATATTTCTTAACTCACTGTGCATATTTAAGAAAAACTATTTCTTCCAGGTTGTCTTTTTGAAATATTACTAATACCCAGTAACTTTTTCATATCGCTCATAGTTCATCACTATATAATATTGTGCTGCACATAAAACAGGGAGAAGAATTACTATGCAAGGGTCTGGGGAGTGAGGAGAATTTAGCTCATTGTCAAGATCCATGATGGTACTGTTAGTTGTGAATTGTCAGGAGTTTTCATAAACAGTATTCTGATCCCCTGCCTCACTGACATAAGTCTAGTCTGTATTATTTGGTAAATGAAATGAGAGATGGGCTGGGAAGGTGGCTCAGTGGTAGAGTGCTTGCCTTGTATGCATGAGGCCCTGGGTTCCATTCCTCAGCACCACATAAGCAGAAAAAGACAGAAGTGGCGCTGTGGCTCAAGTGGTAGAGCACTGACCTTGAGCTAAAGAGCTGAGGGACAGCGCCCAGGCTCACAGTTAAGGCCCATGACCAACAAAAGAAAGAAAGAAAGGAAGGAAGGAAGGAAGGAAAGAAGGAAGGAAGGAAGGAAGGAAGGAAGGAAGGAAGGAAGGAAGGAAGGAAGGAAGGAAGGGAAAGAAAGAAAAAGAAAGAAAGAAAGAAAGAAAAGAAAGAAAGAAAGAAAGAAAGAAAGAAAGAAAGAAAGAAAGAAAGAAAGAAAGAAAGGAAAGAAAGAAAGAAAGAAAGAAAGAAAGGAAAGAAAGAAAGAAAGAAAGAAAGAAAGGAAGGAAGGAAGAAAGGAAGGAAGGAAGAAAGGAAGGAAGTAAGGAAGAAAGGAAGGAAGGAAGGAGAAGGGATGCAAACACATTGTCATCTGATGTTTTTACAGTCATCCCAGAATTCTTCCATTGTTCTTTTTCTGTTTTCGAAGATCAGATAGAAGCCTCTCCATTATCTTGGAATCTACCAAGAATCTGACACATGAGAAAGAGTCACAGCTCACAATGAGAAGAACATATAAAGAATCCAACATACATAGGAAAGTCATTACTGCCAGGTGCTGGTGGCTCACGCCTGTAATCCTAGCTACTCAGGAGGCTGAGATATGAGGATCATGGTTCAAAGCCAGCCTAGGCAGGAAAGTCCATAAAACACTTATCTCCCCAAACCACCAGAAAACCAAAAGTGACACTGTGGCTCAAGTGGTAGAGCTCTAGCCTTGAGATGAAAAGCTCAGGGACAACACCCAGGCTCAGAGTTCAAGCCCCACAACAGATTTAAAAAATAAATAAATAAAGAGGCATTACTGTCACAACCTGCTAAAATATACTGGAGCAGTTTTTACCAGGCCAGTCACACTACAGTGAAAACTGACCATGCCACTATAAGAAACAAAGAGCATGCAAAAGCAGTTGATACCGGAACTACACTTCCAATCATATTGGTTTATGCCAATTACTATTATATCTCATTTTTAGAGCAGTGCTTTTCAATCTACCTATAATAATAAAAATAGTACCTCTTTTGGGCTGGGAAGGTGGCTCAGTGGTAGAGTGCTTGCCTTGCATGCATGAGGCCCTGGGTTCGATTCCTCAGCACCACATAAGCAGAAAAGAAAAGCTGGAAGTGGTGCTGTGGCTCAAGTGGTAGAGCGCTAGCCTTGAGCTGAAGAGCTGAGGGACAGAGCTCAGGCCCAGAGTTCAGGCCCCACGACCGGACCCAAAAATAATAATAATAATAATAATAATACCTCTTTTAAAACTTAAAATTTGAGCAAGACCAATACTTACACAAAATTATTTGAAAATTCAAATCATTATTAGACTCAAAAACTAGAATAAACAAAATTACTCTACTTTCACTGTCAAACTTTTGACAATGTCTTATAAGCTGATTCCAGTGTCTAAAACCACACATAAAATCCACAGAGCACACTTTAAGTGGCCTTCTTTCAGAACACAGGAGATTAAGAAACAAAGGCTCTATGATACTTCTTTGTCATTTAGTAAATGAAAAAAAAAGTTAGAGATGAATTTTGTTCAGAAAACAGAAGTGAAGATTCTTTCAGTATCATTCCACTTGGAAAAAAAAATCAGTGGTTGCCTTTTTCTATTGGATTAAAAATCATGAGTGTTTATGTCTATGTGTGTTTTAGTTCAGTCTATCAATGATCGACATTTGGCTTATTTGAAAAGTGGCTAGCTTCTACACTTAGTAATTTTAAATAAAATGTTTTCATTTAAGCAAATAGGAACCCAATTTATTTTATATTGACATATGTAGCTTACTGCCTTTCATTCTTATTATCATCTAGATACTGAAAAGAAGCTAGGTCTCTTCAATTATCCTAGCAGCCTGCAATAAACATGACTTAGTACCAAAACTCCCAGTGTATTTTAAATCATAATAATTTTCTGAAGAATGAATCTTTCCAGGACTACAGATGATTCAAAGTTTTAAAAATTCATTTCAAACCTGGAGTGCAGTTTCTAGTCTTCAGAAAAACACCTTCTGGGTGGTAAGATTCCAATTCTGAGAAATGATATTGCATGTACACTATCTGTTTGGACACTGCAGTGGCTGCTAACTAGCTGTTTAAAATATTGAGTCATTAAAAAAAATGGGAAAGAGACAAATAAATGATTTTCTCCTTTTTTAAAAAAATTAAAAATGTACTATATTTTACATGAAGTTGTTTTCAAGCAGTTTTTAAATTATTTGAATAGCAATAGACAGATCTGCCTCTGTATGGGCAAAACAGATGGATGTTATATTTTGGTAAGGTCAATGATTGTTTTAAAATTGTGTGTGGTATGTGTGTGTGTGTGTGTGTCTTTGTGTGTACATATATACTGAGATTACAGATGTGTACAATCCCTGGCTTGTTTGAGATAAGGGGAGGATTTCATTAACATTTTATCATGGCTGGCCCTGAATTTATCTTCCTAATCTCTTCCTCCCAAGTAGCTAGAAATACAGGTAATAGTAAATTTTAATAAGAAAAAAAGCCTTTTGCAAATGAGAGCATTTTGCCAACTTGCCAATTAACATTAACACAGAACTGAATATGGCATACAAATGTTCATATTCACAAGTTAGTACCCAGTGTAACCTAATTAGATAGGCAAGATAAATAACACTTTTATCCTCACCAAAGCAAATGAAGAAATACACTTAGAAAATTCAAATGTGTTTTCAAACTCTAGATCCTTTTTCATTTTAAACAAGTCATGGATTTTTTCCCCCAAGTCCTGGGGCTTTAACTCTAGGCCTGGGTGCTGTCCCTGAGCTCCTTTTGCTCATTCTACCACTTGAGCCAGAGTTCCATTTTTTTTTGGGGGGGGGAGGAGGGTCCAGTCGTGGGGCCTGAACTCTAGGCCTGGGCGCTGTCCCTCAGCTCTTCAGCTCAAGGCTAGCGCTCTACCACTTGAGCCACAGCGCCACTTCCGGCTTTTTTTCTTTTTGCTTATGTGGTGCTGAGGAATCAAACCCAGGGCCTCATGCATGCAAGGCAAGAACTCTACCACTGAGCCACCTTCCCAGCCCCTAACACAGTTCCATTTTTAATTTTTTCTGTGATAGGATAAAAGTTTCATGGACATTCCTTCCAGGGCTAGTTTTGAACCACCATCTTCAGATTTTACCCTACTAAGTATCTAGGATTACAAGCATGAGCCACAGGTAGCAGGCAGAATTGGTTTTGTGGGGTTTTTTTCTTAAAAGGCATTTATATATTTGACTGTTCCAATTACTTGTAAAGAAAATATTGTTAGTTTAGTTGATAAAAAATATAAAGGAGCAAACAAGAACATACTCTTTTCATAAATAATATTATATAATCAATCCTATCCGACTACACATTTATGGTACATATGTACATCTTCTTTATATTATATATTCTGGACAGTAACTTACTGTTACATAGACAGTTCAAAATTTTTTCTCTCATTCTGGAGGCTCTTTCCTTTGCTATGCAGAAAGTCCTGTTATTTGATTCAACCTCATTTGTCAATTTTTACTTTTATTTTCTGAGCTTCTGAAGAAAGGTATTGCCGTAAAGGATTTTCTCTAGGTTTTTCTCTAGTAGTTTCAAAGTTTCAGGCTGACATTAAAGCCTTTCATCCATTCTGAATTGATTTTTATACAAAGTGAGAGATAAGAACCTAGCTTCAATCTTCTACAGGTGGATAGCCAGTTTTCCCAGTACTACTTGTAAAATTGGTTATCTTTTCTCCAAAATATGTTATTGCAATCTTTGCTGAGAATCAGGTAGCTACAGATGTGTGGGTTTATTTCTGTGTCATGTATTATGTTCCACTGGTCTCAAGGTCTGTTTTGCTCCACTAACATGCTGGTTTTGCTACTATGGCTTAGCAATATAGCTTAAAATATGGTACTCTAGTAACTCAAATGTTGCTTTTTTGTTCAGAATAATTTTTTTTTGGGGGGATCCGGTCATGGAGCCTGAACTCTGGGCCTGGGCGCTGTCCCTCAGCTCTTCAGCTCAAGGCTAGCGCTCTACCACTTGAGCCACAGCGCCACTTCCGGCTTTTTTCTTTTTGCTTATGTGGTGCTGAGGAATCGAACCCAGGGCCTCATGCATGCAAGGCAAGCGCTCTACCACTGAGCCACCTTCCCAGCCCTGTTCAGAATAATTTTGACTATTGTGGACTTCATGCTTCT
Organism: Dipodomys merriami; assembly: GCF_024711535.1. Classification (NCBI taxonomy): domain Eukaryota; kingdom Metazoa; phylum Chordata; class Mammalia; order Rodentia; family Heteromyidae; genus Dipodomys; species Dipodomys merriami. The sequence goes on along the minus strand of NW_027203381.1, from coordinate 98,105,635 downwards.
ATATAAATTTGAAGATTGATTTTTCTATTCCTATGAAAAATGACATTAGCATCTTGATAGAAAGAACAAAATGACAAAGAACTTTTGATAATAGGCTGATTTTAAACAGTTTGGTTATTAAAAAACAGTGGTCAAGGCAGAAATAACCATGTTTTCGTGTATGGAAATTATAAATAAAAGACTAATTTAAGTGAGAATCCTACTATCCTCAAAATACCTTTCCTAATTATCACTAGATCATACAAATCTGAAATTTCGGGTCTCAGGACATTCATAAATTTTTCTATAAAGTTTTCCAATAACTCTCCTGAAACATAAACATCTGACATTATTTTTTCTTTGTGACTGTATGGGAAAAAAAATTTAAACCTTCATTTTCCTATAAAGAAGCTTGTAGCTACATGTGACTTTTGAGCACTAAAATGAGGTTAAACAATGTAACTGAGAAACAAAAATTTATATTTTGTGTTACTCATTATTTAATAAGTAAAATTAATTTTAAAACTGTAACTTAAGTAACCTATGAGAGAAATTGTAATTAACTGTGGAAAAGTTTTAGTATAAGAGTTTTCTTTTAAACTCAAATATGTGTCACATATGGCCTGTAAAAAAATTAGCATTTACAATAAGACTTCCATGAACCAGATGAAGAGAACACAACACAAAATAGAAAGAAAATACCTTATCAATGATATTTATATATTAAGTGTTTATATGTATATAAACAAACTTTTAGTAATTTTTGTTAATTTTTTGCTATGCTTTTGTTGAATTTTGACATTTAATTTATACCCAGTATAACTCAGGCTTATTGCATGATTCTATATTATGTTGATTCAGTTGGATAACTACTATCCTAAACAAGACTAAACAGTATCATCATCCCAAATAGTTTCCTCATGTTCCTTTTTGATCAAGCTCAGCTACTGCTTTCAGGACCTGACAGCCATGATCTATTTTCTGTTGCAATAATTTTCCTACCTCCAGCATGTCATAAAAATGCAATAATATGAAACTGTTGAATCTGGTAATGAGTGAAAATAATATTTTACACATTACGTTCCTGTAAAGATTTACAAACAAAAATCCTTTCGGCATTTCTTTTTCCTTTTCAAGAGCACTCTACCACTGCCTGTTTTTTTCAGTTACTTTCCTGTCACCATTAACTTCCTATATTGTCATTCTGTGGCCTTTCTATACCCTTCCAAAATCAAACCTTGCAGATTATATTATAGATCATTATACAGGTCCTTCCTCCCACTATACAGTAAGTAAGGAAACTTAACTTTGTGCTACTGAGAGTTTTATCACCTGCTAGTGTAGCTGAGTGCAGATGGTGATGCTGAGGTGATAGATCCCATTACATTACAGAAAAAGGAAGGGAAAAACAAAAAGTGACTAAGGTTGCCCTCTAGGCCAACAGTGTGCATTTATGAAGGTCTCAGAAACAGGTATGAGACTGTAGAGAATCCTTGCAAAAACTCAGATGCCAACCAGCGTGAGGTGCTCATGCTAGTGGAGATATAGCTCTGCTACAACATTCACTTGCCTTGCTATTTGTTTCATCAGAACTTATCAGCCCAGGTGAATACATTTACAGTAGTCTTCCTACCACGACTTTATTCATACCCGGTTGTTTTTCATATAGATACAGAAAATAACATTTTTTTCAGGAACACATCACAGGAGAAACAGCTCTATTACATGAGTATAAATAATAATTTTTGAACAGGCACAGGTAGCTCAGGCCTATAATCCTAGCCTCCCAGGAGGCTAAGCCAAAGGACTGCTATTTAAAACTAATGCTAGGCAGAAAATTCCCAGGAGAACATTTGGAGATGTGGTTCTCAAATCATAATCAGCCAAGCCAGCATAAGGCCCTGATTTCAAATGCCAGTAAAGAAAATAAAATAATAAAAAGAAAGTAAAATAAAATATATGGAAACATTTGAAATGTCAGTTATTTGAATCATTAATCATCATGTCCTAATGTTGACAAAATACAGTGTGTGCTTTAAATAGAAGAGGAAAAAACTAATAGCTTCAACTCTTTCTTAATACTCACTAAAGTCTCCAGTAAGAAATACTGCTTCTGCTCCTGGGGCCCATTCTTTGCAGTACAAACCACCATCAGAACATCTGTGGATGCCAAAGGTTTCATAGCCTCTGGAGAACTTATCAATACCACCTTCATTCTCTCCAATGTTGTTCAAAATCTGATGAAACTTCGTATACCTTCAACAAAAAAATACATTAGAATATTAAATAGAATTCCCAAAAAGGTGAATTAATATTTCAATAAAAAAGACAACATTGAAGAAAAAGAATGTAAATAATTTTAATTATTGAGATAGATGTCCCAGTAAGATACAAGAACAAGCTGTTATATAAAATAGACCATAGTAATCCAACAAACATTTCTTGATAATCTCAGGCATTTTAGTGTAAGAATATGATGGCTGTGTTACCAATGAACCATTTACAAGCCTGCATAACTGTAGCTTCCTTATCAAGAGAGTATAATGAAGAGCACACCTATATCTCTTCTGAATTCTAAGGAAATGAAGACAAATTGTCAAAATCTAACAAGAAAAATAAAACTATCTCCAGGAACATGTCATAGACTTTCCCTAAGCATCGCCAGCCATATGGTCTCTGTCACGGGTACTCAACTGTGTCTCTGAAGCATGAAAGAGGTCACAGACAATATGCTAGCGAGTGGGTGTAACTGGGTTCCAAAATACCTGTATTTTAAAAAGAAAGAGACAGAGAAATAAAAAAAAGAGTATGTCAGCTATGACCTTTAGGCTGTACTTGCCTAGCCTTGCCCTAAAGCAGATAAGCATGGCAAGAACACACATCATGTCAACTTGTAAAAGTGGCATTGAGAGGAAACTGAAGATCCCCAAGTAGAGTCAAGAACAGTACATGGCTGCTCCCAACGTTTTGGTTCTTGTGTACATACACACACACGCACACACACACACACACACACACACACACACACATACACACACACACACACACACACACACCTATTTTCACTAATTTCTCTCTGAATCTAAGGAGAAAGAACTAGATTGTTATGGAATTAGTATACTATGTACACTATGAAGGTGCCAGAACTATACAATGAATAGGACTTCTACGTAGTATTTCTTCAAACCCTAAGAGACAGTGACAATGAAACCCTCTAAAAGATGGAGTATACAGGAAACATACGTAATCTGAGAAGTTGATAATTACAGATAACCTACTTTATTTGACCATACAAAGGACATTTTTTTACAATTACTTCATGCTTCAATTACTTCATTCAAACATGAATTCAATAAAATAAGAGCTAAGAAAATATATGACAAAATAATGAATTAAAAATAAGACTACATAATTAGGGGAAATTTTCAAATTATTAGAAGTAATGGATGAATCAGAATAGGCAAAAATACTTATAGGAACAGATAACAAAATTAAATTAGAAGGAAAATACAAAAATATGAATATATTGATGACAAGCTAATTGATATCCAAAAATGACAGCTGCTGAATCAGAAATACAGCTAAATAAAGCTAAATAAAATTAAATAAAACAAGATCAAAATGAATATACAATATATAAAGCATAAAACGTTTTAAATAAATTAAGTCATGTCTGCTATGTTTCAAGAAGCTTGGAAAAATATAGTCAACATATTAGGTTTAAGCATGATAAATGAAAATAAAGAAATATTCTCACAACTAGAATGAAGAAAAAAAAAATCACACTAAAACAACAAAAGAAAGCTGGGCTCACAGCTATAATCCTAGCTACTCAGGAGGGTGAGATCTGAGGATCATTGCTCGAAGCTAGCCCTAACAGGAAAGTCCTGCTATCTCCAATTCACCAACAATAAAGACTGCAGGGGCACTATAGCTCAATTGGTACCCAGTAATTATTCAAAAATATGAAGAGATGCCACAATTTACTATGAGCTTTTCTTAAACACTGTAATGGTCATAAAATACTTAAAATACTCACCTGAACCAAAAAAAAAAAAAAACCTAGATCTTCAGGTTTATTAGAATATCATTTGCAAACTCTGTTAACCTATAAAAATTACATTTTATTCTGCTCCAAGTATCAGTCGTTGCTTCTTGGCACATGGAAAATAATTCATAATAAGTGGCTAATGTAGTATCAAGCATCAAAATGACACTATAGAAAAATCAACAAAAAAATCAGGAATTAAGGCAAAAGAAGCACAAAACTAATTACTGATTTTTAAGGCATACACTTGAAAAGGTTGAGTAAATGTGCTAATATTTATTTGTCAATGTAAGTATAATGCTTTAAAATACACTTTTAGATTTATGTATTTTCATAAGATGTTTTCATATGTTCCATTTGGTAAAAAAAAAATTTTTTTCAATGGAAACAGGATTATAGCATTCTATTACTTTAACTAAATATCTTGACTTCCCTCAAGGTCAGCCCTACAGCTTCTGATACAGGAATACATATTCCACTTTGAAATCGCTTTGGCTCAAAAAAGAAAATGCCTGAGGATACAGCAAGCTCATCATGCAGGTCCCTCTCCTGCTAAGTCATCTCTCTTAACATTTTGCTATGAATTTATAGGATGCTTAAAAACTAGGTCAAATTTTTGGCAACCAAGAACATAAAATGGAATTAGTATAGCAACTAGCATTGGGTATAATAAGATTTGTAATATTAGATTTTTATCTCTACATACATTAACCCTTTTACAACAAAGGAAAACACTGCAGGTACAGATAGATTCCAAAAGTCAAGAAGGTAAAAATCAAATTGCATCATCATTAATTTAGAAAGGTATACTTAAATGAAATCTCTAATTAACAATCTTCTTTTCTTTTAAAGAAAGTCCTTTATTTTTGCATGAGTAAAGTTCTTAATTTTATAAGTAAGGATGTCAATGTTGTTGGATACTAACAGTTTAGTCTCTAAATCAACAGTGTAAGTTCAAATCCCAGGGCTGTGACATATTACATGTGACATTGAACAAGTCCCTTCACATTCTCTTCTCTTGCTTTTTTTCTCCTGTTAAAGTCACAGGGAACCACGAAATCAAGGTGGGAGCTTTGCCAAAAGTAGCCAGAGGTATTCAAGGAAACTTGATTAACATTTTCCATATGGAAAAGACAACGTATTATTATATTTTAAATTTACCAATTCTCCTTTTTTGTCATGGTGAGATTTAAATATACATGGTAATCATTAGGAAGCATTAATACCCACCCCACAATTCCACAGATATTCCAGAGCCTTTCCCATATTTTCCCTTTTTTGAAAAAAAAAGTACAAATATTACAGTAATCCATAATATATACTATGTATTCCATATTGATTTTAAATGTATAGATTAGAAAAAAATCTTAAAGAAAATTAAGTAACTGGCCTATTCAAGAAGGAAAAAGAACTCTTTATTAGCATGAGTTAGGTGTTGGGGAAGCAATGAAACACATTCAGGTCTTTTTTCTCCTCACAGATCACTCAGCCAGGAGCTTCAATGAAGTGCTAGTTTCAGTCAAGGCTGTGAACACCAGAGATATACCAGGGAAGATGGAACATGGCTTATCTGCAAATGTCTTATGTGTAGAATCAATTCTGATTGGAGAAAGAATGGCATTGCTCCATTTGTTAGGAAATGGAAAGACTTGGAAAAAAATTTTATTAAGTGAAGTAAGCCAGGCCCAAAGAAACATAGGTATCATGGTTTCCCTTATTTGCAATAACTAGTATTTATCTAGGACAAGCAGAAACGGTCAAAAGCTATGTACAGGGCTGGGAAGGTGGCTCAGTGGTAGAGCGCTTGCCTTGCATGCCTGAGGCCCTGGGTTCGATTCCTCAGCACCACATAAGCAAAAAGAAAAAAGCCGGAAGTGGCGCTGTGGCTCAAGTGGTAGAGCGCTAGCCTTGAGCTGAAGAACTGAGGGACAGCGCCCAGGCCCAGAGTTCAGGCCCCACGACCGGACCCAAAAAAAAAAAAAAAAAAAAAGCTATGTACATATGACTATATAACGTGATGTTAAGCAAAATGAACCCTAAGATGGAGACACAAGAGATTTTATCTTTCTTGTTCTTTTTAATGTACTTATAATGTACTATGTGATTTTTTTCTTGTTTCTCTTATATGTTCTTCCCCCATGGTATATAAGCCCTGTTGTCACTGTATTCTATTCTGGTACCCTGAATCTTGTATATATATTTTTATAATTTGAGGAGGGGAAGGGAAATAACAAAATGCTAAAACAAGGATACAAGTTGACCCATTGTAATAATGAGATGTACAAGACACTATGTTTAAAATTAACTTTACAACTTCCGAGGGAGGGGGGTAGAGGGGGGGAGAAAGGGAGGAATTGGGGAGGTGGGCGAGAAAAGGATGGTAGGGAAAAAACAAATGAGGGGTTAACAATGCTTGATAGGAAAGGTACTCATTACCTTGCTCATGTAACTGTAACCCCTGTACAGTATTTTTACAATAAATAAAACATATGTGTGTGTGTGTGTGTGTGTGTGTGTGTGTATGTGTATGTATGTATGTATGTATATACTTCTGATTGGGCCTAAAATCCAAGAAACTTCTTTGGAAAATGCATGCCTAGCAAGTTCATTTGTGAAGATTTTATTTTCTTGTCTACTTACTAAGGGACAGCATGTTTACAGCCAAGAAAAAGTAGAAAAGGAAAAATTCAGGGGAATTTTTTCATAGCTAAAGATGAGAGAAACAAAGTTCAAGGAAGGGAAATTGAGTGTTAGATTTTAATTTTAAATCAGTTTTTAAAAAGACTTCAGGGATTCAGTACAAACTTTCTTCATGATATGAAAAATACCCAAAATACATAAAATTACTCCTATATCAACAACATCACATAATGGTTAGGCATTTGAGAATTTAAGGACATTTTATGTTCTTTCATTAGGGCAGGTATTTAGGAGCAACAAACAAAATCCAACCTATTCATTGAAAAATATTTATTGGTCACCAATATTTTGTCACTAGAGAATGTCTTCAACTATTCATCATTCTAATGGTGGGAAAAATAATCTATTCAACTCATGAGAGCATACAGTTGGGATACTTTTGTGAACAGGAAAATGAGCAAGGTAACAAGAAGCACACAGTAGCTCATCTCGGAGAAGAGAAGACTTAAAGGAGTAATTAGCACCTGAGCTGTATTTTGAAAGACGAGTCTTACATTTGGATAGGTAGCAAAAGACAGAAAAAAGCATTTGTAAAGATTAGATCTATATTGTTCATATAACTAGCAATGTATAGTCAAAAAGGTATGTTGAAGAGTCCAACGATCATCAGTATAGAAAAGACAGTTATCATCCAGATAATTAAATAAAGATGAAATCCCTTTAAAGACCTAACAGAGAAAATAAATGACATGATCTGAGACATGTTTTAAAGGGATCATTTTAAAGGATGAATTTTATAAGAAAAGTCTATAAATTAATAAAAACCTTTATTAGACTAAAAGCATAGGGATTCTTTTGTTATACAAGACTGTGCAGTGAAATTTAAAATTTGACTTGTAAAAATTTGCCAGATGCCAATGGCTCATGCCTGAAGTCCTAGCTACTGAGGAGGCTGAGATCTGAAGATTACGGTTCAAGCCAGCACAGGAAGGAAAGTCCTCAAGACTCTTATCTCCAATAAACTACCAGAAAACCAGAAGAGGCACTGTGGCTCAAGTGGTAGAGTGCTAGCCTTGAGCTGAAGAGCTGAGGGGCAGCACCCAGGACCAAAGTTCAAGCCCCACGACTGACAAAAAAAATTTATTTATCTGTCCACATTAAGTATATATATAAATACACAATATATATAGATATATAGATATATATAGATATATATATAGATATATAGATATAGTATAGCTAGTCACAACATTTCTGCCTTAATAATTCAATCCAGCTAGACACCAATGTTGTAATCCTAGCTACTCAGGAGTCTTGAGATTTAAGGATTACAGTTCAAAGCCAGCCCCAGCAGGATGTTCCTTTAGCTTCTTATCTCCAATTAACCACGAAAAAAGACAAAAGTAGAGCTATGGCTCAGATGGTAGAGTGAAAGTCTTGAGCCAAAAAATGCTTAGAGACAGGGCCCAGATCCTGAGTTCAAGCTATAGGACCAGTACAAAATAAAAATAAATTCATCAATGAGGGTGTGTATATAAAGGTGAAATGTACAGATTTCCACAAGTAAATAACAAATCAGAACGGAAGATGACCCTGTGGAGACAGAGACTGCCACCAGCTTCGAAGTGTCCCTCTCAGTAGCCATTGAAACTTAAGATGAATGCCAGGAGTTGAGAGGGATGAGTAGACAATCAATTCCTATCCGTTTCATTTCCACTCAACTTGACAGCACTGTGCAAATCTATGGGAGTGTCTGTTCACTTAATTTTTATTAATATTACTATGTGTATGCTTATAAGAGCTGGGACTAGATGTTATTTGAATGAATATTCTAAGACTAATTGCTATATAGCACCTACTTCATAGCAAGCATGAAAATTTTATAAGCAAAAGACAGTTCTACTGTTAGCATCATTACCAAATTGCACTTAATCTTTTTTAATTAATGACCTAGAATCACAAGTCTCTTTCTCTGTCTTCCTCTCTGTCTCTCCCTCTATCTCAGTATCATCTCTCTCTCTATCATTCTCTCTTTTAGCATCTCTCTCTTCCAGTACTAGGGTTTGAAATTAGGCCTTTTCTTTTTTTGGCAATTACCCTGCCACTTGAATCACACCTCTTTGCTTTAAGTTATTATCATTATCTCAATTTATATCATTATCTCATTGGCCCGATGAAACCCAGAATGGTAGTCCTATACCTATACCTACACATACCTATACCTCCCACAGGGCTAGAACTATAGATATCTTCCATGCTGCACTGAGGCAGGCCACCATCCCATGTCTCCCCCAAGTAGCTGGGATTACATTCATAAGCTAGGATGACTATCTCAGCTTCATTTATAAAACAAAAAGACAATACCCCTGTGGTCAGGGTTATTGTGCTTATGTATATTGCACCCACAAAAGAAATTATTTTATACAATGTCTCATTTTTCTTTTTTATGAAAAAGAAAAAATAGATTTCTAGTAGAAACAACAACAAAAACCTAATTGTACTCATTACCTTACTCATGTAACTGTAACCCCTCTGTACAGCATCTGTACAATAAAATTTGAAAAAGTATTGGAAAAAAACCCTAAGGCTGTAAAAAAAACTGAAATATTCCTCCCATGCTAAATAATTGGTCTCTTATTTTCTGATGATATAAACTAAATGCTATCAAGGTAACAATTTTGTTCACAGGTTAAATAAACAATGTGTCAACTTAATATATAGATTTCATATATAGATTTCTATGGAAAAATGATTAAAATATTTTGAGGGGAGAAAAACTGTTATTTGTTAGTTGTTTGTTAAAAGTTATTTCCTGACTCTTGTAGTAAGTGCCATATGAGATGAGGTCAAGGAAAATTATTGCAGAAATCCTCTAGATCTAAAACTCTATTTTAACTTAGATGTATTTAACGTACAAAATATTCAATGTATTCCATTTAGTGGTACCACTAAGAAAGCATTATGTGAGTCAGTATTTCTTTTACCAACTCGACCTAGATTTCTATAGCTGGAGTACTAGAAATACTATAAAGCTAGAGAAACAAAGAACCTGCTATATAGCCGTGAATGTAAACATACTCTGACTTCTTAACAGATTAATTAATTATGCTAAATTAATAAAATGTAGAGAAATTAATTTTAATCACCATGCCTTGTGTCATGGTTGCAAGCATATTAATAATCTATTGCCCTTACAGTTTACCAATGTATGATTAATAAGCAATATTATAATTTCTAAGGTCTTCTGGCAAAGTGAAACCTTACCGCTTAACTAGAAAAAAGAAAGAAAAAAAAAAACACACCTCATCTGAATGCAATAAATCAGAATTACTGAAGGTGAGCCCTGAGAGATATCCCATCTGGTCAGTTCTGGAAGTGTCAAGCATTGTCCCAAGCCCTGGGAGTGCCAGCCTCTTTATCAGGCTCTCTTTCCAGTCACGCTCCTGTTCACGTCTTTGCTACATGCTCTGCTGATTACCTTGGAAAAGGGCACTGCTGTAACTGTTCAACTGACCTTTCAGTTTATTTTCTCTTGTGTAATATGAAACATGAGCTAACACAGTCTTAGTCTACTGATTTCTAGGAAGAATTCAAACTTAATGTTTCAACCATCTTGGCTCAAATAGCAATGTGCTCTTCTGTATTCAAGCTTTTTTTTTTTTTTTAAATGTCATAGTAAATGCTACAAGTGTGGGCTATCGTCAAAAGTTCCAGTCCAGTCCTCTGTTAGGTAGTCCATGATCTGTATAACTGAGTTACTAATGTATGGTTAACCCCTTTGCTGAAAAGCAATACCAACCTTTCAAATCACTATTACAGGTGAAAAATTGAAATATCCCAATGAACAGATTAAACATATATTTTATCTTTTTGTCTTTTGAAAGGAATGCCACTGTTATTCAAACACTGCCAAAAACCCAACACTGGGGGCAAAAAGCAGAGATAGAAAGTTTAGAGTGCACACCCTAGATCTGATACTAGACCTAGGACCTTTAGGAAAATAAACACCCAAAACCAAAGCTACCAGTTCTTCTTTCATTAAACAAACAACAACAAAAATAGTAGAATTAAAAGCTGCCATGCAGGTTTAAGAACTTTAGCCTTTTTTTTAAGTCACTGCCTTTATTATAATTTTTTAAAATTTTATTAATTAACTATATTGTTATTATAGACGTGATATACAGAGGGGTTACATTTACATACCTCAGTAATACATACATTTCCTTTTCCACAGTGTCATCTGTTCCTTCATTCTCTCCCATTCCCTCCCTGCCATCTCCACCCAAGAGTTGTATAGTTCACTTTCATTAATGTCCAGTGAGGTCACTGCTGCATTTTTCACACATTTTCCTCCGATTCTGTGACCTCCCTCTACCCTTATATAGATATGAACATGAATATACTCTATATAAGGAAAAGAATACAGAATCAACAACAAAAGAAAAAAATTAAGAGTCCTTTGTTTCCATATCTTTGTAGTTCATTTCAGTATATTATTTTATATAAATATGATGAGGTGCTTGGATATTGTACCTCTGTGATTCTCTCCTAAGACTATCCTCTTTTGGTCTCACTGTATATGAGACCATATTCTAAACGTAGAGTAGTAAATTCATAGAGTAGTAAATTCCCCAACCAAGAAACATAAAAAGACAATCCAATTATGAAGGTATTTTGCATATCTGTATACACCAAAAAATATATAGACTACTCTGCACAAAGAATAATTGATTAATTTAACCACACAAAATGATGTGATCTAAGCATCCTTCTGGTAACAGACAGATGTTAATTTATTGACAATTTTTGACAAATTTATTTACAATAAATTGGTGTGGAGGAGGGGTACTTCTATTACTCCCATTGTATAGGCAAGAAAGTTAGTCAAGCACTTCTACCCAGGGCCATATAGCTAGTGAGTGATTGTTCTAAAGCATTTCTCCTTCTTTATATCATCATCCAGTGTGTTTTATACTTTATGCTTTTACAACTTACTACAATTTCTATTCTAAATTTAAATTATTCATTACATTTTTAACTAGTTTTAATACACTAAACCTTTAAAGAAAAAGTATCCACCAGAACGATGAGACATATCGTCAAAAATAAATCCATAGAAAATTAACATGAAACATACTAAAATGTATTATTTACATAACTAAGTTCATAAATTATTATAATAATTTCTCTCAGTTTTTGAGGTTCTAACAAAGAGCAGAGGGCGTAAATGATTATCTAAACTGCTAAGAATTTTTTTATTCTTTTTTGAACTTGAGCTGAAGCAATATAAACACATAATTTGATATAATTTGAAGTACAATTTGATAAATAATTTAAAACAGTACCCAAGTTTTAAAAAATATTCTTCATAACAATAGTACATAGTTTCAAGCAATATAGTATTGATCATAAGATTAGAATACAAACACTATTTTTTTTCACCTAAAAATCATCAAAGATTAGAAGGCTTATAAATACTGGCACTTACTCAATCCCATTTCTCAAATTATTAAATATGGCCAGATAGCCACAAGCTTTGGGAATGATTTTTATACTAGTAAAAATGAATCAATTTTCATTTTGGCAACGATCATGATATTAATGTATATCAAATAAAGCCAAGGAAATATCTCGTGTGTTCCTTCTTTCTCCCTTTCCCTCTCCATTTCTCTGTACTCTTCCTCTTCCTCTCCCTCTCCCTCTTTGAACGAACATGTGGGGCTGGGAATGTGGCTGATAGTACTTGCCTAGCATGCACGAAGCTCTGGGTTTGATCAGTATCACATGAACAGAAAAAACCAGAAATGTCACTGTGGCTCAAGTGGTAGTAATAGCCTGAGCAAAAAGAAGCCCAGGGACAGTACCAGGCTCTGAGTTCAAGCCTCAGGACTGGCCGAAAAAAAAAAAAAAAAAAAGAAGCATACACACACAAAAAAAATATGTTTATATATTGAACAAGATCTTAAATGAACTTCAAGAAATGGAAAAACAGGGTTATTTTTTTAACTTATTGTTTTGTGTTGTTTTCTTGTTTGTTCTTCCTCTTTTGTTGCTGTTTTGGGGGAGGGTAAGGGAAGTACAGAAATGGAGGAACAAAGGGTGAACAAATGAAGTAGTGATACTCACTAGACACTATGTTGGAAATGAACTATACAACTTGTGGAGGAAGGGGGTCAGAAGGGAAAAAACTGGGAGAAAATGAGGGTGACACTGTTCAAAAAGATATATACTCATTATCTGAGTTATGTAACTGTAACCCCTTTATATATATCACCTTTACAAAAAAATTTTAAAAAAGAATTTGATGTTATTGAATCAAGCAGCAGTGAAATATCAAAGGTCTATCAAACTTTCTAACAGTTCTTTGTTTTTACTAAGAGACACAAAGGTTTCAAACATCTGATGCAAAACTATAAAGATCAAAGAGCTTTCATAGTGAATGCCAAGATATTAGCAAAATCTCCTTTAAGTTGTATAACTTCAAGTATTACATCTATATCTTTCTTTCTTTTCATAAAATTCAGTATATCATAAAAATACATGCATCTTACATGCATATGCACACAGATTTCCTCATACATATAATAACTTAAAACACACCAAACAATGTATCTAAAGCAACAGGCAGAGCTTGGCAAGATAGTGGTCTTCCAATCATTTGCATATCCCAGTTTATTATTTCTCCAAAATTTTGTATATTTTTAAATAATTACCCTAATTGGCATAGAGATAACATGTTCAAATAAATATTACAGAGCTATAGTTCTCTGTAAGTTATACAGTTTAGAAATAACATTCATAAATTTCACTTACCCTATTATCAAGAGCTCCTGCACCAAGTTTACTACTTTAATGAAGAACATAAGTTGTAAATAGATTTGGAAGAAAATTCAAGGTCAAATTACAGCAAGCAAACTAAATTTGCTTACTAATATGCCATAGTTATTCATGATTTAGTGGCCTATCCAACATAGTAAAATAGAAATTTTTAAATTGGGGTATAACTATAACACATGAGAACAGCTTTCCTTTTTGTGTCCCTAAGTATACTATGTTAACTGAACACTGGTATTGATAAACAATGGTGTTGATAATTAATAATCAAAATAGGAACCATATAGGCTTATTGTTGCTTGTGGTTAACCTTTTGAAGTCTGGGTTAATAAAAATAAATAAAATAAAAATAAATTTAAAAAAACTTTGGCCAACCTTCCAAAATGGAACAATTATACAGTACTGTAAATTTATTTGCTGTCATTTAAAATTTTTTCTACTAGGTGTTCTAAAGCCAAAAATCATGTTTACCTTTTTGGTCATAATTGTATATCCTTAACCTTTTGTCAGGCATTCATTAAGACACTGAGAAAAGGTTCTCTAGCATATTGGATCATAACATACTTGTAAGAAAACTTATATACATAGTAATTCATATACCTAGCAGTAAACTCCATGATCTATAAACAATGGCTCACTTAGTTCTTTCAATTGTGTGTGTGAAGAATTGCACAAAGCAGGGCACCACAGTTCAAAGCCAGCCCAGGCAGGAAAGTCCTTAAGACTCTTAATTCCAATAAACTACTCAAAAAGAGCTGGAAGGGCTCACTACAGCTCAAGTAGTAGAGAGCTACCCTTGAGCACAAAGAGGCTCAGGGACAGCGCGCAGGCCCTGAGTTCAAGCCCCGGACTGGAAAAAAATTGCACAAATAAGGAAACTAAGGATAAGTCATGTTACTTAACCAAGGTCACGCAGTAAATGATTAGTTGAAACAGAAATTTAAAGGATCTCTTGAGCTTTGTGGTAAAGTCCTTAAAGTCATAATCAGATCATAAAAATGGCTTGTAATTGTGATTAATTAATCTCATTTCCAAATCATTTTTAATAATTCACAAAGTTCTTCTGGGGAAACTTGCTGCTAGGATTAATATTTCTGCATAATATCTTCTAATTATTGAGCACTGTCCAAGCATATCACATGGACAGTGATTTTATTGAATATGAATCTGACATTCATGCATGAAATATTAGGAAAGATTGCATCTATATTCAGTGATAGCAAGAGATTTAATTTTTTTAAAGAATAAGAAAGAAGGTTCCTCCAAGTGTACAATCTGAGAAAAATATCAATTTTAAGTGATTTTTTTATTTAGTTACAGATGCATACTAATGTATAGACACATGACCCCAAAAGATTACATATCTGAATATAACTATGAGTTCTTCATAATGGCATTACTATTTAAAGACAACAGGCTATGAAATAAACATAAAAAGTATTGTACTATTGCATTCAAATATATATCTGTATTATATTTGATATATCTTATTTTCAGAAATAACTTTAAAGTTTTATGGAAAAAAGAAGCTTGGTCCAGTTGTCTTCTTTAATAGAAGAATGGTCAAAACACTATTATAAAATTAGTAACTGTCTTAAATCAATAATATCAAAACTAAGTCACCAATCTGAGCAAATCAAGCACATGGAGTCCTTAAAGTTCATAGCGGATTGATTCTAACCACAATCACCTCCTTTAGCCCCTTAACTCAGTTATTAATTCATTCAAAATATCTTTAGGCTGCAGACATGTTCTTAGACACACATATATGTATGTATGTACACATGCATGCATATACGTGCATGTATGCAATCATTTACATGCAATTCCAAATCTAACCTGGTATCTAGCCAAAAGTAGGTAGGCAACCTAAATAAACTATATTTGAACTATTTTTTTTCAAAAGATGATAAAAGTTTGAAGCCCCCTCCTTAGGAAATTACTACATTGATGGGCTTCCTAGTGACATCAGCTTATGCCATCATTTCAGTAAGAATCTAACATATTACAAGCTCCCAAATACATCTTTACTCATTCTCAAAATGTCAACCCTATTCCACAAGGAGGGAAGAAAACTGACACAAATTCTCAGTTTTAAGTAAAAGTAATTTTTAAAGAAGAATGAAATATCAAAGATGGCATATTTAAATAAAAAAACTCCACTGACAGACAACAAAATAAGCTATTCAATTTGTTCACTGTATATTCTTCCTTTAAAAAAAAGTGCAATACATCTTAAATTATTTCACTCCTTGTTGCTCAGTCCCAGTGATAGATCTATTTTATTATTGTTTGCTTCAATACCTATTTCCCTTCTTTCTTCTGACTTTCAGGCAACATTCTGAAAACCTCTCTTACAAACAATAAATACTAAAAGCAGTGGCACTGAAGCATGACATACTCATTCTCTTTTAAGACTGGTTACCACCAGAGCACAAAAGTCCAACTCTGCACCCTCAAGTGTGACATTATTTCTTTTTAAAAACTCCTGGAGAAGACAGAAGCAGTCATGTAATTATGTATCTGCAGCCTCTCTATCAACTCTCCTCCAATATGCAGTACTATGAAAAGCATTAAGTCATTCAGCCTAACAAATCAACTCCAAATCAAAGCATGGTTTAGAGGCTAGATTTTCTGTTTACTTGTCTTTTTGTTGTTTGGTTTGGTGTTCTAACCCTTGAAAAACAAGAAGTTTCAAATTCTCTCCCTTTACCTTACCACTAGAATCAGCACCTAAGTAATAATCGTACCCATCAACAGCTGACAGCTCAACAACTGAAAAAAGTATGTTTGACATTTTTCTCCACAAGAATCCATTCACAGTTGCTGTACTGTTTCAGTGAACCTACAATTGAGAGCAGCCTGAATGCATAAGAGTCATTCTATAGGAAATATGTACGTATACCATTAATATACTTTATATATGTCACTAACACACAACTAGTCTTATTTCCAAAATTACATTTAAATAATAATTTAGCAACATGTTCTTACCAAAATGCTAAATTGAATACATGAAAATGCTTGAAAGGATGATAATAAATACATCACACTAAAATACTTCACTCTATTTTCTGCACTTCTTTGATATCAAGATGCACATTAAAATGATGACCATTAACTAAAGTCATCACTATTCAAATTTTGTAGTTATTAACCTCAGGCCAAAAATACATATTTTTCTACAGAGAGATTTAAAAAAGCTTCAAACACTTACTTGCCAGTACTAGGGACTCAGGGCCCTGGGAGGTCAATATTTTTTTATTTTTCCCCTATCAGTTGAGCTACAAGGTCCCCTATCAGCTTTTTGCCAGTTAAATGGAAATAAGTCTCAAGAACTGTTCTGCCCAAGCTGACTTCAAACCTTGGTTCTCAGATCTCAGCAAAACTTCTTTAATGATTTCATCTATAAACATAAAAATGAACCACCTTCCATTGAAGGAAAAAATTATCATTGATCAGAAGCAAAAATTAATTTTCCCAAAATAAAAATGCAAATCTAAAATATGGAAAATGTGAAATGCTTTCATATCCAAAACCAAATGCTAATGTTAATTTTAGATACTCGTCACATACATCCTCCCCATCACTGATCACATTTAAATATGTACTATTCTTAAAAAGTATGTCTTTATAAGTGCAGTCCTGCATTGGACTCAAACCGAGTGTTTGCCAAAATCACAATCTGAGGTATTCAAACTGAGTGCCTGGACCGTTTCTAGAGATGAGGGTCACAAACAGAAATCTAACATCACTAAATGTATGCCAAATTGTTAAAAATGTCTACCCACACATAGATGCATTTCGTCTTTTATTGAATCAAGACTTTTGCTTTTTTTTTTGACTCTGTAATATGAGATTACCTTTTACTTGCTGTTCTAAGTTTGAAAAAAATCAGATATACTTACTTTGTATGCAATCATATTTTTCTTTTCAAGATCACATTTTCTATAATTATATCTGCCTTCAAAATTCCTTCCTTCCTTACTCCTTCCTTCCCTCCTTTCTTTCTTCCTTTATTCTTTTTTTACTCTTTCTTTTAACTAAAATTCACCTTAGAGAATTTTTTTGAGAAACATCAAAATGCATTTTCTCTGGACTAAACCTTTTTTTTGTTAGTTTGCTTTTTTGTTTTTAAATTATATTTGGTAATTCCTGGGCAAAATTTCTGTACAAGAATTATACAAACAATACATGTATAATATGTTCCTAAACAGACCTATAAGGCTTACCGTTAGTTAAGAATAAATTAACCAAACCAAGTGCTAAAGGCTCCCACCTGTAATCCTAGATAAATCAGGAGGCTGAGATGTGAGGATCACAATTTGAAACCAGCCTAGGCAGGAAAATCTGTGAGACTTTGATCTCCAATTAATCATCAAAAAGGCAGAAATGGAAATGAGGTTCAAGTGGTAGAGCATGATCCTTGAACAAAAACGTAAGGAATAGTGCCTATTCTCTAAGTTCAAGCTCCCATACTGGCATGAAAGTTTAAAAGAACAAATGAACCAGTCATAAATGTCAAATGCCACAAGAGAATCATTAATTTTATGCTGAGTGTTAAAGCATCTTCAGTTGATAGATGGAGTCTGACCAAAGGCATTCCCAAAATGAAAAAGTGTATTTTAAGAAAGTTAATTTATATTTGTGAAATTTCTATATTTAAATTTTATAGGTAAATTATTTTAATCATTTTAAATAAAAATATCTCAAATGCAGCATCTCAAATTTGAAGCTAAAGTACAAAAGAGACTATGAAAGTTAATATAAATGATACTCCAGGCAAAAATAGGGGAAAAAAGTAAGCAGTATATTTTTAAGCTTCCTTTGGAAGATATATTCATGCTGAATAAATTGAAGTGACATTTGGTTTCTCATAATTCCAGGCTGTCCTGATGGCCTCCTAAGTAACAGATTCTTAATGTAGCCTTTTTTTCACTAAAACTGACATCCAGCCAGAATTGTCAAGGCAAAAGATTATTTTTAAAGAGGCTCACATGATTACTTAAAATTATATCGTCTAATTATG
The DNA here is from genome assembly GCF_024711535.1 of Dipodomys merriami. Classification (NCBI taxonomy): domain Eukaryota; kingdom Metazoa; phylum Chordata; class Mammalia; order Rodentia; family Heteromyidae; genus Dipodomys; species Dipodomys merriami. The sequence continues at coordinate 98,087,105 of NW_027203381.1, read as the reverse complement.
TAGAATTCTCAATTAACTCTCCCAATTAATTACTACAGCTAGTAATAAATATTAGAACCTGGTAGTATCCATTTATTTGTCTATATGTGAGCTGTTAAATCATAAATACAATAAAGCATTGCAAATGAGGCAGAAGATATAACTACACTGAATGGGAAAGAAGATAATTATCAAACTGTCTGAATTTAAAATGCCTCTCTGAAGAAGAATCTAGTTCACACACATATTATAGAAACAAAAACGTCTGTCATCCTCAACACAATTAAATATATTGAAAGTAATTAAAACTTTTTAAAAAAATAGTGATTTCTGAAGTAGATACTGTAACCATGGGTATAAAAAAAGGAATTATATAATGCAAGAGAAACTGATTTATTAGACTTTTATTCATGGCCTTTAATTACCCTGGCCATAAATCTCATCTAACAAAGATAGATAATGAAAATTATATCAAAATTACATCAACCATTTTTTCCTCCAAGAGCAGAAAGAAAGTAGACACACCAAATGTAGCCACCAGTGAATAATCATAGTCTAGTACTAATACCTTTAGTTTAGCAATGTATTTTAATAGGATATCATAAAGAAATGTATTCAAAATACTAGTTATCTGAGAACAAGAGAACAAGAGAAGCAATGGAGGGAGTGATGGAAGGGGGGAGGGAATTAAAAAAAGTAGCAAAGAGCTGGAGGAACAGCTCCAGCTCTAGAGCACACACCTAGCAAGCTCAAAATTCTGAGTTCAAACCACAAAAAGAAGCAACGTTGTCAAAGAAAAAGGTACAATGAGAAGACTACTACTGTGAGATTCTAAATTCTTATCTCAAATCAAATAATTCAGATGTCTTCTTATGTAAAAAAAAATGGATAACAAAAAACTATTTGAATATTTATCACTAAAACTCTTCTAAGTGTTGTTCAGATATGTCAAATTTCTCCCGATTGCTTTCCTCACCCTGTTTATTCTCTGCTACTCAAGAAGCTGATGGATGGATGACAGATTTGATAGGTAGATAAATAGAATGTATCAAGAAAGAGTATCCACGCACTTCTATACAGAAAGTTCATTGAAAGCAGCTCTCAGCTTACTAAACAGGTATACTAGAGAATTACTACCTGTATATTAAACATTGAATGACTGAGGAAGAGGGCTCAAAAGTCTCTTAAGTGGCGCACAATGGTGCTCCTGGCTGGAGCTCGGCAAGACCAGAATGCTGAAAGGAAGAAAGACAGCAAAGACTGTGCTCAAGCATCAATGAGATGTACAAGTTGTTATGTCAAAAAACGAACTTTACAACTTGTTTGTGTGGGGGGGAGGGGAGAGATGGGGAAACAAAGGAGGAGGCAACAATGCTTGATAAGAAATGTACTCATTACCTTGCCCATGTAATTGTAACCCCTCTGTATGGTATTTTCACAATTTTAAAAAAAAAAAGATGTTTCAGATGGAAATAAGGATTCCACTGGGAATTTGAGTAGAAGAAATTAATGTTAAATTCTGTCACCTAACTGTTCTCTATTTCATCTCTGTCCTGTGACTTTGTGTAAAACTGAGTTTAAAGGTGATGGCAGAACAGCATTAAGTATGATGTTTGAGTAATGCTTATGTCTCTTTGTTAGATATACAGGAGGAATCTAGAACAAAAGACAGAGCAAAAGGATTTCAAAGACTTACAGTTCAGTCAGAAAAGAGGGGATTATAGTCATGGCCCAAGAAGTCAAGGTTACAGAAGACATTAGCACCACTTAGAAGCCAGGTATTATGCATCCTTTTGTACATGCACAACAGGAAAAATTGCCTTGAGGGGCTCTCAGGAATTAGCCAGGCTATGTCAGGCTGAAGGTTATAAAGGTGTAATCTCTGTTGATGAGATTTTTAGAAGAAAATTCCAGGGTACTTAGATTGTCCAGGATCACTTAGGCAAGTGATCCCCCTTCTAGGTGCTCAAAAGATACTGTAACTGTTACTCAAGCAGCAATCCTGAAGAGAAACACCACAAAGCACTTCTCACTGAAGAGAAACACCACAAAGCACAGCCAAGAGATCAAGTATAAAATTGTTGCATCTTTTAATCGTTAAAAGTGTTACTGCAAATTTCTGACAAGAAGACAAGAAGGAAGGTGAAAGCAAATGACTTAAGAGTCTTTTCAGAAACATTATGAAAATGATCGTTTAATTGTTGATGTGACAACCACCTGTATCTCTTCAGTCCAGAGCTAGCTTGGTACTTACTGTCATGTTATGTAAGAAAATCTAAAATGTTCCTAAAAATATCTTTTCTTTCTCACAACTTCCATAAACTTTACATACAAAATAATTTCTTTATAATTCCTTAACCTTTGGGAAACAAATAGCTTCATTATTCCTTCCTATGCTTCCTACTGAATGAATTATATCTGTCTATAATTCATCCTTTCCCTTTCTTCAGAGCAACACAAAAGCATGTAATGGTACTTTTCAATTTGAAATTAGCTAATTTTCTAAGTTTCATACTGCTTCTTTTTCAGGCTTTGACAGCACATAAATGTGGTGATCCCAAACAGCTCCCACTGCCTAATTTCAATCATGCATTCCTCAGCATTCAAGTTCTTCTGTCCTGTGATAATGAGTCTTGTGGAGTCTGTACAAAATTGTAGCATACGTTTACTGTATTACCTACAGTGTCAAAAAACATACATACAAATATGTTAATATGTAAAACCTAATTTTAGCCTTGAAAAAATCCATCTTATTTATCTTACACACTAAGATAAAAATAATCTCAGAGAATAAAATAACCAAACCTGTTAGTAATTGAACTGAAGCCAAATTATTTACCCCAAGTAATGTGTGTTTGTCTTTGTCTCTGTCTCAGTCTCTCTTAGTGTCACTGTTTCTCTGTCTTTCTTTCTATTATACACACACACACACACACACACACACACACACACACACACACACACACACAAATGCCAAATGACTGGATAATTTAATTTTTTAATAAAAAAAATTATAGTACTGAGTGAACATATGTCATACAGCCCCCAATCTGCCCATTCATAACTTATTTTAGGTAATATTTAAAAGAAGAAACTATCTCTGAGATGCCATGTAATATTAAATACTTAAATTTTTAAGGCTAATTAGTATATTTACAGCTGGCACTAACACTAATTAATGCAAACATGATTATAAGTGACATGGACTAACCAGTACTACTATAAGCCTAAGAAGTATTTAGTTCAAGAAAATGTTTGATACTTTCTAAAACCACAGAAAAATTTATAGACCTGGAGTGAGTCACAATGTGACAGAACCTCAGTTGTGTCTAAAAGTATAAATTCTTGTTCTAAGCTTTCCATTCCACTTGAGAAAGAGCATCGACAAAATTCCCAAATGTCAACACAGATGGAAGTTGAGAGGAACAGCGATGGAATTTAAAATGCAAACTGTAACCCAAAAAAGAATTTCTCCTTACTCCTTCTTAACGCTATGATGATTATCCACAAAGAGAGATAATATCCCATTTTCTACCATGTCTGTTCATAGAAATCAGCACAATGAATGAGAGGACATACAAACTAAAACAAAACCTGATATAGAAGCTAGTTACACACACACAAACACACAAACACACACACACACACACACACACACACACCAGATAAAAATATATAACATTTATAATGTACAGAGTTCTAATTTTATCTTAGTTCTTCTCTCCACATATATTTTATAAAATCTCTTAAAGATATTATTTTAATAAATACCTCAAAAGCTACCTCTGTGTAAGCCAGAAGTATTATAACCATATGTCTTTATCAAACTTGGATGCTTTTATCAGACTTTCTCCAATGGAAAAAAAAAATATTCCCTAATTTCAGACCCAAAGACAAACTACAAGAAATGTACTCATTACATTACTTATATAACTTTAATCCCTCTGTACATTACCTGTACAATAAAATATTTTTTAAAGAATCTGAATATAGAATGGTAGTTTATCTCATGCCAAATTCAAACCTAACTCATGATCATTTGGGAAAGCAATTTAGGAAATTTGTTTACTAGTTTATCAGGTGTCATGTTAAAAAGTAAACCTGCTACTCACTGATTGAACTTGAATGTTCTTTTCTAAATCAGAAAATCAGTGTCTTAATCTAGTGTGAATATTGTTTTACAGGAAAATTCTATTCATAACTGCAAAAGTTCAGATTGGAAGTTAAAATTCCATTCATTACAAAAACAAAATATGACGTATATAATTGGAAATGAAAACATTTGAAATAAATGACAAAATTAGCCATGTCTTCCCCTTAGTCATATTAAAAAGAAATTGAAATTAACGTCAAAATTAGCCATGTCTTTCCTTTAGTCATATTAAAAATAAAATAACATTTTTATGAACCAAAGTAATATGAACAAATAAAAGGCAGAGGCATCCCAGCATTTGCTAAATAAGACAGTCTAGCAAGTCCACAGAGAATTTTAACAGTGAAGGTGAGGAAAGCCAGCAAGGACAGAAATTACTACTGGCCTGGCTGGAAAAAGCTTTGTTGGGCCTGAGGCAAAAAAAAGTTTTAAAATAGGAGAATGTTCTGAAATAGAAATCATGTTAAACAGAATTGCTTGAGGAATGTTAGGAAATGAAAAATTACACTAACTGCATTGGGAACAGCAAAGTGATAAAAGCACAATGCACAAATTACAATCTTCTTCACAAGGAGTATTAGACGAGAAAAAGGTTAAGCTGTATATGTGAGAGGTTTGGCCCACCACAGGCTACTACATGATAGAAGAATTACTTTCAAGCATTCCTAGGGACTCTCCAACAACGATAGTAATAAATATTTCTGGATTTCTCATATTACAGAACATTGCTGGACCGGACCCCCAGTCAATACATATTTGCAAAACACCCCTTGAGTGCAAATCTCTATTCTAAGTTCTACAGAAAGACCAAAAGGCAACAATGTGTTTCCTAACTATATGCTTCTATTCTTAAATTCAAGACATACATCCAGCATCCCAGGGAGCTCAGTCAATCACCATGTACCAGACAGCTACATTAACAAAAACACAACCCTAAAGAGAGTAAGAAAAGAGCAACCAGAAAGAATATGATTGATAGCTGGTGAGACCAAATACTTTTATATATAGCAATGCTTTCCCTATGATTATGAGTCTAAGTAGCAAATATTCAAGAGTAGGTAGTAATACCAAATAAAAAGTGTAAACGATGCAGAAACGCCCTTCAAGAGAAAATGGGGGGGAAAAGCCATGTTATAAAGGACATAAAACAGAGTACACATATTTGTGTATGCACTCACCCACAATGTGGTCACTAATTTTAAGTGTGACAGAGAAGATGTCTTTCCAACTCTCTTCATTCCGGGAAGAGATCAACTCTAGAATAATGCAAGTCATAATGAGTCACTGCTCATAAATAACGTTCTTGGGACAACAAACTTAGGAACAGCTGTGACTTGGACTGGGTCCAAGGGAAGTTGGCATGTCCAGAAAGGTCTGGGACTATTACAGATAAAGATAGTCACTTGAGCTCACTCACTTCATCAAGATATAAATCTTCATCAAATTTACTTTGCATAGCCCATGACTTTTTTTTTATGTTGTCAATGCTTTTACTTTATGCAACAGATGTGATACATTCAACATAACAGTCACTTAAATGAAAAGGGCTATATGGACTCGCTGTGCCAAATAACCTAGAGAAACCTGGCCAACTACAGAGCCACAGGTAACTCCTTGATTACATTTAAGATAATATTCATTTATTTCTCTTTCAATAAAATTTCTCTTTTTTAAATCATAGATAAGTAGATGGGTAGACTCTTTGGCAAAGTTGGAAACATAATTAGCCCCTATTATGAACAATGAGATGACTGAATCTTTTTTATCTTAATCCTTCCCTACAGTCATTTTTCTTTTTTTATTGTAAATATGATGTATAGAGAAGCTACCAGGTAATGTAGGATCAGTAGATGGCACTCCATATTTATTTTCTTTTCTGAAGTTTACTAGCCAAATGGTACTCGTAGTAATGTCCTCCACACTCATTCAGGAAACAGACTCTGTAGCTTACTTAGGAATTGCCTTCTTGTCTCTAAAAATCGTCCCCTATGGTTTTCAAAATAGGTTGCTCTCATTAGAAAGATATTGATTATGTGGTAGGATATGATTTACAAACTATTTTATTGTAAGTTTTAGATCTTATATTTGTGGCAATTCTTACACATTTTGGCACTGAATCATTTTTGCAAAGAAATGTTCACTTTAAGAAACAAACAGGTACAGGCTACTTAATCAGTTGTTTTAATGAAGATTAATGTCTTAGCTACTACTTTCTTTGAGTCTTTTTCAAAACATCTCTTCGAATTTGACCACAGTCTGATTAAAGACTTATTCCTCCTTTGAGAGAAATATTTGGGAATTGAAGGCAATTCAACTAAACATGTTTGAACTATTTTCCTTGACTAGACTGAGTATACTTTTGTCATTACTACAGTGAATTTGCCTACTGTAATTGTGTTCACTTATCTAACTGAGTTCCTATCAGGCAGGAAGCATGAAAAAGATAAACTTAGTCTCTCACATGTTGCTAGTAGTATACCAAAGTATCACTGACACAGTAAAAAGAAATAGGGGCTGGGAAGGTGGCTCAGTGGTAGAGCGCTTGCCTGCATGCATGAGGCCCTGGGTTCGATTCCTCAGCACTACATAGCAGGAAAAAAAAGCCGGTAGTGGTACTGTGGCTCAAGTGGTAGAGTGCTAGCCTTGAGCTGAAGAGCTGAGGGACAGCGCCCAGACCCAGAGTTCAGGCCCCACCACCGGACCCAAAAAGAAAAAAGAAATAGTTTGGACACTGCTAACACTAATTATATATTTTCCATAGATCCTAGATATCCTAATCCCAGGCATTTATCTCAGAGAAATAAAATCTGTACAGAAATACTCCCAACACAATTCATTATATTTCTGTTAGAGAAAATCTAGAAACAATGTAAATGTTCTTTGGCAGGTAAACAGAGAAATGAGACTGATTGTACATATGTACAATAAAACACTATTCATTGACCAAAAGGGACAAACTATTGATACTGTACAACACACAGAGAACTCCAGGGCATGGTACAGAGAAACAAAAACAAGTCAATCTCAAAAGTTTATATATTCTATGGCTTGTTAATTTATATAATATTTTCTCAAAGAAGAATTACAAAATGTCATGTCAAAGCAAGCTTTACAATGTCGGAGTGGGGGGGGAGGGGGGTATGATTGGGTGGGGGGGAGGGGGGAGGCTGGGAAGGGAGGTGAAGGGTAAACAAAGGAGGAGGCTGCAATGCTTGGTAAGAAATGTATGCATTATCCTGCCAATGTAATTGTAACCCCTCTGTACAGTATGTTCTCAAATAAAATAAAATTTAAAAAAAATATATTTTCTCAAAGAAAAAACAAATACAAAAATGAAAGGAAACCGGGTCAGTGGATCAACATTTAGAGATGGTGAACAGTGTGGTTTTTTGTTTTATTTTGTTTTGATTTTGTTTTTGTTTTTGTTTTTGTTTTTTCACTCTTGGGGCCTGGACGCTGTCCCTTAGCTTTAAAGCTCCAGGCAAGAGCTCTACCACTTAAGCCACAGTGCCACTTCTGGTTTTCTGGTGGCTAATTGGATATAACAGCTTCATGGACTTTTCTTCCCGGGCTGGCTTTGAACCATGATCCTCAGATCTCAGCCTCCTGAGTAGCTAGGATTACAGGCATGAGCCACTGGTGCCCCACAACATTGGTCTTGTGAGTATTATGCATGAGGGGGTTTCTTTGTGGTGATGGAACAATTCTATATCTCCATTGTGATAGCAATTTCATTAAGAAAACACATGAGAAGACTATGAAGTCCATGTGAAGCAATTAAGGGAATGTGAAGACTAAGGGAATATGAATATGGGTACCACTATAAACTTTCTGGTTTCCCTACCACACTGAAGTTATACAGGATATGACCACAGGGACAAGCATGGTCAAGAGTAGATGAGCCTCCTCTTTTTACCTCTCATTTTGCCCCTTCCTCTGTGTCTAATCCATTCCTTTAAAATGAAGTGCTATTTAATACAAATTGTAATTCTTTAAGCAATTTTCACTGTATTTTAATTATTGTATTTTAAAGCTACTTTGAATTAAAACCAAATTATAGCTTTCATATCACTTTTCGTTCTGTGTGTTTTCTTATTTTGTGTTTGTGAGTAGATTTTAATACTGTCAATAACAGTACAGAGCTTTTAATAAACGTCCCATTGAGAAGAGAGAGCAAAAAAAAATTTAAAAAGCTGTTATCCTACATTCCTATCACTAGTAAGCACAACTATTAAGCACCACTGCACTGTCAACCAAAATAAAAGAGAATGGAAGACTAACAGGTATAAACAAAACACAAATATGCAAACTACAATGTCTGAGTTTGTTAATACAGAAAAATCAGAATTAAGAGAGAAAGCTACAAAAGTTCAAAATGACAACCATGAACTCATTGGGAAACATCAGAATCCTGGAATGATAGCCACCAACCTTCAAGGGAGAAAAACTGCAATTAAAAACAATAAAACTCAATCACTAGGCACTCATAATTTCTAAATAACACAGAATAATAATAGATAATAGATCTATAACCTCTCAGGAAAAAAATCAGTAATATGACTTCAGATACATCATTAGTCTTCCAGTCTGACACTGAAAAGAAATCACATTCTTCAACAAATTGCCTATTAGTCTTCTTGGCAAACACAAATCACTAGACTTGTCTCTCATAGCCAAACCTTTATCAATATGAAAAGTCTGTGCTGTGTATCTTCTGAAAAGTTTTAGTTTTAAATATACATCATAAGCTGTAAAATATGTAACATAGAAAGGTCTAAGGGCAAAAGTAGAAGAATATGTGAAGTTAGAAAACAAACCAAATTCATGTCTTAAAAGACTGAATAACATTAACATCTTTAAATTAATTTTCTTTTCCTTTCTAATATCACAAATATTCTATTCTCCCAGAAACTTAACATTGGTCATAACCTCAAAACATTATATGTAATTGGGAAACTGATTTTTTAATATTTTCATATATTTCATGTATTCTAGGTTTAAACTATGAAATTAAAAAAATAAAAGATAGTGGAGCTCACAAAAACATGGTACCAAATAACTACTGAGACAGGTTCAGCTTATAGGGTGACAGAACAAAAAAATAATAATAATCTGTATATTTGTAAATAAGGAGTCTAGAAAAATACAAGTCAAGTCTAGAGAAAGCCAAGACCTATAGCTTAGGATATTAATAGATACAGCTATGGATATTTCTCAAAAAACAAGTGGCAATGCCTAGACTCTGCTCAAAAGAATCTGTCCAGGGACATGATGAGGAAGACAATATGGTGTCATAGCAGATTTTTCTCTGTCAGCCTGATGTAGTCTCCTCTTTAAAGCAAGGAAAAGTTGCTAGAAGGTAGAATAGCTGAGATAAAAGGCCATTTCCCAGGAAGACATGTGTGTATATCTAAAAATCTTGATGAATCAGGCTCACTTTCAGGTAAGAATCACTTGGGGACACTTTTGATTAATAATTCATCATCAGAAAGAACTCAGTAGAGTTTGTGAGAAAGCTAACATATGTTTGGCTAAATAGACACAGTGAGCTGGCACATGTTTTCTGCTGGAACATGGATGTGGTGCTGAGATGCACCCTGCTCTCTCCTAAGCATAAGGATAGGGATCAAATGCCAAGGATAATAAAACACGATGCCAAAGATAATCAACCAGAAAGATGAGGAAACACAGATCCTTACTAGAGGACAAACTACTCACCTTGACTTATTCATAAGCAAGATACAAACCTCAATTTCTGTAACTCAGATTACAAAATTTTTCTGTAAGAGTTATTAACTTTTCTGTTTTTTATTTTATGTTACTTAATTGTGATGGTACTAGTGTTTGATCTTGGGAAATCCTGCTCTTACTGGGCTTTTTCACTCAAGGCTGTTGTTCTAGCACTTGAGCCACACTTCTACTACTGGGTTTTTGATGGGTACATGGAGATAAGAATCTCTCAGATATTTCTGCCAAAGTTGGCTTCAAACCACAGTCCTCAGATCTCAGCCTCTTGAATAGCTAGAATTACAATGAGCATTACAAGAGCCACTGTACTTTGATTGGATTTTCCTACATAGCACATATATATAAATGATATAATTGTGTTTCTCTAACATCATGCTCATCTATACTGCAAAGCTATAAATAACTATAACTTCTGTCTAGGAACTTATATAGTAACAATAAATATAAATTATATGATTCTGAATGACATACAACTGGTAAAACAAGTAACTAGCCAGGTGCTGTTGGCTCACACCTGTAGTCCTAGCTACTCAGGAGACTGAAATCTGAGGTTCAGATTGCAGTTCAAGGCCAGTTGGGCAGGAAAGTCCATGAGACTCTTAGCTCCAATTAACCACGAAAAAACAGAAGTAGCACTGTAGCTCAAAGTGTTAGAGCACTAGCCTTGAGCTAAAGAGCCCAAGGACAGCGCCCAGGCCCCAAGTTGAAGCCCCCAAACCAACTGACAAAAAAAAAAAAAAAAGAGAACAAATTGTTACTTGATAAAATATTTGGAATATCTTAAATGTACCTACACATGAGGTATTTTTATAGAGGTAGATTTTGAGTATTAAATTTTGGATTATATAACTAAGTAAACCCAAACATTATAATTGTTTGTTTAATAAATCTACACAAATACATATGAAATTTTATATATTTGTTTTATTCATACTACAGTAAAGTCAAATATTTGGAAAACAACTCAAATCACTAATTATCAAAAGAAAAAAGAGCAGAAAAGATAAGATATAGAATTTAAATATCTTCTTATTAATGTATCACATAATCATTTGGTTAGACTACACTTATTTTTTTTGTTTGTTTTCAAACAGATTTTCTTTTCGGCACATTACTTTTATTTTCAAAGTTATTCTTGCTACTAGTAAACTCAGTATGATCATTCCTCTACCCATCCTGAGTTCAGGAGGAAGAAAATCCCTGCAGCTGTTTGATGCCCAAAAATATGAACACTTAGCAGTCAGATGAAAGAAGAGAAAAGAGAGAAAGGAAGATCAAGAGAACAGTGATTCTGAATTTCTGCAGGCTAGCATTTACCTCTCTCAATAAAAGCTTTGTGCTCATTATATCCCAGGACTCATCTTGCCTTCAGCTTATAGTAAACTGGTGAATGCCTTATCATTTCCACTCCAAATGAAGGATCAAAGTTTAAACTTATTCTTTCCCTTCTCTATTAGGTTATGATTAAAATTACCACCTGCCTCACCTCATTCACACAATCACTTCAACAAGAAAAAGAAGGAACCCCCTAAAGTAAAAACACAGTTAACTGCCACAACAAAGAGTTATGAGAATTGCTATGTGAGGCTGCTGATTTTTTTTAATCCAGAACACTGCATTAAAGAAGCTAACAAGAATAAAATCTCTGAAAGCACTATACCAAATGCTCAAGTTGGAAAGTAATCTAGCATAGTATCAAAATACTATTTACTAAGCATTTGTATGTATATTTCTAGTCCTCAAGAAAACATATAAAAGCAAGTTCCACCTTCTACTGAATTAAAAAATAATAAGTTCACAAAGGTTGATTAATTTACCCCCGGACTCAACTATTTCCAAGTAAAAATTCAAGTATTACCTTGCTCTGATAAGTGTATTTTATATAAAATGAGACATAAATTTAAAGTCAAAGTTATTCTAATATCAAAAAGCAATTAAGCTTTATAAGTTTTTATAAAGCAAACACTGAAACTGTGTAATAGAATCAATGAATGTAAGTTGTATAACCACTTCTGTTTAATGTGCACTTTTACCTTTGTCAAGATACCAGATTCCTGTTGCCCTAAACATAAAAAAATGGGACTTGTTTTTCATATTAAACACAAAAGAACCCCAGATTCAAAACAGTGTTGAGCATATATTGAGCCGACATCACTACAAGAAGTGAAATGATTCTCCAGTAAAAGAAAAGTAAGCTGACTTTAGAATAAAAGGGATGTGGTAGCAGCAGCAATTTTCTTGGAAGCACATACTTTCATGTTTTCCTTTAATACCTGTAAATGTATAATCGAAGCTTAATGCATGCTTTCAAGTAAAAGCAGCATGATATACTTATCAGTTTAAAACTATAGCACATTTCCCAAGGACTATATTATCATATCACTGACTAAATAAGGCCCAGTGTGGTGAGAGCTGAAAGAAATCTTCTAAGAAGTTACCACAAAGAGTCATTTCATGGGAGGTGGTACAGCAAGCTCAAGAGCCTAAACTAAACCAAAATATTCCATCAAGTCATTTTCAAGCACTTTGAAAATGAAGAGAAGTCAGAGCCTCCTCACCACTGCCATGGAGAATTCAGGACTGACTCGAATTAGGACAGATCCCAACTGTAAATGATAAAGGAAACTTTCCATACAGAAGAGCAGGTGAGGTCCATCTCATACGCTTAAGGTTTTTCCCTAGCCTTCTAACCACTGGCAGCTGACTTCTTCCAGAGCAGTTTGGCCATTCAGCTGCCATTGAGATCCCTTAGGCTATGAGAATTAACTGTAGATGGAGCTGCTGACAGAGTACTTTCCAATTCTGATTCAAATCTAAAATAAAAATTAATTTTATTTTTTAACTAGGTAGAGAGCTTTACTGCTAGTGCATCATAAAACTTCTCCCTCTGTTTCAGTCTTCCAAGACGGGAGAAGGCAGGGAAGGAACACAACCTATCTGTAAACTGTATCCTGAAGCACATTTCAGAACGTATAAGATGGAAGCAAAGAATGCATCAAATAAAAGTCACGGCATGTACAATCAGCATAGTGAAACCTGGGGTTGGCCCAAAATATGTAGCAAACAGAAGAGGATAATGCATTGGCACACTAAGCTGGTGTTCCTTTTACGTTCGTTAAAGATCTAGTTTATGGGATAAATGAATTCAACCTAATAAAAAACAAATACAGGGAAAGGTTAACTTATTAATTCACTTTTATGAAATTTTGCTTCTGAAAAACAGAAATTATCTCTAATTCTGAATCATCTTGCTTTTTATTCAGTGATTTCTCTAGACCTCCTCCTCCAACTTCTTTCATGCACACATGCACGTGTGTGTGTGTGTGTGTGTGTGTGTGTGTGTGTGTGTACTACATAGTAAAGAATACAAATCTTAAGTATCTAAGAACAAAGGATTACTGATAGCACATTTCTGATTTATTTCAGTGATACTTACTGCACCGTATAGACATCCCAGTCTCCTCTCCCTCTCAGATCTTCCCAGACAGAAAGGATGGACTAGGGAAGATGCAAAGATGAGGCTGGTAAGGACAACAGGGACCATATAAACATATAAGGTTATATAAGAACCATATAACCATATAAGGTCACCGTGAATATGAGCTGCACCTTAAACAAAAAGATTTATTGACAGGGTTTAAGCAAAAGGATATCATGATTAAATTGGTCTCTCTCTATTGTTTTGTTTCTCATGCTTTTGATTGAACACATTTGGAAAAAGTGGTGTCGGGGGAAATTTGACAAGTGAGTAACAGGTATGAGGCTGTTTTTATAAACAAGGCTAGATACGTTAATGACTTGAGATAGAATAACAGTAGAAATGGGGAAGGAAACATACTTTTAGAAGGTACAAGTGCCTAGACACTCAGATGAAAAAAAAAAGAGAGATAATATTATGCTTTCATTCAAGACTGAGCCATTGGTAAATGTAGATAGCATGAACTGAGCTAGTATTTAAAACAACAAACAAGTCTGGAACAAACAACAATATGTTAAATTACATACGTCTGAAGGTTTTTTTCTTTGTTTTCTTTTTCTGTGCAGGTCCTGGGGATTGAATTCAGGAACTATGTACTATCTCTAAACATTTTTTTGAGTCATAACTCTACTTCTGGCTTTTTCTCTTTTTTGGGGGGAAGGATGGAGAGTTAATTAGAGATAAGATTCTCACAGATGTTTCTGACTGTGTTGGCTTTGAACCAGGACCTCAGATCTCAACTTCCGAAGTAGCTAGGATTATAGGCATGAGTCACTTGTGCCCAGACATGCTGAGATTTGATTTATGATTGAAATCAAGATACTTAGAATTAGCTCTGAGATCAGTAGAAAGATCTTGGGATAAGCAGATTCCTGTAGCTTCAAGAGATGGATTCTAAAGAATGGTTAAGTTTATACATGCATTTAAGCAAGAATTATTCAGTGTATTCAGTATCAAAAAAAAGAAAGAAAGAAAGAAAGAAAAGAAACTGTCAAAACAAAAAGATAAAGGGAAAAAAAAAAAGATTAGGACTTTAGGGAACCAAGAAGTAGTCCACAATGTACAAAACTAAAGAGAAGAAGACTCAGTCTTTAAACTTTCAGAAAGTTGTTGATGAACTTGTTCATAGTAGTGTCAGTAAAGAAAGATTAATCACAGCTCTAGCACTTATTAGCCATATGAACCCATACTAACCACTTGATTAAATCTCATTCCGTCCAATTATAAAACAGGATGAGTGCCCACTCTGTCTATTCCATGCTTTTGCTTTGAAGATGGGTTTGTTATGAGCACAGTTTTGCTAGCAAGATTAAATATCATAATATATAAAAAAGTGTTATATAAACTTGGAGCAGAAGGCACAGAATCAATAAAATTGTGTTGTTCTGAACAGTGTTTACAAATGTCAGTAGTCAGTTAACTCACAAGGCACACTGATCTACACTGGCCAACAGAATGTGTCAGCACAAAGGGATCAATGTTAGGCAAACACTGAAGAAAAATGTACACCTCAACAAATTCTCTACTTACCTCTACCATTGTAGGAACATGTTTCTAAATAATTTCTTCATAAGCCTCCATCCTTCAATGACTACTGACAGGAAAGAATTTTGGCTATTCAAAATGGCATGTTAATATAGGAACAATTAAATTCTTTGCTTTAAAACAGTAATTAAAATGAGCTGCAGCATAAATAACAAATTAAAAAAAAAAAAAAAAGAAAAACAGAACCAAAGTGCAAATGTCATCCTTAGAGCATTCTATCAGCATGGAGGTCCCACCACAAACCAATGCATTATTTTTATTTTAGAACTTAAGTAACTGACTAAAACCTTCTCACTTCATGCAGAATCATTATAGAATGTGAGGAAAAATAAACATATAAAAGTTTTGAAATGAAGAAGCACTGGTTTGAGACCACCCATTAAGAAGAAGAAAATTGCTTCTGCCTGATCATTCTTATATATTGTTGTTTGTACATTAAATTTCCTTCAGTCCTTAGTAAGCATATATTGTACCAAAATCATTGACTGGTTGTGTATTTGTGTTAGGTCAAGAAAAATAAAACAAACATGTTAGCCTACTTATTACTTAGTTTATAAAGGTAATTTATAAAGGTATTTATTTGTTACAGTGTAGAGACTTAGAAGTCCAAAAGCAAGGCACACCAGAGGGTTCAGCTGTCTGCAGAAGGATGCACTAGGTGTCATCCAAGATGGCACCTTGTTGCTCCATTCTCCAGACAGGCATGTGGTGTCCTTGCATAGCAGCAAGGCATCAGGGATGAAATAAGCCCTTAACCCATTCAAAAGGTGTGGTTGGGGGTGGGGTGGGGAGGTACTAGGGGAGAAGAAGGTTTGATCATATCTTAAAGGTAACTCCACTCTGTATATCACACTGACAACATCTGAATTTTGGAAGTGATATATTCAAACCATAGCAATAAATAACCAAGAACCAGTTATTCAGGAAGAAACTTTAATTCTTCAATGGTTAACAAGAAAAGTTACTAATGCCAAATGCCAAACTACTACTTGACATGCTTAAATGGAACACGTATGCTGGAAAATAGCAATTATTCAGAACCAAGGACAGAAGTAGAACCCACGTCAGAGTGAAGAATATAAAGACCCATCTGGAACAGACTTCTCACCAAAAATACCGGATTACACTGCTTCTTTATTCCAGTCTTTTTCCTCCTCCTTAGTTGTGACAAACCATGAAAGATGACAATAATTGGTTCATCCCCAATGAAGTAGAAAGTGATGAACATAAAAGAAACACTGAACAAAAGAGTGCTATCTGCTTTGACCATTCATAAAAGGAGGAGTCAGACAAAATATTTCCACAATTTGTCTTTTAGAAATGTCTTATGGATCATTTTACAAAGCACACAATAAATTATAGAGTCATTGTTATAACCACATCAAAAAAAAGTCTGGCCACTACCTTTAATCATCTTCTTTTCCTCTAAAAATCTGTTGTATTAAAATCAAATCTCAGCTCTTAACTTTGAAGGTGTAATTACCTGGTTTAAGTGACTGTCAGCCCAACCTGGATACCTTAAGGAAGACTCATTTATTGGGCTATGTAAACCCTGGAACTAGAAGCACACAATTTATACCTTTACAGTCTCTAGAAGAGTGTTCTTATGCCTAAAACTTCCTGAAGTGAGTACGAGTAATAGCATTCAGTGCTAAAACAAGAAGTTGAGTTCTGTGCTTACAAATTCTGAATCAACCCATCTTGATAATTAACTGCCGATGCTGCTTCATGCCATTAACAAGGTACATGTTTTCCATCGCTTTAAAAAAAAAAATGGTATGTATATTGTGTGACCAGGGTAGTCTTCATTTGGAAGTGGCTCTCCTCAAGAGCAGAAACCAGTAAATCACCAAGAACTTACCTCACAAACCAATTGCTCTAAGTCATGTAATAGTTACTCTAATTTTTTTTAAACCTACACCTTTTCAGCTGAGCAGATTAGAATTATTAAATTCTACTAATGTGTGGTAATCCGGATATTGAGCTGTGGTAGGAGCTAGATCAAGCTAAAATTAAACCATTACTGAGTTGACTTCCCCAAGCCTGGATTTCCTTAATTTTCCCTCTTCCAGATGGGCACTGTCAAATATGACACATTTTACTGTGCATTCACGCTCAGTGTTGGGGGAGGGGGGAGGGGAGGAGAGCCAGAGGAGCTTCATCCTCCCTGAAACGGTACCAACTTTACTGTACATTCACTAATCAATTTGTGCAGGTTGGGGAAACTGAGGAGTTTAATCTTCCCTAGGAGGAAGCACCAAAACTAGAGTATATTGTCTGCCTGAAATAATCCTGTTAGGTTTTTTTAAATTACAACACCTACTGTTAAATGAGCTGCAAAGGGTCTTTTTTTTAAGGACACCGTAACGTGCCAAGCCCATGCTAAGGCACCGGACCGCAAGGGCGCTTGCAAAAGTCAGAGGCCGCACCGAGGAGTTGCCTCACTCACCGGCCAGGGACAGGGCAGGGCGGGAGCGGTGTTGGGCCAGTGCGCACGTACCAGATGGCGCAAGACCGCTCCCGGGGAGGGACTGGGGGAAAGGTGCAGCCATGAGTCTATCCCGGGCCTCGGCGCCCACTCGGTGCAGTCAGCTCGCGACTTTGGGATGCCCAGAACTCAAATCCACCACCCAGCCCCCCGAGGCCACGCCCACCAAGGGATCGACGCCGCGGGGACGCGCGGGGGCACGCGCGCGCGCAGGGGCGGGGCAAAGCGGGGCCTAGGCGGCAGCGCCGAGTCCGCGTCCCGGAAGGCGAGCGGTGGAGGGCAGGAAAGGGAAGGGGTCCGACCGTACCTGCGCTGGAAGTCCTTGGCGAAGGGCTTCAGGTACGGGTCGCTCTCCAGAAGTTGGGCTAGTTCGGGCACAGCGGCCAGGGCGGCAGCCAGTTCCCCCTCGGAGCCCTGGGCCGGAGCCGCCATCTTCCGCCGCAGCCCGAGTTGCCGAGACCCGAGAGGGTCGAGTGGGGCCCGAGCGGGAAGCGGAGTTCGCGGTCGGGCCGGACGGTGTGGAGGGCCGAGTCGGCGGCGAGCTTGGGCGAGCCGCCGCGGCCCCGGGCCTTTTATAGCCCGTGAGAAGGGTCCGCGGCCCCTCCTCCCCCCCCCCCCCCCCCCCGCCTGCGGGAGGAGCGGGACGCGGGGTGATCCGCGGATGCACCTCCCGAGTGGATGGCCGGCGCCGCGCTCCCCGCCTCCTCACGCGCCCGGCACCTGGAGGCCGCCGGGCCGGGCCTGCCTACCCCCCCCCCCCCCCCCCCCGCCGCCCGCCCGCCCTCCGTCCTGCTCTCGCCCCGCCGTGCGCCCTCCCCCATCACACCACCTCCCTGGAGGCCACCCTGGAGGGCGGGCCGGCGGCTGACCTCGCCCTTCCTCCTCCCCGAGCCTCTCCCCAGCGGCCCCCCCTTGGCTTCTCTCCCTAGAAGATGCGTCGCTGGCTAGGCCCCTCTGGGTCCGATGGATGGTCATGGAGATGACTTTCTTGGAAGACACCTTCTTCAAATAAAATAGTGGGGGCGGGGGGGAGGTGTTGGGACAATGACACAAATGAAGTCAGTTCACAGGGAGGAGGAAGGGCCAGTGCGAATAGAGAAGTGCTGTGGACTTCAGTGTCACTGCCCTGGGGCAGTGTGCCTCTTTTCAGCTTCTGCTGAAAAGAACATTTTGAATCCCACTGAAACTCCACTGTTAGGGTTCTATTTTCTGAATCCCTGTGAAGAACTTTTGCCATACAGTCAAAATAGAACCGGGGCGGGGGGCGGGGGGGGGGGGGAGGAATGCAGTCCTCTGGTACAGTCTTTGTAGTTCTGGTGATAATAGAGAAGATATGAAACTGGGATTCTCTGCCAGTCACAGGGATAGAGCAACAGGTTTCTTTGCATCTGGGCCAACTTCCTACTTGAGAACTTCCTTGCTTTTAGTTGCATGGGTTTTTTTTTTTGTTTATTTTTGTTTTTTCATACAGAATTGTAGGAAAAGTGAACCCTCCAACTCCCAGCTGGGTAGTGCATAGAAACAACATGCTTGAACATAACTAACTCAGTTGCGATGGAGAAATTGTAATTATACCTCATTTCCTATTTTAAAAAAATCACCTCCTAATATGAAAAGCACTGTCAAAATGAATAAATAAATATTAAAAAGCACACACACACACACACACACTTCAAACCAAGACACCTACAGATCCTGGATCTTGAAACCGAATTGCAGGTTTGTATCAGCTCACACTGAATCTCCATTGGTGGCTGAGAAACCTCTATTGGCTACTGAAATACACACTCTTAACACCAGTCTGGTCATCCTTTCTGCCATCACGACTCTTAGAGGCCACAATCCCAATGTTTCTCAAATTTTAAATCAAGAAGCAGGAGGATATCGTGTTTCATGTTTTGGGATGATCATCAGATTGCATTTTTAACAAGTTCAGGTAGTGCTGATACTGATAATTGGGTATAATTTTCAATTGGCTCTATCTCAGAGTAAAACAAAACTTTTCATTCCCTATTAAGGCTTGTAGAATCCATCCACTTTTCACATTCTATTTTGTCTACACTTGAGTCACTCTTATTCCCAGAACTCAGTGAACTCTGTGGCCTCATGAGACCATTTGCTTGCTGTACTCTGCTATAAATTCTTTTCCCTGACCTGTAAGAGACCTAGTTCTTTCCCATCCTTAAATCAGATCTCATTACAAATGTCAACTAACTTCAGAATCCTCTGCTATGTTGCCAACATCCCCTTATTTCATCTTCTGTGGGATAGAGACAAAACATTAACGGGGATTCAAGTGTTTATTAAACTGTCCTTCAGAAGGCTATATCCACAAGTTCAGAAATAGCCTGCTATGTTCAACATTGAGCACACATTCAAGTTTTAGGTGACACACCACATATGTAAGTTCTCATGTGCATGTACTGCAGATAAATGGTGAATAAGGCAAGTCCTAGTTGTTATATAAAGTGTTCATTCTAAATTGGAAGAAGCAAAAAAATTAACATTGCGCAAACATGTCTTTTTTTTTATTGTGAAAATACCATACAGAGGAGTTACAATCACATGGGCAAGATAATGGGTACATTTCTTATCAAGCATTGTTGCCTTCTCCTTTGTTTCCCCTTCCTATCCCTTTCCATCTCTCCCCCTCTGTCCCCCATACCCCACCACCAAAGATGTAGAGTTCTTTTGTTGACATAACGACTTGTACATCTCATTGTTGCAATGGGTCCACCTGTATCCCTATTTAAACGATTTGTTTTTTCCCTTCCCCTCCACAAATTATACCGACATCAAATACAGTGAAAGCAGGGGTTATACCGTGGGGGAGGGACATACAAAGCAACAACATTACTTACCATAGCTAAGCTATGGAACCGACCCCTCAGTAGATGAATGGATCAAGAAAATGTGGTATATATACACAATGGAATTCTATACCTCCATCAGAAAGAATGATATTGCCCCATTTGTTAGGAAATGGAAAGACTTGGAAAAAATTATATTAAGTGAAGTAAGCCAGGCCCATAGAAATATAGGCCCCATAGTTTCCCTTATTTGTAATAACTACTGTATGTCTGAGACAAGCAGAAAAGGTCAGATAAGTTGATGTTAGGTGAAATGAACCCCAAGATAAGTATTCAAATGTTTTTTCTTTCATGCGATTGGTTCTAACATATTTATAAGATGATTTCTTTGTTGGGCAAAACATGTCTTTAGTGCTGTAGTGCTCAAGGAAGGCCCTCCTCTGACTCCTCTCCATCTTCTGTCTCTATCCCCACTTGACCATCAATATTACCTTCTTTAAGAACTTAATTGAGGGCTGGGAAGGTGGCTCAGTGATAAAGCGCTTGCCTTGCATGCCTGAGGCCCTGGGTTCAATTTCTCAGCACCACATAAGCAAAAAGAAAAAAGCTGGAAGTGGCACTGTGGCTCAAGTGGTAGAGCACTAGCCTTGAGCTGAAGAGCTAAGGGACAGCGCCCAGGCCCAGAGTTCAGGCCCACGACCGGACCAAAAAAAAAAAAAAAAAAAAAAACTTAATTGATTTTCTATTCCTGTACATTCTTCCATGGTAAATCTAAGATAGGTGAAACAATGACTATACAATTCTATAAATTTCCTCCAAATCATTGAATCATTTAACAGAGATGAATCTTATAGCATGTAAATTATACCTCACAATTTTAAAAATCTATGCGAAATTGCATCCCCTTTTGTATCTCTAAAAACATGAGTCCCCTTAAGAAAGTAGATAAAAAACTTATCAGGTGTTGATTGCCCTGTCTACAAACTCATCCCTATTTATTTCTGTATTAAGTACATCAGAGGCAATAGCTAGGGACACATTCCCCGTAGCAAATGCCAAGCCTTGCAGCCAACACTGGGGAAAGACTTGTCTTTCTGCCTTGAGACCTCTTCACCTTCTAACCTCCCTCCTTAGATGGACATGTGGTAAGTGTCAATGTAATGTGAATATTGCCACCTGGAAACCAGAGTGAGGCAAATAACTTTTCGCTGATACAGTTTTTAAACCACAATGATTTTCAATTACTTTTGTCATAAGTTGAACGAAAACCAGTGACCTTAAGGTGAATGAATCCTCTGAGCAGCTGGTTGTCTCCCTTAGAACCGAAACAATTTCTGTGTGTCTCAAACCTACCCAAGCAAAATGGCAATTTTTATTTCTCTCACAAGCTTCCTTAGGCCTTTATGTTATCTCTAGTGATTATTGGATATGTGAAATTTTCAGTAGTCCTAGATTTTTGTTTGAAATTTTTGCAAGCGTTTGAACTACAAAATCATGTGAGATGGCTGGGTAACTGAACTTAACAGTACAGACCTAGTACAGTGCAGCCCATACATTGTTTCGGCAAATACATTTGTGTGTATTGGTGCAATTTATTTTTACTCTATGTGAAAACTGCACAGAAATAAAGTACTGCATAAAATATTGGAGTTAGTGGGAGGCAGTTAGTATTTGAATCTACTCCAGTGAGGCCTTTTGCATAGTCTGTATGAAATATTTTATACTGTCTTTCAGGAAGATCAACGTGTAGGATAACATAGTGTTTTAATCTTTCAAAGAATTTGAGACATCAGATCAACAAAATGTTAAACACAGTCCCTATTAATCCCTGAGTTAATCCCAAAGATAGATAGCTAAGTAGATAGATAATGCAGATAGATAGACATGAATGCAATTGTGAAACTAGATGATGGAAGGAATCTGAGTGTCATTTTTTTTCTACAATTTATATTTTTTTCTTTAAAAAATTCATTATTGATTTGTTTTTCCTCAATGAGAGTCAGTCCTTATACAAATTTTCTTTAAGAAAAGGAAGAAATATGATACTATTTAAACACTACAGTTAAACTTCTTTTTCTTCTAGTGGAATTAAGTGTAATAGATTTTCTGTGCTTCTTTTAACTGAGTTTACAAGGTTACCACTTAGTTATCTGGAAGCATAGTGTTCTGAGAAACTTAAAGGAACATGTACATAATTAATCGTGACAAAGTTGAAATAATCTGATTCATTACAAGAACAATGTATGCCTGGCCCTGAACTAGAAATTTCAAATTACAATTTTGTATTCTGCTGATATGTTGAATTTTTGTGGAAGAAAAAAATAAAGGTCACTGTTTCTAGGTTATATATCAAATATGTTTAAAACATAAAACAAGGAAAAAGCAGTAAAGGACCTAGGTGTTAAGAATTTCCTATTCTCCTTATGAGATTATATTACTAGGCCGTTTGATTCATGAAACATATTTAAAAGGAACTTCTCATTCTACCTATCTTCCTTACCAGTAATAGCATCTCATTTTAGTATCTGAAATGACTTCATGACTGAAGTCATTCAACAGTCTGAAATTGCTTTCTTATACGAATCATCCCACTGTTTACTTCTATTTTCATTCATATGTATTCAGTGTATCTGAAGTGTTTCTTATATTTCAGGAATTGCTTAATATTTTACTAACAATTGTAACAATGTGTCCCAAGTTTGAAATAATTCAGTGTTCATAGAATGCAGTGAAACCTAGAAAATTGGACTGAAAACTGAATGTTGAAAGGTGTTTCAATTAAGTTTTTGTTTTTATCTAAAACAAATAATCCACAAATAAGCTTAAGATTTGGAAAAGAAATTATGTTAAGTGAAGTAAGTCAGGACAGGGGGAAAAACAATGCAAGTTTTTCTTTACATATGGAAGCTGGGTTTACCTTATCAACATACCACATGTAAACATAAAACACATTGGGTGGTATGCAAGTGGTATACAAGTATATAGAAATGGAGTAGCTGAAATACAGTCGATTCAAGGGAGATCTCCAATAGCATAATTCCTTTGAAAGGCAAAGTCAAAGGTTAGCAAAATAAAACACCTGGAAGCAGGTAGTTGAAGGGTTGGGGTCGGGTCAAGGTGGTGAGGGTACAGGAAGAAAGAGAAGAAGAGGGAGAACACAGTTAAGAATCCAATGTACAGCCTACAAAATTATGAAGAAGGAGGAAAAGGGTACACAGGGGAGAGATGAGTGAGAATGTTGAAAGTGGTGACATTGATCAAGATATATTGTATTCATAAACTGCTATATCAAATAACTTTTTTGCACAAATTCTTAAAGAGAAGGAAAGATTATAAATATAAATACAAAAAAGGTATCTCTTAAGTCAACCCAGACAGGAAAGTCCAGGAGATTCCCATTGCCAATAAGTGGCAAAAATTCAGAAGTAGAATGTGACTGAAATAGTAGAGTGTCAGCCTTGACTAAAAAAGCTAAAGGACAAAGTCTAGCCAGTGAGTTCAAGCCCCAGTATTCATACAAAAACAATATCTGGTATATACTTACATATGCTTAGACTTGTGCATTTCTTTTTTATTTTGTAAAATGTGCCTCAAAGGAAAATAATTATAAGCAAATACTAAACTTTAGTTAGCATTTGTCCTGAATTTCTTAGGGATGCTTATCCTATCTTTAATTTATTTTGCAATGTATTTTTTAAATGAGTTGATATATGGATAGAAGGATGAATAGATACATGCCTAACCAAAAAAAAAAAAAAAGGTGTCTCTTGATGAAAGACATGTAAATCATACTGTTTAAATAGAGTTGTTTTTAGTGTTGAATGGGAGTACTATCTGAAGGTAGGCTTCACCCTAATCCTCAGTTATTTTGCTATTGGAAATTGAGAAAAAAAAATGAAGAAGGCATTCCAGAAATCGATTGCTGTTTCCTTAGAAATTAATAAAGATGAGAAATACATTTCACCAATTGTTTGTATGGCAGAGAACTGTACGGAGAATCTCCTACTGACCTGTGTTTTTTGTTGCTAGAATGAGAAAGTTGGAATACAACTCTTGAGTTCTTCATAGACCTATTTGTAATAGACCTATGTTTTCTCCTCAGCATATTTTATTACTTATTAAAGTGAGCACCTCTTGGTAAGGATGGAAGAGGCCCTTGGGTCTGATAACATGCATATGGTTAGGTGTTTCCACATAGCTCATGGCATCTAGCCATCTTTTTCTTTTTTTCTTTTTCCCTTTGTGTTATTCCCTGTTGTCACTGTTTTTTTTTTTTGTACCTTTTGTCTTGTATATAAATTTACCGAAGTATTCACAAACAAGACCACACTAAAGCTACCAGCACGACTATGTTTATTGCAGCCTTATTTACCATAGCTAAGATATGGAACCAACCCAGATGCCCTTCAGTAGATGAATGGATCAAGAAAATGTATATATACACAATGGAATTCTATGCCTCCATCAGAAAGAATGACATTGCCCCATTTGTTAGGAAATGGAAAGACTTGAAAAAAACTATGTTAAGTGAAGTAAGCTAGGCCCAAAGAAACATAGGTCCCATGGTTTCCCTTATTTGCAAAAACTAGTATATGTCTGAGCAAGCAGAAAAGGTCAGAGAAGTTGATGTTAGGGAAATGAACCCTAAGATATGTATTCGAATGTTTTTTTTTTTCTTTCATGCGATTGTTTCTAACACATTTATAAGATTATTTCTTTGTTGCTTTGTATGTCCCTCCCCCACGGTATAACCCCTGCTTTCACTGTATTTGATGTTGGTATAATTTGTGAAGGGGAAGGGCAAAAACAAATCGTGTAAATGGGGATACAGGTGGACCCATTGCAAAAATGAGACATATAAGTCATTATGTCGAAAACGAACTTTACAACTTTGGTGCGGGGGGAGAGGAGGATTGCGTAGGGGGGTGCGGGGGAGGATGGGATGGGAAGGGGAAACAAAGGAGGAGGCTACAATGCTTGATAAGAAACGTACTCATTATCTTGCCCATGTATTTGTAACCCCTCTGTACAGTATTTTCACAATAAAAAAATAAATAAATAAGTAAAATCACAGCTAAAAAAATAAATAAATCACAGCTAAAAAATTAATAAATAAATAAATTTATCTGATTTGGAGAAGGGAAGCAGGAATTATAGAAATGGTAGTATGAACCATTTCAATTGTGATACTCACTAGACACTGTTGAAAATGAACTTTTCAACTTGGGAGATTACGGAGTAGGAGTGGAGAAAGGTAGTGGGAGAAAATGAAGGAGGGGAGAAACACTGTTCAAAAAAAAATCCATACTCATTACCTTATTTATGTAACCTCTCTGTACATTATCTTTACTATATATTTTTTTTTATTTATTTATTCTTTTTTTTTTGGTCGGTTGTGGGGCTTGAACTCTGGGTTTGTGAGCTGTCCTTGCACTCTTCAGCTCAAGGCGAACACTCTACTGCTTGAGCCACAGTGCTCAAGTTTTCTAATGGTTCATTGGAGATGAGAGTCTCATGGACTTACCTGCCCTGGCTGGCTTTGAACCTCGATTCTCAGATCTCAGCCTCCTGAGTAGCTAGGATTACAGGCATAAGCCACCGGCATCTGTCTTCCTTTACAATATTTTTAATTCAATTTTTAGTTATGACTAAATTGTGTAGATTGTCTTAAACATAAGTACTGGTTCCATTTCAATAGAATCTCATGCTCAATTTAATAAGTAACAAAATACACTAAGAAGAAAACACATTAGAAATAGGCCTATGAGAAACTGAAGAGGTGTATTCCAACTTTCTCTTTCTAGCAACAGAAAACACAGGTCAATGAAGATGGTACAGTTCTCTTCCATACAAACAATTAGTGAAATATATTTCTCATCTTTATTAGTTTCTAAGGAAACAGCAATCAATTTCTGGAATGCCTTCTTCATTTTTTTTTCTCAGTCTCCAATAGCAAAATAACTAAGAATTAGGTTGTAACCTGACTTCAGGTACGGCACCATGCTTTTTATAAGCTAAATGAATTAATAGCATCTGAATATTCACTGGTTTTAATAAATGTAATACCAATGTTCTGCATTATTTTTATCCTAAATTAAAATAAACACACATGAACCTTAAAAAATTTGTATTTAAACTTTTTTTAAGTCAACTAATCCTGCACATATTCTTATGAACCCTACATTCATGTATACCTGTTAAATTAACTCTTGTTTAGTAACACAGAATTTCCTAGGCTAAACTAAATTATTTCATAGATTATCATTGTCATCCAACTCAATATTCCACTAGTTACACTGTGGGGTTTTGTTGTTGTTGTTTTGTTTTTTGTGAGTCATGGCTTGAACTTGGCCTGAGTGTTGTCCCTGAGCTTCTTCACTCAAGGCTAGAGCTTTATCACTTTGAGCCATAGCACCATTGTGTTTTCATTTTAAAAATGTATTCAACAGAGAAAGCTTAAAGATTTCCTTACCAGGCTAATTAAAAAATTCTTTAAGATCTAAGAATAGATCTATTATAAAAGATTGGAGAGGCTTTAAATTACATGCCTCTGTATAGTTTCAGAACTTATTAAATGAGCAAAGTTCTTGTATTATTCAGGTTTATATTTGTCTTTTTCTTTTTTTAGTGAACACTATTAGGAATTAAAAATCTTGCTCATTAAAATCAGTACTTTACCAACTTAAGGGAATACGGGTTAAACTATTATCTATATAAATTATATGTATCTGCAGTAAGAAACTTCATACTTCACTAAAAGCTTAGTTCTCAATGGAGTTGGACTTTCAGTCCTGCCGTTTAAGCCTCCTGTATGTTGGGATTATAAGGGGTTTCCACCATGCCCTACTCTTTGCTTTCTTCTTCTTTTTTTTTTTTTGGCAACAATTTCATCCAGTATTTTTATTTATTTTTATTTTTTTATTGTAAAAATATGGTACAGAGGGGTTACAATTACATGGACAAGGTAATGAGTACATTTCTTATCAAGCATTGTGGCCTCCTCCTTTGTTTACCCTTCCCATCCCTTCCCATCTCCCCCGGCCCCATCACCCCCTCATTGCTTTCTTTAAAAAAAAAGAAAAAAGAAAGAAGGGCTGGGAAGGTGGCTCAGTGGTAGAGCACTTGCCTTACATGCCTGAGGCCCTAGGTTCTATTCCTCAGCACCACATAAGCAAAAAAGAAAAAAGCTCGAAGTGGCTCTGTGGCTCAAGTGGTAGAGCGCTAGCCTTAAGCTTAAGAGCTGAGGGACAGTGCCTAGGCCCAGAGTTCAGGCCCCACGACCGGACCCAAAAAATTAAAATTTAAATTTAAAAAAAAGAATTCTGGAATTAGACTCTTAACATTTTGTAGGATCTTTCAGGTCATCTCCTCCCTCTCTCTTCGTTCTTTACTAATTGATCCTTAAGTGGCAGAGATCCTTTGAAATTTCTTATTTTTCTGTTTTTAATTCTCTCATCTTCCTAGTTTAAGAAAGGTTTACTCTTTTACTCCAGAGAGAAATTCAACTCATTTGGCAATCTTTGATTTTTTTTTCCATTACCTAAATAAATCTAATGAATTGTTAAAGTTAGGACATGAAGTATCTCCTCAGGAGGTTTATGTTTTGAAAGTTGAAGACTTTTGAGAAGTGGTTGGATCTTGTGGATTTTAATATGGTTAATGGATTGATAGATTGGTATTTGAAGAATTAGTGCATGGTAGATATTGTGGAAATAGGACCTTACTGGTGGAAGTTGTTTGGTAAGAGGTTGCTTTTGGAGAGTTTATTTTATGCCCAGCCTCTTCCTCTATCTGCTTCCTGGCTGCCCATGGGATAAACAGCTTTGCCCTGCCAAACACTCCCTACCTACAAGCCTACAAAAACTCCCTCCCTGCTCCAGGCCTGGAGAGAAGGAGTCAAATGACCATAAAATGAAATCTCTAAAAGGATGATCTAAAATAAATCTCCCTTTCTTTTAGCTTGTTTTTGATAGGCATCTTGTCAGGGACAGAAAGTAACTAACACAGTTCTCACTTCCAAATTGCTCTCAGGTTCACTAGCTATTCCCCCTCTACAGCCAACTACCCAACTCCGATTAGCAGTATCATGGTCTCACCTATAATACTGCAAGGAACGTGTGTTCTCTTTGCTAACAAATTCTTTTTTTTGGGGGGGGGGGGGAGAGGAGGAATCTGGTCATGAGGCCTGAACTCTGGGACTGGGTGCTGTCCCTCAGCTCTTCAGCTCAAGGCTAGCACTCTACCACTTGAGCCACAGAGCCACTTCCGGCTTTTTTCTTTTTGCTTATGTGGTGCTGAGGAATCGAACCCAGGGCCTCATGCGTGCAAGGCAAGCGCTCTACCACTGAGCCACCTTACCAGCCATGCTAACAAATTCTTTATTCTCTAGCAAACTTGTTTAAAAAGTAACAGTACTTTAAAAAAAAAAGACATTGGATTACTTTCTTGCTTATGAATCATTTTAGTAGCTTTCCATTTCTCTTCTTATAAAGTCAAAATATTTGAATGGCTTAAACATTAATGATTTCCCTCATATGTGAATGGCCTCACCTGTATCTTCAAACCCATTTTTTATACACTCTTCTATGTTTTATTTGTTTAGTTTTGTTTGACTTTAATGGCATATAATTGTCTCTTTGGCCTCTGAAGCCTAATATAGATTGAGTCTTCCCCAAGACTGGAAACCCTAACTTATTTCCCACTTCCTCCAAGTTACTGGGGACCCTTCTTTCAGGCACCAAATAAAATGTGGCTTTTGACCCTCACTGAATGACAGAGTAACAAGTAAGATATCTCTTTTACAATACTTATTACATATATAATTATTTAATTCTCCATATTCTGCAATATTAAAACCACATGAGGGTAGAAATCACATCTGTTTTATCGATAGATTCCTAACAACTAGACCTAGCCAGACTGATACTAAATATTGAAAGAAAAATTGCTGGGCAGTGGTGGTTCACACTACTAGCTACTCAAGAGGCTGAGATCTGAGGTTGAGATTCAAAGCCAGCCCAGGGCAAAAAAAAAAGTCCCTGAGATTCTTATCTCACAGAAAAGCTGGAAGTGGTGCCATAGCTTAAGTGGTAGAGTGCTAGCCTTGATCAAAAAGAGCTTAGGGATAGGACCCAAGCTCAGAGTTTAAGGCCCAGAACTTGCAAAAAAAAAATTTTTTTTTTCCGGTAGTGGGGCTTGAACTCTGGGCCTGGACACTGACTGTCCCTCAGCTCTTCAGCTGAAGGCTAGTGCTCTACCACCTTAGCCACAGCAGTACTTCTGCCTTTTTCTGTTTATGTGGTACTTAGGAATCGAATCCAGGGCCTCATGCATGTAAGGCCTACCACTGACCTTCCCAGCACAACAAAACTAACTTTTTAAAAATGAGAATAAGATAAAATCAGGGAATGAATGAATAAATAAATGAAGAGACTTGTCTGTTTTGTAATAATTAGGAATTTTTCCTTGAAAAATACTTGACCTAAATCCAGGCTTCTTCTTGGCATTAATGGGTTAGAAATTTGACTACGCTCCTTGATCATATAGAAGACCCAGCCATACAAAACATCTTATCTGACAAGCTATCACAACTCTTCTTGCTATTTGTCAAAAATTCCCTTTTTCCACTGATACGCCCTGGGAATCTTCAATTAAAGGATAGAAATTGTGAATTATTACTTTTTAAAAGACTAAGCATGAATGTATATCACATTTCTGAGAACAAAATTCTGCTTGTCTCTTTTGGACAACTGGAAGAATTACATTACCAAATTTACTATTTGATAAATTGCTATATGTGAAGAGATCAGAAAAGAGATGCAGAGCTGTTAATATGAGCTATAAGCTTAACCCAGTCTAACTGAGAAGAAAGGTATAAGCTTTAAGTTTTGGAATACTAAAAAATTTAAAAATCATGAAAAAGAAGGATGATAGAGAAGGCATATTTTTCTTCCTCACAGTTTTTATAGAACCGGCCCAAATGTCATTGA
Source organism: Dipodomys merriami (assembly GCF_024711535.1). Taxonomy (NCBI): domain Eukaryota; kingdom Metazoa; phylum Chordata; class Mammalia; order Rodentia; family Heteromyidae; genus Dipodomys; species Dipodomys merriami. Next base: position 98,056,915 of record NW_027203381.1, on the reverse strand, counting down.
AACTGATGTACATGTTTGGCATAATTGATGTTGTCTGGGATAGTACTGGTGTATTGTGTCACTGGCCAAGTTCCAGCAGAATAAATAAAATTAACTCCCAATTCAGTAAGTGGTGACAAGTTCCATGACATGGAATAAATTAAAATACAGGCCTTAATCTGTATCTTTAATCAAGGAGGAATAAGAAAAATAAGGAGATAAATACATGTTTGATAAAAATTGGTATAAAAGACATATCAATGTGTAAGAGTTTACCTCATATCTTAAATTATAGGATCTTCCTTATCTCATTTTTATGTACAAATATTCAGGAAATACATTGTATAACTGAAATACATTTGTAAGTGATTTGTCAAATTTAATTAGAATCACTGTACATTATTGTATATGGTATAACCAGTGATATCCCATACTATTGAATGTAGTATTTGCTATAAAATACATACCAATACATGTGCTCAATCCACATTTTCAATTCCTGTTAAAATTGACCACTTTATTTTTATGTTCAGCAAAATTTCCACATGACTTATAGCCCAGGACAGGTGACAAACTTATGAGGTCTATGTGTGTGTGTATATATATATATACATACATATATATATATACACTCATGTATACATATATATGTGTGTATATATATACATACATATATATATATATATATACACTCATGTATACATATATATGTGTATGTGTATGATGAAGAGTTACAGTGTTAAAATTTCTCAGGAGAGCAACAACCCAGAAAAGGACAATAAATTTAGCAGTAATGAGTGTCATTTTATGAATTGGTAAAGTTTTTTATTCTGGACAAATAAGTTATTTGAGAAAAAAAATAGACAGATAAAGGGTGAGATGTAGGATGAAAACAGGCAATGAAGAGAGGAGAGAAAGCAAGTAAGAGAGGAACATGTAGGAGATGATATGCAGGTATATAAAAGCACAAATATATTATTTTATTTAAGATGATGGGAATATCTAGGAAGTCAGGCAGAAGAACTTCAAGGCTTCTTTTTTTCTCCTTAACTGATGACTTTCTTTTTTAAAGTTTACATTAAGTGATACCATAATTAGTTGAATTGAAAAATGCCAAGTGAACATGAAAAAGCTAACACTTGCTGCATATAAATGTCTTCTCTGGAAATTCTTATGGATTCTTTTTTTTTTTTCTCATCAAGTGGTGTATGTTAGTGAGTTATGCTTAAAGAAAGAAGATTATCAAAATGGTGGCACAAAAATAACCAAAAGAGGCTCAATGGAACTCATAAATTTCAGAGAAAGAAGGAAGAGTTTTATGCTATTAAAAAAAAACTTATTTAATGGACAGAAACCAAAAAACTAAATACTACTATTACTAATACTAATACATCGCCTTCTCAAAGTGTTTTTATCATGAAGCATATCCTATATAAACCAGCATCAATTAAAAGGCATTCTCATTAAGACATGCTATAACTGATGAAGAGCTTGCTGCAACTACTCTATTAAGTATTAATTGTTTACATTTTCTCTATGTTAGCAAGATTGAATATACTTGTTACAAATTGCAGGAAGCTATAAAGTGATCAGAACTGAGATCAGGCAAAATAATACATTTTGAATCAGATCAAAAGAAACATTAACCCTAAACCCTATAAAAAGACTATTTGACATGCAAGAAACAAAAAGAAATTTGAAGTTCTCTCATGACATGTTGAATGTGACTGGTGATTGTTGTGCTAGTCACAAATTGGACAAGAAATCTGTTGTATGATGGTAGTTCATTTACTTTTTCTTAAACATTTAAAGAGTTGACTTGTCTTGGATGAATTTAATGTCATCACCAGAATATCAGAATTTGATATTGATGTTATAACTCGAGTTTTTTTCTTATTAAAACAATGTACTTCTGCAGCAACAATCTTCCAGAATGTTTCATGTAAGAAATGGGGAAAATATGGGAGGATTATATCACGCATTTGTTTGTTAATATTTTTGGTTTTTTGCATCAATTTATCTTGCATAGTAACATGAAGTTTAGTGACTCAGGAAAAAAAATGTAATCAGAATGTGGTAATCAACAAAATGGGTATTTTGTCTTAGATATATATGTGTGTGTGTGATATATATTATACATATTATACATATTATGTATCACATATATATGATTTTTGTTCCTATCAATAGGATAATACCCAATAGGAAGTTTTTAGTTCTCTATGTAGATACAAAAATTAAATTTCAAATCTTTTAGTTTCCAAAGAGGAATTGAGTATGAGATTATGAAATCTTATAGTGTGATTTCTCAATTGGACAAAAGGAATATGAGTATTCAAAAGCATTTTATTGTAGAATTAACTTTAATTAGAAATGAGACCATATTCATTCATTTTAAATATTTTAATAGAATTATTGCCAAAAATCTTAGCTAATTGAGAATAAAATTATTGTGACATCACTTTTTGACTTGCCAAGCTCTCACAATAGGGCCAAATTTAACTGAAATCAACTTTTGGAATTTATATTTGACATATCTGGACACCACCCTAGACTTTTGAGTGTAATACCACCATTGTGTCAGCATCCTGAATTTGTTGACCTGATAAAACAACATATCTGCAATGTAACAGGTTTTTGAGAAGTAATATCTTTTGCTATTACTATATGGTATAGACTAATAATTAAACTCTTCATTCTACACCATTATCATAGTCCTTAATAAATTATGCTTTTGATGATTGAAAACAAACATAAATGATAAGCTAATGATACACAGAAATCAATTCACTGAATTTGTTGAGTGTACAATGCTGATCATCTTAGACTTCAGCAGGTGGGTGTTCATAATCAGACAATAGAGAACTTTTTCTTAAAGCACTGAAACTCAAATACAGTTTAGTACTGCATTCATTTTAATAGTTATTGATGATGCTTGGGGTTAAAGAGTGCTAACATTCAGTTGTAATTTTCCCAGTAATTTAAAAGAGCTTTATGATTTCTGCTTTTGAACAGAGAAATGTATCAGAGCTGTCACAAATCTTTCATAACCTGATACCCTGCTCCTCCATCCACAGATCTTTTATTAAATTCTACTCTGAAGGAAATGTGAATAGTCATTGAAATGGTTTCACTGCCAGGATTTGAAAGTTGATATACTGAAAAATGTTCCCCGTGTGTGTTAAATGAACACCAAATTCCTTGGCAATGAGAAGACTAATATGAGACTATGATACAGTTAAATTTAGAAACAGGATTAAAACCAGTGCCCTGGTTTTTATTTCAAGGTTATTCACTGACATAGTCTCAATGTCTTCTGGGATTCCATCACAGTTAGATTCAATTCATATATGAGGTAGTCTTTTATCTTCTTGGTCTATGAAGATATATACTAAAGAAAGACATTAATATTTACTAAACAAATACTGTAGACTCTTTACATTATGGACAATAATATTAAGTATAATAATATTTACTATTTTTTGAATATTTTTAATGAAATACATGTGATGATTGATTTTCATTTCTTGTTATGATTTTTTTCACCAAAAGATTTTGAGTATTTCAAATGAAGAAACTGATCCTAACTTGGCAAAAATAGCTGCCACTTTTGCTAATCATCACAAAATTTTGTTCTAGATTTTGTTTTAAGAACATTGAGAGGGCTGGGAAGGTGGCTCAGTGGTAGAGTGCTTGCCTTGCATGCATGAGGCCCTGGGTTCGATTCCTCAGCACCACATAAGCAAAAAGAAAAAAGCCGGAAGTGGCGCTGTGGCTTAAGTGGTAGAGCACTAGCCTTGAGCTGAAGAGCTGAGGGACAGCACCCAGGCCCAGAGTTCAGGCCCCACGACCGGACCCAAAAAAAAAAAAACCCAAAACAAGAAAAAACATTGATAGACATACAAAGCAACATAGAAATCATCTTATAAATATGTTAGAAACAATTGAATGAAAGGAAAAAAAAACCCAAAAAACATTTGAATACTTACATTAGGGTTCATTCCCCTAACATCAACTATATTGCTTTGTATGTCCTCCCCGCCCCCACGGTATAACCCCTGCTTTCACTGTATTTGATGTTGGCATAATTTGTGGAGGGGAAGGGGAAAAACAAATCGTTCAACTAGGGATACTGGTGGATCCATTGCAACAATGAGATGTACAAGTCGTTATGTCGAAAAACGAACTTTGCAACTTTAGTGGGGGGGTGGGGAGGAGGATCGGTTGGGGGATGGGGGAGAGTATGGGAAGGGATGGGAAGGAGAAACAAAGAGGAGGCAACAATGCTTGATAAGAAATGTACTCGTTATCTTGCCCATGTAATTGTAACTCCTCTGTACGCTATTCTCACAATAAAAAAAAAAAAAAACATTGAGACACATTACATATGTATAGGAAGAAATCACAAGGAAATTTCTTTGTCTAATGAGCCTATGCTAAAAGTTCTAAAAGATATATAAAGCATTTACTTTCATTCTAATTTCTAAATAGTTAAAAATGTGAAATAGTTACAAAAAATATTTAATTTAAATTTTCTGGAATCCATAATATCTTATATCAGAATGCCACAAAAAACTTAGGAAAAACATTTTCATTAAAAGGAAAAGCCTTCAGGCTTTTACCTTTACAATGCTTTATTTTCAAAGTATGTATCATCCATGAGAAAATAAGAAGTTAAGTGAAACTGTGCTGGTAGATGTACTCAGAACTTTAAAGACTATTATAATTTTAATCCATTCTTAAAATACATTTTTAATATTCTTAATGTACTGGAGAAATTTTTCTGGTACTTAAGACTTCAGTATATTCTTAATTTGTCAGTTATATATTATAGGACAGAAGTCTCAGTAAAGCAATTTGGCAGGACACTTGCCACTAAAATGGCTGAATTTCAATAACTCTTTGATGAAACATCATTTTTACAGCTGAGCTCATTCTATTTAAAACAGTGACAGCAGAATGTAGTCTGTATTCCCTTTTGAATATTTTGGTTCTCAATAGCCTAGTCTGCTTCCCCCAAACTGACCATGTTTGATGAAATGTTTTTGCAACTAGGGTCACTCAACATCTTCAAATACTAGTTTTAATACCAGCTGACAATAAGTAGAAGACATTGGGAGTGCAAAGAAAGTTTACCAAGGCATTCTGGCTGGAGCTCATTTTTCAGGAAACTTTTTTTATCCTGAGAATCCTGGAAATGTGTCCTATTCATATGACTTTTAGTGCTGATTGTGTTCAAACAGGTAAACTCTAAATGAGCTGTTCAATCAAGAGTAGTTACCCTTGAAAATATAGTTTACTTTTTAAATAGTAGTTACCTTAAAATTGGTAATGTTGGCAGCATACATAAGCATGGTGTTGAAAAATATATGTATATGTACTTATTTATTTATTTGTATTTATATTCAGCTATTAAGATTGAGGCCCTGATTTCCTTTCCCTTAGTTTACTTAGAAATGTCATGTGGCAAATGTGACACATGGATTCATGAATGGAAGTATATGGGCCATTCCTGAGCCAGGGCATATAATTATTGGAGTCAGACCCTCATCTCATGAACTATCTTTGATAATGTCACAATGATAGCATCATTCCATAGTGGAGTGCACCATTTTTACAAAAAACAATAAATAGAAATATCATCAAAGTTTTCTCTTGGATGTAGAGAGCAAATAATAATACTTTATGCTACTTACTGTACTTATATGTTACTTATGCTACTGCCACACTAATATATAATATAAAATATGTTATTTACTCATGAAAAAAAGAAAAATTGATAATAATGACAATAATAATAGGAAAAGTTATTTATGTCTGCAAAGTTCTCTCTGACAAGGACACTGAATATGGTTCCATCATTGTTATAACCAGAAATATTTTCCATTAACTACATTATCTGCATTATTCCAATTGTCTTCTACCATCCATTACATACATGTTTACCTTTCCTATGAATTGTTTTCTGTTTTTATTGTGTGTTACTTCCTAAAGATAATGAGTCACCTAAATTTAGAACTCACTATGAAAAGTAATAAATAGAATATGTTTCTTAATTTTCTTGTGAGCCTTTTCCCCACATTTTTTTTTTCTTTTGGTTGGTTGTGGGGCTTGAACTCTGGGCTTGGGTGCTGTCCCTGCACTCTTTAGCTCAAGGTTAGTGCTCTACCACTTGAGCCACAGTGCCACTTCTGGTTTTCTAGTGGTTTATTGGAGATAAGAGTCTCACAGGCTTTCCTGCCCAGGCTGGCTTTGAACCGTGATCCTCAGATCTCAGCCTCCTGAGTAGCTAGGATTACAGGCGTGAGCCACAGACATCCGGCTTTCCCCACATTTTAAAAAAATAACACAATTAATTGTACAAAGGAGTTTCATCTTGGTATGTCCATCTATAAAGAGTAATGATCTTTAAAATTCTATAACTACTGCAACCCCAGTTGAGCATATGAATACCTATCTTGTTTTAATCCTATATTTCACAATATTTTTAAATTTCAGGTTTTATTTTATTTCTCTTTATTTTATGTAAGGTTTTCCTTGGCTTAAGGTATGAGTAGCTTTAGTAATGAAATTTTGGTTTCCTAATCAAGTTGGGCTTCTATAAAAGGACTAGGTGATTTAAAAAAGAAATATTTATTTTTCCCAGTTCTACAGGCTACAATATCCCAAGTGAATGTAGGCACAATAAATAAGAGAGAGAGACAGGAAGAGAGGAAACAGACAAAGATAAAGAGAGTCTATATTATATCTTTTTTATAACTTATTTTTATTGTAAAGGTAATGTACAGAGAGGTTACAGTTACATAGGTCAGGTAATGAGCACATGTCTTTTTGACTAGTATCATCTCTTCCCTCATTTTCACCCAATTTCTTCCCTCCTTGAACCCCTGCCCCCCAAGTTGTGTAGATTCATTTTCAACATAGGATCTAGTGAGTATCATTGCTGAATTAATTCACCATTTGTCTAATGATTTCTGTGCTTCCCCTTTCCCTCCCCCAAATAGATAAACTTACATACACAGAAATCAAGAACAGCAAGAAAAGGGATAAAACAAAATTAAACAAAAATTCAAAACAAGTAAAATAAAAAACCTCTTATTTCCATCTCTTGGAGCTCATTTCAATAAACATCATTTTATATGATCATATGCAAATAGCTATTGAACCTTTGTGATCCTCTCCTAAGAATATCCTCCTTCAGTCTTACTGTGTGAATGTTTAGGGTCCTGTTTAATTAATCATGTTGAAAGGTAACTTTTTGTCTTTTACCATACACTGTGTTTACTTATAGATTTATAGGCACATTCCAATTGCTATAAATGAGGGAAACCATGCAGCCAATGTTTATTTGGGCCTGCCTTACTTCAACTAATATACTTTTTTCAAGTCTTCACATTTCTTTATGAATGGGGCAATATCATTCTTTCTGATGGAAGCATAGAATCCCATTGTGTATCTAAACACATTTTCTTGATCCATTAACCCACTGAGGGGCATCTGGGTTGATTACATATCTTGATTATAGTAAACAATGATGCAATGAACATGGTTGTACTGGTATCTGGTTTGGGGTCAATTGAATAAATGCCCAGGAATGAATTGCTGGGTCATAGGAAAGTCGATATTTTGTCTTTTTAACAAACAATCTCCATGCTGACTTCCAGAGTGGTTGAACAAGTTTACATTCCCACCATCAGTATAGTAGTGTTCCCTTTGGTCATAACCTGGACAGAATCTATTATTGTTAGATTTCTTGATAATGGCTATTCTAACTTGGGTGAGATAGAATCTCAATGTGGTTTCAATTTGCATTTTTTCTTTTATGGCCAGGGATGTTGATTATCTCTTAACGTATCTATTGGCCATTTTTACTTCTTCTGAGAAGTCTCTCTTTAAGTCTTTAGCCCATTTGTTAATGGGGTGGTTGTTTCTTCAAGGATTTGTCTTTTGGGGATTTAATTTTTTGAGCTCCATGTATATTTTAGCTATGAAACAGTTGTCTGTTGTATAGCTAGCAAAAATCTCCCAATCTGTGGGTTTTCTGTTTGTCTCACTATGTCCCTTGACATTCAGAAGCTCTAGAGTTTAATGCAATCCCATTTATCCAGCCTTTCTTTGATTTGTTGTGTTTCTGGATCCTTATTTAGGAAGGTTCTTCCTGTGACAAGAAGTCCTAGTGTATCCCCTAACCCTTCCTGTAATATATTCAGAGTATGTGTTCTTATTACATTGAGGTCTTAAAGCATTTGGAGTCACTTCTAGTGCAGGGTGATATATAAGAATCCAACTTCAGTTGTCTATATGTGTATAGCCAATTCTGCCAGCATCATTTGTTGACGAGGCTTTCTTCCAACCTGTGTTTTTGGCTCCCTTGTCAAATATTAGGTGGCTAGAGTTCTGAATTCCTCAATGGAATAAAGGCTATATATGACAAACCTACAGCCAGCATTATACTTAATGGTGAAAAGTTAAAACCATTTTCTTTAAAATCAGGAAGGAGACAGGGATATCACTATTTTCACTCTTCAATATAGCACTGGAATTCCTAGCAAGAGCGATAAGGCAAGAAAAGTGTAAAGGGCATCCAATTAGGGAAAGAAGAAGTAAAACTCTCCCTCTGCATATGTTATGATCCTGTATTTAATGAACCCTATAGATTCCTCTCCCAAGTTACTTGAGCTGATCCAAAACTTTAGCAAAGTATCAGGGTACAAAAATAACCCACAAAAATCAATAACTTTTCTGTGTGCAAACAATGAGATGAGATGAATGAGATTGAGATCAGGCAAGCAATTCAATTTGTAATAACCTCAAGGAAAAAAATATATCTAGGAATTAATGTAACCAAAAATGTGAAGGATGTCTATGATGAAAACTTTAAAAATTTGAAAAAAAGAAATTAAAAAAATTTAAGGAAGTGAAAAAACATGGATTGAAAGGATTAACATGGTGAAACTGGCAATATTACCCAAAGCTATCTACAAATTCAGTGTGATAACTATGACTATTCCAACACTATTATTCAATGATATAAAAGAAGCAATCTGAAAATTCATATAAAATAATAGGAGATCACAAATAACAAAACAATCTTTAGCAGGAAGAACAGTGCTGGAGGAATATCAATACTAAATGTCAAATTCTATTGCAAAGCCATAGTAATAAAAAACAGCTTGATACTGGCACAAGAATAGACCTGAGGACCAGTGGATTGTATCTTAAAGGAGCATGAATTCCATTACGAGGTCTCTGTATTAATGACCTAAGAACCTCTCCAAACCTGACAAAATAAACATTTCGTTATAGATATTCTTCAACATAAAACAATAAGTTTGAGGGGAGTCATTCTGTACCATTTCCCAATACATTCCACCATCATTCTTGTTAGTATCTCAGGTGAGTATCCAACCTTGGGTTATCACATGTACAAATCTAAACAATGATTTTTTTCTAGTTATGTTTGTTTTTGTTAAGTAGTTGTACAGAGGACTAACAGTTCAATAAATCAGTTTACCAGTATAATTCATCTTGATTGATGTCATTCTTGCCTTTCCTCCAAACTTAAACTTTCACCTTTATTTTCTTAATTTCATAGGATATAATTAACTATTCTGACTGTATTCTCAGTTTCTGTCTTCATTTGTCTATCCCCTCTCATTGGCCTTCCTTTCCTAATTTTCAGCTATTAATTTCCTGGTGTTCATTTTGTTGGAATGTGAATTAGTATTTCTAATACACTACTTGAATTCTCTTCAACAAATACTGTATTTCAATTAATACATTTGTGTAAATTTGCATACAACCACATCTGCTTGCTTGTACATTTATAAACTAATTCTGGTTTCCACATATGAAGGAAAACATGCATCCTTTGTCTGACTTACTTATTGATATTACAATAATATATCACAGAGAAGTTGCAACATTATTCAACTGACAATATTTCTCTATATAAACTAGAAGACCCTATTAAAGCCTATTTTATATACTGTTTTTATTTTTATTATTTTTGTTGTTGCAGAACAACACAATAGATTCTAGCTAGTTTGATATAGAATAGTGGACAGAAAAAAAACCCAGCAAATGTAGAGAGGGGGAGGAGGAACACAAGTGAAAGAGATGAGCTAAAAGAGCATTTATTTTGTATAACAAAAAGATATAACTGATTGTCATAGAATAGGCACATGAAACATTTTGTGCAATTGTAATATTCAATAATGTATTTAGAATTTTCCATCATTATTTTGCATAAAATCAGAGCAATAATATTGAAGCATTATTAGTAATGAGGAAATTGGATTGTCAATGAAACTATCTGACAAGATAATCTGAAAGTCATTGGTCAGGAGAGTGTATAGCATTAGTACTGGATTGTCTATTTTTTAAATTGCTTTACCATAATTAAATTACAAAAGTTGTTGACTTACTGCAACACCTTCATATATGTCATATTGGAAAAAAACCAAGTTTTTAATAAAATAAGAATAATATTTCCCATCAAAAATTATAAAAATTAGAATTTGTATCTCTGAAACAGGCACTGTCATATTCCAGCCCTCCAGTAAATATTTTTAGTGAATGAAGAATTTATACATAACATACATAAAGTTCTAGAACTATGTAAATTATTATTTGGTTAGGAAAAGGAAAATGTTTATAAAAATGCTGAACACAATTATGAAAGGATATTCAATGTGAAACAAAGCAGGTACATAATAAAATCACAATTCATTTTCTATATTGAGAAAATTAGCTAATCATTAGGAAACACAAAATTTAAAATGCAACCAATATAAGGAATAGAGGTAGTTTTAATTGTTTATCTCCCCCTCCCCTTTTTCGTTTTGCCAGTCCTGGGACTTAAACTCAGGGCCTGGGTGGGCACTGTCCCTGAGCTTCTTTTGCTCAAGGATAGCACTCTACCAGTCGAGCCACAGCACCACTCGTTTTTTTTCTTTCTTTCTTTTTTTTTTTTTTTTTGTAGGTGATGGAGCTTGAACTCTGGGCCTGGGTACTGTCCTTCAACTCTTCAGCTCAAGGTTAGAACACTACCACTTGAGCCACAGCACCACTTCCGGTTTTCTGGTCATTTATTGGAGATAAGAGTCTCACGGACTTTCCTGTCCAGACTGGCTTTGAACTGCAATCCTCAGATTTCAGCCTCCTGAGTAGCTAGGATTACAAGTATGAGCCACAGGCGCCCTGCAACTCGAGCCTAGGAATTGAACCCAGGGCTTCATGCATGCTAGGTAAGCCACTAAACCACATCCCAGCCCTGTTTACCTCATTTTCAAAAGCTGCCTATTGGTAGTATAAGTAGAAATATTTATATATTACTAAATTTTCTAGAAACATTAAAATTAGAGACAACTTTCAAAGAGTTAATTTTTGAGGGATTAGTATTTAATTGTGATTGAAGACTTCAACTGAGAGTCTGGTGCAGTCCTTGATAATGTTCCTTTTCTCGGTGTCTTTAAGACATCATAAAAAAGTCTTTGAAGAACTAAAAAAGAAAACAACAGTAACAAACTACTTCAGAAGTTCACAAATATAATGGCATAACTATACACCTCTGTCCTTTGAATACTTGTGTTTCTATTCTTCTTGTATAGTTTTATTTATGCATTCCCTGTTTCTTTTTCTCTACTACACATCCCACTCTTTGTCTATTGTTAGGAATTTGAGGCTTTCCTTTAACCAATGGAATAAACTATTGATACAACTATTTAGGCTATTTAGAATGAATCCATGGAGAAATTTCAAACATTTTTTTTAGCATAGTTAATTCCTATTGAAGTTTCTATGGCATCAGAACTTACTATTTCACCCACCCTCCTTCCTTTAGAATAGAAGAAAACCTGTAGATAATATATTAAGAAAGGGAAAAGGAAATATATTCTTCTTCCTTGTTGTATTCATTTTAATGAGTGATAAAAGCATGTTAATATGTTATTATCTGAATAAGCTATGTGAACCTTTATTTACATCATAACAATTTGTGATTTGCTCAATTATTCTGAATGTGTGCAGCAAGATAATTGACTATACTTTTCTAATTTTGAGCTTTGAGATGTGACACAATCTTTAAGTTGGGTAAGTGGAACATTTCTACTTTTGCCTGGATGAGAATTGAAACTTTGAAACACAGAGTTTTATTACAGGTATTATAATCCCTATTGTTAAAAATGATGTATATTTGGAAATAAAATCATGCACAAAGAGATTTTGTTATGCTAGACATAAAATGTTTCTGACTAAAAACAGAAATAGGAAGATGAGCAAGTGCATCATTCTGTATAATATTAGGGGAGAATGGGTGAGTCTTAAAGAGCAAGATCAGACTCTTAAAGAGAATTATCAGCTAAAGTAAAGTAGAGTAGTACTTAGGTACAAGGAAAAGGGCATAAAAGCACAAGAGCAAGCACAGATAGGGCAGGAAGTGCACACATTAGAAATAATCTACCAGCTAAAAATAGGTACTTTCCTGAAGCAAATACAGCATTAATCAAAAGAGTGACATATAATTACAGGAAAGTCCTGGGCTAACAAATATAGAGACCAAGAAAAATTTTAAAAATTAACATTTAGTCTGAAAGGGTTAAACTTAGCTATGATTATCTTAGAAATTGAAATGGAAATGTTCTTTCTTGGTCATAATGAATCAACCTTAAAGTCCAACAGTGTTAAAGACCAAGGACAAAGCAATTTAATAAAGCACCATAGATTTTTCTCATCCTACTTGTCTGAGAATCATATGTAATTATAAAGCTGGAAATGAGTTTAAAAATAATTCAGCCCAACTACTTTATTTCCCAGATAAGAAAACTGAGTCATGGGGATATTACTAACTTTTCCACTCACCTGTTAATAAACAGTAAATTTGTACTTAGGATCAAAGCCTCCTGAAATCTGGAAGAGCATGTTCCAAGTCAGACACATGTAAAATCACAAAGAAAAACAGTTTGAGCAGCTGTTTTTTATGTTAAGAAAGTAATTCACAGTTGACATGTTCAGTGCATTTCTACAACTTTGGATATATGCTTATGTGTGTGTGCATATTGAAGTTTAATATTTCATAGGCACAAGCAGGACCTCTTCCAACTAGCACACTTTATTCACAAGCAGCAAGATTATTTCAGTTTACTATGTTGCTCCTGATCTTTCTGTATATATTTGCAATGGTTAGAAGGAAACTTTAAAAATTCACAGCATCTCTTCAGGCTTTGCTTCCAGCTGTATCTCCAAAGATCTTTATCATTTTTAGTCCTTCTTTCAATTTCTACTGCCTTACCCTACCATGTACATTTTGGATAAAGTTATTTTTTTAGTACACCTACTCTTGACAAAGATGTCGTTTTTAGTTTATATGGAATGCTATTCTTTCTTGAACTACACTCTTTTTGTAATCAAGTTATCATAATTTGGATATGATTTGTAATAAATGGTAACCATGTAAAAATTACACTCAGTTCATATAATCTTTGTCACAGATGGTAATAAACTTAAATAGCATTTTTAAAAAATCCACCATATTCTTAATGACGAGTCTGGAAAAAATCAAGGTAACAATATTATGAGGAAGAGATAGGGAAATTTCACTTTTTAAATTTGCTGTGTTCCTTTTACGCTTTTGTTCATATTTAAGAAGTACCATCCCACTATTGTATTTGGGATGGTCTAGTTATTTGTGAGAGAGCAATTTTCACAAATAGGGTATAGAAAATGAATAATAAGTTGTTGGCTCTTTTTTTTTTTTCAGGAAAATTAGTATTGTCTAACATCTAGCCGTGTGCTAACTTATCTAGTCTTATCTCTCTCTCAGCACCCTGCTTCAAAACCCGTGCAATTCCACATTTGATGCTGGCTACTTTCCCTCATCACTTTCCAACTTTTGCCTCTGGGCCATTTTTTTTAAAAATTTAGGTCTTGGATTATCTTTCCCATTTTCTAAAATTTCACCATTTTTAAATGCTTATCTTATTTAACTGAAATCTATTTTACTCTTCTTTGTGATTTTATTCCCAACTGTGGTTGTCTCACCACATGTGTACTCTTTTGTCTATTTATATGCACATTTAATCTCCTGAGCTGTTTTATAAACTACTCTGAAGCAGTATTTAAATCTGCTACCATAGCCACCAGAGTTTTGTATGTGTGGTTGGGAAAAAAAATCTCTTAAAAGCTCAAGATATTCAGAGCTGTGACAGTCAAGTCAGTTTCAAATAGGAGAGCAATCTTGGACACTGATCAGAAGACAAGGAAAGTCTTTTCATGTCAAAAGCAGATACTAAAGAAGGTTGAGCAACTCCAAGTGAAAGTTTGCTTTGTGGCTAAAGCCTAGAAAACAAACCCAATTAATTATGAAACAATACCGTATTAGAGATCTTAAAAAACAAAGGAGGAGGCAACAATGTTTGATAAGAAATGTACTCATTACCTTGCTCATGTAACTGTAACCCCTCTGCACAGTATTTTCACAATAAAAAAACTTATTAATAAAAATATTTACTATCAAAAATAAAAAAACAAGAGTTTAAAAATGAATAATGCAGAATGTAAAAAAATGGTCAGGAATCAGAACTAGTTCTAGGCAGTTTAACTTCAGACAGACAGACAGATAGATAGATAGATAGATAGATAGATAGATAGATAGATAGATAGATTTTACTAATTATTTTTATAGGTCTCTTTGCTGCTGCATAAAATTAACAGTTAAGATTCAATGGTTTCTAGTGTCTTCTAGCTTTAAAATTCTATAACCTTAGGGAAATAATGGACTACTCTGTTTTTGATCAATTAGTTGCATATAAAAGTTGTTCTTGAGGAAGATAGAAGAAGATTAAAGAGGATAAAACACTGAAAATATAAAGTTTTAGCAGCTTTATTATTTCATCTAAGTGAAAGAATTAACTTACATAGATATATGCAATCATACTAATAAAGTATTCTAGGATAGTGTATCTATATTCTCATGTTTATCAATCTATCCTTAAGTGAATGATGAAAGTCTTTGGTATAGAGCCCTAATTGTCTTCAAGGGGTCAGAGTTGTTATGAAAACTCAGACTCGCACCATATCATAAAAATGAGGTTTCTATCTTTGATTTCAAATGCTGGAAGACAAATAACAGAGTCTTTTCCTGGCTCAAATAGATCCAATTACCTCTAAAGACCTTAATACAATTTTGAGTGTCTATGATCCAGGTGCTTTTGCTTAAGTCTACAGTCAAATTTTACATCATTTTCTGAGAATTCATGGACAAAATGAATAAAAATTTATGGACTCTTACACTTACTGTGTACAGTGAAATTATACTATATGGATAAAAGATCCCTGGATCTGAACGTGCTTAAACATGCAACATAGAAGTAGAAACAACCCCTTAATAAAGAGCATACTCAATAAATGACTGTTGGTAAATCAATTAACTCAAAAGTTATGTTATGACAATACCACTAGGCCTGGGGAGAGAAAACAATGAAGTCTTACCATCTTCACATTATCAGAGGAAAGTGAGGAAAGTAAAATCTGGTCCTTGAAAGCTGGGTACTGATGGCTGACACCTATAATCCTAGCTATGATCTGAAGATCGTAGTTAGAAGCCCTCCAGGAAAGCAGGGGAAGTCCTTAAGACTCATATCTCCTATTAACCACCAGGAAATCAGAAGTAAAGTTGTGGCTCAAAGTGGTAAAGCACTAACCTTAAGCAGAAAAGCTGAAGGACAGCACCCAGACCTTTAGTGCAAGCCCTAAGACTACCACCACCAACAACAAAATTTGGTCTTTGAACTTAAGGTATTAATGGGGACAAATGTTAGAAATTTCGCAAGAGTTATGGATACTAGAAGAGTGCGCTGTTAATAGAGGGACACACAGATCAAATATAATAGGAAATATTTAGGAAAGGCCTTAAAGGTGTCAAGATAAAAGGCTAAAAAGTGCTTCATATTGTCTACTACTTAAGAGTCAATTAAGAATTTTAAG
Source organism: Dipodomys merriami (assembly GCF_024711535.1). NCBI lineage: Eukaryota > Metazoa > Chordata > Mammalia > Rodentia > Heteromyidae > Dipodomys > Dipodomys merriami. The sequence goes on along the minus strand of NW_027203381.1, from coordinate 98,040,952 downwards.
AAGAGATGAACTACAATAATATCTCTTCTTTCCCTTTTTAGCTATTACAGGTTAGCATGACCTAGGGTCATATTGAAGACTGCCATCATTAATGATTAGAAATTCATGTACAAAAAACACACACAGTAAATACAAAATGTACCAGCATTTTTTATATCTCTTCTCTCTAGGCAGCACTGTCAAGAATCAAATGTAATGTTTATTGAAATTCTCACTCAGCCCTAGAGGTGGTAGTCAAGGAAAGAGCTGAATATGGTAGCTGAAATGATGCTACAGACTTCACACTCCAGTACATTTGAGACTGTATTGAGACTCTTATCATGAAAAGTGGGCATATGTTAATACAATTTTACAGTAAATCACCATTTAAATCCTGTTAGAAAAGTGTAGTATATCAATATGTACGTTAAATGTTAGATTTCTATTACTAGTTGTTTCTTGCCGTAATGTTGTACTAGAGGAATAGTTATTTCCATACTATCAGGAATACAAGGTATATTCTTCAACATTGTTATAATTTAATTATTTAATTAGTATTTCAACTGTTGTTATATTCAAATAGTTTTTCTATTAAATATAATCTAAATATACTCATGTTAAAATTGAATTAAATGCAGTGAAAACAGGGGTTATACAATGAGGGAGGAACATTCAAGGGAACAAAAAAATCACATGGCAAGAAAGAAAAAAACACTTGTGTCCCTATCTTGGAGTTCATTTCACTTAACTTCATCTTATCTGGTCATATGTACATTGCTTTTGACCTTTTCTACTTGGAGAGGACCAGGGAAAAAACAAAATGTTTAAATAGGTAGACAGGTTGGCCCATTGTAACAAAGAGATATACAAGACACTATGTTGAAAATCAAGCTTTACAATTTAGGTGGGGAGGGTTGGGGTGGGAGTGTAGTTGTGGAGGTGGGAGGGAAGGGATGGTAGGGGAAAAACAGAGGAGGAGGCAATAATTCTTGATAAGAAATGTACTCATTACCTTGCTCATGTAACTCTAATCCCTCTGTACAGTATTTTCACAATAAAAAACTTATAAAAATTGAAATAAATGCTCTACTTTTATTTAACCTAAAGACATATGAATTGATGCAAGTTTTGGTACAGTTTTCAACTTCATTGTTACAATTGGATTGTTTTTACCTTAATGATTGAGAGAGTAATTCTCAAGGTATGCAAGAAAATTTATGAAATTTAAACTAATAAATGTCTATCATAATATTATGCGGTTATCAGTATTTCCAGTCCTTCATTTCTTCTTTATTATAGCATTGTACACTAGACCTTTTTGCCACGGAACTTTGTACTATCTCCTTCCTGATAGAGTAAGCCAACTGTATTTTCCTATTGTATTGATTTTGGGCTTAACCAGGGGATTTGCTTTTACAAGTAAGACGTTGGTTCATTAACATGGCTTTGAAATGCATCAGAGTGGCTATGGTCTTGAGTTCTACCATGAGAAGACAATTCCATGAGTAGCATCTAGTCCCAGAGTTATGAAGACAGATGAAAGCCAAGCCCAGGTCTTGAGTACAATCTTGAGTACAATCATGTCAGGCTAAGGCTCTAGTTAAGATTAAATTCATTGGGCTGGGAAGGTGGCTTAGTGGTAGAGCGCTTGCCTTGCATGCATGAAGCCCTGGATTCGATTCCTCAGCACCACATAAGAAAAAAGCCCGAAGTGGCACTGTGGCTCAAGTGGTAGAGCGCTAGCCTTGAGCTGAAGAGCTGAGGGACAGCGCCCAGGCCCAGAGTTCAGGCCCCACGACTGGATCCAAAAAAAAAAAAATTGGGTGTTGTTTATTATTTATCATACTTGTAATTATCACTGACTAGTACATATGTTATTTTTAATAGATTGATAGTGATAAACTTTCCAAGTAATGATAAGTAATAAGTGAATAGAGTTCGATTATAGGATTAAATATAATAAATTAAATTTAATTAGATGTTCGAAGTAAACTCCGTAGTAGGGGAATAATGACACACACCTATCATCCTGTACTCAGGGAGTTGAAGCAGGAGAATTACGAGTTTGAAGTCAGTCTCAGGATCACTCTGAGAGCCTGACTCAAAAAGAAAGAAACAAACAAAAAGCCCCAGTAATGGCGATTTTACCTTGGTGACTAACCATGTAGTCTTTGTGAGAAACTTTCGGTCTTGTGAAGCTTACAAGAAAGTTCAAATTGAGAAGGAGATTAAGCCACACATTTTATTCAGAAAAGCTTTAAATCATATGAAACTTTCTACTCCACAAACTTTTTATGAGTAACTCTTTGTTATTTAAAAGCACAGAATTAAAAACCATATTTCTGTTTAGATCATTCATCACCTGCATACCTAAATCTTAATACACCTTAATACCTAAATTTTTAGGTATTAAGAACCATTATACAAAGCATCATTTACCATTGTTTTACTGTTGACTTATGTAGCAGAAAGTGGCCAAAAAATGCAACTCCATGTATACAGGAGTTTTATAAGTTTAAAACTGTATATATAGATCTCTGCTTTGCAGGAAAATTTCCAGTGTCACTTGAGGATACGCATTTCAGTCATATATTCAATGGAATAAATTCCACAATTTTAACGATGGCCTATGATATTCAAATTGGCTCATCTGCATTTATTTTAGCATGAGTATATACACACACATATATAAGAAGTTGTATAATTATACAGTGAATATTTCCATTTCATATGTCAGAAGTATCTTGTCAAAAGCTAAGAACTATGAGTAAGTGGATGAAAATACTTCACTTTATAAACAAGTTGGCCCATTTTATCTGACCTACTTTATCTTAAAGCAATTTCTTTTTATAAGTAAAATAGTGATTATTAAATAATTTATTGTATAAAATGTTATTTTACAAAAAGATTCAAAGAAATAAGACATAGCCATTACGGAATACTGAACACTAAAACCTACATATTTATTTGTATATTTATTGATTAACACACTTACCAAGTTGATGTTTCATTATTATGCATCTCTAATTCCAAGTTCTGTTTGAGAAGAAAATGTTTTAGAAAATATTTTTAATAGGCTGTTGGTGGAAGGTTTTACTTTTTCTAATGTTAGAGTTTAGGTATTATATAGAGTTGATTTTGTCAAAGCAATTTTTAGCTAGCTGGCTAATTCATGGGTAGAAAATATTTATAAATAGCCACATTTTAAAGTCTGTGATTTTTTTTCTTTCACTTTTGAACTTCAGAGTGGTTCTTTTTGGAGCATCATAATAAGCCTCTTTCTTTTATCACCAGTTAAGACCGATATTTATTTAATATTGAAATTAATCTAATAGTATTTTAAGAAGTAAAACATGTACTTGAAGCATTGTAACTACAGACAAAAAGGATAACTCAATCAATGAATATAGAATTAAAAATAGAATTCAAAACAATTACTATTCTTGCTTTATATGCTACAATACAACCTTTTGTTATTTTCTGCCAACTATCAAGACAGACACAAGCTTTCCCAGGTATTGACAGAACTGCAGAAAGCCCAATTAATGCCTAACTTTACCAACTTCTGTTCTTTCCTGAGAAGTGAGCCTGAACAATTTTTCAACAAGCAGGAAGATATAACTGTTATAAAGGTTTAGGAATGTTTCAGCTTCATTTTGTTTTAGGCTTTGTAAAGATATTCAGAAAATGTCATAAATAACAGCTTTAGACAAAATCTATAGTACATTAGGCCTAGTGTTTTACCCACATTAAAAAGATCAATTGCCAAGGTAATAGACAGGAGTTGCACATGCATAATGTCAGAAAAAGAAAGCAGATGAGAAATTGAATATTAAAAATGTAGGAATGTGTATTGAGATTGTATGTGAAGTTAGCATTTAATTTATATGGTATTACATGGTGTCCTATTCAAGGATAATAGTTATCTCCTTAGCTATGGTATAAACTGTTTTATTGTCCCTCTATTCCATAACATAGAGCCAAATCTAGTGCTAAACATTCAATAGATAGCTATTGATTACTTAATTAAGGTTATAATTCAAGTTAGTTTAGTAATGCAGTATAAGAGTATTCTTGAAAACATTATAGTCTTTTAAGTTTTCAGTAGATATGGCATGGATAGGTCTAGGTCACCTTGACATTGTTTATTTTTTCTAATTCTAAGGTTAGCTTACATGCTGTGACAAACTGAAATAAAATTTGTTGGATAATTTTGACTGCAGCTAAACATATTTTCCTATTCAAATATGTTCGTTATTTTTATATTTTATTGTCATTTTCTTTATGTTTGCAAAAAAGACGGTAATTACATGCTTTTTCTTTTCTTTTCTTTTTTTTATTTGTTGTTGTTGTTATTTGTTTGTTTTTATTGTGAAAATACCGTACAGAGGGGTTACAATTACATGGGCAAGGTAATGAGTACATTTCTTTTTTTTTTTTTTAATTTAATTTTATTTTATTTGAGAACGTAGATGAATGGATCAAGAAAATGTGGTATATATACACAATGGAATTCTATGCCTCCATCAGAAAGAATGACATTTCCCCATTTGTTAGGAAATGGAAAGGTTTGGAAAAAATTATATTAAGTGAAGTAAGCCAGGCCCAAAGAAGCATAGGTCCCATGGTTTCCCTTATTTGCAATATCTAGTATAGGTATGAGTCAAGCGGAAAAGGTCAGATAATGTGATGTTAGGAAAATGAACCCTTAAATATGTATTTTAATGTTTTCGTTTCTTTCATGCATGTGTTTCTAACGCATTTATAAGATTATTTCTTTGTTGCTTTGTATGTCCCTCCCCCACAGTGTAACCCCTGCTTTCACTATATTTGATGTCAGTATAACATGTGGAGGAGATGGGGACAAACAAGTCGTTTAAGGATTCAGGTGGACCTGTTGCAACAATGAGAAGTACAAAATGTCATGTCAAAACCAACTTTACAATTACATGCTTTTTCATAATTACTTTCTTTACTTTCAGACACACATCGCAACTCCAAGAAGTCTGTCATTCTAAAAATATTCTTTGTATTCTTACTCTCCAAATAAAGTTTGGGAAGAAAGATGCTATTGAAATTTAATACAGAAAATGAACCCTTAAATATGTATTTTAATGTTTTCGTTTCTTTCATGCATGTGTTTCTAACGCATTTATAAGATTATTTCTTTGTTGCTTTGTATGTCCCTCCCCCACAGTGTAACCCCCGCTTTCACTATATTTGATGTCAGTATAACATGTGGAGGAGATGGGGACAAACAAGTCGTTTAAGGATTCAGGTGGACCTGTTGCAACAATGAGAAGTACAAAACGTCATGTCAAAACCAGCTTTACAATGTCGGTGTGGGGGGGGGAGGGGGGTATAATTGGGTAGGGGGAGGGGGGTAAAATTGGGTGGGGGGAGGGGGGAGGCGGGGAAGGGAAGTGAAGGGTAAACAAAGGAGGAGGCTGCAATGCTTGGTAAGAAATGTATGCATTATCCTGCCCATGTAATTGTAGCCCCTCTGTACAGTATGTTCTCAAATAAAATAAAATACAATTAAAAAAAAAAAAAGAAATTTAATACAGAACTTTAGGAATTACACTTCCTTTCCCATGACATAAGATAGGTAGGAGGCAAGTAAAAGAAAGTCATGCAATTCCAAAGTTAAGAGCAGGAGAAGACCCATACTACTTCCACAGACCTAGATTTCGTTGTGAAACAGAAGTCTGGCTATAGAAGGACCAGCCTGTGTTTTATGAGGCAAATCATCTAGTCAGGAAAATTCCTAGAAAATTGTTGACTTCAGTTCTGTGGATTTAAAAGTAACAGTTTTGAGTTAGACATAGGTAATTAGCTTTGGCTGCAACCCAGCCTATATCTGAATAGTTGGTATTGGAACACATGTCTCTATAACATATGTGCTATATGTTGAAACAAAGAAGGTGACTAAAGTTATTCTTTCTAGGTTGTGAATTACTTTTATGCAACCCTGGGATAAAGAATGTGAACTTGGTAAAAGGAGTAATTATCTTTTCTTTTTTCTTTTTTTTTTTTTTTAGTAATTATCTTTTCTAAGCAGAGTATCTGGAGTGCTATTGAAGACAAATAGCTTTAGTGACTGTGTTGTTAGTTGCATTTAGCTATAATTCTGAGGATACTGCTTTCAGAAAACTGTTGGTAATATTCCCTGGACAAAGATTTTCTGTGTCAACGATCATTGAAAAGCTGCCACAATTATAATGTATAGTAGGTGGCATATTAACTAGCATTCTTGTTTATACGTGAATTCCACATGGTTTATCTTTTGGCTCATTGGACACAGGTCAATGAAAATTGAGCATTATTAGCACTAGGGAGTTTTCTGTGCTTTATGTCTCTAAGCCCAATGAATCACTCTAACATACAAGCTGGCATCACACTATTTGTACTGTCTAAGCAGGAATATAATTTCCCAACATCACGTTTGTAGCACAACCACAGCCTTATAATTTAGCATGTATTTATTTTGTCAATGTATTTTGCCTCCCAGTAGGGTCTCATCTATATACTCTAGTGCCATATGTTACTGGTGGGCTAGAGAGAGCAAATCTCAGAAACAAGAGGAAATAAAAAAGGGTAAAATTATACAGTGACACAAACTGTTGGTTACCTACCAGCAACCAATCTTCTCTGCCTTTTAAAAAAATCCTAATTACACTATAATTTTCTTCAAGTTTTAGAAAAATATGTTCTAGAAAAATGAACTGTAGGCCAAGCCTAATATTGCATGAAACATGAAATATAGTGTCATAGGAAGCTATCAGCAGGGATTCATGTGGAGGTGTATTTGACTTTCAGCCAATAGTACTTGAGAGAAAGTCTGTTGCAGGACTTCTGGGAAAGGTTTCCTTCTGATAAAAGAAATATGCATGAGGAAAAAGCACCTTCTGTCCCCTTTTACTCGCTGTTTTTGGACATCATTATGAGGATTTGATGCACAGAGCTCCTGCTGCCAAGGGTTGAGAAGAAGGAAGATTGATGTCCATGCAGAGAGTGGTAAAGCCCAGGCAGGGTTAGAAAGAGCTTAGGTACTTTAAGGCATTGTTAGGCTGCTGAGCCAGTTCTTAGATCTGCTTCTCTCTGGACTTCTTGCTGAATGTTATAATAAATGTCCTTATTGTTTAAGCCACATTTAGCATGGCCTTCTGTTACTTACAGACAAAAGCATTCCAACTGATAAAAGAAGGTAGTTAAAAAGAAGGCAGAGCATTCCAGTGCAGTTGTATCTCTCACAGGCAAAGGAAAGGCAAAGAAAAGAAAGGGCATTACTGGTTTACTAATGAGCTTTCTGGAGATCTGGTAGTTTAGAACTTGAAATTCATTTTCCCTATAGAAATGTTATAAATGGTGTCTGGGTTTCCCATGTAAGCCCGTAAAGCCTATTTAATCCAATAATGCCACAAAACCTGTACAGCCTACTAGAATTGAATCACCTTGAAAAACAATATTTTCTTTGGGACAAAAATGAATTCAGGGGGAAAAATATCAACGTTGTAGTTTGGTGAAATAGAAAATCATCACTGGAAAAGCCATAAAATTGGACTTCTTTCCCCTCCAGAATTAGGCACGGGAGCAATCGTTTTACTTATATCTTGAGAGTCACCTAGAGCAGTCACAGGACAGACCAGTTCCAAGCATTTTCCTTCTATTTCTTTAGCACCAAGTACTGCTTCTAATAATAGAAGCTGCTTTTCCAGAAAGCACTAATAACTTGTTGAACATTTATGCAGAGACAGCATTGTTTATGTTAATGTTTCCGCTTACCTCATTCTTTCTCCCAGATCTTCAATGGTCATGGTAAGTTACTGGCCACTGCCTAACTATGAAACTTGTGAAGGGGATTTTTAATCTTTTGTCACTAGTAAACTAATCTAGACTCTATTCACATGAAGTGGAAGATGTATGAGGTCTTGTACCTGGCTTCTTCCTCAAACTTATGAAAGATGTGAGGTTTTGTTTTCTGAGCTGTGAACTCCTATGTGAAGTCTGAGCTGTGAAGTCCTATGGAGTTCTCAATCACCTTGACAGGGCCAAATGATGGAGATGTTAGAAACTTAGAGAAAAACTCTTAGTCTAGTTTCTTTTGGATCACTTCCCTTTGAAAAAGGCTAAGCTTTAAGAGGTGGAAGAGGATCTCAGTGATGTCTCTGAAAATTAGGAAATAAAAAAATGGATATTATGATGGGGGTTCATGTGGAATGACAGAGGTCTGATGCTTGTTCCCATCCTCAGCCTTAGAGAAGCGTGTTCCCACAGGGATATTGGGGGGGGGGATAATAAATTCTTGTATACGCAATAAAAAGTTTTGAACTGATAAACTACAGTTAACAACATATAAATTGTGTATAAAGGATATATACATGCTTTTTCAGGGTTTGTTCCTTCTTGCAGCTGTGTGACTAAGTGCTGGCTTTTACCCTCAGGGAACCGAATATACTTCCAGTTCCTAGTCCACCTCTAATTCTTTACCATCGAGACTTCCTCCAACTTGAGCTGGTATCTTCAACTCATCACTTAAGCCTTGTTAACACAACAAATAAAGTCTTTATCATGACCTTCAGCATCCCGATGCTTTGACCTACCACTCATTTGACTATTTCTATGTGTTTTAACATGTAAAATAGGAAATAAGGAAATAAGGATGCAGCTGAGGATATAGATCAATCATAGAACACTTGCCTATCTTAAAGACCTTGGGTTTGATCTCCAGCACTTAAAATAAAATTTAACAATGGAAGTTAAGTACAGGTGAATCCTCCTTTACTATTTAAATATTGTTTCCTCTATTTAGACTTCCATGTCTGTTCCCTATAACTCTAGAAGCTGTATTTCCATCTGCCTTTCCTAGGGAGTGGTTGGACAATTGTGGGCTTCCCTACTGGATCCCATTGAGTACAGATTGACCATCTCCTGTCTTGCTTTCCAGTGAATTCCTTTAAGGGCTCTTGAGTGTTACCAGGATTATCACTCTCTATCAAATAGCTTCTGTTAGTTTCCAATGTCTAGTTAAACTAGACATCTTTCTCCATGCACTGAGAGTTTGTATGCAAATTGGCATACCCATTTCTAGTCTCTCTGATTATCAAGAGTTAGGTGCAGCCTGCTAAATTGAAGTGATTTGTTCAGTGAGAAGTAACTTTATTCCTTACATTTGCATAAATGTGTAACTGCTCAGAGAAGAGAAGATCAGCTCTGAGATGGCTTTTCTACCTCTGCCTAAAAAGAGAAGCAGCTGGTACACTGCTCAGTAAAACAAATTAAAGTCCTGATGCACCAGGCATTCCAGGCACCCCATTACACTGGTATTTTATGATATGCAGCTTCAAAGCAGTCTTTAAGTGCTGAGTCTTTATCAATTACATTCAGTGTGAGGTTTTACTCTTCTCCATTATACACTACCAAATGCTGGCTGGAGCTGTGTGATGCTACGGTTCTCTGTCATTTCATCCCTAGAGATCTTTGTCTACACTCTTTATGCATGTTGTGTCTCTGGGAGCAGTGTTTTAAGAGCTCTTTGGTCCAAAGAATCCAGACTGAAAACATCTATCCCACTGGATTGAAACAAGGAGGCCCTGTTCTTTTCGATGTGGCACATTAAAGCCATTCCAGGAAGCAGTGGACGAGGTGTTCACATTGTCTGATATGTGTAGGTTAGGGAAACACATGGACGTTTCAGGGGCCTTTAATGGCTATTGAGACAAGGAGATAAGAATTGAAAATTGTATTTTAAAATCCTTTCCTGTTTACAAAATGGTAAAAGCTAATTCTATCCCTCCCCCGAAGTATACAGATATCTAAAATTTAGATGTATTTTCTCTGTTTAAATCCATGAGCATATAAATGACTTTTAACTGCCTTTAGATGAATTTATTTTTCAGAATAAAACCTGAATGGAACTTTTATAAAAATTTTATTAGAGCAAGGGGCAAAGATCCAATAACTTGAGGTAAATGGGAAAAAAGGGTAGAGGGGTAAGACAAGTCTTTGAGTTTGAAACTCGACCTTTCCTAATAAGAACTATGTTCTTAAATTGAAAGGATTGGCTGTTGTGGAATTGACACAGTCATTAATCCTGGTCTTCTTGCTGATGTTGACTCTGCAGTCACTGGGTGATTGGGGTGAAAGTTGGAAATAAGAGAGTCACAGAAAATATTAGGAAAGGCAAGAAGTCTTCAATCCACAACAGAGAATGCAGGGGATGAAACTTCCCATCGTCACTGCCCATCTACTATGACAGATGAGATTTATGTTAACACATAGCAATTTACTTATAAGGTAAGTGTGTTCTAATTGCTTTGAGAGTGCTTAGTTATCATTTTGATTTCAATAACTAGTATAATTCATAGCCATCAGTTTTTAATTTCAAACAACAAAATCTACTCTAGCTATTGAAAGCTGAGAGTGATCTATCAAAAGATAATAGTAGCTTATAAATCATTGGGTGAGCTAGAGAAAGAGACCCAATGATTGAATACTCTAACAACTTTACAAATAGGACCATAGAATGGAGTACCCAAAGAAATACTGCTTCAGCAATAGTCACAAATTTACTGAATCAGGAAGCTGTTTATATAATTACTTGGTCCAAAACATCCACTCATTCCAGTAACTTACACATATTATGACTTATCAGTATTACATATCAGGATTATATATTTTCTATCTTCTAGATTTGTTCTAAATGAGGAATTTATACTAGTGTGACACATCAGAAATATGCATCTCATATTTTCTATTTTCCATGTAACTAAGTTATTAACAGAGAGCTGATGCTAGGATACCTAGCTAGCAATATATCATATCTTGAAACTGCTACAAGAAAGATATAGAATATTATTTTCCAATTCTTCCCATTTCTCTAAGCTAGGGATGCGTCAATCAAGACATACTACTTTGCTCTGCCACACTAAAAGCAATAAACTACAAGAATATCCTTATTTGAAATGGAAGAAAAATATTGGAGTTAAAAGACACCAAGAAAAACATAACAAAATAAAAACTAAGGGAGACTAAGAATGCAGCCTAACACTGGATTTCTGTCATATTGTTCACCCCCAACAAAGAAGCTTGTTTAATTTTTGTGGGAAAGAAATATATTTCTACTGTGATAACCAATGAGTTCGAAGATTACCTGCCACAACATGTAGCATTGCCCTGATACATACTCATGACAGGCATTTCTCCTGCCAGTCTTATTATTTATTAATGTGTCTTCTGCAATTGAGAAATAGAAATGTTGTTGGTATAGTACAGAAATTCATTCAGACTATTTTCAGAGTCTATTCCTCTAGTCTTATTTCTTTATAATTTCTCCCATATGTGTCCATGCTTCAAAGAATATAGTGATAGAAGGATGAGACTGATTCGAATATATTGTAAATGTGTGGAAATATAACAATGAAATATTTGCCTATATAACTAATATATACTTACATTAAAATATTCTATGACGGGCTATTCTTATTACTTCTTGCTCCTATATCTTTAAAAATGCACACCATACTTTCAGAAGCCTTCCTTTCTGTTCTTTTTTACTCTTCAACCATAATTTTTTGTCATATATAGTATTACTTTATTGCTTTTTACTTATTTTTCATGTGTTCTACTATTACTTCCTTAAAGGCAGATTGTTTTATTCAATATGTTATCTTAGTAGGTGGTATATAACTAAACACATGATTGGAATACTATATTAGACTGTATATTTCGATTCAATTTCTAGATTACAAGACAAACAGTAAAATTGTAGGAAGATTTTAAAGAAACACTGTATCATTTGTAAAGAATTGGAAAGATGTGGAAAAATTATGTTAAGTGAAGTAAGTAAGATCCAGAGAAACAAAGGATTCATGTAAATCTAGGTCCACCTTGTAAATTTACAAGTAAATATGTTGGGTGATATGAAAGTGTATACAAATGGATAGAATTCTACAATTATATACAAGTGCATACACATGTATGTAAATGAAATAAATATGAGTTCAAATTAGAACTCAAATAGTCTAATTCCTTAGAAAGGCAAAGCTCAGCAAAGTAAAACTCTAGAAGTAGATATTTGAAAGGGGTAGGGTTGGGTCAAGGGGAAAGGAATAGACGAAAGAAGAAGAGAGAAAAGGGAAAGAATACAGCCAACACTTAAATATTTATTCCACAAGATTAAGAAGAGTGAGGGAAGAGGTAGGTAGGAGAGAGATGGGTAAGAATGTTGAAAGTGATGACATTGATCACAATACTTTGGATTCATACACTGCTTGTTAAATGGCAACTCTCTGGTTCAAGCTATTTAAAGATAATGAAACATAAAATAAATAGCAGACAAATAAATATTTAAATAAATTTTAATATATATAATATATATTATATACATAATATATATAATAATATATAATATATATAATAATATATAATATATATAATATATATAATAATATATATATAATATATATATATATAAAATAAAAACATGAAATATAAATACACATACAAACATACATGGAATCGAAGAAATTGGGCTCAAAGATGGAACTTGTGGTAGCCAAACTTCAAGTTGATCCTGCCTCCCAATGTTCACTTTCTTCTGAATACATCCCCTTCATTCTATCAAAACCAATTGGTAAAAATCAGTAGAAATAGAAAATGACATCAGAAATTTTGTCAATGGATATTACTTCTTCCTTTGATCTTTTGGAGTGTTGGTTTAGTAGGATATAGGCCTCCATGTGTTAAAGTTACATAACCTTTGGGGAGATCCACCTAGAGAGAATATAACTATATATTATATAACATATATAACATATGCAATATTATATACAATCAGAAGGCAGCTGTTTATCACTTTATGAGTTAAAATTCCTGGGGAAAAACATGGTGAAAGAAAAAAACATATATTTTAAACAACTAAAATTAGGGGTACTTTGTTACATACCTGTAGATAAATCATACTCATACGGAATTTAGGAAAGCTTCTTCACAGAGATATATTTCATGCAATCAGGATAAGGGACACTGGCTTCTTGATACTCAAGTGTTCTAGCCAGAAGCAGTAGTAATGGCTGGTTCTGGTGAGGCTACAGCTTGGCTTTTCAAGGAACGTGAGTATAAAATGTATTATGGGATAGAGACATGAGGAAATGAGACAAGTAGGTAGTGGCCAACTTCTTTAGGATATTGTAAGTTGTAGTAAATAATTTAAATTTCTCTAAGTGTAAGTTATTAAAATTTTAATCATGTTAGTAATGTAAGGATAGAGTTGAAGGAGTATAGGCTTCTTGATACATCAGTTAATGTTTGCTTTTAAGAAGAGTGGAAATTGAGGGTAAAGTAAGTCATGTTTTTTTTTTTTATTCTCCTTGTAATAACAAGGTATGGTTTTTAAGCTTTAGGAAAGAATCTGAATTTGGGTGTAGTTAATTGCAAAATAAACTAGAAGGGTTTTATCTTTTGATATTTGAACCCAATGTCTTGCACTTTCTAAGCAGATACTCTATTGCTTGAGCTACTCTTCCAGTTTTTGTTGTTAATTTATACTATAATCTTGTTATTTGAAAAATGCCTCCTTGAGTGTGACTTGAACCATGATCCTCCTGCAGATTTATGACCTCTCATATATATGAGATTGTAGACAAATGCATGCCACCAAACCAAACTTGCTAGTTGAAATAGGAGTCTCTCTAGCATGTTTCTTTTGATCTTGACTGGCATTGAATTGTGATCCTAGTGATCTTCTCCTGAGTTGTTGCAATTGCAATCATGAGTCTCCATTTTTGTTTGACAATTACCAAAGCAAAAGGAATGAATTTAGATGTGAAAAAGTTTCTTCTTCAGGCAGAACAAAATCGGGCAAGCTAAATATTTGAAGAACATGGTAGGTAGACTATTGAATTTATACAAATGAGATGACTTTGTCTGATGGTCTCTACTCTCCTCCTAAAATGATTGAGTTGATAGAGAACTAAAAGATTGAGGATGTAAAAGATACTTGCTGCATCTTTGAATGTTTGATTTTCTGTTGTTTTCTACTCTTGAAGGAACAGCCACCACTAAAGAAGTAAAAATACTTTGATCTGAAGTATTTAGTCTCCCAAAGCATTGATGGCAACATAAAAACAACAAAAAAAGGTGAATGGAGTGTGAACTAAAAGAGAAATTCATTCTGTTCCCTTGAGAATCCTAGTAATTTTAGAGCTAATGAGATTGGTACTTTTAGACCAAAGCATAGATTGTGTGTGTGTGTGTGTGTGTGTGTGTGTGTGTGTGTGTGTGTGTGATTTCTAATTTTTTTGTTGTTGTTGATAGTTGATCCAGAGATTTATATTTATAAAATAAACTGTCAATTTCACTTTTTATCACTAGCAGAAATAATGCAACTATGGCTAGAAACTTGAGACTGTTACCTCAACAATAAATGCTCATGATTAAGTGATAAAATTTACCAAATGACTATAATGTTTGATGTCCTGTTCTAGTTATTGGTAATAGGAAGAAGAAACAAAAACAGAAACAGCAGATGAAGAAAGTAAACAGTTTCTTGCTCCGCCTGGAAACTACCGTAACTTTTAAATGAATATATGTAATTCAGTTATTGCCTGTAATACCTGCTACTAAGGGGGAAGAGGTAAGAGGGTCATGGTCCTATGTCAACCTGGACAGTCAATGGAAGATCATACCTGAAAAAAAAACTAGAAAGAATTAAAGGTGTGGCTTCAGTGATAGAATGCTTGCCTATCATGTGAATAACTGAATTTAACCCCCAGTATCATAAAAAGGTATCATCAGTTAATATGATTATATATCCTAGGTGTACATTGAATCTTTGGGCAATGATGCGTTTAGGAATAATTGATAAACAATGTGATTGACACCTCTTTCCTATTCACAAGATCACTTAATGATTTCTAAAGCAATGTATATGTTCTTATGTGTTCAAAATGTCATGGTTTCTTGAGCAAACAAACATTGGTTATGATGTCACTTTTATTGTCCAAAAGCTTATTTTCCACTTATAATTTTAGAATTCTATTATCCAACTTAATGGTAAAAATTCAGTTAGTATTTGAACTAACCCTGTAATGAAAACTAAGCAAACTCCAAATCAACTATTAAATTTATGTTGGTCTACAAAACATATGACCTTCAATGTTTCATTACTGACAGCATCTTTCCAATTATAATAAATAATCATATTCACTCATTTACAGTTCTCGCCATTCCTCACTATGATAAACAAGTATAAGTTATTTTTACTTAAGCCTATTATAGATCAATTATTTAGCTTTTTTCACATTTTGCTTTTAAACACAATTGCCTTGAGGAAGAAAGATTAGTTTCTAAAAGCTTCTGAAGAATTTATGCAACAAAGAGAAATTGGTGCTCAAGATGCTTTTCAATTTTTAGAAAGCTTTTTCTCTGTATATTTAAAGACTGCATTATGCAGTCATTCATTCTGTAAATTAAACCTTTTGATTGCTAGTAGCATTATGCAAAGCTAGCATATTGTACCTATTTGCAAATATAATATATTAGTGAATGCTTTCTTTTTCTTTGCCAAAATTGCCAAAGTGTGTCATAGCATTCAAAGGACATCTTAAATGTTACCAAAATAGAAAGGGTTTGTGTCTTCTATGAGCAACACAATTTATGATATCAACATTCCAGGTGCTGGAAAATATGTGATGGGTGATGGGGACAAAAGCACTCTGAAAATGTTAAAAGCATACTACATAAATATCATGGCTAAGTTACTCAGGGATGCCATTCTCAACCCTTTCTTGCTCTAAAAGCTACTGTTGTTACTTACCATTACTTGGGATTATTTAAGGTACACAAAATCTTCTATGAGGAAATAAGGGAAATTTGGAGTTACTTAGGCATCAAGTTTATTTTGGAAAGTGACTGATAAATTAACTCTTCCTTCTGGGTCCTCCTACATTTTGTAGATAGATTTTCATACAGAATCTTCAGTATTAGTTACACACTCTTCATGATATGACTGGGCCTGAAGAGAAGACATGGCAATTACACAGCTAACCTTCTTCTGTATGTCTTTATCTAGTTTCAAACTATACTCTTTAAGGAAATAGAAAATAGAAATGTAATTTGAAGACAAGGAATACTTATAATACTTATACTCTTTGTGCCTAGGCAGTGGAGCTTTGCAGGGAGCCAAGCAATCAAGAGAAAAAGGAAGGTGAGTGTAGAAAAGCAGAGAATGACCATTCCTTTAAAACTTTAAGAATCTACTATTGAATATCCCCCCCCCCCCACACACACACTTTATATATCCAAGTAGGGTTTATCTTCCTGGGTGGTTTAATCCTCTACTCTCCAGCAGTGTATTTGGTCCGTCCCTCTCTTGCAGTTCTCTAACCCTTAACTCTCAAGATAGTCTTCCATTGAGAAAACTGAGAGAGGAAAAAAGTACCTAAACTCAAGATATGAGATTTATATTACATTTGGAAATAGCAAGATAGTAAATTAATGAAGTTGGTTTAAGATAGACAAAGGTACTTTTAACAGATTGATTTTGTTTGTATATTTAAGTGAGTGTGTAAGACATCTCATTAAGCAAAGTATAGCAATGACATTGGACTATTAAATCTATTTAGCCTTTAAAAGTCCATTTTTGAGCACATAAAAAGAAAATATTTTTAATGAAAACCAATATTAAAGGTAGTACATAAGTATAAAACCTATTTTTTTGCCCATAAGAGATATATATTTTACAAGTTATTCTAGGATCTATTAGCATTCGTCTAGTGCTAACTGAAGTAAAATTCATAAATCTACACCAGAAAGCTTTTTCCAATGAGGCCTGTTCTAATTGACAGAAGACAGTTGGAACTGACAGAGGGCAAAAGAAAGAAGGAAACATTTTAGTCTTTTGAGGCAGAGCTTGTAGAGATGTTGACCTCTGCAGGCCTGTGTATGGCCTTGTAAGCCCCTGGGTAGCCAGAGACCAAGCCGTTGTCTTCATTCTGAGAAGTAACTGCTTATCTCAGAGTATAGTACAAATATTTATGACAGGAAAATATTCAGCTAAGGAGTCCTAACTTTCTTTGTAGAAAATTCCTTTGTGTTTCCCTACTTTTTGATTTTTTAATTCAGCATTATTCCTAGGTTATATCCTCTATGTGTCACCTTCCTCTGCATCTCCATCTTTATTTTTATCTATATATGTGTTATGTGTATTTCTTGAGGATATAAAATATGTCATGCATAGTCCAAAGTGATCCAAATACAATTTTGATGAATGCTGTTCAGTCAAGTAAAATATAAAGTGAAAATGATGTGTGAAAATCCATGCTTAGAATAAACTAATTTCTATATTCATATTTGATATGAAGTGAATTCCTGTCCCCCTCCCCCAGTTCAATCTTCCAGTCTCTCTTGTGATGCATGTAGGTTGGTTAATTTCCTTGTTCTTCTAAATATAAAGCTTTGTTCATTCCCCATGTCAATAAAGCTGAAACACCCCAACCAGATTATCACTCACACTTCCTATTATTGATTTTAGAGAGGCTCATCATGGTATTTCTAAGGAAACAGCCAAAAGACTCTGGTATTTCTGTTAGTGAAGATTCAAAAGCAGTGAAGCAAGCTATTTCCCTTGAATGCCATTATCCATGACAAAGGAGCTAAGTGCTTAATTCCAGAGGTCTGTTATTATTTGTAAACAGGTTCTTAAATAAGGATACTTACAGATGCCTCTTGCTCCAGATGGTACCATTTAACTGCCTGTGTTACTCATGAGTGGTTTTCTGCTTTAGCTTTAAACAAATACTTAACACAGCAATTCTGTTATCAAGAATTCTCTTTCAAAATTGGAACAAAATCCTGAAGTGCTGCTTGAAGTGGCAGCTCAAGCAATTTCCTCCAGCATGGGACACATGGGTTAAAAATAAATGGAGCATGACAGGAGTATTGGTGGGAATAAAAAGAACCAGAGCCAAAGGAGAAAGAAAAAAGTTCTCTGGACTTCATTGTAAGAACGGAATGAAAATCATTATTTTACTACTTCTTAGCCTTAATCTTAGTGGGTCACACACAAACACCGGTGCTGAGGGCATCATCCTTTCAGATTTGTTTGAGGTCTGCAGATAATTAATATTCTCCAACACTATCTCTGATGGATGTTAGGAAATGTTAGCAAAAATGGGACTGTGCTTGGGTTTATTTACAAAATATTAAAGCAGGATATGATTCCTCAGTGAAATATTCCTGTCTATAAAATGCTACTGGTTTGTGACTTTCCAAAGAGGTGTATCTAACTGTGTGATTCTTACAGATGTGTAGCCTCCAGTCAGCACTCCTGGAAGGAAGAGGTTCCATGGAACCCATTTTTCAAAATGTTTTTCTCAACTCTAAATTACTCAAATGAAAGCTGTCAAAAAATTTAGATGTTACAGCAAAAAGTGATCTGGGATCTGTATTTTACTGCTTGATTAGTGTTTTGAAATACTTGGATGACCTCTTGCATAATAGATTCTTTTCTTTCTTTGAATTGTGATAGGTATGTTAACATTCCTTATTTCCTTTTCATTTGAATATATTACCTTGAATATATTACCTTGCTTCTTTTTCCTCTGGAAAAATCAATTCATTGTCTGTTCTATTTTATAATAAATTAATTGGAAATTATATTTTGTATGCTAACATTTAAAAATAAACACAAGCAAAACAAAACAATAGACATTAGTTTTCACAAGTTCGTTCAGCTTTATAGCAAAGTGTAAACACTTATTATTTTGCCTTTTTCAGGAGATTTTTACTCCAGAATTTTATTAGCATGCTGTAATATGAAGCTTGTGAAAATTTAATGCTTTTTTTGCCTTTTTTTTTAGTAACCTGCAAAGTACTAGAGTGTTGTAGAAATGGTGTAAATATTGGCTCAATCTTTGATTCAAATCCTACAGGTTACTACTGACATCCTGACTGGTGCAATTTACTCAGCCTCAGGTTTCTCATCTACCAAGTATGTATAGTAATGACAACTTTTAAATATTTGTGAAACACAGAAATGGAAATCATTAAATGAAAATATTCACATGCATTTGTGACTTCAGATGGAAAATAGAAAATCAAATCTCCAAATATGTCTACTGAAATGTAAATAAGGGCATGATAGAGAGTCTAGGAACTCAATTCTCAGATCCATTTTTATTAAGAACATTCAAATGTAAATGAAAATGTGTTGAATACCAAGGTATACTGTATGATGACAATATATGCTCCAGATGTGAGCTCTTACTTTAAATTTCATTTGTAGTGCTTTAAAATTTTTAATCTTGGCTGGGAAGGTGGCTCAGTGGTAGAGCATTTGCCTTGCATGCAGGAGGCCCTGGGTTCGATTCCTCAGCACCACATAAGCAAAAAGAAAAAAGCCGGAAGTGGCGCTGTGGCTCAAGTGGTAAAGCGCTAGCCTTGAGCTGAAGAGCTGAGGGACAGCACCCAGGCCCAGAGTTCAGGCCCCACGACCGGAAAAAAAAAAAAAATAAAATAAAATAAAATTTTTAATCATTCTTATTGTTTGTTTTTATTTTCTGTTTGTGATGGTCCTTAAAATGCTGACTATACTATTCTCATTTTGATATTATTGTCTGTCTTGAATGGACATTTGTTTTCACATGTAGTATTTGTTTCAACAGTCTGATGGTTATTGGTGGGTATGAACATCATTATGGGGAGATAATGGTGTCCTTCAATGATGTAAAAGACTGACGACTTAGAGTTACGATGTTTTAAGGTATAAAGGAGGTTCACTCTGAGTGAGAAGTGTATTAACAACTGGAAGTCACTTGGCATATAGCAGCAGCACCCTCTCTTGTCTCCAGCAGTGATACAGTGGCACAGTGCTGCTATAGCTGTTTTGTGGCCCCTTAACTAATTTACACCACCAATTGACCCACATGTACTATTTCTGCTTCTTGGATGAGATTATTCTAGAGTTCTGATGGGAATACTCACTTCAGAGAAAGTCTCACTTTCTGTACTATATTAAAGGTTATTCTGGTCTCTTTTATTTCCCTGTTTGCAACTGTTTAGTATAGTCAGAATTATTTTTCCATTTACTCTTATTCAATACTACTATGAATGAATACCAATTTGTTTCTTCTTTCTCTCCTATGGGTTTATTTGGGGTGGGAAGAGGAAATGTCACATACTAGTCATCCATGTTGAACTTATAATGATTTCTTCAATTCTTTTTTTTTTTCCTGGTTGTGGGGCATGGGTTCTGGTTCAGGGCCAGGGTTTGATCATTGCACTCTTTTTGCTCAAGGCTAGTGCTCTACCACTTAGAGCCAAGAGTCTTCACAGACTTTTCTAGTTCTAGCTGATTTTTGGATCATGATCCTCAGATCTCATCCTCCTGAGTAGCTGGGATTATAGGCATGAGCCAACAGTGCTTGGCTTCATTTCTTCAATTCTTATAAAATTATTTTTAGTTGACATTTGTCAATTGTGCAATTTGTCAATCTATGCAATTTTTAAATGAATATACAGTATAAAATTATAAAATCAGAGTAATAACATATCTACTCAAAACCAGCATTTTTGTATTGAGAATATTTAAAAACTTATATTTTGAATTACACCACAAATTATGGCTAACTACTGAAATGATTTACTATTATTATTATTACTATTATTAGTCTATTTTATATTCCATTCCTTTCTTTTTTAAAAGACATCTGTGGGGCGGGGGAGATTTATATTTTTCCTACAGGCATCAGATTGATACAAGAAGGACTTAGTTTTGCCAGTAGTAAAAGCACTGAGGTACATATAGTCCTATTTAGTTCACATTTAAGCAGTCCTACTTTCATGGGTAAAAAATAATTTCAAGAATGAATTTAGGAACAATTGATAAAAAAATGAAAAAAGTGGTAGTTGGAACTTTAAAGATGGAAAGCACCTTATATATTTTACCCATATTTTGAATTCCTATTAGAAGTTATTAAATATATTCTTAGTCTCAGTAAATAGTGTCTCTTGGGATACTTTCAGTAAAATTTCAGTGTCCACAATATTATAAAGTCTGGTCTGGAAAAAGGGATGTGGCTTAGTTGTAGAGTACTTGCTTTAAATGTATGAGGACCTGAGTTCAATTCCTGGAAAACTGAAAACAAATGAACAAACAAAAATGGAAGAAAGAGAATCTGATTTTACAACTGATCCAAAATCTTTTATCCTATATTTGTAGTAATGTCATTATCTGAAATTAAATATTTATCTTTCTTAATGACAAATTTTCAATATTTCAAGGGGTAATATCTTTATTAATTAGTGGTGTATTGGTTCTGGTTTGTTATACCAGTTTATGAGAGCCAATTTTCAGATTTTCAGGATATTTGCAAGCTGATTTTTTTTTTTTTTGGTCAGTTGTGGGGCCTGAACTATGGGCCTGGGCGCTGTCCCTCAGCTCTTCAGCTCAAGGCGAGCACTCTACCACTTGAGCACCAGTGCCACTTTCGTCTTTTTCTGCTTATGTGGTGTTGAGGAATTGAACCCAAGGCCTCAAGGCAAGCACTCTACCACTGAGCCAACTTCCCAGCCCACGAGCTGATTCTTAAGCTAGCTATTATTTTCTAGGATAATCTTATCAGACAAGCAGAAAAGTTCAAAAGCTATGTACATATGACTATAAAAGACGATGCTAAGTGTAATGAACCCCGAGATAGGGACACAAAAGGTTTTACCTTTATGGCTGTTGTTTTTAATGTACTGTGTGATTATTTTGTTTCTTTTGTATGTTCTTCCCCCTGGTATAAACCCTGTTTTCATTGAATTTGATTCCAATGCCCTGTATCTTGCATATACATTTTCCTAATTTGGCGAGGGGAAGGGAAATAACAAAATACTGAAACAAGGGTACAGGTTAACCCATTGTAACAATGAGATGTACAAGACTGTTGGGAGCCAAAAGTTGAGTCTCTCAACATAATAGGCTTAACTATCTCACTGGAACAAACATCTTAAGGCTGAGTTTACAGAATCCCACCTTTTCACCACACCCTAAGTAAACACCCTGCAGCTGCTAAAGACCACCTTTTTACCATGCCCTAAGTAAACACCCTGCAGCTGCTAAAGACCGACCACCTTTTTCACCTTGCCCTAAGCAAACATCCTACAGCTGCTTCGGCCAATGAAAAAGCTTCCTTAATGGCCAATGAAAAATAAAATTTAGCAGCAGCAGCAGCAGTAGCAGCTTGATCAGAATCCCTGTCTTGCTGTCATTCTTCGGGTCTCTTGTCCCTTCATTCCTTCTCGCTTAGGTTCATTGCTCTCGTTGAAGTCCTGCGGGTCGGGACACAAGACACTACGTTGAAAACAAACTTTACAACTTGGGGGCGAGGAGGAAGGAGTTGGGGAGGTAAGGAGGGAAGAGATGGTAGGGGAAAAACAAAGGAAGGGGTAAAAATGCTGGATAGGAAATGTACTTATTACCTTACTCATGTAACTATAACCCCTCTGTACAGTATCTTTACAATAAAAAAATTAAAAATTACACAAATTTCTTCCAAAGTATACAAGATCATTGCTTCTTAATTATTGTATACTTTACTAATATTGTGAGTCATTTAGTAATTATATCTGAAGAGTAGGAATACTACATATCATTATGTGCTGTAGATTAATGTTCATATCCTTTTAAATTCATAAATTAAAAAAACTAGTACTCCAAAGTGATGAGATTTGGAGCTGGGGTTTTGGGGAACTTCACTGGGTCATGAAGGTAGGGTCCTCAAGAACTTCAGAAAGTTTGTTTGCACGTAGGTAGGGAGACAGTTTTCTCTGAACCAAGAAGCAGGTGCTTATCAGATATAAGGGTTAGCAACTTTATTTGGGGCTTACTAAACTCCCAAAGTATAGGGAATATATTTCTGTTAACAGTAAGCCCTAGTTTATGGTGCTTTGCTAACAGACCCTGAAAGGATCAAGGCCATATTATAGTGCTTTCTGACTCTGAATTTAGTGATAAGTGATAGGTAGCTGGAAATTGGCTGTGATAAGCATGTTTATACTATAGCAATTAACAAATGTTAAAATGTAGGAATTTTTTGTCTTTATTTTTTTTTCTTAGCGAGCTAATTGTTGGGGGGGCAGTTATCAATAAAATACTTATAATCTTTTGTCCAACCATAAAATTTTACACAGTTCCTTTTATCATCTTATATTTTCTCAAAGCCAATTTCTCTGTGATTTTTTGAACAATTCTACATACGTTGTGTCTGATATTTTCTGAGTTCTGTCAGTATCTATAACATAACACAAAACTAAATTCCCAATCAAAGAATATTTTTACTTGTAAAAATTATTTGGTTGCTATGAATTAAAAATGCCAAGGGGGCTGGGAAGGTAGCTCAGTGGTAGAGTGCTTTCCCTTGCATGCATGAGGCCCTGGGTTCGATTCCTCAGTACCACATAAGCAGAAAAAGCTGGAAGTGGTGCTGTGGCTCAAGTGGTAGAACACTAGCCTTGAGCTGAAGAGCTGAGGGACAGTGCCCAGGCCCAGAGTTCAGGTACCATGACTGGCAAAAAATAAAAAAAATTTAAAAAAACCAAAACATAAATTTCCCCACCTATTGATTCTTCAAGGCTCTAGCTACATCAATAAAAAATACAACATTAAAGGAAACTCCAGGGGCTGGGAAGGTGGCTCAGTGGTAGAGTGCTTGCCTTGCCGTGCATGAAGACGTGGGTTCAATTCCTCAGCACCACATAAGCAGAAAAAGCTGGAAGTGGTGCTGTGGCTCAAATGGTAGAGCACTAGCCTTGAGCTGAAGAGCTGAGGGACAGCGCCCAGGCCAGAGTTCTGACTCCACAACCGACAAAAAAAAAAAGAAAAAGAAAAAGAAAGAAAACTCCTACATTTTTCAGCAAACCATACATGATCATTGAAGTTTCTTTCTTTCCTTCCTTCCCTCCCTCCCTCCTTCCCTCCTGCCCTCCTTCCCTCTTTCCTTCTTTCCTTCTTTCCTTCTTTCCTTCCTTCCTTCCTTCCTTCCTTCCTCCCTCCCTCCCTCCCTCCCTCTCTTTCCTTCCTTCCTTCCTCCCTCCCTCCCTTTCTTTCCTTCCCTTTCCTTTATTGTAGGTCTTGGGGCTTGAATCTGGGCCTGGGCGCTGTCCCTCAGCTCTTCAGCTCAAAGGCAAGCGCTCTAACACTTGAGACATAGCACCACTTCCGGTTTTCTGGTGGTTAATTGGAGGTAAGAGGCTCACTGACTTTCCTGCCGGGGCTGGTTTTGAACTGCAATCCTTAGATCTCAGCTTCCTTAGTAGCTAGCATTACAAGAGTGAGGCACCGATATCTGGCCATTAAACTTTCTTAAAAGCAAGTATTTGGTCACAGAAAGTATTATTTCCACTATGTACATTAATGATCAAAATGAATGTCAAACACTATTTTCAGTCTCACTATTTCATTAAACAACATTGATAACTCTTTCATATCCTATGAACAGATAGAAATCTTGTTTAGATGTCTTATTCTAATAAAGACAGCTTTCCAACTGTGTTTTGGTAAAATTAATACTAATACTTGTCTATATTTTCAAGTGATCCACTAAATTATTGTACAATATTCTACAATTAGACAATATACACATTAATAACTGAGAATAAATTGGTAGTCTACTTTCTCCTAGTTTAAAATTTTTACATAGGTAAAACTTTCTTAAAACTAGGCTAAAGTCCATATTTTAAAATATATTTCCTATTTTCAAAGAAAAAAAGTAGTGAACACCACCAAAAATAATTAGCATGAAAGAAGTCCACAGAAAGTATTTTGTGATGTAAGTTTACCTGGAGTAACACATTACTGGACACTAAGACATGGAGCCCATTGGTAGAAATAACAGGGTCAAAGGACGTGGTGCTGGGCATGATGCCACAAATGTCATACAGATTATAAAGAAAATATAAAGGAAATATTTTTTGCAAGCTGTAGGAGGTACTAAAGATTTGCATTTACTAAGTGAATGACCTGGATAACCTGAAATATCATTTTAGCAGGGAATACTGGCAGTATTGCAGAGTGCTCAGAAGAGAAAAGCAGAAGGCAATGTGCTCAGTAATGAGAATATTGAGATACAAATTCAGAATTAATTATAGATAAGATTTCTGGGTACCAATAGATGTGCAAAAGAGTAATTCAGGTTTAGCAATGTACATGAAAATGCCAGCTAAAACTACAAAATATGAATGTGGATATAAATACATAAAAAACATTCCCAGGGAATAAATATAAAATACCATGGTCAGAATCTGAGAGAAAATGGAAACATTTTTTAAAGAGACTTTTACAATGTTAAATATTAAGAATGAGAAGCCAAAAACCCATATTTTTTTGAATAGTATTCTAAGTTTTTGAGAAATGATATAACGCGTGTTTGTGTGTGTGTGTGTGTGTGTGTGTGTGTGTGTGTGGTGTGTGTGTGTGTGTGTGTGTGTGTGTGTGTGTGTGTGTGTGTGTGTGTGTGTGTGTGTGTGTACGTGTGATCCTGGGGTTTGAATTCTGGGCCTGTGTGCTATCCTTAACCCCTTTCTCCTCCTGGCTAGCACTTTGCCACTTCAGTCACAACTCTATTTCCAAAAGTTTTTTGCTGGTTACTAGAGGCAAGAGTCTTTTGGATTTTCCTACCTGGGCTGGTTTCCAACTGTGATCCTCAGGTCTCAGCCTCCTGAGTAGTTAGGATTACAGATGTGAACCACTAGTGTCCAATGACATAGCATTTTAATTAATATTTTGCATTGAATTCTTTAAAGTTAATTAAATGATAGCTGATTAGTATAATAGGAAAATAATAACTACTAGGTAATTATAAAAGAAAATTCATAATACAAATAAGAGAAACATATCACTGTAAAAATCACTTTGTGTACTATCATTGTGTCATGTACTACCCTTTGGGAAATGCAAGTGAAGGGGAATCACTGTATCTGTACAGTGAGACATAAAGGAGAGCTCTAAAGAAATGATGAGCTAGTTCCTGGGCAGGGAACTGCTATCTTGATTATGAAGAAAACTACAGAATGGAAGATGAGAGATGTGTCTTCTAAAATCAAGAACTGATGCTCTCTTGATGCTTAAGCATGGAGCTTGAATGTCTGCATCAGAATACCTCAAAGATAGTATCTTTGTCTTTTCAAGCATGTTGTAGGGATTTTGCTTTCCATATAGCTGCATCTGTGATATAATTTTCTATCTGGGAAACTTTTTTTTTTTTTTCCAAAGTGTTTCTCTTCACAGCAAAAGGAATGGGTCTTCTAGGAGAAGATGAAGCAAACCAATCAATAGCATAAAAATACTTATGGCTTCAACAAAACCAGGTTGAATAAATTAGTATTCCATAGATAATGTTAGGGATTGTTAGAGAAGACGTAGGTGTTTTTCTTAAGTCAACTTTTCTGCCTTTTAAAATCAAACTTGCTTTCTGTGGAAGATCGTTGTCCTTTTTTTGCTATTTGTAAAGCTGAAGGAAGAAAGATCTTTTCATGGCGAGAGAACATGCTGTCACATACACATCCTCCCAACTGTTAAAAACTTATTTCCATTTACAGAGAAACTGCCTTTGTATAAAGAAAACCTCTCAGGAAGTCCAACTACTTATTTGTTTGTTCTTTCAAGTAAAACAAATCATCATTAAAAAGGTTCAGCTTCAAATTAAGATCTTTTAGCAGCTTATAGGGTCTTGATCACAAAAGTTCAAATCCCCAGAAAAATGGCTTATTGCTGTCACAGAGAAAGATAAAAAATAGCTACTGATGAGATTCAAATAGTTTTCTATCTTCTCTTTCATTAATTTCAAACATAATTCATAGGCCATTATGCTCTGGAAATCTAAAGAATTATTCCTTATTGTAGCCCAACATTTTTCATCATTATATACTCACAATGTCTAATTTCACCCCACTCATTCAAAATGGTGGTTAAAGCAGGCAGGAAAGATTAACTCCAATACTTACATTTGGCTTTAATTCATATATTCATAAAGACATTTACTAATGTATATATGTATTTATACAATAGCATATGATGAATCATTTCTAAAATGTAAACATACTCATTTTAAAAATTGCTTAAATATGTATTTCTTCTAGAGACTTTTCTCACAATATTCCTATGAGAATCACATCAAGAACTCTCCAATATTGGAATCAAGATTTGATCAAGAGATAGAGATACCTCTTTAAGTACTCAATATATTTTCACCCTTCATTACCCTGGATGTGCAGCATACAGGCACTGTCCCTCATTTCAAATGAAACATATTCAACCTATTTTTAAGGTTTCTAGTTTCTAGTAAGAAAACATTTGGGAAGATGTTACAGAGAATAATAGTGCTCCATTTTTATGAAGAGAAATTTAACTCAGCAGTTTTTGTTCCTGGCTAGATTCTCATTGTAGTACATCATCACTCTCTCTTTGGTTTTAGTCGGTTGCACACTAAACAGCACTTCAAATCTGGCCAGGAAGTGTATCTCAGTGAGAGTGCTTGCATAGCAAATTCAAGGCCTTGAGTTCAATACCTACCAGTGCAAAACCAAAAACAAACCAACTTCAAATCCTATTTTGTGTTATAGGGAAACTGCCAATGAATGTGACTTTAGAGCAAGTGTCAATGTAGTCACATATCTGAAACTGACATTTCTCTCTTAACAAGCAGAGGGCCAGGTATGACTCCTGTATGAAAAAAGTGAAAAATTGCAGTGTAGGGGTATAGAATGAAGAGAAATATGGCAGAGTAATGGAGTTTATTTTCAATTTCTATTTATATTAGTAGAGCAGTCTAACCTATTAAACATATTTGAACCTAGATGACCTCCCAGTCTACACTTTTGTACAGTAACATTCTACAAAGATAATCTTTTTCTTTTTTTTCCCCCTGGGTAGCACATTTATAGATAAAGAACTGTGTGAAGGAAGTTTACTGAGGGATGTTCTTAGAGAATGAACGAAGTGAGTTTGGGTAGAGAAAGAAGTTGAATTGGGAGACAGTAAGTAACACATAGGTCTGTTATGGTTTCTCAGAAGCTGGCATCTGCTTTTGGGCCTGCTGCTCAGAGGAGAGAGAAGAGTCAGCATTTAGACTTAATGTGATCATTGGAGCAGAATCTGTTATCAAATGTTGGTTTGTTCATGAATTGTATCCAAAAATATTTATTTTGTTCTAGAACCTCAGACCTCTGTCCTCTTATCAAGAGGGTGACAGAACTTAGGAATTTTGAAAAAAAAACTTTTATTGAAGGTTTATAAGCTAGAGATACTAAGTAAATACCATCTTGATTAAGCTTGAAAACCAGGTATGGTGTTCACACAGCAGATTTACACACAAACCTGGGTTTGCCAGCTCAGCTGAAAGGCTAGGTTCTTTTCTCTGTCTTTTATTTTTGGTGGTACAGGAGTTTGAACTTTGTACCTCATGATTGCTAAGCTCTGCTATTGAAATCATGCATCCAGACTCTCTTCTGCTTACTGAAGTGATTTCTCAGATACAATCTCCTGTTCATTTTGCTTGTTTGGTTTTGGTGGTGCCAGGGTTTGAACTCAAGGCTTTGGGATTGCTAGGCAGGCTTCTGTTATCTCTCATGTGAGCCAGGCCCGCTGTTGTTTTCTACCTTAGTTATTTTTCAGATAGATTCTCACACTTTGAGAGTGGTTGAGATGGGGTCTGACTCTGCTTGTTCATTGGGTTCTAATTCCTGGTATGTTGCTTTAGATGGGCTAATGGGGCGTCTCACACAGCCCAGTCTAAGATTGAACTGTGGTCTTCTGAATCTGTGTCTTTGGAGTATAGTATTAGCTACTGTGCCTGACTTAGGGTCTTCTACTTTTGCTTAGACATTTGACTAAAATCCTCCAAACTACATTTCCCACGTAGCCAAGATTATAGGCACTAACTACTATGTTATGCTACTATGTTTAGGTAAAGTCTCATTCACTGTCTAGGGTGGAATAGATCTTCCTGATTGCTGCCTCCAAAGTATCTGGGATTATTAATTTATATCTCCTTCTTCAACCTCAATATCTCCATCTTCAACCTCCTCCACGTAAATGATGACATTGTTGCTTTTTGCAAGAACCAATGATGCCTTGACTATGTCAGACTCTTCTCATTTGGAAATGAATACATGAGGAAGGGCAGTAAACAATCTCTTTAAAGGTTATACATATATACTGTTTGTTTCATTAAGCAATCGAATCTATTCTTGTTCTATGTCTTGGCTGGCCTTGTGGCCTTCTCCAATCCACAGATGTGGATGAAATGGTGCTGTGCCAATTTAGGCCTGAAAGCTTCCACTTTTGCATTCTTGGATCTCTGGACGGCCATATAGATGTTCACGCCTCTTCAGAGAGAAGTTGATTCCAATCTAGGAGAAATTTGAAAGGAATCATCATCCTGGGGTTCCAGCTCCAGTAAATCCTGAACAGTTTGGTGAGAACGCCAGTCAGTAACACAGTAGAGCAGTGAAATAGCCTACATGACCTTACCCAGCCCATGAGATCATGAAATGCCTCTATTTTAAAGCATTAAGTATGTGGCAATTTGATTACACAGTAATTGATAACTGAAAAGTCTTGTGAGGAAATATGAGGAAACAAGAATGAGTAAATAACTGATCAAAATAGAAGCCTCTGGAAATGGAGGCAGATTTTATTACCCAGAACATCACTAGATATGTCACCATTTCATCCTTTATCCTGTTCCCAGCTAGCACGTTTTGTGATGCTTTGTATATGTGGTGGCCAATGGACATCAAGGTACATAAACCTGTAAAGGTTCTGCTTCGTATGTGTGTTGAGATAAAAGTGAGGGAGAAATAAAAGAATGTTGTTGGTTTGTCCCTAAAGGTTTAGATCAGAGCAGTTTTCTTTCTTTTTCTTTTAATTTTTTTTCTCTTTTCAGGAAAGTCTTATGGCTACGGCTTTGTTTAGTTTTGATTTCTTCATTTTGACCCAATATTGAAGTGACTAAAAAGAAAACAAAAAAAGAAACCGTAAGGGAATGACACAGAAAATAAAACTTTAATATTAGGGAGAAAAAAGTTTTCTAAACCAATAGTTAAAGTCCAAAGATGGGAAACACTACGTAGTTACAAATGTCACAATCGACTGCAATTCAGCACTATTTGAATAAATTTAAAAACAAAGTCATAACAAAAAATAGAAACAAAGTAATAAAGTTTATTTGGAAATAGATCAGTTATAGTTAGCTAGGAGTTTGTATTTGAAACTGCTAGCTTCTTTAGTTCTTCTGCTACTACAGAGTTTGCAAATAACAGACATAAGGAAGAAAGGAGGAGGGAGACAGACTTTATTGATACTACTAAAAAAGCAATAATGAGGAATGACTTAACAAAATTCAAAGGTTTCAGATCATTGGAGAGCCTGGAACAGCAGATGGCAAATATTGTTCAATTCAGACAAACATTTAAAGCATTGCAAGGGAGAACTGCAAAACAGGATTGAGGGAATACATTCCAATGGACTAATCACCCAACACACCAGCCAAAAAATATTTAGAAAACTTTTAACTATCAGCTTCATGCAAAGACATTGTCTTCTAAAACAAGTTTCAGATTTTGAGTTTCCAGTCTTAACTATTGGAGAAAAATGGAAGAGGAAATAAGAAAAGCACAAAATGGAAACAAGTGTTGCTGCCTCACACATATAATCCTTGCTACTCAGGAGGTGGCTAAGGTCCAGGGGATTTTAGAAAGTCCATGAGACTGCCAACACACACACACACACACACACACACACACACACACACACACACACACACACACACACACACACACACACACACACACACACACACACACACACACACACACACACACACACAGCAAAAAAGGTCCAGGGGATTTTAGAAAGTCCATGAGACTGCCAACACACACACACACACACACACACACACACACACACACACACACACACACACACACAGAGCAAAACAATGAGCTAGAGGGGGTTGAACCAAGATCCTCACATTCCCATTTGACTTGCTTGCTCATGGCTGGCACTCTACCACTCTACTACTCTACCTCTAGCAGACAAATGGTATAAGATAGATCCTTTATGTGAAGAAGTAGATTCTAGCCGGGCACTGGTGGCTCACGCCTGTAATTCTAGCTACTCAGGAGATCTCAAGATTGCCATTCAAAGCTAGCCTGGGCAGGAAAGTCCATGAGACTCTTATCTCAAATAAACCACTCAGAAAACTTAAAGTGATGCTGTGGCTCAAGTGGTAGAGTGCTTACCTTGAGCTGAAGAGCTGAGGGACAGTGCCCATGCCCAGAGTTCAGGCCCTGCAACCAACCGAGAGAGAGAGAGAGAGAGAGAGAGAGAGAGAGAGAGAGAGAGAGAGAGAGAGAGAGAGAGAGAGAGAGAGAGAGAGAGGGAGGGAGGGAGGGAGGGAGGGAGGGAGGGAGGGAGAGAGAGAGAGAGAAGTAGATTCTAAAGCACAAACTCCAGGAAATTTAATTTTCTCTTGGGGAAGTAAAAAATGTATTTTGCTGCTAGGTATGCATGACTCATGTTTGTAATCCTAGCTATAATCCTATCATACAGCTTAGATGGTTGGGGGAAGCCTGGGCAGAGAAGTCTGTGACCATTTATATCTAACCATCAAAAATATTATGCTAAAAGTATGGATCTTCCAATGTAGCATCAGCCATGAGGGTGGAAACAGAGCAAGCCCAAGACCTTCAGTTACAAAATAATTAAAAACAGAAAATAGGAGTTTGTTAGCTTTGATACGTGTTATGCTCTGAATATAAAATGTTCTCCTACAGGCTTGCGTTTTCAATGCCTGATCTCCAGCTAGTACATGATCTTGAGAGGTTCTGCAAACTTTGGGAGGTGAAACCTACTGAAGGGGGTTGGTCACTGTGTATGGATCATTGAGAGTATCTTATCCCAGTCCCTCTCCTCTTCTCTGTTTCCTCTCTGCCTGGAGACAAAGAGCTGTCTTCAGAGAAGTTTCTCTTTAAGTATTTAGCCCACTTATTTATTGGGCAGTTGTTTCTTGGAGGATTTGTTGTTGGGGGATTTAGTTGTTCCTATCAAGCATTGTTACTTCCTCCTTTGTTTTTCCCCTACCGTCCCTTCCCTCCTCACCTCCCCAACTCCCCTCTCATCCCCCCAAGTTGTAAAGTTCATTTCAACATAGTGCCTTGATATTCCTGCTTTTTTTTTTTTTAGTTCTAAGTATATTTTAGATATGCAACCCTTGCCTGTTGTACAGCTAGTGAAGATCTCCCAATTTGTGGGTTTTCTATTGCTGTTGCTTGCTATGTTCTTTGCCATGCAGAAGCTCTGCAGTTTCATGCAATCCCATTTGTCCAACCTTTCTTGGATTTGTTGTGTTTTGGGGTCTTTATTAAGAAAATTTCGACCTGTGCCAAGGAACCCTAGAGTTTCTCTTATTCCTTCCTGTAATGTTTTCAGGGTGTCTGCTTTGATCCATTTGGGGTTGATTATAGTGAAGGGTGATATATAGGGATCTAGCTTTAGTTTTCTACAGGTATTTAACCAATTTTTCCAGCACATGTTTTCACTGTATTTGATGGCTGTGCCCTGTGTCTTATATATACATTTTTCTAATTTGGGGAGGGGAAGGGAAATAACAAAATGCTGAAACAAGGGTACAGGTTGACCCATTGTAAATAAAAACATAAAAAAGAAAAAAGAGACATAATAGCTAGAATTCATAAAGTTAGAATTTCATAAAGGAAAAAGAAAGAGCTGTCTCTTTCTTACACTCCCACTACCCCACTACTTCAATGCTATGTGATCTTACAGTGGGTCTGGAAACACTAAGCCAAGTGACCATGAACTGGGCTTCTCTAAAATGATGAGCCAAAATGAACAATTCCTCTCCAAAGCTGTATTTTTTTCCTTCCCAAGAATTTTTGTCAGAAAAATAAAAAAAGTAAGCAAGATTTTGTCTCAACTTATTAAAAAAGGTAAATTTTAATATATCATGTCTAAAATTAGGCAGGAAAACTCTCCTCAACTGGAACACATTGTGTAAATTCCCAGTTGCTTGCTGTGATGGGGACATCTGTTTATATATAGTTTTGAATTTAGGTAAGTGGTTCTCATGGAGGAGGTACATGGGTCACTCCTAAAATCTCACTAGGCTTTTCTTCCAAATTCTACATTTTACTCAGGGATGCCAAAATGAATCTATCTATCATTTTCACTATGTTATTGAGCTAGCAATCACATTTTACAATCCTCAGATCTCAGCCTCCTGAGTAGCTAGGGTTACAGGTGTGAGCCACCAGCGCCCAGCTCAGAATTTTTTTTTTTTTTTTTTTTTGTCGGTCGTGGGGCTTGAACTCTGGGCTTGGGCGCTGTCCCTCAGCTCTTCAGCTCAAGGCGAGCGCTCTACCACTTGAGCTACAGCGCCACTTCCTAGCAATCACATTTTAAAGGTGATTTTTTTTCAAATAAGTAATTTGGGAGAAAAACAACATCCATGGTCTTATTTTATCTCATTTTTTATTGTCAAGGTGATGAACAGAGGGGCTACAGTTACATAACTAAGGCAATAAGTGTGTTTCTTGTCAAACTTGTTACTGCTTCCCTCATTTTTTCCTACTTTCCCTCTCCTTCAACACTCCCCCCCCCAAGTTGTACAGATTATTTCCAACATATTGTCTTTTGTATATGTCTGTTGCATTGGTTCCCACCTTGTCCTTTGCTTCACCATTCTGTTGTTCCCCATCCCTACCCAAATTCAAATAAATGTATATACAATATCAGGGTACCAAATAAAATATAGTGACAACAGGGAATATACCATCAGGGGAAGAACATACAACAGAAACAAAAAAATCACGTAGTACATTATAAGCAACAACAAAGAAAAACCTCTTATGTCCATGTCTTGGAGTTCACAAACAAGACCATACAAAGATACCAGCACAACTATGTTTATCACAGAATTATTCACCATAGCTAAGATGTGTAATCAACCCAGATGCCCCTCAGTAGATGAATGGATTGAGAAAATACGGTATATATACACAATGGAATTCTATGCTTCCATCAGAAAGAATGAAATGACACCACCCCATTTGTAAGGAAATGGAAAGACCTGGGAAAAAAATCATATTAAATGAAGTAAGCCAGACCCAAAGAAACAGGTCCCATGGTTTCCCTTATTTTTATTTTATTTTTGTTGGTTATGGGCCTTGAACTCAGGGCATGAATGCTGTCCTGGAATTCTTTTGCTCAAGGCTGGTGTTCTACCACTTTGCACTATAGCACTGCATATGGTTTTCTGGTGCTTCATTGAAGAGTCTCATGGACTTTCCTTTCTGGCTTGGCTTTGAACCACAATCTTCAGAACTCAGCCTCCTAGTAGCTAGAATTACAGATGTGAGCCACCAGCTCCCAGCTCATGCTCTTATCTTTAGAAACAATTTTGAATGTAGCAATGTTTATTATGCATTCCTGAAATACCCTATGAAGTCATAGTGCACTGAGTCAAAAGCACAGAGAAAGAAAATAATTGCAGATTTGTCTATAGGAGTATAAGAGATTTTCAGCCAAGAAAAACTTTAAATGGAGTTTTATAGAAGTATCTATCTAAATAGTTTAGAAAATAATAGTCATCAAAATATGATATAAATGCTTAAAATGGACTGCTATGTTGAGCCCAGGAGTTAAAGATAATGGTCTCTATAGTACTCTTCAAAAATTGATTCCTTTTTATTTTTCTTTGGTAAGAGTTTAATTGCCACTAGAATTATTTTCAAGTTGAAAAGATGAGAGGATTGACTTTTTAAACTTCAAAGTGAACTTCCCCATGAAGGATGACTGTACTTCTCAATATGGGGAATTGTACGTTTTCACAATGAAATCATAAACTTTTAGTGTAGTGTGATTTTCTGCTTTATGCCTCACCCATCTGCCATCAAGGAGTACTCTAGTTAGTATACTGACACTAGTTTTCATTTATGTATAGTTTTTAACCTTACTGCTTATATATAAACAAACTATATAGAAAAATTTAAAGGTGTCTTTTTTGTGTAATAAAAAAGGAAAGGCAATAGGAAATGTAGTTCAATGATAGACTGCTTGCCAGGTATGCACATGGCTCTGAACTCAATCCCCAGCAACATAAAAATGTTTCATCTTCATAACAAGAAACTCAATTTAGGCTGTTTAAACAAGGTATATTTGATAGATTTTCTTTATATAAAAAATAAAGTCAAACTGAAATTCCTCATGTGTGTGTGTCAATGTGTGTGTGTGTGTGTGTGTGTGTGTGTGTGTGCGCGCACACGCGCGCACGTATATGTGTGCACAGGCACTCACATGCCCATGTTTTGGGACTTGAATTCGACTGC
Organism: Dipodomys merriami; assembly: GCF_024711535.1. NCBI lineage: Eukaryota > Metazoa > Chordata > Mammalia > Rodentia > Heteromyidae > Dipodomys > Dipodomys merriami. The sequence continues at coordinate 98,005,585 of NW_027203381.1, read as the reverse complement.
TGGGTGCTGTTTCTGAGCTTCTTTTAAAAAATGTTTGTATCTATTATTGTAAAGATAGTTTACAGAGGGGTTACAGGTACAGGAGTGAGTTAATGAGTATATTTCCTATCCAGCATTATTACCCCCTCTCCCTAACATCCCTTTTCTCATCACCACCCCACTTCTCACTCCCCACCCCAAGTTGTAAAGTTTGTTTTCAACATAGTGTCTTGTACACCTCATTGTTACAATGGATCAACCTGTATCCTTGTTTCAGCATTTTGTTATTTCCCTTCCCCTCCCCAAATTTGAAAAAATGTATATACAGAATACAGGGCACTGGAACCAAATACAGTGACAACAGGGATTATACCGTGGGGAAAGAACAAATAAAAGAAACAAAAATAATCACATAGTACATTATAAGTATATTAAAAACAAAAGCAAGAAAGTTAAAAACCTCTTGTTCCTATCTTGGGGTTCATTTCGCTTAGCATCATCTTATTTGGTCATATACACTTAGCTTTTGAATTTTAGGCTTGTCCTGGATATATAATAGTTATTGCAGATAAGGGAAACCATGGAACCTATGTTTCTTTGGGTCTGACTTACTTCACTTAATATAATTTTTTTCAAGTCTTTCCATTTTCTAACAAATGGGGCAGTGTATTCTTTCTGATGGAGGCATAGAATTCCAGTGTGTGTGTGTGTGTGTGTGTGTGTGTGTGTGTGTGTGTGTGTGTGTGTGTGTGTGTGTGTACCATATTTCTTGATCCATTCATCTACCGAGGGGCCTCTGGGTTGGTTCCACATGTTAGCTATGATGAATAATTCTGTGATAAACATATTTGTGCTGGTAGCTTTAGTATGGCCTTGTTTGAGATTGTTTGGGTAAATGCCCAAAAGTAGAATTGCTGGGTCAAAGGGGAGCTCTATGTATAGGCTTTTGAGGAACCTCCCTACTGCTTTCCAAAGTAGGTGAATAAGTTTATACTCCAACCCACAAAGCAGTAGGGTCCCCTTTTGGCCACATCTCCTCCAGCATCTATTGTTATTAGATTTCTTGAGTATAGCCATTCTAACTTGGGTAAGGTGGAATCTCAGTGTTGTTTTGATTTCCATTTCTTTTATAACTAGAGAAGTTGAGCATTTCTTCATGTGTCTTTTGGCCATTCTTATTTCCTCTTCAGAAAAGTCACTCTTTAAGTCTTTAGCCCACTTATTAATCAGGAGGTTGTTTCATTGAGGATGTGAGATTTAATATTTTCGGGAGATTTAATTTTTTGAGTTAAAAGTATATTTTAGGTATAAGACCCTTGTTTGTTGTATGGATAGTGAATATCTTCTCCCAATCTGTGGGATTTCTATTGATCTTGCTTGCTATGTCCTTTGTCATGCAGAAGCGTTACAGCTTCATGCAATCCCATTTGTACAACCTTTCTTTGATTTGTTGTTTCTGAGTCTTTATTAACAAAATTTCTGCCATTGCTAAGGAGCTCTAGAGTTTCTTCTATTCCTGCCTGTAATGTTTTCAGGGTGTCTGCTTTGACTTTGAGGTCTTTGATCCATTCTGGTGCAGAGTGATATATAAGGATCTAGCTTTAATTTTCTACAGATGTTTAACCAATTTTGCTAGCACCACTTACTGAAGAGGCTGTCTTGCTTCCATTCTACTTTTTTAAGCTCCTTTATCAAAGATTAGATGGCTATAGGTCTGTGGGTTCATTTCTGGGTCTTCAGTTATTTTCCATTATTACTCAGATCTGTTCTTTTGCCAGTACCAAGCTGTTTTTATTACTATGGCTTTGTAGCAGAGTTTGAAGTTTGGTATTGATATTCCTCCAGCACTGTTTTATCTGCTAAGGATTGTTTTTGCTATTCGGGGTCTTTTATTGCTCCATATGAATTTTTGGGTTGCTTCTTCTATTTCATTGAAGAATGAGGTTGGAATATCAATAGGTATCACATTGAATTTGTACATAGTCTTTGGCAATATTGACATTTTCATGATGTTAATCCTCCCAATCCAGGAGCATGGGAGGTTTTCCACTTTCTTAGTTCTGCATTAATTTCCTTTTATAGGTTTTTAAAGTTTTCATCATAGTGATCATTCACTTCTTTAGTTAACTTCTAGATATTTATTTTTTGTGGGGCTGTTACAAAAGGAGTTGCTTTCCTGATTTCAGCCGTGCTCTTCTTGTTTTTGGCATACAGCAAAGCCATTGATATTTTTTATTTTCGGTCATGGAGCTTGAACTCTGAGCCTGAATGCTGTCCCTCAGCTCTATCAGCTCAAGGCTGGCGTTCTACCACTTGAGCTGCAGCGCCACTTCCAGTTTTCTAAGTTTCACAGACTTTCCTGCCTGGGCTGGCTTTGAACCACGATCCTAAGATCTCATCCTCCTGAGTAGCTAGGATTACAGGCATGAACCACCAGCACCCGGCAATCCATTGATTTTTGAATGCTAATTTTATACTCTCTTACATTGCCAAAGTTTTGGATCAGCTGGAGTAACTTAGGAGTGGAGTCCACAGGATTCTTTAAATACAAGATCATGCAAAGAGGGAGAGTTTTACTTCATCTTTCCCTATTTGGATCCCCTCTAACACTAAATTGAAGAGAAGTGGAGAGAGTAGACATTAAATTAGGTAGAAAAAAGATTTCTTCATTTTTTTTTTTTAAGGGGTAGGTCCTTGTGTCTCCACTATGTCTGGAACCAGTCTCTTGGTGGAGTCTCTAGTTTGCTTGTGGTGTTTGGTTTTCCTGTGGCTTGATCGGTTTCTTAAATCAATTTGTTTGAGCAGGCAGAATGAAGCTCTGCCTTACCAGGAACTTTATGACACTCCTCCCAGTGGGAGGAGGATCTACTTTGAGATTCACAAAAGTGGGAAATGGTTGTTTTCTATAGCTTGGAGTTGCTGTGAAGGGGCTAGGTTGTGGGTAGAGTTGAGGCCTGTCAACAATCAGTAGCTTTTCCCTGAGCGGCTAGTTCCTGAGACACTCATACAACCTAGCCTGGAGCCATTCTCAGAATTTATGTGTACATTTGCTGTCTATACTGCAGAGGGGTGTGGCACCCTTGTCTTTGTTCTCTCAGTGAAGAAAGTCACTCCTCCCTGGAGGAGCTGTCTCTGCCTGGGAAGTGCAACTTTCCCCAGGGGTGGAGCCATGCCTTGCTGGTCAGGTTTGTTTGAACTGTTGAATGGTTCCTTTTGTCTTCTTCCAAGGCCTGAGTTATTTACTAGCTGCTCTGGCCTGGTCTTTGTCAGTATCAAAGATGGAGTTCTTCTCCAGTATTTGGGGAGGAGCTACTTTCCCACCTCTGCTCTGTGAGACAGAGTGAAGATGTCTTGTGTGGTAATCATGCCTTTCCCTTGGTTTCTGGGTCATCCACAGTCCATGACTGTCTATGGTCAGCAGGGTGAAGATTTCTGCTCCTTGTCAGTTCTTGCTGGTGCTGAGTAGAATGTGCTCACACATTGCCTCTGGTGCCTTTGTCCTGGGCTCTCTTTGTTGATATGGCACTGTAGCAGCAGCAGCCACTGCTGTCGCTACCACAGACATCAGTGAGTGCTCAAATCTATATCCTTAAACTAAACTGCCTTTTTTCTTTTTTCCTCTCTGGCCAAACTCTGTGCTATGATGACACACTTACTGTGACTCTCTAGCCTTGGACTTTTCACTGGAACCCTAAAACTGATTCCTACAGGAGGGCTTGTTTTGCCCTGAGCTTCTCCTCAGCTATCTTTCTTTTTTCAAAAGAGCTTCTTTTGCTCAAGGGTAGCACTCTTCCACTTGAGCAACATTGGAGAAAAGTGTTTCATGGACTTTCTGCCTGGGCTGTCTTCAAACCAAGATCTTCATATCTCAGCCTTCTAAATAGCTAGGATTATAGGCTGAGCCCCCAGTGCCTCACCAAAAGAGATGCCTGACTTAAAAAAATAAGTCATTTAAATCGGGTTGTGTATGAACTTCTCATCAGTTGATATGTAGGTACCAACTAACGTAAACCTTACTTCCCAATAAATAAAATAAAGAAATGATAGTTTCGATTTCACAGAAAACAAGAAAACCAGAGTTCTGTTATTCACTTTTTGAACTCTGTATCCAGTACAATGTTTCACACAGGAAGCAGTCTCATTAAGAGTTATAGAGGAAATTCAAGGAACTATATTTATCACTTCCCCCCCAAAATCAAACATGTAAAAACTAAATCAAACGTGGGATCATTCAAACTTTTATTTAACTTTTATGGATATTCAAACTTTATGGGAATAGAAGGAATGCCACACACACAAAAAAAAAACAGAAGATTCTAGGCAGCTACAGTTTTGAAAAGATCAACTATCTCTGAACTCAGAGAATAACAGAAAGTTATATTTAGAAGTAGACTTAAAATATGACAGTTCATGACATGATATTTATTAAGAAACACACTTCACACATGGGAGTTGACTTTTTGCTCTAGTGGGCTTGTCTGGCACCTCCTTTATATAGAACAATCAAAAAATGCTTTTATACATGACATAGTGACTAGACATTGGGTTCAATTCTCTGATGTGGTTATAAAATGACATTGTAAATATGTGTTATTTCAATATTAATACCATGTAAAGTTGGCATCTGTGGTGCATGACTTCTGGAAACAAATCCTCATTTTCCTGTTAGTAATTTGATTATAATACCTACCACCTATCTAATACTTTATGGTCCACTATCTTAGTTATTAAGGCTCTTATCACCAAATATCATAGACTGAGTAACTTTTACACAACAAAAATATTTCTTTTTGAAAATATTGTATATATTTTTAGGGGCTGGGAAGGTGGCTCAGTGGTAGAGTGCTTGCCTTGCATGCCTGAGGCCCTGGGTTTGATTCCTCAGCACCACATTAAGCAAAAAGAAAAAAGCCGGAAGTGGCGCTGTGGCTCAAGTGGTAGAGCGCTAGCCTTGAGCTGAAGAGCTGAGGGACAGCGCCCAGGCCCAGAGTTCAGGCCCCACGACCGGACCCAAAAAAAAATATTGTATATATTTTTAATTTTTTATGATTTATTTAATGACATTTTGTTTGTTTTTATGTGGTACTCATGCTTGCTAGGCAAGCACTCAACCACTAAGCAGAATCCAGTCCCCTAAAGTTTATTTCTTACATTACTATATATAGAAGTCTGTGTCAGGGTGCCATAATGGTGAGGTTTTAGCTAGGGCTTTATTGGGGATGGCATAGCACTGACTTTTCATGGTATACTCACTTGAAAGAGGGATGGAGAGAACTTTCTGGGGAATCCTTGTTCATGAAAGAACTACTCCTGCTCCTGAGTTCTCCCCACCATCATGACTTAATTAACTCTCAAATATCTTACCTCTAAATATTCTCATACTGGGATTGAGGATTCCATGTATGAGTAAAGGTTAATAGGATATTGCTTCCTTTGAAACCATTATACTCATGTTCTCCTTTCCTATGGCTAGAAGTGACAGGTGTTTGATAAAATACATTATGCTCTTCTCCCATAGTTGATTTGTTGCTGGACATGTAACTCTCCAGTTACAAGCTACATTTCTCACACTCCCTTCCAGTCAGTTAAGGTCTTGGGGCTATATTTTCATTAATGGAAGGTGAATAGAGGTAACGAAGATATATCTAAGTATGGGTCTTAAAATAATGGATATGTGAGTACTTTTAACTACAATATGGCCATTTCAGCATATAGCTGTGGTAAAGCAGATGAGGGCAACTTCATGGAAATCATAATGTATGGGATCATGAAATCATAATGTATGGGATTTAAGTCTTTTAATGACCTTATAGGGAAAATATTTTGTCTACTTGGACTGCTTATTTGGATCTATTACATAAAAAAATTATATATATTTTTTCATGTCTATTTGGAAATGTTTACTATAGTAGCTGAAGCTTCACTAAATAATACAGTTGGGAAAGGTAAAACTTTTGACTCCCTCTAGTCCAGGATGAAAACAAATTTAATATTGATCATGGTCTTCCTTCAGTGTAGATTACTACACTGAATTTTATCTAATCACAGGGCAGTATATCATAGGGGATGGGTTCACATCAGCAGTGAAAATATAAAGACAATATCATAGGTTGTAAAGCTCATGGAGTAGACATTCATGGTAGGTTCAATTTAAAACATTGAAGATCATTAATAATAACGAGTAACATAGAAGAAAAAGAACTAAGCAACCCAAAGACAGTGATGGGAAGGGAAGAATGAGAGGGAAAGAGGGAACAGCCTACACTAAGCAAAAGGAAAGAAATGTAAACATCACCTGATGTGGACTAAATAATTTGTGTTGTCAAAGCTCATAGACTTCACAAACTTTATAGACCATGATAATGACAATTTGCCTTATGAAGCTTAACATGTGTTTGTGACTTGAACTAAGTATCACTATTCCACAGTACTGTGAAATATGTGAAATTTATGTAATCACCTAATCTATATTAAAAAGTGAGTGAAGGGATGGGTTAGGAGTTATGGGTGACAATGTTGTCAGACACCTTGTATTCATATATGGTTTTGTAGATTGTGAACTTCTTTATACAACTACTTAAAGATAATAATAAAAAAGTTAAAAATAATAACCAGTACATGTCTGTAAATAAATTTCTATCTTGCAGTACACTGAAATTTATGATGTAACATAGTGCTGCTTTCAAATAGTGGTATGAAAGGTAAACAAAGAAAAAAAACAAAGAAATTGGTGTTTGTTTTTCATGCATTTACTCCATTTGTCTTGACATTTCAAGCAGTTGCCAATCTTCTCATTCTTGAAATTATCAATTCTTGTGTTTTGGGTGGCTGTATAACATGAAATATTTTAGCCTTATGAACAGGTGGATTTTTAGATGAGTGAATGGACATGTATTTACCGAATTTACCAAAATTCAGACACTGTTCTGATAGCAAAAGATTCAGTAATGAGTGAAAAGGATCATTTTACTGTCTCACTGAGCATGCATTTCAGTGAGAAGAGAGAATATTAAAATAAAGAAACACAAATAAATGTTCAAATAACTAAATGTAAAAACAACTAAAATCTGGGAGCTGCTGGCTCACACCTGTAATCCTGGTTGCTCAGGAGGCTGAGATCAAAGTACATGAGACTCTTACGCTTAACAACCAGAAAACTGATAATGGTGTGGTGGCTCAAAATGGTACAGTGATAGCTTTGAGCAAAAGAGCTCACCCAGGTCCTGATTTCAAGCTCCAGGACTGAACTGACAATAAAAAAGAAAGAAAGGAAGAAAGGGAGAAAGAAAGAAAGAAAGAAAGAAAGAAAGAAAGAAAGAAAGAAAGAAAGAAAGAAAGAAAGAAAGAAAGAAGGAAAGAAAGAAAAAAGAAGGAAAGAAAGGAGGGAAGGAAGAAAGGAAGGAAGGAAGGAAAGAAGGAAGGAAGGAAAGAAGGAAAAGAAATTAAAACAAGGACATAAAATAGTAACTCAACAGGGAGAAGAAATCTTTAGATATGATGTTACCAAGATCTTTCTGACAAGGTAGTATAATGCTGAGACTGAAGTGATAAATATAAGATAGGCACTTAGGATTGCGAGAGGGATTTAGCCAAAGAACTGGTAATCAATCCATGGCAATTATCTCCCACAATAATGTATAGTGTTATACACAAAACAATATGTTGGAAATAACATTTAAAACTGAAGTCGGGGGGGAAGGAAAGTAAAATAAAATTGAGGGAAGGGGTAACTAGGTTGACAAGAAATGTACCCATTACCTTACTTAGGTAACTGAAATCCCTGTGTATATCACCTTGACAATAAAAAAAATGTATGTGTACGTATATATGTAATCTTATTGCTACTTAAGCATAAACAACATAGTAATATATAAAGAATGATAGAATAAATCTAGGATCAAAAGAGCCTGGACTGGCATATTCAGACTTTTATCTTCCCTTGGTTTAATTTCAAATGTTATGAGTACACAGATTTCACTACTGCTGATGGATAATTTTCACCTCAAATGGATTCAAACAAGGAATATTGTTCACATAATAGTTTTAAAAGTTATACCATTTTCAATTAAATCAAAAGTATCACTAAGTGAAATTCTGTGTGGTTTTACAAGGGTAGAGAATATCTAAGCCCATGAATGGTATAAGGCCTGTAAAATCAGTGGGTACATGACAGAACAACACACACATTTTCGTCATATGCTTTTCCTTAGCTGTCTGTGGCCTGTCTGTCTGTATTGACAGTAATAAATATTGATGTAATAAATATCCATATGACACCTGGCACCAGTGGCTCATGCCTGTAATCCTAGCTACTCGGGAGGCTGAGATCTGAGGATTGCAGTTCAAAGCCAGCCCAGGCAGGAAAAGCTGTGAGACTCTTATCTCCAATAAGCCACTAGAAAATGGAAGTGGTGCTGTAGCTCATGTGGTAGAGTGCTTGCCTTGAGCTGACAGAGCTGAGGGACAGCACCCAGGCCCAGAGTTCAAGCCCCACAAATGACCAAAAAAAAAAAAAAATCCATATAGCTTTTAGCAGAAAAAATGTTTCTCAATCCCAAATCTTTCCATTTCCTAACAACTGGGGTGGTGTCATTCTTTCTGATGGAGGAATAAAATTTTATTGTTAAAATATACCATGTTTTCTTGATTCATTCATCTATTGAGGGGCATATAGGTTGGAAAAAAATTATATTAAGTGAAGTAATCCAGGCCCAAAGAAACATAGGTTCCATGGTTTCCCTTATTTGCAATAGTTAGTACATCTTTAGGGCAAGCAGAAAAGGTCAAAAGCTATATACATATGACCATACAAAATGATTCTAAGCAAAATGAACCGCAAGCTAGGGACACAAGAGATTTTATCTTTGTTGCTATTGTTTTTAATGTACTTATACTATGTGTTTTTTTTTTTTTTGTTTCTTTTGTATTCCAGTGTCCAGCATCTTGTTTATATACTTTTCTAATTTGGGGAGAGGAAGGGAAATAAAAAATTCTGAAATAAGGATTTATAGGTAGCAATGAGATGTACAAGACACTATGTTGAAAACAAACTTTACAACTTGTGGGTAGGGAGGGAGAAGTTGAGGTGGGGAGGGAAGGGGTGATAGGGGAAAAACAAAGGAGGGGATAACAATGCTGGATAGGAAATGTACTCATTACCTTCCTCATGAAATTGTAACCCCTCTGTACAGTATCTTTTTTATTTATTTATTTATTTATTTATTTTTATTGTGAAAATACTGTACAGAGGGGTTACAATTACATGGGCAAGATAATGAGTACATTTCTTATCAAGCATTGTAGCCTCCTCCTTTGTTTACCCTTCCTATCCCTTCCCATCCTCCCCCCCCACCCAATCCTCCCGCTCCCCCTCCCCCCCCACCACACCAAAGTTGTAAAGTTCATTTTCGACATAATGACTTGTACATCTCATTGTTGCAATGGGTCCACCTGTATCCCTAGTTAAACAATTTGTTTTTTACCCTTCCCCTCCACAAATTATACCCACATCAAATACAGTGAAAGCAGGGGTTATACTGTGGGGGAGGGAAGTACAAAGCAACAAATAAATTATCTTATAAATGTGTTAGAAACAATCGCATGAAAAAAAAAACATTTGAATACATATCTTAGGGTTCATTTCCCTAACATCACCTTATCTGACCTTTTCTGCCTGACTCAGACATATATTAGATATTGCAAATAAAGGAAACCATGGGACCTATGTTTCTTTGGGCCTGGCTTACTTCACTTAATATAATTTTATCCAAGTCTTTCCATTTCCTAACAAATGTGGCAATGTCATTCTTTCTGATGGAGGCCTAGAATTCCATTGTGTATATATACCACATTTTCTTGGTCCATTCATCTACTGAGGGGCATCTGGGTTGGTTCCATATCTTAGCTATAGTAAATAGTGCTGCAGTAAACATAGTCGTGCTGGTAACTTTAGTGTGGTCTTGTTTGTGATCATGTGGGTAAATGCCCAAAAGTGGGATTGCTGGGTCATAGGGGAGCTCTATGTGGAGTCTTTTGAGGAACCTCCATACTACTTTCCAAAGTGGTTGAACAAGTTTCTATACAGTATCTTTATAATAAAAAGATATATTTAATGAAAAAGTTTCTCAATCCCAACAGATATAATTAGGAGATAATTGCCTAATACAAATCATATAACTTACAACATATTGATTTTTAATTTTTTGACTCAGAGCCTCCTTTTTGGCATTATTAGAGCCATGCCTACCACCCTGATTTTCATTGGTTATGTAGTCTCATGGACTTTTCTGCCCACACTGACTTTAAACTGCAATTCTCCGGAATAAACCACAATCTCCTGAATAGCTATGATTATCATGCATGAGTCACAGGCACCCGGCTATAACTTTCTTTTAATTGAATATTCAAAAAAAAGTATGAAATGACTCAAGGAAAACAGATTGGAGAGGTCTGATGTTAAGGTTAATAATCTAAGATATAAATATAATTAAATAGCTTATAAAGTAACAAAAAAGCAAGGAAATCTGACATTCCCTTGTAAGCAATGTGTATTAAGAGTTCCTGAGACACTGCTGGAAAATGAAGTTGATAAAACATCACCAGAACCCTGAACCCTAACACTTTTGAGAATAAACCTATTAAATATCATAAGAAATATAATCAGTATCTTGTATATACTAGCAAGAGCAATTTCACTGCTGAGTAGAGTAGCTGTGACCTGGAAAACAATATAAGCATTTAAAAAATGACTCTCAACAGTTCCCTTAATAAGTTCAGGTAAATTGGAAATCAAATATGCAATATGGCTCTTATTTTACCTCCATAGTTTGTCTGCAATGCATGAAAAAATCAAAATGATATTTGTAATAACACAACATGAGTCAATCTATGAAATTTAATGTCCCAAGGAAGATTCAGCAGGCCTGAACAAGAATATGTGGCAGAAAAAGTTACTATAATTATGAAACTTATGACCATTAAGTTATTTATGTTGTATGCATTTGCTACTTCTTTTTAAACCTTTAAATAGGCAATCTAAGAAAATAATTTTCCGGGAAATGACTGAGATAACCAGAGATAAGAAATTAAAATGAATTATTTGGCAGTCACTGTATAGTAACATTGAATTCAATTCTACTATCAAAATTGCCTCTGCTTTGTAAGCAGTTAGAAAACACTTTCTCAAATGATCAACATCTATTTCCAAAATTATAGTTATGGATAATACACATGGTTTCAAATGATCATGGACTTTCTTTCCAAGAATCAATACAGGGGGATGTATTCAAACAAAGAGATATCTTTTAATAAGTCAGCTCCAGCTGTGAACTTGAAGGTAATCATAAGAGATAAACATAAAGAGTCTGGGCATAATGCACCCACACAAAAGTAAGTCCTATAAAACTTAAAATTTGCAGGATTTTAAATCTTTAGCAATCCACAGGATGTTCAAAAATGCATTTAGAAGAGGCAGGACTTCCAGAGTTAACATGAAAATCTGACTCATTATCCTTCTGTGTTTCTTCTTATAAGAATTCTAAATAGAGGTAGCTAGAATAGATGAATTAATCTAAACTTCTTTTCCATCGAAAGTTCATTACAAGCGCCCTTGGCTCTGTTCTCATCTCCTTCATCCTTGCATATCTCTCCTGCATGACTTCAAAGAGAACTCTCCACACAGGAGATAGGAAAAGGAGGCTAGGGAATGAGAATGGGGCCACCTTTGTTAAAAGAAAGGCTTAATTAAGTACATATTTGAAGAGTGCCTTTGACATAAAAAAGCAAGAAGAAAACTCAGTACAATTGACACTGAACGAATAGTGCTTAGTTCTGGGAGCAAAGCCTTATAGAGATTAAGGGAAAAGTTTATATTCTCCTCCTCCAGGCAAGCATTTTTCAATGGGGCTCTTTATTGATCTGTCATCCTGAGAGAGTCAGTAAGTGTAGCATCTGCATATTGATTTCTAGTTGGTTTAAAAGGAAAGGAAGCAGACAATCGAATATACATCTTTCTCAAAACTAAATAAAGCTACAGCATGCATACTTAAAATGAGCACACATTTCTTTGCAAAAGGACTTATAAAACATGCACAATTCATAGGCAATAGATTATCTGTGCAACAAGAGAATGTTCATTTTCATTAGTTGTTTAGAAGTTTATCTGTCATGTTTTAGCTTTGAATGACCTATATTAATGTAACAGCATGTAAAAAAGTGGAAGTTTAGATTGAAGTACCATGATTCCTAAGATATAAAATCCCCCAAACACAAATCATCTAAGGAAAACAACTGGTTGGAAGTCTTTAATGCCCACAATGAAAGAATTGAGAAAGGAAATAGATTAAGAAGATAACATTTGTGAGTAATAGCTATAGTGCTGATACCAATCCCAGACGGCAGGAGTGAGAATGAAACAGAGAACACAGCTCCATTGGAAGGATTTGGATAGCTCCAGTTACAATTTTGGGAACTTTCTGGATAGGTATCTCACCAATAGCCTCATTCTCTTCAGGGGAAGGTCATGACTGAGGTGACATGACTGGAAAAAGAGAAGAATTTGCCTGTAAAATAATGATGTTTCCAGCAGTCAATGTGTAAACCGTCCTAAGTATTTCTTGTTTGAGTGCATACCACAGAAGGGGAAGAGACGCTGATTTGACCATTTTCATTTGCACCTGGCAGGACTCTAGAAAGACAATAGTGACTCTGCTTGTTGGATCTATGCGTGAAGTGAACAAGTAGGGAAAAAAACATTGGACAAACACTCGGAGGAGGTATAGCCCAGACAGTCTAGGGAAAAGGGTTATCTTCTAGGCCAAGTTCCTACCATGACATCGTGTGATAATCCCCACCCAAGAAGAAACTTTTCCTCCCTCATAAGGCCTGTGCTCTTTATCTAAGAACAATATTTATACGAACAAGTGAGTACTTGGAATGAAGAGTGAAGACTCATTCCCTCTATTTTCTGCCAATTAAAAGGTCAGTGTATGCTAGGATCTGTATCAGATAATAGAAGTTCAAGGTCATACTTTGGATTTCTTGGGGAGATAAAGCAGTGAAATTACATTTTTGAATTTTAAAGGAAACCTTTAGCCAATGTAATTGTGCATGATAATTCCACTACTTGGGAATCTAAAGCAGAAGGATCGTAAGTTGAAGGCTAGCTGAGCAAAACCCTTTAGTATTATTTTTGATGGTCAAATAAGTATATATGCTATCAGGTGATTTTGGAGATACACAGACACATACAGACACAAACATAAAATAGTACGAGTAAACTAAGCTATGTTCATCACATCAGTTATATATCATTTTTTATAATGAGATGTTTGAAATTAGCTTTTTAGTTATGCACACACATATCATTGGCTATTGTGATCTTTCTGTGCTATACTGCAACACTGATCATTCTTACCTGAAACTTGTCTTTTGACGAGATTATGCCACATTTCTCTTTAAGTGTCTATCTTATTTAACTTAATATAATGTCCTCCAGATTCATCTATGTTGTTTCAGATAATGGGGTGTCCTCTTTTAAAAATTAAATAGTATTCTATTATGTGCATGTGCATTATTTATGCATTTATCTGTTGATACGCACTTTTATATTCTTTCCACCACTTGGCTACAGTGTATAATATTACAAAGAATATTAGAGTATAGGCAGCCTTCTGACATATTGATTTCATTTTCTTTGAATATTTACCGAAGCAAAAGATTGTTGTGTTATATAGTAGTTTTATTTTTAATATTTTTGAGTAACCTGTGTAGTGTAAAACTGTTATTTCTGAAACAAGATAGTGTTAATAATATAACAATGGAAAATTTAACTATCAAAAACTAACAAAAGGATCCTGAGATCATCAAATGTTTGATCCAGTATTAGGGCAAAACTATTTTCCAAGAGAAGATAAAGTGGTTGCAGAAATAAAGTCTTGTCATAAGTAAATACACTGTTTGTAAAGATCAATAATAAGCCTGCAATAATTTAAAAAAAATTCAGCTATGTAATCAAGTTCATTACCATTGAATGCAAAATAAGCATTTTAAAAGTTACAATCTAAACTGCCAACTCAAACAGAGACTAGTTGAACTTAAAAAAATGATAATGAAGTGTAGGAACATTGTAGCAAACAGCTGTCTTTAATCAGTGGGAGGCTGAGATAGAAGGATCTTGCTCAACACAACAAGACCCTATTTCAAAGAGTAAAACAAAATGCATTGAAAAGATTCAGCCTTATAATGACACTATTAACCCAAGAATTAGGCTATTTGTAATTACATTCATAAGACAAAACAAATACTAAATGTCAAACTAATGATATAGACAAATCATAACATATGTAAGCCAGGCACCATGGCTCTCACTCATAATCTTAGCTATTTGGGAGGCACAGGTCATGAAGATTATGATTACAGTCCAACCTGGGCCAAAAGTTTGTGAGATTCCATGTCTACCAATTGTTAAGTGTAATGGAAATACTTTTTATCTCAGCCTTGGCAGGAAGCATAAATAAGAGGAGCTCAGTCTGGGCTAGTGAAGGCAAAATTCAAGACTTTGTTTCAAGAAATAACAAGAACAATAAATGGATGGACGTGTGGCTCAAGTGGTAAGTAGCCTAATTAGTAGCCTAATGTAGGCAAGTCCTGAGTTCAAGTCCCAGTCCCACCTAAAGAGCAAGCAAGAAATAATCATAACATATCCATAGTAACTATTTTGTAATCCCCTCATTTTTTTTGTCAGTCATGGGGTTTGAACTCTGGGTCAGGAAGCTGTCTCTCAGCTCTTCAGCTCAAGGCTAAAGCTCTACCACTTGAGCCACAACACCACTTCTGGTTTTCTGAGTGGTTTATTGGAGATAAAGTCTTATGGACTTTTTTGTCCAGGCTGGCTTTGAACTGTGATCCTCAGATCTCAGCTTCCTGAGAAGCTAGGATTATAGGTGTGAGCCACTGGTGCCCAGCAAATCCACTCAAATGTCTTAGAAACACAACAACATTAGCTAGACAAATATAACCTGTTTGATTAAAAAGAGAAATAGCAGTCATATTCTAATAGTTCAAAGAAAAGCCAACTATACTTGTGAAGAAGGTTGACTAGCTAGCTAGTTAAAAAGGTGTCCATTATTTCTATTTATCTGAATCACTAATACAGAGACAAAGTTTTATGAAAACACAAATGTTTATTAATTTAGTCATATTATTTTGATTGTAAACTCTAACAAATTCAATATGTCAAACAGATCAGTATTTAAAATGAGTTGAATGGATTTAATTAACTTGAATCAACTTGGGCAATAGCATTTTGATCAGTATTTGATCAGTATTTAAAATGAGTTGAATGGATTTAATTTACTTGAATTAACGTGGGCAATAGCATTTTGATTCTACTAGTTAGCTGCTATGCTTTGCTAGTTAGCTACTTTGTGCTTTAGAAAGAAAAGACAACATTATCACAGTGGAAGAAAAGAGACATATGAGGTCTCTACCAGACCTTCTACTATATTTTTAAACACAAACTTGTTAACATTTCTCTTTTATTGGACATGAAAGAGAACTAAGAAACAAATACCTGGATTGTGTATGTTATGAGTCAGGTTTCCAAAATTTTGTTCTGAGTATCCTTCAGTTAGTAGAAAAACAATTTTTGTAAATGTTTTTTATACAATGTACATTCTTTTCTTCTTTTTGAAATTATTTTCAGAATTTTTCAAGACCTTGGAGAAATGACTTACATATGAAGAAGTTTTGAGATTTTCAGTTTCTGTTCATACTGTCTTCATCAAACCATTTTCAACTAAAATACACACACATACACATACACACATATACACATATACATATGCGTATATAAAAATATAACTTTCCCTCTTGTTGACTCTCTTAGTACACTTTCTATAATGAAAACAAAGTACCTGAGGCAGGTAACTTGAAAAGTCCAAGTTTATTAACTCCCTTTGTTAGAAGCTGAAGGCCAAGTATTATGGCTCTAGATAAGCCGAAGGTCTGCTAAGTTGTGTGATATCATGGTAAATGGTCAGACTGCATGCAAGTGGGAGAGGCGACATGATGATGAGAAGACGTTGATTTAGGAATTTGGCAGCTGCCTCCTCCTCTCTCCTCTCCTTCTCTTCTCCCTCCCTCTCCCCCCTCCTCCTCCTTTGTCTTCTTCTTCATTTTATTTAAAAAACCCTTTAAGAACTGACATGCCATCAGGAGAAGCAATTAATTCCTTCAGAGGTCAAAATTCCCAATGATTTTCCACTAAACTTTACTTCTTAAAAGCTACCTTCACCTCTCAACACTGCCACATCAGGGACCAGGTTTTCACCATATAAATCTTTCAGAGGGAGTGCAATCCATCAAGCCTTACTGCTCTTTTTTTTTCTACTGGAATCTTCACTATATACACACACACACACACACATATATATATATATATATATATTATACACACACATATCACAAACATTAACATTTCTCTTTTATTTGAAATAATTTGTGTGTTTCTCCACATTGTTTTGAACACATTTGCTGTTTGCTGTTTGCTCTGTATTTTCCCACCCTCACTCCCAAAAGCATTTAAAAATGTTGTCTGGGGAATAGAGTCTCTATTCAGTGATGCAAATAAGAAACATAAATTCAAAAAGTGGGAAAACATTTAAAACGCCAATGAACGTTAGTATCTTGAAGGAGACAGGTGATGGACCTTCACTGTTACCCTTGACAAATTGGTGATAAGCTAGCATGCCATGATTCTATTATTAAAAACCCATTGAGCTATATGAAAAATTTCAGCTTTTAATTTAGATGTCTATGGGTTTTAACTCATTGTTGGTCTTCTTCATGTTTGCCTTTCACAAGTAAATAAGAAAAATGTCACTGGGAGAAGTGACAAATGTATAAATTTCATAGAAGTGACAAATGTATACATTGTAGAACTGGAGAACAATATATTCTGTGGTTTCATAGTTTACCTATGGCTACACTGGGTTTATAAACATTAGGCATTTTCAGAACTATTAGTAACTAGGCATTTTTACATGTTTGGCCACCCTTCAGTTTACTACTCTCATAGAAGAATAGAATTTAATATATAGAAATATTGTACAGTAAGTCATTAAATTAATCAGTAACACAGGAAAATCAGAGCTTTATAGTTTAAATTACATAGTTATGTACATTTTTACTAATATATGCTCTTGAAGAGTGGCACATGATGTAACTAGATTTCAGTTATGACTGTACATTTGATTGTTTTATATATTTTAATAAAACATTAAGAATTCTATACTTACAAGATATATAGAAAGAAGATTAATTGTTCTACCTGCAGAAATAGTAATTCATCAGACCAAGGAATTGATGAATTACTATCTCTAAGATCATTTATCTTTGAAAGTTCTGTTCTTATGTGAATGAGTAGAATTTTGCATCTATTCTAATGGCAAAGTACTTTTTCAGTCACACAATCAGTAAAGCTACTGTCTCCTCTGTACTAATTTGTAAGTTATGATAAAAATGGCTCACATTCTTAAGTTCCACATACATCTTTTGGATATTGGTTTTCCTTTCTCCGTTTAATTTTCTTTCTGTGCTTCACTCCACAATTATATGTCACCTTGAGGGTACTTTTTATGAAGTTTTCTGTCTTCATAACTAAATTATGGGTCTTTTTATAGAGGAAGAAATATGGATTCTATCTCCTGTCTCTCAAATCTCTACCACAGTGCTTTGTGGATGCCAAGGCAAATTTAGTTTAGAGGAAATTAATTTTAGGAAGAAAATTTATGAGACTTTTTTCCCCAAAGTGACCTAGTATCATTATTGACAAATGTTGGACTGCAAACACTGTCCTTTATATTGGGTACATTTTGTGACACTTGCCCCCAGAGAATTTATAATCTATTTAAAGAAACCTTATCCTTAGGCAAGGCTCATTGATTATTCATCTAGATTACTGGCAGAAAAATCAAGTGTTAGAAGAAACCAGAAAAGATGTTACTATTGTAGAAAGTGTTAGTTTGAAACTTTTAGGTACAAATCAGGTGGAACGAAATCCTAGTTTAAAATTAATTTTAATATATAGAATAGGCAGAGTTTTTTAATGTGACTTCAAAAAATAAAAGACAATCAGAGCTTGGAGCTTGTGGCTCATACCTATAATCATAGCTACTCAGAAACTTAAGATCTGAGGGTTGTGATTCAAAGCTGGTCCTGGCAGCAAAGTCCATGAGACTCTAATTTCCAATTAACCACCAGAAAACTGGAAGTGGAGCTGTGGCTCAAAGTGGTAGAGAGTTAGTCTTGAGCAAAAGAGCTCAGGGACAGTGCCCAGGCCCTGAGTTCAAGCCTCAGGACTGAGGAAAAACAAAACAAGACACCATCTGGATGCATATGTAAAAAGTAAAGGCCTATTTGAACTGATTGTTTAATTGTTCAAGAGTAGGAATCTTTGACGTGTATCATAGTGGGAAACGTGGGTATACATGAATGTGTCAATATTAGCTTTAAGAACTGAATCCCCCTTTTGCTCACTGAACAAAATATACTATGAAGTAAGAAATCATACATATTTATAATTTCAAGGTTTATGTTTATTAAGAATTTAAGTTAAGGATATATATATATATACATATATATTGCATTTTTATTGTTTTGAGAGGAGAGGAGTTGTCACAGGAAGAAAAATAGTGGTTATAGCTGATGTTTATAAAATTTGATCAATTAATTCATGTTGGCACACAGTTGTTATCCTGCTATGTAAGAGGCCAAAGGTAGGCAGATCATGGGTTGAGGCTAGCCCTGAGCAAAAACTCAAGACTCTACCTGAAAAATAACTAAAGCATTAAAATGTTAGGGTTGCCAATCAAGCAGTAGAGCTGCGTTCCTATCAAGCTCAAGGTCTTGAGTTTAAACAGTAGTACTGGTAAAAAGATGCTTCTGGTTTTCAAATTTGGCTTTATGAAAACCTAAGGGGTAAGTGAAATTCCGAACACCCATACTAAACGTTATATCACTTGCAGCCTACTTCCAGTCCACTTTCCTTTAAAGTTTATATTCTTCCTACTTTACTATACTAACACTAACTTAGCAATTGTTATAGTTTGAAAAAATGAAGTTTAGTTTGGATCTACCATATAACTCAAAACCCAAGTTTCCAAACCCTGGTTTATGGTAGATCACAAACTTCTACGAAGTGGTGAAACATTTGGGAGGAAATTCCATCACTGAGTTATACCTCTGAAGCAGACACTTGAAGCGGATTGGGTCCTTGCCTGACCACTTCCATTCATCTTTGCTTCCTGCTGCCATAAGCTGAATAGCTTTCCTATTCCCTGCACCACTGACATGCAATATTGAGTTGACTCAGGCACAAGGCAATGTGACCAAGTGATACTTGGTCTCTGAAACTGAAAAAAACAAACAAAAAACAACAAACTTCCTCCTTGTAAATTGTTTTGCTGAGGTATTTTATCACAATACACAAAGCTAACAACCATTATGCAAATATGAACACAGACATAGACATCACTGAATTTTAGATTTTTTTTCAAACCGAGGAAATATGCAGGGACCAGAGATTTATGTTAAAAATACACAATGAATATCCCTTTATTAATTCTTTAGATTTCTCTATTAATAAGCATTAGTAAGTCATCAACTATTCTAGGCACTGAGGAACTTTCTAGCCAATTATTTTAAAACTACATAAATACATGCTGCAAGTAACTAAAGTCAAACTAGTTTTGGGGTTCAGTGAAGAAATAGCAGGGGTGAGTGAGCAATTCATTACATGTGCATTGTAGTAAACTGAAGCCTGAGCTTTCTACAATCTGTTTTATGAGGTTACTGTAAAGAGAAGACAGTCTTATTGCCAGGCCTTTTACCTAAGAGCAGTTTACCAAGGTCTGGGATGGTATCCAGTACTGGACCTGTGCAGTAATGGATATAGCTCTTTCTATTGTGTCTTTCTTTATACCCACATAATTCTGTCCTAGACCCTGAAATGTTGTATTTGTCAGTTCTTTCTTTAAATGTTCTAACCTAACTAGACAAGTATATTTTAAAGTTATGGTTTTAATTTCCATCTAACCAAATCCTGAAATAGAATCAGGTTTATGTATGCTATCTAATGAGCATTTAATGCAGTAAATGAAAGACATATGAAACACTTGACAGTTGATAAATTCTTCGATAAGGATGGTATATACGCACATGTTCATGCATGCATACACATGTACAGACACATATGTTCATGTATGTACAGATACACAAAAGATTTTATTACTATCATAAAAGTACAGTTACCTAAATTTTAATCTGAATTAATGAATTTTGATTAAATATAGATTTTGTATTATTTTTAATTATATCTTATTATATATTTTTATTTTTTATTTTTAATAAGTTTTTATTGTGAAAATACTGTATAGAGGGGTTACAGTTACACGAACAAGGTAATGAGTACATTTTTTGGGGGGTGTCCAGTTGTAGGGCCTAAACTCTGGGCCTGGGCGCTGTCCCTCAGCTCTTCAGCTCAAGGCTAGCGCTCTACCAATTGAGCCACAGCGCCACTTCTGGCTTTTTTCTTTTTGCTTATGTGGTGCTGAGGAATAGAACCCAGGGTCTCATGCATGCAAGGCAAGCGCTCTACCACTGGGCCATCTTTCCAGCCCATGAGCACATTTCTTATCAAGCATTGTTGCCTCCTCTTTTGTTTTCCCTACCATCCCTTTCTTCCCACCTCCACAACTACACTCCCCCTGCCTAAATTGTAAAGTTCGTTTTTCAACATTGTGTCTTGTATATCTCATTGTTACAAAGAGAAACCCTAGGTCTCCTTGGCACAGGCCAACATTTATTTAATAGACTCCCAGAAACACAACAAATCAAAGAAAGGTGGGAAAATGGTATAGCATGAAGCTGCAGAGCTTCTGCATGGTAAAAGACATAGTAGCAAGATCATTAGAAAGCCAAATGATTGGGAGCCATACAACAGATAAGGGTCTCATATCTAAAATACACTTGAAACTCAAAAAATTCAATCCCCCAACAACAAATCCTCAAAGAAACAACTGCCCAATAAATAAGTGGGCTAAAGACTTAAAAAGAAACTTCTTGAAGAGGAAATAAGAATGGCCAATAGACACATGAAGAAATGCTCAACCTCTCTAGCCATAAGAGAAATGCAAATCAAAAGAACATTGAGATTCCACCTCGCCCCAGTTAAAATGGCTATAATCAAGAACTCTAATAACAACAGATGCTGGAGGAGATGTGACCAGAAGGGAACTTAACTGCACTGTTGGTGGGAGTGTAAACTTGTTCAACCACTTTGGAAAGCAGTATGGAGGTTCCTCAAAAGACTACACATAGAGCTCTCCTATGACCCAGCAATCCCACTTTTGGGCATATACCCAAATAATCACAAACAACACCATACTAAAGCTACCAGCACAACTATGATCATTGCAACATTATTTACCATACTTAAGATATGGCACCAACCCAAATGCCCCTCAGGAGATGAATGGATCAAGAATATATATTGGAATTCTATGCCTCCATCAGAAAGAATGACATCGCCCATTTGTTAGGAAATGGAAAGACTTGGAAAAATTATATTAAGTCAAGTAAGCCAGGCCCAAAGAAACATAGGTCCCATGGTTTCCTTTATTCACAATAACCAGTATATGTCTTGGACAAGCAGAAAAGGTCAAAACCTATGCACATATGACCAAATAAGATGAAGTTAAGCAAAATGAACCCCAAGATAGAGACACAAGTGGTGTTTTTCTTTCTTGCTATTGTTTCTAACATATTTATAAGGTACCATGTGATTTTTTTGTTGCTTTGTATGCTCCTCCCCCATAGTATAACCTCTGTTTTCACTGTACAACCTCATTATTCAAGGAAATCCAAAAATTCATGCGGAACAATAAAAGACCCCAAATAGCAAAAATTATCCTTAACAGAAAGAAAAGTGCTGGAGGAATATCAAGACCAAATTTCAAACTCTACTACAAAGTCATGGTAATCAAAACAGCTTGGTACTGGCACAAGAACAGACCTCAGGACCAACGGTATAGAATTGAAAACCCAGAAATGAACCCACAGACCTATAGCCACCTAATCTTCAATAAGGGAGCTTAAAAAAAAAAAGAATGGAAGAAAGACAGCCTTTTTGGTAAATGGTGCTGGCAAAATTGGTTAACCACCTGTAGAAGGTTGTCTTTCTTCCATTCTATTTTTTTTAGCTCCTTTAAAAGTACTCATTATGTTACCCATGTAATTGTAACCCTTCTGTATGGTATTTTCACAATAAAAAATTAAAAAAAAGAAAACTAAAGCTACATCCTTACATATGACCCTGCACCAGAATCAACTCCAAATGGATCAATGATCTCGGAGTCAAAGCAGACACCCTGAAAACATTACAGGATGGAATATCTTCTTGTATTTTTATTATCTTGGTCAAAGGAGTTAACTTAGAACACACCAATTTACAAATACAATGCATTTTGGTGTCACTCCATTCATCATTCTCCTGAATTATTTAAAAACAATCCTGACATTAATAATTTTAAGAGCATCAGTTCACAAACTACTGTATTTCATTAGCTGGAAAGTCTATACTAGGAAACAAAGTTACTAATCTCCAGGTCAGTTCACTTTTATTTAACTATACTAGTAAATGTGCTAACACAGAAAATATGAATATAACCATGTACTTTTTCCTTTTTCCTGGCGTTCCCAGCACACATTTCTAATTGTGTCTATATTTATCAAAATAAAACTCTTATGCCTATAGGATTTTGCCTCGCTCATTGTACAGATGGTTTCTGAGTACTTTCTCCTTTACTTTGGTGAAAAGTTCATATTGGTTATGCTCACCTATTAGTGGCTGGGGAAGCTGTGAGTTAAATTTCTTTAATTCAAAGAATAAGAGGCATTTCTCTTTTGATGTGGCATTAAAAAATCTGCAAGTCGGAGGTTCATTCAGCACACACTTCTAACATACTTTTAAATCTGTCTTAAAATAGAACTCTGTCTCATTCTTCTGTATCTCTTATAAATAGCTAATGTCAATGTTAAGAATATGTTATTTAGTTTGAACTTTAAGAAGCATTATAGACTGTAAATTCAGAATTATTACATAAGATTCCATGTGGATTAAGCAAATGCTAAGGTTTAATTGTCTTTAATCCGCAAGTTAACTTTGGCATAGTATTTTTTTAAATGAGATTCTTGCATTTTATAGCTATTCTTTAATTTACTTGTTTTGAGTAAGTGGTGATAGTGACTAAGCATTCTGGATGCCAGATGTAATTTCTGAAAATGAATGTGTATGGTAATAGTAGCAGATCAGCTGAGAAATAATAATTACAACTAAAATTATAGAGAGAGGATAAATATGCTATGAACATATGGCTTACCTTTCATACCTGGAAGATTTGTTACACAACCCTCACAAATAGCAAAATGTGAGAAGACTCAAGTCCCTAATATGAATTATTATAACATTTTAATCTACTTTTGTTCATCCTTGCCTATGCAAGGATGAACTATGTAAATGCACAGCATAGAGTTGTTATACTGTATCTTTTAGGAACGAATGATAAGGAAATAAAAAGTCTGTATATGTCCAGTACAGATGCAGTGGTCAAAGCTCATAGTCCAGGATGAGATATGAAATGAACAGTGATCCAACTAAAGAGATCGGATCTGTAAAAATGACAAGAGACTCTATGGCAAGGTATGCTTTCCTACCACATCATTCATGTGGATTCAGAAGACTGCTCAGCATTCAAGTTGCTTTCTTGGGAATCTGGGGAAATTTTTCCCTAGCATAGTTGAGTCACAGTTGGTTGAATCCAAGGATACAAAACTCAGAGTTCATTTATATATTTATTTATATTTTTATAATTATTTATATAAATTTAAAATATTTGATTAGTTTACTCAAAACTTTGATCACATCTATAGTCTTTACCTTGTCACTTCTTTCTTTGTGATATGTAGACTTAAAAAAATCCTTTTCAGAAATTATTGTTAACAATCAAATTTAACTAAATCTTCAAATAGCCCACTTTGGTTACAATGGCAAAGAGAATTGTATTTCTGTTTATTAGTTTAAGCATGGATGGTGTACCATTGTTGAAGCTACGAAACTATGGATGTGTTTGGAGTTGTTGGGTAGGTTGGGATTTCTATGCTTATATTTAGCAACACTGACTTGGAGAGCTGGTTCTCTCTGTTCTGAAGGTACCCATTCTATGATGATCATTTATTCCACCCCAGTCCCTGTACCACAGCAGGGCCTGTAATACATGTACATGAACAATTTATAAAACACAATTTCTGGATGTCTCTATTGAATTTTGAAACATGACAATTTTCTTATATTACTTACAAGAACACAGTAATAAGCATCTTATGGCATGTTTCCCAGAAACTTATTAAAAATTAGAAAACAGAACATGTTTAGTACATTGCTATATAGGAAATTCATGATAAATAAAACCAATAATCATATAAATAGAATAGGAATGCACAAAATACTGGATGCATAATGGAGAGGTAGTGTACTATGTTGTATTTGAATATTGATACTAACCAGACTGTATCAGTTCAGAGCTCAGCTTAGTCAGTCAGTAGTTGAATAATTCAGGACAAATTATTTGTAATTTATATCAGCACTTATAATGCATTTCTTCTTTTTTTCTGTAAACTAATGATGTTAATAATCTACATGTATTTCAAAGATTTATTTTTAGAATTAAGTAACTTAATATCTGTAATGGTGCCTGGCACATGAATACACTATGTAAATGTAGTTGTTATTGCTAATGGCATTTACGAAGAATTAAAAGAATAATAATGTATAAAGTGCTTAGCAGAGTGCCTGTTTCATAGTAACTAGTAAACTATGTCATCATTGCAAGGTTGTTATGCTCTTTTTGGAGGAAAGGAAAATCAAACTAAATCAAGTCTGAATGGAAATCAAACTAAATGGAAAACTATGTATACAGGATGATTTAATACTAATATATTCATGCATTCAATTGAAGACATGTTATGTGGGTAAAGCATATGTTTTGAAAGTTCCACAGATACGGAAGAAGGTCTAAGATACTAATACTTGATTACACTGCAGGATGAGAAAGACAAGCCTAGAGTGAGTGGAAGATACCAAACTGCTAATGCTTCTGTATTCTGACTATGCCTAAAGCCAACTCCAAGTATTAAGCCTCAGGCAGTTGACATATTGGTAAATAACTATATTTATTAAAAAATGACATGAAGGTGAATGCAAAAAAGTGTCTTTAGATTCTAGTACTTGTTTACCTTTCCCAAATAGTTAACAAAACAAATGCCCCATCCTAAGTAAGATTGCATATATTTGTGCATACATCAAAGACTGCAAAGATACACCCCTGATAATTAGCCTGTTGGTCTTGCTATGAAATGGCTTCTGAAAAATGCCAATGGATTTTCATAAACCTAACTGCAATGTCTATGTAATACTAATATTAGTTGCCTTTCTGGATACATCCTTTACATAAGAGCAAGAACGGCATAACATCTGATAACTGCTATTAGTTACAGACTTAACCAGTACCTTATTTTAAATACTTGACAGCAAGGTTAAAAATATTTTTGTTTCATCTAGTAAGGTCATCAAACAACACTCTTATTTTCTATACTCTTAGTGCTGTTTGATATGTTTGTTATTCTATTATCTTTTATTCCTTTCTTTGCTGTCTTCAAAGAACTACTATTAGGAGCCAATAAGTTAAGTATTTTTGACACTCCATCCTTCCAAAAAAGAGATGCATATTTAATTAAATACAAGAATAAGGAAGCTTTTTGCCTTAGATCTTTAAAGTGTCGATTGGTAGAAAAATACACAGTTCCAATTTATTCTTACTTGAATGGTAATACTCAGCACTATGGTAGTTGACTTACCTTGGGGTCTCTGAATTCTAATCCCTTAGTTAAATAAACAAACAAACAAAATACCACAACAGATTGCCAATTTTTGATTGGCATCTCATTTAGAAATAGTCTGAAAGCAAAGTCATTATTGGCATTTTCATTTGATAAAGAAATGTTTCAATTACTGGGCTAAATTACTGTACTACTGGTACCCATTTAGTGATATTTTTCAGCTTGACAAAATTATTGTGGTTGCAGTAGTGGGATTAATAATAGTGACAATGATACGAGTAATATTTTAGACCATATGAATTTTAAGGTTACATGCCAGGAATGGGTCAATACTTAGTATCACACAATCGACTCTACACTATTATAAGCCTTATTTACAGGTCGGAAGCTGTGGCAAAGAGAGGTCCCTGGTTTGGTGCCTGAAATGGTCAGCTTACAGCTGACATTCAGCATGGTTGGTGGGTCCACAGTTGCAGCTATTAACTACAGCTCTATATGAGGATGATTCTTCATTCCCAGAGGCACACAAGCCTTGAATATAATTATTAGAAACCAATTACAGCTGTTGTGTTTTTGTTTTTTAATAGGTGAAAATAATTAGTCTGTATCAAAATAAGTGATCTTTGTACTATTAACATACTTCTTTCTCAATAATAATGCATAGTAATGTGGAATGTAAAGTGTTCTTTTGATAAGAATGAAATCATAGAGGTTGTTAATCAGTTTGATTATGTTCATGACATTATTTTGAAAAGCCTAATTAATTGTGATTTTTAGTATAATTCTGAAGTTGTGATTTTTAGTTAATTTCCAATATTAACTCCTTTGTATTATACCAAAGACCTGGCTTTAAAGTGTTGCTTCATGATTCAAATATGTTAACGTTCTACTGTCTATGAATTATTTCACACCAGGGGCATGCGATCTTTGCTCATCTATTTATCATGTTAAAATAGTTAAAATCACTTAAAAATCACTTGTTGAGGCTAATACTCTTTCTAGACAATGACTATAGTAATTTACCTCTTGTTTAAGAAGCATATACGCAGTACTGAAAGGCCACTGGTCCTTTGCCAGAAACAGGAATGAATATTAGTAAGGGAAAGAATTATAGTTCTGTTTATAATTGACTCCACAATGTAATTTTGTTCAAACAAAGCTCTATGCTTTAATCATGAGCTTACTGTATTAAATTGTTGGTTGATCTCTAGCTCTATCTGGATATTGTAAGATGTGAAATTCTATCTTTTTGTACATGTGTTCAAATGTTATATCTCACCATAATGACCAATCATCGATATAATCTCTTGAGTAATTTTCTTTCTGTATTAAAGCAATATAGAAGGATGAATGTTAAGTCTTCTAATTTTTTCTCTCTCCTGAAGAAGATGATGATGAAACATTTGGTGAAACGTTATTTGTAGATACTGTATGCCTATTTCTGTCTACCTCAATTTACCATTTGTAGAATATATACGCTTTCTAAATAGTGTTTAATGTACTGTAAGTATTCTAAGTTACATCTAGGTAAAAATTCTCTATGTTTTACTATTGAGTAAGGCTTTGCCAGACTTGTAATTCCTGAAAAAATTAACTCTCCTGTGGTAATTGAGAACTTCCTATTTTACGTGAATCATATTTCTTAGCATTTGTTTTTACCTGAATACATTTGGTGGTTATGAGTTAAACAATGTGACACAATTATGCCATTTCAACTTTCTTTTTTTTTTCCAGTCGTGGGGCCTGAACTCTGGGCCTGGGTGCTGTCCCTCAGCTCTTCAGCTTAAGGCTAGCGCTCTACCACTTGAGCCACAGCACCACTTCTGGCTTTTTTCTTTTTGCTTATGTGGTGCTGAGGAATAGAACCCAGGGCCTCATGCATGCAAGGCAAGTGCTCTACCACTGAGCCACTTTCCCAGCTCCTATTTCAACTTTCTTATGATTCAAATTTTTAATTCCATTCCTACATTGGAAAGCATATATTGCAAGCATATACTACAAAAATTGGAGATCATTTTTAAAGTTCAAAAGACTTTTCAGAATGATAAAATAAATTATAAGCTAAGAAAAATATCAATTTTATTCTGTGTAATTACAGTAAGAAAGGAAATTAAAGATGACATATTTTGAAAATTGAAAAGGAAAAGACAAAACTGAAAATCATATTACTTTCACATAAGATATTGACATTGATATAACCCTACAAAGATTTGAATTTATTAAATATTTCTTCTGTATCTTCTTTTATTTTTGTGCAAAATAACATTGGTATAGTAGAACATAGAATGGGCACTTAAGTATAACAAAGAATTGCTTTATCTCTGAGCTTTGTTTATTTTGGCTGGGCAGAAAATGATCTTCAGTGAGACAAAATACAAGTTAGTGGTATAACACGTAGACATTAGTTTGGATGAAGACTCATGTAAAAACAATTAAATGGATGAGGGGGAAAATGAAAAAAAAAAAGAATACAAAAATGCCACTCTTGGTTTTGGTTATTTTGTGAGTTTCACAGATGATTTTTAAAAAATATGTAACACACATAGTTTAATATTAAGTTTGCTTGGGCAGCAAGATCAAGAGAGTAAATTTTCTTGAGTGAAAAAAGATTGTTAGCCTTTGTGAAATTCACAGGCTTGCATCAACTCATTTTTTTTGTTTTCCATTTTTTCCAGGACTCCCATGAACCAACCGTTCCCATATGCTGACATCACCAACATACGCTTTGGAGGAAATAATTGCAACAATTACAAACAGGAAATAATATATATGTTATCTATCTCTATATAAAGTTTTATTTAAAATGAGAGAAATGATAATGCGAATCATATATGTATATATATATGTATATATATATATATATATATATATATATATATATATATATAGGTATACACCATTTTTCTCAGATGGTTTTAGGTTATTTACTGGAAATGCTGATATAAAAATGCCTCCTGATTGCAACATGACTTCCCTTCCCCACTTAAGATTTCAGATTCAGAAGCTTCTGGCAACCCCAGAGGCTGTGCAAGAGCAGACCTTGTAGGTTTATCTGATTATGAGTGTGGGAAAACCAGCTAAACTGACTTAGTTCACTTTCATCTCCCTTAAAACTATGGACACACCACACACACACACACACACACACACACACACACACACACACACACACACGCAACCCTCTTTAAACATTACAGGAATATTCTTTTAAGAATTATAGTCATTTATCACCTCCCCTCCAGTACACCTGTTAAGTGTTGTCAGGCAAGTTCAACTCAAAGTTCTGTGTAGAGGAAGTTTACCTTGCCTATTAATTTACACATAATTTCCTGAATTTAGGTACGGATATTTCCTTGAATTCTCACTTGATTTTAGCTTGTTACGTTTCTTTTGAGATGGGGATCTCACTATTTAGCTCAGACTGGCTTCAAACTTTTTATGCTCCCCCTTGTACCTCCCAAGTGCTGGATAATGGGTGTGTGCCATTGGGGCCCAACTTAATTACCTCCATTATCCTTCAAGACAAATTTAATTTTGTTTTATGCTCTAAGTGTCTTTCTTTCCTCTTTCTTCTTCCTGGCACTTGGAGGCCAAGGCAGGAGAATCTAGAATTCAATGCCAGCTGGAATGCATAGCATCAAGACTGTCTTTAAAAAATCAAGACAACAGTAACAACAAAAACAAAACAAAACAACAAAATATACACCAGAGCCAGAGTAGTGAAGACAAAAGGGATATACAACAGGGAGTTTTTTAAATGGTATAATATTTCAACACAAGTGAAATGGTGGTTGGATAAGTGAATGTTGAGAAATAATTTCTAGTGGATGAGGCGGAGAATGGGGACAGTGAAGTACACTCAGGCATAGCTTAATAATGGGAATAGAGTTTGAGATATGCATTGTTGGGTGACTTGGCAATGGTGCAAACATCATTGAGGGCAATGACATTGATGCCACTGAGTGAAATATTAATCTTAATTACAATAGGGACCACCTATTGTCATTCTGGACTTACTGTGTCATTAGGTGCACATGACTATATTTTAAAATTTTTTCTGTAGTGTCCTAGAAATAAGGACTAGAAACAGATCTCTTTATGTGGTCAGGATTTTTTTAATGTAATTAGTGAATAATGATGTCTGATGGGCAGTGCAGGGAAGCTCAAGATAGTCAAGATGGTCAAGAAAGTCCAGAAGGTTTCCACTCACTATGGAAAAAAAAAAGAATATATAGCAAGTCAATTATACTGGTACAAATGATAAAACAGTAAAACACACACAGTGAATAATCAATATGAAAGAAGATAAAATGAAGTATAATAACCACCAAGTCATTATAAAAAATATAGAATCAAATTCTTTTATTTGAAAGAAAATTAAGAATGTGGTCACCATTCTTATCTTCAATTCCAGTCATGTAGAATTTACAAACAATTCAAACAAAATAATGAATTATACCAATATAAATGATGACCACTGTGCATAATATCTCTACATGGACAGCTACTATTTTATGTATTTCTTTCTTTCTTTTTATTTCCATTTTTTATTTTATTGTGAAAATACTGTACAGAGAGGTTACAATTACATGGGCAAGGTAATGAGTACATTTCTTATCAAGCCTTGTAGCCTCCTCCTTTGTTTCCCCTTACCATCCCTTCCCATCCTCTTCCCACCCCCTACTCAATCCTCCCCCCCTCCACCAAAATTGTAAAGTTCGTTTTTGATATAACAACTTGTACATCTCATTGCTGCAATGGGTCCACCTGTATCCCTATTTAAATGGTTTGTTTTTGCCCTTCCCCTCCACAAATTATACCAACATCAAATACAATGAAAGCAGGAGTTATACTGTGGGGGAGGGAAATACAAAGCAACAAAGGAATAATCTTATAAATATGTTACAAACAATCGCAAGAAAGAAAAAAATTTGAATACATATCTTAGGGTTCATTTCACCTAATATCAAGTTATCTGACCTTTTCTGCTTGTCTCAGACATATACTAGTTATTGCAAATAAGGGAAACCATGGGACCTATGTTTCTTTGGGCCTGGCTTACTTCACTTAATATAATGTTTTCCAAGTCTTTCCATTTCCTAACAAATGGGGCAATGTCATTTTTTTTTTCTGATGGAGGCCTAGAATTCCATTGTGTATATATACCACATTTTCTTGGTCCATTCATCTACTGAGGGGCATCTGGGTTGGTTCCATATCTTAGCTATAGTAAATAATGCTACCATAAACATAGTTGTGCTGGTAGTTTTAGTATGGTCTTGTTTATGATCATTTGGGTAAATACCCAAAAGTGGGATTGCTGGGACATAGAGGACTCTATGTGGAGTCTTTTGAGAAAACTCCATACTACTTTCCAAAGTGGTTGAACAAGTTTACACTCCCACCAACAATGCAGTAAGGTTCCCTTCTGTCCACATCCCCTCCAGCATCTGTTGTTATTAGAGTTCTTGATTCTAGCCATTCTAACTGGGGTGAGGTAGTATCTCAATGTTGTTTTGATTTGCATTTCTTTTATGTCTAGGGAGGTTGAGCATTTCTTCATGTGTCTATTGGCCATCCTTCTTTCCTCTTCAGAGAAGTTTCTCTTTAAATCTTTAGCCCACTTATTTATTGGACAGTTGTTTCTTTGAGGATTTGTTGTTGGGGGATTGAATTTTTTGAGTTCCAAGTATATTTTAGATATGAGACCCTTGTCCGTTGTATGGCTAGTGAAGATCGTCTCCCAATCCGTGGGGTTTCTATTGATCTTGCTATCTATGCCCTTTGCCATGCAGAAGCTCTGCAATTTCATGCATTCCCATTTGTCCAACCTTTCTTATCAAGCATTGTTGCCTCCTCCTTTGATTTTCCCCTACCATCCCTGCCCTTCCGTTCCCCCCACCCCCGCCAAAGTTATAAAGTTTGTTTTTCAACATAGTGTCTTGTACATCTCATTGTTGCAATGGATCCACCTGTATCCTTATTTAAGCAATTTTTTTCTTTCCCTCCACAAATTATACCAACATCAAATACAGTGAAAACAAGGGTTATACCGTGGGGGAGGGATGTGCAAAGCAGCAAAGAAATCATCATAAATATGTTAGAAACAATAGCAAGAAAGAAAAACCATTTGAGAGTTTCGTAATTCTCACCTGAGAGTTTCCACTTGCTTGTTTGATTCATTTCTTTATTTTTACTACTTCAAACAAAGACTATTTATTAAATCCCTAACGTTCTCCAGGTGTTGGGGGGAAATGTATAAATTACCAGTGAAATACGGAAATCTCAGTCCCTAACTTCATGAAGTCTGTTTTCTAATGTTAGAGAGAAATAATAGTAAACTCAATAAAACAAACTCCCTGTTATAATAAGAGTTATGTGAGAAAGTATCAGGTGTCTTCTACAGAGTAACAGGTGACATAATATGGAAAGTGTGATCAGAGAAGGTCACTCTGAAAAACTGACATTTAGCTAAGTTGACTTCAACTTCTGCTAGATAGAAAGTTCGAATTTTCAAATCTGATATTTCACACTCATTCCTCTGTTTCCATCTCAAACTTCACAAAAGATTTAGAAAGAGTTATCTGATTTCCCTCCATAAATGAGAATCAATTTATTTTATTAATTTTTGTCTTCTGTAATTTTTATTATTTATTTTTGAGTCTACAGGCTTAATATGGCTCCTCCTTAAATAGTTTAGAATCTAATCAGGTTTATTGATGCTTAAGTTTTGAAATAACATCTGAAAATAAATAAAAGGAAAAGAATTATTTTTCTTAACCAGCTTTCTAAAAATAACATAAAAAAAAACCTCAAGTAATTTGCTAAATAGGATTCATATTCAAAGAGAAATTACCAATTAACCTTCCCCTGCCACCAAGAGGAAAGACAGCTAGGGAGCTGAAAAGTGAGGAATTCCTTCAGAGGGATCTGATCCATTTTGAGTGATGCCCTTGCTAAAGGCAATACTTAACTGGAAAGAAAATCTCAGTCACTGATTCCACTTAAGTTTAGAACCTCTGAAGGGCTGAAAGGAAGAGAGCTCTGTTTGTAGAGAGGAAAAACAAACAATCAAAACAAAAGAAAGAACTGGTTAACCAAACCTGCAGAGCATCAAGTCTGTTTTCTGTCAATGGGTTTAGACTTGGCTCTTGATAGGACCAAGATTATTTTATTTTGAGCTTAGGCAGTGGTGAGATAGAATAGTCAAACATTGTCTAAGCTGTATAACCTTTATTGGCTGATCAAGAGAGAATGTAATATTTACGTTAGAATCAAATGCTTTCCTGCTATTCACATATTTTGTGCAGTGCCAACTGCTTCTCCTTGGTAGGGTACGTTGTCCTTATGTCAACTACAGAAGCAGCATATTTTAAGAAAATCTTCACATGCAAATCAAAAATAGAAAGCAAAGAGCTAGTGTTCTCTTTTCACTGCTCCTGTAATACTGATTCACTGCATCGCTCTCTTCTGCTTTCATGTATAATGAATAAGTTTGAAACTCTTATATGTGTTTGTCTTTAGATTATGAGCTCCTTAAGGGATATTGTTTACTTCTGTAATGTCAGTGCTAGATCTTATCTGACCTACTTAGAAAATGTTAAATCTAAAGCTGTTAGAAATGCTTGGCTAACTTTCTATTTTAAATGCACAAGCCCACCCTCAAATTTGGATGTTTATCCAATTTTCTCTAATAAAATTATCATCATGTTTGTCAATGATTTTTATGACCCCCGGTGACCAGTATTGTACCTATCAGTAGCATTTTGGATGGTTAGCTGTTCTCTCCACTTGGAAACCTTTTCTTTGTGTAGCTTCTAGAAGAACAAAAGCCTTTCCCCAGCCTCCTTGTTGCTGTCTTTTCTCATGATCAGGACCAGGAGCCTCTCCATCACTATTCCTTAAATGATCTATTTCTTCTCTCTCAAGTCTATGAGGGATATCCCCTTTGAACATCAGCATCATTCTTGTGGGAGCTT
The DNA here is from genome assembly GCF_024711535.1 of Dipodomys merriami. Taxonomy (NCBI): domain Eukaryota; kingdom Metazoa; phylum Chordata; class Mammalia; order Rodentia; family Heteromyidae; genus Dipodomys; species Dipodomys merriami. The sequence continues at coordinate 97,971,674 of NW_027203381.1, read as the reverse complement.
TTGCTTGGTAACATAATTGTTACCTCAGTGTAATCCATTGTTAGGGAATCCCAGTTTTTTTCTCAAGTCTTTATCTTTCCCTTCTCAACAACAAACACCAACACATCCATCTGTGTTCCCAAATCTTGAAGTGTGTTTGAGTTCATTGTCTGCTACATCATGAGATGAATTTAGTGGAAAGTTTTATTTCTTTACATTGAGCAAATAGAAACTGTGTGCTTATAACCGTGAATAAATACCATCCAAATTAGTGTGATTTCTTCTTTGGAACATCACAAAAACTTCCTAATTTCCCCATTCGTACACTTTCTTCCCTGTATTGTATTCTTGGCACAGCTACAGGAGTGTTCTATTAGCTTGGACCAGATCATCCTGGTCTCCTCATCAGACTCTCCATTGACTTTCATTGGCAGAATAACAACAATATGCTTAAGATGGCTCATGAAAGGTTGTGTGATTGCACCCCAAACCTCTCTAATCTCACACTTTCACTTGTACACTAAGTCTGTTCTCTAGGCCATTTTTCCTTCCTCTTTAGGTTACCTATGATCCTTGAAATGGATGAAATACTTCCTGGTCCCAAACAATTTCAATGTTTGTTGCCTTTTCTCTGTGATGTCAAATTTTAATTTTTCAGTGAACACACCTTCACTGAAGTGATTGAAATTAAAATAAAATAAAACAAAACCACCCCATTCCCCTTTTTTTCCTGTCCTTCCTATATCTATTTTTGTGAGTGATACTACTTATCATAATTTATAAAGTTTGCATCTTTATTCTAGTGTATAAATCATTGCAAGTATTCTACCAGAGTATAAAGTCTTTATGGAAAAGGATTTTTCTTAATATATATTTTTATTGTAAAGGTACTATACAGAAGGGTTACAGTTACATGAGTAATGAGTACATTACCCATAGAGCATTGTTACCACCTCATTTGTTTTTCCTCTACAAACCCTTCCTTCCTACCTTCTAACTCCTCCCTTAACTCCTCCCTCCCCACCCCCAAGTTGTAAAGTTTGTTTTCAACATAGTGTCTTGTACATCTCATTCTTACAATGGGTCAACCTGTTTCAGCATTTTGTTATTTCCTTTCCCCTCCCAAATTAGAAAAATGTATATACAAGATGCAGGGCACTGGAATCAAATACAACAGGGGTTGTACCATGGGGGGAGAACATACAAAAGAAACAAAAAAATCACATAATACATTATAAAGTACATTAAAATCAACAGCAACAAAGATAAACCCTCTTGTGTCCCTATCTTGGAGTTCATTTTGCTTAGCATCATTTTATATGGTCATATTACACAGTTTTTTTTATACCTTTTCTGCTTGTCCTAGACATATACTAGTTATTGCAAGTAAGGGAAATATGGGACCTATGTTTATTTGGGGTCTGGCTTACTTCACTTAACATAATGTTTTCCAAGTCTGGAAAAGGATTTTTTTTGTGTGTGTTTCTCCATTTTGTGTCCCCAGAACTTAGAACTGTGTTCAGCACATACAGCAGGGATTCAGAAAACACTTCTGTTATGGCTATTTTATTAGAAAAAAAATTGAAGTGGTTTATTTACAAAGTTTAGAACATTTTATTTAATTTGGTTAAATTGCTGAAAAAATGTACTTTGTCAATATGATATGTAGATTCAGCCTACAAATTCAGGCTCACCATTTAATGGTATCATTAATTAAGTTGCTGGAAATCCAAGAATGGTAGGGAGAGAAAATGTGTCAGAATTTAGACAACTCGGGTGGGTGTGGAATTTTATACCTGCAACCCTTGCTCTTAGGAGCCTTCCATGAATTATACAGTCAATTTCTGTCCATCCTATGTTTTAAATTGAGACCTTCTCTCATAAAAGAGAGGAAAAAGAAAAACAGAATATAAACAATTCTTTCTCCATTTGTAAGGTAGAAGCTAAAATACTGGCTCAAACAGTCTGAGTAGAGAGAAAATGACTCTCAGGGGACAGATTTCATTGATTTCAACATTCCAGGTTTTACCTTTCAAAGTTGTTGGTGCAGGCAATTGGTTCTAGGAGAATCAGTGAGCCCTATGGCTGAATCACAGGATAGGAGTACCCCATTCTTCAGTATTCTTAGTATCCATAGGAACATTGTTTTTCCTTCTGAGACTTACTGAGAACAGGTCCTGAAAATAATTGTTTATTATTAAAATAATCTTAGCAGATGAGCAGAATAGCTCAATTGCTATATACATGTGATCATATAAGCGAAATGAACTCCAAGACATGAACACAGAGATTTTTCTTTGTTGTTATTGTTCTCGATGTATTACGTGATTTCATTTTTTTCTTTTGTGTCCCCCTCCAGCCCATGGTTTATCCACTTCTGTTACAGTATTTGATTTTGTTACCCTAGGTATTGTATATGTGTTTATCTGAACTAGGAAATGGAAGGGAACAACAAAATGGTGAGACAAAGGACAAAGAGGGAACCTATGTAATAGCAAAACTCACAAGAGAATATGTTAGAAATGATCTGTACAACTTGTGGGAGGTTATTGGTAGGGAAAAGGAAGAAAAATGAGGGAGGGTAACAAGTTAGACAAGAAATGTAATCACTACCTTACTTATATAACTGTAGCCCTTTTGTGCATTACCTTGACAATAAAATTAAAATAAAGTCAGTGAAATTTTAATGATTCTGAAAGGAAGAAAGCAAATGAAAATATGTTTTAGTTCTGGGATGAAACTACCACTGTATTGTAAGACCAACTAGAGACAATTGGGTAGTGCAAGGTGTCGTAATTGTGCTTTCATTACTTAATTCCTCTTAGAATTAACTTAGCATCTAGCATTTTCATTTGTTAGCATATAAGTTAACAAAATGGATACTTGAGAGGTGAAGGGGATCCCAAGGTCGTGTGGTTTAGATGTGTACAAGACATAAATGTGAACCTTCAGTGTTTAACTTTGAAGCTTTTGCTCATATCAATATTTCTTCTTCCTTGTTGACTGTGGCTGTACATTAGAATATCCTGAGAACCTTTTAAGAATATGAGGCCAAGCTGGGTGCTGGTGGCTCATGTGTGTAATCCTAGCTACTCAGTAGGTTGAGATCTGAGGATCACGGTTCAAAGGCAGCCTGTGCAGGAAAGTCCGTGAGACTCTTATCTCCAATAATCCATGAGAAAGCCGGAAGTAATGCTGTGGTTCAAGAGGTAGAGCTCTTGCTTTGAGCTGAAGAGTGCAAGGACAGTGCCCAAGCTCAGAGTTCAAGCCCCAAGACTTGCTCAGTGGCAAAGCACTTTCCTAGCATAGGTGAGACTATGAATTCAATCCTCTATACACATTTAAAAATAATACCCTTAGTGATCCTGGTATAATATATATACTTTAGGAAACAGTTATAATTATTTGTCTTTTAAGGAAATTTTTTCAAGGGAATTTGTCAGCAAATTATGATAGTGAAACTGCTATACAATAGTGAGGGTTAGTAGATAAAATGGTATATTGTAACTTTTATTTTGTTTTGATTTTGTTTTTGTGCCAGTCATGGGGCTTAAGTTCTGAGTCCGAGCTTTTGTGCTCAAAGCTGGTGTTCTACCATTCCAGCCACAGCTCCACTTCTGGCTCTTTATTTTGGTGATTAATTGGAGATAAGAAGCTCATTGAATTTCCTGCCCAGGCTGGCTTTGCACAGCAATCCTCAGATCTCAGCCACCTGAGTGGCTAGACCTACAGACACAGCCTGTGGTGCCTATCTACAATTGCTTTTTACCATGAGGTACAGGATCAACAATTTAAGTCGTATCTGAGAACTTGGAAGAAATGCCAAAACACTGAATCAGAAACTCCAGAAGAACCTGAAAATCTATTACAACAAACAGTAATTCAGGCTGAAGTTTGAGTCCTCTTAACATAGAGATTAAGAGACTTGGCTTTGGGCTTTAAAAGTTCTAGATTTTTAACTGGCTTTCAACACTTGTTAGCTACACTAAGTCAAGTAAATCGACATTACTAAGCTACATTTTCCCCAGATATAAAGAAAGAGTAATGTTATTTACTGTTCTGACAAATAATGGGAAACATTTTAAATCACTTGATTCATATCCAATATTCAGTAAGTAGTAAACAATACCAGAGGGTAAATATTCTAGAAAAGGTAAGAAAGAAAGGAGCTTAAAGATGATCTTATTTTAAAAGATCTGCAGAAGAAAATAATGGGAATATACAATATAAAACACAGTTGTATGAACATATGAAGCTTTAGTAGACTTTAGAAGGCAGCTAAGATTGAAGGAATAGACAAAATTGTCACACTCAGTAAATTTTAAGTTCTATTTCTGCATAGACTGTAAATAATTAAGATACATTTCTGGGTTATTAGTAGGTATAAATAATATTAACATTTCTTATTTTTCTATATTATTTTATAAAAATTTACTGACATATAGTTTTACTAGCTTGTAAATAGTCTTTGAATGTTTGGATGAAAGCAGCATTGTTTATGAAAACTCTTAACAACAAAGAGATTCAAGTCTAGAATGAGGATTAAGTACATTTCTTTTTACTTCAACCTTATTCCCTCCTGCTTCCTTAAAGATCCAGTGTCTAAAAGCAAATCAATGTTTCTATCAGGAAGAAGGGAGATATTCAGAGAATGGAGGGAGTCCTGGGATATTAAGTTAGATTAACTTGTTTCCACTGGAATTTTTCTTTTGTAGTTTAGTGACAAATTTGCTATGTGTTCATATTTGGGGACATGTGTATGTTTATGGGAGTGTTTAAAGTAAACTTATATGATTACCAAAGGTTATTGTTTACATTAAATCACATAGCATGACATTATTTCATATTTTTACAAATCATAAATTAGTAATAAATGACTTCAGTCTTTTAGAATGTGTATTATTGGATATAACATTGTGACTGAAATTGTCATATATTTTCAGAAAGGAATTGAGCTCAGGCTTGGTTCCTTTGCTCCTGACAATGGTGTATGCAAATGAAATAAAATTCTGGAGAGGCATGGTAACTTTTAAGAGACAATAAATGTTAAAGCTTACTTAGATATAGGAAGATAGAAAGTATAAGTTATGATGGAAATATTGATCCAAGAATTAACAAAGTTTTAATTTAAAATGTCCCCAGTGAGCTCATAAGCTAACCACTTGATTCCACAGCTAGTGGTTGTGTATTATTTCTTTGCAAGTTTTGTAAAACTTAGGAGGTGGGTACAAGCTGGAAGAAGTAGGTGAGTGGGGCAGATTTTGATGCTTCATGTGCCTTTCTTTCTGTCCTCCATAAGATAAAACTTGCTCTGACCTATGTTTCTGCCTCATAATTTTCCACCCAGGGACATAATAGAATCAAGTGAAAATGGATGGAACTTTCTGAGAGCATGAGCCCCAATTTTTCCTTCTCTAAGGTATTTTGTCACTAGGAAAATAGAAGTGCCTAACAGATGAATATTTGCACAAAACATGAGAGCAGAGAATATTTCATATGTATCCTTACACATACATTTTATAAAAGGTTCTTAAGAACATATTAGAATACTTGAGAGAATAATACCAGAACAATTTATGCATTGAACTAAAAGATTAATTTATGGCTTCACATTCCTGAAGTACATAGAACAAAATGGTATATCTTGTTATCTGGCTTGTCAGAATTCAACTATGATGTTATCTATGCTGCATTAAAATATTTGGTGGATCAAATGATATGCTGTAGCATAGAAAATTTTGACTTGGGGTTCTGGTATCAATCTCAATACAATTCTTTTTGTTTAATGAAAAAGTTCCATGGGCATATATGCATCTGGATAACAAAATAGGAGAACCTCAGTTTATGCTTTTTTTGCGGGGGGGTCCGGTCATTGGGCCTGAACTCTGGGCCTGGGCGCTGTCCCTCAGCTCTTCAGCTCAAGGCTAGTGCTCTACCACTTGAGCCACAGCGCCACTTCCGACTTTTTTCTTTTTTGCTTATGTGGTGCTGAGGAATCGAACCCAGGGCCTCAGGCATGCAAGGCAAGCGCTCTACCACTGAGCCACCTTCCCAGCCCCTCAGTTTATGCTTTTAAGAAATTTTCAGCAATAAATCACACTAAGACCATAATATCATGAGTTCCATATTAGTACTCTGAATGTGTCAATTTTCTTTTATATATTTGTTAAAATGAGAGTTTTATTGTTTAATTTTATCCTGGTTGTCTTTAATTTGTCAACAATATTTGAAACACTTGTAAGTCTAACTTGTCCTGGTAATTAAAAATAATGAGATAACCATAGTTACTAGTGTATCTTGAATACTCCTAGCTGAGTTAGAATATGCTCTAATCCCCAAGATCAGGCTAAGGTTCTCTCTCTCTCTCTCTCTCTCTCTCTCTCTCTCTCTCTCTCTCTCACTCTCTCTGTCCCTTTCTCTTCCTCTCTATCCCTCTCTCTCCCTCTCCCTCCCTCTCTCTTTCTCTCATTCTCTCTCACTCTTTCTCTATCTCTTTTCTGTAAAATACCTATTAAAATGGTTTCATGCCTAGTTGTAAGGCTTGATTCACTTACATATTAATCAAAATTCTGTTGGCATGAAGATCTATTTGGTCCACAATATGTTCCCAATAAATATTGTATTAAATAATTAATATTTAATTAATATATGTATTTAATATATTAATATATGTATTTAATAATTAATATTGTATTAAATAATTACATGTTTCCTAAAACTGTTGTTTCAAAATAACACATATTGGGTGGCTGAAAACAAAATAATTTTTAAAATTCACTTCTGGAGACTAGAGACCTAAAAAAAGCTGTTGGTAACCCAACTGGAGTTCTGAGGAAGACTCTGTTTCATTGCTTCTTTCTTGTGCCCTGTGGTTAGTAGCAACCCTTGCAATTCCTTGGTTGAAATGTACATAGGTAATTCTTGTTTGCTTCTTTCTGCATGTGATGGTCTCTTTTGTGCATATGTCTTTTCTTATAAGTTATTAATTATTCTTGATAAAGGCATGCCCTGTGACTTCATCATAATATGATTACATCTGCATACTCTATTTTCAAATAAAGTCAGATTTACAGGTATGAGGCATTTGCATTTCCACATGTCTAATACTTAACAGTATTCAACCTGCAACAGTAGTTCTCCAGTGAAGTGTTCTTCTAAGGCTGTGTTGATATGAAATACATTCTTAAACATGGGCAGATTACTTACAGATTTCTAACTAGCTCAATATTTAGCCTTCAAACCAAAAAATGGTCATAGAATGACCATAGAATGACTTGTCTGTTTTTTAAAACACACTTACTTTAAAGCCCCCCCCCCCAATTTGATGTAACCATCAAATGTAGTTTGTTACATGGGCACAGCTTTAATTCTAGAAAGGATAAATCCATCTATAGCAACTTCTGAAAATATTATGCCCAAATAGATGTATTGAATTATGGATTGCTGATTTATATATAACTCAAAGAATGATATTTGTAATTTGGGTCATTTTTATTTGGAATCCAAGGAGGTAGCAAAAACTTATTACTTGGCAGTTAGCAATGGGTTGATTAACATGTAAATTTCATTCTAGGTTAGGCAAAATATGCATCTATTATTTTTTGGTTAATCAAATTGAGCTTTTTTAATTTTAATAAGATGCAACAATAATTGAGTGATTTAAAATGTGCAATTTAATAGTTAACTAGTTTGTCATTAAATGAGGTTCCAAATATTCCCTCAGATACAAGGGTCTAATGGGCAGTTGGCAGAGGATGGGACCTGGAAATGAGACATGTTGGCACAAGCTTTTGTGTGTGTATATGCAGTATGTACCTCTGTGTGTATGTGTTGTATGTGTATGTGTGTTTGTCTATCTGTTGCAAATACCCTTAGTTCATATGTTTTGGATCAAATTGGGTTTGAAAATCCTTTGTTCTATGCATTTGGTGAATACAGTGATGCTGCGACAAGTAGGTGTTTTTTAACTATCAAAAGATAGGTCTACTAGCTGTCCAAATTAATGGTACTTTAGTGTTTGCAATTTAAGAGCCTCACAAGGGGTTTTACTATTTTTCTTATTCTGCTACACCAGTAGGGGGAGGTCACACATTACTTTTTGGTGGTCTTCAAAAATATTTCTTTGGACATTTTCTTAAGAAGATCTATCTTCTTGTTAAGAAAATCAACTAATTTAAGAGAGAATACTTGTGGTCATGATTCTCCTAAGCACACTAGCATTAGTTCATAAAAATCCTTGAACTGTAGTTCCTACTTTTTCTAATTAAGGCATATGTGAAAGACATGAAATATTCCCGGTAAAGTTGCTGTTGTTGTTTTTTAATGATATGTATGATTTCAAAATGCTAAGTCAATTTGTGACATCAGACACATGATTACTTCGAGTACTATTGGAAAATGTATAGAATAACTCTTAGTTATTAAAAGTAAGTTATTTAATGTTTGCTACCATCTGCTTGGTGTTTGAAAACATCTGAAGAAGAAAGAAAACATTTTAAATTTAAGATAACCCCTAAAATAGCTCCTTTCCAACAGAAAACACAATATGGGGAGTGTGTGGCTATTGTTTCTGAGTATGAGAGCTGATTGGTTCACATTGCGTGTGCTCTGTAGGAAATTACTCTGATGCTTAGAAGGCTGGTAATGGGACTATTTGTGTTTGTATATTGTGCAGTTTTGAGTGATATAGAGGCATAACAAATTATTCTTTAAGTTTTACTTTTCGCTGCTGAGTTAATCATGTTCTCTGTTCCATCAACAATTGTTTTCCTCTCATTTTTGTAAAAGTTGAGCATCTTCACTTAGTGTTATTATATCGTTCTGTTTACTACATCTGGTAGCAATACACTCAAACGATCATTCCACAGCAACACATAAAAGGTCGCAAAAATAAACATTCAAAATAGAAAGATCTTACTTATAACAAGTATACAAATTGAGTTAGATGTCTGAAGTAATAACAGTTGGAATGAGTTCATCTCATTCTCTGTGAACTCACCTATTTGAAATTTGTTTTCTGTATTTTTAAAGTAAGTGGTTAGATAATATTCATGTTTGACATCATAATCTCTGAAGCATGATTGGTTTATTGCCAATTACATTTGAATGTTAAAAATTACAGAGAAAATGAATCAAAATAATGATAAAATATTTAGCAAACGTATCAAATTAAAAATAAAGAATTAAGATTTTAATCAACAAATAGAACAAGATCTGGGTGTTGATGCCTCATGTCTATAATCTTAGCTAAATAAAAGGCTGAGATTTGAAGATCACAGTTCAAACACAACCCCAGTAGAAAAGTTCAGATGACACTTATATCCAATAAACTTCCAAAATCAAGTTGAAAAGGGATTCATTGCCCAAGTTGTAGAGCAGTAGCTTTGAGCAAAAGCAACCCTGAAGAATAGCTCCCAGGCCCTGATTCAAACCCAGGACCAGCACCAAATGAAATGAGACATGGGGCTTTAAAATTTCACTTTGCATACCAAATCTGTGTAATTTATAAATGGCATATTTTGTAAATTCTTACTTATTTTATACATGCCTACACACAGATCTCCTGAATTTTGGAGAACATAAAGAGTTTAGGTATTTCCAAATACCTGTGTTTCCAAATTGTAAAGTGTTAAACAGATGTGTACTAGCCAAGCAAATGACCCTCCAAATAATATTCCAAAGCTATATTGAATTAATCCCAAGTGATTGATAAAATATGAATGACATTAGTATTTTATATCATTTGGCAAACTTCTCTTGATAAGGGTTAAAATTTTTAACATTCTGTCCCAAAAAGAATGTACTTTTCTTTCAAATTCTTGTTCAGCAACTAACTTTTAAAAATGTTGAGATATTAAAAATATTCCAACCTGATGCAGGTTAATTTTATTCATTTATGCAAAATAATAAAAAATTATATTTAGATATTGTCAAAAAGATACATAGAATAAATAGCAATTAATTATTAAGAATCATCCAAACCATAAAATCATGTTGAAAATGTGGAGTAAGCAGAGAAATTACCAATATGTAGTCATTTTCTTTTAGATTCTATGTTCTTGAATAGCCAGGTTAAAATTCTGTTTTCTCATTGGTCTTCTAAGAATAACTTCCCTTTAATAGCAGCTAAATTAATGTTTCAGATTAAACAGGTTTCCATTTAATTAAGACAAAGGTTTAATTTGAAAATGTAATCACAAAAAAAATCACCAGATTTTTAGCTTTGCTGATTGGAAGTCAGTGCTGATATTATAATAAAGATGGCATGATACATTATAAACTCAAATTCATGAGTCTTTTTTTTTTTTAATAATTTTTTTTCTTTGGTTGGTCATGGGGCCTGAGCTTTGGGCCTGGGCACTGTCCCTCAGCTCTTCAGCTCAAGGCTAGTGCTCTACCACTTGAGCTACAGCTCCACCTCTGGCTTTTTCTGCTTATGTGGTGCTGAGGAATTGAACCCAGGGTTTCATGCACTCAAGGCAAGCACTCTATCACTGAGCCACCTTCCCAGCCCAATTCAGGAGTCTTATATTCCTAAGAATCATCTGAATTTCTTGTCATTTTAGATTATAAATTCTCATATGCTCATGTTACCATGCTTTGTTGTAACTTAGAAGCATTAATATACTCTTACCAGACCAAGTCAAAACAAAACAAACCAAACCAAACCACGTACCCTAAATATACTGGGGCTCTCAGCTAAAATGTTCATTATCATTTAATATTACAGAAATGTATATGTTGGGATTAAGTGGCCTGAAATTGAAAGACATAAGATAAAATAGAATAATATAACCTACTACAATCATATTGTGCCAATATGCAGGCAGGGCACAGAGAAAATACACAACAGGTTTTGAAACCAACCAAATTAATCACAGCATAAGCTAGAAAAGAAAGAAGGTAGATTGCTACGAATTGGGTCATGCTGTGATGAAGGAAACAGATCTGATCATTTGATTACTAGCCCATAGGTACAGAATTGCAAACTCATTCTAACTGACTATCTTTCAGTAATATAGTTTAGGAGTTTGTGTAGAATATATAATACATACACAATTCACAGTTTATTTTACAGTGAAGCCCGAAACCCAATCAAGATCATACAAATGTGAAATAAACTCTGAACTATTTTATGATACACAGAATATAATAATAAAAATGGTAGTAGTGCAAAATTAGAAAACAATGTAGTAAAAAAGAAAAAAAAGAAGGGAAAAAGAAAACAATGTAGTAGCTCTTAACAAACACACTGATAGCCGGGTTTTTCTTTTTTTTCTTTTTTTCTTTTTTTGTCGGTTGTGGGGTTTGAACTCTGGGCTTGGGCACTATCCCTCAGCTCTTCAGCTCAAGGTAAGTGCTCTACTGCTTGAGCCACAGCACCACTTTCACTTTTCTAGTGGTTTATTGGAGATAAGAATCTCAGGGACTTTCCTGCCCAGACTGGCTTTGAACCACTATCCTCAGATCTCAGCCTCCTGAGTAGCTAGGATTTCAGGTGTGAGCCAGCGGCTCCCAGCTTGATACCCGGATTTTATGAAGTATATATATGGTAATTTATTGAGAGGTAGTAAGACAGAGTAGTTCTTTGAAATCAGAGTGATTTTGAATTGAACTTTATATCTAGCATTTTCTTGTTGATATACAATTTATTCTCTTTATCTCAGTTTCCTCATTTATAACATCAACTTCATCTGACTTCTGTAAAAACAAAATGAAATGATAAATGGATTACTGGAATGGGTTGATGGATAGATAGCACTAAATTAGAAATAGTGCTTTCTATAACTAGAACATTATTTTCACTACTTGAAATCTTCATATTTAGAAATGAATATTTTCTTTAAATGGCTATTAAATGCATTAAATTTCCATATTTTTTATTCTACAATTATGATATAAACAAGTTACCATTAAAAGAATATTGGTATTTCACTGTTTTCAATAGTCTGTACAGTCTGAATATTTTGGAACACCCCATTACGTGATCCAAGACAGAAACTTCTGCAGTTTTATGAGATATTGATAGCATGACTTCTGAATGCCATGATGTGTTGTCATAGTTTTGATTACTGTAAAAGCCAAAGAAGAAATTAATAGTCAAAACAATGCATTGATATTACCTGACTAAATGAAGTATAGTCCCTCTGTATATCCCCTTTATAATAACAAAGTAAATTAATTAAAAGAAGACTGCATTGAAAAAAATGAATGGATATTTGAATAATTTTGTTCCTCGCTCTTTGCTAGTCGTTAGAACAAAGAATGAAAGAAGAACTTATAGACAAAAACTAACACCTTACATAATTGTTTCTTTTCTTCCTTTCTTAAATATTCCCTTTTATCAGAAAGAACTAAATAATCTACAGATTAATTTTGTTCTCTCACAAAAACATCCACTGATGTCTTAAATTCCAGTGTCTCAGAGTGTAAATTTGGTTAAAAATACTGTAATTACATAGGAGAGGTTTTACTAGGGGTGGTCCATAAACTAACACACTTGTGTCCTTATTTTTTAAAAAAGTTTAGACACAATGATTCATACAAGGAAAACACTATGTAGGTCTGAAAAATTAGATTGGGATGATGCAGTTGTAGGACTAAGAATAATAAACATTACAAGCAAATCACAGAAACTATGAAAAGAGCATAAAACTTTCTCAAAGTCTTTAGAAGTAATCAATACTGATGAAGTCTTAATTTGAATTTTAGTCTGTAGGACCGGGACCTAGTAACATTCTGTTGTTTGAGTCACCAGTCTGAAGTTCTTTTCATAGTAGCCCCAGCAAACTAACAGACTATCCTTATTAACTAAAATGTAAATTCTGAGCAGTTGTATAGAAACATGTATTAGGGTTCTATGGTTGTGAGTAAAGTACCTCAGTTTGACAGCTGAATACAGTACATATCTGTAACGTATCTTCTATAGGTGAAGAGTCTAGGTCTAAGATAGCTGGTCCTCTGCTCATTTTTCTTACAATGCTCGAATCAAAGTAGTAGCCAGGATAGTTTCTCATGTGAAGAATTTACTGGGGCAGAATCCATTTCCAAGGACATCAGATTGCTGACAAGATGTTTTCCTTTGTGCCTTTTTTCTGAGGTATTCTTTTTTTTTTTTTTTTTAAATATATCTACAAGTTTGCTAGGGGCTCTTCTCAGCAACTTTAGGGTATCTACTGATCCGTATTTGCTACACCCATACTCACAAGTTCATATCATGCTGTTTGTCTTTCTAAGCTTAGCAGGAAAATCTTTTCCACTCCACGTTATGACAACAGAGCCTTATGTGTCAGATAATCATGTTAACATCAACTGTGCCATATTTTATTACTAAGATTTGCAGGTTCTACCCAAACTTAGGTGAGAGCAATTATACACAGATGTAACTCAGTGGGGCAACTTCAGGGAGGGTGATCATACTATCTAGTGCATATCTCATACTAACAGAAAACACAATTGTCATTCACTTACACATGAATACACATTCATGAGGAAGATCAGCTGTTCAACTAGAGAAAAAAAACATTGCAGAGCCTTTCAGAATCTACAACTCTGGTATGGCTTATTTTAATCAAACCTAGGAAAGAAATACTGAACTGCCATTGTACTATGGTTTTTCCAAATTTTCTCATGCTATGATTGAACTTGTTATTTATGAGAAAGACATACTGAAACATTTCTGTAGTACAGCAGAAAGGTAAAACATTTCTATGTATAGGAAAAATAAATGAGAATATTTTAAATTAGAAGAATCAAAAGAAGGAAAATAAAATTGACTAAAATATTGATGGATTTTAATTATTTTTCAACAAGAGATATGTATAAATGTAGTTATAAGCCAAAGATACTAGTATTCTAGATGAATTTTGAAAATTTTAATTAGATACACCTGGCAAATAAATCTCAACGCTTAGAGGTATTTATCTTGGAGATATTTAGATATTATGATTCAGTTATAACATACATGTGCTAAATGACAAAACTGTACTTCAGTTTGTACACTTTTATGTACACATTCAATAAATTAAAGGATAAAATACTTTAAAACGTACAACCTTATATGTGATCTAATTCTGAAATGTAATGGGCTACACTCTCCACATTTCATATTTATTAGTTTGTAAAGCCTTTTCTGAATTTGTATATTGTTTAGAACAAATAGACATTTTATTCTGCAGAGTGAAAATTAAAATGTACATACCATAAAAGAGGGTCAGTCAGCAAGGATTGCTTTCTAAATTTTATGTCCCCAGACAGCCATTAGGCAGCCAGCAGAAAAATGCATTTTGAAGCCATGGATTCTCCAGTTTTTATCTCTGACATTATGTTGAGAGTCGACAGATGGAAGCCCAGCAGCAGACATGCAAAGTGGATGCCAAATGAGGCACATATACATAGCAGAGTGGTGCCCTGCCCAGGTGGTCATCTTCTCCTTCCCAGAACCTTTAACATGGCTCACTCCAAACTTGACTGTGCTGTAGCGATATTGACATGTTCTTCAGTCATTGGTGAATGTCAGTGGGCTCTTGGCTCTCTGCATCAGGAACTTTAGTATGCTCTCTGCTCTGTACATATGTCCAAGTTGGCAGCCAGTTGGCATGGCTGCTGATGTGTCTCTATCTGTCAGATCTTCTCATCACCTTTGGGACAAAAATAGACGATATGAGTATGTCAGCAAGAACGTTATCATTGGCTGCGGATAGATATCTAGGGAAATTAAATTTTGGAGTTATTTTAGGAGTAACTTCACAAATTATCATCTCAACCAAGGAGTGATCTGTGTTTTGGAAGGAGGAAAAAAATCTTATTGAAATAGGAAAACCTTCATGGTAACTTTAGCTAAGACTTCCATCATTGTTAATCATTATAGAGTGAACCACACCTTGAACAATTGATCTGAAGAGAGTACATATAACTCATGCTTATAGAACACTGGAACACCTTTTCTACAAACCATTATGCAGGAAATTAAAACAGATAAAAATGAAATTAAAACATAGATAATGTTATGAAACAGAATCATGCAGATGTTCTAAATACCCACTGCCGCCAGTGTTCATTTTTAAGAGGATAGGATTGCTTTCATACTCACATGCAGATATTTACATTTATTTCACATTGGTCCTGTTACCTAGCTAATAGAAGACACCCAAGTTATTTTTGCCTCAAATTTATCATTTGACCTTGAAATAATTGGGTGAACTAGTTCCAATTTAAATTAACTTCTCCATCATCTGCTCATATCAATGATGTTATCTTTAATTGTTATATTCATTCATCCATTGAGTCACACAATAATATTTACTGAACCCTTTATCTTCTGTCCAATGTTTTAAGTATGTCCCCTAATTATGCTCCATAATTTATTGCATGAAATTATGATCTATTCATTCAAGGAAAATACTTCAGAAATATCCTTGAATTTTTCTTGAAGTTATCCCTCACATATAATCAGTTCTTAAGGTATCAGTTTTTAGGGGTATTTCTTAACATCACAGATCCGTTATTCTATTTCCAAAAGCTACCTCTTTTATGTATTGAAGGGTACTGAATGATTCCAATTTTAGGCTATAGACCAGTGTCACCATATATTACCATTTTCAGTCCTGGGGAGATTAATTATGGTATTGTAAGAATAGGAATGTATTTTCATTTTGCATTAGGCAAAAGGTTGAATGTGTTTCATACTTATATATGGAGAAAATATACTTTAGAACTAAATATATTATTTGGCTGATAACTTTTATACCAGAAATTGAAATCTTAAACCTGAACTTTTCTTCATTGGTCATGACAGAACGGTAAAACAGAAGAGAGATGAATTGTGTTTCTTGAACAACCTAAAACTAGAATATCATTTCTACGATATAGATCATGGAGATTTATATCTGAGTCCCAGTTTGATGGGAAGGATAAAAAAATCTACCCTTAATATGTAATAAAATGTACATCTCAAGCAAACATGGCACTTGGACACTGAAAGACCTTCTATAGTGACAGAGACTCATTGACAGTCTCCAAATTAGCCTACATTTCTGTGCCTTTGTATATGGTGCATTATTACAAATGTTTTTCCTCTTTCTTTCTCTCCATTGATTTACCAAATATATATCTGCACTTTAAGTTCTGGAAATTTGTGTGAATTAATTAATTCTGAATCATTTATATTTTATGTGAAACATTACCAAGGTTTGTCTTTATTATTATTATAATAAAATGATAATAGTCTCCAGGAATATAATATTTGTTGTGAAAAGCACCCTGGTACCAGGATAAATTCTTTATATGTATTTTCTCTAAACAATCATCAGAGTAGAAATGTATTTTATGAATCTTTAAGATAGAGAAACTGGAGCTCAGGGGTGATAAATTATTTACTGGGGTTTGCATAGTTTTGAGCCGTTGAAACTGAATTCAAGTTCAGATTGATCTGTAACCAAGCCCATCTATTCATAAAATTGATCTCTCCTCTTATTGAAAGAGGTAACACAGGTAATTTTAATTAATCTATCATTTCTCACTTATATTCATCCTGAAGATTAATTTTATTATTTATTTGCTATTGCTTGTAGATTTCTTGTCTGGATTCCATACATGGTATAATGCACAGTAAATTTTCAGTGAATGAATCACTGAATCTTGATCAGTTCAATAACCTTGTGAACACTTTCTTCTGGTTGAAAAGCATGCTTTACAAGATTTCTGTTTTTAAATATGGGAGTCTGGTATTCATACCTCTGTTAACTACTTATTAAGGTTCTGGAAGCTTGAAACTAATAATGAGTGAAACATTTGAAAAAATATCAAGCAAACTTATATACTAGGAGGTGGTGGGCCATGAAATTAAACCAGTCACCATATATTGCAGCAGAAATTTTAGGTCAAGTTTACTTCTATTGCTTTGTTTAAGAACTCCCTAGAAATATACTTTTAAAGCAGTTAACAAAAGTAATAAGGAAATGGAAATTTTGATTAAAAAAATAGAGCAAGGAGAAATGAGAGGTAATTTGGGAGCATAAGGCTACAGGGAGGAGGCCAGATCTTAATGGGATTTTGAAGCAGGGGACTTTGGATAGCTAGACAGCAATATGGCGGGAGTGACAGTAGGATGGCACTGGAATTCTGGTGATTTGAAAAAGGAATATCAGCCCATGAAAGCAAGGCAATATTACACAGAAGTATTTAGTCCTGTGAAAACCTAGAGGCAAATAAGCCTGCCATTTGACTCTTGTATTCCTGTCAGCTACGGGCTGACTTCTGCAGTCACAGATGGGATTCCTCACAAATGTGCGTCCATGTACTCTACAAAGAAAATGTGTTTGGGAGTACTTTATGACAGGATCCCAGCATGCAGACACAGCTTGGAAATACAAATCAGTAACCTTTAATATTTTAGCTTTAAAATGTTAAGCCCTGACTTACTGTACTATTTTGGTATAATCCTCCCAGTTTTTGTTTCTACTTTAGATTTATATATCTATTTTACAGTGGTTGAGATCATGCAATGATGTAAGACAGAGACAAACCTAGAATATCAGAGCTAGAGGTGCCCTACAGATGACCTAATGCAGTGATTCATTTCAAAGATGAGAAAATAGAAGAAAGAGAAATGATAGGGTATGTTTCATGTTTCTAAACTAGATTGCAATAAATTGGTCCAGGATTCTGGTTTCTAGATTTAAGGTTCAATTTTCTTTCTCTTGCCATATATAGTTTCTAAGAGAATTGTGTGATCACCATACTTATCTTTCTTCATTTATAAATGATAACAAATACACTTGAATATTTTAGAGATCCATGAAAATAGGGAAGCCAACAGCTTTCTGATGGGGAGGGGTAGCTGAGAGAGTTTATATATAGCAATAAAAATATGAAGTCTTGTTAACTTTATTACTGGTAAGTAGAAATATGGAGGACTAAAAATTTGATTCATTTAAAAAAATTGTTTTATGACAAGAGCCCTATATTGCAACCTTTCAATACAGAAACTTTTTCCAGTGTGTTTTGGCAGTATTACTGGCATCACTTAGGAGTCCATTCTAAATTCTGATTTCACATCCACAGATCCACTGGATCAGAATTTATATTCCATAAAAGCCCCAAGAGAGCTATATACATATCACATTTTTGAAAGGCACTGTTATACAGCCCTTATTTCTTTCTTAGGATTACTTCTGCTATTTGAATATATCTAATTAAACTCTTATGAGGCTGTAAATACAAGGTAGTTAAGATCAGAGTAGAAGACCTTTATGATTTCATCCCAACAAAAGAACGGTTGGTCCGTGAAGAAACTAAATATAAACTGGAATTATATCATTGGTTTTCTTCTCCACTGATTTTGAGCAAAATATATAAACAGTTTCTCACCTGTTAGATATGATGGTAGTTATAGTTCAGAAGTAGAGGTGAGATGAGGCTAGTAGGTATCTTATTATGCTGAGTATCAACCTACTGAATTTTGTAGTCATCTTGCTTGCTAGCCCCTCCCTAATTCTGCTCCTCTTCTACCTATATTATAACATTTATATGGAACACTAATGAGGAACGTAAGGGAGTGCCATTTATTCCTTTCTTTTTTCAAAAACTAGGACCCATTCATCATCTTTGATAGGAAAGTACTATCCTGAAACCTGAAGTTATCAGTTCTTCCATTATTGTCCATGCAACCGCAAGTAAATCTCTTGGGCTTCTTTTATCTTTTGAAAAGGAGAAGAAGAGAAAGAAAACAATGTGTTTTAAGTGAGACTATTGGGCAGAACAGTCCCAAATATAATTTGAGTTTGAAAACTTAATTATTTCAAAATAATTTAAAAATGCTGAAAGAGCATGAAATCTGGGAATCAGTCAGATTTGAGAACGAACAGGTTTTGCAAGTACCTTTAGACAAACATGGGGACAGCGTACAGCCTAACCACAGCAGGCTCTCTTTCTGTCTCTGTATCTGTCGCTCTCTCTCCATTTGTGAAAAATGGAATCCTAGCACTGATCTTGCAGACTCCTCTATGACCATCCACGAAGATCCCATGTGAAGCTGGCAGCGCCTCACCAGGTGCATGGGAAGTCACAGTAAGTGAGGGTTGTTATTAGGACATTTTCACAGGCTGAGGAAAATTCATTTCCTAGGAGAGTCATGCCAAATGGAATGCTCAAGTTACCGTTTGCATTTTTCACCCGTGAAGGTGTCCATGAATTGAAATTAGCACTGTGTGCGTGAGCCTCATGGGATTCCAATGTTGCTAAGGCAACCTCTAATTTCCAAATCAGGGTAAATAGTTTCACAGAATGTACAGTTTCCTTTAACAAATTGAATTCCCACGATGGGCACACCTTTCCTTCCCCTGCTGCTCTGTACCCAAGTTAAGGTTGTGCACCTGCAGCTCTGCCCCTGAGTGCCAGGGGCTACTGGCATCTTCTGCCAATGAGACTCTGAAGGTAACAGCCAGCAAGGGAGATCCCTGAGGTCTGTCAGCATTACCCAGACTTTACCTTTTGTACTTTGTCAAGTTGAAGTCACATTTCTTGACTCACACAGTAGGCCACTGAAACAACTCCTTGGCTCATTCATGTAATGGGAAAAAGCCATGCAGTTTACAGACACCCTGAGCTGCCTTGCCTTCACCACCCTGCAACAATCCTTATTTCCCCTACTCACTCATAGAAATTCCTGCCGAGAATGAACCTATTATTAAACCAGCATTGCCTCTCCTGCTACATTCTTATGTTAAATTAGTCCTCTTCATTGTTGCAAATAATAGGCAACCACTTATACACCAATGAAAATTCACTACACTGCTGTGGGATTATTTCAGTCCTCGATAAACTACACATTCCTGCTATTGTTTATGGGGAGCGATTTTAAGTCTCTCATGCTTCTTTTTCAAGCTTTTCTTCTGGAAGGAATGACATATCTCCCTCATACACTTAGCATATTTTCTCCTTGAACCCTTTTGCATGGTAACAGTAGCATCTTTTTTATTGTTTAGCAATAATTCTTAGTGCTAGCTCTTGCTTTTGAAAATGCCAGTGGCAAAGCATGAATTCAACGTTAAAATCTCACGGAAGCATGTTAATTACCTTTGTTGCAAATATGAAAAAAATACAATTATTTCATCTTTTATAGTGAGGTTCTGAAATCAGAAGTAGATATAGTAGCTTTGTTACAGCTTAGAAGGAAAAAGACTTCCTCATCTAATTTTCTTGAGGGTCCATTGTGTGTGAAGCAAAAGTCTGGGCCTCTCATGCATTCTGCTGTCCCCCGAGCTTAATATAACTTAAAAAGCAGACCGTATTATTTCCACTTTACTCATCTGGATTGACTAGTTGGAATGTTGAAACATCTTATATTCTGCAATATTTAATTTGGAAAGTCTAGATATCACTGCAGTGTATCAAAATTACTGATAGAATGCACAAAGCCAAACATTTCTTCCCATACTAGGAGGGGAGTAAATTTCTTCAAAAAGTGCGAAGTGTGTCATTCATAAAAGACGGTAGACACAATGTACATGTTGGTAGGGATAATGATAAAATGGGTATTTCTGTACTCTGCATTTGTTTCCTGGTGTGCCTGTCTTGGGCTTTTTGGCCCGCATCTCCAGGAGAGATGTGCATTGTAGAATGAATTACCTGTGTATTCAGGCACCTGTGTTTGGCCTATGAGAAGATGGCTGAAAGGCCGAAAGAGGATTGAAGTCAGAATGTTTCATTCCCACCATTTCTCACCGGTGACTTCCCATCTCATGGCTGTCTGTCTATTGGTGCCAGTCAGGACTCTGATAATGCCATTTTCTCTCCTTTGTCCTTTGACGAAGATATTAATGGATTCTTGCTTTTGCTAATTTCTGTCTTTTCTGACTCCCATTTGTTTTTGTCAGCTAGCACACCAACTAAATCAATCAGTTATCATTACATCCTCTATAATACACATATCCATAATGCTTTCTTCCTTTCTAATTTTTATATTTCGATCATAATAGAAATTTTAAGCCTTCGTACTCTACCTTGGTTATACCTATCATCCTACCCTTGAAGTCACCACTTTTTGGTATTTTGACTTTAGTATTTATTTCTTGTTGGTGGCGGTTTTTAAAATTTTTCTTTATCATTTACATAACCTCAAACACTATATATTTGATTTTTACTGGTTTTCCCTTTTATATAACAGGAATCACTCCGTATGTTGTCTTCTGTAACTTTCCTTTATGCAACAGCATTTTTTATATTTATGCATATCAACACAGGCAGCAGTTTATTCATCTTCTTTGCTGTATTATATTATATTCTGTGAAACAACATGAGTTATTATTCATTCTACTTCTGATAGATTATTTTATTCCAAATTTTCTTATGAACATGCTCCTATGAATATTTCAGTATTTGTCTCCAGGTGCATATACGTATGAGTTTCTCCAGAATGTATGTCTAGTCAAAGCTGTATGTCATCTAATTCCTCAGGTTTATGTATTAACATTAAACGGTTTACCAAAGTAATTGCATTGATTTACAGTTACCACAGTTAGCAATGGACAAGTATCCTAGCATTTAGATTCATTGAGTAGGTATTAAAGATTTAACTTAAGAAAAAAAAACAACTACAGACTATATCTAAAGCTGTTTTGTATATTTTTCCTGTGGTGAGGATTTCCTGTGTTGACCTATTCCTTTCATACAAGCAAATTAAAACATTTCTATTGTCTGCTGATAACACTTGCATTTTTTTTTTTTTTTGGTTGTTGTTGATGAGAGGACTCTCTAGTCAATCATTTCATTTTCTGGAGGTTAAGTAGTTTGTTAAAGGTGGCTCATTACAGAGTAAGAGGATATAAACAAAGGTAATTCTTTGGTGTTCATATTGAACTGAGGCTCCAAGATGAAAACAAAGAAGCAACGAGAAGCAACTCATTCTAAAATGAGAAATTATTGCCCACTTTGCCATTTCATGTGGAAATATCCCTAATGGGTTTTTATAACTTTGAGGCTAGATGAAATAAAATGTTGAGATTTAAGAGACTAAAAAAAAAATTCTGTGGAGAAAATTTTCATATTCAGGTAGCATTCACCGTCCAGAGGATTAAGAAAAATGTTTTCTCTCATTGCAAGCCTAATGATTGAGGAGCATCAGAAGAATGTTTCCAAAAACCTGACTTAGATTACCTTAGGCCCTAAGAATTCCAGCTCTTACTCCTATAAAGTGCTAAAGGCGAATACTTTGTCTAGCCAGATGCTTCTACAATAGAAGTTATCTCCAACTCCATGTTGCTTGCCAGTCCAAATGATCTACAGGATATAATGGGTCTGAGACAGGTTTTATGCTACAAGATTTGGTTGGGAGAACAATGGGGACACAAATATGGAAATGTGCAAGGTGGATCGCTCCAGATTGAGGAGAAAAATGTAAGTATTATGGAGAGAGTCACTGTTGTGTCATGTGAGCTAAGTGGATGTCTCTAAGGTGTGACAATTAGAATCAGGGAGATGCTTTCCAAACATTGTGCTAGGAAATCTACAAAGGAAAGATTGCCCTTTGCACATAGAAGTTTAGAATGTACTACATCAGATGGCTCAAGCACTAATTTCACTCATTTCTACTGTCTTCCTCTCTCGCCATCACCCTGATTCCTATTGGAGCTGAGAGGTGAATGTTGAGAAGAAGCACAGAGTGAAGACAAGCCTATCCACAGTCCACTCACTGTGAAATCCAGCACAACGAATGCCAGAACTGAGAGGACAGCTGAACATTATATTCATTTCTGAATTTTGCTATTGCTTGTACTAGGCAACTTAATTAGCCAAGTGAAAAGGTTTTGTAAGAATAAAAATTATGTATAAAAAAAAGAATAGAAATCATGAGAAACATTTTAGGCAAAAATGAAACAAAAAGTAGTTCCCATACAAGCAATATTTACCAAGGTTTTCTGAAAGTTTTGTGTTTGTGTGTGTGTGTGTGTGTGTGTGTGTGTGTGTGTGTGTGTGTGTGTGTGTGTAGAGAGAGAGAGAGAGAAAGAAAGACAGAGAGAGAGAAGAGAGAGTGTGTGTGAGAGAGAAGGTATAAGTCCACTGGGACAAAAAGAAAGGAGAGGAGGTAATAGCAGATCCATCAGCAAAAGCTTTAGGAGCTGGAAAGCAGCAGGACAAGAGGTAACAGACAAAGCAAAGCCAAGAAGTCTGAATTCTACACAGTGGGAATGCAGACAATCAATTCAGTTTCATTAGAGAATTACTAAAAGGCTCAGAAGTTGGCTAGAAATAGAGTCCTGTACAAGTAGAGGTGAAGTTGGGCCAAGCAGGCTAGTCTACAGTCTGTTTAAAAGCTGTTTGAGTCCTTAGATCCCTTTCAGATTGCTCTTGTACATCCCATGATATTTCCAAATAATGTTTTAGATCTCCATTTGCATTTTATTTTACCTTTAGGTATTACCTTTTGTCTTCTGGGTAGTTACTTTTTCATATGTGTGTGTGTGTGTGTGTGTGTGTGTGTGTGTATTTCTATCCTTGATAGTTTCACTGCTAACCTTCTCTCCTTTCATACAACACAGTTTCGCTGCTATTTTAGATGATTAATATGATATATTTACATTATTGTGATTATGTAAATGTTATTTACTGCTGAACCATTTAGGATAGTTAATTATTTTTCTCAAAAATGTTTTTCTCTTTTATGACATTAATTAGTACCTTTTAAAAACATTTTGATTAATTATACACATATATACACAGAGAGAGAGAGTGAAAGAAAATATAATTACACTGGAGAGTTGTACAGGTTGTCCAGTAGTATAGAAATAACCTTATTCATAATAACAAGGAAATGAAAAGATTTAAGAGCAACTGAATCTGGAGGTGAAACAAGAAAGTGAGAATAGTTATGTTGACTGGAAGGGTTGTCAGTGTAGTTTAATTAGTGTAATATCCTAATATTAATAAAAGATTTATTATTAGTCCATTATTATTTTTAGCCTAAGTTGTTATTGTTGTGACATTTTCATATGTTTATTAAATCAGACTCACTTCCTCCAGCTTTTTCTCTCATCTCTCTGTTCCTTTTCTTAAGATAATTTCAACAGGTCATTTTCTATTAGGAATTTATAATATAGCCACTTTTCTTTTTAATATGATTGCTTCCTTACCTGTTGCTTCCAGAAGAGGATAAGAGGGATACTGATGTGAGAGTTAATTTGAATTAATAGGACATAGTTACATCTGTTATGTGTGCACATAACAGATGCAGAGGAGTCTTTTGATTCCTTGGTGATTTTATTTTGGTTTACTAGATGGTCACACCATTCAGTGAGATATATACAAAGGAAGCCCAGTTTGGGAGTGATGAAGCAGGCTAGCACTGTGAGGTGTAAGTGGTATCTCAATCTTATTTTCCTGGAGCCAGTTCTTCCCTCATGCAGCCGGTAAAGGTACTCCATTCTTACTGCCACCATTGAAGACATAATCTAAATAAAACTGAATACATAAGTTAGTTCTTAACTTTGATTTGTTACAGAAATATTTTTTTAAAGACATGCATTATGAAGAAAGGATAAAATGCTACTTTCCGGTACTTTCTGGAAGTGAAATGAAATAAATGAATAGAGTAAAATGGAATCGAAATAAAAGGAAGAAAAGTGCTTCGTGTAAGTCCACAGTCTAGAGATCTGGAAAATTACAGTGTTTTCTCACAACAACCAAATATAAGTGTGGGAATCTTTGATTACATCTAGGAAAGACTGTCCACAGAGAACTTTTTACTATTTCCTCACAAACATTAGTGATTTAGGGTCGAGGCTGTTTCCAAGATAATAACCTCAAATATAGCCTCCCTGGGTAAAAGAGGGTTGAATTTGTGGCTTGATGAAAAAAAATACAAACCAGGAACTGGCACATCTTAGTAAATGAGAGTTTATCTGTCAACAGATTGTCCCCCAAATGTAACATGTAGTATAATTTAAGAGCAATATTGGAGAGCAGGTTGACTTCGTCAGTGATTGAAATTGTTTGATTATCATAAAAACAGAACTCAAGTTCAATTATTAGAAATGTAGAAGAGATTCTCTCTGGCTTTGTGAAATGCAATTTGTACTTGTTATGTACAATGTGCAATTGAATATGCCTCTCTGAGCTACACGTTTTAAAGCGTAGCTGGTAGCATTGACTTGGAAGTCATCAATGTGTCTGTGGGAACGGGGAGCTTAGTAAAGATCAGTGCATCCACACCATATAGAAAAACAAAGAAAAACGCTGAGGGCAAAATAATTCCAAAATCACAAAATGCAAACAGTGGAAGAAGACAGTTTCTTAAGGACTATTGAGGAAATATTTGTAGGTATCCTTTAGCTGAAGGCTTCATTTTTGTGGGCATATGCATTCCAATTGACTCTCTATGTCTAGACCTTATGCAAAATATTATGCATTTCTAAAGCAAAATCTTTCTTGATCATCATTATTTTGTTTACATAAGTAGACAAACAATTTCTTTGTTTAATATTAACTTTGGCTTCAAGCAGAAAGATGCATTAGAGCACTAGGACATATAAATATTTCAATGAGCATTCATTAAAAACACAAATGTCTACACAAAAGAAGGGGCAGAGAAATGCAAATAATGTGCATGAAGTCACAGAAAGCTATAATTCCTTGTAAATAGTTGTATTACAGAGTAGCCAGAAAATTAGAAGTCTAGAACATGGGCAATTATTGAGTTTCTATTCATGTTTCAATTATCTTAAAATATACTTATAGTAATAAATTTCCTCTGGTGTGAAGGTTGGTATTCTTGAGCACTTTAGAGATGTAGACTCTTATTTAAGATGAAACTGAGGGGCTGCCAACACTTCATATGTCAGCCTTGGTAAAAAGTGATGTTCATGTGTTTCTGTCAGTTGTCACCTGGGATAGATTTCAGTTGCCATTGTGAATATAAAAAGCTCACTACCCCATTATTAATTCCCATGAGTTATTTAGTCCTGTCTTTCTTTTTTCTAAAGGTTAAACTCTTATCTTTCTGCTAAAAGTTAGATAATTAACATTCTCACTTACAATGCTTCTATAACATCTGTAGATTATGCACCATTAATCAAATTCCTCTGCAGGCATGATTGACTTTTTGCAAAGAAACTTGGGGAATAAATCTTTTCTCTTTAGTAATAAATGTGTTGTTATTATGGTTTAAAAAAATCTCCTTTTGAGAAACTCAATTTGGAATAATGGTCTTTAACTACTTAAAATGGGAATCGTAAAACCTTATAACAGAAATACGAACAAATGACATGTTTTTGAAACTTTAAAAGTGCTGACATATCTTTGCATTCAAAAGAAAACCCTTAGAATTTGTGATTTCCAAAGCATTGCATATTTATAAAATCATTTGTATTGACATTTAAATTCTCCATTTCTAAATGACAGAACCAAAGAGTAAGGATATACTTCATCAGCCTTTTGACTTGAATTTAAAATTCATTTGTATGGAAAGGATATAACAAAAATCAGATTTTTAACTTTCTAAAATTTCTCTTCCTGAATTGTCAAGTATACCTGGCACAATGCAATTGCTAGACATTTATAGGAAATTTGTCCTAGAAATGATTTGCTCATGGAAAAAATCTGTTTTATATCTTTGATACTTCCTTGGCATTTTCTTTCTGCTGTAGGTTTCTTATAATGCCTCCTTGATCTGTCTGAGAAGATAGATTGCAAAAGATTTTTTGGAAGCTTTAGAGATCTATTAAACATTAAAAAAAAAACTCTCCTATTATAAGACCTTGTTTCCAATCCTTTTTCTCCTGTTTCTTTCTTCCTTCTTTCTATTTCATTTATGCAAGTGATAGTAAATAGTAATGCACATTGCAGGAAATAAATTAATATGAGGTTTTTTGTTAGAAAATAAACATAAACTGGGCAATAAAATTCAACATAAATATTACCTACCAAAATCAACAACCTAAATTATTCTTCCTTCAGATTCTGAGTAAAATGAAAACTTACTGATAACAGATTAGTAAACACCACATAGAGACATGTATACTTTTTAATACCTTATTAGTAGTTATAGAGGTAATATATTGGGCAGAAGATCCAGAGTTTTAGAGGAGAGAAATTCTTACAGAAAGAAAGCAGGTTGAGGCCAACAAGTCATGTTTAGGGAGAATTACTGTTTTTATTATTGAGTTTGGGTTAACTAAAAAACAAGAAACAAACAAACAAAAAACCCAAAAACTGTAGTATTCAAGATCTCAGGTGTCAGAAAGGTGGTATACAGAATAATCTTCATGTAACTTGTTTTCTGATTATTAATCTATTTGCTGTCTTTTTGTGTGTGTCTTTTCTTTTTCTAGCCTGTGGTCTTGCAAAGGATCAAATCTCACCCATTATAGTTCCAATAATGAGCTCAGTGGCTGACAGAGTTTAAAAACACATGTAATAGTATTGAACTTAACATTTGTTTAATTGAGTCAATTTCTAGATCCCTGACACACTACTTACTTCTTCAGTTATGCAGTCTTTGGTGAATTATGTAAGACAGAATCAAGTGTGAAAAATAACTAAGAGCAATGATTGCAGTTGAAGATAAAGATTCAAACTATAGAATTCAGACATTTTGAACAAAAATAATGACAAAAATATTCTGCAAACTTGCACTTAAACCATCATATAAGAAAAGGGGGAAATATGATTGGGTGGGGGGGAGGGGGGAGGCTGGGAAGGGAGGTGAAGGGTAAACAAAAGAGGAGGCTGCAATGCTTGGTAAGAAATGTATGCATTATCCTGCCCATGTAATTGTAACCCCTCTGTACAGTTTGTTCTCAAATAAAATAATATAAAATCAAAAAAAAAAAAAAAGAAAAGGGGGAAGAATTCATAACATTTAGGAAGTGAGAAAATAATAATAATGTATAATAATAATGTATAATAATATATAATAAATGTATATTGACCTCACTTGAACTTTAGAAACTATAAAATAAAGTATAAAAATACATTTTAAGACTATCATGAGTTCATGCCTGAAATCCTAGGTATTCAGGAGGTTGAGTGAGATCCAAAGGGTTGTGGTTCTAACCCACCATGAGAAAAAAATATCCTCAAGTCTTCAACTCCAAAATAATCAGAAAAACAAAAACAAAAACAGAAATAAAAAACCCACATCATATTGGAAGTGTCACTCAAGTGCTAGATGTTCAGATGTTCAAGCAAGCTGAGCAAGTGCGAAGTGTCAAGTCTGAGTTCAAGCCCTATTCTCAGAAATATCTATGTTCAATGTGTACTTAATGACTAATTAGCACAAAAAGTGCATTTATGCCATGACTTCAGCTCATGTAGATTCGACTTGCATTCACACTTTAAAATTTCAAATGCATATATCCTTTTATTCTTAAGTATAATGAGAGGAAAGTTGACCATGCAATGAGAATTGTTTTTCTAATGTTGCTCTTCACACAAAATTAGTAAGAAAATTCAAGTTCTTTCTCTCTTTCTCTCTCTCCCTTGCTCTCTCTCTGTCACTGTTCTTATTCTATTTTTAGACTATTTTGTAGCTAGGAGTAGTTAGGTAGCTAGATATTCTCTAATATATGTGCTGCAATCAATTTAAGCAAGCACACTTTCTGCCAAAATTTTTTATTCTGTTCTCAGTGTAGTACTTAATAAACATAAACTAATTACAAGCTTCTGTGATTTAGGCAGTTTTGGTTTCTATCCTCAAAGTACAGAGGTCAAGTTGATGTACTTGTTGGCAACTATATTTCTTGCAACATATGAGCTTGAACTTTGATTGTAATATAATAAGACATTCTTTCTACAAGATGTAATTATAAACATTGTCAACAAGATAGAAATCATGTATTTATTGAGCTATTTGCTGAGGTTCCCTTACAAAGAAAATAGTTAGCTTTAACAGCAGCAATACAATTTATGGGTACCCGATAATCTTAGTATTTTAGAGCTGAAAAATCTAGTTTATTAAGTCATTCTTTTTGGATTTTAGATGAGGAAATCAGATGTAGAAAATTTACATATAAACTCATAGTCCCCAGAAGAGAATCCGTGACTTTCTCCTTAGTCAATGCCTGTTTTGGAATGCTGCTATTGTTCAGTGCACTCCCTAAGATAATAAAATCCAAAGCTAATCAAATGTTAGATGAATTTAGTCATTAATAAAACCGAGAATGAAATATCTCAAGTAAGTGATTCAAATAAATTAGGGCAGAAAGTCATGTTTTACTTGATAGAAAACTTCAGCTTCTGAATAATGCAGATATTGTGAAGATTTCCATTATGTGGAAATTTTGGTAACTTCATAGTTGGTGACAAGTCTTTGGCAGTATGATAGACCATGATCTTTATTGAAGTAAATTTTATTCACCAAATTCTTTTGCTTTTTCAGTCAGATTTTTATTTGCTGTTTGTCATTATCTTTAAGTATAATTGGAATCCTTATTTCTGAATATTGGGCGATTTTGCCAACTCAACTGACTGGAAGATTCTGGAATGCTGATGTAGAATGTAATCTTTGGATGTTGTAGGTAATTCATCAAAGCACCTCAGTTTTTGAAAAATGATATGCGAATCAATAAATAATTAAAATAATGATACTGATAACAAGAAATCTTTTAGGGAAAATAATGTCAACTTGAATCATTGAATTAGTCTTTCAATCTTTCAGGGTATCAACCAGAAAATAAAAACAGACAATGAAATACATACTAATTAATATCTTGGTCAGGTGGATAAGTTGTTTTTTTTAAATCCTTTAATAGAACTGAAAGTGTAGCTATTGATTTCTTAGGAGATAGGATTGCTAAAGGCTGAATTGCTTTTATGATTAAATCACAAGCTTCAGCTCTGGCATCAGTGTTTCCTTGAGTCAAAAATCACAGAGGATATCTGCAGATCCCTAGAGCTGTTTCTCTGAGTAAACTAGCAAAACATAAATATTTCCCTGAGGGGTTTTGATCCAGTGCTAGATTAGCTGCCTGAAGTTGATCATTTCAGTTTTTCTTGGAGAGATCTATACAAGCTAGTTACCGACTTGACTTGCCCTCTGTTCCTGAGAATTAAAATGGATAATGGTGTAAACCTCTGCACTTATTTAGTGTACTTCAGGGCAAGATAGAAATGCCAGGTTCCTAATGTATCAGTGTTTTGCAGTATATATTATTGTTCTTGGAGTCTGAATAAATTAAGAAGGCAAGTTAAATATTTAAAGTTCAGAGTTTATCACCAATTAATTCTTAAGAGTCAGGTAAACTCACCATTAAAAAAAAAAACTCTTACAAAATGAAGTTCACACACAATCCAAAATGCAACTTAAAACAATGAAATATTTAAGGGCAAGTGGTGTGAAATGGCAAGTTAGGTGCATAGTCAAATAATTTATTGAACAATCTCATATGTTGTTATACAAACTTCCAAGTTAGTTTTATTTTCTCCATTTTCTTCAACCATGCTTCATTGATTTCCTTTTCCTGGTCCTTAATGACATCCTGGGAGATCCCATAGCTTTCCTGCCACTTTCTGTTATTAAAAAGTGCAATCTGGTCTTGTCCAATTTAAAACTTCAATTTCATCACTCCTCATCTCCCGGAGCTGACCAAGACCTGCACTTTCACTCAGCTACTTTGCTCTTTCTCCCTCCCCTTGGAGTGACTGTTCTACTGGTATTGGAAGAAAAAGGTATCACAGAAATAGACAATAGTCTTTTAACCTCCCTGGTGCAATTTCACTACAAGGAGTGCTGATGTGCATCAAAACTTCCAGCCATGGATACTCTCTTTCTGGCAGGCTTCAAATGTTGCTCCTCTGTAACACTGGTGTGAGTCTGAAGATCACAAGGTTGTCCTTCCCATTTCACAATTCCACAGGCAAGATAATTTCTGGCTTCTTTCCTTGCTTTTACTCCACCCTACACCCCACATCAGGGTTCAAGCTATGTTCTTACCCTATCTCGCTACATTATAAAATGCCAATAGAAATTGACTCATGAATCATGGAAATTCAGGCCACAGTTACATTGTTTCTAGTCTCTCTTCACTCTGTCTTTGCTAGATACATTTTTTATTTCTGCCCACTAAAATAGGCACCAAGGGAAGATGAAATTGTTTTGTGGTATAAACTGAGTTTCATTTGAAAAAGGTGATATCAGTCTCCCCTTGTGGAAGGAATCACCTTTTACTTGGCTACAGGGTAGGGTGATTATATATTTCATTATCTAATTGCAATCACTTGTGAAAATTTAAAGGCACTGCATACCTAATATATTTATTTTCAGGGAAAGGATAGGGCTGGAGAATTGATGGTATGGCTATATAAGGCAGAATTGCTTTCAGATTGCTCCAGATATCTGGTTGCCACTTATTTAGGCTTCAGCCTAAAATATTAGATTATTAAGTATTTTATACTGTTTTTCTTTCATTGCAATCCTTTATTTTCACTTATATGGTAGGAGAAAATAAATGTAATAAATTTATCTGCTGTATATAAATTTAATTGTATGAAAGTCGAAAATCCAGTGTTTCCGGAATCAGGTTTTAGCTAAGACTAATCTAACACTGTGTGTTTTAAAATAGCTATGTGGTAAGGAACATGCTATTTTACTAAAGATCCTTAATAATCCAAGATTATTAACTTCTCAATATTTTATCCCATGGATATGTCTTTGATCTCAAGTATCAATGATTTTGCCATATCTACTGGATAATAATTCTAAGCATATAGGTATATTGTGCTTATATTACTTTTTAACTTTTGTGCTAGCTACTACACGATTTCTCTACTCTTTATTTCAAACTTCTCAAAAGTTATCAATATAAAATTTCTTTGATTTTTGAAATATGTTTTCAAACTTACTGTTTTCATTTTCTTTTTAACTTCTCATGCTTACCCCTTCTTCCCCCCTTCCCACAGTTTCCTACACTAATTTCTCTTGGCATAAATACTTGCAAAACTAAATTCCATGGTTGTTTTTGCATTGAACTCAAATTTAATAGTGTTGAATTTTCTTTCAAAAAGCCTTAAGGAAGGCTCTAGTTTATTTGTGCTCTAGTTTATTTCATTCATTAAACTCTAGCTTCCTTCTATATATTTATTTACTAGGTGAGTCTGACCTGTAGTATAAGGTGTGATTAATATGTAAACAATTTTTACATGTATTATTTTTAATACTGAACTCTCCAGGTTTGTATAGTTCTTCTTAATATGTCAACTTATTATATCATACACATTTTGACCAAGATAAAATTCTTGATTAATCTCTTAACCACTCAGTATTGCTCATATCAAATATGAAACCACAAATATATGACTTTTTTTTTTTTTTTTTTTGGTTGGTCATGGCTTGAACTCTGGGCCTGGGCGCTGTCCCTCAGCTCTTCAGCTCAATGCTATCATTTTACCACTTGAGCACAGAGCTACTTCTGAAATCACAAATATCTGAAAATTTTTTTATCCATAATCTTATTTCTTCTTTTGCTTCTATTTCCTATATCAAATCCAGTATTTTAGTGCAATAATTTATTTCGAAATTTATTAGCTTCCCATATTCCTTAGATGCCAAATTCCAGATATTGGAAGCAGTCTCTAGCTAGATTATAACTTGACATTGCTGGTGATCTTAACAGAAGTAAAGTCATTTTAGTAAGTAAATGAATCTAAGTAATTCATCTTCGGTGACATAAAACTAAGGATGATTAAGGGGTTTTTTGTCTTTGCTCAATTTGTTCTCTCCAATTTGAATCATACTTGCAGCTTTACTTAGTGTTCTATTTTTTTTTTTTTTTTTGATAGGGTGTTTCAGAATTTTCTGCCTGGACTGCCTTCAATACTCTGGATCTCAGCCCCCTGTGTGGCTAAGATTACAGGCCTGAGCCACTGGTACCTGGATACAAGGATCATTCAAAGCTCTTTAGTATGATCTTCATTTTCTTATTTTCCACATGTTTCCAAACCATATTTATTATTTACTCTGTAGAGGAAAGTAAATAAGACCTACAAGCAAAAATCCAAAACTTCCTAGATACAGTTTTAAGATTTAAAAATCTTTAAAGAAAACAATTGCTAATTTTCATCAAGATAATAGTATATTAGTTATACTTTAGTATTTAATATTTTAAGATGCTTTTTGATGTTTAAATGGTATGAACTTAGTACTTTTCTCACCTAACTGTGTCTTTTCCTTTTTAGTCTTACTCAGATTCAAATGAGTATGATGGAGGCAAAGTTTTTGAGTATGAATAGGTGCAAGATGAGAACCAAAAGAAGAGAGTATAATGCTCACTGTGGTTGTTTTTTAAGTCCATTATTTTGCCTTAGTAACTTTCTATAGTCTTGAGAAGCCTACGTACTGTGTTGGTAGCTGGGTTCATTCCTGCACTTGGACTTGTGTTAGGTGACTTAACCTTAGTGCATCAGCAAAGACACATCTTTGAGGCATGTATTCACATGTACTTACATTTGGGATAAGGACATGAGTAGAGAATCATTTGGGAGTTAAGTTGACTATGTTCTGAGAGAATATTTCTAAATCATACTCTTGGTTCCTGCCATCTTGGACTAGAAGCAGATAGTCCTGAGAATTTGTTTGATCCATCTTGTGTTGAGTAAATTGGTGTTAGGGTAAAGCAGAAATTCTGGGAGGCAAAGTTATGATAGAGAAAAGCAAAATACCTACATTATTGATAAGACCATTCCACTGTATATTGAATAACAGCAAATGTGCTCCTTACTTTTAGATCTTCTCACTGGCAAAATGAACAGATCTTTTCATTGTTTTTACCATTTTCCATTGTTCAGTTGGCTCCATTTGTGTACATCCTAAAAGGAAGAGTGAATTAGAAAAAAAAAGGCTGGTAACTCTGTTTCTTTTAGTGCTCCTAACAATATAAGAAATGAAAATGTACTCCTGAAGGATAAGAGAACAGGAAGTATGAAAAATCACAATAAATTCCTTTGAAGTTGGAATGCTTTCACCCTTGCCTTAAGGTTGTATGAAAAGTGAGTCTTTAGAAATTTGTGTTCAGGGCGGAAGGTATGGCTCAAGTGGTAGAGAGTCCCGTGGTTTAATTTCTAATATCACAAAACAAAAACAAGCAACAAAGAGCCCTTAAAATTTTGCATTAATATGCTAGCACCAGAAAACAGTTCAGAAATTATAATAAATCACATCTAAAGTTATTTTCAAAGAACCAAGTAATTTGAGTGCAGAGTACAAAGATAATTTGCTAATATAATAAAAGTTTAAGATTATTAAAAGCACACTGTAACAAACCTCCATGCTTACTGATTTTATTTAAGGGTGAGGTGCTTCAAAGATTCATACAAGGCCATACCTATTTCAATTTGCTTCATTGCAACCTTTCTTCTATAACCTGTTTAAAATAGATATAGTTAGGAAAACTCATTTTTTTATGTGTGCCATAAATTTTAATTTTTGAGCGATTTGGGGGCTGAAAAAATTTTAGAATGAAAACCAGTTTATGGAATCAAACTTTGGGGATTTCAAAGTTGTCATCTTTCTTTCTTTCTTTCTTTTTTCTTTTTTTTTTTTTTTGTCAGTTGTGGGGCTTGAACTCTGGGTCTGGGTGCTGTCCCTGAGTTCTTTAGCTCAGGGCAAGCGCTTGAGCCACAGCACCACTTCCAGCTTTCTGAATGGTTTATTGGAGATGAGTCTCATGGACTTTCCTGACCAGGCTGGCTTTGAACCATGTTTTTTAGTCATGGGGCTTGAACTCTGGGCCTTGATGCTGTCTCTCAGCTCTTCAGCTCACGGCTAATGCTCCACCATGTGAGCCAGAGAGCCACTTCCGGTTTTCTGGTGGTTTATTGGAGATAAGAGTCTCATGGACTTTCCTGCCCGGGACTGGCTTTGAACCGAGATCCTCAGATCTCAGCCTCCTGAGTAGTTAGGATTACAGGCATGAGCCACTCGCGCCTGGCTGCCATCTTTCTTTTGATTAAGAATCTAGCTTGACAGTCAAGCATTAGAGTATAATGCTTGATATTCTTGGTTTAAATCTTCCTTCCTTGAAGGAAAAGCAAACAAATGAACAATCTCTTCAAAGCAGGGTGGGAGGAGTCTTGGAATTACTTTTTCAAGATAGTATTCAACATTGGGCACTGACTAGAGAAATCAGAGCTTTCATGTACCCCTCTTTACCATGTGTATATATGAGTGTATGTAATGGTGCTGTGACATGTATACTTCTCCTTTCTAGTATGTATTTAAGCATTTTAGCTTCTTATGTCCTTCCTAGAACTTTCTTTTGTGGCTCTAGATGTCTCCACATATTCTCTTGGGAAGTCTTTTGATGCTGTTGATTAGCACTTGTGCTTGCAAGTGATCATCATTTTGGAGATAAATAACTTACTGCTGCAAATTCTGAGAAGAAATGCATTGATGTATTACCCCTCAGCCACTTCCCCCACCACCCTTCCCCATGCCCTGTTTGGCATGCTATGATATAAACTCCAAAAAACTGATGTTCTAAAATGCAGGTATATGTGGTCGATTTCATAAAGAAATTACAACACCAAATGGAGAAAGAGCCAATTTTCACTTCATCATAAACCCACTGCCTGAGGATTTTACTGCTATAACTTAAGAACAGTCATTTCCATATATTTGCTTCTGTTTTCAACTTAGGCTTGTTGTTTATGTTCTTTATCTACTTGAAGTTCCTTTCTGAAATTTGACTCAATTATCCTCCTGACATGCTTACCTACCTGCCAGGCTTAGCTCACAGGGCCCATGTCCTGCCCTAATCCCACAGTCTCAGCGGTCTTCTCTCCCTTGGCTAGGTAAATGTATGTGTCAGCAACTTGCCAGTCTCCCAGGCTCTATTTCTGGAGAAGGTTAATCCACTTGTTCAATGTTTTTTTTTGTTTGTTTGTTTCTGT
This sequence comes from Dipodomys merriami, assembly GCF_024711535.1. Classification (NCBI taxonomy): domain Eukaryota; kingdom Metazoa; phylum Chordata; class Mammalia; order Rodentia; family Heteromyidae; genus Dipodomys; species Dipodomys merriami. Next base: position 97,935,818 of record NW_027203381.1, on the reverse strand, counting down.
TTGCTCTTGATACTGTTAATTTCATTGTTAGAGGAATTGTTAAGAAGTCTCAGAATCAAACGTTATTTAAAAATAAATTCTGTTTTATACGTATAAAGTTTATAGTGTCGTGGTATTGAGTATATAGTCAATGACATGGTTGCTATAGTGAAGAAAATTAACGTAATTCTCATCTCACACAATCCACGTTGTGTATGTATTTAGGACAGCTAAACTCTACTCATTTAGCAAAATCATATAATACATTAGATTTTTTTTTATCAATTATAGTCCTCATGTTGTCCATGATATTTTCCCCACTTTCCTATCTTGAAGATGACATGATTTAAACCTAAGTTGAAGACAGAATATTTCTTTTATTAGAGAAGCTGTGTGCTGCCAGTGGTTGTGTAGGATTGTGCAATGGAGCACTTGGGGTCTGGCATTGACACAAAGAACCACAGTAGCTTTTAATGGTTGCTTTCTCTGCTGGATGGGGAATAGCTTGAATCTCAAATTAATTCCTGGGATTCAGATTCTCCTCTGATATGAAGAGAAGAAGTTGCAAAATCCTGTCACCACAGCTAAGTGGGGATTCCTTTAAAGTTAAGCCAAATGTTCATTAAATTTTAAAAATTTGTCTTTGCTTTTGTTTCAAGTTAAAAGGGCTTTGACCTTAGTAAAGTTCTATAACTTTGAAAACTTGCTTTTACAATTTAGAAAATGGCAATTATAGACAATAGCTGTTGTTCAAACATTGGGAGTCTTTTTTTTATAATATATAGCTTTTTGATTGTACCTTTAACTTCACCTTTACCACATTCTACCTCATAGGAAGTTAACCATATGCTAAAGATCTTTTAGAAGGCAAAAATGAAATATATTATACTTCTAATCATCAGGAAGGAATAAAAGAAACATGTGAATATGCATGAGTATTTGAGTATATTTACATTTTCTCCCTTGTGTTATGTGGTATTATCCTTTAAAACAAAACAAAACAAAACAGGCTTTTTTATTGCAGTTTTTCCCATGACATGAAGCAAAAACTTTCACCAGTGGCGACATCAAAAAATAATTCAGAAATTAGCCACAAGTACAGAGGATTTGCAAATCATTTTTGTAAAATTTGCAAGGTTATTACTGAAGTCCATATCACAGTACACTGACCTTTCTTTCAAAAATGATCAGACAGTAGTTCGGATCTTTGACTCCTGTGGTCTAATCACAGATCTCGACATTTAACCTGGAACAGAGATTAGTGTGGTTTTTTTCATCATGGCTTGTTGTTGTAATCGGGCTGCAAAGTCATTACTTCTGATCAATCAGAATTTTCTCTTCTTAGGACCTGTAGGTGAGGGTTATTTTCTCTAAAAGAAGTGCTCATAATTTCTTTAGTGTGTTCATCTCTGTTTCTTTGTCTGGTATGATATTTTCTAGACTGTGGATGCTTAACAAATATTACATAGTAATTCTTTATTGACCTTACTGGGTTTTTGTAACCTTTGAAATTTTCAAAGAAGCATTAAATATTTTGCAATCTTTATGATTTTAAAATAGAATTATATAACCTTTCCAAAGGAAGAAAGTAGAAACTCGCTCTAATCTGAAGTCTAAGCAACTAAAACTGATATTTGTCTTTTTTTCACTCACTAATTGTATCTGAGCAGTAACAAAGAGCTGAAAGTTTGTTAAATCTAATTTGTACTATGTTCTAGAGATGGTAATAAAATACTCCATGTCTTACATAGCAAAAAAAGTGGAGATATGCTATATAGGGAACCAGGGTAGATAACACAGATTTCTCCCATATCCTCAGTAGTAGTGTTCATACCATTTCATAACTTCATTTTGCCAAGACCACAGGAAAATTGATGCTGCGAATAGCTACACTACATATATTCCTAATGTTGTTGTAAAAACTGCTCCAATTATCCTGATTGGAGATCAATTTATTATCCTACAGTTCTGGAAATTAGATGTTCTAGTCAAACAAATGTTACTGGGCTAAAATCAAAGTGCTACCAGAGTCTGCCAAAGTCAGCAGTGTTCTGGAAGCTCTAGGAAAGACTTCCCTGGTCTTGTCCAGTTTCGAGAGACAACCTACATTTCCTTGGGCCAGGGACCCATTCCTCAAACTTCAGAGCTCACAATGTAACATCTTTATATCTCTTCTATTCTGCCCTTCTACCTCTCTCTTCCATGAACTCTAAGGACTACCTGGACCTATTCTGAGACCTACTTAGACAACTAGTATAAATTTCCTATCTTAATAACTTTAAGCCAATTCAAAAAGCAAGGCTCTTTTTCCACATACAGTAAAATATTCCTGAGTTTCAGGGATTGAGATATCATTATATATATTATCATAAATATGATTGTATTACTTAACATACACTAAAACATTTACACTTTAAGATACAATAGGAGATTATTTTTTCAATATCAAGAAAAGAAAATAATGACAAAGAAGATATGATGATTCATGTTATGGAACAACTGAAATGTCAATTATCCTAGCCCTAACCATATCAGTGCTGTGAATGCAGTGTAACTCTTTTTAACCTTCAACTTTGTTACAAGAATAATGAGTGAAACTCAGGATTTTTTTTGAAAAGCTGTATGTTATTTATTTGTATTTAAATCTAGTATTATAATTTCCCATCTTCAAATCCATTAATATTAAAGGAGAGGTAAATTTCAATACCTAACTATGAATACATTTGTGATAGGTTATCAGCTATTCATTAAATGAAACTCTGAATAACATTAGGAATATACTTGGTGTGGCTTTGAGAAGAAAGATGATGGATCTTCTAGTCCATGACTACTCGACTACTAGAGTAGATGAGGGGAAAAATCTTTCCATTTGCCTAATTCCTCTACTTGCTGGAGAGTTCTTGCTTCAAAAACAGTTTCTGAAGGAAATGTAAAGCCAAGTGCTTAATATCAGAGAGTATCAAATCTATAATTTCTCTGGTTATGGACTGGAAAATTTTATACTAGTGTATTCAATCCAACAGATTATTTAAGTAAAACAAGTAAAAAATATATATATATATTTTAGTCAGATAATAGATTGTTGTTATACCTAAAAGAAAATAAGTGAAAATCAAAGTCAACATGGTAACACCTTTAGTTTTAATTTTAAGACAGATTAACAAGTATTCACTTTCAAGAATTCTTTTATATGTAACTGTGTTCTAGTATTCCGGCCTGTAATCTAAGCTACTAAGCAGACTTATATCAGAAGACTGCAACTGAAAACCAGTTTGGGCAGAAAAATCTACAGGATTCTTAATTAATCAGCAGAAAGTACAGATGGAGCTGTGACTAAAATGTCAGAGTGCCAGAAGAGCAATCAAACCTCAAGGCCCTGAGTTCAAGCTCTGGTACCAATACAAAAACAGTTTTTTAATCCACTTTTTTCATTTTATTGGTGTTCATTTGGATTCTAAATCTCTGATCTACTGTACAAATCACTATGTTGAAAAAGAACTTAACAACTTCTGCAGTGGGGCGGGGGTAGTTGTGGAGGTAGGAGGAAAGGGATGATAGGCGGAAAACAAAGGAGGAGGCAACAGTGCTCAATAAGAAATGTACTCATTACCTTGCTCGTGTAACTGTAACGCCTCTGTACAGTATTTTTACAATAAGAAATGTACAAAAAAAAAGGTACTAGAATGAATACATTGAAAAATAGGCACAGTTTGGAAGACTTCTTTATGTATTATTTTAACCAAGAAATTTATATATTTCAATATTTTTGGCTAGTTATGACATGTCAAGGTAAAATAGGTTACAATTGGAGAAATCTATGAACTCTATTTGCAATTTTAATGTTGCATAAAATCTTACATTTTATGAGATTTGATTTAGCACATCCCAGAAGAGATCATTCTATATGATACATTTTGGTTTTGTTACCACATAAGTTAAATGGAAATATTATTATTTCAAATCTTGAATATATTTATGTAAGTGTGCTATAAAATAACTAACAGCTTATAAAGATAACATTAACCTCTTTCTAGCAAGATATTGAAGCCAATGAACCAAAAATTCTGAGTTCTTCTAAGTGGCACTTTTAGTTGGGGAATGTCACATTTTTGAATTCAGAAATCATAAATTGAATATCTTGATATACTTGAGTAAGCTGGAAATGAGCCTTATATTTGCAATTGATTCATAAAAGTGATCCTAAGGTAGAGAACAAGGATCAAGAGGGTAAGGATGAATAATAAATGTACTTGAAAATAACATGTAGGGAAGACAAAAATTTTGTCTAGTATTCTGAAAAATCTGTTTCTTTTTCTTTCACTATCCTTCCTAGAGAAAGATTCATGACTGATTGTCTTAACTTTATTAAAAAGTATTTATTTAAAAAGTGAAGGCTTAAGAGGTACTCTCTGCTTTGGCAATATAATCAAACGGCTACAGACCCAATGGAGAAATCTATATTTTTCCCTAAGGCTTTCTTTCAGTTATTTATAGTCAATTCATTACCCCCCCAAAAATTGCAGAAATAAACATTGTGAGCTTGACATTGAGATTGGTGATTTTAATTGCAAATAAGGGAGGAACAAATCAGAAGTATATTTCATAGGATGAAGATTTCCTCATAACTTTAGCTTCTTTTTTTAGGTTTAATTTTTTTCTTTCATTTTTTAAAAAAGAATTCTGAAAATTTCCAGCCTCCCCACTGTTGCATCTTACATAGATTTGTGTTGAATATGTATTTCCCAGCATCTAGAGATGCTGATTCAGTGTACTTGGTGACAGGTGTCTCAATGACAAAGGCAGGAGGCCTTTAAAACCTTCAGTTTGGGAGTTCCAGGACGGGTATGACATAGGCCCATGCTGACAATCTAAAATGAAGGCTCTTGGCATAATTACTTTTCATTCAAAAGTTAAGAAATGCAGCTGCGTCCTCTTCACCTCCAATTCCTACAATCTCTGCATAGAATGGAGAATTGCTTTCTTCATTTCAGAATTTCTGTTTTCCTCCTTTGTTAAAGTAACTAAAGATCAATGAACAGTGCTATTCTAGTGCTCAGTAAACTTAGTTGGCCAACATAACCCATTTAGTTGGGAAAAAGAATCTAAGGTAAAGAGAAGACATTGTGCTCGTGTTTATAATCGAGTGAGTATCTCTTTCCTTTCAATGATAGAGGCTCACAGGCACTTCAACACATTCCCAGGCAAAACAGGAACAGTAAAAAGCAGGGAGAGAACACTTACCTCTCACCAGAAATGATTCACAATATTTAGTCATATGATAAGTGAATAAATTAGTGAATACATTTATAGGAATCTATTATGTCTTGGGCATGTGTGATAGGTTAATTGAAATAGGAAGCTATTTTTATCTTTGAATTGTTTCTAGATTTGTGTGGCAAAATGTGCTCTATATACATTAAACAAGTGAATCTAAGTAAAATGACATAAGTCTGCAATGGGCTAAATGAGTATCACAAATATAATATGTTTTTCTTCACATAAATTAAAAATTTGCATTATTTCTGACTGAAGATAATTTCACATAGGTCTAACTCCTCTTACTTTATAATTTGGTAAGAAATCTTTTGTCATAATACTTCCTACCCGACACTAAATCAATGAATTAAAAATATCCATGAATGAACATTATTATAATATGAGGTTCCTGAGTACTTTGAGAAGTGTCTTACCTATAGCTCTTAAAGACCGTAGGAATCATTTCACCTGCATATATTCAGTGTTACATTTCTTCTGAAAGTTTGGACTGGTACAAACAAATTATAGGTAGGTAGATACCAATTCTGACATGTAAGTATACTAAAATGGCCTAATACTTGCTTATAAAATTTAAAGGAAGACAACATTTGACTCTTGCTAAATAAGGATTGCTCAACTTTCTTTCTTTCTTTCTTTCTTCTTCTTCTTCTTCTTCTTCTTCTTCTTCTTCTTCTTCTTCTTCTTCTTCTTCTTCTTCTTCTTCTTCTTCTTCTTCTTCTTCTTCTTCTCCTTCTTCTCCTTCTTCTCCTTCTTCTCCTTCTTCTCCTTCCTCTCCTTCTTCTTCTTCTTCTTCTTCCTCTTCTTCCTCTTCTTCCTCGTCTTCATCTTCGTCTTCGTCTTCGTCTTCGTCTTCTTTCTCTCTCCCTCCCTCTCTCTCTCCATATATATATTGTTAGGTTTTTAAAAAGAGGTTGCCGAGTAAGAACTGCACCAGTAAGCACGTGGTATTCAGGTAAGGGGTAGGTTTATTCAGTAGACGGGACCAGGCAAGGGTGGCACTCCACGTGGCTGGGAAAGGCCTGGGAATGAGAGAGAGCTGGGAAAGAGAGGAAAGAGCTAGAAAAGAGCAGAAAGAGGGGTAAGAACAGCAGCACTCACGTGGTATTCAGGTAAGGAGTAGGTTTATTCAGTAGACCTGATGGGACCAGGCAAGGTTGGCACTCCATGTGGCTGGGAAAGAGAGAGAGCAAGAAAAGAACAGAGAGAGAGCTAGAATAGAACAGAGGGAGCAAGAAAAGAGCAGCAAGAAGGCAAGAGAGCGTCTGGGCCTGGGCTAGGCCTTATGTAGGGTATGGGCGGGGAAAGGTGTGGCCACATCAAATTCAGATGTGACCTCTTCCAGGTGTCCCAGTTGCCTAGGTAATGCAGGTACTGGGTGGAGACTTTGCTGCGAGGAGGGTGGAGTCTGCTCGCCATCCAGGAGCGGACCTTACATATATATATATATTTGGTTATGCAGAAAGATAAGTAGAGAGCTAGGAATGTGTTGGGTTAGTGGTGAGATTAGTGTACATTATGTAACAACAACAAAAAAAACTATTCTTATGTGGACATTTGAATGGTCAACCGAAAAATGTCATCCTTGAAGATTATTTGCAGTCTCCTTCACTTCCCTTCTCCCTTCCCTTCCTCTCTCTTCTCCCTTCCTCTCCCTTCTCCTTTCCCTTCCCTTCCCTTCCCTTCCCTTCCCTGCCCTGCCCTGTTCTACCTTGCCCTTCCATTACCTTCCCTGACCTCTCTACTCTTCCTTTACTTCCATTTCTATTTCCTTTTCTTCTTCCTTCCTTCCTCCCTTCCTTCCTTCCTTCCTTCCTTCCTTACTTCCTTCCTTCCTTACTTCCTCCCTCCCTCCCTTCCTCCCTCCCTCCCTCCTTCCTTCCTTCCTTCCTTCCTTCCTTCTTTCCTTCCTTTTTTCTTTTCTTCTTTCCTTTCTTGATTTATATGAAGCAGGTAGTTATGATACTATAAGTATTAAGAACGGCTATAACACAGTTGGTTGCTTATGGAAGCATTTATTTTTTTATATCAGACAGGTGTAACATAGTTGGAGAGAAGTGTATCTCATACAGTAAGATGAACAGACAGTGTGTTTGTTTATGAAACAACCAAGTCTGGACCTGGTTATTGAAGTAGAATTTACAGATCTTTGGTTTAATAGATTCTGAGAAATTATAATGCACTGACCTCTGTGATTGTAAACTAAAAGTCCCTGGAAGAGTCCCTTGATTATTGAAAATAAGCTTTTCTCTTGGCAAATGTACTTTCTTATTTAAAAATACCCTAAGTAGTTCTAATTAAAATGTAATAATGTCATTCAAAATGATCTAAGCCATAGGTCACATGGGTTTGTTCAGAGATTCTGTCATATAATTCCAGAGGGCAAGTTTTTAGCTCTCTTCAAAGTGTGAATTCCCATGGACTATGACATTTAAGGACAGATTTTTTTTACCCCGTGGTTTGTTTTTTTTTTTTTTTTGGCATACCAGCTGTGGAGAGATTAGTGAATCATTTAGGACATTACATACTAATTGCTAAAATGATTAAGGCTATTTCATTTCCTATACTGAATCCCTTAACCCATCATTATCCACTTTCACAATTTAAACACAGATCATCTATATTTTGATTCAGTAACATGTTCATTTAGTTGAAGATCAATTTTGTTTCTGAGAGATTAGTATAAGTCTTCCCTAATTTTGTTTGACTGAGATGGGAAATCATCATCCTTTTCCCATTGGAAAGGGAGAGGAATGGGTGAGAAAGAAAATGAGAAGATGGAAGGAGAGAGCAAAGAACAGTTTTGAGTGGAGGGAAAGGGAGAGGAAGATAAATTTGCTTACTCTGGACTTGGAGATAAAATGTCTATTACACCTAGTTCATTGAAAGCTAACCACACAAAGCTGTTGGTGGTTTTCTTCCTCACCAAGGATAAACTTCACAGCAATTTTACACAAAGCAACACCCCAGAAAAATGGAACAAGAAAACGGTTTATTTTTATAAAAAACATTTGAGAGCCTCATTTTGTTGCAAGCAGTGAATTTTGCACAAAGCATCTTCAGAATCTATCAGTATGTTCACACAACCCTGATAATATCTTTATTCATCTCTGGAGATAAGAAAATGCTACTGCACTCTAGAGTGCAAAAAGGAAAAAAAACTTTCTGACTGATAAAATAGTCAAACAAGGCTTGATAACAATTTATTTCTGACCTTTTAATGCCTTCTGTTCTTAATGATTTTCTGTCATTTCTGTCTAGTCCAGACTTGAAACTCAGTCTCACAGGTGCTTAGCTTTATGTTGCCACTTAACTTTCAACTTCCATTTTCAGCCCGGAAAGGTAAATCAGTAATTGTCACTCTGGTTTCTCAAGGTTTGTCAGGCACCCAAATGGGATTATGACATAGATCTGAAAAGTGTTTCATGTGACTTTTACTTTAATTTTGACATAATTGTGGGAATGCCTTAGGACTGCAAGAACTTAATTATCTTGAAAGTTAGCTTTGTCTCTTTCCTTCTTTGCTTAGTTTTTGGTTTTTTGGTTTTTTTTTTTTTGTGGTTATTGTTTTTTGTTTTTTTCTTTTTCTCTTGGTGCATTGGTACATTGGTCTTTTCTCTGCCCTGACTTGTCAGGATGTAGGTATGAAGAAAAGAAGAAAGAAAAGAGAGAGCATTTGCAGAGATATATGTTTGTAGCTGATACATGTCTCTTTCTATTCCCTTTTCTGTTTTACTTCTTTTGTATTTTAGTTCTAAGGGAATGTCGTGTGCATTTTTCTTAGTTTGACCTCATGGCATTGTTGCAAAACTGTGGGTATTGCCCTGTGTAAAGCTACAGCCTTGTCCTTGATTTCTAAATGTTGTTCAATCTTATTTTTGTCATATCAAAAGATATTGAGTGAGACCTGAACCCACCTGCATATCCTCTTTAAAAGAAAAGGTGAAACAGAAAAAGATGTCTTAAGTAACCATCTATGGAGAATCTCTGTCCTATGGAGATTGAAAATACATTTTCTAGTACACTTATTCAGATAGATTGATTTGTAGGTCTATGAAGATAGACTTATGGCTTTGCTGGTCAAAGTTGCCGCCCCTAGAAGTGAAAGAAGCTGAATTCAAACTAGCTTAGGCCACGATAAGTTAGGCTGGATTCAGGATCTTAAACAGTCTGCTTAGTTCCTCATTCTTTTCAGCTTCATCTCGTCATTCTCTTTGTGTAGAAAGATGTTCTTTTTGCATATGTTACTCCCATTCTCTCCTGCTGAATACTTGCCTCTCTTCATGAAACATGACTAGGGCTACATTGATTTGAAAAGAAAAGAGACCCTCTCTTCTCAGGAATCATATAGGTTCCTCAGAAGAGGCAATTGGTTTGGCCTTGAAAGAGTTTCTAGGTTACCTCTGTTTTAGCAATGCAAATATAGAGTGTTGACAACTTGGATGAAGGGACTATCTCAGCCAAAAGTTGGTAGCTGAATTCTTTTTTTTTTTTTTGTCAGTCGTGGGGCTTGAACTCTGGGCCTGGGCACTGTCCCTCAGCTCTTCAGCTCAAGGCGAGCGCTCTACCACTTAAGTTACAGCGCCACTTCTGGTTTTCTGGTGGTTTATTGGAGATAGGAGTCTCACAGTCTCTCCTGCCCGGGCTGGCTTTGAACCATGATCCTCAGATCTCAGCCTCCTGAGTAGCTAGGATTACAGGCGTGAGCCACCAGCGCCCGGCGTTGGTAGCTGAATTCTATGACTGACTATCTTACTTTATTAGATGAGGGAAGGGCTAACTGGAAAGGAAGATTGATATGCTTCTATAATTAGGGCTACAAGAAAGCAGGTTGGGAAAGTTCTATTACCCCAATATAGATCTCTATATATTACTTTATATACAGTAGAGTAAATAATCCCAAATAATATGCCTACCTAATAGGACCTTTCATTTAAAAAAAAATCTTTGCAAAACATTCATAGAAGTTACTTTGTGGTTCTTTTCTCATAGCAAACATAGTGGTTGTATTTTTTGCCATAGATGAAAGGAAAATTGAACTGGCTATTATATTAATTGTGGTTCAGATAAGGAAACCATTTATTGAATAACTCATTTAGATGTAAAATGATCCTGTGCCCTATTTACTTTTTACCATAACAAGTAATTAGAATATTTTGTGTTTTCATTGTGATTTTATGATCCAAGAAATTTCCAGCTGATGTATTCACTTAAAATCATGTTGTGAAGGACTTAGGCAACTTTTTGTGTTCATTTGTGCTGTTTTATTATAGTTTCAAACAGATATTTATAATAAAAATCATGAAATTTTTAAAGTGTATATTACATATGAATATGCATGTATGAACATATTTATATATTGAGGTTTTAAATTTTATGTTCATATCTATCTATCATTACAGATGATAGAGAAACAAGTTAAGATCATTTTACTGAGAACTTTTTGCACTTGACATATCTAGACCTCATTATACATTCTTAAAACTTAGTTACTAAACAATTATTGTTCTTTGTGAGATGCTAAGAATAGATTTAGAGTTGAGAAACATACTTTTCTGGGACGGCAAATATCAAAATAATGAACAAGTATCGCTATCTATCATCTATCCAGCGCATCTATCAACTCTATGTATCTATTAGTTATCTATCATCTTCTGTCATCCATATGTAAGCCCTAAAATATCTGTATATACCTAAAATCCAAAATTATATAAAAGATGCTTGAACTTTTGTTTCTTTCCAAAGATTTCCACAGGGAACAGAGCTGGTATTACTGGCTCTGCACCACATGGTGAGCTGCGGTTATAACAGGGACAGCAGGCATCTATACCTCTTTTTAATAGAAGGCACGGTACCAGCAGAGATTTTCTTACTCTGCATTTAAAAATCCCCCCTCCCCACAGGACAGCTATTATTACTTCTTAAACCCACTTGAGTATTAGCACTAAATCAAGTGAAATAGTTTCATTTGAGTAATTGAAGAGGCTGACTGATGCTGTCACATTTGGCCATAATAAATAATATTATTAATTTCAGCAATGAGAGGAGGCTTGGAATATTGTGATTTTCATTTCCTTTCAACCGAAAAGTATTTTGAAAAGGATTAAAGTAGCAGATTTCCCTCCTCTGGGTTAGACTCCCCATGAGTCCCACCTCTGGTGCTTTCACAGAAGCCCCACCCTTTGTGTAGGGCCCTGAGTCCCTGCCCCTGCAGAGCAGCTTCCTGTGGTCGGAGGGTTTAGTCTTCTGGAACAAGTTTATTGATCAGCGGGATTTGTTCACTCAAGTGTAAGGACATTTTGATTCTTTCCTTTGGGTTTCCTTTTCTTTGCTTTTCTTTTTCTGACAAAACCCTTATGAAAAATTCTTTCACCCCCCCATTTTTTTGTGTTCCCAATCAATCTTTCATTTGATATGATATAAAAAAATATAAGGGTGAAAAAGACATCTTAAGGCTTATCATGAAGGAAGAACTCTCTATGTCTAGTAGTGACTCTTGTTTACCTGATCTGTATTTTATTTGTGCTCACAAGGTAGCATCTTAATCCAATTTTTTTAAACAAAAAGCGCATTTGTTTGCTTTCTTCTGTCCTCTCAGCAAACACTCAAATATTACTACAGTGTTCACAATTCTGATCATGAAAATTAATTGAAAAGATAGGTCTGCATGTACTTGTTTGAAATAAGGAAAAATAATTTCAAGCTGAGAATGGCTATTCGAAGGTATCTCTAGGTGACTTTCCTATTTTTGACAAGTTCAATGAGAGTTTTTGTATTTGATAGTTTCTTTTTTTTCTTGTGAAAATACAGTGCAGAGGAGTTATAGTTACGTGAGCAAGGTAATGAGTACATTTCTTATAAAGCATTGTTGCCTCCTCCTTTGTTTCAGCTTACCATCTCTGCCTTCCCATGGACGCCCTCCACCCTCCACTGCCCCGCCAAAGTTGTAAAGTTCGTTTTTCGACATAACCTCTGTACATCTCATTGTTGCAATGGGTCCACCCGTATCCCTAGTTAAACAATTTGTTTATTTCCTTTTCCCTCCACAAATTATAGCAACATAAAATACAGTGAAAACAAGGGTTATACCGTGGGGGAGGGACATACAAAGCAACAAAGAAATCATCTTATAAATATGTTAGAAACAATAGCAAGAAAGAATAACCATTTGAGTCCTTATCTTGGGGTTCATTTCACCTAACATCAACTTATCTGACTGTTTCTGCTTGTCTCAGACATATACTAGTTATTACAAATAAGGGAAACCATGGAACTTATGTTTCTTTGGGCCTGGCTTACTTCACTTAATATAATTTTTTCCAAGTCTTTCCATTTTCTAACAAATGAGGCAATGTCATTCTTTCTGATGGAGGCATAGAATTCCATTGTGTATATGATATTTTCAAGTGAATACCTGCAATTGTTACTGTTTATTCTCCTTTCTAGTGTTTTGGGCTTCAGAACTACCATTGTCACCTCAACTGGATGCTTTCGTTACAGAACTGAAGTTGCTCAGACATAATCAGATAAGATCTCTGCTCATATATAATCTCTGAGGTGAGCCTTTATTACTCAGTGATGGCATAAAAGAGATGAGTGAAAAAGTAGAACCAGATGAGCAATTGCTACAATAGAGCTCATCTAGCACTCGGAATGAGGACCAACAGGCTTTGATAAATGTGTAATGAAAAATTTACTCGCAGAGGAAACAATTGGAGAAATGGCTGCAAGCCAAGAACATCTGTGTTCTTGATATCCCAAATGTGTGGAAGGAGCAGATGTAACTGAATATATAACAGAAAACCTGGCACAATTCTTAACAATGTGGAGAAGGGCTCTGGTTCTGTACAGAAGTTCTTCTGAATTTCCAAAAATTGAAGAAGAAGAAAAAAAAAGCTGGGATCTCCCAAGTTCTATTATCAGCTATCTTCAGAATAGGATTAAAATGCTCAACAGAATGAGACAGGTATTTATACAAGGGGGAGGAAAGTTACCTACTGTGCACAATTGAGAAGACAACAAAAGGAATCTATTGTGTACAAATACAACACTACAATTCCATCTAAACATAAATATGTAAATATAGCCTGTAAAGCAAAATATTCTTTTTTCTGTATTACCTGCTTCTTGTCTTTCATATAAAATTATAAACAATTTCAAGGCCAGAACATAATCATAGCTTCATTAAATAGACCTTCCTATTTTACAAAAGGTCAGCCAATAGTTATAAGAATGACTGGGCAGCAGTACCTGTAAAATATAATATAAAATATAAAATATAACATCTAATTATGGAAAAGCTAAATGATAGCAACTGCTGTTTGCTTATTCCATTCTATCAAGAGCATTTATTTTAAGTTTTTAAAATGAGTGTGTGGGTAGCCCACAGTAGTTGGCACAATTTTAATATTCCATATGGAGTAAGGTAAACATACTCTCTAAATATACATACTACACACACACACACACACACACACACACACACACACACACACACACATACACACACGTATAGCTAGCCTTTTCCTTTCATATATTTCAGCTAGGACTGTCCACGTAATAAAATTCTAATCAATAATAGATATACAAGTACAATTATCTTTTGCCAGGTTTACAGACTTGTTTGGCCAATTTCTGGTCTGGATTCCATGCAGGAGCCAGGTTGTGACTTTGAGTTGATAATCATGAGGATGAAGGCACATAATCTAAAGATGACAGAGTAGAAGGATCTGTTCCTTCCCTAATGACCACTGTAGTGCTACAGGGCTATTATTGTTGGGCCTTTTCTTATTTATATGAAGAAAGCTAAAACTAATCATTTAAGCAACATGTTTAGATATTTACTAACTACTTGTACAAGGTATTATTTTCTCCTTGGGAAAATATTATTGGTGACACGAATATAGTCATGTTCTTTTCTCAGTATTCAAAAATAGTGTCAAACATAACATGAAAATCAAACCCATCAAAATGGTTTTGAAAACTAATGAAATTTGCAACTTGGAGGGGGATATTTGGGAAGGAGGAAAAGTGGGAGAAAATAAGGGAGCAAGTAACAATATTTGACAAGAAATGTACTCATTAACTTACGTATGTAACTATAACTCCTCTGTACATCACCTTGACAATAAAAGAAAATTAAAAAGAAAGAAATCAGAAGAAAAATAACAACAAATGATCTCTTTATAGGCCACATTTAAGAAAATGCAACTGTGTTGGTGAAGTTTGGATAATGATTCCTCTGTTGCACCATAGATTTCCTAGAATATGACTTTCATTTCTAGGTACCCTAATGAAATGAAATACTTAAAAGGGTTTAAAGAGGAGGGAAATAAATGAATACATAAACCAAATGGTAGTATTATAGGCAAATATAATAAGGAGGATTTCTGCCTGTTGAAAAAAATTACTGATTGATGAAAAAGAAGTATTTCCTTAGATTTAAACAACCTAATAACTTATGTGTTAAGTCATGTTTTAAAGATAGATAGGTCCTTGGGCACATATATATTGTAAGGAAAGAGTGAGGTAAAAGTGTACTGTTATTTATCTCTAAAGATTAGAATTTTAGGACATGGAAGCTTCTTAATAGTTATACAATAATGAAAATATTCTAATATGATAAAATATCTTTCAAATACAAATCTTTATGTAGTTGTACTATATGTTCATCAGCTGTTAAATTTCCACTTTTATTTCCAAGGTGTGTGTTGGGGTAGGTGGGTGGGAGGTGAGGTTCTGGGACTTGCTGCCCCTGTTTTTGCTCAAAGCTAACTTCTAGCATGTGATCCAGGGCCCCAATCCCAGCTTTTTTGGTAATTAATTAGCAATAAGACTGACATATAACTGTAACTCCTCTGTACATCATCTTTACAATAATAATTTAAAAACGCATAGAAAAATGAAAAAATAAAAGTAAGGAAAGGGGTGGATCAAAAGGGGATGAGAATATTGAAAGGGCAATACTGATCAAGATGCACTGATCATTGCATTGTATTTACAAACTGCTTTGTTAAATGCCACCTCCTTTATTCAACTACTTAAAGAAAAAAGTTTAAAAAAGAGTCTCATGAGTATTGTTGTTGCACTGGTTCACCCTTTGTTCTTTGTCTTATCTTTTTGTTGTTCCCTTTTCCTTCCCCAATTCAGATAAATTTGTACACAAGACACAGGGTACCAAAATTAAGTATAATGACAACAGGGATACTCACAAGACAATACGTTGGAAATAAACTTTACAACATGGTGTGGAGGGAGGGAAAGTGGGGGAAAAATGAGGGAGTGGGGTAACAATGTTCAACAACAAGAAAGGTACCCATTACCTTACACATGCAACTGTAACACCTCTGGACATCTCCTTGAAATTAAAATTAAAAAACAAAACAAACAAATACCTCCCCCCCCCAAAAAAAAAACCCTGTCTCAGGGACTTTTCTGCCCAGGCTGTCTTTGAACAGTGATTCTCAGATCTCAGAATCTCAGACCCTTGAGTAGCTATAATGACAGGTGTGAGCCTCCAACACATTGGTATTTCCAAATTTTATTGTCTTACATATATATGGAGAGTAAATTACCTAGCTGAGTGAGGGAAGAGATATATGCTAGCTACTGAATAAGAACCAGAACATATACCCATCCTTGTAAGGCAGATCAAGGGCTAAAAATATATAGTACAAGTACGTAATGATTACTCAACTTCAAAAGACATTTAATCTCTTTGGGTCCAGTATTTTCTGACTCTATCATGGAGATTATAGCTCATGAACAGCATAGTGAGAATTATTTTTTCCTCTACTATTTGTTGGGTATGAAACACAAGCTTAGGTTTGTGCATTTCGTCTTAGAAATTGATTCAAAGGGTTACTTACACTTTGAAGACATAATCCTCTGAAACAGTTCTAGCATCAGTTTTTGCTATTGTGAGCTGTCTATTATTTGGTTTTCTGTCAACCAGACAAGATGTCAAGTCATGTTTCCTTGCTTCAAATTGCTGCATTTTATCTATCCCTGGTGAACTTCTTTTCCACATGTTCATATTTAAGCAGGAATACAGGTGAATATATAAAGTTGAATGCCTGAATTGGTTTTAAAAGACCAATTCTGAATATTTTTAAGAGGTATTTTACTGTGTCAAATGTGAATTGACACACAGTATTTTGCTCACAGCAAGCTAAAAATCTTTGGTATATGAACTTTTTATCTGACTTAGTAACTAACAATTCAAAAATGTAAACCTGACTGTTTTGTAATGAATGTTTTTGGAAAAACATTTGAAATCTATTCTTTACCCAACAAGCTTAGAAATGAACATTTTGGGCATTATCGTTTCTTCACTTGGTAAGCTTATCTGCAGATAACATTTCTACATGTACAAAGAGTTTCTTTGTTGATAAAAACTTCTCTCTTTTATTTATTTTTCTTTAAGTGAGAGAGTGTGCTTTTTTAAAAGAAACCCTAAAAAGGTTTTAAACTGTTTTGTTACAATGCTGCAATTTGTCATTAATCCTCATTATCTGCCTATTTGCTACGAAGTCTGTTATATTGGTATAAAAGTCTCATTTTATTCAGATATTAGTCTTAACACCTATTTAAGAAGAGCCTATTCTCAACATAATGGAGAAAAGCCAAGTCATGGATTATCCAAGTAATGTATTTTAATATGTAGATTAGGTAGTTACAGTAATTAACATATTCATGATTCAAAGTAGAAACTAAGGATTTCTGCAATTTTGTTCAGCTATAACTGGAAAGTGCTGAAATTTCAAGTATGTTTATAACCATCACTATTATATACAAACAAAATATTTCTCAAAAGAATCCAAAAGAAATGATGAATATGACAAAATTCCTTCAAAACAATTGCTTTCTATTCTTTGTTTTCTACACAGCCGCTGTTAGTTTTTGGCAGGTATAGAAGTAAGGGGCAGAAGGCATCATTATTATTGGAACACAGTTTCATTGTGGATGAGGGAACATAGAGTAAGATACTTCCATAAATAGATATAAGAGGAATGAAAAAATTGAGGAACAAAAGAAGCCATAGGAGAGACTATACACAAAAGAAGAAATTTAGGGTCATCGAGTCACCTGCTATAAAATAACCTGCCAACAGTATTTGATATTTTATGGTGATAACTTCATTTCATGTCAACAGCATCCCTTCGGTAGTATTGTCATGAGTTTGGAGAGAAGAAAATCTAGTCTCAGAAGCAAGTGAGAACAGATGAGGATTATAAAAATCTTAGTAGAAAATTAAGATTAGTTTTAATGCCTATGAAATATAGAAAAACACTTTGGTAAGCTTTTGTTTGTATATGGTCAGCAATTAGATGATGATAGATGAACGTATAGAAGTTTGGAAGAGCTAGAGAAACAAATTAATTACATCATGTATCTTGAGATCTCCAAAAGCAAGAATAAAAACAGAGAAGAAACTATGAACTAAATCTGGTTTCAAAAATGGCTAAGAAATTCTGTATGAAAGGTAATATTTATTTGACTGCTTGATTCTATTTTTTATTTCTACTTTTTTGTAGGTCTTGGGGATTGAACTCAAGGTCTGGGTACTGACACTAAACTCTTGTACTTAGAGCTAGTGCTCTACCATGTTGAGCCACAACTACACTTCCAGTTTTCTGGTGGTTAATTAGGGACTTTCCTGCCTAGACTGGCTTTGGACTGCAATCCTCAGATCTCAGCTTCCTGAGTAGCTGATAAAGACATGAGAGTAAAGAGATAGAAGATTTAATTTTAAAGGACATCTACTCCCTTTTCTTCCTTCCTCACAATTAGAGAAATACAAGGAAAGCAAATTACATTTGAGACAAGCTTGTGTCTGACAGGGTGGAATGGTAGTGGGCAGAGGATTCCAGAGTGTAATAGAGCATAAATGTTGATGTGATAACACAGGTCATAATGCATTGTACACATAAACCACTTGTTAAATGGCAAAATTTAATACATAACCAAAAATTAACATAAATAAGGGAAGGAGTGTGTTGTAAGGGGATGGTTGAGAATATTGAAAGAAGTGACACTTACCAAGATGCATTATTTTATAAACCACTTTGGTGAATGACAACTCTTTGTACAACTACTTAACGATACTAAAAGTATTTAAATGAGCATGAAAATAAAAACTTGTTTTTATTAATGACATAGGAGGTACAAAAGTACAACAGAAATTGAGTTAAAGCAAATGAATGGAAGAGCAAAAAAAAAAAAAAATGACAGAACAAAGTAGTATTTTAACCAAGCAAAATATATGCTAAAAGACTACTGAATGAAGATTAGATATTAATTAACTTGCTGATTAAGAGAGAAGAATCCTTAATGCTGTGTAATCCTAGTCAGAAAAAGGCAAATCAGGATTTACATTAGTTCTTTTCAGTTGGAAGGAGACGCTTTTAAAGCAGCGTCTTCTGGTGCAATCTTTTTTTTTTTTTTTTTTTTTGTTGTTGGTTGTGGGGCTTGAACTCTGGGCTTGGGCACTATCCCTCAGCTCTTCAGCTCCAGGTGAGTGCTCTACCACTTGAGTCATAGAGCCACTTTCCATTTTCTAATGGTTTATTGGAGATAAGACTTCCTGGGCTAGTTTTGAACTGTGATACTTGGATCTCAGCCTCCTGAGTAGCTAGGATTATAGGTGTAAGCCACCAGCACCTGGCCAATTTTTTTTTTAAACATTGAATAAGTTGAAAAGTAATGGAGGAAATAGAAAAACTTAATATTTTACAACAGAGGACAATGGCAAATAATGTGTCTGAAGGTGTAAATTCTAGAAAGGTATTAAGAAATAATTTTCCATATTATCAATCATATACTTCACTTTCTTGAAGCTAGAGTCACCTTTAAAGAGGTAGATTATTTATAGGTCTTGAGTGCTCCTAGTGGGCCATATTACATAGAATTGTTTCTTTCTGTCCTTGGTCATATCACCATTTGGGATTCCTTTCCCTCAGAGTTTCTCTTTTCTCTGTTCCTTCATTTTGTGTCAGGGTGCTATGTATACTGGCTGTCAACTAATATCGCCTAAAAAACGAATTCTTAGGTTATCTTGGGAATATTTTAGGGCCTGTATTTTATATTTACTTATTTTATTTAGATCCTGTGTATTTTAGATCCTGACTCTTTCTAATTTTCTCCATCTCAAATTTTCTTTTTTAGTACAAAGAAAGAGAGCAGTATTCTCTCTACACTATAGCTCTAGGAATATCCCAACTTTAAGATGAGATTGTGGTATTCCTTTCACTGTGAACTTTTCTACAGCAATTTGTCATTAGTATAGAAGATGTTTGACTTCTGCTGGCCATGACTAAAATGAAAGGTTTTCTGAGAAAAGTACCAAGGGAAAAAGTCAAGACTGTCAGAGATATTCTAAAGGGACTCATGTGCAGGTCAAGCATAACATAGTGTCATCTTTTACTGTTTGTTTTTTTTTTCCTTTTTTTTCCTTCAGAAATGCCCATTCTACTTCCTCAGGGCCCCTCTTTCATCCCTACTTTCTTCCTACTGCAGCTGATCTCATGAAGATTCCCTCTCTAAATCTATGAAAAGTATTGTTCTGGGTTGCATTTAAGATTCTTGTACAAGTCTATTGTCCATAATACCGAGATAATTTCCTAGACTGGGTTCTTAAACATGTTTGTTAGATTTCTGGCCCTGAAAATTTTGATTCCTTCTCAAAGTCTACAAAGTCACAACTTCATACCAAGACAGTTGGTACTTCACCAGTCTTTACCCTTAACCCATAATTCCAACCCTACTGCAATCTTTATCTGTCTAGCAGGAGTGAAATATGCCAAAACCTTTTCAACCACTCTTTCTTTGCTGATAGTTTCTCTTCTAAGTGGATTATTAGCACTTGCTCCCACATTTCTTGTCTATATACTCCAAATCTCAACACAACTTTCTTCCTTTTGGAACAGTTTTCCATGTAGATGACTATTTCATAATATTTTATCTATCTATATTGTCGAATATGACACAATCTTTATTTTACAGTTTGTACTTGAGTCTCCAGGGAAAGTGCATAAGATGTTTGTCCCTCTATGAATTCCTCCAAAATATCTCTCCATCTAGGTACTTAATAAGTATTTTTTAAATTGAATTATCCTGTCAAATAAAGGAGATAGCAAGAAAAAGTGAGTTGATTGATAAGTAATGTGATGTTAATGGTCCTAGAAAGTAAAATGCAGTTTATATGGGGCAGGGGGACGCAATGGAACATTTGAAAGTGAGAAACAGTAACATGAGAAATGTCCTAACTAGTAGCAAATGGCTATAAACTGAACATAGAATTCACTGTAGTTAAAAGAAATTAATCAGAACTTTAGATATCAAGGGCTGGGAAGGTGGCTCGCCTTGCATGCTCGAGGCCCTGGGTCCGATTCCTCAGCACCACATAAGCAAAAAAAGAAAAAAGCCGGAAGTGGAGCTCTGGCTCAAGTGGTAGAGCGCTAGCCTTGAGCTGAAGAGCTGAGGGACAGCGCCCAGACCCAGAGTTCAGGCCCCACGACTGGACCCCCCAAAAAAAGAAAAGAAAAGAAAAAAAAAGAACTTTAGATGTCAAACATGAAGACAAGTATAAAGTGGCTTGTTAAGTATAAAAAAGATGAGTTAAAGTATGGCTAAGAAGAGACTAGGGAATGAAATATTAACCATATAAATATCTGAAAGAATCTGAAAGAAACTAATGTGCTCCAAGCAGGATTTTCATATTTTAGAATTTCTTTGCTATTACTAACTGGACATCAGGATTATATCTTCTAATTCTCAAATATCCTTTTCACAAATGTACCTAGGTTTAATGTGTTTAAAAAGTCAGAATTGCAGGACAACTTTTTCTTGCCTTAGCTTCTATGTGAGCAAAATAGACATGACTCTACTTTGATAAAGAACCTCGGAGGAAAGGTACTTATTAGTATCATATTTCAAAAAATAGAAGTGAATCACAAAGCATGCTAAGAGTAAAGGATGTGGTGCCATGATATTCTGATGACTCCTGGCAATGAAAATGTTGGCTTACCATTAAGTAAGTTCATTAACCAGCTATGTTCTTCAACAGTTACCATATACATATTGCCTTAGTTTTCTCTTTTGAAAAATGGAGAAAATAATATAATCCATATTATGTATTGTGCTTAAATGGCTCACTACATTTTAGGTATCCAAATCTGTACACCGGGGAATTAATAAACCCCAGACCTTTATTTCTCATAATACTAGAGGTTGCAAAGAAAATTCAGGAACAAAGTCCCAACATAATCAGTATTTAGTTCAGGCCAATTTCTTTTTATTTCCTAGAGAAAAATTCCTTGCTGAGCTGACACAGGTGGAAGGGGCAAAGGACATTTCTCAGGCCTCTTTTATATGAGGTCCCTGATCTTATTTAAAAGGTCTATGTCTTCATTCCTTTATGTATGTTATAGTCCCATGTATATCTTCAGCAGGGTGGGGGAGAGGGTGCAGAACTGAACAGAACTGAAGGAAAAAAGGGTGAAAAAGTGCAGCAGTGCTGCTCACTGGACACTGGCAAATGTGAACGATACAACTTGTGGGTGGAAATGGCAGGGAGGGACTGGGAGAGAATGAGGGAACAGAAGATACTGACAAAAGGAAATGTCTTATTACTTGACTCATTTAATTTGAATCCTTCTATACATCATATTTATAATAACAATAAAATAAATAATACTTATGAATAAAAATAAACAAGAGGGACATGACCTACTTGTCTTCCAAAGGGCCAACTCGCTGAGGGTAAACATTACAGCTTACAAATCCTGGTGGGACATAAACATCCAAACTGTACACATGTCAGTTAGCATATTAGTGCTTTTGTAATTATTCCTATAGTGAACCAGAACTCTACTCCTAATGATTATTCTCAGTAATTAAACAGACTTATTTTTTTCGCATGCTTTTTTTGAGCAATTTCTGTGGTTTGGCGCCACACAAAAATATTAAATGAAGGATGTAAATCTTGAATGAACAATTTGATCCATTAATTCTTATTATTTCCTATTTAACAAAAATATGAGAGAGATATTGCTATCATCCAGTTTCACTCTCACATTCATCCTTTTACCTAACCATATTATCAAACCTTCCCTGAGAAAATCTTAGAGCTATGTGCTGGAGAAATGAAAAGATAAAAGCATCAATCCTGTTCTATCTCCCCGTCTAGTAAGGCTGACAGGCAAATATACACAGCTGCAGTGTAGCAAGAAATGTTGCATAATTGAGAGCTGTACCAAGTACAGCTTAGGCACAAGGGACCAGTTCCAGTCAAGCTAGGAAATGAAGGCAAATGACAGGCAGTAGAAAAAGCACTCCTGTCCTGTTTTTCTCTTACACATGTAGATTACAAAAATAAAATAAAATAAAATAAAGGCCAATCACATTATCATTCATATTACACAAGTATACTATTGACAGTTCTGAAATTTTCTGTGTATTATGTGTTTTTAATCATATTGCAATTTTATTCAGGCATAAATATAAATATACTATGACAAAACCAGGCTTTGGTGGCTCATGCTTGTAAATCAAGCTACACCAGATGCTGAGATTTGAGAATCATAGCTCAAAGCCTCTTATCTACAATTAACCAAACAAAAGCCAGAAGCAGAGCTGTAGCTCAAGTGGTAGAATGCTAGCCTTGAGCATAGAAACTAAGGAAACAACCCCAGGGGCTGAACATGTGCACGCACACACACACACACACACACACACACACACACACACACACACACACTCTTACCAAACTTTTAAGATTGACTACAGCAATCATATATAATGATTTTTGGCAAGTTATATAATGTCATTCATTTAGTTTATTAATATGACTTTCCTATCAAGTCAGAGAAAGTGGTGAAACATTCATGCCCTCTGATTAAGGTTTCACGTACATCACATATTTACGTGCTGTTTTATGCAAGCCACTCTCTTGCTGTTTATTATATTATTAGTTTCCCCTTTCCCCTTTCGCTGGCAATTTCAGGGTAATTTCTCTTATTCTTTGCTAATTTTTGACAAAGCACAGAAGAATACTCATTTTTAAAACATTAAAATTATAAAGCACAGGAATTTGAAGGAATGACCATGAGATAATTCACTCTAAAAAGGTATGCAATTGACAATTACAAATACATTATAGGAAGGAAGAGAGAGAAATATATTAGCAGCAATGCTTTGAGAGCAGATCAAGAATGAGTTAGGTAGGTTCTGAAATTTATTTTCTTTTACGAACATTTTGTAAAATTTTTGCCTGTGTAAAATGAATTGACAAAAGGAAGTTAATATTTGTCAGTTGATGGAGAACTAGGTTTCACCAGTGCAGATTTATTTATCAGATTTATTTGTGAATAGAAAAGGTAGGTAAGGAGAGGAATATAATGATTGAGTTTGAAAGTTTCATTACCTAGTGGGAAAAGGTAAAAATTGTTGTAAGTCAGAGATTGGATAAGGGCAATACAAAGTAGGTGGCATTATGGAGAATATAAGGGAATAGATTTGGAAAGAAAAATATAAAGCTATGAACAGTATACTCTACAGTGTAGCATATGATTTATTAAATTTGAATGGGTGGAAAGGATGACTATGCTAATATCTTCTATTTCAAGAAGCTGAACAATGTGAAAAGTAGAGAAAACAATGATGGCTTGTGTCTTTCTCTGACATAAGAAGCTACTAGTTAAAGTTACTATAAATGTCTATGGCAGTAATAAAATAACATTCTGGAAAAAGTCTGCAGAAGAGCAGAGAATCTTTTTGCTAAAAGTCATGGAAAAAGTCTTTCAGAAGTGAAGAAAATGCTGAGAGGGAAATGTGTGGGACTTTCTTTTTAAAAAAAATCACTTCAAAAGGAAGAGAATGGAGTTAAAGGGAAAAGAGAAGACAAGAAATATACTCAGGGAAGCACAAAATTCTGTTTTATGTTTTTTTGTATTTGCAAAGAAATGCCAGGAGAACAAAAGAAACAAAAAGGAAGGAGCAGAGTCAGAAGGTGTGGAGGAGATCTGTATATCACAATATCACAATGGCTTGATTTCCAGTGCAGCCCACAGACATTCCTTCCCGGGGCTCCCACTATGTAAAGCTGGTAAAAGCTGGCTCAGATTCAGCATGGCAGCTGAGTGAGTCTTGATATGGAATTCACGTAGCATTTGTGTGGAATGTAAATATGGAAAGCGTAGGAAGACCTTATAAAATGGAAATGTTTGTAGAAAACCCCGGAAGATTATAAGAAAAAAGATCCTGAAGGCTATACATTAAAGAACCATTTGTTGCAACAATTAAGAAATGGAAATGGAGGTCTTGGGCAAAGAGGTCTTTCAGTTATTACTTTTATGAGTTTTGGTTTAACTTTTACAAATTATGTTATATTTTGGAAATTTGACAGATATGATAAAAGTTTCAGAGCTGAAAGGGGGCTAGTATGCCATTTGCTAATCATTTAGTTAAAAACTGTCACAGCTGGGGGAATGAATAACTGGTTGACTAACAAATGAATATATCCTCCATCTCCAGTTTCAAGTGTAGAAAGTGAAGGATTAGAATAAACCAGATGAACGATGGATTTTCTTTTCTTTCTTGTTGTTTTTTTAAAAATGAAAACAGAAGGTAGAAAATTGGAAATTTGCACTCCTTCTCTCTCCCACCTGCTCTCCCTTGTTGTTGTTGTTGGTTCTCTGTTATATGTCCCAAGAACACTGGTTGAAATGGAGATACTATCTATTTCTTTTCAAATAGGCTTGAATGCATTTGGAGAATGTAAAATTTTATATCAATAGTAAAACTCATACAATGGCTTAAAGATTCAGCACTGGAAAAGATAAGTAATGCCTTCTTTCATTCCTACTAATAATTTTATATGAGGAACAGGAAAATTTAGCTTTATGTATAATAACTCAATTGAAGAATTTAGTACATTAATTATTAGCATTGAACTATTTTCCCATTGGTCCACCATTGTGCTGGCATGGCAATCATGGACTATAGCATGACTAAATGCCCTCAATAACATTGATGAAAAAAATGTCAGCAAAATACATCATGGACTAATTTCCCTACAGTGAAATATTGTGGAAAAAGATAGTCTTACAATGATCAACAAAACATCATTTAAAAAATGAGTACACAGAGTGCACACACTCGCACGCATGTACACACACACACATACACAAAAAATAAAGGGCATAGATTTGGGCTGCTTGATTACTTTCAATCTAATTTTTACTGATTCTAACTCATTTCACTTTTTAAATCAGAGAGTGGTGGCATACTTACATGCCATAAAGGTTTTATATTTTCCCCTTTTTTCCTTTCTGGGACACTGCAGGTGGTCCTTGAAGTCTCTGTGCTTCACTCTCTGCCTAATGTTGCAGAGCTGGAGATCCTGGCATCTCTGAGTCAGGAGAGGGAGTTCAATCGCCTGCTTTGCGTTCCCCACCTCTCCCACCTCCTTCCCAGTTGGAACAGTAAGTTCTCTGTGAAAGCTTCTGCAAATGATGACAAGAAGGAGAGTTCTCAGGGAAAGCAACTGAGCTTTAATGCCAGAAAAAACTGTTCCAAATGTAAAACACATTTGAAAATCTAAATGTGTGCCCCCCGAAACCACATCAATGGAACCTTTAATGATCTTCAGAACCAGCCTTTTTTCTTCCAGTCAGTAGGAAGATTGTTTCAAATCTGTTTGTGCCTGAAGCACTTTTGATTGTGACAGTCTTCTCATTCATGGGCTAAACATGGCGTCCCACTGGAAGTGCCATCCAGTTCACAGCAATACAGTATGATATGAAAGTATAAACAGAAGTCAGAGCTGCATTTCTCCTCTGAGATAACAAGTGCAACTAGATTTTCAGACCACCTATTATGCTATAAAAAAATGAAAGGGAAAGGAAAATAAGACCTATTCTAAGTCAGTTGCTTGATTTGTGGGAAATGAAGCTTACTAGGCTAATATGGAGCCCTTTAAATGATTTCTATATGGACCGTATCTTGATCCTTTCTGCAGACCAATAATTAATAATTTTCTTAAGATAAATAGCTATTAACAGCAAACTAAGTCTTCCCAATATTTGTGATTTGGTTAATTGTATTGTTTAAATTATACAGTGTTTCTTGTTTGGTTTAATTTTACTCTTGTTGTAAGCCTGTGCCCCCAACCAAAACATTTTATTAGTGGTAATGATTGGGATCTCCACACAGACACTCACACACATGCTCTAACCCTAGTTCTTATAGTAATGAGCTGGCTAGATAAAATAAGTCTGGTTGTCTGTATAGACAGATATACTCCACCCTCATTATAGAACTCTTTTCAAAAGCCAAGGATATTGAAAGTTATAACAGTAATGTCAGCCTTCATGATTAAATCATGAGGCACATGAGTTTTTCGTTTAAATTTGATGTTCTCATGATCTCAATATTTTTCATGCAAATCTTGTTATTTCTGCATCCTTTCACACTCCAGCTTAAATTGCTTGTCAATCGCCGTGCTTTTCTTGAGTGCAGCACTTCTGAGCTTCTCCAATACGATTTTATACATCTATTTATATCTCCTTCTTTAGTATATTTTCCCTTAAAGAAGACACTGGTTCAGCATTTCAAATCACATTTAATGAAGTCTTTTGAATTGGGGACAGTGACTTTAGAGGCCAAAGGATATGAAGCAAGAGGATTAATTTGGTAGCAGAGAGGTGTGAGGAGGAATTAATGTTACATTAAGAGAGAATGAAGTCTTTCTATATTTTTAATATTTGTAACATTTTTACCATTATAATTAGAGTGGTCACACTAGGGGTGATTAGAGCAGAGCCTCAGACCAACATAGAGAGACTCCAAGAAATTGAAAATTCATTATAAATTTAGTCATCAAAAAGGACATTTGAAAACACGCTCACAAAATAACCCTTGACATCTCAAATCTTGCAAGAGAATTCATTTTGTTTTTCATTTTGGAAATTACAAGTCCCAGACAGTTAATGTTTTACCCAAGAGTATTAGTTTACTTTTTGGTGAATAGCATTTCTGATTTCAGTAGCATCGTCTTCTCTACTTTAGTGAGCTAACGGTCAAAGAACAGAGATAAATATTCTTTAGTCATATCAATGTTTCTACTTTTCCCAAAACTTGAAAGATGTATATGTAAAATTACACAGGGAAGTATCAGATCCTTGTTGCACCCATAATTGTCCCCCTTGTTCTTATATGCTGGGGAGCATATCACAGTAAACATCTTGTAAAATCAATTACTGTATTTACATGGAGTTTGAAAATCACTGGTATAAAAACACATGCAATGATATATACTCATGTAGTTGAAGACATATCTAATTGATTGTACATTTATTTGCTACACCATTATTCTCTTTAGAGTGTTGCTTAAGGAAAACACTGTTTGAATAATGATATACTGCTTTAAGGATTCCTGATGTTTGCTAATGAATACACTACCAAGCTTTATTTTTCAAATGTGCCCTCAAATATGTAACCTACTTATTGCTTTTTCCATGCATTTTTATATTCCAGAGGATCCTCTAGTGACAGTACATTTTCAATCATTATTTCTCCTTCGTGGAATCAATTACCTCCTGATAGATTCTCTTTCCAAGTTTAAAATTACATTTAAAAACTCATCTCTTTTCTGAATTCTAATTGGGAGTACTTTGAACTCAAGATTCTTTAGTGAATATTTGTTTTTGAATCTTTCTATGATTTAAAGGGCTCACCCAACACAAGTAAGGTCTGACTGTGATATGGAGCAAATAATATTTAATGCCTTTGGGAAATTACATTTATTAAGCCAAGTTTTTATTTACTCTCAAAGGAAAGGCTAAAACATAATTCTGACAAAGTTAAAGTTGAGAAGTAATTATACAGCTTAAACCTTTTGTTTTGCTTACATGGTTTTTTTTTTTAAAGACACATTTTAAGTTATGAAAATAAAGTTGGCAGCAATTCTTCCTTCCTTATAAACAGAAACAAATATAATAGGTCATTAATATTCCTTATATGAAAATCAGTCTAGGGCTGGGAAGGTGGCTCAGTGGTAGAGCACTTGCCTTACATGCATGAGGCCTTAGGTTCGATTCCTCAGCACCACATAAGCAAAAAGAAAAAAAGCTGGAAGTGGCGCTGTGGCTCAAGTGGTAGAGTGCTAGCCTTGAACTGAAGAGCTGAGGGACACCATGACTGGACCCCCCCCCCCAAAAAAAGGAAATCAGTCTACAGCTTTTTTCAGTGGTCATTATTCAGAATACTTTCCAACTTCTAATATAAACAAGAACTAAGAAAGTAAGTAAAATACCTATGTAAGTAATTACATGTACACAAAAGATCTTTGTTTAAAATGTGCCATTTTAGAAATAGAGTAAATAGAAATATGAGGTATTCACCTAGATAAATTATCATTTGGGAATGGGAGTTAGTAAGAAAATAAGGAAATGGTGAATATGGTTGAAGGACTTCATACACACATATGAAAATAGAATATTGAAATATGTCAAAACTTGCTTACAAAGAGAAAGGAGGAATGTAAAAAAGTATCAGAAAAAAATTTATCCAAGTGCATCAAAGAAATCACAATTAACACCTTTGTATAATGAATAGACCCTACTAAAAATAAGGTTTAAACCTTCCTGCTTGCTTAACAGATTTTTTAAAAGTCTTTAATATGAGATGCTGAATAGAAAGCAGATGGAAGGAAGAAATAAATGTTAATTCAGATCTGGCAACCTCTCATCATAAGAGCACTCAGAAGACACACAATGCCATTTCTTGAAAATAATGCAAGATCTTATTCTCTGCTCCAACATTCTGGAGGAATTGCACTAATATTCATAGTGTAAAATACGACCTCAGAAACCATTCTGTAAAAGCTCAAACAAAATAAAACTCCTTCTTATTTTAGTGAGTGACACACCAATCATTTAAACTGGGATCCCCAAATCTTACCTTATTTTATTTCACTTATTTTACTTGATTGGACTGTGTCTTTAAAAAATTAAAATAGAATTTGAATAGATTTTCAAATATTTGCTCCAGTCATAGCCTCCATCATACATTTCAGTCTTACCTAAGCTTATGTGGCTCATATATATGAACTTCTTGAGGTTTAAGTTTGTAATTTTAGCTCTGATACGACATGTAAAAAAAAACAAACTACTGCTTTATCTTGTTTAGTTCTACTTACTTTAAATATTCAACAGGATTGAGGTTACAATGAATTTGTTTTACCCTATTTGACCCTAGAGGTAAGATAGTTCCAAAACCTCATTAATCAGAATACATACTATTTTAATGAAGTATGTTTCTAAAAATATAAACGGAAAAATATTATACATAGCCTTGGCTAGTATATCTAATCTTTTCAACAGAGATAATTTATTCTTCTTGTTCTTACAAATGATCTTGAATCCAAGGCTATCTTTCTTACTTGGTAATTTTCTTTTGTCTTGCCTCCTCTTCAAGTCTGAAACCACTGGGTAGCATCAATCTCTTCTGGTTAGAACAGAGGATCTCAAGTAGTATGCCCATCTGATTCGATTAAAAATATGAGATTACAGAAATATCCCTTGGTAAAGCTTTCTGTTCAGGTAATGCTTTTATTTTTGTTTTATTTTTTTATTTTTTTGTTGGTTGTGGGGCTTGAACTCTGGTTTTTTATTTTTTTGTTGGTTGTGGGGCTTGAACTCTGGGCCTGGGCTCTGTCCCTCAGCTCTTCAGCTCAATGTGAGCCCTCTACCACTTGAGCTACAGCACCATTTCCAGTTTTTCTGGTGGTTTATTGGAGATAAGAGTCTCACATGTAGCCCCTTTGTACAGTATGTTCTCAAATAAAATAAAATACAATTTAAAAAAAAAAAAAAAAAAAAGAGTCTCACAGAATTTTATGTGTGGGTTTGGCTTTGAACCATGATCCTCAGATCTCAGCCTCCTGAGTAGCTAGGATTACAGGCATGAGCCACTGGCTCCTGGCTCAAGTTAATGCTTTTAAAAAACAATAATATCCATTGAACAATTATAGTTAGGCACTTTATTTAATTACTTTTACTAATTCCTGAAAACAATCTTATGTGATAGATATTATTAAAATGTACCCATTTACAAACTTATACATGAACCTAAAGTATTTCTCCTAAACTAATGTATGATAGAAAAAAGTAAAAATGATTTTATAATTACAGAATATACATTCCTACATAAGTCACTAAAATTGGTCCTGTTTGATAAATAAGAAACTAACTTATTTTAAATTAAGAGGTGAGGAAATGTTATGCTAAGAGAACTTGCTTAGAAGACAGATTGATGTCCTGTGAGAATATTTGGAAAATTTTAATCCCTTCATTTTTTTCTTATACATTATTATTATTATTAATTATTAGAACAATTACATTGCAACTCTCTATTTGGGATCAGATAAACTTAATTCCTGATGAGTGGAGACATATAATTTAGGTAACAACAAAATAATTTTTTTCTTTTAAATTTCAAGATTGATCTTAAAAATTGCTCACTATACTCACTAGATGTTATGCTGAAAATGAACTATGCAGTTTCTGAGTGCTCTGGGAGGGAAAAACTGTGAGGGAGCAAGGAAAGGGTTGACATTGTTCAAAAAGAAATGCAATCTTTACCTAACTTATGTCATCACCTTTTCACATCACCTTGATAATACCACTACTACTAATTTTAATAATAATAGAATAAAAAGAAATTTCCCCATAGAAACGGTAAAAACTTCCACTTTTTCAGTCTTTTTGATCAATATTTGATATATTATCAATCATTTTTATTTCCAAATAAAAGGTTGAAAATGTCTATAGCCTAGAAGACTTAGTTCAAGTACAGCATAAGCCAGAGTGAGGATAACTAGAGAATGAAGCAAGAGTTATGGCACAGAATGGTTGAACAAGTTTACACTCCCACCAACAGTGTAGTAACCTTCCCTTTTGGCCATATCCCCTCCAGCATCTGTTGTTATTAGATTTCTTGATAATGGCCATTCTAACTGGGATGAAGTGAAATGTCAATGTTGGTTTTATTTCTTTTATGGCCAGAGATGTTGTGCATTTCTTCATGTGTCTATTGGTCATTTTATTTCCCTTCAGAGAAGTCTCTATTGAAGTCTTTAGCCCACTTATTAATGAAGCTCTTATTTCTTTGAGGATTTGTTTTGGGCGATCTAATCTTTGGAATTCTAAATATATTTTAGATCTGAGGCCCTTGTCTGTTGTATGGCTTGTGAAGATCTTCTCCCACTCTGTTGGCTTTCTATGGATCTTGATAGCTATTTCCTTTACCATGCAGAACTCCACAGTTACATGCGATCCCATTTGTTCAACCTTTCTTTGATTTGTTGTGCTTCTGGGTCTTTATTTTAAAAAAATTCTTGTTCAACAACTCTGGAAAGCAATATGGAAGTTCCTCAAAAGACTAAACATAGAGCTCCCCTCTGACCCAGCATTCCTACTTCTGAGCATTTACTCAAATAACCTCAAACAAGCCATACTAAAGCTACTAGCACAACTATGTTCTTTATAGCATTACATTTGGAAACAATCCAGATACCTCTCAATAGATGACTTGATCAAGAAAATGTAATAAATAAACAAATGCCTATGCATACATATATATGTAATGGAATTCTATGCTCCCATCAGAAAGAAAGACACCACCCCATTTGTAAGGAAATGGAAAGACAAACACTTGGAAAACATCATATTAAGTGGAGTAAGCCAGACCTAAAGAAACATAGGTGTCAAAAAAATATATAGGTGTCATGGTTTCCTTCATTTGTAATAATTAGTATTTGTCTAGGATAATCCTAGCAGATGTGCAGTAAATCTCAATAGCTATTTACATATGATCATATAAGCAAAATAAGCTCCAAGACATGGACACAAGAGGTTTTCCTTTGTGGTTGTTGTTTTTAATGTACTATATGATTTCTTGTTTCTTTTGTATTTTTCCCCCTATGGTTTATCCCCTGTTGTTACTGTGTTCAATTTTGGTGCCCTGGGGTATTTTATATACATTTATCTGAATTAGGGAAGGGAATGGGAGCAACAAACTACTAAGACAAAGGACAAAGGGTGAACTAAGGCAACAGTGATACTCACAAGACAATATGTTGGAAACAATCTGTACAACTGGGTGGGAGTTGTGGCAGAAGGAAAGTGGGAGAAAAATGAGGGGGGGGCGTAACAAGTTCAACAAGAAATGTATTCAGTACCTTACTTATGCAATTGTAATCCCTCTGAATGTCACCTTGACAATATAATTTTTTTAAAAATAGAAAGAGAGTTATGCCACAGGTAAATGCTAACCAGCAAAAATGATGAGGCTAGTGGAGATGTGGCTAGTGTTGGGGGTACTGGCTTTCTGACTGTAGAAAAACAGCAATTACTACAGAGATGCTCCTCTCTGCCCACTACAACATGATGCCTAAAGAATCTGTCAGCACTGATTGGGTCTGAGAATGTTATTACATGCTATTGGTACTGCATGTCTCAGGTTTTCAAGGACACAGCTACGACTATTGAAATGGATACCTTTAGTCTAAGGAAAAAGCAAATTAAGAATATAATTTAAAAACAAAGACCATGACCTTACCTCACACATTTCCAGAGGATAAATGAAAATCAAATAAACTCCAGACCCCATAGATGATGGAAATGACCATTAACTTCTAACATATTTTTAAAAAATTTCTCTACTTAGCTTTCCTTTCATACTGTGTGATTACATCCATGTACCACAAAGAATCATTAAGGTAGTGGAGAATGCCAAAGAGGACAGAAAACTGAATTGATTATATGGTGATATCAAACAGTTTAAGAAATAAATTGAGAATAATTGTGTCTAATCTATAATTTGCTAGAACTGAAATTTTCTTTTATTTCCAGTTATTTTTATATGTTTTTATTGTAAAATTACTGTACAGAGGGCTTACAAATTAGATGAGTAAGGTAATGAGTACATTTCCTATCGAGCATTGTTACCTCCTCCTTTGTAGAACTGGAATTTTCTTAAGCTTCAAAAAAGGTAGAGAGAAAAAACAAAGATTATGTACAGAGAAATAGTAGAAGACCAACTTTTAAATATCTGGATTTGGTATAAATATCTAAAGATATTTATACACGTTTCATGCTTATAAGATTGCTATGTATTGGGATTTAGTGATACAAGATTCTACCTTTTTTTTGGGGGGGGGTCCGGTTGTGGGGCTTGAACTCTGGGCCTGGGCGCTGTCCCTCAGCTCTTCAGCTCAAGGCTAGGGCTCTACCACTTGAGTCACAGAGCCACTTCCAGCTTTTTCCTTTTTGCTTATGTGGTACTGAGGAATCGAACCCAGGGCCTCAGGCATGCAAGGCACGTGCTCTATCACTGAGCAACCCTCTAGCCCCCAAGATTCTATTTTTATGATCACAAATCAGCACTAATCTACCATTGTTTCCCTCCTATTTTTCAGGCTAAGAAATTAAGTTTGATGATTTTACTCATGAGTTCAGATTCATTTTCTGTATTAAAAACTTATGGTACATTATACTGGGGTTTAGTTTATATCGCATTTGAATTTAAAGTTTTAGTAGCATACAAGTTCTCAGATGGGAAATGAAAAAAAAAACAAAACTAGAATTAAGACAAGGTCTGGTAGAGAAAAGAAAAGCTACTCTTTTTTTATTCCTCTTGTAAATCTTAAAGATTTATGCACGTTACGACAGCAAGCATTGTGCTTCTTTTAGAGACAAACTCTAGGTAGAAGGATGTTCATGTATGTCCTCTGAAGATTCATTCCATCAGTTAGAGAGTCATCAAGCATTCTCATAAAACAAGAGAAGAAATTTGAAAATTTTATGGAACCCCCAAAATAAATTGGCAGAGATTTCAGACATTACGATTGTGTTTTTGTCTATTGCAATTTTTTAAACCAATATGTTAAAAGAAAGCTAAACTTAAGCATAGAAAGATATGAAAGCTATAGAAATCAGAATTCAGAAAGCATTTTTCCCTTTCTGAAATCAAAGTTTACTTAAAAAAATTACAGGTAATTAAAAAGTTAAATTATATGCTTTCTTATTTTGATTTAACCATTATGTTACCAGATTCCTAGACCAGAGGTTTAAGTCTAAGGATTTCAATATGTCAGGTCTTTCTGAAAGCAATGACTAATAAAAATGAAAAGGCAAAGGTATTTCATTCAACATAGCTATGTAAGGAAGGCAAATGTATTAAGCAACTAAACACATTTTGTGGGTATGGACATAAGCTTTACTATGTTTAAATAGAAGAAGAACAGGAGCAAAGGGTAATAATTAAGCAATCTTTTTCTAAGTGAGTTCAGGTTGAGCATTTTCTCAGTGCTGGCTCTTCAAGTAATTTCAAAAAGTCTGTGCTATGTGAGGTGACAACCTAAGATGATTTGTCCTTCTTGGAGGTCATCATATTGTTTTGTAACATATCTGAGAAGCTCTGTTGTTCTGGAATTTTAAGGTGGCTGGAGACTTTTCAGTTGTTTTTGTGGGTGTGTAATGGTACAGTTATCCCTTTTTCTGTGTGCCAGGCATGAAGGGGGATGAGATACACGAGGTGTTACTAATTTGTACACAAACAATTAATATGTTCAGAGTTAAATGAATTCAGATCCAATACAAAGGAGGCAATACAAAACAAAATTAAGGATGCTGGGCTTTTCTTCTGCTTTTAAGTGACTTGTAGGCCCATATGGAAAGAAAGTTATTTGTAGCAAAGGCAATACTTTTTATAAACATGTTCTTTTACCTTTGAACAGTAGACATGCATCCCTCCTGTCCTATATATTTGAGAACATCATCTATTATCTGATAGAATGATTATTGCTATTTTGATGTCTAGATTAAAAGCAAATGGAGGGTGTAATTCAAGGACAGGTTTCTGGGAAGAAGGCCAGAGGAAATTGGAGTTAGAAATGTAAAAAGGTGTGCTAAAGTTTGTCTTTGGAAAAGCAAAACCACTATGTTTGGAAAAGGTTGAAATCTCATTATTTTGCAAGAAGCTACATTAGCAACTGCAAAAGCTTCAGGAATTCCTGGTAATCAAGAGTCTTAGAAGCTCACTGAGCCAGCGTGCTACTTCCCATGAGTGCCGCCTCTATAAAGCAGATTTTCATTTTCACATTAATAGCATGGTTGAGAAGCTCTTGATAGAGTAGCTTCTGGGAGAATGGAATTTTTCTGAAGAAGAAATAAGCCTGGAAAAGCTACAGTAGCCATAACTAAAGACTGAGATTTACTTTCCTACCAAGGCCTTTTTTTTTTTTTTTGAGAGATGGGGTAGGAACACTCCTTTTTTTTATTAATACTTTTTTTTATTGCGAAAATACCGTACAGAGGGGTTACAATTACATGAGCAAGGTAATGAGTACATTTCTTATCAAGCATTGTTGCCTCCTCCTTGGTTTCCCCTTACCATTCCTGCGCTCCTATACTCCCCTCCCCTTTCGTGCCCTCCTCCGGCACCAAAATTGTAATGTTTGTTCTTCAATATGTTGTTAGACTCAAACTCGAGACCTCCAAGCAACCCCCAGAAGCTACCACCAATGCAAACAGCAAAAGAGTCGTTTATTTGCAACCTCGAGCTTGGTCCTCCCCGCACTCAGTATACTGTGATGCTAAGAGGCCTGAGCAGAATCAGCACAGCTTTTATAGTATTAAACAAACAAGTTTAGGGGGTTTCCACACAAGCAGTTACATGATTGTTTTACATTTACAGAAGTGGTTTTGTCAGTGTTCCATTGGCCCACGTACTGTGGTTTGAATGCGGCTTGACCATGCTACTTAAAAAAACAAAAAAACAAAAAACTTTTGTGTTTTCAATTGTTTCTCAACCCTTGTTGAATTGGTGGTTGCTAGGGGTATAATTGCAGTTTCGATTGTGGACTTTCAGAGAACCTTCCAAGAACTGGTTTTTCTAATAACTGTTTTGTCCCTTAAGTTCAACCTGAGGTCAGTTTTACAGGAAATGATGGCTTGCTTTTAGAATGGAGTTAGCTTAGTCCTTCATTCCCTCCTCTTCTAGACACTCAGGGGCCAATCATGGTCCTTGGGCCTTCAACCCCAGATGGGTTTCCCATCTCTTCAGAGTATAAGGGTTGATATTGACTCCTCAGTACCATTAGTAGGACTGAATTTACCCTGTCCTTTACAAAAGCTATGAGTCTATTTATCACACAGGGGCCTATGGTAAGCACAGGTAAAAGTATAATAAGTGGGCCTAATAGAGTAAAAATTAAGGTTGTTAACCTTGGGGGGAATAGTTAAACCATGATTCAAACGATCCTTCTTGCTGTTCCTTTCCCTTCTGTCTTAGCTAACCCTTCCCTCACTCTAGTTAATGACTCTTTAATTACTCCAAATGGTTAGTTAGCATAGAAGCAGCATTCTTCTCCTAATGCTGGGCACAGCCCTCCTTGTAGGAATATCAGGTCTAGCCCCCTTCTATTTTGCAACAGGACTTCAACTAAGGAGTCATGGGATTTCTGGAGAAAGGCTATCAAGTTTTATTTTTTTATTTTCTCTTTTTTCATTGTGAAAATACTGTACAGAGGGGTTACAATTACATGGGCAAGAAAATGAGTACATTTCTTATCAAGCATTGTTGCCTCCTCCTTTGTTTCACCTTCCCGTCCCTTCCCATCCTCCCCCAACCCCCCCTGCCCAACCCTCCTCTCCTGCCCACTAAAGTTGTGAAGTTCGTTTTCGACATAACGACTTGTACATCTCATCGTTGCAATGGGTCCACCTGTATCCCTATTTAAATGATTTGTTTTTCCCCTTCCCCTCCACAAATTATACTGACATCAAATACAGTGAAAGCAGGGGTTATACTGTGGGGGAGGGAAGTACAAAGCAACAAATAAATTATCTTATAAATGTGTTAGAAACAATCGCATGAAAAAAAAAAAAACATTTGAATACATATTTTGTTATACCGGAATTCGGGGACCCCCAGAAGACCACCAGAGACCACGATCAATGTAAGCAACAAAGAGCCGGTTTATTGCAAGGTCGAGCTTGGTCCTCCGCGCACGGTAACCGGTGATGCTAAGAGGCCCGGAGCATAGAATCAGCACAGTTTTTATAGTACTGAACAAACAACTTTAAGGAACTTTTACATAAGAAATTACATGATTGGTTAACATTTACATTTAAAGCAAGCTAAGCTGGGCAAATAATGATTGGTTGACCTTTACAGAAAAATGTCCTTGGTCCATAGCTTGACCCAAAAGGATTACGAGTCACACCCAGAACAACAGAATGTATGGCATGTCTGGCCCTGGGCTCTGAAGAATGGGTTGGTCAGAAACTCTTAGTCCTAGGTGGCTTGGGGACAACACCACTTGGGGGCTAACACCTGCGTTAAGCAAACACCATCTATGGCTTCAAGAATTGTTCATGGCTTTCTGTCATAAATTCCTAGTTTTGGGGCTAAAGTGGATCATGAGTCAAGTCACAGAACTGAGATGGAGTGTTAAACAAAAATGGAGTTGCTTAGGTTTCTTAAAACATTATATTTCTTCCCTAGGGCCTCACTACCCCGGCCTCCGGGAGGGGCGTTGCTGCTGTGGGGGATAATTCTGAGGACTTTACGCCCATGGTCAGAGCTGTAAACCCTTTGAAGTCTTTTACTAAGCAACTCTAGGCTCCCAGGCTGACATTCCACTACTGAGTAACTAAAACCAGTCACAGTTAAAATCATACAAAAACCATAAAATCATCTAGCACAAAGCAATTCGTACAGAAGCAAAAATGAGCAGTTAGTAATCATAACTTCTAATTTCTATTACATTAAGCATTAATGTTACTCCATGCCTTTTAATAAATTCATTCAGGGGGTGCTTCCCTACTTTGAGGGCAGTCCAGTTTTCTGCCCCTTTCACTCCACTCCTCAAGGTTTTAGCAGATTTTTTAGCAAGCAAAGGTACAGAAGCGAAAATGGCTGTTAGGTGCTGTCTATATATTTTTACGTTCTTCAGTCTTAGGGTTCATTTCCCTAACATCAACTTATCTGACCTTTTCTGCTTGACTCAGACATATACTAGTTATTGCAAATAAGGGAAACCATGGGACCTATGGTTCTTTGGGCCTGGCTTACTTCACTTAATATAATTTTTTCCAAGTCTTTCCATTTCCTAACAAATAGGGCAATGTCATTCTTTCTGATGGAAGCATAGAATTCCATTGTGTATATATACCACATTTTCTTGATCCATTCATCTACTGAGGGGCATCTGGGTTGGTTCCATATTTTAGCTATGGTAAATAATGCTGCAATAAACATAGTTGTGCTGGTAGCTTTAGTGTGGTATTGTTTGTGAATATTTGGGTAAATGTCCAAAAGGGGGATTGCTGGGTCATAGGGGAGCTCTATGTGGAGTCTTTTCAGGAACCTCCATACTGCTTTCCAAAGTGGTTGAACAAGTTTACACTCCCACCAACAATACAGTAAGGTTCCCTTCTGTCCACATCCCCTTCTCCATCTGTTGTTATTAGAGTTCTTGATTATAGCCATTCTAACTGGGGTTAGGTGGTATCTCAATGTTGTTTTGATTTGCATTTCTTTTATGGCTCTGTAAGTAAAAGCTCAGACACATTTGGAATAATAGGCGGGGGAGTTCCAAACATAATTTCATCAGGGGTCAGTCCTATTTTATAAGGGGAATTACGAGCCCTATAGAGGGTGAAGGGGAGCAGAGTCACCCAGTCCCCACCAGTCTCCATGGTTAATTTGGCTAGGGTCTCTTTTAGAGTTCTATTCATCCTTTCCACCTGTCCTGAACTCTGGGGCCTGTAAGCACAATGTAATTTCCAATTTGCCCCAAGCTTGGACGCTGGTCTCTGAGTTACCTTAGCCAGGAATGCTAGTCCTTATCTGACCCTATCATGGCTGGGAGGCCATACCTGGGCAAGATGTCTTCCAGTAGCTTCTTAGTTACCACTTGTACCATCTTGCACTTAGTAGGGAAGGCCTCCACCCAACCTGAGAAGGTGTCTATAAAGACTATCAAATACTTGTAACCATACTTGCCCGGTTTTACCTACATGAAGTCCATTTCCCAATAGGTTTCTGGTCACTCTCCCCTCATCCTGGTTCCAGGTGGGTTACTAGTTGGGTGGCATTGGTCAGTTGGCAAGTTTTGCAGCTGGTTACAATCTGTTCAGTCTTCGGACTTGCTCCTTGGATTCTTAGGCTGGCTTGGTGTAGTATATCTCCCATCTTTTTAGCCCCCATATGGGTTGACCAATGTATTGGGAGCAAAACTTGGATTCCTGATTTTTCGGGTAAGATTACCTTGCATTTTGAGTCCCTCCACCACCCGGTCAGTAACTGGGTCATGGGCATCGACTTGATCCACTGCAAGTCTTGTTCCCAGGAGTTTGGTGTTTGTGGGGAGGTCTCAAGGGCCTGGGTCTGGTAATCTTATTACCATAATCTGATCCACCTGGAGGGCAACCTCTCAGGCTGTTTGGTCTGCTAGGTTGTTTCCCCAGGCCACCAGGTATTTGGATTTCTGATATCCAGGACAATGGACTATAGCTAGTTGTTTTGGAAGCCACAGGGCTGCCAGCAAGGCTAAAATTTCTTCTTTATTTTTAATTGTTTTCCCTTCTGCTGTCAGTAAGCCCCGCTCTCTCTATATGGCTGCATGCATGTGTGCTGTGGCAAAAGTATTGAAGTACCCCATTTTCGGATGCCCCCTCACAGACCACCAAAGACCACGATCAATGCAAACAGCAGAGTCGTTAATTGCAACCTCCAGCTTGGTCCTCCACGCACTCCGCAACCAGTGACGCTAAGAGGCCTCAAGCATAGAATCAGCACAGTTTTTATAGTATTGAACAAACAACTTTAAGGAACTTTTACATAAGAAATTACATGATT
Source organism: Dipodomys merriami (assembly GCF_024711535.1). NCBI lineage: Eukaryota > Metazoa > Chordata > Mammalia > Rodentia > Heteromyidae > Dipodomys > Dipodomys merriami. The sequence continues at coordinate 97,895,636 of NW_027203381.1, read as the reverse complement.
GGTTAACATTTAGAGCAAGCTAAGGTGGGCAAATATGATTGGTTGACCTCTACAGAAAAATATCCTTAGTCCATAGCTTGACCACAAACGGTTGAGTCACACCTGGACCAACAGTATGTATGGCATGTTTTGCCCTGGGCTCTGAAGAACCAGTTGGTCAGAACATTATATGGTTTTAACTGAAACTCTTAGCCCCTGGTCACTCAGGGGTAAAGTCACTCGGGAGCTAACTCCTGCCTTAAGCAGATGCCATCTATGGCTCCAAGAATTGTTTGTGCATGGCTTTCTGTCATAAATTCATAGTGTTGGGGCTAAAGTCGGCCATGAGATAAGTTGCAGAACTGAGATAGGGTCTTAAGTAAAATGGAGTTGCTTAGGTTTCTCAGTATAGCGGCTGTCAGTGTACACAGTCAATCTTTTGTCTTTATCCAGCGTTAATGCTTGGGTCAGTGCCACTAATTTAGCCTGTTGGGCAGATGTCCCAGCTGGCAAGGGCTTGGCTCACACCACATTTTCTCTGTCTACTACTGCTGCCTCAGCATACCTTTTTCCTTCCTATATGAACCTGCTTCCATCAGTGTACCAGACATAGTCTGAGTCCCGCAGGAACTGGTCCTGTAGATCTTTCCGCACACCGTGAAGGGTGGCTCGGATTTCCATACAATCATGAAGCAGAGTCCCCAAGTCAGGATCAGGTAATAGGGTAGCTGGGTTTAGGGCAGATGGAGCCTGAAATGTGAGTCTAGGTGGATTAATCAAAAGGCTTTTGTAATGGGTGAGCCAGGCATTGCTGAGCCACTGGTCTGGGGGTTGTTTTAAGACCACTTTAATCGCATGGGGTGTGGTCACTGTTTGTTCTTGTCCCAAAGTTATTTTGTCAGGCTCCGTAACCAACAAGACTATGGCTGTTATCATTCGCAGACAAGGTGGCCAACCAGCCACTACAGAGTTTAATCTCTTAGACAGGTATGCCACAGGATGGCACCATGGCCCTAGATACTGAGTCAATATCCTTTTAGCACTCCTTTTCTCTCGTCCAAGTACAAGTGGAAGGGTTTGGTGACATCAGGCAGTCCTAAGGATGGGGCTGTTAACAGGGCCTTTTTGATTTGTTGAAAGGTGCTCCCCATTTCCAATGTCAAGGTTCTTGTCTTTAGTGGCCTCGTACAGGGGCTTAGCCATTTCTGTGAACCCTGGGATCCACAGTCTACAAAATCCCGCAGATCCTAGAAATTCTTGAACCTGGTGGTGATTCTGGGGTGATGGTATTCTGAGTACTGTTTCTTTCCTGGCTTCTGATAGCCACCTCTGGCCCCCTTTCGGGTATATCCCAGATAACTTACTTCCTGTTTGCAGATCTGGGCTTTCTTTGTAGAAGCTGGATATCCCAGTTCTCCCCGGGTTTGAAGCCGTGCCTTGGTTCCCTGTAGACAGCTTTCTTCATCGGAGGCAGCAACCAGGAGATCATCCACATACTGTAGAATGGTTAACTCAGGGTGGTTAGGGCGGAACTCACCCAGGTCCTCATGGAGGGCTTCATTGAAGATCGTGGGGGAGTTCTTAAATCCCTGTGGCAATCTGGTCCAGGTCAGCTGGCCACTGATTCCCTCCTCTGGGTGGTTCCATTCAAAGGTGAACAAATCCTGGCTCTTAGGGGCCAGGGGGAGAAAAAGAAGGCATCTTTCAAGTCCAATATCATATACCATTGTTTTTTGGGTGAAAGAGAGCTAAGAAGTGTGTATGGGTTTGGAACAGTAGGATTACTCTTTAGTTTACCTCTCGCAGGTCTTGGAGTGAGGCTTTCAAATGGGCAAAGGGGGGTATTCCATGCCGACTGACAAGGTCTCATTATCTCTAACTCTCGGAGTCATTGGATGTGTGGGGTTATTCTCATCCACACCTCCTGAGTCATGGGGTACTGTTGAATCCTTACAGGGTCAGCTCCAGGCTTTAACCCAACATAGATTGCTGGTCTATGTTTTGCTAACCCCATCGGGCCAGTCTCTGCCCAAGCCTCAGGAAATTCCTGTAACCATTGGTATAGGTCACTGCTGGAAGTTGGAAGTTGCTGCTGTAGTAAGTACTCGTCCTCTAAGATGAGGGTTAGTACCTGGATTGGGTGTCCTTTGGAATCCATTTCTGCAGCCCCATCTGATTGAAAGTGTATCTGGGCTCCGACTTTAGTGAGGAGAGCTCTGCATAACTGCAGGTAGGGGCAGTCGGGGATGACTAAGAACGAGTGCGATACCCAGCCCACGCCGACCTCCACTGTTCTTCGGGTTGTCCATTGGCACTTGTACATCCCAGTGGCGCCCTGTACCCAGGAGGCTTTCTCTGAGAGTTTGCCGAAGGGTTTGAGAAGCACAGAGTGTTGGGCACCGGTATCTACCAGGAAGTCCACCGGGGTCCCTCCACCTTTAGAGTTACCCGGGGCTCCGGGAGGGGAGCCGAACCCTGACTTCCCTATTCCTGGTCTGAGTCTTTGACTGCCAGGACAGGGGACAGCTAATGTTGAGAACCACCCTTCCTGGGGTCCCTCCTCTTCTTTGGACATTCTTTCGCCCAATGTCCTTTTTCCTTGCAATAGGCACATTGATCTTTTAGTCAATCGTGGATTGTGGGGTCTAGTTTCAGGTCCTGTCCCACTGGTTGTGGTAACCAGTACTCATGCTAGAGCCTTTGCGTGCCTTTCCTCTGGGGGATCCCGGTGAGCCAGCGCAGTAGCCAGAGATGGTCTGTCCCTCTAAATCCTCCAGTTTTTGTAGCTTTTTCTTAATATCTGGTGCTGCCTGATTAACAAAGGCCTGAGATTCTGGTGCTTCCAGGTTCATTGGAGTAAATTGTCTAAAAGCCTCCATTAACCTCTCGTAGATAAGCTGCAGGGGATTCCTCTTTTCCCTGTAACACTTCATAAACCTTAGTCAAATTAGTAGGCTTTTGGGCCGCAGCCCTGAGACCCGCCATTAGAGTCTGGCGGTAGACCCGGAGTCTCTCCCTACCTACCTTCAGGGGTGTTGTAGTTCCATTGGTCATCTGGTGGCCTTTCCACGGGGAAGGCGGCATTAATCAGGGCAGGATTGATTGTGGGGCACCCGTCTTCCCCGGGGACCAACTTTCTGGCCTCTGCTTGGATCCTCTCTCTCTCTCTTCAGTAGTGAAGAGGATGCAGAGTAACTGCTGACAGTCAACCCAATAGGGGTGGTGAGTGAACATAACGTTATCCGAAAGTACAATCAAGTCTTTAGGGTTTTCAGAGAACTGAGCATTCTGGTTTTTCCAGTTGTATAAATCACTAGTAGCAAAAGGCCAATACTGAAGTCTTGGTAGTCCTGTCCCAGGGGGCCGGTATTCCTGGAGCGGTAGTGCCATGGTGGTATGGGGCAGGTGTGGACTCATGGTGCGTGTCCTCCCTAGAGTCCCTCCATCCGGTCCCGCCAGATTGGCTCCTCCCACTGGTCCTTCCTCTGGTGCCTCTGGGACCTCTGGGACAATAGGGGGCGGCAGCTAAGAAGGAGGATTAGAAAGTAGAAGGTCATCCACTGATTCTCGCTGGAGGACTGGGTAAAGAGGGGCCGAGGGAGACTGGGCAGAAGGGTCAGGGAACTTAGCCTTCTCCTTGACTGCTAGGATCTTAGTCACGCCATCCAAGGGGGGCAAAAAGGGGGCTAACCAAGGAGGGCCCTCTACCAGACTTCCCTGAGCTACTGTATTTGTGATAATCTGTAATCTCTTACTCAGTGTTCCATTACTCTTTTCGTCACTATAGGACTCCTGGGGTAAAGTGATTTCTGGTCCTTCTTTCTTAGTTTCTGCTTTTTAGTTCCTCTCCTAGATCACTGCTTCCCTTCCTACCTGGGTGAGCTGTCTACCTGAGATTGTTTCTTCATTGGGTCCTTTCAAATACAGATTGCCCTGCTGTGAAATGTACTAGGATATTAAAAAAAAAAAAAAACAGCAGAATTTGATATTGATGTAAGTAGTCTACACAATTCAGAGGATGTCTTAAGCAGAAAAAAGAAAACTCCCAAAGAAAAGAAATGGGAAAGGTCAAGTACATGTGAAATAAAGCAAAAGAGACTATCAAAGCATAGCTTTATTTTCTTCCAATTTAGAAATCATTACTGTCCTGGAGAGTTTACTCCATAAGTATGCAAGAAAAGATTTATATATAAAGGAGTGTTTAATATTAAAGGAATAAGAACCTTTCCTTGGAAGATTGGAAGAATATTAAATTTGATTAAATTCCTCTTATTTGATATTACACCCTGTGTTGAAGTCTATCAATATTTGTAAATAAGTAAAGGCATTTAAGTCTTGAAGGAGAAATGCTGAATCTAACCAGAGCCATCTTGGTCACACTGTGGATGATAAGGTATTGTGTTTAACTAGCGCCATCTTGTCTACATGGTAGAGGCAGGAAAGTCTCACATCCCAAGTGATGGGTGTGCCTAAAGTCCTAGAGGTAGAGGCAAAGACTTGGACAATAGGCTACTGGACCTGACACTCTTGGGTTGTGAACTCTCAAGCTGACCCTGCCCTTTAACCTTACCCTATTTAGGCCTCGACCAGCTCAGGCACCAGTGTGGCATGGCACATGTCTTTGTATATGTCTCTTGACTCTCCTCCAGTCAAAGTGGTGTCCACCTCAGCTCCCCATTGGAGTTGATCTGGTTTGTTTGTATTGTATTTATACTTTTTTTTTCCCCTCTCAGGCTGTCATGGCTCAGTGTTCTAACAGTGTTAGTGTATTTGCTGGGTTGCAGTTCTTTTTGATAAGACTCCATCTGCACAGCACCAACACCCAATAAAGGCTCCCATTTCAACCTCTCAAATGTGGCTTCTCTGTTTTCTTGATGTACAACACTTTATTCTCTTTCTTGACATCACAAGTTGCAGCTTCTTGATACCCATTTTTTAAAGTTGTAAGTTGTTCAAAGGAGTTGCTCCTTTGGAATCCTTCCCTTCAGATACCATACTTTAGTTGATATAATTGTGATGTTTGCATATCCACCTGTCTATATTTACCTTACATATTTATAATTTAGATCTAAATTTCCTATATGAATGAGACCATACTGTTAGGTCCACCCAGGAAAATGGCCCCTTCCTTGGTTTTCCCTCTGTGCATATGTGGCCCCTTTCTTATAAGTCCCTGCCCAGAACCTGTGTAACCAGTTAAAGGGGCACCTGGGGGCAGTGGAGGTCCCCCAGGCTCTGAGATCATCACTATGGCCACACCTTCTTCCCTGCCCTCTCCCTATATAGTCAATTTCCATCATATTAGTTTTACCCATTGCCCCTTGCTCCTTGAAGCCTTTGCCTTCCCTTTTCCTTCCCCTACATCCCTTTCACATCCTGCAAGTTCCATCTTGTGCAGGCCAGTAGTATTCTCTTCCTCCAATAAACTCTTTTCTGTCCCAATCATGTGGCAGTCTGTGAAACTGTCCATGAACCTTAAGTCATGCCAGACAGACACTGGTAGCTCAAGTCTGGAATTCCAGCTACTCAAGAGGCTGAGATCTGAGGATCATGGTTCAAACTCAGCCAGGGCAGGAAAGTCTGTGAGACTCTTCTTTCTGATTCATTACCAGAAAACCAGAAGTGACACTGTGACTTGAAGTGATAGAGCACTTGCTTTGAGCGAAAGAGCTCACTCAGGGATGGCGCCTAGGTCCAAGTTCAAGCCCCATGACAGGAGGAAAAAAAGAAACATAGTTATACAAATGACTTTACTGCATTCTGAATGTGACCTTTTGCCTTTTGTATATATGCTCAAAAGTGGTATTGCTGGGTCATAGGGTAGATTTATGTTGTGTTTTTTTTTTATTTTGAAAATACCGTACAGAGAGGTTACAATTACATGGGCAAGATAATGAGTACTTTTCTTATCAAGCATTGTTGCCTCCTCCTTTGTTTCCCCTTCCCATCCCTTCCCATCTCCCACTCAACCTCCCCCTACCCCCCCATGTTTAACTTTTTTAAGGCATCTCCAAACTGCTTTTCACAGTAGTTGCACCAGTTTACATTTTTATCAACATGTTCATTATTTGCTAAATTTGTGCCATCTGTTGATGTTTGTATTCTTGATGATAACCAACTTACTGGTGCAAGATGAAATCTCAGTGTTGTTTAGATTTTCATTCCCTTTATGGCAAAAGATGTTGAATTCATATGTCTATTGGTTATTTTTGCTTTCTGATAAGTTTTCATCTCGCTCCTTTGTCCATTTAATAGCATGATTGTTGATTCTTTGGATATTTGGATATTTTTCCCCTGTCCGATGTATTGATGGCAAAGATTTTATCCTGTTCTGTAGGCTATCTTTTTAGCTTAGAAACGGTGTCCTCTACTGTGCAGAAAATTTATGTCTTGATGAAATCTCAATTCTCTCTATGAGTTGCTGAGCCCAAGGGACTCTACTCAAAATGTTCCTGCCTGTGCTCATGGTTTCTAATGTTTCTCCCACTCTTTCTTATCATAGTTTTGAGGTTTCAGGTCTTACTTTCAGTTCTTTAATCCATTTTAAACTAATTAGCACAAGGTGACAGACAAGAATCCAGTTGCAGTTTAAATGTGAGAGACTCATTGAACTCTGAGAATTATTCAAAATGTCTATATCTTTATATGATCTGCTAGTAAGAAAATATTACAAAGTCCAGACATTGATAACTTATATTATACATTTGTCATGAATGATTCTCATGAAATGTTTACTTCATCTCCCTCCCTTAATTTTATGGGTGAGTAACAGAAACAAAATTGGCATACCTAATGCTGCCATTACCTGCAAGTATACCTGGAATAATATGGAATGGACCAGCAGTCAAATCTATTCAGTTGCACATGAATAATATAATACAGCCTGAGCATATTTTATACTGAGATCTCAGTGAAGATTGTTTAAGTTTTTTTGTATAAAATATGTGTAAACTCCACATTGGAATTATTATTTTTAAAACATACTAAATTCCACTACTGAAATTATTTTGAAGGAATTGGCATCTTTTAGAATGAAGGAAAAAAATAAGACTGTCTTTGGTCTGCAATAGGGGAGGGATAAGTTGAAAATGAATAGATCTAAGCTTCTTTTTTTTTTGAAGAAGATCCAAGATATGCAAAGAGGCTGTAATGAGAGAGGATGCTGATGGGGACTTAAGTGGGAGAGTGCCAAAACAAACTTGGCTGTTTCACAAGTTTATCTAGTACTCTCAGTGAGGAGGATCACTATCTCATAATGCCATGAGTGCCCATCAATGTATGGTTGAATCTGACTAAGCTGGTTATTTTCCTCCTTTATTATTAGCAGTGTTTATGGAATTTAGCAGTAATCCTATGATATTGTAGGCAGCAGAGCATCAAGCAGTTAAGTAATGCTGTTTTCTCTGTGTTATTGCAAAGTACAAACTATGTACAATAAGGGACTTTCTCTAACTCAATCGAGTATTATATTTACTGTGATTATTGTATCTTAAGGATATAATTCTCGATTGTCTTCTGACACTGTAGTTCATCATCATCTACCTTAAGGATTCTGAAAGGTTTAAAATCTCTTGTCTCTCAGGGGCAGATAGAATCACATCTCACTTGCTCCCCTAAAAGGCACAAAATCAAATTACACCGAAAAGCTCCTTAGAGTACAGCTCTTTGCCAATTACTTGAATTATTTTCAGCCACTTTGGCACATTTCCCCTGCAGATGAAATGAAAATCTTTTAGTCTGCACTAGTGAAGGATTTCATATTTCTTACTGCTTCCGCATATACAGGGTAATAAGAATAAAAGCTTCTCAGTCTCACAGATCTTTCCTACAGTGCCATAATGCAGGCAAAATAACATCCATTTCTGACACATGAAGTCACATATTTTCTAAAGAAGAAGAGACAGACATTAACATTACACAAGAAAACTATTTGCTCTTTGCTTTAAATTTCCAAATTTGAGCGCACCAGAGATTTCATACTTCAAAACTCCATACATCTGTGCTGAGACATAGACCCTCTAAGGTGCTTCATTACTGGCACTTAAAGCTGGTTTCCTGCAACACCTGGTCTGAGTAAGCAATGTGATCAGAGAGTGTCAGCAGGGTAGACAGATTTTAAATGGAAGGCTGTTACTTACCCAAAAGCCAGTTTGAAGCTAGAAAATCAGCAGTATCAGCACACCAGTAACAATAATGAAAATATCCCCAAGTACATTATTAACACATCCAGCTCTCAAAAGACCAGATGACTTCTTTCAAAACTTTTTACATCTCAAGAGAACAAATTGTTTCTCTGCATTAATCTTCTTATAAGAATATTAATTTTTATTGATTGCTGTGCTTTTCCTTTGCCATTCCCATTTGTCTCTATTTTTCTTTCTGAGTTGGGTGATTTCCATGTTCATAGTGCTGCCTACAGCAGTTAGCTCACTGAAATCACTACCCCATTGCTCAGTATTCTTCCCTTTCCTCAATATCAGAGCTCTTAGGATTGAGTCCTTTGCCTAGAGCATTAAGGAATGGAGGAAAAATCACTACTCATTGCTTTGCTTGCAGTTCTCATTTGGACTAGTTCTTGCAGAAATTGAACTGAACTTCTTTCCCTGATACTGCATCTGTAAGGTAATTGCCTAAACTTGTGGAGCCAATAGGAATTGCTGTTCTTGAATTTTGCAAAACTAAAGAATCCGATGAAGTAATTTGTAGGGCACACATGGTACAACCTTCTTTTCCTATTTAGTAAACCTGCTATCTCTAAGAATGTGTGTGACCATTCTGAAACATTACCCACCAAAATGTTACTTTAAAACTTCAAACATTATGGGATTCTTTTAATTGCATAATTCTTATGAAAAAGCTTGAGAGTCTTCAGAGGTAATTAAATGTGTTGGATAACTCAAAGCAATGTAATTTTGAAACTTAGAAAATACATACTCATATACAAACATGGCTATAAGAAATATAAGAAAAATTACCTCACATCTGTATACAAAACAAGTTCACTGCAGATATTTAGATATGTCCTTTTAGAATTACTTGGATGAGTCAAATGGAGACAGAATGAGAGAGAAAGAATTTATATTTTCGGAAACCAAAACCAAACCAAACCAAACAAAAAAAAGACATAGGAATTAACATGATTTGATCCCTTCTCTTGACACATATCAAATCTCTTTATGTACTAGGCTGCATTCCTATTCTTGATGTAAAATTTAAAGTATTTTGGCAGAAAGAAAGGGATTGCTCTAACCCAGTTGATTCTCCACTGAATATTTAACTACCTAAATAATTCCCTTCCTATTTGATGTCATGCTTGTCATTTTCTCTTCAAAGAGAGAATTACTAAAAGTACTTCAATTTTTAAAAATGTTAAAACATTTTCCTCTCTGGCAGAGTAGTCATTAGAGAGATAAGATAGTCAGTTATACTCATTGTACCACAGATTTTGTTACAGGTATTTACCTTGCTATCTCATTATTATTTTTATTTTTTTAAAGTCACATTATTCAAAAGTACAAGATGCTATGTTGAAAACGAACTTTACAATTTAGGTGGGGAGGGAGAAGGGAGGAGTGTAGTTGAGGAGGTGGGAGGGAAGGGATGGTAAGGGAAAAACAAAGGAGGAGGCAACAATGCTTGATAAGAAATGTACTCATTGCCTTGCTCATGTAACTGTAACCCTTCTGTGCAGTATTTTCATAATAAAAAAACTTACTAAAAAAAGTACTGGGTTTAGTAGGAAAAAAAAGAGGGGGTAACAATGCTTGACAAGAAATGTACTCATTACCTTACTCATGTAACTGTAATCCCTCATCTCTTCAATTAAAAAAAAAAAGTGAAAAAAATACTGGATTTATGCTCTGACATGGCTGAGTGAAACAATATGTTGGGACTAAAGGTGCTAAGAAATTAAAGCGCTCAGACATTGAGAGTGATTGTAATTACAATGTGGTAATGATTGAATGTTTCAGAAAGTTTACGAGGAGTGGGGTAGAGCTTATTTTATTGTCATCTGGTAACAAGCAGTCTCGGGCATTTTGTGTAATACAGTTTCAGAATTCTGCACTTCTATTGAAATAATTCACTTCTATTGATAGGCTACATAGCAATGACTGATAGGCCAATTATTTCAGAGCCCCAGATTTTGACAGGCGCTAAGTACTTGAGTTTATGAAGGTTATAAGGAAAATTGGGGGTAAAATAACCACAGATATATATTGCCTAAGATGAATCACATCAATCCTTTCTACTTACTTCACTCTTGACATTATTCTAAGTTAATTTCCATAATATCAGAAGTTTATCCCTTGTTTTCATTAAAGTCACATTGCAAAGAACATGAGAATAATTGAGTTATAGGGTATTTACAAACCATTGATTGAAGAAGAAAATATATGTACATGTACAAGTGTCAAATATAATTAGTGAAAATACTTGAATGAACACAGACATGCTGGTGAAACAGGTACTATTAGTTAAGGCACTGAGTTTTAAAAGTCAGTAAAGGTTTCCAATAAAAGAGGAAAACTGTTTCCAAATATGATGGATGGAACAGTGACTACTTGGAGGATATTGAACATTTTGAGAAGAATCTTAAAAGTACTCAACAGAGAAAATTGGATGGGTAATTCATGTGAACACTAAGTTATGTTAGGAAGAGTAGAAAAAATTAATAAGGGATTTGAAAATCCAGCCAAGAATTCTTGATGTCAAAATTCAGGAAATTGAAGGCTTTTTAGAGATTGGAAGACACGGAATGAAGGCATGCTTACAGAGGATAAAGCTGCCCATCAGAATGCCCTAAATATGATGGCACAAAATTGAAAAGTAATTAAGGGCATAAAAATTGGTATAGATTTCTTCCACAAAATCACTTTATCTATAATTGGAAGATTCTCAATCCTAGCTAAGGAGACTTTAATGCTAATTAGATTGTTGCAGTGACAAGATCTTATTTTTTCACATAAACATACCTCTTTCCCCATTGACTACAAAAATATTTTCCTTGTACTTTGTTATAGTAGCTCATTTTGATTATGCTCAGACCTTAGTGCATCACCTACACCTACCCAGCTAATCTGTGTAATTAAAGAAAAATGATGCATGATGCATTTATAGTTAAGTGAAATGAATATAAATCTCACACAACAGCTGGATTCCTATACTTGGCAACATGGCACGGTTTGAGGAAAGCAATCATCTTCCTTTCCTGTTGGCAAAACACTTCAGTGGTCTCTCCAATTTAAGTCCTCTTCAGGATTTAGTGTCTTCTCTCTGTAATGCACAGAACACTACTTCCAGATGGACAGCCTTGTCATCTGCTATTTTTATGCTGCACTTTAGAATTTCAAAGTGAGAGCAGTTATTCACCAAACATGAAATGTATCACTTATTGCATGCATTGGACCAGCTTTTCAAATCAGTGTGCTCAGCCAGCTGCTGATGAGCTGAGTATACTCAGAGGAGAGAAAGCAGGCTAAACCACTCAGTACGCATTTTTATATTCTCATGTAGAGAGTTGATATGGAATGAAGGCAATATAAAAGAAGGGAAGGGGAGATTTTTGTCCTGAGATGTTCCATATCTAGCCTGAAGAGTAAAATAAAACATAGATACTTGAGAAGAACTTCAAGACAAATATAATATTCTGGCAAATGAGTTATGCAAGTCACTGTCTTACACATGCACCCGCGCATACACACACACACACACACACACACACACACACACACACACACATACACACACACATACACATAAAGAGATAATCTAAATGTGGCTGCCATATTGAAGAAGGCCTCCAGAGGTAGAGGAATTTTTATTAAATTTCAAATGAGATTATCTTAGGTCAATGGGTCAAGTTTTTATTTGTGGTATGATGAGGTGTTAATTGGAAATAAATAGCAAATACTGTATAGAGTTCCACATAATCTTAATTTGAGTAAAAAATTGAGTAAAAACATTTCAGAATTTTGTAAGATGAGAAATGGAGATGTCACACTTTGAGAGGGTGAATCTTGGGGTCTTTGTTAAAAGGCCGGTGACTGAATGGTGGACTCCTGTCTCAAAGGCCAACAGCCAGCATATGCACTTAACACTGTTAGGAAACTGAGCCATGAAGACCAGAGAGAAAAGAAAGAACAAAATCAATACCAATCAATATCATGGTGACCATAGAAGAGCCAGGAGACAGGAGATGAACTCGGAGACACGTGGATGGCATAATGGCATCTGAGCTAGTCTCAGCCTATCTAGGGTCAGGTCAGGGGGCAGGGCCATAGGAAACTCTCAGTCCCAGGCACTGCACTGACAGCGTTAATAACCTATCAGCCAAGTACCCACCCCTGCCTCCAGGGGTTCAGGCATGACCATCACCTGGCAGATGGGGGTTTCACCTTCCCCCACTATGAAGACAAGATGCCAGACCCTACCACCCATCCACAATGTGGCCAAGATGGTGCCTGCCAGACCCAAACTCCGTATTTCAAGAACAGGATAGACATTTAGGTATTTGAGTCTGATATAGGGAACCTCTACAAAAGATGGAGAATATTAAGTAGAATTTAAAGAAGACTGTTTTGATAACTAGTCACAAAGATCTGAGACAGTAGTTACATCATCTATGAATTTCAACCATTAAAAGAATAAGGGCACCCAGTGTAGTGGTGCACATACTTAATCTTAACACTCAGCAGAGTGTTAAATTCAAGGTCAGCCTACACTATGTAAGGAAAGAGTGAGATCCGATTAAAAAAATAAACAAAACAAAAAATGAACCTGATCTTGTAAGCTGACTATAGGGGGAAAAAAGGTAGGAAGTGGTTGGTAAATTCATCATTAAATTGTAATTCTCTGTATAACTTTTTTCATATAAATTCAGCATTTTTGTGATATGATCAGGCACTGTTTATATTAAGCAAATTCAACAGAGACTTTGCTGACTTTATGTCTGAGGGTTGTGATGTACAGAATGGTGTACTGTGATAATCATATGCCAACTTGGGGAAGCATCTCAATGAAAATCAAAGGAAATATTTTGGTGTATTCCTTTCTAGGTTATCATGCTCTCAGAATGATCACAAAGTAGGTATCCCTTATACATGCAAATGAGAATAACAATGTACACAGAAATCTAGATTGCATTCGCTTAACATTTGCATTGCAATTTACTAACCACTCTGTGCCTCAGATTGCTGTCAGCTACATGAGGGTATAATACTAAGCATCTCGAATAATTTTTATGTTAATTAAATAACAAACTAGGAATTTCTTGAGGTGTTAATTAAATAACAAACTAGGAATTTCTTGAGATATATTTTGTATAGTGCTATATCTGAGACTACTTTCCTGAACATTCATTTTAGAATTAATTAACTCATATAATAACATGTGTGGATGAAGACTGATATAGAGATGAGCTACGGTTCAAGAAATTCTAAGACTACTAATTTTAAATAACAATACTCATGCTCACAGAGAAGACTGGGCTGTAGTCCAATAGACTACAGTGTGGATTCTATTGGCTTCTACAATCAATACAGATCATCACAGGATGGAAAGAGCAGTAGTGATCTGTATTGATGACGAAACCTGACAGAGACAACCCTCAAGGTTCATTCTGACACTACTCTGCTGGATTTATTGCTTGTACACAGATGTGATTTAGGTGGTGCTTCTGTCTTGTCCATCAGTGCCATTGCCCTACGCTTACTGGGATCACAGCATTGTTCTTTACTCAGGAAGACAGCATTGTAGAATGGCAAATGTGCCCTTATTTAATTTTTTTCTTTCTTGGATTCACGTTAGTGAATGACTTTTTACAGGACACTGATCTGACTACTCCGCCTTTCTTTTTCTTTAGAATGCTGTTAACATCTGCCAAACATCACATTATTGAACATATCCTTCTGTCATTTCTTTTTGTTGCTTATTTATTTCTAATCAAAGTGAGGCTTTATTTTCTTAACCATTGAATTTAAGAATTTTAGAAAGGGAAAGGAACTTTGTTCTCACATAGAGACCAATCAATTCAACATAAAGATTTGAGAAAATCTATGTAGATATTAATGCCAGACATTTAATGTTCTCACACATTTAATGTTCTCAGTGTTATAGACTTTCTTATGGGGGAAATTTCAAAATACTATGCAAGTTTGAGCTTAAACTAGTGAATTTCTAAGAACCCATTATACGGGAATGTGGATAAGGTTCCACTTCCACAGTATTCAGTGGTTAGCTGTTCTTTTCACTAAACGTAGGCTGACAGCTTGTCTTGGTTCACACCAATACATTGTTGTTCATCTATCATAGCCCTCTATTTATGTCTCAAATAAGGTTTAGTTTAAAAATGACATTTATGGCTACATGTATATGCACTACCAACGCTTCTACTTTCCTCAATTGGCTATTTTGAAGTAAAATCTCAGAATTTGTATCATTTCTTTAAATATTTTTATATTCATAAGACATTTTAGCTTACCTACTGCCCATTAAAATTCAAAACCACATATAATTAATAAAAAATACCTGAAAGTAAAAAACACTAGAGCTGTGTTATATAACTTGTCTTTCCTTTTTTTCCACCACCACCGTGTTAATTCGAGGTGTACGTCTACGTGTGTGTGTGTGTGTGTGTGTGTGTGTGTGTGTGTGTGTGTGTTTCCAGATGGATTATTTTGGCTAAATTGCCTGATCAATGTCAACCTGTATGACTCAGTGTGGCACACAATGCCTGCTCATTTAATGGTCTGCTCAAATCCACTGATAGCTCTGACATTTTCAAGTAAACTTCAGTTGCTAAATATATGATATTGTTTCTTAGAGCTAAGAGATATTCCTTCAATATGGCTACTGCTTGTAAGATTCAATCCATAATGAAAAACCCTTCAGTTCTTAATACATTTCGAAAAGCTTTAGAAATTGTCATTTTCTTCCATTGTGTAAAATATTTACTGAACAAAGCTATATGGGGCTGAATAATAGTTGAAATGTGAGAGGTTTATACTGTTCAATTTAAGCTTTTATATAGTATCTTTTTTTGTAGTTTAGGAAGGAGTTTTTTATATACATAGAACAGTATAGTATATAAAATAATTTAAATATGACAATTTTTGATTTTTTTTAACTGTCCCTTCCTTCTTTCCTTCTTCTTCCTTCCTTCTTTAATTTTTTTTCCTTCCTGCATCCATGTCTTCCTGCCTTTCTGCCTCCCTTCTTCTCTTCCTCTCTTCCTTCCAAGAGAAAACCAATTTGGTTAATTCCTAGCTAATAATTAGCTTAGCTAAAAGCAATGGTACTTTCTCCACAATCATACAGTAAACCTTTGCTTTAAGAATTTTCTTCCTAATAATCCAACTTGAACAACTGCAGACTACAATCACTTGGGAATATTCCATTCAATATAAACCTATCAAGTCCAAGTATATTTCCAGCTGAGCCATTTTGAGCAAATTGTATGCCAAATTTTGCATGTTTTGCAAAAGTCCCAGTACTTTAAAAAATATCTGGAGCTTTTATTTCCTTTGAAAAGAAAAAAAATCAAGACAATCCAGTGTGTGGGTGTGTTGTTGTATCTGACGTAATCATATATTTATATACTGTTATAAACACTTTAATTTCAGGTTTCTCTACATAGCAGAACAGAATTTTTAAAATTAAGCTATCATTTCTTTCTGATGAATGCTTTGAAGCAATTGAACTACCAGTGAAATATTTTACATTAAAATCTTAGGATATCTATTCATTTTTTAGGTCAGTAAAACAGAACACAATCTACTGCCATCATGAGTATGATTTGTGTCACAATTGGAGATATTAGGATTCATATTTAGTCTTGATTCATTTCTTGATTAGTTTCTCTTTCTTTCTCTCAAGGATTTTAGTTTCTTTCGAGGTCTCTACTTTTGAGGTATAACAGCTATAAAAGTCTGTGTTAGGAGTTACAATGCAATTCACTTTACTTGGCCCTGCATTTATGACATGATTGGTATCTGCAAGCAGGTGAGGAATTGGAAAACCATTCCATCTGACTGTGGATGTGGCATCTTGTGATTACAACCCAGACCATGAGACAGATTTCTGTGCTTGAATCCTAGGAACATCCTATGGCTCCTGTACCAACACTAGGAATAGTTCTGTCTTTTTAACCTTCTCCAGAAATCAGATTATTTCTAGTTCTGGGTCTTGACAATAACTCTAGTGCATTATCAATTGTCAAAGTATACTCTCCACAATCTTAATACATCCTGACAGTCACTGTAGTAAATGAGTCTCTGCCATGATCTTAAGAAATTCCCATCTTTGCCACATTTTGCAATACACATGGAGTAATGAAAAGAGGTTAAGCCCGAAACTTATTAGTTTAATTGTGCACAAGGTCAAGGGAGCAGAGTCAGATAGCTGAATTTTGTACTGCAGGGATGTAAGTTTTCTTATACTTGAGCCTTAAAACTTTGGAGGCTGGTATGCATAAATAAGAAGATAAGGGAATTGGATTTGTTTCATGAAAATAGAACTGAACACTTAGAAAAGGACCTTCCTTAAAACAGACAGAAATGTGTTAATCTCTATGAGCCCCCCCCCCCCAAACAAGGCAAAGGTCTACTAGTTATAAAAAGATGGAGTTAAAAAAAGCTGGAAAAAGCTTAAATGGTATGACTTTTCTTCTGCATTTGCATCCTCTTCATGATTCTGATTTCCCTCTAAGGGACCATTTCAGAAAGCAAATCAAGAAATATACCTGAGTGTTAGAAGGTGAATCATCCCAGAAGCCACATTTTGAAATATAGAATATTGGAGTTTTTATTACAGTTAGCAGGCTGCAGACAGCCAGTTGTTACAAAGGCCTGCAGCCCCCAAATACACATAACACAGCTAGGAAACAGGCTAAAGAGGAAAGAAAGAACAAAAACAATACCAGCAATACCAACAATCCAATTCAGCTCCAATGGAGTGCTGAATTGGGACGTCATGATGACTGGAGATAAGCCAGGAGATGGACACAGGAGATGACCACAGAGATACATGTGGCATGACGACATAATGGCAGTTGGCTGGTCTGGGCCTATATAGGGCCCAAGCAGGGGGTGGATCCACATGAAATTCCAAGTTCCAGGCACTGAATTGACAGGTTCAGTAACCTATCAGCCAAGTGCCTGCTCCTGCCTCCAGGGTCTCAGGCACACCCATCACCTGGAGGCAGGTGATGGTGGGGCCATTTCCCTCCCCCAGAATGATGACAAGATGCCAGACCCTACCATCCAACCATGTGGCCAATATGGCGCCGGCCAGACCTGGCCTCCTTACTTCAGGGAATTTAAAATATGCTGGATGAACTACAGAGTGAAGATGTTTTGAAAATGAGGAAAAAAATCTCTGTCAATGCTTCTTTTCTAAATGATCTCCCTGCCCTAACTGGTACTCTATAGCTAAACGTAATATAAATTTTGGAAGGAGTTTTTCAATATCTGAACGTTGCTTTTGGCAATGTCAAGGTGTCTTCTGGACTGGAAATACCTTTGTTAGTTTCAAGGGATCAGACAGTTTTACATGCAAAATACCTTTCTGGAGGGGAAAAAAAGCATTTCATTAGGCAGCTGCATGGAAATGTTAAGAGATGCTAATTGCTTGGCAGACTGAGAGGAGCAGAGAGCGCAGAGGGATGCTCTTGTTACCCCAATTCATAAAAAACAGAAAGAGATACCACACGGAGTCTCAGGAATCCATCTTGTTTGTGATGTTACTTTTTTGCTTCTTAAAAAAATACATATAGATAGATAGATATTACTTGTATTGATTGTGCTAAGAAATTACCATTACTATTAAATTCTCAAATATAACCAATTAAGTTTTACTTCAGTATCACAATGATAATTTATCAGTACAGGTAATTACTAATTTGATTACTATGAAAAAATTCAATAGATAGCTATG
Organism: Dipodomys merriami; assembly: GCF_024711535.1. Taxonomy (NCBI): domain Eukaryota; kingdom Metazoa; phylum Chordata; class Mammalia; order Rodentia; family Heteromyidae; genus Dipodomys; species Dipodomys merriami. The sequence goes on along the minus strand of NW_027203381.1, from coordinate 97,877,726 downwards.
TGCACTTTATGAATAATAAGTTGCTAATTTAAACTTCACAACCATCAGATCAGGGAGGTGTTATTGTTAACATCATCCTTACTTTAACAAGAAAGACCATGGACACATAGAATATAAGTAACTTGCCAAGAATCATACACTCCAGAGATGATTAAAGATTTAAACCCAGTTGGTCTAAATCAACCATCTATATTTTAAATACTATGTCAATTGTTCTCAAACTTTGGTTTGCAAACTCAAAACTTGTGAAAATTCAGGCTGATCCAGTATGTATGAGTAAGGTATCAGTTTGTAAGAGGTCTTCAAAGAGGTGCTTTGGCTGAGGTCATGCATGTCATAAACTCAGGAGAAAAGCTTTGCATACCTGCTTTCCTTTTGTATGTGTCTTGGCGTTAAACCATACTCTTTGCAGGCAGAATGCCATACCTTGGGAATCAGAAAAGGACAGGAGTTATCACTGCTCAGTAACATCTTCATGGGCACTGAAACTATAAGAAGAAATGATAGAACTTCAGGACAGCTTGTATACCAGGCAAGGATGATTTGTTTATGCTCAAAAGTGAAGAAAGCTGTAACAACTTCTTGGAACCACTCCCAAAATAAGGGCTGACTTAACGGTCAACCAGGATGACTATGAAGATAGAATTTAACATACAAAAATTACACTCTAGCAGGGACTGTTGTTTACCCAAAATTAGTTTTCTTCTTTCTATCACACTGTTAACTCATGCTTTCAAAGAACACCACCATTTTGGTGGTGATGGGGCTACATTAACCATATTCTAGTTTGATGCTATGATCTGAAACTGTCTAGCCTCAAAGTCTCTGATTTTACTCTGTCCCTTTCCTCTCCGTCTTCTTTCTTTCTTGTCGAGCAGGATAGGGCTTTTCCTGAAGCTCCCTTATCTACTTAAAGAGAACTGGATAGACAGGATCTAACAATGGGGAATAGAATTGCTTTCAATCTTCTTGTTGGAATGCTATTAACCGAGGAAGATTTACCTTATAACACTGAAGGAGATTGAAATCAAATTTTAAATTTTTTATCTCCTACTTCCTCTATGAGGTGTTTTTGGTTATTGGTTTTTAGTGGTAACAAAATATGAACTCAAGGCCTTCCTTTTGCCAGACAAATGTTCTAACCAGTTGAGTCTGGGGGTGGCCCCCCAGGCTTTTCTCTTTAGTATTTTTCTGATAGAGTCTTTAAAAAAAAGAAAAGAAAAGAAAAAATAACCCGGGCCCTTGTGGCTCACACATGTATTCTTAGCTACTCAGGAAGCTGAGATCTGAAGATCACGCTTCAAAGCCAGGCAGGGCAGGAAAATCCCTGAAACTCTTACCTCCAATAAACCACCAGAAAACCGGAAGTGGCACTCCAGCTCAAGGGGTAGAGCGCTAGTCTTGAGCTGAAGAGCTGAGGGACAGTGCCCAGGCCCAGAGTTCAAGCCCCATAACTGACCAAAAAATAAATTAAAAAAATATGCTTTATTTTATTTTATTGCAATTTTTTATTGTGATCAAGTGATTACATAAATTTCACAAATTTCACAGTATTGTGGGATAGTATACTTAAAGTTACAAACACATTCTAACCTTTATGAGGCAAATTTTCTTTATTACAGTCTATAAAGTTTATGAGTTCTATGAGCTTTGACAGTACAGTTATTTCTTCTACATGGGGTGATATGTACATTTCTTTCCTTTTGCTTAGTATCAGCTGTAAGACTCAGAGAGTCTTACATGGCTTGTGTGGGGCCAGCCTCTTTCTGCCCACTCTTTCAACATAGCTTGGATTCTAGACAAGTACCATCGTGCTTAGCTTATATATTGAGATTAAATTCCTGCAAAATTTTTGCCTGGGCTGGTCTCAAACTGTGATCCTTCCAATTTCCATCTCCAAAATATGTGGTATTACAGGCATGAGCCACTAATTCCCAGCCTAAATAAGTACACTAAGCCTCAATTATCTGACACTCCTTTGATACACACACACACACACACACACACACACACACACACACACACACACACACACACACACGAGGACATTAACAACCTGTTTTCTTTTCATCCTGTTTTTTCTATTGTCAACTTATTTCCACAGACTTTATACTGAACCTTCATAGAGAAAGCTTAAAATTTCCTACAGTAGGAAACTGATCACCAAAGAACAACTGGGTATCTGTCTCAGCTAATACATAGAATAGACTTTAACTTGTCTGACTACTCCTTAAGTTTGTTTGTGATAGAGCTGTGCCTTTAACATTTAACTAAGTTGGATTTTTTTTTTAATGATTAGAGTTTTTTTTCAATATTGTCATACCTGATGTCATGGTAATTTTTACTGACTATCTAGCTGTATTATCAAGATCAGACATATTTAAAACAGTGCTTTGCCCATTTTCTTGTATTAGATTAAGAAAAGGTTTATCTTCTTTACCTTTAAAAAAGAGGTGGAAGAACGTGAACATGTGAAAGAGTTAGAAGTAAAATGCTATGTTGTTAGAATTCAGTATTTCAACGCCCACTTCAATGCTTTCTATGTGCTAGGAGTTGCTGCTTCATTGAATTACAAATAATAGAACTGACAGATTCTGTTCATTTGTATTAAACACACTAAAAGTTTTGTTATCGTATTGCAGAAAAGTTTTCACGTTTTTGAAATCACCTATTCATTGTATGTCTTAAGAAGACCATTTGTTGCAACCCTTAATTTAAAACTATATTCCTTTTTATCAGTCATATCTGGTACCTCGCTCCCCCCAGGCCTTTATTTTGGCAGGAAATGAGTGATATCAAAAGAGGAAGGGCTTCAACTGCTCATCCAGCTCAGGAGCTCACTTTTCTAATCCAACTCGAGTATCTGTGATGGTGGTGCCTTTATGCTTATGCTTTCCTTAATACCATTTCTAAATGAAAGACTCGTTCACCTTCAATCCACAGATTCTTTGAGAAACAAACAAAATAGAACCGACAATAATGATCATAGTTTAGAACATTTCCTTCCTTCTATCCAATTAGGCAGATCATATTTTCCATGCATAAAATGTCTCATTTTCCTTGAAAATGTCTCCTTCCCTCTGGCTACTTTAGGTCTCTTTGGTTCTTGTTGAACACTATGGACTATTGCTGAGAACGAGGACGGAGAGGATCTAAGTGTGCCTGAGAACAGCTCAATGACAACTGCGATGGTTGTGGTTGGTGCAGAACTGTACTCACACATTTGTTAGGAATTTTTAGGCACACCTTTTGCATTGTAAATTACAATCCTTCAGGTGCCTTTATATTTTAATGGTACTTCTTCAAAACTCTACAGCCTTATCAAAGGTTGTTCGTACTAAGACTCCATGCTTTTAGGCTTCAACATGTAGAGATGTTAATATGCTTAGAAACTAGATAATAAACATTGAAAAAATTCACTTTAAGCCATTAGCTGGCCTGAATTAAGAGCAATGATTTATTTATTATCATCAATAAAATAATTTTATCTCTACAATGAAATATAGTTTAAATGTTTGCCAAGAAGAATCACAATAGAAATTCTATTTTTAAAAACAGTTACAGTTTTTACCCCCTGGTTCTGAATCATCAGTCACCTCCAAAAACCTGTGGTTTATGATATAATCCTATTTGTAACACAGACTCTTTACATCTGTGAGGAAGAACTGGATAGTGTTTGAAACTCTGAGTAGTTAATTGCACGAGTCTGTTATTGAACAAACATCTATTTAGTGCTTGCAAAAACTTGTGCATGTTTCTATATATTGAAGATAAAGCAGTAAGGCAAATCAGGTCTACACATTAATGGAGTTTATAGTCTAATGCAGGGAGATAACAATATAAAAATACATTCATTATTTAGTTTCATTGATGGTACCTATATGACAAATACTATAACAAAACAAATACAAGGTAAGGGAATAGAAAGAATGTACAGTGTTAGAACTTCAATATATGCTATTTCATAATAATGGATGGATATATATTGGCTGAATGAATTAATGAATGACTGAAACTCCACTTTATCTGTGGACTCCAATGACTACTACTGTTGCAAAAGGCTCATTATGGATTTGGATTAAAAGATGAAAGATTTTAATCTCAGGAGAAGAAAGTACTTGTGATGGAAGTGGTTGTTCTGTGAAGCAAACTGGTTAAGAAGTTCTCTCAATCATGGGGTATCACAACATAAAAAAGTTGTGATTAAGCTTCTGTATCTATACACTGAGAACACTGGTGTCCCAAATAACTGATGATCATTGTACTAAAAGCTGTGACTTCCATGTTATCTCATATCAGTGAGGGGAGAGGAAGAAGAGAAATACATATTTGGAGAAATGCATAGCACTTTCTCTGAATACAAAAGTCAAGGTGCTTCCCTTGTTTTGGGTAACAGTAAATAAATAAGATTGAAAAAGACTTAATCCTTTACTGTAGAAAATGCACTTAAAAAGATGTATTAGAGAGCTTTAGTATACAAATAACAGTACACCAAGAGATCAATGTCGATTGCCATTTCCCCTCACATGTTCTTTAACAAATACAGTCTGCTGCTACATGGAAGGGATAAATGGATTTACAATCTTTGTCTTCTAGTCATCATTGCACTGAAATGTTCTCAAAGCCATTGTATGGTTCAGAAACTCCAAAACATATGTAATTTAATTGTATATGTGTCAAAACTTAATATACAACATTATTCAGGTGACATTTTATTTTGTATGAAGACTAAGATTGTCAAATCGAAAATAAAGGATTTTAATGAAGCTTAGAAGCATAAACAGGGAGAAAGAAGGTGTGTTCAGGAGGTTCCTAATCTTTAGCAGTGCAGAACTCTTCTAATGCTCGGAATGCAAACAAGGTTTCAGATTTTTATCAGTCTTATTCAAATTTTCTTTTTCTTTTTTTTTTTTTTTGGTCTGGTCGTGGGACCTGAACTCTGGGCCTGGGCACTGCCCCTCAGCTCTTCAGCTCAAGGCTAATGCTCTACCACTTGAGCCACAGTGCCACTTCCGCCTTTTTTTTTCTTTTTGCTTATGTGGTGCTGAGGAATCGAACCCAGGGCCTCAGGCATGCAAGGCAAGCATTCTACCACTGAGCCACCTTCCCAGTCCCCATCAAATTTTCTTTTTCCTACATCTTGATATTTATAGGCTATGTACTTGCTATTCACAGGTGAGGCTACACTTGTATTCACGAATTCACACATATGCGAAGAGAAAGAAACAACACAGAAATATTAGAAAAATGCTCTAATTTTTTCAATATTCACATGTTCTTATTCTGCCTGCATTCCATTGTTAACCTTTTACTTATTTGTTCACTTTTGTAATTCTTCTTCCTAGTAGTAACTGAGGGTACTACAAATTATTGAAGGGAACTTTTATTCCTTAAAGAGATTTTCTGTTGAACGAACCAGAAGATAAAAACCAAGGCACTTTTAAAATGTATCTCTATCATTTTTTTTCTCAGCATGTTGCTCTAGACCTTGAGTTTAAACTAGTACAGAATCAATCAGCTCAACTCAGAAATAGAATGAAAGTGAGAACACAGGAAAACATATATTTTTAAACAACCTCCCGTTCCTTATGTCTTCCATGGAATCGATCACTGTCTCACATAGGATCAGGGAACAGAGTAAGGTGCTTGAAAGGCAAATGTTCAGGTCAAATAGTCCTTATGTTCACCTACAGTGTGAGGTGATTTGAGGGTCATTAGGTGAGATGGTAAAGCAAAGGAGTACAACCTAAATTGTTATTTCATAAAAGTGAAATAGCATCTGGTGTTCATGAATTCTTATGTAGAGTATAATACTAGGTAGATAGAATATCTGAATAGACATCAGGAAAGCAGTCAATTTACAATTTCCTAATTTATGGAAATACTATAAAATAAGAGTGAAGGCTGGGCACCCAGCGAGCTCATGCCTATGATCTTAGCAACTCAGGGGACTGAGATGCAGAGGATTGAGGTTTGAGGCCAGCCAGGGAAGAAAAGTATGTTAAAAAAAAACGTAAAATGGTGGTGGAGGTATAGGCTATATGATAGAGCACCAGTCTAGAGGATTGTGAGGCCCTAAATTCAACTCCTAGTACCACCAATCTAAAAAAACAAGATGAATGGAAACTCTTTGAGGAAAGGGAGAATGATCTCTACTTTGTATTGGAGGATATATGTAGTCAGAGTCACACAGGTGCATAGTAAATTCTTTAGCTTTCAACTATTGAGTTTTGTAAAGCTCATTTGATCAGAATGATAAGAATAGATGAGCTTTTTTTTACATTTTAGCATAAATTAGTTGTAGGAAAAGATTTCATTTTGATATGACAATATATACACACAAAAGACCACAAGTAGACTCAACTGCATCATTTTCCCTTATTCGACCTACCCTCTTTCCAGACTAATCGCACGCAACAAGTTTCACTGTTTTATTTTCAAAGATGTCCATATTCACCCTTCATCAACTTCTGTGTTCATTCTTCTCCTCCCAAGATTACTTATGCCCAGGATAGAAGTTGTTTTACATTTCTGTTATTTACCTCTTTAAGCATGTTAATCATCCAAAGGGGGTTCAATGTGGAATTTCACAGACATACATTGTACTTTAATCAGACCAGCCCTGTTGCTATTCTCATTATATAACATTGTATAAGATTCTTAGATTAGAGTTTAATTTCATTCAGAAAATAATAAATTGGGGTACATATAATGCTTCCCCCCCTAGTGCTTTGATGTGAGGGAATGATGCAGGATTAGTCTCTCCATTCTTATGTTCCTTATCTTTCTACTTTTCATTTCTTCCCCAGGGCAAATTATAAAGAGGTAAATTCATCCATCTTCCAAGATGGGTGATAGAAATCCAGCTTCCAAGATGGGTCATAGAAATTAGAATCCCTTCTCCCTAAGACTTGGAAAAAATTATATTAAGTGAAGTAAGCCAGGACCAAAGAAACATAGGTCCTATGGTTTCCCTTATTTGCAATAGCTAGTATATGTCTGAGTCAAGCAGAAAAGGTCAGATAAGTTGATGTTAGGGGAATGAACCCCAAGATAAGTATTCAAATGGATTTTTTTGTTTTTTTTTTCCTTTCATGCAATTGTTTCTAACATATTTATGAGATGATTTCTTTGTTGCTTTGTATGTCCCTCCCCCATGGTATAACCCATGCTTTCACTGTATTTGGTGTTGGTATAATTTGTGGAGGGGAAGGGAAAAACTATCGTTTAACTAAGGATACAGGTGGACCCATTGCAGCAATGAGATGTACACACTGTTATGTTGAAAAATAAACTTTACAACTTTGGTGGGGGGTGGGGGGAGGATCGGTTGGGAGGAGGGGGAAAGTATGGGAAGGGGAAACAAAGAGGAGGCAACAATGTTTGATAAAAAATGTACTTGTTATTTTGTCCATGTAATTTTAAATCCTCTGTACGGTATTCTCACAATAATAAAAAAAAATGGTCCACAGCACTTAGAAACATCATCCTAATTTTCCCTGCCTTTTTTTTTTTTAAATCATGGGACTTGAACTCTGGTCCTGAGTGCTATCCCTCAGCTCTTCAGCTTATGGCTAGTGCTCTACCACTTGAGCCACAGCACCACTATCGTTTTTCTGGTGTTTTATTGGAGATAAGAGTTTCACAGACTTTCCTGCCAGAGCTAGCTTTAAACCATGATCCTCAGCTCTCAGACTCCTTAGTAGCTAGGATTACAGGCATGAGCTACCAGCACCCAGCTTCTCTGCCTTTCTACAAGATCTGGTCATAAAGAAATTCCTCTTGATTTCTTTGAGTGATCATAATACACGCATTCCACAAGGGTCCTGACATACTCTCAGGAAAAGAATGCTACACCAAGAGCAAAAGAAGAATTCTGTTAGCCAACTGAGTTGCTCATTTCTTTCTATTATCACTACATCAATAAAATATCTCTACATGGCTATCTATTCATTGAAGAAAGACTAAAAAGTGGACAGTTTTTGCTTTGTCTTTAAATTTACATTCTGAAGGCTTTAGTGTCATGAAAATTTTTCATTAAATAAATGTTCTTTTTCCCCTCTCTTGCTTAAGCTCTCTTGTTAAAAGATAGAAGTGCTGGTTATGATCTTAAAGATAGGTAAGGAAAGGTGACATTTATTTTCACATGAACAGTTCCTCACAATTATTATTATTACTAAGTGGAAAATATATAATGAATAACTGCTACTTCTAACATAGAAAATGAATATGAAGAGAAGGGATTAAAAAAGAATTCCTAGGAGACCAAACCTGTTTACTTAGTACACTGGTAGAGGCTTTAGGATTAAAGGATTAATGCAGTGACAGGATCATCCATTAGCTAACAGGCTCTCCTGCTTCTACTAACCACAAAGACAAAGGAAAGCCTTTACTTCAAGGAAAGAGAAATTGACTGGGTACATACATTACCATTAACTCAGACAAAGCATTTTCTTCCAGTTTCTCTTTTCTGACTAGCCATCCTTAAATTTTTCTTTCTCTTTTGTTAACCTCAGGTTTTTGGGTACCCAGAAAATATTGGTTATTGATTTTACAGTTGTCATAAAGTTGATCAATGTGCAAAACATTTGCAGTAGGACAACCTTAGCAATAATAAATGCTTCTAGGAGAAAGTACTGATATCCACATTTATTTCTGTTATATACATTCATACTATAATGATGCATCTTTGTCAGTAAAGCTTCTTGTACTTATTCATTAACTTAGCTGTTTATGACCTGGAAGTACATATCTACCATGTGTCTCAGGCATTGTGTTTGAGGCTGGAGATAAAATGTTGTATATGTTTTATTCTATAGTCTGTCATCCTTCCTCTGCAGGAAAACTAATTAAGACCCAGATGACAATAACATATTCATAAATGTTATGGCACAGGCTTATAGAGAAGAAAACTGATATAGATATATACATATATATGATAAATATATGATACATATATTGTTTTTAAGGTCATATCTAACTTGAGTCTTGAATTCTAAGTAGAATTAGCCTGAGAAAAAGAGTCTTCCAAATCAACTAGGGTTCAAACATATGTCTGAGTGGACCATTTTGTTTTCACTATTTGCAATCCATCTCAGTGTAGGCCCTCAGTAGAGTAGTTGATAGAAATTTATATATATGAGATAATAAAGCCACAAAAATATCTCTAAAATATTTGTCTATAAAAAGTTTATTTTTGTGGAGATAATACAGTAGCTTCTCAGGAGAATATTATTATTTTTGTTTTTGGAATTACAGTGTTCCTGTTGGTACTGTATTCTCATTCCTATGTCTCTTTAAGAAGAATAACGTCATTAATTTCTTACACTAAAAAATAAAAAGTGAGTGAAGAAGAAGACACTTTATGGAAGGAAACGTACTTATTACTTGACTCTCATAATTGAACTCCTTCTGGATACCTTCTTTATAATAACAATAAATTTAAAAAGAAAAAGATACAGCATTCAAGTATTGGAGGGGGCCATGTACAAATCCATCGATTGGGAGGTGGAAGCAGAGGGATTTTGAGTTTGAGATCAGCCTGGATTATCTAGCAAGATTGTATCTCAAAGGAAAAAAATATACAATTAAACAATTACTACTATTTAAAAACAAATTTCAGATCCTTCAATTGCGGAAGACATTTTGGGAAGTGGTTTATGCAAACTCAGTATTTAGTAGTAAAATCAGTATCCAATTCATGCTATTATTTGTATAAAATAAATCTTTCAGACCAAACCTAACGTGTCTAGTCATGAAGAGGGCACATTTTTTACTGTCATATTATTTCGTAAATTTAATAGGGATAGGGAAATAGCGTTAGCAACAGCTGTATTAAACATTACAAAGGTGATTCCTTTTTTTGTGTGTGTGGTTATGGGGCTTAAACTCAGGGCCTGGATGCTGTCCCTGAGCATTCAAGGCTAGCTCTTTACTACTTTGAGCCACAGCTCCACTTGCAGTTTTCTGGAGTCTCAAAGACTTTCCTGACGAGGCTTGCTTTGAGCTGTGATTCTCAGAGCTCAGTTTCCTGAATAACTAACACTACAGGCATGAACCACCAACTCTCAGCTACAAAAGTGATTTCTTGAAGGAATATCAGCCACAGAACTTTATTTTTTTCTTAGTGCATATTAACTTTATGAAGGAGTTTCAGTGTGGTATTTCACTTCTGCATATATTGTACGTTGATCAGATTAACTTTCTCTATTGCTCTCTCTTTTCTCTGTCTACCCTCCTTCCCATTTTACCAGCTTCAGTGGTTTACCTTATGCAATACACAGACACATGTATTTGTGTAGTATTTCATTTTTTAAATGCTTCTCTAGTTTTGGTAGGATGCAAAATATATTCTCTGTGCTTTAGTTGAGGATTTTGAATTTTCCATCTTTTTTAAGAGAATGCATCATGTTTTAATTCTACACATTATAATCAATAATAATATAATGGATCACATAATGACTATTTTCCTCATCTGATTGGATCTTAGATGGAAATATTAATAACAAGAAGAAAGAAATATCTTTAGCTTTGAGAGCCTTGGGAGGTGTCTACCAGTTGTATGTTTTGTTCTAAATGGACAGACATCTTTTATTATCTAATAAATACTTGGCATTGTTTAGAGATTAATTTCAATTAATAAGTGTGATCTATTTCTCTCTGCAATGTTTAAAGATGCTTTTGGAAACCATGTCGCATATGCACAATGTTTTGGATGAGTAGCTTCAATAATCCCCACAATAATTCTGTGAGATATGTTCATTATTTTCATTTTATAAATGTGGAAATTTGAGGCTGATAATTAGGTAATCTATCAAAGATATAAAGTTAATGTGTTGAAACACTTAAAAAATAAATCCAATGTTCTTAATCATTATATTGTATTACATCACTTTTGTTTTTTGTGGGTCCGCTCGTGGGGCCTGAACTCTGGGCTGGGCGCTGTCCCTGAGCTCTTCAGCTCTTCAGCTCAAGGCTAGCACTCTACCACTTGAGCCACAGTGCCACTTTCGGCTTTTTTCTTTTTGCTTATGTGGTGCTAAGGAATCGAACCCAGGGCCTCAGGCATGCAAAGCAAGCGCTCTACCACTGAGCCACCTTCCCAGCCCCTTACATCACTTATTTTTATTATTTATAATCTGGTAATAAACTTTTGTGTGTGTACAGAAGAAAATAGAGTTAAATATAGACCCCCACAAGCTAGATGGGTGCTATTCAATCACATAACTTGATAGACATCTAAACTATTTCCATAGATGGTGAATTCAATGCTGGAAATTCCTCTAATATGCTTTGCTTCTCATGTATCTACATTTCTCAACTGGATTTTAGCAAAAATTGTAATTAGCTGGGCTTGAAAGAAATCTAATACTTTGCCAGTGACTTTCAGGAAAGGATGAGTGCACATAGTGTAAAAATCTTCTAAATTAAATTTGCAAAATAAACTCATCATTTCTAGTTGTCTATGTTTCACATAAACGCAAGGGGTGCTTATGCAATTGTTCTCTGAGGGCTTTCTATACAGTGTGACAGGCTGAAGAACTGCGGCAGGAAAGAGTCGGCAACAGCTGAGACTAGTCGTACAAGTCACCTCTTGTCTCACCTAGTTAATAGCAGCAGAGTATAAGAAGGTCTGACACCTGTATGTGATTCAGGGAATTAGGATCAAAGAGATTCTTCCATGAGCTGACTTTGGTTTGCACTCCCAAGTGTACCTTGTTCTTGCAAATCTATTTTTCATTTTCACCATCTGAAAAAACAAAAAAGAGGCTTGCTGCTTTAACTAGAAGCAATAAAACATTGGAGGTAGAATCAATAAGTCATAAATTAGTGATTCAAAGATTCGTTAAATGTGATCTAGAGTGGATATCTGTGTAGAGCATGACATTATTAGAAGTGGTCAGTGGTTGTGTTTGTAGATTTAGTTGTCACTACAGTTCATGTTATGAAACATAAACAAATCCATTAAAAGAGTTACCCCAGTAAACCTTGCAAATCCACCTTGTCTAACTGAGATAGCATTTCTGTCTTTGAGATGTAGAACTGAAGTAAAATTACTACTCTTTGTTGCAGGTAGTCCATGGCTGCCTGCCAAATGATTCTAACTCAGTGAATGACATCTGAGAGACCAGGAGAGCTAAAATGCATGGTGATACATGAAAGAAATAAATTACTGAGGCAGAGTTTTAGGAGAGGAAAGCTATTAGGACAAAATATTATTAAGTGTTTAGATAGCACTTTGCTTTTAAAATGCTTTATAATCACCTTTATTTGAATTCTTACAGGCTTTCACTAGCAATGAGCAATGTCAATTCCATGTAATTTTTCTCTCTGACAGTTAGGCTGAATATTTTTGCTTTAATATATTGGAGGATCTTGCTGACATCAACTTGCCTTTGAAGGAGAGCATCAAAAACTCTCAATAGTCAAACTAAAGAAATTAGTTATGACCTTTCAGCTTGACAGATATAAACTGGTTAATTGTTTTTCTTTCATTAGAAGTTTTAAAACTATTGTCACCCATTTTGCTTGTTTAACAGTAATGCTAGGGTTTTAACTCAGATTTCTGCACTTTGTAGGTATGCCTTTTATACTCGAACCAGGCCCGTAGCCCTATGGTGGTTAAGCTATTTTTCAAGTGTAGTTTCATATTTTAGCTGGCTATAGCCTTAGATCATGATTTGGTTACCTGTGATCTCCCACAGAGCTGGGATCAGAGACAAACACCTCTATATATGGCTTTCCATTTTATAAGTTTGTTAAATGATTATGCCTGTAATCCCAGGTACTTGGAAGGCAGAAATGAGATGATTGCAGTTGAAGGCCAACTTGAGCAAAAAGTTAGCAAGATCCTTCATCAAAGAACAAGAAAAATATGGTGGTACAGATATAGAATTTCAGCTATGTGGGGAGGGAGGTGTAGCTAAGAGAATTACAGAGGAAGGCCAGATCCAGCTAAAATGGAAATCCTCAAAAAGAATTAAAACATGTATAGATGAAGCATGACTCGAACTCTAGAATCCTTGCCTAACACACAAAAAGGCTCTGAGTTCAATGTCTCTTCAATGTCACCAAAAATCAATCAATAAATATAACTTAGAAGTTTATAAAATGAAATTCCTATCATTCTCTTTTACAGGTTAACACAATGAATAACTTAAGAAAATAAACATCACTGACATGTTAAGAAGTATCATTATTTTTACCTCCATTTGTAGAGCTCCTTTCCAGTTGTTAGTACTCATTTTTTTTGCATACCCAATTATGTTCTTATATTTAGATCATAAGGACAATGTAAAATGAGATTTAAAGACTGTTATATAACTTCTGGAATGTGTGAGATGTTGGACAATCCATTTCTAGAAACAAGTCAGAAATATCTCATAATCATTCAGAAACTCTATGTATGTGTGTTTCATAAACAAGATTTAACTCTTTATTTTGTGACCCATTCTGTAGTCCAACTAGCATGTACAATTTAAAATTGTCCATGTAGGGATGATAAGCTATATAGTCCATTGGCTTCTACCTTCCAATAGTTCATGTAAATATAGAATGGGAAGTGGCGCTGTAGCTCAAGTGGTAGAGCGCTCGCCTTGAGCTGAAGAGCTGAGGGACAGCGCCCAGGCCCAGAGTTCAAGCCCCACGACCGACAAAAAAAAAAAATATAGAATGAAAGTACAGAACTACTCATGCTCTTTTCCATATAGGTTGCATTAATGTGTTTTATTCAGGTTATAATGGCACAGCTTGTATAACCTTTAGAAATAGCACATATAAAAATCTAGGTAAAAAGTTAAAAATGTGCAGCAGAAATGACTTACAGTAAACATATGAATATATATATATATATATATATATATATATACATATGTATGAGAAACCATGAACCTAACATTTATTAAACTTATATTTGATGTGAGGTAGAATCTTTAATGCCTCTACATAGATTAAAATTTAAGATTAAGGAAATACCTTATCAAAAGTTTCTCATAGATCAACTTTTTATTAGCATGTTTCTCAGCAACCTAGAAAGTTGCCAACTTTCTAGGAAGTGAGGAAGTGGAGAAGTATTAGGTCAGAAAAGATAGATTCAATTCCATTTCAATTACTTACAGGAAGCTGGTCTTTGCATCTGCACATAAGCCATCCTGAAGTATTTAATGTGAAACATGTATTACTGTTCTCAGAATTCATTTATCAACCAAGTTTCAGCAATCAAATAGGATTAAGGGAGGAAATTTCCTATCCTGTATTCCATGTTATGCAATGTGCCAAATCAAGGGAAATTGTAGCAGTATTAAAATTCCATAGTTATAAATTCAACATAATTTTTTTTTTACAAAATGCTCATGTATTTAATGCTATATCTTCACAAGGTGCTTACTCATGGTGTCTCTCATGGTTAAAAAAAGTTAGATGGTTCTGAGTTAAAAAAATAAGTATTAAATCTTCTAGCAGTATTATAATGACTCACCATATTCAACAAACTTCCCCTTTAGGGAGTAAAACAAAGATTTTTCTGAATGTCAGTGTTTATTTTTTTATTTAAAAATAATTTGTGTTTATGTAGAAAACTGGACTACTCGTGAAGACTTTGCTAAAATAACCAACTTGCTAAAAAAAAAAAAGAAATAAAACCAAGAAACCATAATTCATTTGGGGGTTGTTACTGCAGCAAATGTATGCATTTTTGACTCTAACAATCACCAATCTGACTACTCTATAGATTAATTTGGAACCAGGAGAAATTCTAGACTTTAAAAGTATTTATAAAGCACAATATGACAAGTTATATTTTATATATTTTTATTTTAGCAGTTTTCTGTAAAGTTTTACTGTCTGCTTTAGTTTCACTCAGACATAGGAAAACATAAGTTTAGATTCACAGAATATAAGGACACATGTTTTACCATAGTTTTCTTTTGATTCATTTTTTCTTTTAGGCCTAATCTAACAAAATTAGTAAGAATAGAATCAGACAAACAATGAAATAGGGTTGAGTTATAAGCATAGTAGGAATGGCTCCTCGATCTCTACCAGATTTCATCCATGACTAGTCAGTGGTAAAATTATGTTCAAATAAATGTAATAATTACAGTCATACCTCATATATAGAAATAAAAATTACAATTCTCACATTCTTCCCCTTCAAGACCCCTATTTTTCTAATTGTTACCTCACTTAACAATCTTGCACTTTCCTTTTCCTTTTCTTTTAAATTTACATTTCTTTATATCTGCTTTATACTATCTAATTTGTTAACTATTCTCTCATAATGTAAACACTGAAAAGATGGAATTTTGTCTGTAAGTAGGAATTCGTAATATATTCAGAGTAGAAAAGAAGAAATATAGGAAGGGAGAAAGAAAGGAAGGAAGGAAAGAAGAAAGGAAGGAAGTAGAAAAGTGAGGGACATAGAAGAAAGGGAAGAAGGGAAGTTGAAGGGGAGGGAGGGAGCAAAGAATAGGTAACATATGAAAGAATTGTTAAGATAAATGAATCTAAATTATAAAATAAATTAATGTTGTAAGGAATAGACTTAATAAAACCTTAAGAAGTGGTTAACGTAACCATTTCTTCCTTTCCACCAAGGTTACATTTTTCCCTAAGAATAAGAATTGGCTAAGAACTGGTAGGAACTAAAATTCATTCCACACTCCACTTGCTAAATCCTGAACCCTGATGTGTCTTGCTTTCTCCCAGACAAAAAGCATTTTACCAATTAACACAGAGGCCTAGTGCGAGCAGCTAGAGTCTTTGCATCTCCATGTCATTTGCTATGATCTGAATTCTGACTGATGCTCTATCAAAACAAAAGTTTTCCTTATTCCTGCTGATGATTTGCCCTAAATTTAGTAAGTTTTTCTCCCTCTAAGTAAATTTGCTATGTTTTTCTTTCTTTTCTTTTTTAATTGAAAGAAATACTTCACTTTTAACAAAGAGATGTTCCCACATTACGCCTCACTTCAGAAAGCTGTGATATGAAATTGTCTATGAATGAACATTGCTTATGTACTAGATATAAAGACTTTTCTGAGATAGAAATCAAATTTATTAGAATGACTGATCATGATTCTTCATCTCTTCTAGCAATGTTTTACCTGGATTTAAGTATTTATTTTCCCCTGGTAAAAGTTACAAGCTTCCCACTTTTAGTTTAAAACTTCATTTAGTCAATCACATATTGTTGGAAGTGATATTTTTTTAAACAATAGAATGAAAAATAATAATTCTACATGAATCTAAATATATGCAGAATTCCCTAATCTACATTTAACATGCCAGAAATATAAAAAAATTGATATAGAAAGAATATTTAAATTATAAAAGCTTTTATGTGAGAAGCTCATAACTGATATCATACCCAACTTGTAGAGCTAAAACTTTTTGTATAAAATCAAATATTAGACAACATACTGTCTTACCCTTTGTTATAATAATTAGCTCCTCAAAATAGAATATTTTGACGGGAAAAGAAATGATTATTTTACAGCTTTAGAGGCCTAGGGACATGCCCCTGGGATTGGATTCAGGTGAGGGCCTCTTGGTCTATAGCAGCACATGGTAGGAACATGTGTAAGACAGAGAAATTATCATGTAAGAAAGGAAGCAACTAAGCTGAGGCAGCATACTTGCTTATAGCAACAACTCTATCTCATGAGAAATAATCTACTCTAGCCAGATATAACCCATTCCAAATGACCAGTACCAGTTTCTCTACAAAGTGACCCAAATCACTTCCCACTAGACCCACTGCTTAAATGTCCCATTCTCTATACACATCATTACAACTTTAGAGATCAGACTTCCAACATCTCCAGTGCTATGATAGCCCAAACCAAAACTACAGCAGTAACAACTCTTGTTATTTCCATTCAGTAAGTTACTGAATCTGAAGCCAAAGCATTTGGTCAAGAAAAGAAATATAAAGCATACAAATTTGAAAGGAAGATATAGATTTATCTTTATATGTAGGTGGCATACTTTTAAAAGTAGAAAATCTCAATGACCCCACCAAAAATTGCTAGAATCAATAAATCAATAAAATGACAAGATAAAAAAAAAGTATAAACATCAATGATTTTTTTATACACCAACAATGGACATCAGAAAAAAATCGCATTTAGAATAGCATCAAAAATTCTGTATTTTCACAATAAAAAACATATTAATAATAAAAAAGAAAGAAAAAATAATAAGACCCTTAGTAGTAAATCTTACCAAACACATGTAGATGAACGTGGGGGACATTGTACTAAGTGGGATAAATGAGGAAAGAAACATAGATGATGCATAATCTTACCTACTGTTGGAATCCAAAAGAATGAAATTTATTAGTATGCCCATGGCTCAGTCTTGTACTTTTAGCTACTTAGGGTGCTGAAAACTGAGAATTACAGTTTGAAGCCAGCCAGGCAGACAAAATCAGAAAGACTCTAATCTCCAATTAACTATCAAAAACCCAAAGTGGAGGTGAGATTCAAGTGGTAGTGTTCCAGTTGTGATTCAAAAGCAGAGTAGGAGAACTGGGCCTTTGGTTCAAGTCCCACTACTGGCACACAGAAAAGTAAAAATCATTGATATAGTAAGTAGAATGATGGTTATCTAATTTTTGAAGGTAGAGGAAATGGAGGGATATTGGTCAAAATTTATGAGGCTTCATATTATAAAGATGAGTAAAGGTGACTATACCACATTGACTATTGTTAACAGTATTGTGTAGTATACTTACAACTCTAAAGAAGAATAGACCTAATATCTTGTCACATTATAGTAAAAGATAGTTATGTGAAGTGAAAGGTGCATTAATTTATTTGATAAGGACAGTATCATCACAATATTTAACATAACAAAACATACATATAGCATATCTCTGCTTGAAAAACATACAATCCCAATACTCAGTCAATTATACTTTAATAAAGCTGGAAAAATACCCTTGTACATTGTACTTGCTTTTTTTGACATCTCTGAATTTTCACAAATAAATATGGTTCAGATGGCCAGATAATAAAAACAGGATGGAGGACATGTGGCAGAGAATCATTCCATTTGGCTCCATGAATTTCAGTATGGAGCTGATGAGCCTACTAGCATCAACAGGAGTAAAGTAGAGCCACCAGCCAAGCCTGTACGTACTTACCCATCACTCAGCTAATCTACACATTCATAAGAATAATCTATTTTGTTGCAATCCTTTGAGTTTCCTGTTGGCTTGTTTTGGAACATTTTGGGATAATGACTAATTGAAATAAGGGTTAATGCATTCTTTTATGAACATCTGAAAAGCAAAGGGTGAAAATAATTCCCAAGACATCCAACACAAAGGCAAGTGATTCTAGGACTTTTTTCCTTATCATTGTTATATATGCACTCCTGTTCTAACTTCTGACATGTTGACATGTACAATTTGGAATGAAGGCTATCTATCTTGTCTTCTTTCTGTTCTATTTGTTCTTTAGTATTTCTGAAATAATTTTGTTCTTTTTATTTAGTATAGATCCATATAGTACTTGTATGTCTTTGTGTCTTATTCTTTATTATTGAAGAATCTTTATTAATTAGGTTTTTATCAGCATATTGCATTAAAATAGAGATTCCTAAGGGGAATATTTGGTAGAATTGACTTAATTATTCAGAGTCCAATTATGCAGTTCTAGACTATTCACATTGTTTTTATTTCCTCTCTTCCCTCTACATTTGAATATTTCTCAGTCCATTAACAGTCCATTTTGCTTCTCATTAACACTTCTGGTAAGAGGTGTGCTAAGAGAAGTAATTGAGGCTCTTGGAAATGAAACTTTTGAATTAAAGAAATTTTGCCCTTAATGAGACAAATAACCAATCTTACTATGTTTTTTAATCGGTAAACAGAGTAAGAAAGGCTTTTAATATTTTGATGTCTTTTAGCTATATAAATATATTAAGTGGTCATAAGATATAACATTCTATAGGACTACAAAATAAAATTATTGTTTCTAATAAACCCATATAATGTACTCTAGTCCTCAAGTTCAAGGTTAGTTTGTAGAAGCAGTTTATATATTTATTTACAATTTATTAATTTTTATCCAACAGAAAACAACTGCACAAATGTAGAGAACACAACATGTTTTTAAATATGAAAGTTTTACAGAATGGCTAAATCAAGCTTTTATATCATCTTTCCTACTGATCAATTTTTGATGAAGACAACAATTGAAATCAATTCCCTGGGAGATTTGCAAGTATTTACTGCATTATTATCAACTAGAATCAATATGTTATGCAATCAATCTCTTGAAATTAATTTTCCTAACTAGAATTTTGTACCTTTTACCAACACCTCCTCATTACCCTCTTTACTCTGTAGCCTCTATTGAGTAATTCTATGTATGAGATCACATTTTATTCATTTTCCTGTGCCTTTTTTCCCAATTAGCATAATATTGTCCAGATTTATCTATGACTTTTGTCACTAATGACAGGATTTCCTTCTTTGATATTTAAGAGCAAAATATATGTATTTATATATACACACTTTATTGTTTCATTGAATTAATTCTAGAGCTTGATCATTATGGATAATATTTCAGTGACTATGAAAACACTGATATTTCTTTGGGGCAGACATCCTTTCTTGTGGATATTTATATCCAAAGATGTTATTGTTGGCCCATATTAGTACTTTCCAAAATGGTAGTACTGATTTTCATCTCTTATAATTATTAATTATTATATTTCAGTTCTGTAATAATGGAGGCAATTTATTCTTAAGAGAGATGTGTGTGTGTGTGTGTGTGTGTGTGTGTTCTGCTTGGTGGAAAGAAGTCTCTGGAGAAGGAAAAATAGTATTTGGAGGGAAAATAAAGCCTGTACTTTTTCCAGGAGTCTCATGCTCTTGGTAACTTAGTCTTAAACATAGCTCCTGACTTATGAATAAGCTATTCGTTCCATTTTCTTTCTTGCTCCACCATTCATATAATCATCTGCATTGCATATCGTCGGAGAATCAGGTAATAACCTCTGTTTCCCTTGCCCTTCTGTTTAACAAGGTATGTCCTCTGAGATCTGGAGATAACAACAGTAGTCAGGGCTTCTTGTTGCTTAAAGTTGTGAATCACAGTCTCTCCATGTCTCATGTCCAGTGTTTTTTTTTTTTTTAATAAAACTGAGCTATCCTGGCATTTAATTTTGATTATTCTTATCATATAACTCTTTATAAGCTATCCATATTATCTGGTGAGCTAATATTGATGAAGGCTGTATCTTAAGGCAAGTCTTCGACTTGTTTTATTTTCCTTCTTCCTCAGCTCATAACTTGCCATTGAAGTGCTTAACTTACATACCATTATAGAAAATTCCCCCAAGTCTCATACAATGACCATTAGGCATCTATTTCACACCATTTGTACCTAATACATTTTGGGTGTCTATTGACTTAGTCATGTTAGGTGGTTCATTTCCTTGGTTCCCCTCATCAGACACTGCGACCTAATTGTCATGCTTCTGTTTCCTTTCACTGGTTTCTCTCCCACATGTCGTCATTATTTGGCTCATTTCTATCCTGAGGGAACAATGTAACATCCTCATCCTCATCAGCCACTTGATGAGACTGAACAATGTCAATGTCAGCCTGACTCTCACTTATGTTTTCATTATCTGCCTCTGACTTGGCAAAATTCCCTCCCACTAGAGTTGATTAGAGGCTTTTACATTAGGCCTATTAGTTTTAAGTAAGGGGACGCCTTTGCCAGTTCTGGTCTACTTCACTGGTGCTTCGTTTCCTTGCAGCATTGCAGCAGTCATTATTAACTTATGACACAACACTGTGTAATAGAATCTGCAATTAGTGCTGAGAAATGGCTTAGATGCAGTGTCTATGTGTTTTGATTTGGCATTCTCCGTGCTGCTTCAGAAAATCTGATTCCTTTACCTAGGTCAATCCAGCCATAAGGCTAATTGGCTCCTATGTTCCAAAATTTCTTTACACTTCTATCACTATAACTATCTACAGTGTTGTCATTAAAGCAAACAGTGACCTCTTTCCAACCCCCACATCTATAATACTGAAATTTGGTACTAGCTGCAATATTTGTAGGTAAAATGATTTACTCTCCCAGTTTTCTTTTTCCTTCTACACTATCCTGATGAAGGATAATGTTTTGCATATCTCAAGAAATTTTCTCTCAAAGCTTTAGCTTCACAGTATTATGCATGTCAAATGTCAATGTACACTTGCCATTTAGTTTCCATGCATATAAAGCACATGGTAGCTGTATTGAATAGAAATTGTTGTTGTTGCATGCTATTTTCAAGCACTCACCCCCATCTCTTTGGAAAAGAGAAATAACCAAAGGAAATAACCAAAGTGAATTGCAAAGGAATTGACTTGAAAACTCAGGAAAATGTAAAAGAGTATATATGCATGCTCCCACCTGCAATTTTCTTTTCTCTTTCTGCCTTGGTTTGTCTGTCTCTCTTTCTTCAGACACTTTTAATGAGGTCTCACTTTCACACCTGCTGTCATGAATGATTGAATGTTACCAAAATGTGAGGCAGTTTTAAAAAAGGGGTGGGGGGAATCTTATTTTAGTAACAGAAATGCAAATTATAGTCATTTCTCCTGGAGAAGATCTTCTTTCTTCTTTGTCCAAGGTTGATTAGTCTGGTATATATAATATAATATATAATTATAATAATTATAATATATATATAATATAATACATAATTATGATAATTTTGATATTGTTTTAGGGAAAAGTCTTGAGAGTAGTGAGTAATGGGAGAAACAGTGAAATTATGAATCCAGAAGTAATTCTATCTCAGAAAATTGAATGAAGTGTAGTTTATATGTGTGCGCATATATATATGTATATACATATACACACTATGTATGTATGCATGTATGTATGTATCTATCTATCTATTTATCTATCTATCCTCTTTTAAGTTGTTTCATGTAGTAAAATGTTTTAGGGTGTGTTATATCAATTTACCAATAATTTACATATTATTTTATCAAACGTTCAATAGTAACAGGGTCTAATAGCCAGAGCTTGGGTTCAAGATAATTCATGGACACTGCTACACTTTTTCATATTGTAAACTTAGGCAAAAATGTACTTTTTCTTTGCCTTGTACCATGTGAACCAGATGGAACATATCGAGAAAATAATGCTACAAATTCTGGAAAATGAGAAGCAGTAGCTTTTGTTTGAACTGTGCAGCATATGGTATCATACTATTTCACCTGAAAGTCCCTTTGTCCTTTTGACAAGTAATAAGAATTAAACCACACATTACTTCAATTTTTGGAAGCTCAACAACAGCTTTGAATATTGATTCTGCCATGTCTGCACCTATGGCTCACATAAAAATCTCCATAAAGTAACCTACCCATGAATAATTAAAGTTATTTCTTATTTCTTTATGCAAATTGAACCGAGTTGCAACTTTTACAAGTCATATTTGTGCTGCAGACTTACACAAATACTCTTACTATAAAAAGTAACCATATCTGTCTTAGAGTTCAATAAGTTGAATATTTATCTAATAAAGAACAACCCCATGATGCAACTATTGTTATTCTGTATTGAGTGATAAAGAAAGAGACCTAAATTTTTGTAGAAGGAGCGACATGTAGACAATAGAGAAAATGTTCGAAGAGTACTGAAATATGAGCACTGATAGATGAAGGTATTCATATATTTAATAATGCTATGCAGTATTAACATGAAGAAAGCATCAATACAGTTAGCTACAAACATAATTCAACAAAACATTATGTGAAATGATAACTTTCTGAAAAAGAGTAGGATTCTATTAAAATAGAAATAACAACTTAGATGGTAAGGCTATATATCATTTAGGGAAACACCATTTTTGGTAAAATTCTAAAGAGGATAAGTAAGTAATCCCTTGGTGTGGGGAAAGAGATTTAGAAAAGGACAGGTAAGACACTTGATGAAGTTTGGCTTTATACAGAGAAATTTTATTATTGTTTTATGCTGGTCACATTTGTTATACATATTTTGTTTTATGAATGATGTTGAAAAAGGACAAGCAAACAGACACAGTAATCAATTTGTAATACTCTAAATTTAACACTATGATGCTACATTGGGCATGATTAATGTCTAAAATTACATGTATTTTTCTGCAAATAAATGAGAATATTTGTTAAGACTCTAAAGAAGAGATACAGAAAGTTGCATATAAGAAACAGTGTATTACATTAAAGTGCTCAGAAGAAACTTAGATTTTATTTTTAATATTTCCCTCTTATGTTCCTTTATTTTGTTTCCACTTAGCTCCATTTTCTTATAGATATGATGTATTAAATAGTGTCCTTGAAGCATTAGCAATCAAATGAAGAACTAAATGATCAGCCAAGAAATACTGTATAACTTACTATAGTCCCTTAGCCTTTCATAACTAAATTGTCATGATAAAGACTGAACATTGGAGATAAATTAGGGTCTAATAAAATTGTAAGACAGAAATCCCCAAACACATCATAGCAGGATAAGCATAATTTTGATTTCTAACTTTAGAAAAATCATACAGAGGATAGGAATAAAATATGAATAATTCTTTTTACATTGTTCCTGGCAGTGTTATGATGCAATTTTTTTTCGAGTTTTTTTTAAAATAGCACTCTGGAAAATATTTTAAAGGCAGAGAAGATTATATATTATTTTAATAGCTTTGGGACATCTATGGATGAGCTGTGATTGTTGATATTAAGTGAAGCTATGGTGATAAAATCAAGAGTTGTCTTGAAATACTTGTAGAAGAATACTGGACTGAGAATCATCATATTTATTGTTTAGTCTCTTTCTGTGTTAGATATTTGCTGTAGGGCCCATGATTTAATTGTGTCATCACTGGTAAAATTTTAAATAATAGAGTTTTTCCAGATTAGCATTTAATCTCACACACTGATCTTTTCTCCAAAGCATGCCACACTTAAGAGATGACCCCTATTTCCAATTTTAACCTGGGAGGATTTGTGGCCACCACAGATTAAAATTTTTCCTGCTTGGTTTTGAATATTGTCAACTAGCTCTTTGCTTTCTATAATGGGTATAGGCAGGTGTCCTCAGCTCTTTCCTATTGTGATTGGCTAGGAGCCTGGATCCAGAAACTGGCCAATACCTCTGTTCCTACAAAGCTGCTGGGCTGTCTCTGATTTGCAGCTGCTTGACTTGAATGCCAAATTCTGCTAGCTAGTGGTCACTGACCACCTGGCCAAGGCCATGCAGCCAGCTGCTACTTAGTAGTTGGAGCTAAAATATAAGAATTCTGATACCTAACCTTAGGTCTATTTGAACTCATTTCTCCCAACTCATTTTTCCCTATAAGACTTAATTGGGGTCAGATTTATCTTTCCTTATTATTTTCTTTATTGACTTCTTCTTTTTCATTCTAAACAAATCAAATATTCATAAATTATTTGCTTATTAGGTATTGTGTGTGGAGAGAGCCTATTGTTTATGCAGATATGTGAGCAATGGTATTTTGTATACAAGAGAATAGGAAATAAATGATCTAAACCTTAAAGAAAGAGAATGAGAGAGACAGATGAAAGAAAACAAATCCCATTTCTTCCTCCATTGCTAATAGAATTTCTTTCCTTCACCTTTTCTGAAGTCACTTGCTCTCTAATGCTGCTTAGTCGATTTAAACACTGTTCAAAAATCCCAGATGCCAATCGTTAGCTGAGTCTGTTTCTGACATAGCTCATATCTCTCAGGATTTTGTTGTTGTTGTTGTTTTGGTTTGGTTTGGTTTACAGGCAGTTCTATGTAGCCAACAGTTAACCTAATATATTTCTGAAATTCTCTTGGGTGCCTTTTTGCAGCTAAACACTATTCCATGTTGTTTTTTTAATGAGAATTTGGGTCCAACACCGAGTGGCAGTAGCAGGTCAAACCTTAGATTTAACCCCCACAGCATTTCCTCTTTGCTTTTAAAAGCTCTTTGGGCTAAAGCCAAGGAAGCAGTTAGAAACCAGAAGAACCCAGGGGGAGAGATTTATAAATGCCTGGTGAGCTCATATTATCAGTTCCTATTTTGGTGTTTCAAAATCTCCCCTGGTGTTTGAGAACATCTTGATAATTGAAAGAAAATACTGCCTCCTAAAAATTGCATTTTCATTTAAAAGTAAAATTAAAACAAAACAATAAACTTATTTTATAGAGCTTTTCTCCCTTGCCCTCTTCCCTTGCTTTTTCCTTTTATCCCTCCTTCTCTTCCTCCTTCCCTCTCTCCTTCCCTCTCTCCTTCCCTCATTCTTCCTTCCATAGGTAATAAAGATGATTGATAGATCCATGAATAATTATATAAGAAATTCTAAGAAAATCAATCATTGCATTTGATCTTTTTTTCTTTTTTCTTTTTTTTTTTTTATTGTGAAAATACTGTACAGAGGGATTACAATTTCATGGGCAAGATAATGAGTACGTTTCTTATCCTTGTAGCCTCCTCCTTTGTTTCCCCTACCCATCCCTTCCCATCCTCCCCTTGCCCCCCTCCCCCCCCCCACCAAAGTTGTAAAGTTCGTTTTCGACATAACGACTTGTACATCTCATTGTTTCAATGGGTCTTTTTTCATAATTAAGAAACATATACTTTATGTTGGAATCAAATATCTCACATGGATTCATACTGACTTTGATATCATAGGTCACAGATTTAGTAAGCCACCAAAATATACTTTGGGATTGGCACCAGAGGCTTTATAAAATGAGAAATAAACACACATTTTCAACAGATAAAAGTGCTCTCATGAATTAATCCTTATATGAAGAAACAATTTTGTTAATATATGGGTTTGGTGATTGTAGCAATATTATTTATGTGCTGTAATGAGATAATATATATTAAGTTATGATAAGATCATGTTTTTCTTACCTTTACATTCTTACAATGGCATCAACTTTAGAATTAATGGTTCCACTGGAGCACAGGGGCTTTTACAGTACATACAAAAATTGTTCCTTTTTAGCCTGATGCAGGAGAGATATGGAAATGTACATATGTACATCTGATTGTTGTCTCATTTCTGTTAATAAAAGAACATTGCCTTGCCATATAGTTTTGTGACATAATGGGGGAAGGATCTGGCTTGCTCACACAAATGAGTATCACGGGTCTGCTTCAGATTTTTGATTTCTTGCCAAATAGTGAATAATCTTATAATCAAATGTGCAGCAATAACAGGCCCAGCTGGGAGGATTAAGGAATAAGTATCTATTGGGCTGCCTGATCTCTTTGTTCTTTGGGTTTAGAGTAGGATAAATGAAAAGGAGGAGGCCAAGAGGGAGTGGTTTAATATAGAATAAATTGTCTAAAAGGGATCAGTGAAAGCAGGATTATTGATGAGTGGGAGAGTGAGCTAGCTGACTTTTTATTTTAAAACTAAGGCAGGATAGAGGTAGGGGGATAAAGTAGGAAATCAGATAAGAAAAACAAAGGATGCAGGCATATTGGCCTTAAGTAGTCTTTTTCTGTTTCTGAGATTTCTTATGTTCTTGTGCTCTAAGCCAAGATCAATTGAGATTAATCAGTTGTATAGAAAGCATTGTGATCTCATTGCAGGCTTTTAAAGTTTAAATTTGTTTATTGAGCACAATTTGGTTAGCATCAGGTGCTGAAGTTATAGACACCAACACTAGCATAGAAATTACTTTATTTAGCTCCCAGTTGTAAGTTTCTATAGCAACTGCGTCCTATACCAGAAAGCTGAGATTCTGTAGCTCAAATGATTTAGTCAGAGATGGCAATATCATATATGGGGGGCATTTGCTTCCTTTTCTCCTCTTTTCGTTTTTCTTGCATCATATTTTCTGTCTTGTGAGAAGTCTCCTCAATGTGTCTGTCTGCTTAGTCATGTATTTAATTATACTTTTTGTACTAAACTTTCTCCTTTTGGAAACACTCTAAATATTTATTTTAGTTGTGTTTTCATTTCCATTGACTCGCTGGTATTGATGCAAATGGGATTTGTTTTAAACACAACTGAAGATTGTGAGTTGTGAGGAAAGTGGTCATGTTGCCACTCCAGGCAGAAATTAGGATGCTAATTTAAAAAGGAAACCCAGTTTAATTTCTATATTATGCTTGCATTCAGTTCATAATGTCATGATCTTTTCAGAAATGTCAATTGTTCCTTACACTATGTTCTTTAAAAGTTTTCAGCAAACATATACTGAAAAGGAAAATAATTTTACTTTTTGTGTTTTATAAATGAGTATTTTTATTGTAACAAATAAAAATGTTCGAGAAAGCCTGGTGATTGTGAGATAATATTTTGTGATGGCAGTTTAGCCAATATGGCAGAAAATCTTAGAAAAAAATTAATTATATTTGAGTTTGAATTGTGAGAATAATCACTATATTTAAGAAAGAAACAAACACAGTAGCTATCTTGATGTGAAGGATTTTGAATGTGTTCTGATCCAAGGTACATATAACACAAACATATAAATAACAAATTATAAAAATTAATGGCAAATCAACTTTAGATAAAACAGATACATACAAAAATACACATATTCAGTAATGCCATAGTATCCATGAAATTCTATGATTTTTAAGAACTGGCTCTGGATATTTGAGATAATCATGAGTGAACTGATTTTAAAGACCAATGTTCAGGGGAAAGCTTATAGCACAATGTATAGCATTGTTTGTTAGTCTGGGAAGTGATGAGAATATACCCTAAAAAAGAGTTCTTTGTCTGCCCTGATGAAACAAAACAAAGCAAAACAAAAGATTTCTATTTAATGTTCACATTTATTGCTAACTTGGGGTCTATTAACATTTGGAAAACACATTCTACAAAGCAGCTGCTAGAGATTGGCCAATTAAAATTTCACAATTCAAAGGCAAAATCTTATTTGACTCTAAAATTCTGTGCTTATTTTCGCCTTTCATGAATTTTCACCCAGCCAAAATTTTGTGTGAGAGGAAGCCTAAAGCAGAACAGCTTCCTGGTTGTCTGTAAAAATGAGTCACCTCAGATGAACTTGATTCTCTTTGTGTTTAAGAAGGAATTTTCTTTTACAGCAGATATAATTATAACAAAGGTAACTCATTGGGTGATTAGCTCTATTTGTACTTAGTTCTATGAGGACTCTTTAAATATCAGCAGTCCTGTGCTTGAGCATCTTTGTGTCATTGTTTTAGTATGTCTATGGTACCATGATTTTCCAAAGTCAAATGAGACCAACTTTTACTCTCCCAGGCATGCAGCTTCCAGGGTTCTGTTAAAATTCTGAAAAGATAATTGTTGCTTTAACAAACATGTGTAGACAAAGCATCCAATGAATAAAGAAGTATTAACATATACTTACATTTTTGATTATCAGGGTTTGGAACTATTATAAAATGGATTCTGTCATGGTGATAGGCTGATTTTTTCTCCAGATACTTCTATGAATCAATTTTTTCCCCACATAACATATTATTTAGTTTAAAAAACACTGGGTCACCTAGGGCAGTAACTTGATTAAAAGAAATGGAAAAAAAAACATACAACTACATTAAATCTAGAAGTTGGAAGCTACAAGTTGAATTTCTCACTATTCCATTGCAGATATTAATATAACAAGTGTTTGGAATAGATTAATAATTTTTACAATTTAGTTTTTTAAAAATATATCAAAAGTACCATTTATAGTGTATTTAACATAAATTGGTTTTTTGATTTAGACTCAATTAAAATATATGTGTACGTATGTGTGTTAATGTGCTTTTGTGTGTGTGTGTGTGTGTGTGTGTGTGTGTGTGTGTGTGTTTTGTTTACACTGGGGTTTGTAGTCAGGGCTTTTTACTTTCTAGGCAGGTGCTCTACCACTTGAATAATGACTCAAGTTCCAAATATAGCTAATTTAAATTAATATATTATTAGTTCCATTGGGCTATCAAATAATTGGACTATTTAAAGATCTTTTACACTACATTAATATAGTACATTAGTGGCTGCTCTCTTCAGAAAACATGTTTGTAGATTTGGTCATTAAATGTTGTTTGACATCTACTGAATATTTTTCTGACTGGTAAGCTACTTTTTCAGAGTCTAGACTGGTTGTCTAAACAATGTCATTTTAAATAACATATGCTTTCCATTTCTGAGACTCACTCTGATACTTGTTAACTAAAATGCTGTGTGCCTAGACTGTAAATAAATCTCCCAGAGAAGGAGTTTAAAATGGCTTACCTATGGCAGAAACACTCAACATGTTAGTGTCCTTTCTTTTAAGAAAAAAGAGATAGTATTTTGAACATGCCTGCCATGTAAAGTAGGAGAAAGGTAATTCCAAAGATTTCTCCTGTTTTCAGTAGATAAGGTTTGGTATTTCTGATTTAGCTATGTCTTTACTATATCTTCAATGTGTAAATGTCAGTGCAAATACAAACAAGTCTCATGACTCATTTTGGTAAATCCCCATAGATTATAGCTATTCTGGTTGAGTTCATTATGTGGGGGTTTGAAAGAAGTCCCAAATTGAGTCATGAAATAGATTATGTGGGAATTAATATCTACTGCATAGATCAACATTTCAACAAATATGTGATGGCACATGTTGTTTACCAACTCCTTATTAAAATTCTGAGAAGAATCTAAAGTAATGGGAAAGGTGGTGTTAGCTGTTAAAATAATGAGAAAAGATAATGAGATGGGAAATATTGGCATAATTGATATCAATTGAACTAATGTTTGGCTTGTATGTAATTCTAATAGAATGTGAGTGTCTGTTTTGATCACTTCTCAAACAAAGTAGAGGTCATATAGGAGATGTTAATCTATGAGTGAACTAATAATAGTATAAGATTGATGCTGGATTGAGGTGAAACTAAAATCACCCTTCAAAGTGTATAAACAAGGCTCCACTAATACTTGGGTAAAATCCATATATACCGTGTGGTGTCTTGCAAATAACTTAAAAGTAATTTTGGACACTAGTATTAATCTTGTTTAATGGAAACAAACACAACTCCTTCTCCAAAACTGTTTCCACACTAAGGCTGAAACATGCAATCACCAATCTATGAACCACATAAAAAGCAAAAATTCATGAGAATTAGCCACATAAAATCTTAACCATATATTAAGCAAAACCCCACGAGAATTGGCCAGTTGAAGAAATAAACATACAACAACGAGATGGACAAAAATTCTTCATGGAGATTGGAGGAGGATGGCAGAGATGTAGCTGGGCTATAGTGAGCTTTCCCCAAGAAACCAGTTTTTGAAGTTTAGGGAAAAATTCACTACAGGAAAATCATACCTAGTGAGCCGTAATAGTACAGAGATTCTGCCTAACAGGAAAAATTCAGGCAGTTTTCACCAGAAGACAGATTTGAGCACAAGCGGCTGCCACAACCGCCAGCAGCTGCTGTGGGATTGGCCAAAGAGCAAGGGTGCATAACTCTTCACCCACCTCCAGCGCGGACTGAACAATCAGGAGTGGAATTCCACATGGTGCTGGCTACTGTTGGGTGCAGATCAGAAGGGCCGAAAAGCCAAAGGAATCTGTATCCCTACTCCTTCCCAGAGAACAGCTCAATGTACCATATTTGACACTGGCATAGACTCCGCCATAATAGCTAGCAGATAACTCGGGACCCAAAAACAGCAGGAGGCACCATTTTTGTCCAGGGCAAGGATTTGGACCTGTGAGAGTTGGCTGCCCAGCAGAAGGCTGCCAGGCCCAGGAGGAGGGAAATCCTCACAGGGCCAGGACAGATCGACCTACACTACCTACTGAGCCCAGAGAGGTGGCCAGGCCCCCTGCAGGCAACAAAGGAATTCCACCCGTACAGCAGCCGAACTGGAAGCGCAGCCAGCTACGGGAGTCCCACTAAAATTCATTAAAAATAAGTAAATAAAAACTGGACAGGTTATCAAAGCTGAGAGAGGATCCAAGTTAGAGGCCTAAGGGCTCTCCACTTTGGGAAAAGACCACTGACTCCAGACTTAGGTCAAAACCCCAACCATGCTCAAGCTTAGTCCCAACAGCAACAAACTGCAGTCTCCAGCGGCCTCCTCCCCGCAGCACAAGGAAAAAAAAAAAAAAAAAGCGCAACCTGCAATGTCCCCAAGCCTGTAAAGCAGAACTATTTTCTGCGCACCCAAACAAGCTGATTTGAGAAACCAACCAAGCAACAGGGAAAACCGACCTCTACAAGCGAATCAAAGATGCCTACAAGGGACTTCAGGGGAGACATAAGAGCCTCCCAAACAAATAGAAATACTTTTTCTCTTTCCATTTTCCCCAATTATATTTTTAATTTTTTTCTTTATTTAAGTTCTTAAAATTTTTTTTCCTTTGCCCTTCTTTTTATTTTTTTGCGACTAGTTTAACTCTCTGATACCTTTTTTTTCTGTCAGTTTCTTTGAATGTGTTTCTGTTTTTAGTTTTGCTGTCTTGGTTTTTTTTTTTTTGTTATTATTATTATTTTTTCCTTCCTCATTGCTGTTCTGTTCACAACTAGATACACAGCCTAAGGTGACTACTAAGCTTCCTTAGTTCAGGGTATAAATTAATTCTGGGTATAAATTCAAGTTATAAATTAATTCAGGGTATAAATTGATCACCCAATTCCTTACAATATTAGTATTCCTAATTTTATTATTACTTCAGACATACATAAGTGTTCTTTTTTATTTTTATGTATATTTTTTCTTCTTTTCTTTTTCTTTTTTTTCTTTTCTTTTTTTTTTTTTTTTTTATTTGGTTGGTTGTGGGGCCTGAACTCTGGGTGTGGGCGCTGTCCCTCAGCTCTTCAGCTCAAGGCTAGCACTCTACCACTTGAAACACAGTGCCACTTCTGGCTTTTTTTTCTGCTTATGTGGTGCTGAGGAATGGAACCCAGGTCTCATGCATGCAAGGAGCACTATACCACTGAGCCACATTCCCAGTCTTCTTTTGTTTTTTTTTTCCCTTCTTTTCTTCCTTCCTTCCTTCCTTCCTTCCTTCCTTCCTTCCTTCCTTCCTTCCTTCCTTCCTTCCTTCCTTCCTTCTTTCTTTCTTTCTTTCTTTCCTTCTTTCCTTCTTTTGTTTGTTTTGTTTGTTTTAATTTTTATTCTCTCTTTCTTACTTAGAAGTTAGATCATGTCTGGTGCCGGTGGCTCACACCTGTAATCCTAGCTACTCAGGAGGCTGAGATCCGAGGATTGCGGTTCAAAGCCAGCCCAGGCAGGAAAAGTCCGTGAGACTCTTATCTCCAATAAACCACTAGAAAACTGGAAGTGGCACTGTGGCTCAAGTGGTAGAGTGCTCTCCTTGAGCTGAAGAGCTGAGAGACAACACCCAGGCCCAGAGTTCAAGCCCCACGAATGACAAAAAAAAAAAAAAAATAGAAGTTAGGTCATATATTTCCTCCCTCTTTTCCTTTTCTTTGCTGCAGCCCTCTAATCTGATTTTTCTCCTCCTATATTTCATTGTATTTCTTAATCTTTCCTTTAAGTACACACAACCCATTTACAATTATTTCTATTCCTTCATTCCTTCTTTGACTTCTTTACTCTGTTGATTCCCAAGTGTGAAACATTGAGCTAGACTATATGGGTGGTCAATAAGATAGTGCCAAAGTGACTCAGAGTGTTATCCCTTCAGCCCAAACCATTCTAAACTTCATAACATAGCTACTCACTGATTACAGCTGCTTAGAATCCCTACTGCTTAAGCACAATACCCCTCCCCTGACAAAGATAAGTGGAGATAAATAAGGGAGCACCTATCTATAATTGGGAACCCCTAAAATCAGTGCAAGATACCAACTGGGTGTGTACTTTGTCTTAAAACTGTGCTTAGTGGTGGTATTGGGTCTACTTACATATCCAACAGAGGAGAGATAGAGTGAAATACATATTTGGATTGTGTACCTCCAAAGTCTGTACAACCTCAGGGCTTTGAGTTGGTGCTTATCTTAAATTGTGTTCTGGTGAGGGACTGGATATACTTTCATCTCCAAAAAAGGAGAAATATAGTGAAAACAGCTATCTTTGAGTACGAACCTCCAAAGTCTGTGAAACTACAGGGCTTTGGGTTGAAGCTTACCATAAAATGTTTTTCTGGTGAGGAAGTAGAGATATTTTCAATACCAAAGAGGAGAAAATAAAGTGAAAATACCTATTTTGAATGTGAACCTAAAATTCCTGTGTAACCACAGGCCTCTAGGTGGGGGCTTGTCTTAGCATTGGGATTTAGTGTGTAACTGATATGCTCTCACTCCCCCAAGAGGTGAAATACTGTGAAAACTCCCATTCTTGATTGTGAACACTCAAAGTCTGTGCTATTACAGTGCTCTGGGTAAATGCTAGTCTTAGATGTGTGTTCTGGTGTGTAATAGGATTTAATCTCACTCCCAGAAAGGTGAGATAAGAGTGAAAATATCCATCATTGATTGTAAACTCCCAGTCTGTGCAACTACAGGGCTCTGGGTAGGTGCTTGTCATAGAATTGTGTTCTGGTGTGTAATTGGATATACACTCACCCCCCAAAAAGGTGAGATAGAGTGAAAACACCCATTATTAATTGTAAATTTCCAAAATCTGTGCAACCATAGGGCTTAAAGATGTCCTACACATAGAGAACCAACTAGAACCTGAAGTCAGAGAAACAGCCCACAAAAAAATCTGATAAACATAGGCAGAACCAAGGTGACACAGCCCCTAAGAAGGTGGATAATATGACAGGAATTACCAAACACCTCTCAATCCTGTCAATATCAAAGGACTTAACTGTCCAATCAAATGACAGAATCTTTAGTTGGATCAAAAAACAGCATCTGTCTATCTGCTGTCTTCAAGAGACACACCATCCCTACAAAAACAAAAGTGAAAAGCTGGAATAAAATCTACCAAGCAAATGGCCCCCACAAAGATGTTGGAATAGAAATTCTAATATCAGATAAAATAGACTTCAAACTAAATTAATGAGAGGAGATAAAGAAGGACACTGAATATTAATAAAAGGATCTCTCCTACAGGAGGATATAACAATTCTAAACATCTATTCACCAAATAACAGAGCACTGAAATTTATTCAAGAAACACTTCTTTTTCTAAACTCACACAAAAATCCAAAGACATTGATTGTCAGTGATTTAACACACCATTTCCCCCACTGTATAGATCCACTCGGCAATACCTCAGCAGAGAAACAGGAAATCTAAACAACTGCCTAGACCAATTAGACTTAACAGATATCTATAGAATATTTCACCCATCAGCAATAGAATATAATTCTCAGCAGCACTTGGAACACTTTCCAAAATAAACTATATTTTAGACCACAAAGCAAATCTGTCCAAATACATAAACATTGAAATTATGATATGCATTCTCTCAGACCACAAGGGAATAAAATTAGAATTCAACACCAAATGTCACTAAAGAAAAACCTGTAACACATGGAATTTCAAAAACACACTCTTGAAACATGAGTGGGTCATGGAAGAGATTAGAAAGGAAATTCAAATGTTCATGATATTTAACAAAAATGAACACACAAACAACCAGCTCCTCTGGGACACAGAAAAGGCAGTACTTAGAGGAAAATTCATAGTTCTGAGTTCTTAAATCAACATATGGGAGGGATCTCAAACCAACAATTAAATGATGTACCTAAAGCTCCTTGAAAAAGAGCAAACAAGACAAACCACAATCCAATATATGTAAACAAATAAGTAAAATTAAATCAGAATTATATGAATTAGAGTCCAAAAAACCACAGAAAGAATCAACAAAACAGAGTTGGTTCTTCGAAAAAATTAACAAAATTGACAGACCCTCAGCAAAAATTACCAGAAAAGAGAATATATTCAAATAAACAAATTCGCAGATGAGAATGGAAATATTCACCAGAGGTAAGATATGGAACCAACCCAGATGCCCCTCAGTAGATGAATGGATCAAGAAAATGTGGTATACATTTATATATATATATATAAATATATATATATACATATATGTATATATGTGTATAATGAAATTCTATGCCTCCACCAGAAAGAATGACACCTCCCCATTTGTTAGGAAATGGAAAGATTTGGACAAATTATATTAAGTAAAGTAAGTCAGACTCAAAGAAACATAGGTCCCATGGTTTCCCTTATCTGCTATAACTAGTATATGTCTAGGACAAGCAGAAGAGGTCAAAGGCAATGTACATAAGACCATATAACCTGATGCTAAGCGAAATGAACCCCAAGATAGACACAAGAGGTTTGATCTTTGTTGCTGTTCTTTTTAATGTACTTATAATGTACTATGTGATTGTTTTGTTTCTTTGTATGTTCTTCCCCCATGATACAACCCCCATTGTCATTGTATTTGATTTTGGCACCCTGAATCTTGTATATACGTTGTCTAATCTGAGATGGGGAAGGAGAATAATAAAACGATGAAACAAGGACACAGGATGACCCATTGCAACAATGATACCACAGGACAGTACATTGGGAATGAATTTTACAACTTTGGGCAGGAAGGGGGTTGGGTAGGGAGGAATGTGTGAGGTGGGGGAGGGAAGGGATAATACCAAGGCAGGTGGCAACAATGCTCCACAAGAAATCTACTCATTGCCTCTCTCATGTAACTGTAACCCCTCTGCACAGCATCTTTATAATAAAATAAAATTAAAAAAAACATATTCACAAGTGTCACTTAACTTCAGTGGTGTACTATGTAAATTCTTTTAAATGGTTAAAGGCTCATAATAACCAAACAAAAATCTGATAAGAGAAATGCATGGATAATAGAGGATCAACCATGAAATTACTCAAAAGCAGTGTAAAAGATACTAGATGCTAGAGTGAGTGGGGGAGGGGAAGAGAGAGGGGAAAGTGGAAATGAGCATGATCGAACTACAAGTACACAAGTGTGAAAAATGAAAAATGAAATGTGCTAAAATTAGTTTACAAAGAGCAGAACATGAGATTAGAAAGAGTGAAGAAAAAACAAAAAGCCTTTAGTTTAAGGTATTGAAGATATTACCTACAAGGATATGAAAACAAAAATATAAATGGAAATACAGTTAAAATTACACATCGGAATTATTTTTAAATGAGAAGGTCATGCTATGACTCCAGGAGGAAGTCAAGATCATGACAAGTTATTTAAAGCTGAGCACTTTTAAGGAAAAAAGAATCTGAAAATGACAGTGCACTCCAGAATGAAACTCCAACTTCAGGCTCAGTTTCAGGATGAGGAGAGACAGAACAACTAAAGAGGGTTCTACAGAAAGCAATCTTTACTCTAGGAAGAATTGTGGGAACTATCCAGAGAGTACACTGAGATATTAAATTTTGCCGTAGAAAGATGCTAAGTTCTTCAAAGTACAGTGGGAGGACTTACCAATGGGGTAGTTAGGGGAACTGGGAAGAGAACAGATGACGTACAAAGCCACATTGGCGACCTGGAAT
Organism: Dipodomys merriami; assembly: GCF_024711535.1. Taxonomy (NCBI): domain Eukaryota; kingdom Metazoa; phylum Chordata; class Mammalia; order Rodentia; family Heteromyidae; genus Dipodomys; species Dipodomys merriami. The sequence goes on along the minus strand of NW_027203381.1, from coordinate 97,841,303 downwards.
CACCTAGCTAGATTGCCATGCTGGGAAAAATATTTGAGAGAAACAGTTCATTTTCTCTGCTAGGTTTTGGAGATTTCTGTCTCCATTATTCTGTGGCCTGTGTCAAGGCAGTATATCACTGAAGGAAATGTGTGGCTGAACAATGCTCTTACTTCATTTTGGCCATGAAACAAAGGGGAGATATAGGAAGATGATAGAGTTACAATATCTCTACAAAGGGCATGCTCCCAATGATGTAACTTCCACAATACTTCATCTACCAAATAATGACACAGGCTTCAGGCAAAGGTGTAATACATATGCCTTTAATGGTATACTGGGAGTGTTCCTTAATGTTAATCGTAAGTAGGTAAAAAAGATACAATAGGGTTAGTGCTGATGGTCTCAAGGTAAATGATGATGGCAAGACCATAAGGGAAAGAGAACTAGGGGAAGATGATAGAGAATCTCTTTTAACCCTTACGCAAGTTCATCCAGAAGCAAGGCTAATGGGATTCTTATTCTAAGACATAGAATTTTCTGTTGACCTGGAAGATGGATACTAGGTCTGAAGAGTTTGGTTATCTTTTGGTGTTTAGCTAGGAAAGGCTCATTCATGACATCTGCTAGATGATTGCAGTTGCTTTATTCAAAATGTGAGACGTTTGCTCTCAATCCCTCTATAGTCTTAGGATACTTTAGGAGACAAGAAGTAAAGTGTATAACTGTAATTTAAACCTGACTCCAATTTTATTTATGAGATTGAATATACTTGCATGCAAATGTACGCAATTTATTTAAGAGACTTGAAATGTAGATATCAAAATACTTGAAATGATGTTTTTTGGGGTGAACTTATTATGGGTTATACATATGCTCTTATTTACTGTTACACATTTTTTCTAAAATATGCACACATAATTGGAAAAACAACTTTATACTAGAAAAGTTATTTGAGACAATATATTTGTTGTTTAGGAGGCTCTATATTTAACAAATTCTTAGTGATTACATTGTAGTATTTGCTAACAGTATTCCTTAATTTGAAGAAACCAGACTATATTTCTCATTATTAGCAATACCTGTAAACAGTTCCTTGAGAAATGAAGAGGATTTTGTTTTAAGGAACACAAAGGATGGGTAGTGTTCTCACAGCTGGTTTTCAGATAAAATTTTAGAATGTGTAATTTAACTAGAAGAGAGCAATTTTAAATTTACTTGAGTGTTTTAAATAATTACATGGAGACAAGGCAAGTATTCGTCTGTTGGAGAAATGTATGCTATTAGACAACAGAGATGATTTAAGGAAATTTCCCAAGTCCGTGTTAGAGAATTTAAATCAACATTTCAATAATTGAGGAGGATTTAATGTAAAACAGGGAGCCATTCTGAAGTAAGCAATCAAAATAATTCATTAAAGCAGCAATCACTAGTAAGCCTGGCTGTTGCTCTACTTGATATGTAAACAAAATAGGTAAATATTGTTGAAATAGCACCTTCAGTACTTCAACTTCCTTTATCACTGAGAGGGAAAACAGTTCATTATTACTCTGAATTTTTATCTTCCCACATGGGAATGAAAAGAGAAAATTTAACTAAATAAATAGTAGATAAGATTATAGACACAAATTGAATAATTTCTGGAGCTATGATACAAATAGGACCTCACAAACTTACTAGGACCAACTTGTAAACACACCAAAGATTAACAAAGTGATGCTGATGGTTGCAATAAAATTATATGACTTATTAATGAATTTCATATACATATTTCATGGAATACAATCAATATAAAAATTTTACAACATTCTTGATTCTCTGTTATTTCGAGTCCCACCTTTCCTTCACATTCCAAAAGGTTATATTTTTTGAAAAAATTAAACTTTATGTTTTAGAAGAGAAAGTACTCATTCTTTCATGTAATTTTGACCTACTTTCTCTCCTTTAAGGAAACCTTTGAGCCCTTTTGCCCTTTTAGTTTATTTATTTTTCCTTCTAGGTTGGTATTGGCACTTGGACTGAGGGCTTTGCTCTCTCCTTTGGCTTCTTCACTGATGGTTCACTTCTTCCACCTGATCCAGGCATTCATGATTGGCCTTTTGTTGCTTAATTGGATACAAGAGTCTCATGGAGTTGTCTTCCTTAGCAGTCTCAAAACTATGATTTTCAGACCTTATTGTACTGAGTAGTAGGGATTATAGGTGTGGGCCACTATTGTCTGATACCTGTATTGTTTATTCAAGATTCACTTTGTGAAGTATCACTTCTCTTAGATGGTAGCGAATTGAAATTTTTTTATAATTTTTTCACACATGAACTATTTGTACTTTTAATGTACATAATAAAATGTTTTGTTTATTTCAAACATTAAATCTTTTGTTCTTATGAAAAGAATTACTAAGACATGCTATGAAAACCATACATTAAAAGCAGAAAAATGTACTGGCATGTTTTATGTTTAACTGTAGCTGGACACTAGAAACATCTTTTAGAAGAGAATGAAAAACTGCTTTGTGAATCTATTGTGCCTAGTTAATAAGGAAAGAAGTGTTGATTTGCCACTGGAAACTCAGGGGACTTAGGGTTGAACTAAGCTCTTTCCTAGAATAGTGACACATATTGGAATGTTTTAAATGTGTGATAGGACATTTATTCCCATTTTTTTTTCACTTATTTGCTCACTGGCTGACAGTCAGAATAACAGCTTGATATTTTGTCACCATTTTGAAGGTCAAAGTACTATCAATCTAAAATCAGATACAGTAGGGTCTCTCCCTGAAATCTGAAAGCTGTATCTCCAAACTTCTAAGTAAAACACATAACTTATCCTCAGTCACACTTTTTAAAGTAGTATTAGACTTACAAGTTATAGATAGTATTGGACTGAATACTACTTTTGAATTTCAAAGAAACTTGGAGCAGGTCTGAGCAGGTTCCTCCTTTTGTTAGAAGTTTTTAATCTAAGAACAGAAAGATGATGTGAGTTTGGGACTTGGTGAGACATGGAAAAATTGTTTTTAGTGGGGAAGACAAAAGGAAGATGTTAGAATTAGGATTCTCAATGTTCAAATTCATTTCAATCCAGAAATTGGTTCAGATTCAACTATCAGAAGCAAGAACAGATAAAACTCAGGTATCTAAAGAACCTGAAGGTATAAATTAGGTGCACAGTGGTAGGGAACTAACTCCTACAATACAATGGTAGAAAAAGAATTGTGCTAAAATTATTATAATGGGCATTACATTAAAATGACTGGACTCAAGAATCAGGGATGAGTAAAGCATGAGGATACTAAGAGGAGTTCAGATGTGATTATTAATGGAGTGATGTTCACTTATTTAATCTTTTAGAAATAAATGCATAATTTTGGAAAAAATCTGAATAAGCAATAAGGAAAACAACATGACAACATGTTTTTAATTCCAGATTTACATTCAATCCGCCTGGGGCTTCCTTCCTTTAATTATGATTTTCATGGGAGAATACTCTGTAATCATTATTTTTCGATCAGTATCTAGAGTACATTACTGAGAGAGTTGGAAGATGCCTTCTGCTATAGAGATTAATGCTGAAAGAACATTCTTTCTTTTTAAGAAGCAAATGCTAATGGGAAAAATCAATCCATGAATAGTCATGTGTATTTTCCTTTCAGGAAGTGTGTATAACTATTAGGAATAATTAGAAAAGCTATCATGTTTACTCATAAATGTTGAGAGCTCTCTAAACATCTCCCAACACATTTACACTGAATTTAAGTGCTTTAATAATTCTTTTCCTTACCTGATGGGAATGATAAACTGTCACTTTATTGCATTGATCACACCATTATTTATCTGTTAACAAATAATGACTGAGTTATTTTTCAAGAACTGCACTGGAGGTACCGTGGATGCAAATCTTAATACGACATGATCTTTTTTCTCAGGTTGCACATAAATACTGAGAAAATCACACAAAAAGTAACATTTACAAACCATGAGCTTAGTATAGATAAATTTTTTGAAAGTTCTAATCCAGGCACCAGTGGTTTGTGCTTGTAATCATAGCTACTCAGGAGACTGAGATTTGAGGATTGTGGTTAGAAGCTATCCTAGGCAGGAAAGTCCATGAGACTCTTATCTCCAATTAAAGACCAATCCCCCGTCCCCAACAAAAGCCAAAACATACCTACAAACAAACAAACAAAAATACCTCCAGAAAAAGAGCTGTGAATCAAGTCACAGAGTGCTTCTCTTGAGCTAAAATGCTTAGAGATAGTGTCCAGAGCCTGAGTTCAAGCTCAAGGACTGGGAAAGAAATCTAAAAATTTCTTTGGTTGTCAAAATAAAGGGTACACATCCATCATTGAGTGGAATTATCAGGGTGAAGATGAGAAGGGCTTTTGAGACAAATCTTAAATAATGAAATGCAGAAGTATACAAGAGCACTAACAATGGTAAGAAAATAAGCTAGGTTGGTGAATGTAGAGAACTACGATCAGTTTGAGGTGATTGATTATTTAAGTCACTTCATATAGAAAATAAATATGTGACACTCAGGAGCCAAGGGGTTAGAGAACTCTTCCAGCTTAGGCATTCTGGAAGTGACTGGATTAAGCCTTCCTCTGCTTCTTTTGTGCTTTCCAGATACTCAACATCTGACTACAACTCTCCTCACCCTGAGGAAGACCATTTGCTTACTCACTCTACCAAATCAAGTGATAATATCCTCCATAAATAAATCTACAAGTATTCTTTTTAATCCTGGATATCTCTTGGTTAAGTAAAGCTGACACACCAAATAATATGCATTTAAATGTCTTGCAGGTCTTTTCCTGGCTTAGTAAATTATTTCTTTTTAGTGCTGAAAATCATTCCATTGGTGTGGATATAACATATTTTATTTATCCAGTAACCAAGGGAAAGATATCTTGTTTGCTTCAAGGTTTTGCCAACTAAGAACAAAGCTGCTATAAACATCCACATACAGGTTTTTGGAAATGTAAGTTTTTAATTTGTCTGGATAAATACCAAGACTGTGGGACAAATATTATACTTAGATCTGTACAAATTTGCCAAGTGATATTTTTTAAGTTGATGTGGTATGTGGATGTAGCTTTACTGGTAGTCGTGCGTTAAGAATGGTTGCTCTTCATTCTTACCAGAATTTTGTATCAGAATTTTGAAATATAGTGATTATAATAGATATGCAGTGATATCTCATTATTCACAAATTCTGGCATAATGTTGAACATCTATTCATGTGATTACTTGTCAACTATCTCCTCTGATAAATGTCTGTTTAGGTCTTCTGTCCATTTTTAAAATGGGTTATTTTCTTATCATTGAGTTTTAAGAATGTTTTATATGTCAAGATAGCAATTATTTATCAAATGTTAGTAAATATTTACAATCTATGACTTTTTCTTCTTTAATAATAAATTTTTAAATGAAGCATGCTTCAAGAACTTTTTTCTTATCTTTTGTTTGTTTTTACCTTCCTCTTGTTTCTTCCTCATTCCTCTCCATTCCTCATTTTCTTCTTTCTCATTGAGTAAACCATTGCCTCTAAATTCAGATTATCATTGCATTTAAATCATGTGTTCAATATTAAATATTAAATATTTATAATAATCAAAGCTGAATGTTGTAAGGTTACTTATGTCTATTATTTGTGGTACTATAGATAATCATAATGAAATATAATATTAGCATTTTTTATCATAGTCTTCAACCAGAGAATGAGATAGAACAAAACATAGACAACCATGCTGATTGATAGGAATTAATAAAATGAATAAATCCAGCAGAGATACTTTTTGTGTCTTTCTGAAAAGCAAAGGAAGCATTCTAGGACAATGAAACAGCAGCCATTTTGATGATTCATCATTATCTTCCTCAACTTACGACATCGCTTTCACCATTTAAAAGTGTAAATCATTGTATTGGGGAAAACCAACTTGTCAAGAATGAAAAAGGTAGTTTATAAAACAGTTACCACAGAAATAAAAAAGAAAAGAAAATTGAAAACAAAAAAATAAATCCAAAAAGACCAACAGTTACAACAGGAGGCACAGTCAAATTGCTCTAAAGATATATGTATATACACACACACAATGGACTTCTATGCCTCCTTCAGAAAGAATGACATTGCCCCAGTTGTTAGGAATTGGAAAGACTTGGACAAAATTATATTAAGTGAAGTAAGCCAAGCCCAAAGAAACATAGGTCCCATGGTTTCCCTTATTTGTAATAACTAGTATATGTCTGAGACAAGCAGAAAAGGTCAGATAAGTTGATATTAGGGGAAATGAACCCCAAGATAAGGACTCAAATGGTTTTTCTTTCTTGCTGTTGTTTCTAACATACTTATAAGGTGATTTTTTTTGTTGCTTTGTATGTCCCTCCCCCACGGTATAACCCCTGTTTTCACTGTATTTGATGTTGGTATAATTTGTGGAGGGGAAGGGATAAAACAAATGGCTTAAGTAGGGATCCATTGCAACAATGAAATGTACAAGATGCTATGTCAAAAACTGAACTTTACAACTTTGGAGGGGGATGAGGTGCTTGGTAAGGGAAAAACAAAGGAAGAGGCAACAATGCTTGATAAGAAATGTACTCAGCCAGTGTCTCTCTCCTTTACAGGGAAGAGCTACTCAAGAGGCTTCAATCTAAGGATAGCTGTTTGAAGCCAGCCTGGGCAGGAAAATCCATGGGACTCTTATCTCCAATAAACTACTCAGAAAAAGTTGTAAGTAGTGCTTTGGCTCAAGTGGGTAGAGTGCTAGTCCTGAGCACAAAGAAGCTCAGGAACAGTACCCAGGCCCTGAGTTCAAGCCCCAGGTACAAGAAAATTACTTTTTCAATCACAACCTACTTCTATCTTCTTTAGCTGCTCAAAATATATTCCTTATAATATACATGAACTTGTATAGTTGAAGAGTAATAATATTTTACAAAAGCAACTTAAGCTTTTCACGTAAGTGTGGTGCAATTTAAAGTATTTTTAATCACATAGAAAATTCATAATAGTACGTATTTTTCACCTATTTTTATGAGCTTCCTTGTGGTATAAATGTTCACTTCAATATGACAATAAATATTAGACTCAGTCATCCACTTCGCATATGATATTTTATTTATTTATTTATTTATTTATTTATTTATTTATTTATTTATTTGGATCCGGTCGTGGGGCCTGAACTCTGGGCCTGGGCGCTGTCCCTCAGCTCTTCAGCTCAAGGCTAGTGCTCTACCACTTGAGCCAGAGCGCCACTTCCGGCTTTTTTCTTTTTGCTGATGTGGTGCTGAGGAATAGAACTCAGGGTCTCATGCATGCAAGGCAAGCGCTCTACCACTGAGCCACCTTCTCAGCCCCATATGATATTTTAAACCAAATATAAAAATTATTTTTTTGAGAGTTTGTCATTTCAACAGTGATGTTTTTTTCCAACTGAGGTAATATGAAGTCATTGTGCTCTCTGTGGATTAGTCAGAGGGAAAGCATTTCTTTGATCTTGAAACTGTATGATTGAACATATTCTTTTATGTGAAAAGAGCACTTGCCTCGTGATTGACTTACAGAAGCATGATCAGTTTTGAAGCACTTGCTTATGAGAACTAAGCTGAATGGATATTTGTTTAGAATGAAGAATATCCTTTCCTAGTAATGGGAGAAATCTGTGTCTCTCTGCCACCTAAGATAAGGTTTCCTTTTCCAATGATACCAGTGAACTTGAACTAGTAAGTTCTATAACTGAGGAAATTCTTTTTTAAATTTAATTTAAATTTTATTTTTTGTGAACATACTGTACAGAGGGGTTACAATTACATGGGCAGGATAATGCGTACATTTCTTATCAAGCATTGCAGCCTCCTCCTTTGTTTACCCTTCACATCCCTTCCTAGCCTCCCCCCACTCCCCCCCCCCAAACCTCCCCCCTCACCCCTCACCAAAGTTGTAAAGCTCTTTTTCTTTTCGACATGACAACTTGTACTTCTCATTGTTGCAACAGGTCCACCTGTATCCTTAAAGAATTGTTTTTCCCCATCTCCTCCACAAGTTATACTGACATCAAATATAGGGAGGGAGGAGGGGGAGGGACATACAAGGCAACAAAGAAATAATCTTATAAATGCATTAGAAACACATGCATGAAAGAAAAAAACATTAAAATACACATCTAAAGGTTCATTTTCCTGACATCACATTGTCTGACCTTTTCTGCTTGACTCCTACATATACTAGATATTACAAATAAGGGAAACCATGGGACCTATGGTTCTTTGGGCCTGGCTTACTTCACTTAATATAATTTTTTCCAAGTCTTTCCATTTCCTAACAAATGGGGCAATGTCATTCTTTCTGATGGAGGCATAGAATTCCATTGTGTATATATACCATATTTTCTTGATCCATTCATCTACTGAGGGGCATCTGGGTTGGTTCCATATCTTAGCTATGGTAAATAATGCTGCAATAAACATAGTTGTGCTGGTAGCTTTAGTGTGGTCTTGTTTATAAACATTTGGGTAAATGCCCAAAAGTGGGATTGCTGGGTCATAGGGGAGTTCTATGTGAAGTCTTTTGAGGAACCTCCATACTGCTTTCCAAAGTGGTTGAACTACTTTAACATTTTTTAACTTATGCAAAACTGTTTTCCAGTTTTGGTTCTTATGACCTATACCTCTTAGGCAGTATCCTTTTTTATATGTAACATATTTACTTTTTTAATTTTTCATATAAATTTAAATGTATATTAAGTGGGGAAACTTGGTTTAGATCTGTTTGGCAATTATAGTGAGTTGCTAATCCCCTTTAATTGCAGTATTGATTAAAGAAGGTATTACAGAACCTAGGTCTTAATACAAACACACTGTAAGCCTTCAGAAAGAATACGTTGGAAGTAAGCGATTCAGTTACTATTTATCTTATAACCCCCCAAAAGTTAAAATGTGCTATCAAAAATGACATGTCAAAGATTTTGATGTCTTTGGCATAGGTTCTAAAAGGTAAGAAAATGCTGTGATTTTATACTCTTGAAATGTCAGCATGTTAACCCTCCTCCCCCTCCGGAGAATTTTAGTGTTTTTTGAGGTCAGCAAGGTCAGATGAAAAGCAATGTTTTTTTGTGTTTTTTAATCTCTGCCAGTTGCTGATTGATCATTTTGTTTTAGATGACAGTTTATTGGAAATTACAAGAACTCATGATTTAATACGGGAAATAAGTCCCAGATATACCCAGTGGCAGCTGATCATCTATAGACATGTGTCTGAGATTGAGGCAATGGGGGAGAATAAGTTACAAAGTAATCATAGGAGATTAATGCATCTGATTTGGGGATTTTTTTTTTAGCTTCCTCCTTGCTGTTTCCCTAGAGCAATAAACACAACCTATACTGAGAGTTATATGCTCTCAGTTTCTTCATCTGAAAATTTAGAGTATGAGTAGTATTTGCTTTGATAGTAGCTAATGATAACAGTGAACAGAAATCTTTCAAGGGCAAGTGACAAAGAAAGTATGAATAGAAAATAATGATTCAAGAAATATAAATAAATAATAAGGCTCATAGAACAGAAATGGATAACTTTCATCTGGTATCAAGGAAGTCAGGAAGAAAGAGAAAGAACATAATTGAAGAATGAATTAAGTTTCTCAGGGCAAGATGGTAGGAAATGCTTCTTAATTGATAGATGTCAGAAATGTAAAATATGATCAAAGAAAGGCAGATAAACTGTCTTGAGGCATGACTAAATATATGTGTACTAGTTTGTCTTAAATTTTTGCACCCAGAAACTAGGGCACAAGAAATTGGATCTGGGGAACACTCCTAAGATTTCTTATACCAAAGCCATAATAAAGATAATAAATGTTATTTTTCCATATTAGAGAAAAATATTGTATTTTAGTTGAAAACAATTTTATATGTACTAATATGCATTTACTATTCATAAATTTTCTTTTTAAAATTTATTTTATTGTAAAGATGCTGTACAGAGGGGTTATAGTTGCATGAATAAGGTAATGAGTATATTTCTTGTTGAACAATGTTACCCTCTCCTTTATTTTTCTCTTCATAAATTTTCTTCTGTTCACATTTTATCGTAAAAGACTAACTTTTGGGTATAGTAAGTTATATTCATTATCTTGATAAGCAGTATTTCTTTGGGAAACATTTTAAAAGTTTTTTTTTAAGATTTATGGAATTTGGGTATAACTTGACTTTGTAAAAAGCTTTCATTTTTTGATATTCATTAACAGATAGTAGTTTTATCCAATCTAGGAATAAAGAAAACAAACTGTTGTTTGGCAAAAAAAAAAAAAAAACCACCACAAAAACAAAAACAAAAACAAAAACTGAGAAGCCACATTTTGAGAGGTCAAATTAGGAGTATTTATTGGAGAACTGGCAACTGCAGATGAACTCCTGTCTCAAAGATCTGCAGCTGGGAACAAAGCCCCACACCTAGTTACTAAGGACAAAATCTGTGTGCTTGGGGTGGAGGCACTCAAGCGTTAACAAATATAGATCATATTTGGGCATACTCAGGTACAAGTTCAGGTATCAGCAGAACTTTTCCATCTAAGGAAGGCACTCCTCAACCTTCCATGTAGGGAAAATCTTAGAGGCTACTCAGAGGTGATTCAAGCCATTCAGGAAGATAATCAACGCAGAATCAGACCATTCTCTATGCAAAGCTTTGTTGAGATTATGACATCTGCATTTCTCTGAAGCAGAGTTCTCCAAGATCACCTTCAGCTAGGTATCTTCATCCAGTGAATGGCCTCTCTCACCACTAGGCTTTTCAGCATTGAGTGGAGAATTTTCTCCACCCACCCACCAAGAAGCACCAGGATGGCTATAAGAAGTTTGTGTCTTAATGGTAGAGTTCTTGCCTAGCATGCATGAAGCCCTGGGTTTGATTCCCCAGTACCACATACACAGAAAAAGCCAGAAGTGGCTCAAGAGGTAGAATGCTAGCCTTGAGAAAAAACAAAGTTATTTAGATTCAGTCTCCTCACTTCAAAACAAATTCCACCCAAACAAGTATTCTAATCAACATAAATTCTATATTTTAACCTTCAATTAAAAACTTTAGAATATAGAATTTTAATTCTTAATTTTTCTGGGAAAGGATAGTTGATCCTTAGAAAAATGAAATAAGATTATCATTAAATTTAGTAATATATATACACAGATATGTGTATATATAGACATGTATATACATATATATGTATTACATATATAGTAATATATGTATATATTTAAATATTTTATTATCTTAAGAATTGCACAAAGATGTTGCTATTCAACAAAGCAAGTTATGAATACAGTGCCTCTTGATCAATGTCACCCCTTTCAACATTCTCACCTTCCTCTCACCCCACCCCTCCTCTCACTCTTAATTTTTTGGTTATGTATTGAATTTTTTGCCTTTTAACAAAGCAGTTTATGTGTAAAGTGCATCTTGATCTATGTCATCTCTTCAACATCTTCACTTTCCTTCCACCTACCCCTTCCTGTATTTTTCTCAAATTGACCATATATACATTGTATTCTTTCCTGCTTTCTACTTTTTGCTCTCCTTTATTCTTCAACCCCACTCCCTTCCCTTCTCTCATGCAAATACCCATTTCTTGTTACTTGTTTTGTTTGGTTTGACTTAGTCTTTTTAAATAATTATACGATTGGAGCTCTCTATAGAGTCTATTATACTTCAGTTAATTTGTTTATAATGGATTGCATACCACCCAGTGTACTTACTTATAGATTTATAGGCACCTTTTGGATAGTAAATATGAGGGAAACCAAGCAACCTGTGTTTCTTTGGGTCTGGTTTACATTTTGCAGTATAGGAATGATAAACCATTGTACCATCTTGGCTGTATACATCATATTCTATAGAGTCATCAAACAACTCTCCAGGGCTAGGAAGGTGGCTCAGTGGTAGAGCGCTTGCCTTGCATGCATGAGGCCCTGGGTTCGATTCCTCAGCACCACATAAGCAAGAAGAAAAAAGCTGGTAGTGGAGCTATGGCTCAAGTTGTAGAGCGCTAGCATTGAGCTGAAGAGCTGAGGGACAGCGCCCAGGCCCAGAGTTCAGGCCCCATGACCGGACACCCCCCCCCAAAAAAAAAATCTCTCCAGACTGAGTCATTTTTACAAAAATAGCAATCTTGCTTTCTCTTTTGAAGAAAAAAAAATGTGTCCATAATAGAAGACTCAACAGATACTCCCCACCGCCCCACTGAGGAAGAGAGCATTAAGCTAGTAGTAGTCCTAGGGATTGTCCTTGAGGGAAGAAACTGGGAAAATCTGCACGAACAAGAAAATGAGAAAAATGTGATAATAGTGTTTATCATAGAGGATCTGAATATTAGCACAATCAACAACAGTCAAGATGATTAAAATAAAAATTATCATGAATCAAGAATCAAGAATTAAAGGTCAGGTAAGAACTTTATATATTGGCTACTACTGATGGCTATCTTACAAGAGAGTATTTTGAAGGGACTTGTTTAAACAAGATCTATTGTGATGGGTCCAGTGGCCAAAAGAATTAAGGAATAGAGAACAATGCTTGATAAGAAATGATCTCATTATCTTGCCCATGTAATTGTAAATCCTCTGTACAGTATTTTCACAATAAAAAAAGTAAAAAAAGAATTAAAGAATAGAAAGTAGTAAATCTAGACTCCTTTTGAATTGTTTTGTGAGGAAGGTTAAAGCAATGGATAGAAGAGTAGTAGGATGTGTGTTGAGAAAAATTTAACAGGAAATAATAAGCATTATCTAAAATTTAAATGTAAAAGTTTAGATTTGATTATTTACGTATCATACTTGAGAAAGGCAGATTGAAAAGACTATAAAAATCTTCAGTAAGCAACTACAATGTGAGTCCTTTTCTGTTGGGTCTTAAAGCAGATTCTCTGGAGCCTGGACAAGATTGTATGTGAAGTGTTAATTTAAGACTACCCCATTGTCTTTTACTGATGGAGAAGTTAAATAAAAGTGTTTCTTTGGACAAAACCCACTGCTTAGAAAATTATTTCCATACTCAAGTAGTAGGTTTCAAATGATAACACTGTGTGTATAAATACATAGATGTATGTGTGTGTGTTTGTGTGTGTGTGTAATCTTTATGAAGTCACATTTGAGTAATGACTACTTATAGGGAGTAATGATTTCTTCCCCAAGAGAATGTTTGTTAACATGTGGAAATACTATGTGTTATCACATCTGGGTATGTACTTCTATCATCTAGTGGGTAGGATCAGGAATACCAAGTATTTTTTAACACATATGGCACATACACCTATGACACAGAAAATCTTAATGGAGAAATGGACAAGTTCTGTCAAAAGATAAGGAAGTACAAGAAAGGGGAGATGTTTCCTCACATCTACCAGCCTAAGCATTCTTCAGGAAAGTCTAGGGTTTTAGGATGAGAGGATAATGGAGGTCTGTCTTACAGCAAGTTTGAGTTGTTGTTACACCCCCCCAAAATATCACATTATATTGGAATATAATATACAAAAAGTGTGATAAGTGATGAAGTGATCTGGACATAAGAGAAACCCTAGATCACTATTGCTGCACCCTCCAATTTCACTAGAGCAACATGTGACCCATCTAGGAAATACTTGCAGGTAGGATGAAAGAGAAGTTCAGGTGTTTGCATAACTAACTGCATCATGGATAGAGAACAAAAAGGAGCTCCGCCATGTGGTTAGTGCAAAACTTCAGGTAAGCATGTGAGGGTACGGAATGCCCTGTGCTCTCCCAGGGAGTAACAAACTCAGAATTCTTTGCCATTTTCAGCCAGTCTAGAGACTGTCAGGTGTAGCTCAGGGCAGAGAGAAGGAGTCATGCCTGGTCTCTAGTCACTGACAGTTCACACATAACTGAGTGAGCTCTTAGGATAGTGAAGTTAGGTCCCAAGTAAGGCAAGTAAGGGAATAGGATGAAATTTAAATAAGATAGTGAAGGCTTTAAATAACAAGAGTGAGAGAGGCTCAAATGGAGTCCAGGCTCAAATGATGCTTGTATGAACTCAGGAGTGACAGGGGTGGGGAACTTTGAAGCCTGGATTGAGTTGAAAAATTTAGTGTCTGAACATTTGAATTTTATTGACTAATATTATTGATACTTCAAGTCCACCACACATTTTAAAATTAATATTGTATATTCAATTGCTACATTTCCTTATTGAAGGACTGACCCTCATTTCTTTTGTTTACAGGATTCAAAAATTATACATGAAACATTTACATTTAAATTGTTCTCATGCTGATATTTGAGATACTTTTCTTATACATGTTGTAATTTACTGTCATAATAAATTTAGTGATTAAACTCTTCTATGATTATTTCTTGACATTTTGTTCCAATAGTATTTGTCTTTGAACACTTTTCCAATAATATAGACAATGCTTAATTTAAAAGAAGATATAAAAATATGAAGAATCTACAAAGGACAGATCATTGGGCCATCTTAATTTTACAAAGGTTATATCTGAGAGCACAATGCTAATAAAGAAGAAAATATCACCCTATTTTATGGAGAACTGGTAAATAAAACAAAATTTGTTTTAAAACCATCTATAAAATGTTTTTGTCTACAATAACCATCTTAAAAGCTTAGAAGAAAATCATGTTGTTTAGATAAATCCAGAGAGAAAAACCTACTGGTGGAAAAAATTTTAATCTCCACTTTAAAAAATTCCATTTAGGAAATCCTATGTTCATATATTTCTCTACCACTGAGTCACCTTCCCAGCCCCAACATACATTTCTCAATGATTTTTCTGGGTACATTCAAATGATCTTCTCACCTTTCTTATCTTTCTTGGCCAAAAAAGTTTCATATTAGTTACTAATACATTTAACTTAATTGTCTTAGCCTCTCTGTGTGTTCTTTTCTCTATTCTTTATCTCTTCACTTAAGCTTTCCTCATTACTATTTTTCAGCAGTTTACTTGCCTTAATCATTTTTTGTGGTCATCACAGAAGACTTGACACTAGGTAAGAGGCTAGATGAAGGAGAAACATTTGTTGACTCTTGGAAGTCAGGTGGCTGTCCCTGGGGAAGGCTTGTGCTACTTTGAGTCATTCCACAAAGCAGATGTGAAAGGCAAATAGTTGTGCTAATAAAAGACAAAATACCAAGGGTTAGCCCCCATTTTTGACAGTTTGCTCTCATTATTACTTACTCAGTCCTGTGAGAATCAACCCAGATCCAGAAAGCCATTAATTTGTCTTAATGTCCTAATCATCCTTGATATTGCCATTCTTATACTAGGAGCCAGGTTTTAAACTGGGTTTTAGGTGAGAGTAACCATACTCAAACCATTGCAGCACCTGGCTGTCAAAATTCTACCGTGGTGCAGGCAAAGGCTGCAAAACAGAGTTAAAGAGTTCAGGAAATGTGGGATAGAGACCAATAATACAGTTATGATTTTTTGAATTGACATCCTAGTTGCAATCTTAAATGTGTTTCTCCCCTGGACCTCAGCTTATTCCAGGAAAAAAAAAATAAATGATTCTTTAACTTAACTGTAGAAAATTCCAGGGTTTCATTCTGTTGCTTGAGCCAAGAATTTTGAGGTTTGGGCTCATGCACATTGTTTCTCTTTAAATTATCCAGTGCCATTAGAAGCATCTGTTCACCCTGTAGTTCTTGAAAGACTCATTCCTGGCATACTGTTTGATGACAGTTGCTCAGTTTCCCAATGCCTTCAATGGGCTCTTTGTTCCAGATTACTGTAGGTGAAATATGAATGAATGGTAGATGTGCTGCTTCATGCTGAGTGTTGAAATTCACCTAGTGGAAAAGGAGATGGATTTTGCGTGATTGTTTACAGCCCTAATTAAGCAATATGAGCAATTTTAGATTCTTTCTTATTTACCAAAGTTGTTAATGTTAGAACACTTGAAGCATAACTCTAAATCCCAAATTTACCCTGGTAGCCATTCCAATGTCATCTGCATATCTCACTCTTTGTATCATATTTTTGAATTGAAAATCACTCTTTTCTACTCTAAAAACCACAAATAGACTGGTGAATTTAAGCTGAAAGAAAATGTATTTCAAATAAACACACATATAATACACACACACACACACACACACACACACACATACACATAAAAACTAGAGAATTGGGTTTGGAAAATGTAAACTGGGTATGTGCAGAGACAAGGTCATCTAAGGTGACCTTTGCTATGTAGATAGCCAATGCTGTGTCTACTGAATGTTAGATTCTACCACTAGTTCTTCCAACCCCAGACTCTAGAGGTTACTGCTAGCACTATTATTGTTTCTTCCAGGAAGCAAGAATTAACTCTAATACTACCCTACTTCCCTCTCCTGGGCACAAAACTGAGAAAACACTGCTTCCTAGAATTGAAGACAGAAAATATATAATTGTTTCAGCTTTTTTTTATTGGACAATAGTTCCTAAATTATGCCAAATCAATACATTGGTGAATTCTACTACAAAAATGGGATGAGCTGAAATTGTTAACGTCTATTTTTCAAATCCATTCCTCCTCTGTTTGCATCCTGCTCAATGCCCTGAGTTTCTAAGCACTGTCTCTTGAACAGAATCCATTGGTCCATCCCTTTATTGTCTGTTTTAGCTAAGGCTGGCCAAAAGAAAACTCAGGTGGCAGGTCAGTGGGGGAGGAGAGTGAGAAAGATGAAGGTAGCTATTCCCTTGTCTCTGTCCCTGCAGGGTCTCTATGAACTGGCTTTATCACTTGACTGAAGAGCTGGCTTCTGTGGGAGGTCTTTCCTTTCCAGCTCTCTAGGCCCCTGGCATCCTGTAACTCCTCTCTTTCTTCACTCCTTCAAGTCTATGGGTGGTAATAATGTGAGATGCAGAACTATCCCTTGTGGTTTCTTTATACACTACCCTCATTTTGTAAATTGCCCCTTAATTAAATCCGTCTCAAATTATCCTAATTCAAATAAACCATCTGTTTCTGGCTGGAACCCTGAATGATACAGGCAGACTTAAAAGTGGCAAACACCCCCTTTAGAGACTTTTCTCCGTAAGACCTGAAGTAGAGCTGTCCTATGCTCAACACCACATGCCTCTTTTGCCTTTCCTTGTGTGAGAAGACAAGTGTTCAAGAAAAAAAAGATGAAAAATTCAGAACTATTTAATTTTAGCACTACATAAAATAACTTTAAGAGATTCCCAAAAGAATATGGTATAAAATATGAAAGATACTTATTTTTCACTATTAAACCTCTCAAGAAAGGCACAAATTGAACTTATTAAAGTACAAATTAAAATTTTACTTCTAGCATTCATACTAGGGTATGGATTCAGGCTCTGCAGGTTAGAGTGAGAAGAAAGGACTTTAGATGAGACTATTGGCCATCGCTTACTCCAGAGCATTAATTTAAACTGCATTGTGAACCACTTAATACGTGCTGTAGGCTATTATGCTGGAATGGGTCACATAGCTAGTGAGTGAACTTAACAGCTTCATGGACATCTATATCTAAAATAACTTTTTTTCATTTATAGACTTAGGAAGAACTCCATATATTAAGCATTTAAAGAGATATTGTGGCTTTTGTGATTCAATGTCAAAATCTTCAGTTTGTAGTTAAACTAAAAGTAGCATTTTACACTTTTGTGGATTATATTCATTTTGTGATTCAATGATGTAATGCACATTTTTATTATAGGAATAAGTTACTCTCTAACATAGGCTATCAATATTTTAGGCAAAGGAATAAAAAAATTGGAAAGGGGGGCAATTCCAGATACTAGAACATTTGAATAGTAGATCACCAGAGGGTGTCATTTTGGGGCACTTTTCATCACACCGTGTATACAGTTAGTTGCCTGTTTTGCCCAGGCATATGTGGCCAGAGGAAGATGTATAGTTTAACAATACTCTCACAGTCTTTTTTTTTGTTTGTTTGATCAGTCATGGAGCTTGAACTCTGGGCCTGGGCACTGTCCCTCAGCTCTTCAGCTCAAGGCTGGTGCTCTACCACTTGAGCCACAACGCCCACTTCCAGTTTTTTCTGTTTATGAGGTGCTGAGGAATCAAACCCAGAGCCTGATGCAAGTGAAGCAAGTGCTCTACCACTGAGCCCCCTTCCCAGCCCCTCTCACTCTTATGAGGAAAAAGAAAAAAGATGATTCATGCTGAATAGAAAAAGCAGAAAAAACAAAAAACAGAGTCATTCTATGTTCTTTTTATGGACACATGTGTTCCTTGAAGTCTACTAATGTGCACAATTGTGGCTCTGCTTGATGCTTTAATCTAGCTGCAGAACCATGCTGGCTTTATGTATGTGGCAAGCTGGAAGGTCCAGAAAATTGATTTTCTAAACAATGATACTATGAGAAAGTGGATAAATATCTCCTCTTTGTCAGCCATTCAAAGGGTTGATACCATCCCCACATCTGCCTTAATGAAATTGAGGCTATTTGTTCCTGGGGGAAGCTGACTTGGTATCTTAAATTTTGATGATTTCCTTTCTTCTCATATATCTCCTTGCTCTTTTAGCTACACTTACTTCCTCGTCTTAGCAGGTGGTCCTGGGAAAATCCAAGCAAAGACAACGGATGCCAAAAGAGGCTGTAGGAGTCAACTCAAAGCAAGCTTCTGGAACTGGATCAGTCACTTGCCATATGGAAACAAGGACACCATTATTGGTAGTAAATTGTGTGTTTGTGATTTCTGCTGTGCAAGGACTCTCACCTGTGTTGAAATAGGGTGAGAACATCCCTTAGTTCAGGCAAAAAACAACAATAAAAAAGTGCCTTAAAACTTGGAAAATATTAAGCAATACTAATTGTAAAAATATGGTATCAATAGGATAACTGCATTAAAAGCCTTATGGGATAAAAAGCATGGAGCCTGAAGGAGCTGATTATCAACTCAGAGATGGCATGGTGGCTTTAACATAACTTATGGCCACATTTCCAAAGACTTCATCAACAGTAGAATAACAATGGGAGTTACTTCCTATCCTGGCATGAGCTCCCATGCTCACTTCAAGGTTTAAACAGAGAGAATGGACCGTATAACTAGGAATGAAAATTATTTTGTGGACATGTATAGAAATAAAGGAATTATTTTCTATGTTATGGAATTTCTTTTCACTAAGAATTGGAAGAACATGCTTAAAACTAAATATTGAATGTTCTAGGGATAAGGCAATGTAAGGAGGAGTATATCGATATATAAAACTCCCGAGATCCAGAAGTAAAAGTGCTGTGAGAAACTAGTCCTCACATTCTGTTGGAATGGCTTCATTGCACTTGGAAATAAATGATCACCCATGGTAAATGAATAGATTAGCCAGAGCTTCCTTGGAAAATATTAATTAATGATTAATGATGTTGGCATTAATGTGAATGTTAGAATGCTTGTAAAACTAAAAAATCAACTGGGTGATTGTGTTTTCCAGTAGATCTTAAAGCTTACTCCCTTAACTAAGAGAAAGACAATAAGACTATAGCAATGAAAATACAGATGCTGTTGACAAATATGAGCTATCTAATTATAGGCTATGTGTCACAGAAGCATGCTACCTAATAAAATAATGATGATATTCTGTCATTTTATAGGTCATATAACAGAACTTAATTATCAAAGTGGTAAATATAATTATTGTAATGGGACATTAGGATTAGATTATAGATATCGAAGTAGTCAGTATAATTATGAGGTCGTAATCTTCAGGAAAACCAGATTATCAAGTCCGTCAGAGGCCAAAGTTACAAGGAAGAAAACATGAATTCTGAAGAATATGAATGGAAGTGATTAAAACACCCTCAATAAAATACCATGCACAGCCAGGCATTAGTGGCTCATGCCTATAATCCTAGCTAGTCAGGAGGCTGAGATCTGAGGATCATGGTTCAAAGCCAGCCTGGACAGGAAAGTCCATGAGACTTTTATCTCCAATTAACCATCTACCAGAAAACCAAAAGTAGTGCTGTGGCTCAAGTGGTAGGTAGAATACTTGCCTTGAGCTGAAGAGCTGAGGGACAGCGCCTAGGCCCAGAGTTCAAGCCCCACCACTGACCAAAAAAAAATATACCACTTGAACCACAGCACCATTTCCATCTGTTTTCTGCTTATGTGGCACTAGAGGAATTGAACCCAGGGCCTCATACATGCAAGGCAAACACTCTACCACTGAGCCACCTTCCCAGCCCAGAAAAACATTATTTTAAGACACTATTTTAAGACAGTATCCAATGAGAAGAAGTAGACGTGATATATCCAATGTGCCAAATTACCTTGAAATCTCTTCAAATTTAGGTTTTGTTCAACTAGATGTTGGCAGTTTCAGGAATGCATAAGGTAGGCTTATATCAAGTAACAATTTTTCACTAGTCCTCAATTTGTAACTGCTATCTGGTATATTTTCTTTTTGCTTTGTTTTTGTCAGTAGTTATGTTTAACCACTAGTCATTAGGCTTTCTAGGCAATTGTTCTACTTCCAGCCCTTTTTCTCTAATTATTTTTGAGATATATTCCTGCTTTTTGCTACTTCCAGCCTAGACTGTGATCCTCTTATTTATGCCTCCTGGTATAGCTGGGGTGATGACAGGCATGCACTATTACATCAAACTTCTGTTTTTCATTTTATTTTATTTCTGTGGAGATGTGGGCTTGTGAACATTTTGCCTGGGATGGTCTTGATCTTTGATTTTCTTTTCTCAGATCCCTAAGTGGTTAGGACTACAGGCATAAGCCATCCACCACACCCTTGTGATAGTAGATTAATAGATAAGAAACAAAGACACTAGACTACATGTAAAATTGTTACTTGCTATAATTGTTAACTACCTCTCATATAATAGATATAGGGAAGGATCCAAATATTTAGAAAATGCTCAAGTCCCTCTTGCCTGAACGTTGGATGCTTTTCCTTAGTGTTAACGGTAAATGGTCAATTTTCAGAAAGATAACCTTCAAAATGAAGGTGTGACTTGTGATAGATACTGGCCAAAGAGCAAAGGTGAGGAAAATTCTATTATTGAATAGAAGGAAATTATGACTATCAAGTATATTCTTAGTAGCAACTAGAGATGTGTAGTTACAGATTTTCTTCCAAGTTTTTCATCACATACTTTATTATACTTATTGTTGTAGTAATTCTGATGGTTGGTTTAGGGTCTTTACCTTTGTTAGACATATGAGTCATGGCTTTAGTTATTTTTTGCTTTAGTTACACAAGAGGTTTGTCTGTGTTGTTTTTAGATTTTTATTGTTTTTTTTTCCAAATTCTATCTGTGTGAGTAGCTAGAATAATTGCCACAAGACACCCATTTTGTCCTTTACTTACTTTATTAGCCAGGGGCTGATACTATCTTGAAAAATGAGAGCCAAATTTAGAGGGCATTATCTTGGGCTTGAAGTTTTGGAGAAATATAAATGATGGACTATGTTGGAAAATGAACTATACAAGTTGTGGGGAGGAGCAATGGGAGGGGAAAAACTGGGAAAATGAAGAGGAGGTTACACTGTTCACAAATAAAAGTACTCATTACCTTACTTATATAACTGCAACCCCTCTGTATACTACCTTTACATTAAAATAAAAAAACTGATGAACTGTGTTGGATCCTGTTGCTGTCTTGTCCACATATACATGCTACTAATGTCTTCATTGGTAGGCTTTGTAAAGATGTCAGTTCCATGTACTTATGAACTAGACTTTTTTATGGCCACAGGAGTAAGGTAATCCCAGAAGCAATTAGTATAGCACAGTAGTGAACACTTACTCTAGCTCTGTCTGTTAGTATACATAACTCAGGGGCAAATTCACACTGATTTTAGGGTTCTCTAGTGGGTCTACTTTCGAATTATGTACTTCCACCTTCTGAGTGATAGCTCTTCCTGGGCTTTCTTTACTTCTTTATGCTATATTCCTGTCTAACGAACGAGGTTTCTTAGCAGTACAACAGAAATAAAGTACTGGCACTTCAATTCTTGTTCCAGATTGTCACTTGTGGAATCCCAAACCAAGTAGCATATGTCACTCAAGGATAGAGAACATGATGATACATGGCCTCTGTCAATTATGTATTCTCTGCATCGTACCTGATAGGTATTTCTTATGTCTGCTCCAGGATTATGGTGGACAAGATTTCTCCTCTCCCTGTGCCTCTGTCCTACATAGGTTATTCACTCAAATTGCTCAAATTGTTCCACAAAACAAGATATCAATTGCTCTTTTGTTGGACCATAAAAGAAATGATATCATAAATCTTTGCTGCAATCTTTGTATTCTACCTTTTCTCTTAATAACAAGAAAATCACCAAAATCTAGTTCTCTGATTCTCAGCAACTTCTATTATGTCCAAGTTCAAAAATATCCAAAAACTTGAAAATAGCCCAGTTTAGTTCACTAAAAAAACTCCTAAAAAGAGTAGGGGAGTTAAGGAGAGAAGGAGACGGAGGAAGAAAGAGTAATATAGATCAAGTGACTTTGATCAAAGTTCTTTATATACGTGAATGTAAATATCTCAATGAAATAACATGTTACATTAAGTTATTATCAAAACTCCAAACTTTGAAATTTGTAACAGTTCTTAATATGAGAGTACTGGGAATGAGGATAAGCTTATTATTTTCCGTAGCCTTGAGTTATTGGCAACATTTACTCCCATTTTATTTTTATTTTGCTATCACTTGTATCCATTCCAGTGTTCCACATTCGTGTTTTCTATTAAAGTGCTTCAGATGAGGATTGACAATTAAAATACAAACACTGAATTATACTTTTATTTTTTTGTGGCAGCAAATGAATTTTTCTCAGCCAGTTTTGTCTGTTAGGCTAACGGTCTTGCATATTTTTAATTGCTGTTTCTATTTGCACATATTTTCCAACTGCTTACAAGTAATATAACAGCACGGTTTTTATAATCACAACTGGTAGACACCTGGGTCACTTGCTGTATGTGTAAAACATTCAGGGAAATATTTCCAGTTGTCATAAAGTTTTTCTATCTACTCTTCATTCTGTAGCTTCTCCAAAGACTTGTGTCTATTAAAAAATTGGGAGAGATATATTATTTTTAATACATAAAATTTTGAAACCAAAATAAAATTGTATTGTTAGTACTATATAACTTTACAATGAATTTTATTGCTCATAGCAGTTTTTGTACACATAAAATAATTTCTTTAGGATATATATTATGATCAAAACATACATATGATTTCTAGAAATTTGACCCAGTCATAATAATTTCCAGTACTAAAATTTTGAAGTGACTGAATCCTTGATTTAAAGTGATATTACAGAAATAAATTCATGCATTAATAGAAAACACTGCTCATAGTAATAGTAATCATGAACATGTTATAGTAGCTAAAACTGGTGGCTTCATCTTTCTTGGAACTAAAACTTGGCTTTCTTTTCAAGTACATAGAAACTCATATGTTTCCATAATTTGTTAAATTCATAAAGAATGATGGGCATAGACTGAACTAATAGATCAGAATATATAAACCAGAAAATGAAGTGCAAAAATGTATTAAATTTAAAAGAGGAGGATTTAACCAGTCATGGTGGCACATACCTGTAATTGTAGAACTTAGGCTGAGACAGGATGTAAGTAAAATTGAGACCAGTCTGGATGACAAAATGAGTTCAAGGCAACCCTGGGAATGTGTTTCAAGAGATTAATAACATAAAAGAGCAGACTATTGATATATATTAAGAGAACATGTATAAAATATTCATGTTCTATTCATATATATATATATATATATATATATTTCTCTTGTCTACAATTAAATCCTTCCTGGTGTTTTTTAAATATAACACAAGATTGTGTTTTATGAATGAAATCTTTAATTTTGTTGTCCTTTATGTATGGATTTTACCTCCCTTAACTCACAGTATTTCATTTGAAGCAAGTGCCAGCATTTGTCAACCTCATGAAATTCCCTGGCATAATCATGCAGGATTGTTGTATATGAATAATTTATCCTTTTTCAGACTATTTTATGCTTATGTGGGTATACAGATTTTATGCCCAGAGCTGCTCTAATAGTTAAAAGTTTCACTTCTTATTATGGAATAGGACAAAATTTAGTGACAGAATTCATTACTGAGTCTGGTCAGGTTAAGAGCATTGGCCTCAAGCAACCTGCCTTTGAGTTGTCAAGTACAGACCTAATGTAGAAGACAGGGATTAATCTGGTTGGGTGTCTTCTCTCTTGAACATTACAAGGATGTACGAGAACATTTTTTGTTTCTTTTTTTAGTCAATGAAAACTAAACCAAAAAAGAAAAAAAGAAAGAACAGAAGTGAATACATTATTTTTAGAGATTTAAATATTACCCACATAGATACATTTTTTTATTGTAAAGGTGATGTACAGAGGGATTACAGTTACATAAGATAATGAGTAAAATTCTGTGGAACATTGTTCCTCCCTTATTTTCTCCTGATTTCCCTCCCTCTGGACTCCCCTCCCGCCCAATTTGTAAGGTTCATTTCCAACAGAGTGACTGTTGCATTGGTTCATCCTTTGTCCGTTGTCTCTCCATTTCTATGATTCCCCTTCCCATCCCCAAATCAGATAAACTTATATACAAGACAAAGGGTACTGAAATAAAAAACACAGTAAAAGGGGGGTAAACCAAAGAAATAAAATGAAAGAAAAAAGAAATATCTGCATACAGCACACTAAAAATAACCCCCAAACCCAAACCCAAACCAAACCAAAACAAAAAACCCTCTTGTTTCCATATCTTGTAGTTCATTTCGATTAGCATCATTTTATAACATCATAGATACATAGCTATTGAGCTACTGTGATCCTCTGCTAGAACTAGCCTAGACATATACTAATTAATACAAATGAGGGAAACTATGGAACCCGTGTTTCTTTGGGTCTGATTTACTTCACTTAATATGATTTTTTCCAAGTCTTTCCATTGCATGAAGCTAATCTTTTTATCTAGGAAGTCAAAGATCTACAGGACCACAGTTCAAATCTAGTTGGTTAGAATCTGTTTCAATCAATAAGCCTGGTATGGTGATATTTACCTGAGATTCTAACTATGTAAGACACATAAATAAGAGGGTCACAAACTAGCCCAGCCTTGAGAAAACTGGAAAATAACTAAAATAAAAGAAATAAATAGAAAGGGATGAAGAAATGGTTCAAATATAAAGTACACTCCTTTTGTCACACTTGAGTTCAATTAATAATACTATCAAAAATACTTGTTGATAATACATATCTTTAATTATGAAGTGAAGCTATAGGTTTGTAACTTAAAAATATTACTTCTATGGTTAAGGGGAATATCTTGTTATTACCTTAATGTCCAAAGTGCATATAAATTTCATTAATTTCTTATATGTTTGGCTTAAACTTTAACAAAATCTATTTTCTCCTTTCCCATAAAGAAAAATTAAAATGAGTCATTTTTATAATGTTGGGAAAATAAACAGGAAGTCGAAGAAAATCCTACTCTGCCCACATTTGAAGTGTTCCTGTGTCTCATCTGAGAGGCAAACATGAGGGCCAATAGACGAACAAGAAGTGATACATGTTGAATAAATTCTATAAAAATAAGTATATTATTTCTTTTGCATTCATAGACATTTGTGTTAAATTTAGTTCTCCACTTCATCTGACCAGATGAATCTCTTTTTTTAAATAAGTTTTTTATTGTGAAAATACTGTACAGATGGGTTACATGAACAAGGTAATGAGTACATTTCTTATCAAGCATTGTTGCCTCCTCCTTTGTTTTTCCCCAACCATCAATTCTCTCCTACTTCTACAACTACACCCCTCCTCCCCCCACGGCCTAAATTGTAATGTAAAGTTCGTTTTTCAACATAGTGTCCTGTACATCTCATTGTTATAATTGGTCAACCTGTATTCCTATTTAATAGTTTCTTTTTTCCCTTCCCCTCCCCAAATTATACCAACATCAAATACAATGAAAACAGGGGTTATACTGTGGGGGGAGGAACATATGAAGCAACAAAAAAATCACATGGTACCTTATAAATAAGTTAGAAACAATAGCAAGAAAGAAAAAACCATTCATGTCCCTATCTTCGGGATCCTATCTTATCTGGTCATATGTACATAGCTTTTGACCTTTTCTATTTGTCCCAGATATATACTAGTTATTGCAAATAAGGGAAACCATAGGACCTATGTTTCTTTGGGCCTGGCTTACTTCACTTAATGTAATTTTTTCCAAGTCTTTCCATTTCCTAACAAATGGAACAATGTCATTCTTTCTGATGGAGGCAGATGGATCTCTTAACATCTTCAATTTAGGAAGTTTGAATATCTGAATTCCATAGATCTTCATTTATTGATATATCATATTTTTAAAAATGTTTCTCAGAATATTTTTAGGGAACACAATTGTATACCTCTTGATAGGTAGGAACGATCTATATCTTTTACTGTACAAATTAACTTCTGAAAGTCTATAATCTTATATAATCTTCCAAAATCCAGCTATATACTATGTTTGAAGTGAATATTAAGTTATTTTTTCTCAACAATGTACACATATGTATATGAAAATGCAAATAAACAATTGTGGAGTAATGCATCTAAAATTTATATACATGAAAACAAAATTATATAAACTATATTTTGGTTTAAATGGCGAGTGAATCACTGTTTAATATGGAACAAACGATTTCAGAGATTTTGTTTCTAGGGAGAAAATTAATACTTTTTCAATCATCTCAGAGTGTGTTTTGAGGCTGTGGTGTTCTTTGAAACGTGAAGAACACACAAAACACACAAATCAGTCACATTATTAGCCAAGGAATTTCCTAATGCTTGAACTGCCCTAGGAATTAACCTATTGTCAATGTAAACACATCAGCACAATCTAACTGAAATTTTCACCTGAGTTAGTTGATTAGCACTTGTTAAATTAGTGCATCTGTTTCATTTGTGTTGGCAGAGATGTTTTCCTAATACGCCATGTGATTGACAGACTTGCCTGATGGAACAAGAAGAAATCACTCCTCTTAGCATTGCTCTAGTTAGTGAGGTTGCCTCAGTTTCTATCTACAGGCATTTTAGTATTATTTATTTAGTATTATTTAGCTATCTTTTGCACTTCCCTAAAACATTCCTTCTGTTTAATAATAACTCTGAGGAAAACTTGGAACTCTCTGTGACCTTCAAGGGGCTCTATAATGATTTACACATGTTGTGTTTATAAGGCTTGGATGAAAGAGGAGAGAGGGAAGGACTCCTTTGTTTTCTAAATCACTATCAGCACGTTAATTCCCCTCTCACTAGCATAGAATAAAGCAGCTTTTGAGGAAGGAGAAAGTTGTGTTGTATAGCGCCTGATAAATTATGCTCAATAACCAGGACTATAAATCGTAGCTAATCAGGTTATTTTAAAAGTATTGTTGTGCTCTTGGAAAAGACCTCCTAAGTGTTAACAATCCTTAAATACTACTCAACATTGGAGAGTTACAACTAGAAGACCAACTTCCATCATCCTTTTGTACATACAAAGAGAGAAACTGCACCAAGTAGAAGGCTTTCACATCTCAATTATACTGCTATGCTTGACTTGCTGTTTGAGGATTTGGAAAGACCAGGAGAGGAAGAAATGTGGTCTATGTAATTTCTGTTGGATTTCAGGAGTAGCTACATAGGTTGCATCTAAATCAACTTCCAGGTGGCAGCTATGAAGACCAGCAAGTGATTGTCTTTATTCAGACCCATAGGTCACTTTATGACAATAAAATTATGGTATAATATATGCCAGATATCAAATAGGATCTTACTTGAAAGTAAAAAAAGAAGAGATACAACCCTCTATGATATGCCCGAAAGTATTTACAGATGACTTGAATTAGAACAGATGATTATTTTCCTCCCATGAAATGGAGACACTGCTATATCGCTATGTTGTATAAAATTTTACAACCTTCAAAAGAGTTAATGTCCAACGGCTGATTGGTTTTATACTTTTGCTGGCTATATTTATATATTATTTATATATTTAAAGCCTAGTGGTTTTCAGGGGAAGTTGCTAAGATTTCAAAGTATAAAATATTTTAAGATAGGAACAGAAAGATAAAGATCAAATAAAAGTCCCCCCCCCAAATACATACATTGTCTTGTTGATGAGAGACATCAAATAATAGTGACATAAAAGAAAAAAAAGTTCTTGTATTTCTAGAATAGATAATCAGCATATTACATCTAATTACTTTCCCCTGATGAGGGAATATTAGCAATGATCTAGTCAATAAGTTATTGAAAGACTTTTTCTTTTTTTAAATCTGGTTCAGCTTCTGAGGTAGCAGATAAGGCTTTGCTCTGTTTTGAGAGGTATATGAGATAGTCCCAAGGATGTTAATTTCAGCAAGGAACATGCTCCCAAGTTCTTCCAAAATAATCAATGTGCCATATATTTCCTGTTTCAAAAAAAAAGACATAAAAACTCCTGCTAAAGACACTTCTACTTCAACAACCTAACATTCAACAAATTACACTGCTATAAAAAGAATGACTAATTATGCTTCCACCAGGTACTATAAAGTGTCCAATTATGGGTTTAATTGAAGGGAAGGGCATAAAATAATGAATCTTTATTTAGAAATATTGTTATTCTCAGAACACCCTTTAAAGTGGTTTCTGTGTATTGTTTTATGTATTACATTTATTCTACCTTTCTGCAACTTGCCTAGATTTATCTCAATAGGACAAACATCTGTCACATCTTGCAGAGTGCTTTAATTTGATTGTCCCTGACCCCTTAGGCAAACACAGACAGGTGGAAAACATACTGGCTATTTCACACAACATCTGTAGTCACTTTAGCCTTTTTTTTTTTTTTTTTTGGTATGGCTCCTCACAGCATGGGAGGGCTGCAGCAACTCTACAGCTTCTCTCAAATTGTAGCAAGGAGAGAGAACCAGGTGGAATTCTGCCCTCTGTTTGCTTGAAGAACTCTGTGCTACTTAGCATTTGCAAATGGAGGCTAGGGAAAACAGCTGCCTTGATGCTAGACCAGTCTTTGAGATTTGGGAGAAAAGGAAAAAAAAAGTCAACATGGACAGGGCTCCATTAATTCATTGTCTTTATGCTGTAGCTCTGAAGGAGTTTAATAAATGACTACACACACAAACACATATTCATGCACACACTCACACACATTTATATACACAGTGTCGTTAGCAGTGATTTGATGTGATTAATGAGACTGCTCTTGCACATCTTTGGCATAGCATATTAGTCACAGTTAATCACTCTTACATAGCCTATCAAAGAGCAATATATCCTTATTAAATGTTTCTATCATGGAATTAGAAGGGATCTCAAAATATTCTACTGTCCATGACCCTACTTTCAATATTGGTGAAGGAAGATGATAAAAATAGCCATGATTGCAGATTTTCTTTAAAAAAATTATTATTTTTTTACTATTATTATTATTAAGATGACAGGAATAACAATCAGAGTATAGATTCTTCAAAAAGTCCTTCATCACAATAGTAGCCTAAAGTCACTTTTAAAACCAGGACATAGTTCCTTGTTAATAAGTCTTTTACATTACTTCAAGTCAATTTTCCCTGGTATCATCAATGGAAATAAAAAGAAATTGCTCATATATATATATATATATATATATGAGAAAATATATGTATGTAGTGTATACATGCATTATATATATGTGTGTATGTACACATACACACAAGATAATTAGCAAGAATCTACAAATGTATATATATATATATTTATACATACAAATGTATATATGTTAAGTAATTATTTTTCCTAATTGTCACAAAGTAAGGCTAATTCCTTTGATCTTTTTAAAAAGATCTTTTAAAATATCTTTATCTGGAATTGATTTTCACCATATAAAGTGATTCTTTACTTTTTGTTTCTATTTTTTTGATCCTCTAGTTATTCGTTTTCGTATTATGGGAAAAAGACTACATCAATATCTATAATGCTAATTATTTCAAGTACTCTTAAACATGAAGATTCTTGGGTACCTTGTATACTTAATCAGAGCCACTGTTACTGGGGCCCAGAATATTTTAGCAGAATTCCTAACTGGTGCTCATTCACAGTTTAATCTTTAGTTTATTAGTAGCGAAAACATCTAGAAATATGTTCTGTCAGTACCAAAATACATGATCTCTAGTCCCCTTTTCTGTCCCATCCTGTCATCTCACTACACATCTCAGTTCAGTCAAAGGTTAAACATTGGCCTCTTCAATCTATTTATAACTCCTCAAGCTCTTCAATTGTCTAATATCTTCCCTTCTTAAGGTACTTCACTTCTTTCTAGTATGTCATCCTAATTTGATTGTAAGGTTCTATTAGTGCTTCCCTTTTACTATTATAGGAGACATCTCTAGGCCTTTGCCTCCACTCATACCTTTGATACATTTGGAATTAATGTTTGTTTGTTTGTTTTGTTTTATCCACATCTAAGCTACCAGAGCAGTTTCAAGACAAATCCGTTTTGTACTATGAGACCTTCTTCTTCTTTTTCTTCATCTTCTTTTTTTTTTTTTTTTTTTTTTGTCAGTCATGGTGGGCCCTGTCCCTCAGCTTTTCAGCTCAAGTGGTAGAACACTAGTCTTGAGCAATTCCACAGCACCATTTGTGGCTTTTTCTGCTTATGTGGTACTGAGGAATTGAATCCAGGGCCTCATGTATGCAAGGCATGCACTCTACCACTGAGCCACCTTCCCAGCTCCCATGAAACAGACCTTCTTAAACTGCACCAGCCAACAAATTGGTTGTATTTAATGGACTCATGATCACATTTCCATTGAAATACATGTATGTTTAATTGATTGTTTAAAAATAAATTTAAATTTTAATTAACAAATAATAGTTGTGAATATTAATATTAGTACATTGTGGCTTGAATGCTTTCTTTAACACATGCCTAAGTTTGTCTCCGCATCACAATTTGATTTCCTCCTATGTATTTTGCAAGGATTTCAAACCAGTTTCCTATGTAGGGAATTTATGTTCATTGAAGAACCTGCATAGTTATTTCTCATACAGTATGAGATCCTTACCTGTACAGATCATCCAGATTATGCAAAAGAATGTATTCTGAGAAATGACCAATTAAATCAGCCTATGTCTTTGTAGATTAAAGCACAATTTTATACTACAGGTTCAAAACATGTCATCTATATTGATTTCTTTCTGCTTCTTTGTGATCATTTCTACTTTCTTTTTTTAAATTTTTATTTATTTTTTTATTGTGAACATACTGTACAGAGCGGTTACAATTACATGGGCAAGATAATGAGTACATTTCTTATCAAGCATTGCAGCCTCCTCCTTTGTTTACCCTTCATCATTTCTACTTTCTTGATTGCTGCACTCAATCCACACACTGCAGTTATATGGCATCCCAATCCTGAAATTTGGTCCTCATTCATTCTCAACTTCTTTTTAGTATTTGTCATTGTTGAGCAGTATCTCTTTAAAAGTCCTTTCACTCTGGGAATGCTTTATTCTTACCTTCACGTAACTCTTATATTTGCTTTCTTTCTTTTCAATATCTGATCCTGTGAGTTTATGTAAATTTTAGTTAACTCTTCCATATGTATACGCTGCCTTTATTTTCTTGGAAAAATTATTTTTTTCTTGTAATTATCATGGATATTTATTAAACAAAAATTCCAAGTGTTTTCTCTAGTTTTTCAACTTTTCATTTCTAGTACCATCTTGTAATTCTCTTATTTCTCTATTTTCTGGTAGACTTGCTTCTTTGTTGGCACCAAGTAGCTAAAGAGCCTATTCCCCACACAAAGCTACAAGTCAAATTTTTATTTTGTTAAAGTCTTAGATCAAAATTTGAATTTGCCACTTTTATCCTAATTTCAAGAGTTATCAGATGCTATTGCTTCCTCCCACCATATTTGAGTGGATTTTTCATGCTGCCTAAATTGACTGGGAAGTTGACAATCCATGCAACAAATACTTCTGCAATAAATTACCAATATTTATGCAGTGATATTAGGGAATAAATGATTTTGAATTAATTTAAAAGTTACACATGGAGAGAGTCTTCTAAAATTTCTTCTTGCTGCCCTAAGAACATAGGTCTGTGGGAAAAAAATGACTAGTACATTATTGTACAAACTTTAGCTGGCTACTTTATAAACTATACATTACCTTGGAAATCTTATTAAAAAGTGTGAAACATAGAAATAAAATAGTTTTTAAGGCTGGATCACATATGATTTGTTTTCAGAAAATCACCAACTTGGAGCAACTCTAAAAAATTTCAATGTATGTATGTCACCATACTTCATGTTGCTCTTGTGCTTCCTCAGTGAATTTGAATGTTTAAAAAAAACAGGTTTCTGTATGTTTGATGAGATGGAATCAATTTTCATTCTGTTAATTCAGTGGTACTTCTATGGAAGGGCTTGTTTGGCTTACCAATTAATACGTCTTTGCTTCTGCATACCTTATCTTCTTAGAAACCACTTTCCACCTAATCATAGGATCTCAATTATCTTCTTCAAATTTGCTTCTTAATCTGGACTTTATGTAAAAAAAAAACTCCTTTCATTTTATCACTAAAAGTTAAATCTCTATCTTATTGCTTTTCAAACACAGTTGTGTTAATTTCAACACCTGGTCTTTATTTGTGTTTCTCTCTCTGTTGGAATATCAACAAATATTTAAAGAGCAAATCATTAAGAATATGGCCTTTGAATCTAGAAAGGGCAAGGATAAGATCCCATTCTATTAAATCAGAGCAGTTTGACCTTGTATTAGAAATTCAACCACTCTAAACTTCATTTTTCTCTCGTATAGCTTAAAAATAATAATTCATCTCTGCTCACTAACAGATAAGAGAGTTAGGTGATGGACCATACTTCTTGCAGTTATTGGAAAATTATTTATACTACCATGTGCTTAATAATTCTTAGCTCTTTATCACTGGTAGCAAGAATTGGGAAATCATGAGCATATGTGAGAGAGTATGCTGCACAAAAGAAATGCAGCAAAAAATATGAAAGATGCTTTTCTCCCCTCTCTGCGAAGCTCCAACATGGAGAAAGAGAATCAAAGAAAAATTAATCCTGTACTTACAGTGAAGATTGTACTATACAGTTGCACAGAAGGGGAGCCTAAACTAGATTAGTTATATTAAGAGGCTTTCCTGATGGAATAAGAAAGATAAGAATATATAAGAAATAATCACAGTGATGGGGAGGAAAGGAAGCAGGATGCTCAGACAAAAGGTGTACATGTATGAGGACCTAGAAGCAGAGGAAATCAGGGGAAAGGTAAATAATTCCTGTTCTCTGAAGTGTGGCAAACTGTGAAAGTGAAATTTTCAAGAGATTAAGTCAGAGTTAGGAAGGATCCGGATCACATGGGGCCCTTTAGGTTTTATAAGAAGATGTGTACTCTAGCTAAGAAGATTATTAAAGAAGAATATTGAGCTACTGCGTATGTTTTTGCATATTGTATTAGATTCCTAAGGATGCTCTATGAGATAACTGTAGAGCAGGAGATCCAGCAAAACAGAAATGTATTTTTACAGTTCTGGAGGTGAGAAGTTTAAAATCAAGGTGTGTTAGTTAGCTTTCCTTTATTGTAACGAACACCTGAGTAAAATAAACTTATAAAGGGGATTCACAGTTTTAGAGGTTTCAGTTTCTGATGGATTTGCTCCATTGCCTGGGCAATGATCTTAGATTACAGTAGAGTGTGTGGCAGAGCGGAGCCATTCCCTCATACCTATGACACAAGGGTGAATCAAAAAGGAAGAGCCTGGGGTCCCGTTATCTCCTTCAATAGTATGCCACCAATTATAAGATACACTCCTCCTATATCTCACCTCTCAATAGAGAGGTGAGAGCATTTAACACATATGAGTATTTTGGGATATTTTAAGATTTAAGCTATTGAACTGGATGTTAGAAGGGAGGATTATGCTGTTTCTGGAGGTAATATATAAATATGTTTGTTTTCTTCTTGCTGCTTTCTAGATACTTTCTAGCTTCTATCAGTATGTGACAATCACTGTTTATCTCTATTTTGAAATCCCATCACTTCTTAGAAGGAAGTAAGTCTTGGAGTTAGGACCCATTATAATTCAGTATAAATTTATATTAACTTAATTATGTCCACATGTGTTCACATTCAGAGATACTAGTAGGTAGGACTGAATTAATTTTTGAGATACATAATTCAACCCATAATACTTAATAATATGGTTCTAATTTGGAGAATTTATTTCATGAGAATAATGAAGAACAGAGGAAATAATCAGAAAAAATAGCAGCAATATAAATGAATAATAGCAGCTCATGAATTACCACTATGTTAATGAGAGGGTGGCATACATATATCAATTCACATTAAATTCTAGAAGTAGACTTAGTAAATGTTGACTTTTGGCATGCAAATTATAGGAAGCTGATGGAAGGAGAAGCTGATGTTTCATAATTTTCTATTTTGGCAAATGAGTGAAAGGTATTCTGATGAGTGAATTTTGTTTTTTAACTTTTTATAGCACCAATTAGTTGTACAATGAGGTTACAGTTTGACAGGGATTCAATGCATTAAAAAAAAGAAATATTGAAGAGAAATTGGTAAATGCTGTGAATGAATGATTTATTGATTTAATCTTTTCCCTCTTGATAGCATGCTTGTGGATACAGCAGTGATTTGGATCATGGAGCTCATGACTCTTGACTACCACACAGAAGTTGACTTCTTGTTTAATAAGAATTCCGGGAATTTTAGCGTGTAAACAAGAATCTGCTGAAGTCGTCAATACTTAGTAAAATTGTTGTTGAACTTCTCTCAGATTTGTTCCTGGTCTTGTATTTATTAGTGACTGTTACTCCTGAAGAGTTTTATGAGCAAATGCCCACTTAATCTTTCAATAAAGTTATTTCCAAAAATGAGTCAAGCGGAAAAGGTCAGATAATGTGATGTTAGGAAAATGAACCCTTAAATATGTATTTTAATGTTTTCGTTTCTTTCATGCATGTGTTTCTAACACATTTATAAAATTATTTCTTTGTTGCTTTGTATGTCCCTCCCCCACAGTGTAACCCCCGCTTTCACTATATTTGATGTCAGTATAACATGTGGAGGAGACGGGGACAAACAAGTCGTTTAAGGATGCAGGTGGACCTGTTGCAACAATGAGAAGTACAAAATGTCATGTCAAAACCAGCTTTACAATGTCGGTGTGGGGGGGAGGGGGGTATGATTGGGTGGGGGGGAGGGGGGAGGCTGGGAAGGGAGGTGAAGGGTAAACAAAGGAGGAGGCTGCAATGCTTGGTAAGAAATGTATGCATTATCCTGCCCATGTAATTGTAACCCCTCTGTACAGTATGTTCTCAAATAAAATAAAATAAAATTTAAAATTAAAAAAAAAGTTATTTCCAAATTATAATTCATCTACCTATAAAATTTCCCTTTTAAAGATTGCTTGACTTTTACCATCTAAGCCTACTATAGTATATTTTTTCTCATTTGGTTTTCTCTCCTGTCTTCCCAATTGTCTGTTTGCTTGTAATAACAATCTGATATGACCTGTGCAAATTTGTCCAACCTTTTATTCCCAAACATGTGATCTTGTCTCAGCATTTGGCTTCATAGGCCCTCTTCAGTTTGCTAGTGTTATTTATAGGATTTAGGGTACTGCATGCCTTGGTAACATTAGGAATTTTTCTTAGGTTTGGTGTCTTACTGAACTTGATCTTCATTATGTATTTCTATATTTTTCTAGCATTCTGTATTTTTCAAATCATTGATTTATCCATTTTACCATTTTAATTTGTATACTCTTTCAGTCCTTAGACATTGAACTATTACTTCATCACAGATAATAAATAAAAGTGATCCTAAGATGAAAATTGGGAAAAAGAAAGCAGCAAATATATGCATCCATAGCTAAGAATAGACTAGTACAAATATGTGTTGTGTGTGCAGTCATAAAGGAGAGGAGAGAATAAAGACCTGACATGTAAGTAAGCCAAGAGCAAGATGTTTTAGCTTGTCTCATAAATCTCATGAAAAGGATGAAACAAAATCATGATGCTTCTGCCTTCCTCAACTCTTCCCCAAATTCGCTTATGCAATTTCCTTCCATAAATGTTTATTCACATATGTAACTAGATCTGTGTTGGTTTATGTCAGGTTGTAGTGGCTTCAGAATGCTGCTTTCCATGCTGAAAAACCTGAGAGATATTTGGTGGATAAAATAAGTTGTGTTTTGGGAGAAGTTTAAATGACAGCTCCACAGCTTTGCTTTAGAAAGTTGACAGAGTGAAATATTAACTAGTGATGGTTGAAGTCAGAGGGCACAGTCTGATTGCCAACCATTGATTGAGTGATTGAGGAGATAGACTGGTTGAAGTTCAATATGTGGTAACTGAGATAATGGATGCTGTTAGTAGATTTTTGTGTTTAGGTTGATGTCTATACTTACAATGGTTGTGGCTCAAAGTAAGAATTATGATGGTGGTGATGATTATAAAGTGTAGTTGAGTGGATGGAATAAATGAAGACAAGTGAAACACTCCTAAAATTGTAATGAAAATATTGGGCAATAATATATAATTATTCGATATATACAAATATCCATTGAAGTTCCTTTATTATATTATCAAAATAGAGAAACATCCATGGTGGTAAATCAGTGAGTCCTTTAAGAATAAATCTTTCAAAGCAATAGTTCTAGTCTCTGTCATGTGTAACTGGCATGTTAAAATAGCTTCTAGCTTTTCACTTACGTTAGTTTAACAAAATACCAAAAACTTGATGGGTAGCAATAGAAATGCATTCTCTAACTTCTAGAATATTTAAAGTTCAAAATAAAGGTGTCAACAGGACCATCATCCCTCTGAAACCTGGGAGGGAAGGATGCTTCTTTGCTGTTTTCAGGTTCTTTAGATCCACATGGTTTTTGGTTTGTGACACCATTACTCTACTATTCATATATCCTTTTCCTCATGACTCATTCCATAATAGTCCTCCATTAATGTTTATGGCTAGCTCAACAAGTTCCTATACTAAAAGATTATCTGTCATATTGGATGATTCCCATATTAATGACTCATCTTCCACTTGATTACATCTACAAAGGCTGTTGTCTGGTCATTAGAGACCAGGACTTCTTTAGAAGTGAGACTGTTGAACTTATAACATCACTTATTCAATTATAATAACATTGCAGTGCTTCTAAAATTCTGCCATGGAGTTTTTAATTCAGTAAATAAGCAGCATTGCTCCAGACTGAAATTCACAAGATATGATATTTTTCATATTATTCAAAGACCTTGAATTAGTAAAGAGTTCAAGATATGTTTTAAATAAGAAACTACTCAAATAAATTAATGAGCTCATTTTATTTTATTTATAAGAGAATTTGGTTTGACCTATTATTCAAATACAACTGAAACCAGAATACTTCTATGTGATCAAAATGTCAATTGGTACAAGTTTAAAAATAATTTTGAAGACATTATAAAAGAAAAAATTTAAACCTGAAAAGGGTATCAGAATTTTTAATAACAACTTGAACTTTCAGATAATAAACATTATAAGCTGCATTACTATCAGAAACGTATTTACATTTAATTACATTTAACACACTAGGGGAGTTGTTGTACATACACCACTTTTTTACACACATATATACACATACACACATGGTATTTATATATTCAAACATAACTTTTACATTTACTTTTGTTGTTGAGAACTAGAGGAAGAAAATGGTAACTGGAAATTGGAATAATAAACTTATGATTATAATAAACTTATAATAACACTTACACACTTGGCGTAGGAAAATATGTCACTTTTTAACTTGGAAAGTATATAGAATAAGAAGGGAAGTAATTGTGTTAGCTACGTATTAGATCATGCAAATTATGAATAATGAAGTTATTGGAAAATAATTTAGAAAAGGGGAGTAGAAATGTTAAGGATTAAAAAAGTAATAAACGACTTTTATTTTTCTGGTCCCACGCAGCAGTCACATTATTTTGATTTTATATTTTACATATAGGTCAAAGAAAGATAAGTTGAGAATGACAATACTGACAATTTTAAGAGATAAGGACTCAATATTACTTCATATAAAATAAGCAAACAAGAGCAAAAAGTGGCCTATAAATAATCAGCAGAACAAGATATTTGAGAAGCTATGAAAATTAATGTTGAGGATTATCTGAAGAATGGTTGCAAAAATTACAAGTAGTATTTTATAAGAAGAACTAAACATAAGACTGATGAGGAAGTACTATTAGTCTTGTTCCTTCAAATAAAAAGTATTATGAGCAAAATATGTAATTCAAAAGGTGAAGACTTTAGGAAAATTTTTCACTGAAATTTTAAATATTGGCTCCCACTAAATAGATCTGATACAATAAAATATTGTTACATAAAGAACGAATAAGAGGAAGAGATATGATAACAAAAGCTTAATAGTTATCTATTAGATGAGGTCCTTTATAACTCTTATCCTACTGAATCTTTCTGAGAATTATTCTTCCCATCTGATGAATGAAGTAGTACAGGTATTAAAGGTAGCCTGCCCTTCATTACGTAACATGTGAGGAGGAACCTAGACTTCAAATACATCTTTAAAGTCCACATGTTTCCCACTATGACATAAAGAATCTCAATTTAAAGAAAAGAAGCTCAAGAAATGGTTTTTTTCCCCTAAAACTGATAGTAATAGTGTCACTTTTGTTTTCTTTTTGGTCATGTGGCTAGAACACTGGGCCTGGGCACTGTCTCTGAGCTCTTCAGCTCAAGGCAAGTACTCTACCACTTGAGCCACAGTGCCACTTCCAGTTTTTTGATGGTTAATTGGAGATAAGAATCTCACAGACTTTTCTTGGCCAGGCTGGCTTTGAACTTCAATCTCAGCCTCATGAGTAGCTAGGATTAGAGGCGTGAACCACCAGTGCCTGGCTTAGTGTCACATTTTTATGCAGTTAAATATATGAAGGCTTAGTTGTTTTGACAACAATTTCACAAGGCAGCGTTTCCTGTTATTACATAACTATATTATTATTATTTTTGAGAAAATACTGGTCCATGCCTTTGGAGAAAATTAGCATAGCAAATGGTATAGAATAAGACATTTTACTTGATGATACTCATGAAAATGTACAACTAGAATATATCAGCATTGACTTCTGAACATATTAGTAAAATAGAAAGTGTACAAACATCACTATGACTGAGCTTTGCCATGCAACTATGTCCAGTCTCTGCGTTTGTGCCTATTGAACTAATCATGGTTGAGCAGCCATTCAGGATTTCCTGTCTATCAGGATGGTAAAATGCAAGTTTCTTACTAAATCATGTTTTTCTGCTGTTTTGTTAATCTGAGTCTCATAACTTAACTTTTCCTCTTGCTCTTTGTTCTGATTTTTTTCCTCTATTTGAATTTGCTTTACTTTTATATGAAATTAGCCCTTGAGTTTTGCCTCCCTCATTCAAAGTTTAATCAGAAAAAATTGAAGTAAAGCACTTTCAAGGAAATGACCTTACTTGCACTCAAATAATTCCAATGAAGGTATTTATGGTTTTATTATTTAATTTGTGTCAAATGTAAATTTACTTGAGTAAAATAAATGAGAGAAGCACAATACAAATGGTTTATTTCCCTAATCCTAGTGATTTAGGTGGCTGAGATTCAAAGGGTTGCCAGCCCTGGCAGAAAAGTTTAAAATACGCCATCTCCAATCAACCATCAAAATACTGTACTAGAAGCTTGACTCAAGTGGTAGAGTACCAGCTAAGCAAGCAAGTTCAAGAAGCACAAAGGCTCTAAATTTAACACCCCCAGTATTATAAACAAATAGACAAACTAGCAAACAGCAAATGAATGAATGAAAAATGAATACAAACAGAAATGGATACATTAAATGTGACTAGAATGTTACTGTAATACTATGAACCCAAAACTTCAGGAGTAACTTTTAAGATTATATGCCTTGAACATCAAAGTTACATGAGTAACTTTTCCTAGAACTCATGCCAAATGCTTTTTCCATCAGAGTGCAAAAAATAAAATCACCTACATGATTTTAATTGTTTTATTTTGTTTTGCCAATCCTGTGGCTGTAACTCAGGACCTGGGTGCTCTCCCTGAGATTTGTACTCAGGGTTAGTGCTCTAACATTTGAGCCTCAGCTCCACTTCTGGCTTTTTGGGGTACTTAATCAGAGATAAGAATCTCATAGACTTCCTGCTGATACTCTGATCTCAGCCTCCTAAGTTGTCACTGGTACCAGGCAATCTATATGATTTTTATATTATGATATTATACACAAAATTGCTTTGGTGACCAGTCTCCAACATGACCCATTTATCTGACAGTTCATATTATTTACAGCATTGACAAGTTTGATTGACTAATAGAATTCTGCAGAAAGATGGTGAATAAATCTCTCAGTTGGGTTGTAGAATACATTATGGCTTCCTTCATGGTTTCTTCCTGGCTCACACTAGGATGAACTGACTGTTCTATCATCAAGTCTCCATTGTAGCCCAGGTAGAGAGGAACCACTCTGGGAGTCTTGAGAATAAAACATCTTTGAAATGGATTTGCCAGTTCCAGACAAGTCTTCAAAAGACAGTTGCCCAGATAACATCAAACTGTAAATGCAGAGACCCTGGTATACTTTTGCAATACCTGACCTGCAGAACCTATTAGAGCTTGAAAGATAAGAATTATATAAACTCTTTAAGATTGGGGTGATATGTCATGCAGAAATAGACAAGCTAATAAAACTTAAAAGTATACCTCAATTCATCACTTTTCCCCAAAGTAATGTTTTAAATAATTAATTTGGGCCAAGAAAAAAAAATCAGCATTTAATGACATCACATGAGAAATATAATATTATGTGTTTTTATTTTAATGTGTATTTTAATTGAAGGGAGAATGACATGAACTGAAAGTGTTTTGGAGTGAATATTTCACTTTCTGTAACTGGTTATGGGATGGTAGACTCTTTCATATTGGTTAGTCAATAATTAGTTTGATAATCATTATTTTGTATCTTATGGATAGGTAGTCAATATATTCCTCTTCAATAGAGATTAATATATGTTACTATATATGTATATATATATATATCTTTCTTCACTATCAGAGAAAATATAATTATAATAGATTTCTGATCTGGTTGTTTTTTTAATCATGTATATAAATGCTCTGTGTGATTGAATATAGATACAATTCAATCACAAATTAAATTATCTGGGAAGTATTGGTTAAAATGATATTATTTCCTGCCATTTCTCTTTTTTGAAAACATTTTTTCAACATCATTTAAAACAATTTAAACCAAAACAAAATAATAATTCACAATTTATTCCAGAGTTAGAGTTAATTAACAATTTCAGTAAAATGATTTATTAGCTGTTTCACTGAAGTGAGTGCTGTAGGCAAATATTAAAGTTGAATTGCATTCAAAGTGGAGAGATTTTAAGAAATTCTGTGTAAGGTATCATTTGCTTTCCCAGAAACCCTGAAATTGTTACTTTTCTGCAAAGTGAACCTAATGACATGGTTTTTCTTTCCCTTGTGGCTTCCTCTAACTTAATTAGCTCATTCAGGTCAACTACTTGGTTCATCAGTTTTTGAACATCTGAGACGTGGTCTTAAATTCCCTTTTGAGAAATGAATTCCCATCACAAAGGCCTCATGGGTGTGTATGTGTGGGAAAATAATTTTGAGCAATTACAAATTAATGATGACCTTGTAGGGGAGAGAAAAGGGCATAATCATAAGAATTGAGCATACCTCACTGAGAGTGAGTAATATACTACCGTTAGCATAATTCTCTTGCATGGACATGGAAGTATCTATAGTTTTTAATGCTCAGAATATTCTGGAGGAAATGAAGAGTATTGGAAGACAAAACTCGGGACATAACTTTTGAAAATTCACAGGTAATAATTTTTACTTATGTAAATGAATTCTGTACAA
Source organism: Dipodomys merriami (assembly GCF_024711535.1). Classification (NCBI taxonomy): domain Eukaryota; kingdom Metazoa; phylum Chordata; class Mammalia; order Rodentia; family Heteromyidae; genus Dipodomys; species Dipodomys merriami. The sequence goes on along the minus strand of NW_027203381.1, from coordinate 97,799,335 downwards.
TGGGAATCTGGGAAAAATTTTAATGAGATAAAAATATAAAATATCTTAGTAGAAGTAGCAAAATTAGAATGGGAACCCAGGAATACACTATATGCTTATTTATTTTATTTTAGTTTAGGTTTTTGAATTGGGATTTTGCTCTGTTTTCCAGGCTCATCTCTTACTCATGATTTTCCTGATTCATTCTCTTTCATTTTCTTCACTTTCTTCATTATCACTGCATTCTGGAGAACTTTATATTTAGATATCAATGAAAATAGGAGATAGGGTACACTTCTACCTCTGAGCTCTACCCCTAGAAAAGTTGTTTGTACAGCTGAATGTACAGTACACAATAGAAATGTCTAAGATTTCATAGAATTGCCATGTAGTTTAAGTAGGGCTGAGTAGCTACTTGTTCTCTTTCTAATTCTATGTAATAGGTCATGCAAACATGTTGGCTTCAAGGGAGTATTTGGGAGTTTATTACTGCTAGGTGCATTGTCTGATCTTAGCTGAATAGTTATCATTTAGATTCTCATAGAGCTGTAAGTCAGATGTTGTCTGTGACTTATACCTTTCTAAGGTAGCTCATATTGCTGAATTTCCCAGATAACTCACTGGTATTATTGGTAGGTAATGCTCAGACTGGGTGTTGACTATACCCATATGCCTGGGGTAAGATAAGCACTATCCTTCATAGGATTCAAGCAGTACCAAATGCAAAATCTCGTTTAAAATTGTTAAGAAGGTCAAGATGTTGGCATCAAAGGTTGGAACTCTGTCAGATTTTAGGTTTAGACTTTATTTACATTTAGACAATACAATATGTGCATTTTGATCATGAAGCAAGGATAAATATTCTCAGAGGTCCAGGATCTGATATGCCACAATTCCAGTTTTCAAAAGGATCTCTCAAAAACATCTCAGACTGAGAAAAGACCCTGTCTTAGAGAAAGACTTAATGGCAGCCATACTTGATATTGAAATTTTATTACAATTAGTAGAGAGAGATAACTGACATTATATAATCAGCAGAGAGCCTATCCTGTTAAAATGCTTCTATAACAATAGATTTTTTTAAATCTCAGATTTGAACTTAGGCAGAGAAGACCCAATATGCTATGGATTTGTTTCTAGTATATCTGTGTTAAAAGTGCTTATTTTTTTTATCAGATTTTATCTCCATTTTTCTAGTAAATACATTGTATAAAAATATAAAAACCAGAACAGTTATTGCTATAATTTTGTTGTGACTGATGAATACATTTGTAATTATTGGTGAATTTGTTATTCTCAATGACAATAGGCTCTCTCTTTTACCTGAAGGTATTTGATTAGAGTGCATACTTTAGCCTTGACTTTTCTATTAAATAACCATCTGCCACCTGTAGTCTACTGTCTTGTAGCATTTATCACAGATGAGTGCAGAACAGAAAAAATGAAAATAAATTGCTTTAATATAGTGCCAATTCCTCACACTTCAACCATAAAATGTCCTCTTCTTTGAATGTGTTTTAGCTAGTGTGTAACTTGGGATTCCAGGTTATAAAAGCTTTTTTATAATCCGTAGTCATTTAACACTATCTACACCTTATTTAATGGCTGCCTTTTCTGTTTTTGCCAAAAGCAATAGAATTTTTCAATTAAGGAGCAAACATGTTTTTTAAAATGAGATGCAATTTCTGACATCCAAATTTTGTTTATGGGCACCAGCAATATTATAGAAAACCTGTGTATAAAGATAATTATAAGTGAAAAGAACTGTATCATCCAGCATACCATAGAATAGTTTATTCTGCTGTGATAGAGACAACGGAGTATGGTCATTTAGGAAACTATGTTTATTCTATTGTGTAAGGTGGTTGAAATGCACTGGGAATTGCTTTACAGTTCATTAGTGCTCAATATCAAACAGGTTGAGAGACTGTGGAGTTAAATTTAAGCATATCTATAGTGCAGTTTTGAAGAGTTTATATTGAAAATAATGTTCAACTTATAGGGGTTCATGCTTTCTGAACTTAAACCCTTATTTACACTTGCTTCCTAGATGTATGTATGTATGCATGCATGCATCTATCTACCTATTTAGATGTATTACTTTTCTAATATATGATTTCAAAGATGCATATGTACCATATGTGTCAAATACATAATTTGGTGGGAAGACTTCTCACATTTTCAACAATTTTTCTAACACTTGAACTATACCCCTAAGCCTTTTCTGCCTTAGCAATTTTCTAATAGGGTCCCACTTTGTTTTTTCCGGATGTTCTGGACCAGTTTCATATTTGTAACTCCTACATAGCTATGATGGTAGGTTCCAGCTATTATGAGAAGCTTCATTGGTTGATAACTGGTCTTATTAACGTTATGCCCTATTAGACTAGAACCATGTCACTCACCATCTCTGTCTCCTAAGTAGCTAGAATCACAGGTGTGAGACACTGCAACCATCTATATTAACTACTTTTAGTTGAAAATAATGTACATAAATTTTATATACTGTAAGTAAAAGTTCACATGTGAATTTTTGAATACTTCTGGCTTCTTTGTATCTAGTACCTAGCAGTTTATTAACCAGAATTTTTCTTAGGACTAATTTATGTGATCCCACCACACATAAAACCTGTTTTGATATCTACCAATTATTTTATATTTTCTTGTTTGTATATTTCATATAAATGGATTCAAATAGCATTGATTTTTTATGAACTTGGGGTTTTACCTACGTCTTGTAATTATTAAGCAAATGGTCTACCATTTTAGCCACACTCCTATCTTTTATCTTTAATTTTATTTTTCAGGGTAGATGTGGAGTTTTTGATTGGGCTAGCCTTGAGCTGCAATTCTCCTAACTCTGCTTCCCAAGTAGTTGGGGTTAGAGGTATACGCCACCATACCTGGATTTTTTTTTTGAGTGAAGGTCTTTCTTTCTCCTGAGTATTCATAGAATCACTGTGCTCTTATCTGTCCTCTTTTCTCCTCCTCCTTTCCTCTCTTCATCTCCTCTTTCTCCCATTCCTTTCATCTCCTTACACTTCCCTTCCCTCCTTTGCCTTTTAAACAATGATTATTGATTTTCTCTTCTATTTTTCCCCATCTTAGTAACACACACTCTGGGCAAACAGAGGGACTACAGGTACAAAAATTTCTTATTACAAATATTTAACTTGAGGTACTTGAACAAACATCTGATAAAGATGTCTGGAGAGAAATTAAATAGTCTGAGGCTCAGGAGATAATTGTGGGTCAAAGACTAAAGAAAAAAATACAAAAGTTTTAAAAAGGATTGGAGTGCTTTTAAAATTGCCTTTAAGTAGTTGTACAAAGGAGTTACCATTTAATGAAGTAGTTTATGAATATATTGTGTCTTAATTAATGTCACCCCTTTCAAAATTCTTACCCATCCTCCTGCTACATATTCCTTTTAATTTTCTTAATTTTGTAGGATATGCATTGAGTTCTTTTTTTTTTTATTGTGAGAATACCATACAGAGGAGTTACAATTACATGGGCAAGATAAGGAGTACATTTCTTATCAAACATTGTTGCCTCCTCTTTGTTTCCCCTTCCCATCCCTTCCCATATTCCCCCTACCTCCCTCCACCTGACCCCCCCCCACCAAAGTTGTAAAGTTCGATTTTCAACGTAACAACGTGTACATCTCATTGTTGCAATGGGTTTACCTGTATCCCTAGTTAAACGATTTGTTTTTCCCTTCCCCTCCACAAATTATACCAACATCAAATACAGTGAAAGCAGGGACATACAAAGCAACATAGAAATCATCTTATAAATATGTTAGAAACAATTTCATGAAAGAAAAAAGACATTTGATATATTTACTGTAAAGATACTATACAGAGGGGTTACAGTTATATGAGATAATGAGTAATGAGTAATAAGGTAATGAGTACATTTCCTATTGAGCATTCCAGAGCACTGGAATCAAATACAGTGAAAGCAGGGGTTATACCGTGGGGGAAGAACATACAAAAGAAAGAAACAAATGAACAAAAACACCACGCAGCACATTATAAGTACTTTAAAATCAACAGCAACAAAGATAAAACCTCGTGTGTCCATATCTTGGGGTTCATTTTGCTTAGTATCATCTTATATGGTCATATGTACATAGCTTTTGACCTTTTCTGCTGTCCTAGGCATGTACTAGTTAATGTAAATAAAGGAAATCATGGGCTTACTTCACTTAATATAATTTTTTTCAAGTCTTTCCATTGCCTAACAAATGGTGCGGTGTCATTCTTTCTGATGGAGGCATAGAATTCCAGTGTGTGTGTGTGTGTGTGTGTGTGTGTGTGTGTGTGTGTGTGTGTGAGTGTGTGTGTGTGTGTTGTGTGCATGCAACATTTTCTAATCCATTCTGCACTGAGTTCTTGACTGCCTTCCTTCCCTCTTCTCCTATGTATTTCTCCACCTCTTTCTTTTTAAGCCCATCCCACCCCTTTTGTGTGCCTATTTCCTGGTATTTTATTTGGTTGAATGTTAACCCAAGTTATGGAATCAGCACAGATACAAAAGGTTTTTCAATCAAAGATGTAAGAAATTCACCCAGAATGGGAAATGAGAACAAGACAAAGAGATACAGGATGAAGTCATGAACAGTCCGGCATAGTTCAGACATTGGGCAGAACAAACAGAGCTTTGCAACTGAGAAAGGTCTAATTATAACTTGGGGGGAAATGGGGTGGGCTACAAGTTTCCAAGACAAAGTATCCTAGAGAAACGATCGATGACTTCAGCATTAGGAACAATGCAATAACATAAATCAATGTAGTACTCTGCATAGTTCATCCAACCAATTGTTGCTTTTATTTTTGTTGTGTAACCAAACTTGTTGCAGCAATATGTGGCTTTGCATTCTTCCCGGGCTTCCTGTCGTAGACCAACTTAGCAGTTTCCTCATCAGTCTTAGGGCAGCATAGGTGTACATTAAACTCTCCTTGTTGTGGATCATTTTATAACATAATGAGATCAGTTGATATCACATGAAAGATGGAGTACAGACACCATTCAATGTGAATTATAGAGTGAAATAAGGATGGAGCATCATTACAAGTACCATGACAAGTATCATCTAAACACTGACAGGCAATGGGTAATGAAAGCATTTTCTAATTATTCTCAAATTGTTTCTCTTAGCACTAAAGTAATTTAAACGAAAACAAACCTGGTTTGTATTCAGCTGTTTAAACCGTGGTCAGAGCTGTGAGGGGAAGGAGATGAAGGGTCGGGGTGGGAGGCGCAGGTTGTGCCTGCTGGGGCGCTTCTGTGCTCCTCCTTTAGGCTCCACAAAGAACCATGGTGCTCTGAATCTCACAGTTTGAAAGGCACTGGAGCTTGACTGACAATGAAAAGCAGCTAGCTTTGAATTCCGTGTTGACTCTTACATTCTAGCTTTGTGACCTGAAGAAAGTTACTTCGCTCCTCGACGTTCAGTGTTCTAATCTATAAAAGGGGGATCGCAATAGCGACTTTAAAAAGTGGCTTTGATGAACTCATCATTCAATGTAAGCGAATGTGCCTTGCACAGTTTTAAGGACTTGGCTAAGTAACGGGGAAGGTTAACCTGTCGCTGGGAGGCCGCCTCTCCGGTTCCCACTGACAGACCGCAGGGAACTCTGACTGGGAAAATTGTGCTTTCTCATCAGTGCTTGATGGCTCAAGTGTAATACCTGCCCAAGCTGGTTGTTTCCAGGCATGTGAATGCATAGAATCAAATGAGGACCACTTGCAAGGTGGTTTAACTGTGCCACCCTGTGCAGTGGTCAGAGAACATGCATATTAACAGCACTATCAAGAGTACAACCTATCTTAAACTCTAGCATTTAACAAAAGGGGATTTCTTCCTTCCCTTCTTTTTTTCTTTCCAGACGTTTTATTCAGAATTGGAGATTTGACACTCATTTTCTCCCTTATTCTTTTATTGAGTTTCTCTTTTCTCTTCACACCCAACATATTTTATTAACGTTAATTCAAGTGGTTTTGCAAGGGGATTTCATTTTGATGCATCCATATTGCATGCAATGTACCTTGATTAGGAATACTCCCTCCATGATTCCCCCTCATATCCCCTTTGCAAACCCAGTTCAACAAGGCTTATTATTCCATTTTTACAATCCACATAAAGTATTTTGACCATATTCATCCTCCTTCACATTCTCTGTTCAATTTCCTTCTTCCCACTAGTATCCACACGCCAGACAGGACCTGTTTCGGGTTCCTGTTCTTCATTATTTTGAAAGCCTACATTAATTGCTCAAAGGAGTTTCATGATGGTATTTCACTCATGCATCAGATTGACTCCCTCCCTAACTCTTACTTTTCCTTTTCCCTATCTCCATTACTCAACAGCACTCAGTGAGTTTCATTTTGCAATATTCATTCATTGAGGTAATATATTTACATACTATTCTTCTTTAATATTCTCATTTCTTTTAATCCCAGGTTACCTTCTCAAGCATTTTCATAATTATAATCATTCCTACACACACACACACACACACACACACACACACACACATGTATATTCATTAATTAATGTTCTTTGTTTCCCTTCCTTTATCTTTTCCTCTGTTTCTACTTTTCCTTATCAGTGTTCCCACACTTCATTTGATAAATGTGTTCCAAGGAACGTTGGAACACCTGCAATAATGTACTTTCCTTTTTTTCATATAGAAACTATACACACAGATTTCCTTATTTGCCATGCATCTGGTTTGATTCAAGTGATATTACCAACTTACTTTTGTTTTTACTTCCTTCATTGTCTTTTTTCCAACCAACACTATTTCAAAGGAAAAACAAACCAGGTCAGCTTTTTAAAACTGAAGACCTAACATTCCCAAGAAAATACAAAGTATACACCCCATTTTTCAAAATCAACCTTCAAAGAAAAGTTGCAAAATGCTTTGAGTAATGACAATATAATGGAGTACTAAGTCCAGAAGCCATCATTAAATTACACATTTAAGATGTGTTAAAAAGTGAAGTAAGCCAGACCCAAAGAAACATAAGTCCTATGGTTTCCCTTATTTGCAATAACTAGTATATGTCTGGGACAAGCAGAAAAGGTAAAAAGCTATGTACATATGACCAGATAAGATGATGTTAAGCGAAATGAACCCCAAGATAAGGACACAAGGGGCTTTTTCTTTCTTGCTATTGTTCCTAAAGTATTTATAATGTACCATTTGATTTTTTTTGTTTCTTTGTATGTTCCTCCCCCATGGTGTAACTCATTTTCACTGTATTTGATGTCAGTGCCCTGCATCTGGTGTAAATACTTCTCTAGCTTGGAGAGTGGAAGGGAAAAAACAAAATGCTTATATAAGGATACAGGTTGATCCATTGTAACAATGAGATGTACAAGACACTATGTTGAAAATGAATTTTACAATTTAGGCAGGGTAGGTGGGGGTGGGAGGAGTATAGTTGTGGAGGTAGGAGGGAAGGGATGGTAGGGGGAAAAAAAGGAGTAGGTAACAATGCTTGATAGGAAATGTACTCATTACCTTGCTCATGTAACTGCAACCCCTCTATACAGTATTTTTTACTATAAAAATGTATTTAAAAATTGTCCCAGGTCTTTTATATCTATTAAATCCTAATTTTCAAAACAACTATATGAAGGAACTGATTCTGTCATGTTCAGTTTACTGCTGAGGAAAGAAATGCATAGAAAGATTGAATGATGTACTCGGAGTGACAGAGCCAGGAAATGAGGTAGAATTACAACCATGGCTATCTCACTACACAGACCTGTTTACACCATCTAGAAGTTGGTAGTCTTCAAGACACTGACTTGCTAGATAATTTGTGTTATTCCTCCTATCTAAAGACAAAAAAAAGATATAATTAAAAGTTTACACTGTTCTAACTCTTGCTACTTTTGTGAGAGTGTATGTAGAATGGAGAGTATAATTTTATTAATTGATATACCCTTAGATTCTCCATAGTTTTAGACGACCTACCAGGTTACTTTCTAATCATTCAGATCTGGGCAGTTTCTCATGAATAAAACTTTGTAATGTTTCCACACTGTTTCCAGATTGGCATCTCGAGGTGCTAGCGATTCCTTTTGGAGCATGCCACTTAAGATGAGCCTTAATGCATGCAGTATCTTAGTTTTAATTAAAATACTTAGTTCAGGGAGTATTTATTAATAATTCTAACAGCAACAGATGGTCTGCTTATGTGTTGTAACAATCTTTATCCCAAATCAGTCAAAATAATTAACAAAATGTAAATTATTAAGCACTTAAATATGTATTATGTATCATTCCCTTTCCCATACCATATTTTAATCTTTTATGAGAAAAAACCCATGATGATTATACAGTAATATATAGAATATCATATTCCAAATGTTTAGCACACTAAAATATCTTGTTTTCATATATTAAAGGTATAATTTGTACCTGTAGTATTTCTTTTTAGTATTACTACTGCCAGAAATGGAGTTGAAGTGGAGCTGAGTAAACAAAATTGCCTTTTAGTAATAACATAAAAATCCAAAGTGCTTTGCAAATGAATTACACTGACTATTAGATAGGAACCTTGGAATCTAGGTCTTTGTTAGGACCCTGGGAACAGCTTCTGTTCTTTCCATTCATCTGCAACTTAATGGGGTTGGTTGAACTTTGCCAGTTTCTGCCGGGATTTTAGAAGAAATAGCCATCGGTGTGTGAAGGTTTGTCCCCTCTGACTCCTTAGTCTCTGCCTCACTTTTTTCATACATTTTGTACTACATCTGCAGCTAATTCTTTGACTTTCCAAATGTTCAGTATCATTTTATCTTCATGTTCTTGGGTCATCTAAGGCAGATGCTTCTTGGGAGCTCTGTGTCTTGGTGACCATTGAACACGTAGTAGATAAGACTACTAAATAGGTTATGACATTTCACTACATCTACATTCAGAACTAGTATGTAAGACATCATTTTGTGGTTGGGGGTGAATATCATTTCTATACTGAGAATTACAGAAATAATTTCAAAACACAGGATCTAAAAAAGAAGATCTGCTTTGGAAATATGTTATTTTTAATTCAAATTGTATCTTCATTAAGGTTTAATTCAAATACTGAAATTCAGCATTTAAATTTCAATTGCATATACATAAAATTGTGACATAATAGCAGAGGTAAAGAGAAATGAAAATTTTTTTCTAACAGTGTGATTTCAAAATTTGTCATCAAGTAAATTTGTTTCAATTATCTAAGCTATCTCAGAAGTTCAGAATGGGAATAGTGCCTACTTGATAGATTTTTGGGGAGTATTACAGAAGTTAATTAATGTAGATCCATAGTCTAGTGCCCACCATATCGCAGTAAGCCATTTTATCTATCCTCTTTCTTGGAAGCACTAATAAAGAAGTTAAGTTCAAAAGTCTAATTCATTCTTATTTTCTAGGATTACTGAAGAAGTAGATATGTCAGAAATAGAAATGACATCATCCATTCTAGATCCAAGTTTATTTAGTTAGTCACTCCTGATGTTTGCTTCTGGAAAGGACATTGTCTCTTAATTTTAGATTATAATTGGCTAGAAATCACATTTTTTTCTACTGGCAGAACAGTATAAGTAAATTAAATTTAAAAAGTGTTCATTAGTTGCATTTTTCACTTATTTCCTTTAATTTGTTCCCATTGTTTAAAAAAGTCTGATTCATAACCTCTTTCTTATTCAGATCTAACATTTTAAATGTTATATGGTAAGTAATATTTTCATAAATTTAATTTGACTAATCATGTTCAATTCTGTTGCACTATTTTAAACTTATTTTAAGAGTTTTAAAAATAGATATATGTTTGTGCTGGCCAGTGGTAATTATAGATAACTGGAGGCTTTAGCTGAACACTGGCACCTACACATTATAATCCTACCTACTCAGGAAGCTGATATCTGAGGATATGATCAAAAGCATACTTGGAGACAACTCTAGTAAGCTGTTATTTCCAAATGACCAGCAAAAAGCCAGAAATGTGGACATAACTCAAGTAGTAGAGAGAAGACCATAAGTAGAAAACTGCATGAAAGCAGAATGTCCTAAGTAGGAATATCAGCATGTACTAGTGTGTGTGTGCGCATGTACACACACACACACACACACACACACACACACACACACACACATTATTAAAAGTCTCTTCACTAGGATGTATACAAGTCTAGTAAAATTACATGTAAGGAACATAAGAAATAGAAATTACCAAGAACATGATGGGCAAAAACTTTCCAGTCTGTGTCATGGGTGTTGCATTGGTGTTTTTCTGTTATTATATTCCATTAGCCACAGAGGAAACAAATTAAAACTCTGTTAAAAGTACATATAAATAAGATTGGCATCTTCCATTTTAGTAGAGCTCACTCAAAGACAAGAGGAGTGAGTGATAGATCATGTAAAGACATACAGAGTAGTCCAAACCCCTTACTGGAAAGTATGACAAAATAATCTCAACTTATACTAAAATTACATGAAAAACTCATTTTATAAATGCTGTTCATTGTTTGCTAAAAAAATTCCCTCAAATCTCTTTGGGAAACACAATTTCATTTAGGATGATATATCAAGTAAAGGATTTTTCCATTGAGTTAAAGCAGGTTTGGCCCAGCTTGGGTTAGGCATATGTAGCTGTTTTGTTTTAATGTAGGGGAAATCTACAAAATACTTTTAAAGAAAATATATCTTCATTGATAAGAAAATTCTTTTTTGCCTATTTATTTTTCTTTGATCTTAGAAATAGTAAGAAGATCTTTACAAAGGAGTTCAAAAACTTCTACAATGAAAACTACAAAATGAAGAAAAAATAAATTTAAGAAGACATTGGAAGATGGAAAGATTTGTCATAAAGTCACAAAACAATTAGTCTTGTAGATGTTACTGCAAGATTTTTACAGTCACCGAAATCACAGTGACAGTTTTACTGGCATTCTTCCCAGAAATAGAGAAAGCAGTCCTAAAATTTATTTGGAATGACAAAAAGATCTGAATAGCAAAAGCAATCCTGAGTGAAAGGACCAGTGCTTGAAATATCTCAATGCCTAATTCTAATTATATTAAAGGACAATACTAGCAAAAACAGTATGGCACTGTTACTGCATTAGTCAATTTGGGGAAATACTTACTGACTCCTCTTTCCTTTTTTTTTTTTGTCATGATTATTGATTTAAAGAGACTGTGCTTTCTCTTTCATTCCTCTGGAGAGTTTGCCTATTTATTGAGCTGAATATAATTGACCCATTCTTGATCCTCATTGTTTATCCTTCTCATAGAATTTGTGGCTGTCTTTCTTCTACACATCTATGTAGGATTTCTTAGGTATCTTCTTTAAAGGTTGTGGATTTCTTTAGTTTTTGATTATCTTGGAAAGTATTTCATAATAAATTAAAAAAATAAATTAGCTTGATATGCTGATCTTTTTGGTATTTGTATGATCTCAAAGTTTAAAATATAATATTACATGTTTTCCTTGTTTTTAAAAAGGTGTTTGCTGAAAGATTTCGTGATCCTGATGAGTTTGCCACTGAAAATAAGTTAGCATTTTTCTTCCTTGGATTTTTATATTTTATTTTTCTTCTTTGTTTGCTTAGCATTTTAACTGGAGAGAAAGTGTGTATGTGTGTGTGTATGTGTGTGTGTGTGTGTGTGTTCTTTCTTCCTGGTCATGTTTTGTGGTTCAAGATGACTCTTATCAATACGTTTTTCTTAGTTTAAAAAATGTTGCTATTATTTAATTGAGTGAGTCTTCTAACCCTATATATTCAGCTCTTTCTTCTTCTCCATGGATATTAAAGATTTGACTCTTGATCTTGTCCCAGAGTTATTGAAAGTTGATCCCATGCTTATTTATTTATTTGTTTGTTTGTTTATCTTTAATGCTCTTTTGATTTCCTTCTTCTACACATATAGTGCTTTTCATCCAAGTAGATCTTTGTCCAGGAATCAAAATTCACATCACACCTAACTTCCTGGGTCTACACAGAATCTGGGGATGCTGGCTTGCTTAATCCATAGGAGGGCACCAGCCTTTGCAGTTGGTCTGCTCTTTCCAACTTGGAGATTTTCACTTTGCTATTTCCTCTCTACTGTACCAGTGAATAAGCTACCAAGTACAGGGAGAGACCTGGTCTGGCATGTGCTGGCTGCATAATGTATAAATATACATCTTAATTTTTTTGGAGGGGAATGGGTAGTTATTTCCAGCCTATGTATCTGTGAGAATTCTCCTAGGTTTCTTTTCCATTTATTTTTCTTCCAATTTATTGTCAGAATCAATAGCCTATCTACATGTGAACCACTCACATTAGTCCATCACATTATTTGCAGGCAAATATAGTTTTAGTAATACCACTTGGTTACCATTAAAGATATTTTTACATGATTGACAAAGCACATTTTAAGTAACAATGCCATGTAAGTGAGTACACATTTTGTATCTACGCATAGAGTCAGGGAATTGCAGTTTAATATACCTCATATTATAGAACCCATTGATCCTAAATTAACTAATCTTTGCTTGAAGAAATAAAATGCACTCTATATTATGTAAACTATATAAGCGACATAATAACCATACACATAGGAATATGTACTTGATCTTATACACTTGGAATATGAATTACCTTGGAGATGAATTATAACTAAATAAATTCAATTTATTATACCCTACAATATCCAATCAAATAAAAGTAATTCATGTAAAAATCATACATGTATTTGTATATATAAATACTAGAAAATCATGATAAAGCATTACGGATCTTCAACTGTTTCATTAAGTACAAAATTTACCAATTAACATGTTAAAATATAGCTTTTATATACCAATTAACATGTTTAATATAGCTTTAATGGGATAAAACAACACCTTTTGGATATTCCTTCTACCAACAAGAATAATCATCTCTTGAATATAGGATGATTCTGTGACTATTTTAAATATATTGCATTAGTGATGCCATTTCTGGAACTTAATCATATTTTTATTGTGAAAATACTGTACAGAGGGGTTACAATTACATGGGCAAGATAATGAGTACATTTCTTATCAAGCATTGTAGCCTCCTCCTTTGTTTCCCCCTCCCATCCTTTCCCAACCTCCCCTGACCCCCCACCGATTTCTCCTCCCCCCCTCCACCAAAGTTGTAAAGTTCGTTTTGAACATAACGACTTGTACATCTCATTGTTGCAATGGGTCTACCTGTATCCCTATTTAAACGATTTGTTTTCTTCTAAATCTTTTCATGAAAAAAAGTTTATTTTCTTTGAACATGAAGATGAAGTCTACCTAGCTACATGGAAGAGCAAAATGAAAATAGAATGAAATTCTCATTAATCCCTAGTGTTTTCATCCCTCCTGGTCTATGTTTTAGACATATGAATAGATAAGCATTGAAATAACTTTAGCTCCAGCCATTATGTGACTGCAAACATATGGTAGACCCCAAGTAGAGATCACCCAGCTGATCCAAGCAGTTCTCAGAAAAGAATGAGGAATAATAAATTATGTGTTGGGTTGGTTTGTTATATACATAGAGACTACTAATGAAACAATGTTACATTCATAGGAACAAATTTCTACAATTTTGAGAAAACCTGAAGGGTGAAATATTTAACTTAATTGAATTGAACATATTGAATTTTTTACTTTCTTCTGCTCTGTCTCTATGCATCAACTCACACAAAAAGAAAAGGTTCATCTCATGATTAACAATACAAGCGAGGATATTCAATGTGAGTGCAAATGTTAAATGGAGAGTTATGCTTTATCATCCCATGTATTTAGATGTATTTGATTCTTGATTTTAGAGTAGTTTGTTTTCCTATAGTCTTGATGTGTGATGTAACCAGAAACCTGAACACTGGTATTAAGATCTCCTTTTTCTCCTCCAGGAAGTTCTTGCCTTTGAGCAGGATTCAGTAGAAGACTGCAATATTTGAAGCAGTCATCTAGCAGTTGTTTAACATGGTTGACTGTGCCCTGCAGTCTTATACAGAAGTATATAGAGCAGACTGTCAATTATTTCCTCACTCAAGGCTATGGACTAACAATATGCTTGAGTGAGGAAAAGGTTACATATCAGCTGCAACTCCCCAGGGATTCCAAACCTGCCATTAATGGTAGGAAGCTAAGAGTTTTAACACAGTTGGCTTTCTTGGTTGTGAGTTCCCAATGCTGCCAACTTATGCCAGTATATAAAGGATTTATGTTAAGATACACCAAGGCATCAGTTAGAAGATGAACAATTAAGGCATAACTGTAGCATGTCATCAGATTATAATTCAAACTCCAAGGTCTATGGGTTGTCAGGCTTCATGACTTTGAGATCTGTATCTTGCTGGCAGTGAAAACAATCTGAAAACCCCACAGATATTGTTTCTTCTGAAATAAAGTTGTAGCACAAACTACTTTTTATGTTGGTCCTGAAATATAGCCATTTTTGTAATGTTTCAGCTACAGAAATACAAAAATAAAATGCCTTTTTTATATTTCTCATAGCCTTAAGTGATAGTTTATTTATTTATTATTAATGTAAAGGTGATGCACAGAGGGGATTATGGTTATACAAGTCAGATATAGAGTTCATTTCTTTTGGAACAATGTCACCCCTTCCTTAGTTCTCTCCCAGTTTTTCTGTCCTACAAGTTGTATAGTTTATTTTCAATGTAGTGTCTAGTGAGTATCACTACCACATATTTGAACTTCTAATGTCTATTTATACATAATTTGGGCCAGACATGCTTAAACAGGTATAAAATCTGTTACTTTTTTTCTTGGAAGCAGAAAGCTGGTCTTACAAATTTCAAGGTTAAAATTAGTTTTTGACCCAAGACATACTAACATAGCCTCCAATATAAGTCTATTTCTCCAAAGATCATCTGTTTATTTATTCAGATAAGGTCTCTTCTTCATTGCAACTGCTATGGCCTCTAACAGTCTATTGGAGTGACCATCTCAGTCCACTCATGGTATGAGAAACTTCAGTCTTGGCATTCACATGTTTGCTTTAAACCCTTTTGTGATCAATGGGGAAAGATTCAGTTTTCTCCTGCACACATCTCTCCAGATGTAGAGATAGATCTGAGAAATAACAAACAGAGGTACTTTTACTTTCAGATCTGACAAAGTATTTATCATTTCTCTGATGTAAGGTACAACTCAGTGGACCAAGTCTGGATGTTGAACAATATCCTAAACCTTCACTTCTCCATTCTTTTTCTCTCTTTGTCCTTTTACTCACTATACTCAAAGTGTTAACTAATATCCATTGTTTAATCTCCATAAACAATCTCTTACTCAGTCTATTTCCTAGTGAAATTCTAAAAACATAGGGAAAACTAGAGTTGATGAGTGGAAATAAATTAATTCAACGTCTTTTATGAGAAAATATTTTAAGTGCCTTCAAGTGGGCCCAAAATATTGACTTTATAGGTTCAATAGTGTATAATTCTCCATGGCATCATTATGTACTTTATTCTCTTTTTTTTTTTTTTTTGGTCCGGTTGTGGGGCCTGAACTCTGGGCCTGGGCGCTGTCCCTCAGCTCTTCAGCTCAAGGCTAGCGCTTGTACTTTATTCTCTAATGTTACCTTCTAATAAGTTTCAGTGTGATAGTTTTGGTTTCATTGACTGACCTTGAAGTAGTGAAAATGTGGCACTTTAAGTCACATTGGGTGTCAGCTCTCTTTTGTCTTTAAACACTAGATACTTGCTGGTTGATTGTGTCTCCACCTATGCATAAAAGTTATTTCATAGTCACTCAGGTCCTCTAGGATATTATTGAGTGTATGTACTGGTCAAATTACAGAAAATGAAGGATAAACTTTACTTATGAGTGGTTGCTGTGATTGAGGTTAAATGGTTATAGTTTTAACACACAGTCTCCTCACACATGAGGAGACTGAAATATGTTGTTTGGGGGAAGAAAGATCAAAGGGGAAGGGACAGACAAATGAAGAAAGTGTGTGAATACAGTCATAATATTGATGGTACATATAAGAAAGTAAACCTAGACCAACCCAGATGCCCCTCAGTAGATGAATGGATCAAGAAAATGTGGTATATATACACAATGAAATTCTATGCCTCCATCAGAAAGAATGACATTACCCCATTTGTTAGGAAATGGAAAGGTTTGGAAAAAATTATATTAAGTGAAGTAAGCCAAGCCCAAAGAAACATAGGTCCCATGGTTTCCCTTGTTTGCAATATCTAGTATACGTATGAGTCAAGCAGAAAAGGTCAGATAAGTTGATGTTAGGGAAATGAGCCCTAAGATATGTATTCAAATATTTTTTTTCTTTCATGTGATTTTTTCTAACACATTTATATGATTATTTCTTTGTTGCTTTGTATGTCCCTCCCCCACAGTATAACCCCTGCTTTCCCTGTATTTGATGTTGGTATAATTTGTGGAGGGGAAGGGGAAAAACAAATCGTTTAAATAGGGATACAGGTGGACCCATTGCAACAATGAGATGTACAAGTCATTATGTGGAAAACGAACTTTACAACTTTGATGGGGGGGTCGGGGATTATTGGGGGGAGGATGGGAAGGGATGGGAAGGGGAAACAAAGGAGGAGGCTACAATGCTTGATAAGAAATGTACTCATTATCTTGCCCATGTAATTGTAACCCCTCTGTACAGTATTTTCACAATAAAAGAAAAAAAAAGAAAATAAAAGAAAATAAACCTAGATAACTTGAAAGAGTGAGGTTGGGAAAGATGAGGGAGAATGACAGTTGGGGTGACAGATCAAGGTATAATGTACTAAATTGAGTACAGTGAACTGAAAATCCTCTGTATAAGTACTTAAGGATCACATACTGGAAATGGAAATTATATTTCCAATTCTAGAAATAGGAAACAATACAAGTCATAGAAAAGGGGATGAGAGGCTAACCACTGCTGCAGGAAAATGTGTTTCTGGACTCTTATCAAGATTACTTTGTTTTCAGAGCTGATAAATAGTATTTACCGGTAGAATATGAGACTGCTGTGTCAGTATATTTTTGTTATTTCCATGTTTTACTTCCTGTATTTCTTCCCAATTGTGATTCGTTTACTTCACAAGATTCAGGAAGAATCCCATAATCCTGCTAAATTACTTTTTACAAACATGCAACGTAGGGCCTTATAATGACATGACTATACCTTTGTCAGGTCTTTAGGAGACATTTTACTTAAAATGTTAAAATAATCTATGAAAGCACTCTATCAGATGATGTGAGAAGCACTCATCTGGCCAAAATAACTACAAGGCTCTGGAGCTTTTACATTTGATCTAACCACTGTCAATGCTGTGGTGTCAGATCACCCAGTAGCACATGTGTGACCTGGGGTTTGCTGTCTTCTCGAAAAGCAGGCACCATTTCGCTATGTCCAGTCCTTTTCTCCATCTGCTTGCTGACCCATTTGACTGTTTTAACATCCACCTCAGTGGAAGACTCATACCTGCTTGGCCAGCAGAAAGTAACACAATGACAGCAGTTACTGTGGAACTGAAGGGCGGGGAGAGTAAACCTTGGAAATCCTGTCTTTTTCTGGACAGCTAAAATTAAGACAGAGGACAGCTCCAGGAAAAGTCGTGCCCTGGAATTTTCAATCAGTGTGCATTGGCTTAGAGAGTGGGTGAATAAATGGGCAATCTATTTCAGGGCAGTTCCCCTTCTGGAAGAAGGGGCAATTTGTTTTAGGGTCACATGCTGGGTAACATTCTGCATAAGAATCTCTTGCACATACCATTCACCAGAGAATCTGGTGACGACTTTCTCACGAAGGTTAGTCTGTAATGAATCTAAGACTGTCAACACACTTATCAAGATTGTGTTCATCTCAGTAGTCACAGAAAGTATATTTGGGGTGGTAATTGCTTCCTTTGAGAGTATACAAACTTACTCACAGGCTGATTTTCATCTGAATTTCTTCCAGCATTCCAGACATGACATTTAACTAGTATAATTTCTTTTCAAATAATCATGTAGACAAGGCCAAAATGCTTGCTTACCAAATCATCATCTAAAGCAAAATAAAAGAAATTTCAAGTAGTAAAACATTTAGTTTTAAACCCATCTCTCCTTAAAAAATGGTCCTCTTCCTTACAGACTAAATGCAAATAAATAAAATTTTCTCATTGAAATGGAGTCATCATGTATAATTAACTTGGTCTCAGCAGATGCTGATATATTAATATCATCTTAATGCATTAAAAAGTCATTTGGGGAGTATCCCTGATATAAATAAAATGCATGGTTAATTTTTTAAAGTACATTAGCTGATAGTCATGTAAAATAGCTGATGAATGTGTATAAGGTGAAATTGCATTAGAGCGTCTGGCCATTTCCCCAAACTTTCCTGTGGTTGATAGAAATGATTTTCAGGCTTTTAATTTATTGGAAACCCAAATTCATAATGAAGGTGTAGTATACACAAACTTCTGTATCGCACACTCCTAAGTCTTCACACAAGAACACTTGTGATGAGACAATGTCATACTCCCTGAGAGATGTCATCAAGTCTCTACCCATGTATCATCCAGTAATTTTGTTGGGGGTTTTTTAGTGAGTGTATGTAACTCAAGAAATTTTGTCTGATGTATTTTGGAGAGCACAGCTTTGCCTAGTTGATCAGACAATGCTTCCATGGCTTGCTGAGATTGAAATGCTCACTCTGTTAAAACAAAAACTTTCCAAATTTTAAAATAGTTTTGGCCCCCAAAATAAGTTTCTTCATGGATATTCCAAGACCATTGCAACAATATGGTGTTGATCTAAGGTCTCAAAGACATCTTGGAGAAAATTCACACTTTGAGACAGTGACTACTCTGCTCAATAATAGCAATCTCTCTAATCTCAGTTACATCAATAATGAAGAACTTACTGTGGATGCTTCCACAAGGATTTGAAGACAAATCTTTAGAAAGTATTGATAATTTCAGGCTAACCTGAGCCATCCTTATAAGATATGACAATTCACAGACTGAACAATGCTTCTGATACAGATTTGTGGACCATAAATAATAAAGTACTATGCTAAGAGGCTTCATATAAAATTACTTCAGGATAAAAACATGAGAGAGCAGAAATTGAGGAAGAAAAGAAATCATAGATTTTGGCATACAAATAGAAAAATTAGAATATGAAGAGCGTATAAAACTTTATATTTTTTAAAAATGTGTTATTTTATCAACATATGATTTATACATTTTATTTTATGTTTTCTTAACTACCATTTAACTAGTGTTTCCCTTCTATATTAATATATATTAATAGGCTTCAGATATTCTGGGACAAATATTACAAGATTTTATATACCTTGTTAAGTTCAACTGGTAATTTATTCAATAATTAAATTTCTAGAAACATTCATTGCTAAGAACAGTGATAGGCAAGTTTTGACTGTAATGCTGTGTAAATTATTAATGTGTATCTTCAGAAAACAAGTTTAATGGTCTATTATGAGTCTTAGTTGAATGAAAAGACAGAAACAGTCACATAAATTGTCTTCTAACACTTCACAGACAATTGCACAAATTATCCAAAAGCACCCATGACATGAACTCCACTCTATAGATAAGATGAAATTCTTAATAAGGCCCATTGCTTGCAGGGCCATATCTAAATTATTTTAAATAGAAAACTTTAACACATGCACTCAATTAGAGTCCAGTTTTAATCAATTGCAACCTGGCCTAGGTAATGTCACCTTTTAAAGAAGCAAAAGCTCCCTTCAATGATAGGACTTGACAGAAATTGTATACAGAGGATTAAGCTATAATTCTAGAATGCTGAAAGTCCCTCTGAAGACATTTTTCATGGTAAAAGTACCTATGCAGCATATAAATGTGAAGAAAAATACTAGGAAAACTGTTCTCTATTAACATTGACCACTGGAAAAAAGTTATTATTAACTTTGTAAATTTCATTTTAAGGTTCAAAATGCATGATTATGACAAATTATTGCACACAGATATTTTAGTAGATTTATTCCTGATCAGGAAGACTAATTGTTTATAATTGGTAGAGGTTCAAGATAAAAAATTAATATTTCATGGAATTTTAAGAGATTGAATTATAGTTCTGAATTAATTTGTACAGAAAATCATGTGTAGATAGTAATATGAGTAAGATTATATCCATCTGAATTAATTTTTATAATTATAATAAAACTTAGTCAAAGATATTTGCCAGATGTTGAAAAATCCATATTTTACATTATAAAGTCAATTAATTCAACTAATCACTTCAAAATATGTAAAAAACCCTCTTCCTCAAAATAAGATCTTTCTATATGCACAACATTATGTTGAACAATTAAGGATATACATCAGTTTTTTGGGACTATAATGTTGGATACTTTAATAATTTAATGTCCTTTTTTTAAAACCAGATTCTCATTTGCAATAAATGCATTATTATAAAATGTTGTAAATATATTCTACAATTATTAAAATACCTGTGATTTCAAAATAGGAGTAAATTTTATTGTCCAGGGGAATTTTATTCGTAGTATTTATGTATAGGTGAAGCTCAAATAAAATTGACACCAACAATGGAAAACTGGGAAATTGATTTATAAAAGCAAGATAAAACAAAAATATTATCAATGTGAATTGGGAGGAGAGTGAGAATTGAAAGAGCTTAATGGTCAGAGTATAATAGTAGCTGGACATGTTTACAAAAATAGATACAAAAATGTTTACAAAAAATAGATAATACAAAGTGGATATGAATGCCATTAATTGTGATAAATTATATATTATACACCATTGCTAAACTGGAGTCTAGCTTTTATCCTTCAAAAATTTCTGTAGTAAAAAAATAAATTACAGCTTGAAGTGTCAAGGGCTCTAAAAAAACAGAATTAAGCACCAACTTTCAAGTGTTCTCCCTCTTCTTCTGTGACATAAAATGGCCAATAGGTATATGAGGAAAAGCTCAAGATAACTAAGCATCTAGGAAATGTAAATTAAAACCATAGTACAATATTGCATTACATCTGTTAGGATAGTTATTACTGCAATTAAATGCTAGTGTGAATGTGAAAGCAGGAAATCCTTGTACTCGCTAGGTGAAAATGTAAGTTGATATAGCAAATATGGAATTGAGTATGAAGGTTTGAAAAAAACTTAAAAACAGAATTACCACAAAACACAGCAATCTTTTTAATTGTGAAAATACCATACAGAGGAGTTACAATTACATGGGCAAGATAATGAGTACATTTCTTATCAAGCATTGTTGCCTCCTCCTTTGCTTCCCCTTCCTATCCCTACCCCCGCCCCCTGCCAAAGTTGTAAAGTTCGTTTTTTGACATAACGATTTGTACATCTCATTGTTGCACTGGGTCCACTTGTATCCCTATTTAAATGATTTGTTTTTTCCCTTCCCCTCCACAAATTATACCAACATCAAATACAGTGAAAGCAGGGGTTATACAGTGGGGGAGGGACATACAAAGCAACAAAGAAATATAAATATGTTAGAAACAATTTCATGAAAGCAAAAGCATTTGAATCCTTATCTTGGGGTTCATTTCACCTAATATCAACTTATCTGACCTTTTCTGCTTGTCTCAGACATATACTAATTATTGCAAATAAGGGAAACCATGGGACCTATGTTTCTTTGGGCCTGGCTTACTTCACTTAATATAATTTTTTCTAAGTCCTTCCATTTCCTAACAAATGGGGCAATGTTATTCTTTCTGATGAAGGCATAGAATTCCATTGTGTATATATACCACATTTTCTTGATCCATTCATCTACTGAGGGGCATCTGGGTGGGTTCCATATCTTAGCTATGGTAAAAAATGCTGCGATAAACAGAGTTGTGCTGGTAGTCTTGTTTGTGATCATTTGGGTAAATGCCCCAAACTGAGATTGCTGGGTCATAGGGGAGCTCTAAACACAGCAATCTTGTTACTGGGCATAGTCTGAAAGCTAAAGGAAATCACCACCCAAAAAGGTATCTGTAATGCCATGTTTATTCCAACATTATTCATAATAGCCAAAAAATAGCAATAACTTAATTTTCCATCCATGGAAGACTGGATAAAGAAGCTGTGTGTATGCCTATATTTATAGCAAAAAAAGGTTACATAATTCGCCACAATATGAATTGGAACTAAAAGATTGTATGCTTAATACAATGAGCCAGCTCCACATAGTGGAAACTATTGTATAATCTAAAAATCATATACCAAAAACTTAAATATATAGAAATAGAGAATGAAGCAGAGAGTGTGCAGAAAGAAAGACAGCAATATAAAATCATACATATATTCATAATTTTTGCTAAATGAAGCAATTATAGCTACTTATATCACAGGAAAAAATTATAGAAAAAGATAGATGTTATTTCCTTTCTTCTATAATCACCATTTTACATGTATGTAACTTAAGTTTTTAAAATATGTACACACTGTTCAAAAAGAAATTTACTCATTACCTGAATTATATAATTGCAACCCCTCTGTACATCATGTTTACAACAAAAATATTAAGAAAATAAAATATATACAGAAAGTATATTTACATTTAAATGAATATGAAAATCAAATTACTTTAATATTTGTGTTTTCCTTTGTTCAGTTATAAAAAGAAGTAAACAATTTAAATTCTGTGTACTTTAAATTAAATATTGGTTTTTATTATCTATCATCTATGTGTTTATTATCTAATCAAGAATAAATCATGTTTGTCATGGAACTTTTTTTAAGAAGACTACATTGATTCACATTGTATAAAAAGCAGCGTATATTTATCCTTTTTAGAATAAATGTAATATAGCGTTATTTATGTGATAATTATGTTAGTAATGAGAAGCTAAATCCTGAACCTGTGTGGTCTAAAGGTTCTTTGGGGGGGGGCAATTTTTACTACAGTTTTCTGTTCAGTTATAGGACCTTGGTGAAGGACAATTCCTTCCTACCCCCCTCTCCCTCAGTCCTGGGGCTTGAATTCTGAGCCTGGGAGCTATCCTTGACTTTCTCTTGCTCCAGGCTAGTGTTCTACCACTTTAGCCACAGCACCACTTCTGGGATTGTTTTTGTTTTGGGGGTTTCTTTTTAGTAGTTTTTTTTGGAGATAAGGGTCTCACAGACTTCCAGGCACCTGGGCTGTCTTCGAACTGTCATCCTCAGATATCAGCCTTCTGAATAAACAGGATGACAGGCATGAGCCACCAGGACCCTAATGAACTTTTCATATAATATCAAGTAAACCATTTTTGAAATGTACCCAAACTTCTTTCTCTTTAGGAAATTTATGCCAATATACTCTCATTCTGAATGCAATTTTACAAAAATTTTTTCCTTTGTAGATATCTGTCTAAACCAAATAACCTTCTAGATTGATCCAGAGCATTAGAAAATACAAAAGGATATCATGAAATTTAACAGGGTTTGATTCCATATTTCTTTAAATTCAAATTATGACCCATATTGAACCTGAAAACCAGCAGTTTTTTTAATCCCAGGTTTCACTTTATTGAACACTCCTATGAACTAGCTTCAGAAGTCTTTGAACATGAAGCAGGTGCAGGGATTGCTTAAAGACTGAGATAGAGTCTCGGATCAAGTGTTTTTCAAGCTAAAACCAAAAGGACAAATTGCATTTCTATGGCAATTAAAGTCTTCCACATGTGGAAAGGAACCATAATGAGTTGTCATTCGAACACATTGTGAATTTCTGTAATCAGGGACTTTCTTTGTGATGAAACCCTGCCTTTTGATTTTGAATAGAAGATAGAATATCAGTTCATATGCCAACAATAGGTCTCCAAAGCTATATGTTCCTGAAAAGCCAATTTCAATTGTGAGTACTATGTAACACATTTGAGTTAGTCTGAGAAAGAGAATAATGAAAAACTCAAGAATTCAACTCTAACAGAGGATTGAAGCAATCATATACCTACACAACCACCAGCACTCTACTTTTGAAAATGACTTCTGTTTGGCTGAGAGCCCCTTCCTGTACTTTTCTCTCCAGAGATCTTCATAACATTATATATTCCTGTAAATCTTCCAGTAAACGTTCACTTCCAAGAACCACACAGAGCTGTATTTGCAGTTGTGTGAGATTCCCTTTTGTAATGCACTTTGATGTCTACAATTTGGAGCTCAGGGCAGTTAGAATATCACCCATCAGATTTCCTGGAAGCACAGAGAATGTTCTGTGGGGTTAAAGTCTATAACTATGACCATGACTGCTGTCAATAATCCTACACCTGGGCAGACTTAAATTGAATGTTAGCCATCCTGTGCACATGTTTAGCTCTGGAAAGGAAGTTAATTTTTTTTTCCTCTCCCACATGGAAAATGTAGGCAGAGACACTGGGTGGAATGGTATCTATTGAAACAAATGCCTGGTGTGTTGATGGAATTTAAAATTGGGCTTCCTCTTTTCTCCAGTTTTTGCTTTAGAGATGTGTAATGTGGGAGGCAGGTGTCTTGTAAATAAAAAATGTGACTCAGCTGTAAAACATGGAATGGTGGAAATAAAGAGCTTCACTGTTCATTTTTTAAAATGAAGAAGAACAGGAGTCTGTGTAACATAAGCAGTTTTGGCAGCTACCAGAAATTGGCCTTTGTGCAGCCAATCCAAATATCATGATACATCTTTGGTTAAAGTGTTCACTAAATTTTTATGAAAGGGTTGGAATAATTTCACTAGATAAATTATAATTGCCAGTTTTAGTAGCCATTTTGCTTTTATTTACTAAGACTTCCTTAGCAATAACATTTTTAAAGCAGTATAAATAAGAGAAGATAAATATCTCCCAGAGACCCTTTGGTAAATAAGGCATATTTGTCATGTGACAAATTTACACAATATCTGACCCATTTTATCTTACTTAAAATGTAGAAATGTAAGTCAAGTGCTCTAGACTTATGCCTGTAATCCTACTTAGTGAGGAGGCTGAAATCTGAGGATCATGGTTCAAAGCAAGCCTGGTCAGGAGTCCATAATGCCAATTAAATACTAAAAAAGCCAGAGTGGAAGTATAGCTCAAGTGATAGAGAACTGGCCTTGAGCAGAAAAATTCAGAGACGGTGCCGAGGCCCAGCACACACACACACACACACACACACACACACACACACACACACACACACACACACACACACACACACACACACACACACACACACACACACACACACACACACACACACACACAAATGTAGTAATATATCTTCTACCAAACAATTTGAAAAACTTATTTTATTTCCTATGTTTTCTTAAACTACATTATTTGAGAGAGAAAAAGCTAAGGCAGCCAACCACTGTAGGAATTGACTTTATACTACTATAGCATAACAGATCTGAATACACTATTTTCAGTAGGTATTAGAGTTTCTTTACTTTAGTTTTTCTATCAGAATCATACACTAAAATCCGATATTCTCCTTTCAAATAAAGCAAATTCCCTGTTGTCATGAAAAAAAATTGTTCATAGCCACCTTGAATTTAAAGAGGAAAACTCCAACAGCAGTCAACAAATAAGAAACACACAGGTTTCTTAAAAATTCTCTCTTGGGCATTGTCCAAGAGACTCTAGGGACCTGGGGAAATAGAGTATTTTAAGAGAAACAAAAGCATACTTCAAAGAAAGAGGTATTGGATTTCTTCTTCAATGTTTTTATGTCTAGGCTCTGTTGAACTAGGGTGTAGGGATTTTAACAACCTATATCTTCTTTTCATGGTAGATCTTGGTTGCACAGCCATAAAATAAAAATTACAGAAATATTGGGTATTCTATTTGATTCTTTAAAAAATAACACCATGACAAAAATAAAAGTTGAAGGTTGACAGGGTAAATTGTTGGGTAGAAATTAAATTCCTTGTAGAAAGCACATCAGATATAATATACAGCTAAAGATAAACATGTTCTATGGATGGTGTGCTTTATATTTTGTATTGACAAGTTTCTCATACAGATATAGATATTTTAAGTCTGTACTAAATATGCAAGTATGCTGTAGTATACTACAAAGGAAAATTAGGGGAATTTTAATGCGAATAAGTGTAAATTCAAGTGGTAGGGTTAGTGGAGAGAAATCACTTTGTTCAAAAAAAAAACTAGGTATGTTACTGTATCAATAATAGAACCAGAAAGTATGAGAATAGAGATGTGCAGAAGTATTATGCAAGGTTACACAAGCAGTATATTCACTGTAAGAATTTTCTTACAGAAAATCTTGAGTATAGTTATATATGAGTGTTAAATATTTTAGCATTATTTTTCATTTCAGTGTATTTTCATGAATGAAATATTAAGATATGGCCTGCCCATCTTTATTTATCATATTTATCATATGATTCTTTGATTCCTTCAAAGAATTGAATACCCTCTGCCCTGAAAATAACAGTTATATACAACTTAAAAAATCCTGTAACTGAAGTGCAAAGTGGATTTTGAAATATATTATAATCCTGGGAACAAAGCTTTTTTTTGCAGCTACTAGCATTCAGTAAGACAAAATAAGATTTCAGGTTTCAAGGGACCAGTCTGGATGACTTAAAGTGTGAGTTTATAACATGTACTACAGAATAATTCTCTTAAGAACTCCTTTCCTTTCAGATTGACATAGTAAAACTGATTTGTAGGGATTGGGCATCAGAGTCATTACCATACAACAGAGACATTGTTACTGCTCTCTTTCAGCCTTAAATGTCTGGATGTGAGTTTCATAGAACTTTGAGCCTTAGGCTTTCCAAGATTGTGCAGTGGAGACTATAGAGTCATGAAAGCTTCATATACAATCATGAACCTGATTACTGCATGAGGTGTGCTGAAGAAGTGTTTTTGAGGGAAGTATGGAAGACTCTTGGATTGTACAGGTAAAACAACAGTGGCTCTGAGCCTCTAGCTTACATTAATATATGTGAATCTATCAACAGGTAGAAGATTGGGTAGACCCAAAGAATAATATTATGAGATCAAAAGCTTTGATGGTATCCTGAGCATGAATAGAAGATATGATAGATACAGTGGCTACTAGAAAATACTCAAACAAGACCAGAAAAGTTAATAGGATGGAAGATAGTTGCTACGGAAACTTAGGTCATGTCGGAAAGAAAATTAGGGAGTTGTGCTCTAATTGAAATAAAATAAATAAAATAATAAAGTAAAATAAATAAAATAATAAACAGATCAACAGAAGAATTTTATCATTTGAATTTTTTTCTTTTGCTTCCTACTTGAAACTAGGACTTAGGAGTTAAATTTCTATTTCTAAGTTGGTTTTCATTTTAAGCAAATGAAAATTGTTTGACATTCCCATTTTATTATTTATTTACTGATTTTCTGTTGTTGACATTTAGATTACTTTTTATTATAAGTAATTAACTTTTAATATTTTGTGTATCAGTATGTGCCACTGATGTTTATAATTATAATTTTTATTACATCAAAAGACTATATATTATATACTTTAATTTTTCCTTCAGAACAAACTTTCAATTTGTTCTTTAATTAGTGGTATCTAAGATTTTCTGTTACTTCTAGCTTAACCATGGAAAGTAACAGTTAAAATTATCTGACCATTTGAAAGGCCAAGGTACTACAATTTTAATTCTATTTATTTACTTGATTTGATTGCTAGACTATGACAAAGACCCCCAAATACTTGGACATTTCCCACAGTTTCTTGAAGTAAATGAAACAATTAAACATTTCCTTTGTTGTGTTCATGTGCCTGTCTGATTTCCAAATATGTAAAGGAAAACTTGTGTTCAGAAATGGAATTAAAACTGTCTCAAAGCTATGTGAAGAGACCGCTAAGATTTGCCAGGATCTTAATTTAGTATCTTAAAGTTGAGTTGCTTGAGTGAATTCAGGAAGAAGCTTTAGAATGAGGTGGCTATCTTGCATGAATCTTCTGAAAAATTGTGTTTCCATATTTCTCTTTCACTTTATTTTTTGATAAATAATGAAGCTGGTTACTCCATTTCCTAATGGCTATTTTGAGTTAAAAGGAAAAATCTTCATCTCATGGATTTAAAACCCTGTTGGAATCAAAGTGTCTATCTGTTAGGTGTTTTCCTTGAAAGCATTTTCCAGTTTATGTTCTCAGGAGAAATTCACAAAAAATAAATGGCTATGTCTTCCAACTTCAGACATTATAATGTGCAATGCAATAAGGTAATCTTTTTTGTTAGTATCCTATAAATTTGGATTTCATTGAATAAGTGTGTTTAAATTTTCATTTAATTATTTTTATTTTTATAGTTCTTCATTGATTTAAAAAGTTTATAATACATTTTCCAACATTTCACAGCTTAAAACAACCAACATTTATTAACTCAGAAAGTTCCTGTGCCTTAGGTTATTTGAATGTTTTTGATATGAACCTCCTAAGAGGTAGAGTTTGGATGTTGTCTGGGAAAGTTGTCTACTGAAGTTTTGTTGATTGTGACTGGTTGGTCTACTTTAAACATGGCTTCCTTGTATGACTGTTGGTAGAGATAATTAATGTCTTTTGTCATTATTTGTGGGGAAGGGAAGGGATAGTGGGAGAAGAACAAGGGAGGGGGTAATTGCTCAACCAAAAAATGTATTCATTGCCTTACTCATCTGACTGTAACCCGTCCGTACAGCATCTTTACAATAAAACAAAATTAAAAATAAAAAGCTCTAGTTCCTTTCAACATAGACTTCTCCATTGGATTGCTTAAGTGTCCTCACAATATCAAAGTTGATTTGTCCCACAGAAAGTAAGAAAGTAAGATACAGGCTTAAAATCTTTTATCACCTAGCTTCAGATACTATTCTGCATCATCTCCAGATATTCATTTGTAACTTAAGTTAGTCCTTATCATTGTGAACAAATAAATCCTAAAAGCTTTAGATACTAAAATAACCCCAAAGATTTTCATATTAACTTTTTCCCACATGGATACTACTATCACAGTTTGTCTTATTTTGTGATACCCTACACCTAGCTTTCATCCAATTCACCTTCTTATCTCCACATGTTTTATTGCACTTTACCATGTTCTACCTCTGACAAGATTCTTTCTTATTAGACTGTGAAACCTAAGTCAGACTTGCCCTATGTGTTTACTCTCCTCACCAATGTGGAGATCAACAACCCATTTGGGACCACTTTACCAACTCTTTCCTACTTCACAAGGAAACACTTACTTCCTTTGTTCAGTTCCCCAATAGGAGAAAGGGCAATCTACAACTTATGGGTGGAGATAGGAGAGAAGGACTGGGAAAGAATCAGGGAATGGAAAACACTCTTGAAAGGAAATATA
Source organism: Dipodomys merriami (assembly GCF_024711535.1). Lineage (NCBI taxonomy): Eukaryota > Metazoa > Chordata > Mammalia > Rodentia > Heteromyidae > Dipodomys > Dipodomys merriami. The sequence goes on along the minus strand of NW_027203381.1, from coordinate 97,770,061 downwards.
CTCATTACCTGACTCATGAAATTGTAATCTCTTTGGACATCACCTCTATAAATAATAAAATAAATGGATTTTAAAAAATAAGCCAGATGTGGTAGAATGTATTTGTAACCTCAAGAGGTAGAGGTCAGTGGATCTTGGTCCAAGTCCAACTCCATGAAAACACAAGACCGTTTCTTAGGAAAAAATTAAAAGGCAAAATACTGAAAGCTTTGCCTAAATGGAAGAATGTTTGTCTATCAAGAAGGAGCTCTGAGTTCAGTCCCCAGTACCACAAAACAAAACGCAACATAAAACAAAACAAAACCAAAAAGAAAATAGGAAGATTTTTATGATTGGAAAAATTCTGACTCACACTGAGGTATACATGGAAAGAAGAAAGAATATTCAATCTAGCATTCATTTATTTTCTCATTTGTACCAGTAAATTTGAAGTAATTCAATGAAAACATCATTAATATTTTAATACTAATATAGTTTTAAGTATTAATTGTAAGATGTAACTTATAGAAGCAAATGTTACCATTAACCTAGTTAGTCTTAAAGCATAGAAAGAGGAGGGTTGCCTTTTTAAAAGTCTGTTTCAAAGCTATTTACAAATCTAATGCCATAGAACATTAGACAGAATGGATTAATGGTATCAGCTGAATAGCAGAGAAGCCAGAAATATATGGATCCAATTAAAAATGAAGTTCAAACATTAAAATGTTCCAGATTGAAGAATGTCTTTCAAAATGTTTTTTTTTAATGGTAACAATCACAGACACAATCTATAAAATTGCTTCCATTAAAATTAAGAGTTTTTGAATGTGGGCAGTAGTTCAATGGTGAAACACTTATCTAACATTTGCAAGGTTCTGTGTTTGGAACCAGACCCAGAAAAACAAAACAAAACAAAAATTGTTTTCCCATTATAATAGTAGAAAGACAAGCTATACTAGTACAAAATATGTGAAATGTAAGTATCTGACAAAAATCATATGACAATATATAAATCGCTGAGAAGAAAAATAGCAAATATATTAACTTTTATTACTTGCAAGAGACATTTTCAAGCCCTTGACCTTAGACAGCCTGAAATTAGAGACAGTATTGTGCTCTATGTACTTTTAAAATACTTATGATGAACCTAACTCCACATATTAGTCATAAGCAGAAATTAAAAATTATTACTGATTGAATAATCATAACAGGGAACTAAAATAAAATCACAACTCATTCTCTCAGTCATTCTTATGCAAAGTAATGATTTACTTTAATAAAATCTGTGATATTTTAACAGTAACTTGATAACAGAGATAACTAGTGATTAATGATTAGGTTATATATGTGTCATTGCTAGACTGGACAAAAATGGCAATTTCTATCACAGCCAAAAAGAAGAGAATGAAATGAAAATTAAACATTCTAATCAGAGCAATATAGAAGTGAAAAGTGATGAATTGCTCATTTTTGAATATTTTATTATTTTTAGACTATTATGATTGGAAATTAGTAACTGAAATCACTAGAGAAAATGCATGAGCAAGGCATAGGCAAACAGAATAAACACATGGGAAATGTTTATTAGGGTGGCCCCCATATATACTCTGACTCCTTGTTCATGTATTATGTAATCTGGTTTCCTGGAGTTTTGGTGAAAACCGTTACAAACGTCAGTCCAGTTTTACTAGGATTATTCCTGCAGTGGTTGCAACTTGGGAAGATTCTGATATGAGGCCAACTCAAGCAAGAAGCTCGAGTAAGCCCATCTCAACCAAACATAGAAAGAAAGAAAGAAAGAAAGAAAGAAAGAAAGAAAGAAAGAAAGAAAGAAAGAAAGAAAGAAAGAAAGAAAGAAAGAAAAAAAGAAAGAAAGAAAGAAAGAAAGAAAGCTGCATGTAGTTACACATATCTCACATATTTGTGATTTTAGTTGTACAGAAAGTATGATAGATCAGATTCTAGGCAAGCCAGGGTATAAATATGAGAATCTATTACAACAAAACAACCAACAGTGGAAGTAAAAAGGCTAGGAATGTGACCCAAGTGGTAACAACCTTACTACCAATCTAGCAAAAGAGCATGTTTTTAAATTTTTTGTTTTTGTTTTTTTACTCTAATGACATAAAAAATTCTGGCAATTGTGACAGAATGACACTTTTAAGATTATGATGTATTATAGCAAGAGTTTTGTCTAACAAAATTATTTTGGAAACATATTGATGATGTAGGTTACTATTTTGAGGGAATCCTCAGACATAGAATAGTTTTGAACCTCTAAGAGATGGATAGAAATCAAGTCTATCTTTCTGCTGATAGAAATTAAGAGGTCCAGGCCATCAATCCTAACAACAAAATAAAGTTGACTAATAGATTGAGATCATATGAATTCTTTACAATTCAGTGTCTAAGTGAAACTTTACTGTACACAGTCTTGTGAGACTCAAAAGGTAAAGACCCTACTAAGCCCTTTCTAAATTTCTGACTTACTCACTGAGATGATAATTAAGTTTATGAAAAGTTGTTTTATAATAACAGGTAATTAACCAACAGGTAGTTCATAAAAATGGGAAGATGTATGACCAAGCAAACATTCATGATCTCCTAAAGTATTAGGCAATAGAATCAGTACCAGAGTTGGATATCTTTTTACTATCCAAAATGTTTGAAGAAAACAAAAAATAGGAAAACAATACGAGTTGATAGAAGGATTAAAAAAATGAAATTATGAATTGGTCAATTAATTCTGCCAAAAAGTTTAGAATTATCTTGGGGATTTGAACTCTGAACTTGTTCCCAGGTTAGGATTATCCAAAGGCTGAAACTGGTAAGGAATACATATGGAAATGAAAATTCATGCTTATATTCTTATTTTTATTCTGGGCATGGAAATTAGTAGGAGTTTATGTTGTTATACTTTATAAATTAGTTGTGTATAATAACTTTTTGAATACTTTTATATTATATGGTGAAAATAATAAAGCAAAACATAAAAAGATACATTTGAAACCATTTCCAAATAGATGGAAGAACAAATGCAATGATGATATTTGGTGTACACTAGCTGGAAAATGAACTACACAACTTGTGGTCAGGGCTGTGGGGAAAGCAACACATTGTCCAAAAGAAGTGTGTTCATTTCCTGATATATTAAATGGTAAAGACTCTGTACAAAACCTTAACAATAACAATAAAATTATGTTAAAAATTTAAATAAGAAACTAGAAGAAAGAGATAACAGACAAACCTTGCTTTTGGGAAAATATAAAAATCAGAGATGGGCTCTTCTGTCAATGTGAGTATGAATAAAATATTCGCATACCCCCATGCAAAGATTTATGTGTTAAAATCTAATCGCTTAGATTATTTTGATCTCCTCATAGATAATACTCTTTCCAATAACTAGAAGCAGATTTTTGTTAGTTCTTTCCATTTCAACACAAGGTTGCAATAATATTCATTTGAGGAAAAATACCTGAATTTACCTGAAAAAAAAATTAAGCCTCTAAATTCCTTCATTGTTTAATTCTGATAGCTTTTAAGAAATAATAATTTATTTGAGTCTTGCAGGTAATGTTTAATCATCTTAAGGAATGAATTTTAAAAATCTTATTAGCATTATTAAATTATTATTACATATAATGTGACTAAAAATTGTATATTTACTTTTTCATTATTTCTTTCTACAGATTTTCATGAGAACGCTCAAAATCCTGAAAATTAGTTTAGTGTACATTACCATTACAATTTGACCACACTAATGTTAAATTTTGAGTCGGATACATTATGAATAAAAATGTTGTTTAGAATTAACTGCTTTGATCTAGCAACTATTTATTTATTCCTTTACCCCAACAATTAAAAATGGTAGCATTTCATTAAAGGTTTCATAAAGAATGGCAGGGAATTTTTGCTGCCTCATATTGGCTTAGTTCTCCATGTAACATACATAAACAGAAATCTAATTTTATAAGAAAATATAAACTATTAAAATATGTATATGACTATACAAATTTCCTATAAGGCAATTTTAAACAATGTGTGAGTACTAAAGTTGGCAATAGTAACCATTTTAAACTATAAAAATAAAAGCAAACTAGAAATGTCCTTGTGTAACTTCAAGATTGGTTTGACTTTCAGGTAAAATCAAAAGACTTTTCTACAGTTGATTCCCATTTTTGTATGCAGCTGATTTTAGCCTCAGTAGTTCTATGATACACTGTTCTCAGTGGAATAAGAAACAAGTAACATGGATAGTTTAATAGGGATTTTGACTTTGAATTTATTTCCTATTTAAGTTTCAAGAAAAATTTTTACAACTGAAATGTTTTGGACTATTTTTAAAAGAACAAACAGAATTCTCCCAGCTCACACACTATCTACAGACTAAAAAGCACTCTAGCAGCTAAACTAAAATAAAACAAAATAAAATGAAATAAAGAAAAAAAATCCACTTTCCTTTGAGATTCTCTTTGAGATGTATAAATGGAATCCCAAGTACAGCACTTCCTCTAGCGTAATGTCACTGAATGCTTCTACATCCTTTGTCCTTTCAAAACCAACTTTGAAAATGGAAAAGTTAAAAATATGCATATCACAAAAATGTTATTAAACAAAAATGTGCATATGATATAATAGAATTTTTTGTGTCTTCCTTTATAATTACAGTATATTTTATGATGGAAACATGGTATTGTAGGCATAGTTCTTTTCTTTGAGTTTGAGCATGGAACTAGGTTATTCTTTGCTCTTTCATGTATTTACAAATCCATTATCAAGTATCTTTATGATTATTTTATTTTATTTATTGTCTTCATCTAGACAGATATAAGCTTGTGCACTAGATATTCATGATGTCTTTATTACAAAACAAAATCAACTACTCAGGGAAGTATTTTTTAAGATTTTCTTTTTCACATTATAGCAAAAAACAGAAAATGTTGTATGGCAATGAACTCCTGAAAATATTATAACAGTATGGTTGAAATGTTTATTAACCAAATTTTATTATCTATTTTTAGTGCTCATACCTTTTCAAATATAAATTCATTAAAATATCTATTTTTGCTCATTCCCAAATGTAACATTTAACAAGCCTGCAAAATGTTGTATGAGCATTTTTCAAATATATTTCAAATGGCAGTTTAACCATGGTTGTAGTCCTCCTATAAAATTGGACTGCAGTTACAGTGGAAAATGTTGCCTTAAAAATGTGTATTTGGTGTTGGTATACTTTGTGAAGGGGAAGGGAAAAAACAAATTGTTTAAATAGGGATACAGGTGGATCCATTGCAACAATGAGATGTACAAGACTTCATGTGGAAAAACGAACTTTACAACTTTGGCGGGGGAAGGGGGAGGTTGCGGGGGAGGAAGGGTGAAGCATGGAGCTGGTGGTCGGAGGGAAGATGGGAAGGGATGGGAAGGGGAAACAAAGGAGAAGGCAACAATGTTTGGTAAGAAATGCCATTACCTTGCCCATGTAATTGTAACTCCTCTGTACAGTATTTTCACAATTAAAAAAAAAGTCCTTACAATTCTCCCATTTAAAAAATGAAGAACTTAATTTCTTAAAAAATTCAAAATGGTACGGCTAGTGATAAGAATTTTCTTTAAAAAAGATTTTACTTTATTGTTTAATAAATATGGTGTTTTTAATAATTATATTATTGTTTAATATTATGATGTTGGATAGTCTCATTTTAAGTTTTTAGTATCAAAGTAGCAAGCAGAAGAAAACCTTGGAGCCATTTTGCCGTTATATTTTATACTTAAATCCCTGGATAATGTACTACTACACAAGGGAACTGTTCAACTGAGGCTTGGCATCTGTAACTAAAAATTAATTTTAATTCAAGACTTACATGTTATATTGCCAATTTTGGAGAAGGTACTTATACAAATAGAACATCTCTTGCAGCACATTTTATTTTATTTTATTTATCTAAGAGGCCAATCCACCTGAACAATGGCTACAAAAGCAAAAATAAGTTGTTAAGGTGTAACAGGTATGTGTTCTGGGTTTGAAAAAAAATTAAGGTATCAGTTTGAGTTAAGGCTTAGGTGGGAAACAAACAGGATTAGTTTCTAATGACTCAATACCACATCTCATTTACCATTCTAAATAGCAAATGTCCTAATTCTGAGGATAGATACAGTTTTATTATAGATTAAAGTGATTTTTAAAGAATTGTCCATAGCTTGACACATGTAAATTTATTTCATAAAGATAATATATCACTATTTGACATTTCATGGAACATTAAATACAGCAAGAAATAACACAGTGTAATTTGTATTCTGTCTTGCTAGACAGAAGATATAACTAAACTGAAATAAAAAGATAAAAGATTCCCTTGGACCAAGGACAATTTAGAATGACAAAAAAATGAGAATCTGATGTAGATTAAGATTTGATAGGCTGAAAGTAATTGTATTTGTTTTGTTGTTTGTGAGTTCATTATGGACTGCATTAGCCTTCAAGTATCACTTGTAGTTATAAATCTGAAATCTCAATCTGTATTAGTTTTGTTCCTTAAGATTACCTTCACATGCAGCATACTCATATCTGTTTCAAAGTGTTTCTGCGGGTGATCAGTATCCCCCAGGGCTAAGAAGCTATTTATACTTGATTTTAATTGAATTTATAGTTGAAATAATGGCAGATGTTTTTGGTCTTTGGTTGCATACTAAATGAAATATATCGCTAATAATGAGTTGATATAGAATATTTCAGACAATTACAAGTCCCTTGTTGATTAACTGTTGCTTAAGTTGGATGCAGCTGTAATCACAGCTACCTAGAGACATTTTTAGCATTATATACATACATTGATTAATAAATTGAAAATATTATTCAACACTAAGTTGATAACATTAGATTGCTTTTAATGAGTAAAACTTAGTTGACTACTTTTATAACAGTAACAAACAGAATAAAATATTACATTCCCCAAGCACTTCTCAAAAGAAATTAATGAGGCAATAAGAACTATGTGAAGCTGGTAATCGCTTACTAATCGATCTGTTTTTAGGATTACATTCAACCTACAGTTATGTATTTATGTCCAGATTTCTTTGAAGTACACAAAATAGTCATTCCTTCCTGAAAAAATCTTCAGTCTGTTGCTTAGGAAACCATTAAGCTATTTACTACAATGGGGAGATTGGTTGACAGATCATTAGTGAAATAAATATATGATCTCCATGAACTCATAACTATCAACATGCACTAAATGATCTTGTTATGTGAGAATATATCACAGCCCTCAACAGGCATTGCTCCAAAGCATTTGATGGGAAGAGTGTTATGTGGTGGAAAATAAACACAAGGGAACATCACCACCTTGTGAGAATTAATTTTCGGTGATGTTATTTTAAAATTCCTAGATATATTCAGCAGTATTCCTTAATGAAACCTACTTGTGAGCATATTAGTAGGATACAGATTATCTCATTTTCAACAATGTTTTATTGGCATCCTTCAAACAATGAGAACCATTATAATCCATTATGATGCTTTTACCCTTTTCTGTACACTACCTCCATATTTCAGCTCTAACTTTTTTTTGAAAAACAATTTATTTTTAGGTAGCTCAATTATAATTGATGCATACTCAATTATACTTCAATATAACTTATTTCCTCTCGTATTACCTGCAATATTGAAATTCTTTCTTCTTAATTCTGCACTTGAAATCTGAATTGCCTATCTAAGATACATCTGTTTTTCAAATACTTATCCAAATAATTTCCCCTACGATTAAAAAAAATCCTTACTGAATTTTATAGTTTGAATAATCTACTAGATCTGACCTGTCCAAATCAGGCATGCAATCTTGTTACACCCTAACAAACAAGAGCATATTAATCATGTAATGAACCAATAAAGATGAATGCCTGATTAACTCCCTGGCCAGAATTAATTACCACAGGAGCAGTTGTTCTTACAACTGAAATTAGAGCTTGTAAATGATATGGGTAATCAATGAATCACTCTGCTTCTAATATGATGATCAAGAATATGCATGAGATGAACCTTTTCACACCAGTAAGTTTTGCTGTTTAGAAGTGATAGGATTCCAACTTATCTGTAGTTATACTAGCCATTTTAATTAGTGGAAAGGGAATTAGAGTTATGGGTTTTCATTTTACTTCCTATGGGTAAGCTAGCTACATTATTAGTTCTAAGTGGGTTACTTTTTCTTCTCAAGTACTTTATGAGAGCTTAGGATTGTTGGTGTATCATCAGACTAAACACATTCACAGGGGATTATAGGGTTTCACATGTCATGAAATATGAGGTACAAGTCATTTTTTATGATTATATTTTCATGGTCCCATAATTGTCCTTTTATTTTACATTTTAGTGGATTCTACTGTATACTTATTATTTTCATTATTATCATTATTTTTTCAAATAAGAGAGTCATTTTTACTGCTTGATATTTATCATTATATTCCCTTACGAAATAAGTAAAATATGCCACTGCTTCTTATATTTATGAAACTCTAGTTTCTTATGATTGATTTGTTGTGTTATTGTACCAATTTTATGAGTGTCCCCACAGTCAAAAACAACTACATATTATCCCTGTAACATATTTCTGGCAATATGCAATGAAATTTTTTTTGATATTTTATTCCTACAAGGTTTTTCCTTGTGTATTATATATATGTATATATATTATTTGATTGATGTATGTGTCTAAAGGTGATTTATACTGTAATATGACCAATGTGGGTTTTGGTGGTTTCTGTTTTATTGTATGATTTTTTTCTAACTTTAAAACTACAGTTAAAATATTATCTGTTGACTTTCTGGCAATTACTTTGAAATTCAAGGAGAAATTATTCAATTAGTTCTTTGTATCCCTACATTATGTACATTATAACTTTTTATTTAAAACTTTGAAGAACTCTTTAAATAATATTTTCTTATAAAGATGATGTACAGAGGGATTACATTTACATCAGTAGGATATTGAGTACACTTCTTGCTAAATAGCGTGAACCCATCCCTCTTTTTCTCCTGCTTTCCTTCCTCCTTGACTCTCTCCTCCTACAAGTTGTAAAGTTCATTTTCAATGTAGTGTCTTGTATCACTGTTGCATTGGCTTACTGTCCATTGTCTTACTGTTTTGTTAGTCCTTTTCCCTTCCCCAAATCAGATAAACATACATATATGACACAGGGTACCAAAATAAAAAACAGTGGCCACAGGGGATAAGCCAAAGGAAAAATAAGAAAAAAATATATAACTTCATATAATATATTATAAAACCAAAACAAACAAAAAACCCTTCTTGTTTCCATATCTTAAAGTTCATATCCATTAGCATCATTTTATATGATCATATGCACATATTTATTGAGCTACTGTGATCCTCTGTTAGGATATCCTAGACATATACTAACTACCATGGCTAAGATATGGAAGCAACCCATATGTCGCTCTGATGCATGGATCGGGAAAATGTGTACATATTCACAATGGAATTCTATGCTTCCATCAGAAAGAATGACATGACCCCATTCATAAGAAAATAGGAGAACTTGGAAAACATCATATTAAGTGAAATAAGCCAGACCCGGAGAAACATAGGCTCCGTGGTTTCCCTCATTTGTAATAATTAGTATATGCTTTGAAAAATTTAAAAATACTGGTAATTAATATTTGAGTTTTATGTTAGCTAGTGTAGTTGTGAATTATAATGCTCCATACAGTTATACCCACTTGTTTTTGAATTCTTCTGGTGATAGGAGAATTAGTTAAACCAAATACCAACCAAGAACAATTAGTAAATTAGTTGCAACTTGTATTTTAACAATATTTTGAAGGAGTAGTAGGTAACTGCTGAATTAAAAAAAATCCCATTTAATGGCTTAAAAGAACAATTTTTTTTAATTCACCTTCTGAATTTAGGTGTATCATGCTGGTGTGAGGCATGTTTAGCTGATCAGAGCTGAGATCTCATATGTATATATATTTATATATATATATAATGTCATGTATCATCTGAAGGGGCTTTGCTTAGAATTAACTCATTAGAAATGTCCGGGGTTAGCTGGGCACTGGTGACTCATGTCTGTAATCCTAGCCTAACTCAGGAGGCCAAGATCTGAGGATCGTGGTTTATGACCAGCCTGGGCAATAAAATCCATGAGACTTTTTTTTTTTAATTGTGAAAATACCTTACACAGGGGTTACAATTACATGAGTAAGGTAATGAGTACATTTCTTTTTCTTTTTTTTTTTAAATTTTATTTTATTTGTGAACATACTGTACAGAGGAGTTACAATTACATGGGCAGGATAATGCAAACATTTCTTACCAAGCATTGCAGCCTTCTCCTTTGTTTACCCTTCACATCCCTTCCCAGCCTCCCCCCTCCCCCCCATCCCAATCCTATTTCTTCCCCCCCCCCCCCCCCCCCCCGCACCGACGTTATAAATCTCATTTTGGACATGACAACTTGTACTTCTCATTGTTGCAACAGGTCCACCTGTATCCTTAAACAACTGGTTTTTCCCCATCTCCTCCTTAAGTTATACTGACATCAAATATAGTGAAAGCAGGGGTTATACTGTAGGGGAGGGACATACAAAGCAACAAAGAGATAATCTTATAAATGCATTAGAAACACATGCATGAAAGAAAAAAAAACATTAAAATACACATCTAAGGGTTCATTTTCCTGACATCACATTATCTGACCTTTTCCACTTGTGAGTACATTTCTTATCAAGCATTGTTGCCTCCTCCTTTGTTTCCTCTTCCATCCTTTCCCATCTCCCCTGCCTCCCCTCACCCCCAGCTTTTCCCGCCTCCCCTCTCCCCCACAGTGCCAAAGTTGTAAAGTTCTCGTGTATGTCAGAAACAATAACAAGCAAGAAAAAAAATTTGAGTCTTTATCTTGGGGTTATCTCCAGTCAACCACCAAAGAAACTGGAAGTGGTGCTCTGGTTCAAAGTGGTAGAGTGCTAGCCTTGAGTGAAAGAGCTCAGGGACAACACTCAAGCCCTGAGTTCAAGCCCTACAACTGACAGAAAAAAAAAGAAAGAAAGAAAGGGAGAGAGTGGGGGGGGGAGGGAGTAAGGGAGAGGAAGGAAAGAAGGAAGGAAGGAGGGAGGGAGGGAAAGAAGGAGGAAAGACGGAAGGAAGGAAGGAAGGAAGAAAAGAAAGAAAGAAAGAAAAAGAGAAAGAGAAAGAAAAAGAAAGAAAAAAAAGAAAGAAAGAAAGAAAGAAGAAAGAAGGAAAGAGAAAGAAAGAGAGAAAGAGAGAAAGAAAGAGAGCTGGGTGCCCGTGGCTCAGGCCTGTAATCCTAGCTACTCAGAGGCTGAAATCAGAGGATCACGGTTAAAAGCCACCGGGGCAGAAAAGTCCGTGAGACTCTTGTCTCCAATAAACCACTAAAAAACCGGAAGTGGTGCTGTGGCTCAAGCGGTAGAGTGCTGACCTTGAGCTGAAGAGCTGAGGGACAGCACCAATCACAGAGTTCAAACCCCACGAGAGACCAAAAAAAAAAAAAAAAAGAAAGGAAGAAATGGCTGAGATTGAGCACACATTGATGGCTATTTCTTCGATGAATACTAAACTCAAACACACTATAGAAACCTTTCTCACGAATGCCATCAATACTTCCTTAAATATAGAGATTGTTACTATTATCTTTTAGTAGTTCTACAAAGGGATTTCAACTCAATGTATCAATTTATATGTACAATGCATCTGGTTGGGCTTCATATCTTAGCTATGGTGAATAATGCTGGGATAAACAGTTGTGCTGTATTATCTGAAGGGGCTTTGCTTAGAATTAACTCATTAGAAATGTCCGGGGTTAGCTGGGCACTGGTGACTCATGTCTGTAATCCTAGCCTAACTCAGGAGGCCAAGATCTGAGGATCGTGGTTTATGACCAGCCTGGGCAATAAAATCCATGAGACTTTTTTTTTTTAATTGTGAAAATACCTTACAGTAACTGGTTGTCAAAGTGAGTCAATTTATAGACCTTTAGTTGGTTTCTTCAGGTCTATTAAACTCTGTGTTTAATGTAGTTTGATGATAGCAATGTGAGATTTTTAACTCTGTTCTTTCTTTTAGCAAATTTTATTTTTGCTAATTCTATTTCTTCTCACTGTAATTACTGGAATAGATTTGTCAATATCTTTAAAAAGTAAAAAAAAAATTCAACCTTCTGCAGGTCAAAAATCTACTCATTAGAATCTGGACCTAGAGCTGATATTCTGTAATCATGAGGAAGTTTGGAACAAAGTTGAGCCATATCTGTGCAAGAGTGCAAATATTTGGACAGAGATGACACTCAAGTGACATCTATTGAGCTTTTGAATCAATCACTGTTTTGATTTTCATTTGTCTGATATAATAAATTCTATTTTTGAAATAAGCCAACTTAACTTACTTTTCTTTGCTCTTACCAAAATATGTTCAAAATATCATAAATCATTCTAGTTAAAAAAAATCTTCCCTGTGGCAAAGAACCACACAACTCTTCTTATCTAAGGTATGAGATCAGACTACCTTAAAAAGCTCTTCATCACCTATTGAAAAATCCTAAATTTTTAACCATGAGATTTAAGATTGTCCGTTATTGAGCCTTGCCACAATTTTATAACTCCTTTTTATCATGCTTTATTCATCTCATACAATTTTGATATGACGTTATCATTTTTAATTCATTTTTTTAAGACACAATGAAAAATTTTTTGACTGCTTCTAATTTGAGAGCGTATGCTTTTTATTTTTATTTATTTTTTATTTTTTGTCGGTTGAGGGGGCTGAACTCTGGGACTGGGAGCTGAAGAGCTCAAGGCTAGCATCCTACTACTTGAGCCACAGCGCCACTTTGGCTTAGTTCTGCTTATGTGGTGCTGAGAAATCGAACCCATGGCCTCATGCATTCTAGGCAAGCGCTCTACCACTGAGCCACCTTCCCAGCCTTATACAACTTTACTTGACAACTGAAATCCTAGATGTACTGAATGTTCATTGTATCAACAGGTCTTATAAAATCTTATAATTAGAATAAATTTCTGTATCATCTAATCCCATAGTAACTAAAGGACTTCAAGTTTCTGTGATAATAGTTATCATAGCCATGTTTTGTTATTTTTTAACATACCCTTCTGCCTCTAAAATATGAATTCACAAAGAAAAAAGTCAATTGGTATTTAAAGTACCTGGGAAAAGTTAGGCAAAGTATTTATTAAACGACTTCTGAAACGAACCTAAACATAAACTTTTACTTAAAAACGGTTTCTAATAACTTCAAACTGAATAATCTATTAGGTGAACAGTAATATCATAATTTATAAATGCAGTTTAAATAATTAAATAATTATATTTAAAACAAGTAGCATACCCATCATTTTGAATAATTAACATAAAGTGCTTCAAAAATGACTACTTTTGTATCTGTCTAATAACTTATAAAGTTATGAACTTGAAAATTGTTGTAAAAATTCTAGGTCTTTACCGTTTGAACAGGAGTTTTGTTCTCATTTCTAGTTTTTAAATTCTAACTTGTCTGTTATACAGAGTTTCCCTCTTTTGCCATCATAGGAACAAATGTGTATTTGCATATAAACAAAGCTATTAAATTTAAACTTACTTGTGATATCAATATACAAGTTTAGATATATTAATATGTGAGTACACACTTAATAATACATAATTTATTTCTGTTTTTAATAGAGAATGTAGGCATCAACAACACAAATATGATTTCCCTATAGGATCACATATGTAGAAAATGCATCTTTGAATACATAACATATATCATAACCAGACCCAAAGTTCTTGAAAGACAGCTATTTCCCTCAAATCTTCATTTTAGTACAATATGTCAGCTTACAGTTGCCAGTCAAGGTCTACAGAGTTCAGGTATGTTCAGATATAAATTTCTGTATCTACAAAACTTCTTCAGTCCTGGAATTTAAGGGTAAGAAAGCTGGAATGGATGGAATCATATATATATATATATATATATATATATATATATATATATTCCTATATATATATATGAAACTATTGATTTTATGCTACATTGAACTATTAATGCAAATAAGTCAAAACTCTTTAGTATATTTTTCTCATCTTATTTCTTTTTCTTTTAAATTTATTTTTTTTCTTATTCATTTATATATTTATTTATCTGTCATGGAGCTTGAACTCTGGTCCTAGGTACTGTTCCTCAGTAATTCAGCTCAAGACAAGCACTCTACCACTTTGAGCCACAGAACCACTTCCAGTTTTCTAGTGGTTAATTGGAGATAAGAGTCTCAATAAGTGGGCTAAAGACTTAAAGAGAATTTGTTGTTGGGGGGTTTAATTTTTTGAGTTCCAAGTATATTTTAGATATGAGACCCTTGTCCGTTGTATGGCTAGTAAAGATCTTCTCCCAATCCGTGGGTTTTCTATTGATCTTGCTAGCTATGTCATTTGCCCTGCAGAAGCTCTGCAACTTTATGCAATCCCATTTGTCCAACCTTTCTTACAACAAATCCTCAAAGAAACAACTGCCCAATAAATAAGTGGGCGAAAGACTTAAAGAGAAACTTCTCTGAAGAAGAAAGAAGGATGGCCAATAGACACATGAAGAAATGTTCAACATCCCTAGCCATAAAAGAAATGCAAATCAAAACAACATTGAGATATCACCTCACTCCAGTTAGAATGGCAAAAATCAAGAACTCTAACAACAACAGATGCTGGAGAGGATGTGGACAGAAAGGAACTTTACTTCATTGTTGGTGGGAATGTAAACTTGTTCAACCACTTTGGAAAGCAGTATGGAGGTTCCTCAAAAGACTTCACATAGAACTCCCCTATGACCCAGCAATCCCACTATTGGGCATTTACCCAAATGTTTACAAACAAGACCACACTAAAGCTACCAGCACAACTATGTTTATTGCAGCATTATTTACCATAGCTAAGATATGGAACCAACCCAGATGCCCCTCAGTAGATGAATGGATCAAGAAAATGTGGCATATATACACAATGGAATTCTATGCCTCCATCAGAAAGAATGACATTGCCCCATTTGTTAGGAAATGGAAAGACTTGGAAAAAATTATTTTAAGTGAAGTAAGCCAGGCCCAAAGAAACATAGGTCCCATTTGCAATAGTTAGTATATGTCTGAGACAAGCAGAAACGGTCAGGTAAGTCGATGTTAGGCGAAATGAACCCCAAGATAAAGATTCAAATGTTTTTTCTTTTTGTAATCGTTTCTAACATATTTATAAGATGATTTCTTTGTTGCTTTGTATGTCCCTCCCCCACGGTATACCCCTGTTTTCACTGTATTTGATGTTGGTATAATTTGTCGAGGCGAAGAGAAAAAAGAAATTGTTTAAATAGGGATACAGGTAGACCCATTGCAACAATGAGATGTATAAGATGTTATGTCGAAAAACAAACTTTACAACTTTGGGGGGGGGAAGGAGGGGAGGGGGGAAGGGGGAAGGGGAAAGGCAGGAGGAGGCAACAATGCTTGATAAGAAATGTACTCATTACCTTGCCCATGTAATTGTAACCCCTCTGTATGGTATTTTCACAATTAAAAACGTATCTCACAGACTTTGTTGCCTGGGCAGACTGAACCATGATGCTCAGATCTCAGCCTCCTGAGTAGCTAGGATTACAGGTGTGAAACACTAGCTTTCTATTGCCTTTTTAAAAATTTTAGATAGGGTTTAACTATGTTTATCCTAGTTTGGTCTCAAAGTTGTGATCCTTCTGCTTAGCTTTTAGATTTTGGGGATTAGAAGCATGTGCCAACACATTCAGGTTCCTATTTTTGAGACTAAGAAAACGTTTATTTTTCTGAGTTTAAGAAGGGATGAAAAACATCCTTATCCAACTGTGGATACTTTTTACTGCCATTATATATATATATATATATATATATATATATATATATATATATATATATATATATATATTTTTTTTTTTTAATTTTATTTTTTTTGGGGGGGTCCAGCTGTGGGGCCTGAACTCTGGGCCTGGGCCTCAGCCCATCAGCTCAAGGTTAGCTCTCTACCACTTGAGCCACAGCACTACTTCCGGCTTTTTTCTTTTTTGCTTATGTGGTGCTGAGGAATCGAACCCAGGGCCTCATGCATGCAAGGCAAGCACTCTACCACTGAGCCACCTTCCCAGCCCCTGCCATTTTATATTTGCACTAGTGGCATGACAGAATTGTTTTTAAACATGTAGGAAGTTAGTGAGTCAGCTATAAGAACATGAGAGGTTTTGTAATGGACCTACTGTAGGTATTCACACCTATATAATTGCAAATGCTGTCTATCCTCCCAGAATGCTAGTTTACCAACTTAAAAAAAAAACTCATAGTAATAATGTATCCTCTTATTTTTGGTTCCTGGCTTTATTGTTCTAAAGAGGGCTATCTCTAAATCTGCTTCCTTAAATATTGGAGATTTCACTTCAAACAAGTCTCTAAGACTTTTTCAATGTTATTATGCTTTTGGTGGCAAAGAGTTCCTTATTCCCTACAGTAGGTATTCAAGAAGTCTTCTTTTGAGTTTGCATATGACCAGGAGAAGTAGTGAGCTAGAATTTAACTAGCATTAAGCAAAATATGACATATGTGATGTGGTTTGTTACTGAACTATGTAGTTAAGCATTGGGGTATTGCTGCATAGGGTCATAACAGACTAACTGACAGACTGAGTTTTCTTATGCTCTTGGCAAAACAATAGTTCTTTCAAAGTTGCCCTTGTAAAGGCATTTGTTATCAAACAACAGCAGCTCATTCTTTACTTTAACCATCTTGGCCTCCATTTTTATTCAAACTTCTTCCTTTTTTGAAGCTTTAAAATAAAAGTTGACATGGGCTCTTCCATTTGTTTGTACTGAATTATTATCATTTCATTTTCTCTCTAATACCTAGCCCTTTCCTAAAACAATATGATGAGTATTAATTATCTGGGAATTCTCTCTTAAGTCTGCAACTTAGAGGTTCTCAATGTCTCAACCAATATTTAGCTGCCACTGAACTAAAATTTGCTGATAATAAGATACGGTAAGTGATGAAACTGAAGCTCTGTGCCAGGGTATAAATATACCCAGTGGTCCTCACCAGGAGACAGGATTTTTCTATCTTTGCTGTCTCTGTGGTCAGAAAGAATAGTGAGGGATATGTAGGAGGAACACTGTAGAGAATCTCAAACTTAGTTAGACTGGGGAAAATGATTGGCTCATTCTGCTGTTTGGGCTGGGATAGGGTGGTCTGCTCATTAATTCTCATATAATACTCAATATACAGGCCATAAACATAGCAGTTGATGGGTTCTCTCTTTCTCTTGTTTTTCCCTTTTTACTTAGGTATTCTCATTTCAATATCACTAGTATATAAGTAGTTTTGAAATTCATCAGTGGAGAAGTCTTCTTTATCAAACTGGAAGAAGAGGAAGTTTTGCATACATTAGTAAATAGAATAGATTAAAAATGGAAAGGAAAATATTTTTTTTCTTTTTTGGGTATTTTACAATTTATAATAGGTTTTAAGCATCCCAGTTAAAATCAGGGGCTAGGAATGGATATTTCTTTTTCATGGAAACCTTAGCCTAAATCCTGAAAAAGAAAATTTCTGCAAAGATAACTCACTCAGAGAGATTCTGGATCCTTAACTGGGCAACTCATAAAAGGACACCTTACCTATATAATTAACTTAATATTCACAAAACTTTTCTATGAATGAGAAACATACTTTTCCTGTTCTTACCTTTGTAATTAGCTTTGCTCATCCCTCATTGTTCATTTTTTAATATATATATTATTGTAAAGATACAGTACAGAGGGGTACAGTTACCTGAATAAGGTAATGAGTATATTTTCTATTGAGCAGTTACCCGCTCCTTTGTTGTTTTTCCCCTACAATCACTTCCCTCCCCACCTCACCAACTACTCCCTCCCCCACCCAGCCTGAAGTTGTAAAGTTCCTTTTCAATATAGTGTCTTATACATCTCATTGTTACAATGGGTTAACCTGTATCCCTATTTAAGCATTTTCTTAGAAATGTTTTTCATACAAAGAGGAAGTGTTAGAGAAAAAAAAATCAATTTTGTTGGGTTGGGAAAGTGGCTCAGTGGTAGAGTGCTTTCCTTGCACGCATGAGGCCCTGGGTTCAATTCTTCAGCACCACATAAGCAAAAAGAAAAAAAAAGCTGGAAGTGGGGCTGTGACTCAAGTGGTAGAGTGCTAGCCTTGAGCTGAAGAGCTGAGGGACAGCACTAGGCCCAGAGTTCAGGCCCCATGACCGGAACCCCCTCCCCTCCAAAAAATCAATTTTGTTATATATATCATTGTTATGTTCTTTTGTAGATATATTTAAAAATCTAAATAAAAATACTTCCCACCAAATTTGCTCATATGTTTGTATAAATGGGCAAAAACATATTGGATAGCAAAGGGATTCTTGGATGTATACACATTTCCTTGAGAATTAATACTAACTTCTGTCCTTTGATTATTCCTATTTACTAAAAAAAAAGTTCAAAAATCTTTTTTTATTAAATTAATGATCTCATGATTATCACAATTATCATTACTGTGTATAATATTTGTACATTTTTCTCTAGGTGTTGAATTAACTTAAATAACAGTATATGTATCTTTTTAATATTAATAAGTTTCTTATTGTGCAAATGCCATACATAGGGGTTACAATTACATGAGCAAGGAGGAAGGTAATGAGTACATTTCTTATCAAGCATTGTTGCCTCCCTCTTCATTTCCCCTTACCATCTCTGCCCTTCCCGCCCCCCCCCCCCCCGCCCCACTCTGCCAAAGTTGTAAAGTTTGTTTTTCAACATAACGTCTTGTACATCTCATTGTTGCAGTGGGTCCACCTGTTTCCCTATTTAAACAATTTGTTTTTTCCCTTCCCCTCCCCAAATTATACCAACATCAAATACAGTACATGTATCTTAAACTATTTTTTTCTTCTGTCCAAACTCAAGACCTGATCACTGTCCTTGAAATTCCTTTTCTCAAGGCTAGCATTCAACCACTTAAGCAACAGTGCCACTTCCAGATTTTTCTGATTTTATTGTGGATAAGAGGCTCACAGACTTTCCTGCTTAGGCTGTCTTCGATCTATGATCCTATGATCTCAGCCCTCTGAACAGCCATGATTACAGGCATAAGACATCAGTGCCAGGCTATAAAATATTTTTGAATTCATAAAAGGGATCACTTCTAATTTATAATATAATTAAGCTTTCCTGAAATTGGGTGTATATTTTGTTCCAATATCATTGTATTTCTTTTTTTTTAATTGTGAGAATACCGTAAAGAAGGGTTACAATTACATGGGCAAGGTAATGAGTACATTTCTTATCTAGCATTGTTGCCTCCTAATTTGTTTCCCCTTCTCATCCCCGCCCCTCATCCCCTTTCTCCTCTTCTCCCCCCCAAAGTTGTAAAGTTCGTTTTTTGACATAACGTCTTCTACATAACATTGTTGCAATGGTTCCTCCTGTATCCCAATTTAAAGAATTTGTTTTTTCCCTTCCCTTCCACAAATTATACCAACATCAAATACAGTGAAAGCAGGAGTTATACCGTGGGGGGAGGGATGTACAAAGCAACAAATAAATATCTTATATATATGTTAGAATTAATCGCAAGAAAGAAAAAAAAACCATTTGAATCCTTATCTTGGGGCTCTATTCTTTTGTTGATTTCTCATTTTTTTAAACTTCTGTTTCTACCAAGCAAATAATTAATTGTGTAAGATACTAGTCCTAGATTCTTCGAGTAAGAAATAAAAACTTAATATGGTGAATGTAGAAAACATTTTGGGAGAGGACAAGATAATAGAGTAGAAATGGCCACCACATACCTGCATCTTCACAAACTCCAAAACTTCCAGGGCATGTACAAATTTGAAGATGTGGAAAGAATATTATCAACTAATAAGTACAGCATGGATGATAAGAGATCTGATTCTCAAAGAGAGAACAGTTTCCAACAAAGCCTGGCATGAGAAATTTTAGGACAAGTGCACAAAGAAATATAATATCTGCAAGGTGTTTTACTTGTTTGTTGAAGATATGCTTCCAAAAACCCAGAAAAAAAAGAAAATTTACATAGGGAGGACTTGCAAGTGGGAAGAGCAAAGGTTTGGGACCTTTCTCCCTTCCATCCATTGTCATCCACCAACTATTTATCTTCTTACTGCAAAATAACCTACTCTATCCAATAAATTCTAAAGAGAAGATTTTCGTCCTCACATTAACTAATCAACTTTTCATCCTCACCTTAACTAATCAACTGCCTACTTTATTTGTTTGCTTATTAACTTTAATTTTATCAATCAAATCTGTATATAGAAATCATGTGACTATATTTTTAAATGTACTTGCTCATCTCTATTCCAAATGTAGTATAGACACATTTTTCTTATCAATATTGAAATATAAAGCAATTGTTTCAACCTCATTTTACCAATTATATAAAGATAAAGGTAGAATTAATTTAAACAAGAAACCATATTAATGAAACACATTAAAGTGTTAAAAGGGTGACAATCAAAGGTATTAGAGAAGGTAATTATGATAAAAAAAAGACATGGGTATGAATGGAAATAATGCAACCAACCACACTGCACCGGTAGTAGACACTAATAAAAGTACTCCTGGAGCCAGGCATCAATGGCTCATGCCAGCAATCCTAACTACTCAGGAGACTGAGATCTGAGGTTCACAATTCAAAGCCATCCTGGGCAGGAAAGTCCTTAAGGTTCTTATCTCAGAAAAAGACTGAAGTGGATCTGTGGCTCAAGTGGTAGAACACTTGCCTTGAGTACAAAGTGGTGGCTCAGGAACAATGCCTATGCCCCTTGAGTTCTAGCGCCAGTACGGGCAAAAACAAAGAAACAAAAATAGAAAACAAAATGTACTGCTTATTTGCAAAAGTGCAGCAAAATGATATTTGTTAGGATTTGAGGGAAATTGATGGAAATAGATTTACAAAAAAGCTTTTTGATACTAATCATCCACTATCCAGATGGTTCATTTGATCCTATTAAGAGATAAATTAATTGCTATTATTTCTTAGTGTCTTGTAGTTTATAATACCAATAAAAGAAAATGCCCAGGCAAAGTTAGAAATTCAAGGTGCCCTTAAACTGCCATAAATGTATGTCAATGGTGAATGTTTATTGCTGCACTTGATCAATTTACTGGAGAAAGAATTTAAAAAAGCATGTATGATTAATCTGCTATTTAAAGAGCAATATGAAAACTAGAGAAGCTCTTTAGCAGAGTATGAAAATTTTCATTTCCTACAGCCAAAAATAAAAAGCTGAGGATTAGATGCAAGTCTTATTGATCAGGTAGCAGAGGCCTAAAGAAGACTGAATTATCAGCCTTAGCAAATACGCTATGTAAAGGTCAGAATTCCAATTCAAAAGTGATTAAGACAATGTAGATCTTTGTGTAAAAGAAGAGCATTTATCCTATGTTCTCCAGATGTACTCATCCTGATGTCTTTGCCAAAGACTGGAAACTTGCAATAAGTCATAGTAAATGTATTCAGATATTTGTTAAAACTCCCTAGAGACAAAATGAGCTACATTCAGAAAGAGCTATGAGACTGAGCTTACAAGTACTGCCAGGAGCCATGAACATGTAGGAATAGATCTTGAGGATCTTGGTCAATAATCAGATCAGACACATTCTGACAAGAGTGACAGAGAATTATGTTTATTTTCAGGTTGGGTTTTTGAAAGAGGAGCGGAAATGGTGGCTTTTTTGAATGTAATACAATCACCAAAATCTAAGTTGGCAAATAGTGTAATAAAAGAAAAAAAATACTTAGAGAAGTCAGGTTATGAGAGTGGATAAATTTCTTAAGGCCCACAAACATGTGAGTAGACTGAATTTTGTGGTGGCCTAGATGGATTTCATTTTGTTTTCCACAGCAATAAGGTGAGAAGACATTCATTTTGCTGTTCAGGTCAGTGGTTACTATCCTCCATAGAAAAATTTTGTCAGTAGAAGAGGTTGTTTCATAAAATTGGAAGGAAGACAGAGCTAACACTGATATCTGGGGACCTGAAACGTCCCTGATGAAATGGGAAATATATAATCCTGAAATAATATAGGGTGGAGGTAGGTCAGCAAGGTCAAAATGACAGCTGTGGAGAACTGACTCACATAGAATAAGTACATATTTGACTGTGGCAAGTCTGAGAATAACACCTTGAGAGCTGGCAAGAATATTGTTAGTTTCTAAAAACAAAGAGGTTAATGATGGAGGATAGGGGCTGAAGTTTTCTTATTACATCCCATAAAATAATAAAATCTCTGTATATTTTTTCATTTATGTTCATTTATTTCTGTCCTAATTTAATTTTTTCCATCTCCTGGGTTTGGCTTGTTTGTATATGTGTATACATATATATATACATATATGTATATATATCAGCATATATATATATATATATATATGTGTGAGTGTGTTTGCGTTTATTTTCACTGGATTCTAGAAACTTTCTTTTCTTACTTCTTCAATGATTGATTTGCCTTTCAGTATAGTTCAATCTCCATGTTCAGTCTCCATGAACCCAAATATTTTCTGTAAGTATTTTTTCTGTTATCCTCCAATTTTCTTCCATCATAAAATATTAAAGCATTTATGCTCTAGAATATTATCGATTTTGGAAAGAGTCCCATAGTTTGCTGAGAAAAAATGTGTATTTTGTAGTTGCTGGGTGAAATTTTGGCAGATAGTTGTTAGGTACAACTGTTTATGGTATATTTTAAATTCGAAGGTTCTTGGTTGAGGTTTTTGCCTGGATAACCTATCTGTTGATGAGAGGAGGGTATTGAATTCTTTAAAAAATATGGTGTTTTTACTTCATCTATGTGTGTTTTTAAGTTTGATAGTGTTTCTATAACAAAGATATGTACCCCTACATTTGGTCGATAGCTGTTAGCTATTGTCTTCTTTACTAACAGTAAGTAATTTGTTTGTCTCTTTTGATTAATTTTGATTTGAAATCTACCTTTTTAGTTACAAGTATAGCTATTCTAATCTATGTTAAGTCTTTTCCCAGCTTTTTTGTGATGCAAAAGTTTGTTATTGTCAATATAGATACGATTCTTGCTGACAAGAGATGCTTGGGTCTTATTTTTTATGCTTTTTTAATTGTGAAAATACTGTACAGAGGGGTTACAATTACATGAGTAAGGTAATGAGTACATTTCTTATCAAGCATTGTTGCCTCCTCCTTTGTTTTTCCCCTACCATCCCTTCCCTCCCACCTCCACAACTACCCCGCTTAAATTGTAAAGTTCATTGTTCAACAGTGTCTTGTACATCTCATTGTTGCAATGGGTCAACCTGTATCCCTATTTAAGCATTTTGTTTTTTCCCTTCCCCTCCCCAAATTATACTGACATCAAATACAGTGAAAACAGGTGTTATACTGTGGGGGAGAAGACATACAAAGCAACAACAAAAAAATCACATGGTACCTTATAAATATGTTAGAAACAATAGCAGTAGAGCGCTCGCCTGGAGCTGAAGAGCGCAGGGACAGTGCCCAAGTTGAGAGAGCTCAAGTCCCACAACCAACCAAAAACAAACAAACAAACAAACAAAACCAAAAGAAAAAAAAAGAAAACCACTTTTGTCCTTATCTTGGAGTTCATTTCACTTAACACATCTTGTCTGGTTATATGTACATAGCTTTTGACCTTTTCTGCTTGTCCCAGACATATATTTGTAAGGGAAACCATAGGACCTACGTTTCTTTGGGCCTGGCTTACTTCACTTAATATAATTTTTTTCCCTGATCTTTATTTTTGGTCGTTCTTTAAGCTTCTCTTTTTTAATATTTGGAAAAACTTATGATATTACTGTTGAATATATTATATATATACATATATATATATATATATATATATATATATATTTGTGTGTGTAGCTATCATGTTTTATCATTCATCAATGCCCATACCTTGTTTGGTCTTTTATATTGAATCCTGAATTACTTGTAACTGTATTTCTTTGATATCTTCCTCTACCCTTTCTATTATTTCTAATATACCTTTAAGTCCTGTAGTTCATTATGCTCTGTCAGAAGGCCTTTCTACTTTTTAATTGAGAATATTCATAAAGAAATTGGATCAATTTCAAACCATTTACTATTTTTAGATTCATTTGTTAGATAATTATGAACTTTAATTTTGCTATTGGAGTTTGAACTCAGCACCTTGCACTTTTCCTTTTTTTTTTTTTTCTCACAAGGCTGATTCTGTATCACTTGAGTGATACCTCTACTTCTGGCATTTTGCTGGTTAACTGGAGATGAGTCAGAATTTTCTGCATAGGTTGATTTTGAACATACATTCTCAGATCTCAGATTCCTGAGTACCTGGAACTACAGGTGTGAGGTACTTGTGTCCAGTTTGTTAGGAAAAGTTACTTACTTTATTTTTATTATAAAGATGATATACAGAGGGATTACAATTTCATAAATCAGGTAATAAGTATATTTCTTTTCATATAGTATCTTCCCTTCCTTCACTCTCCCCAGCCCTTCTTTCCTGTTTCCACCCATGAATGTTCAGTAAACTTCATTGTTGTACTTTATACCTTTTTCTCTTGAGTTCTGTGTACTCCTCCCACCCTCCTGAAGATATAGACAGGAATAACTCATACATAGGAACCTTTGAGAAGTCATATAGCTCTGTTGTATTCTACTTCTTATATCTCTAATTTTCACATAAACATATGTTGAGATTGACATATTTTCCTGCTTTATATAATGCCTTGTTTAATAATCAGCATTTTCCTGAGGCCTCAATTCACACTCTGAGGAAAGTCTATTTTAATAACTCCAGAAATAATATACATGAGACATATATACATACATGCTAAATATATAAATACTAAAAAAATGGAAGTTCTCTCAAAATAATAGATGAAGACAAGAGCTAATATAACTATAGGAAACTCCAAAAATTTAAAACTAGTATAGACAAAAAATACTAATAATAAACAAATAAAATATGGAGCCTAAGGAAGAAAGAGATAATAAGGAAGAGGAAAATATGAGATGAAAGTATAAGTAATATTGAGAATTTATTGAAGTAAGATTGAGAATATATTGAAACAAATACAGAAAAAATAGGACAATCTAAAAAAATAGAACAATCTAAAAAATAAACTTTTATCTATTTACTTCTTCCTATCTGAAAAGATGGAAATGATTCACTTTTCTACAAGTTTTCCTATTTTCCATTTTATTTGACATGATAAGGGCTAAGAGGGACATGTGAAGCAACTACTTGAGAATAAAGCTACTGCCAGATGTTCCTGCAAGCTGACTCTGAGGACACTTTGTACTGGAAGCACTCTTCCACTATGCACATTTATAGAAAATGATGGAAAAATACCAGTGCTTCTATCTAAAGGCTTAAGGGCTTCTATAGTATAGTTAGACACTCTTCTTTATATCATGAATGGGATTAATAGCATGCATTTCCATTCATGCAACAGATCTTGTTCCTGCTGGGGCCAAAAGATACAAAGTATATACGACCATGAAGTACTCAGTCTTTATCAAAACATCTTCCCTTGAGCATCACGTTCCTACTTGGGGAGTCATCATTTCTAGATCTAGAAGTCAAAAGCTGTTGAAGTAAAAAGTACACATTTTCCAAGTGGAAACAGAGGATTGATTACTTGAAATAATATTTTGTGGGGACATTGTTTTCAGTCCTTGTTTTACAAATTTGTAATACTGGGGCTGGGAAGGTGGCTCAGTGGTATAGTGCTTACCTTGCATGCATGAGGCCCTGGGTTCGATTCCTCAGCACGACATAAGCAAAAAGAAAAAAGCTGGAAGTGGCGCTGTGGCTCAAGTGGTAGAGCGCTAGCCTTGAGCTGAAGAGCTGAGGGACAGCGCCCAGGCCCAGAGTTCATGCCCCACAACCAGAACCCCCCCCAAAAAAATTTTTGTAACTTTGTAAAAAAAAAGGCGGGGGGGGGGGATAATCAATCAACTTGCAGTGGTTGTTGAGTCAAAATTCTCACTTCATTTGGAAAGCTGCAGTTTCGGTAGGGAGGATAACATGCTCGTGCTTCAGATATAACTGCAATAGCCATTCCACTGATTAGCTGGGTGGCAGTTGTTCGAGAGGTGTGGTGCATGATAAGATATACGACCAATTTATTATATTGCCATAGCCATCATGCTCTGAAATGTAAGATGGATCCCTGGGTTCAAACAGGGAGTAAAGAGAATTCTGATTAGTTAGAGGAAATACTCCATACCTATAACTTTAGCTAAATTCCTATGGACAGAGCATATCCTCACTTTTGGGGGATATATCAAGATGAGTCAAGATTAATTTCTGCCTTTTTCTTAGCACTGAGAATCTGGTGGAATCATATTATTTGCAAATAATTTGTTTGTATCATGAAAAAAAATAAGGAGCTTGGTTCATTTTCTGATCTCTCTACTAACTAGTCCTTTAGACCTGGACAAATTAATCTTTCTTGGGTCAAAACTGAATTTATTTCTTAATTGAAGACAGCATCATAAGTGAATAATTTTTATGTTATTGTGTAATTATAAAAGTTATATACTTCCCTTTTTGTCAAGTCATTTTCATTAGTGATCAGAACTCAAAATTGCTATCTGACACATTAGGTTCTTTGACAGGAACACTACCATCTGACCCATGTCTCCAACCTCTGTCAAATTTTACATGGAAATCTCAGCAATTGAAGCTAGAGAGACTATGGATATAAAGCAAAAACACTAGACATTTTAAATCCTAAGCAATCTAGTACTGAACATTAGAAAAATAAGCATAAGTTCTATAAACAGTGTTTCCCAAAGCAAAGATATTTGGAATGAGACAAAGCCAGGCTTCTCCATGATTTGTAACAGGCCATGTAACAATAATGCAGAAAAAGGTAGAGTGCATGAATGGGCAAATGCAGTCTTATTATTCAATGTACATATGTGAAAATGGAACGAGATAACATAATAGAATGGATATAGTTGGGAGAGATGAGAAATAATGATGGAAGATGACACTGGTCAAAATTAGTTGTAATCATAAATTGCTATTGAAATCCCTTTGTACAAGTTTTTTTTTTTTTTGGTCCGGTTGTGGGGCCTGAACTCTGGGCCTGGCCGCTGTCCTTCAGCTCAAGGCTAGCCACTCTACCACTTGAGCCACAGAGCCACTTCCGGCTTTTTTCCTTTTGCATATGTGGTGCTGAGGAATCTAACCCAGGGCCTCAGGCATGCAAGGCAAGCGGTTTACCACTGAGCCACCTTGCCAGTCCCTTTTGTACAAGTTTTTAAAGGTACTAAAATACTAAAAAGGAATGTAAATAATTCATTAATTTTTCAAACATCTGTAGTATTTGTGACATATTTGTGCAAATGATTGAATTTGTGATTCTTTCATCCAGCAGTTACTCATTGAATGTATATTTTGTTCCCAAAGTAATAAGAATATCTGAAATCTTGAGCGAGTGAGATAGGCATGTACACCACTATTAAAAAGCAAAGATATGCTATACTAGAGTATAAACAAATTGCTACTGATGAATTTCATAAGAATATTATGAGGACAGGACACATTTCTTCTACAAGATTTAACTGTCAATCAATTTGAGTATGTCTGCATGTTAACAAAGGCTTTCACATCACTCGATCATTATGTCTGCAAGACATCTCCTTGCAAACACCACTTGTAGTTATTCACAGAAACTCAGCAGTTCTTTCACCACTGTAATCCTTTTTCACAGCAGACGTTATCCAGCTTCTATTTCAGCTCACATATTATCAAATAAGTCAATTGAAAGAAATCTGGGGAAGCACTACTAATTGAAAATAGCATTTCTTAGACATGAATTATGATTCCGATCTGAGGAACTCTCCGTAGGCAATTCAAGGTGGCAGAAAGAAAATGTCCTGACATAAAGAGAAAGAGAAAAGTTTACACAAAGACTAGTTACAACACAGGAATTATTTTGTAACTAGAGAGAAATAACATACTATGTAAGATGATAGCTTGTACAACATTGTTCATTTCCTCATTCCTCAAACTCATATACAATTACTTCTTAGTAAGTTGGTAAAAAGCAAAAATTGCTTGAAGCCAATTCTTTCTACATGTTCTGAATTTGAATCTCTGTTATCCCAATAGTTGGTTACCTGAAATTGCTGGGACCATCAGGTCTCATTACATGATGGGGGAAGGGAAGATTGTGGTAAATTGGTGAGTTCTTAAATTGAACTAAGGAGAGAATTTTGTCTTGAGCTAGAGGGTAAGAGAAAGCAATGAGTCCTAGAGTAGCATATATATGTGTATATATACATACATATTATATATATTATATATATTATACACACATATATATGGAACTAGATAACTCGAGGGGATGGATGTAGTTGGGAGAAATGAGGAATAAGGATGGAAGTGGTAACATTGGCCAAGATGAATTGTACTCACTAATTGATATGATGAATTGAAATATCTTTGTACAACTTTTTAAAGATAATAAAATACTTATATAATATATAATGTATAAATATATATTAATAGATATTTATATATTAAGTTATCTAAACTAAGACAAAGTATTATCTTTAAGTGATTATAAAAATGAGTTGCCATTCAGCAAAGCAGTTTATGAATACAAATATCAATGTCTTTCTTTGAACATTCTCATTCCCTTTTACAAAACCCTTTCCCTCAGTTTTTTTTTAATTATAAGATACACAGTTTTGTTGTTGTTGGTGGTGGTTGTGGGGCTTGAATTCAGGACCTGGTGCTGTCCCTGAGCCTCTTTGTACTCAAGGCTAGCACTCTACCGTTTGAACCACAGCTTCACTTCCAGTTTTTGAGTAGTTAACTGGAGGTAAGAGTCTCATGGGGACATTTCTCCTCGGGCTGGCTTCGAACTGTGATCCTCAGATCTCAGCCTTCTGAGTAGCTAGGATTGGGTATGAGCCACCTGTGCTTAGCATTTAAAAAATATTTGTTTATTTTTTTTAATGCTGACCCTGGTGCTTGAACTTGAGGCCTTATAGTGTCCCTAAGCTTTCTTGCTCAAAGCTAGCATTTTACTACTTGAGTAACAGCTCCACTTAGCTTTCTTTCTTTATTTTTTGTGTGTGATTAATTGGCAAAAAGAGTCTATGGATATTAAGTGAAGTAAGCCAGCCTCAAAGAAACATAGGTCCCATGGTTTCCCTTATTTGCAATAACTAGTATATGTCTGAGTCAAGCAGAAAAGGTCAGATAAGTTGATGTTAGGGAAATGAACCCTAAGATATGTATTCAAATGTTTTTTTCTTTCATGCGATTGTTTCTAACACATTTATAAGATTATTTCTGTGTTGCTTTGTATGTCCCTCCCCCACGGTATAACCCCTGCTTTCACTGTATTTGATGTTAGTATAATTTGTGAAGGGGAAGGGGAAAAACAAATCATTTAAATAGGGATACAGGTGGACCCATTGCAACAATGAGATGTACAAGTTGTTATGTCAAAAACGAACTTTACAACTTTGGTGGTGTGGGGGGGGGGAGGATGGGAAGGGATGGGAAGAGGAAACAAAGGAGGGGGCAACAATGCTTGATAAGAAATGTACTCATTATCTTGCCCATGTAATTGTAACCCCTCTATACAGTATTTTCACAATAATAAAAAAAAGGTCTATGGACTTTCCTGACAAAGCTCTTTGAGCCCTTATCCTCAGATCTCTGCCTCCTGTGTAACTAGGGCTATAAGCATGGGCCACCAGTGCCCATTTTCCCTTCTTCTCTTCATTCATCTACTCCCTTCCATTTAAACATACCCTCCCCTTTCAAGTTCCCATTTCCTGATGTTTATTTTGTTGTCCTTTGATGTAGCCTTTCTAAGAAATTACACTAATTGAGTTCTCCTCTGTATTTCAGCTAATGCATTTGTGTACATTTGCATGCATCCCTAATTATTTACTTATGTATTTATAAACTAATTCTAGCTTCCATATAGGAAAAAAAAGTGTAACCTTTTTTTCTGAGCCTGATTCACTAAACATATTTTTCTAGGTTCTTCCATTTCTTTCCAAATGATGGAACAAAGGTAGGATTAAGTAGTTAAATTTTAACACATGCTTTGAAATATTTATTTTATGGTATTTAGTAGTTAAAATTAACTCATGCTTTGAAATATTAATTTATGGATTGACGAACTGGCTTCATTTTTAAATGTTTTTTTCAATAGCTGTATAAAGAGTTTTCCAGTTTACATATCACCAAATGTTTATAAAGCAACATGATCAGAGTAATCTCTTCCATTATTGACCTTCCTCCATCTATTCTGTACCCACTTATCTCCTCAAGTCCTCTAGTTCATTTTTCATTGTATACACTATGATTATATATATGTATATGTATATATCAGGAACAATTATTTTATGACATTTGCAGGGAAATAGACAGATTGGGGGGGGGAATCATATTGGGTGAAGGAATCCAGACTCAGAGAAAAAGGTTGAACATTTTCTCATATGTGAAATTTGGACTTAAAATATTACCATAGTTAAAAACACATACAGGACCATGAACTAACTGGTTTCTTAATATCATTAACTGGCTCTTAAATAGAGTCATTTAAAATTATATATAAAATGATTTATTAAATGTAAAATAATATACACCAACAACTGGGCATGCCTATGATCCTAGCAGTTCAGACAGAAAGATCATGAATTTATGATCAATCTGACCAAAATAGTGAAACTTTGCATCACACATACACACTGTGTGTGTGGTGTGTACTAAAGGAAATATTTAAAGATTATTTTTACTTTGTTGGTTTCAGTCCTTCCAGCTTTTATGGTGTTTTATTGGAGAGAAAAGTCTCACAAACTCTGTTGCCCAGGCTGGCTTCAAATCATGATCATCAGATCTCAGCCTCTCAATTGCTAGAATTAAAAGTGTGAGCCAAATGGCACCAAGCCAATATTTAAATTTTTAGTGAATATTAGAATATTAAACCATTCAGGTGACTTATTCTTGTATATATGGTATATCAACACTCTAATAAATCTGTCTCCAATCAAATTATTTTCATTTTTCTGAAAATATATATTCAATAATATTTTAATTAATTAATCAAAATTGTAGTCATGCCTCCAATAATTTCTCTCTAAACCATTAGGTGTTAAGATAAAGTGGTCCATTTGGGCTAAAGACCAACCTGCAAATGGGGGCTATTCTCAATTGTGATTTACATATTGAAATGCATAATTGTTTTATAAGTACTTCTTTTAGTCTTCAATGAATTTACTTTGAAATATAAGTCATATCAAATTCAGGTTTCACTATTTATAATTCATCTAAATGCTTTGTAAAGTTCACATCTATGATATTTCAGGGAAAGTCAATTTTATCCTACTTTTATTGAAGATCTCAGTTTTTAAATTAAAAACAAGTTTCAATAAAAATCCTTTCAATAATTGATATAATGAAGTTTTAAAACAATGTTTTCAGAATTAAACTTGACGCACCGTTTGTGTATTTTTAGTAAGTACAGTCCTTACTACTTTTATAGGGATACAATATTCTTTTTCCTTTTTTTGTTTTATTTTCTTAAGTGTTTTTTATTATCTTTAGTTGCATAAAGGATTTACCTTTAACCAAAGCAATTTATGAACATAGGATGTCTCGACCAATGTCAGCATTCTCACCCACTCCTCCTAACTCAACTCTTTCCTTAATTTAAGGTTATGTATTGATTTTTTTGCCATTAAACAAAGTAGTTTATGTGTACAATGCATCTTGATTTGTGCCATCATTTCAACATCTTCACCCATTTCTCAATTCTGTTGTACATACAATGAGTTCTTGCCTACATTCTCACCCCTTTCTCCTTTCATTCTTCTTCCTTTCTTTCCTTAGCTCCTCTTTCCCCTCTTACTAGTACCAATATCCTGGTACACATTTTGTTGGATTTTGCCTTTGTCTTTTTAAAGAACAGTACTATTTACGCTTTGTGTAGAGTCTATTGCACTTCAGTTCATTCATTTGCAGCCCTTTGCTTACCATCTAGTTTGTTTTCTTATAGATTTTAAAGTACATGCTAGTTACCAGAAATGAGGGAAAACATGCAAATTACACTTTTCTGGGTGTGGCTTACTTCACTTAATGTATTTTTTCCCAAGTCTTTCCATTGCCTTATGAATTTTTGGCAGTGTGGAATTTGAGTGCAAGATCATCTGCTTGCTAGACTGATTACCACTTGAACTATATTTTCAACCTCTTTCTGCTTTTTGGACAATAATTTTAGTCTGCTATTTGTTGCAAAAATAAGAAATTTACTGGTGATTTGCTTATTTAATTATTAAGATTTTTGCCAATTAACTTTGAAGAAAATACAACATTAAATTTAGAAGTTGTACTTAACTACATTTAATGCTATTGCAAGAAATTAACCAATATCAATATAGTTGTTCAAGTGTTCATTCTTCTAAAATCTGGTTGGTATCCAATAGAAAAGAGAAAATCCAGTCTTTCTACATCCATTTCTGCTCCCTTGGCTTCATTACTTAGGAATAACTTTTCTCCAGTAATTCATGTTCATTCCAAGTTTGAATTCATATAACCACAAAACCACTAAGTGAATCTTTAGTTTTAGACTGTAAAAAGAAATGTTATAGTAAAATAGTATAGCATCTTCACTATTGACTGAATATCCAAAGATGCTCAGCTACTCTTCCCCACTCATGGAGATGATGCTCTGTCTTCAGACCTTGGGTATGGGATTCCCAGAGTTCTGTCTCCAGACAACTGTCCCAGTGTCAGTGTCTACTAAATTACTATATTCTGTAACTTCAATGTGGTAATTTGAAATTATTCATAGTGGAATTACTCACACTACAGAAATGGACAAATGGTATAAGATAAATTTTTCTACTGTTTCCTCATACATTAGAGTGCCTTAGCAGATATTTACCAGCATGCACCTGCAAAGAAGCATTTATTCTTCCTAGACAAGACATGCAGCTACTCCTTTCTTAGGACCCATACTTAAGAATATTCAGCAATAGAATAATTTATGATGAGAACAAACCACATATTCTAGTCTATAAACTAAAATATCAGTGCATAAATTATAAATAAGTACAGTAAAAATAGTTAGGCTGGGTTTGAAAGAACTTCACATTTTTGTTCTAACTCCTATCATGATCATGCCTAATGATACCATTAAAATGTAGATGCTGTGATCAGGATTATATCTTAATATATATTAAATTTAATATGACCAGGCAATACCCAACTCTCTTTTAACCATAATCAAATTCACATCTCTATTTCATGCAGAGTACACTAAGTGTTTTCCAACGTGTCTGGTCACACAAGAATGGGTTTTCATTCAGCTAACTTGACCATGGTATGGGAAGTGGCAGAAACCACATGCTACACAGATGCACCTGCTGGAGAGTTAATTTAATATTTAGTGTCCCATGATGCCAAAAGTGAAGTAGGGTACAGACAGCATCACTACTTTTATGTTCTAACAAATTATTCTAGTAGAAATAAAAGTGTGTTTTTTCCAGCCAAACTGCTCTGAAACTCATCTTTTAAGTGAATGCATGACAGTAGTGTTTGCATCCCAGGTCCAGTGTTAGGTAAAAATTAGAGTTATTCAATCTATAGGGAAACATGCTTAAATCTCATTACCTTTAGGGAAATAGTATGTATGCTTATGAAGTACCTAGAGGTCACTATGACCATAGTAACATTGATTTGTTAAAGTTTATGTAGACAAAAAACTAGTTAGTTTTTTTCTATAAGTACAAACTAAAGTGTACTCATTTTATTTTTTATTGTAAAACTACTGTACAGAAGGGTTACAGTTACATGAGCAAGGTAATGAGTACATTTCTTATCAAGCACTGCTGCCTCCTCTTTCCTTTTCCCCCTACCATCCCTTCCCTCCCACTTCCACTTTTACTTCCACAACTACACACTCTTCCTCCCCCCTACTCCTAAATTGTAAAGTTGGTTTTTCAACATAGTGTCTTCTACAATGAGATATAGAAGACACAGTGTGCTCATTTTATTATGGCTCCTGTTACACCACCCAGTGACTAAAACTAATTTAAATACTATCTTTCCATTTTTAAGGCAGAAGTTCTGACAGGATTCAGTGGATTCAAACCAAAGTGTGAGCATCACATTGTTACTTTGTTGAGACTCCAGGAGAAAACTTTCCTAGACTTTTCCACAGGGTGTTCACATTTTCTGACTCCTGCTAGCCTTCCCTCAAGCTTCAAAGACAGCAGTCTTGCAAATCTGGCTTTGTAAAAATGGTATCTTTAAAAAAAATCATTCCAAGCCCTTTTAATCTTGATAGTTCAATTTGATAACAATAATTATATTTTTAGAGATCAGAGTTGATCAAATGTCATGTTTTTATATCTTTAT
Organism: Dipodomys merriami; assembly: GCF_024711535.1. Taxonomy (NCBI): domain Eukaryota; kingdom Metazoa; phylum Chordata; class Mammalia; order Rodentia; family Heteromyidae; genus Dipodomys; species Dipodomys merriami. The sequence continues at coordinate 97,735,570 of NW_027203381.1, read as the reverse complement.
TTTGCATATTTTTATTTTATGTAGATATGTAAAGGAGATTACCACTTGATGTATATATTAAACCTCCCCCTTTCTCTGACCACACTCCATAAAGCTATTCTCATTTTAAAGATTCATTTTGAAGTCAAATCTAAATAAGTCAGGATAATCTACTCACTCAATTCTCTAACTTAATCCCATCTGCAAGATATTCTTGCCATGTGACATTTTCTTTCTTCTTCTTTTTTTTTTTTTGGTCAGTCATGGGGTTTGAACTCTGGGTCTGGGTGCTGTCCCTGAACTGTTCGGCTCAAGGCTAGCACTCCACCACTTGAGCCACAGTGTCACCTCTGGTTTTCTGGTGGTTTATTAGAGATAAGAGTCTCACAGACTTTCTTGCCCTGGCTGGCTTTGAACCGTAATCCTCAGATCTCAGCCTTCTGAGTAGCTAGGCATAAGCTACCAGCACCCGGCTTTGTGACAGGATTTTTACAGATTCATAGCTTTAGGATGAAAATGTCTTTGTGGTGCTATTTTTCTACCTACCATATACATTAAGCTGCTCTGTGTGTGTGTGTGTGTGTGTGTGTGTGTATGTGTATACTTATATACACATATACATATATATATATTTCTTATGAGAGTAGCTGTATATCTCAATCTTCTACACCTGCTTAAAAAAGATAAATGTGGTCAAATTTGGAATAATGTTTAGAATACTAAATACCAATATGTACCTATAATTTTAAAATGTATCAGCTACTACTTTCCTCCATAACATCAAGATGAAATGTCAACTGAGATTCAATATTTAACAAAGCATAATTTCTCATTGTATTTCCTTGATTTTCTTGTTCATGGTAACCAGATGTCTATCATTTGGCTATGAATTAATTCTACAATTGTTTTAAAAGCAAAAAAACCCCCAAAACAACAAAAACCCCCCAAAACAGTCATCCAAGGCTACATGTGTGGCTCAGGTACATTTTAACAGCTCTATTGTTAGTTTCCCTAATTAATGCCAGGATTTCTGGATACACATGTACAAGCTCCCTAAAGGCTGAATGCCCACTCTACTGAATGAAAGAAATAATCACCAAATGGAATTCCCTTAGATATCAGCCAAATATTGTGTAATTTTCTTCACCTATTCACTGTAAAGACAAATAAATTGGCATATATGTGTGTGTGTGATACAATTTTATTAAAAGTTTTAATAAAATACTTTAGTCAAATGTTAAGTGAGATGAATCCGATGGATCATTTACACATCTAAAAATGTTTCTATTAAATAGTTATGTATTAACATAAGTGTTGAATGGTATGTGTACAATTTTAGAACAGGTTTCTCAAATGTGAAATTTATTAAATTATCTTGCACTATAAAAGTAATAACTTTTGGAAATATACAGTCTTGGTAATGGAAATATATAAACAATGCAGGATAATGGAGCACAATAGAATGATAATTAATAATGAAGGGAAGAAACTTTAAAAAAGACAAATTTATGGAAGGAAAATAATCTATATATTTATGAGTAAATGGAACCAGGTAAACTTGAGGGGATGGGACAGATAGTGGAAAATGAAAAAAAATATATAAAGCACTGTCAAGAACATCATAAAGACTGTCAAACTAACTTATAATAGAAAACAGCCCTATTGCGAAATAAAGGAGAAGGAGGAGGAGGAGGGGCAGGAGGAAGAGGGGGAGGTGGGGGAGAAAGAGGAGGAGGAGGAGGAGGAGGCGGCAGCCGTGGCATACTCCCAAGAATAGAATTTTTCTTTCCTTTACCATCCCGCAAGAAAAGATGTATTGTACTTACAAATGGATGAATTGAATGGAATCTCCTTTATACACTGCTTAAGATAATAAAAATATGCATAAATAAAGATACAAAAAGCATGACATACTAATCAATTCTACTGTCTAAAATACAATTATTATCAAATTGAAATAGCAATATATAAAAAGGCTTGAAATGATAAAATGCCAATACTGCAACTACTTAATGATAATACAAATCTAGTATTAAAAGAAATTGATGCTGCAGAAATATATTCACAAACCAAACTTTATGAAGAATTTCAGAGAAAGAAAAGCCAATCAAACTTCTGACCTTTTTTGAGCATTTAACATTGTGTTGAAAAAAATGTATTCATCATTTTAATTGTGTTTGTTTCTATTAATACACAAAATGCATTTTCTTTAAGCTGCCATGAGTTTATTTTGGCTCCTATCTTCATCCTAGTATGGTTCCCATGACTCAATGATGAGATAGAAACTCCATTTCTAATTTCCCTATGCACATTATGCCGTTAGACAAGTTCATTGACGTCCAGTAGGGTTGCCATAGATAACATATAGTATGTTAAAAAATATTTTAAGTAAAAAAAATTTAACAGACAATACATTTAATGAACTTTAACATACTTAAATACTAGCTTACCAACACAGGACCCTGTAGAATCGTAGGTACATAACTGTTTGGGGGCTGTGACTTCCTGTCACTTCTCAGTACTTAGTGAGAGAAGTCACCCTTCTGTTTATGCCTAGCCTGAGAAAAGACTATAATTTAAAATGTAAAGTGTATTTTGTACCAAATGCACATAAAACTCACACTATCATAAAGTTGAAAAAAACCTGACATATAACCATCGGAAGTCAAAGATAATTTGTATTTTCTTTCTAACATTTTGATACTTACCTACAGTTTTGTCATAAAGTGGTACTCAGTTAATGTGGAACACGACTGTTGTGTTCATTTTTAGGGTACTTGTGGTGATTTTTCTATTTTGTAATGATGCATGACTTAGAAACTATGTGTGAAAATGAACTAGCATGGGGTTGGTAGTTTCTCTTTTATATTTTCAGAATCTGCAGAAGTCTTGTCTACTTTTGTGTGACACTGATTCCTCCAAAGTGTTCAAGGTCTTTTGAGTTACATTTACTAATTCCCGTGACCCTGGATCATAGTAGGAAAAGAATGGCACACCATTACTGAAGTGATGAAAAGTTGTAGAGTTCTTCATGTTTTCAGAATGACACAGATATAATCCCATTCATACTGAACTTTGCATTTCAGGAAGAGTTTGTTTTGAAAAAAATATTAAAAGGCAAAAGATATTTTTAAAGTTAAAAACTCACAACAGACTATCTTGGTTATGTTTATTTTTTTTCAGTTAGCTTCAATCATCTCACTGGAAAAGAGAGTGAGAAGACAGACAGACAGACAGTATGAGAGTGAAATAGACCATATAAAATAGTGTATAATAATTTGAAAACAACCAGACAGCATAAGAAACCCCATGGGAGATGAAAGCTATTTAGTTTCTTGACTAATTATATGCACCAATACATTTCCATCAGACCCTCTGGTTTTTAAGATTTTATTTAAATCAAATCAGACACATTAAAAAGCACTTCCTGTGGATAGGTTATATATATAAACAACCAATTTTGGAATCAGAAAAATTGAGTTCAGCCTCTTCCACTATCTAGTTCCCATTGAATACACTGAATCTCAGCTTTCATAGCAGCAAGAGAGAGATAATAATTTAATACTCCGCCAAACAAAAATTCTGAAAAGTACTGCAAGGGTGAAACTATAAGTATACAGATTTTTTTGTTCAGTTTTGTTTTATTGTACTGACATAGGAACTTACTATAAGGAAACACTCACCTCACAGGCCTAATCGCTGCCTTTCATGGCGGCACCTGAGCAGTAGGTTAGGCACCTTTCACTTCTGGCCTCCGATAAAAAAGGGGCCTCCAAAGAGCCAGACGGCACCATTTTCTCCCTTTCTTCATGAGAACTTGACCTTGTCAGCTCTGCTGGCAATAAATTTTTCCTTCTACTTGACTTCTGTCCGTGTAGCTTTTGGGTTACTTCCTTTGGATTTCTTCCTACCCAGGTTTACATTTTTCTCCTTCATTTTGGTGGCCCGTATGGGGATAGGCTCCCCAGTGGATTTGCTCCCCTCAGTGACTGGGAGGGTCCTGCCACAACCCCGGGACCTAAGCCACGATTCTAGGCAGACCCAAAAGTCAGCCCAGCTGGTTTCCTACTGACTGAACGCATCCTGTATGGCCAGCAGCGCTGATCAATTTGGACCCCCTAGGTAATTGAAGTATAGAGGCTTAGATTTCACTGGGCAAGCTCCATGCCTCTCTCAGGGAGCTTCAGAGCCCCCACCCCTGAAAAACTTGGCCAAGTATCTAAGCCGCATTTCTGAGGGCTTCCATGGCCCAGGAAGCCGTGGAGAAACATATTTCCCACTGGTTGTTTCCCACTTTTTGAGGCAAATTGCATTGCATAGGATGCTTCACAGAAGCTTTTGGTTCCAGATAACTTACCTTGGTCGGGACACAATTTAATATTCCTGGTTATCCTCTGGAATCCCCCTTGGGCTTTCTCCTAAATAATATAGAAATGCTTAACCTTGAATCTGACCTTGATTCACAGGAGCTCATACATTTCTGTACTGAGAGCTGGCCCAACTATCCACTGGACAATCAGCCCACGTGGCCCATTCATGGGACACTGGATCCTGATATTATACAGAATCTATCTAACTTATGCAGGCGGTCTGGCAAGTTAAAGGAAACTAGCTAGGTAGATGCCTTCTCTTTCTTTCTCTCCTTCCTCCAATCTAAACTTCTTCCTGAGTCCAACTTCTGCTCTGCCCAATTCCTCCTGGCCACAAGGCCACCACTTCATAACCCAGAATCTATTCCAGATCCAGCGGATGAGTTGCCACCATTTTGAACACGTGGGGCACCAGCCTGTCCCATTGCACCAGAGGAGGTGGGGACTTCCATTAAAGGACGTGGGACTTCTGCCAAAGGAGGTGGGACTTCCTCCAGAGGAGGTGGGACTTCCAATAAAGGTGGCAGCCCTCTCCCCCACCATTGATCTGGCAACCCCCAAACCAATGGTCACCTGTTCTCTCACCCTCCACTACCACTACCAACCAAGGCCAAGGCCCCCTTCCATTGGCATCCCTTCCTCCCCCACAGGAAAAAAGCACACCTGGCCTGGCCACTGCAAACCAGCTGTCTCAGCTGAAAGACGTCCTGGAGGTTGTTGTACACTTTACAGAAACATTGAGTACCATCCTTACCCAGGCCCAAGAGCCTGCTACAGATCAGAGTTCGTTCTACCTCAAGCCATGTTCTCCCATTACATGAGGTGACAGGGGCTGATGGTATAGTCAGAGTACACATGCCGTTCTGATTAAATGATCTAGCACAGATTGAGACATGCCTGGGATCTTTCTCCATCAATTCCACTGCCTACATCAAGGAGCTGCCCTATCGTAGGGGGTAACCTGGAGTGATGGATATGAATCTTGAGTCCAGGGTAACAGCGGGATGTTTGAGAAAAGGCCCGCCACTATGCAGATGAGACCCACCGGACCACCCCCAATCGCCCAATTGGGACTGAGGCAGAGCCCGACCTGGACCCTCACTGGGATTATAAATCCCTGGGTGGTCGCCAAAGGTGAAACCAATTTATTGTCTGTATAATGGAGGGTCTCAAGCATGCAGGCCGCAAAGCCATCAACTATGACAAAATGGCCATGGTCATACAAGACAGAAATGAAAACCCATCTGTCTTTTGGGCCAGACTGTGTCAGACCTTCCTTTAATATACTAACCTAGATTCTGAATCTGTGGACAAACTTCACTGTTTAATTCCTCAGTTTATTAATCAATCTGCTTAAGACATCTGGGATAAATTAAAAAAAAAAAACTAGATAGGGGACCCCTAATACCCACTAGTGAGAGGTGACCAGGTCAGTTCACGTAAAGGCAAAAAGATCCTAGGAGGAGGGGGCTAAAGGGATAGTTAAAAAAAAAAAGGCATCTTTTAAATCCAATACTAAATAAGAGGCACCCGTCACTGGAATTGTGGAAAGCAGAATATAGGGGTTGCGTACAACAGGTTGTAGGGGGTAACAATAGCATTTATAAGGCAAAGGTCCTGTACCAGGAGAAATGAACCATTAGTTTTGGATATTTCTAAGATGGGGATATTATAGGGAGAGTTAGTGGGGCATAACAGCCCTTTTCTTAGTAAGGTTTTTATAATTGGTTGCAGTCCCAGAAGACTGCGGCAAGGGAGGGGTACTGGGATTGTAAAGGGAAGCATTGGGGGTCCCTCAGAGAGATATGAATAGAAGGGTGGTGTTTAGCAATAGAGGAGTGTGGGTATCCCACACCTTGGGATCCACATCAGAGGGTGGAAAAGGGAAATCTGAGGTGTCACTAGGTGACCCTACTAACACCATCAACAAGGAGATTGCAGGGGAGGCCAAATCAATATCACATTGTGCCATTTGGGAGGGGCATAAGGTAATAGAGGCTCCAAATTTGGCCAAAAGATCTCTTCCCAAAAGTGAAACTGGGCAGTGGGGAATGAGGAAGGAGTGACAGAACACTCCTAGGAGCGGTTGGGGTTTGTAAGGTTTTCCCTCTACCCCGACTATGGAGGTGTCGGCTAGGTAGGTCTGGCCATGCAACTTAGTGAGCACCAAATTCATAGCACCTGTGTCCACCAAAATCAAGGTCATCCTACCTGCAACCATGGTTGTCACCCTGGGCTCCTGCTGGTGATGGAAGTAGTCAGAGCCAGGAGTCCAGGGCTGCCTCAGTCTTCTCTGGCTGCCAATCCCAGAGTGCCAGGAGGAGGCGATGGGGCCTTAGTGGATGGCTGTAGTCCCCAAGACGATGATGGACAGTCCATGGCCCAATTCCCTGAATCTTTGAACCTGGGGCATGGTCGGATTGGCTCATGTGGCTGTGGGAGGCCTGGCTGGCCACATCTGGGTAACAGAGCTTCTTCAGGGGGCAGGTTTCCATCTAGGGCCTCTTTTGAAAACAGATATAGCAGGGTTCAGGTGGAACCTGTCAGGAAGCGGTTCGTTGTAAGGCTGGAGGCTGGTAGATTTTGGCTAGCATCTGGTACTTGAGCTGTTTGGGCTTTTCCTCCCTGCCATGATACACCTTAAAGGTTGCCTCAGCTCAGCTCACCTAAAAGCAGGGGTTATACTGTGGGGGAGGGACATACAAAGCAACAAAGAAATAATCTTAATCTTATAAATGTGTTAGAAACAATCGCATGAAAGAAAAAATATTTGAATACATATCTTAGGGTTCATTTCCCTAACATCACCTTATCTGACCTTTGCTGCTTGACTCAGACATATACTAGATATTTCGAATAAAGGAAACCATGGGACCTATGTTTCTTTGGGCCTGGCTTACTTCACCTAATATAATTTTTTCCAAGTCTTTCCATTTCCTAACAAATGGGGCAATGTCATTCTTTCTGATGGAGGCATAGAATTCCATTGTGTATATATGCCACATTTTCAAGTAATATTCTTAATCTGAACTTACTTCAGGTTCAGAATAATCACCTTGCTTTAGATTTCTATTCCTGACAAAGAGATTTTTACTACTACTCACACAATACTATTTCCTTTCCCATTAAAAATATAAGGATATTTTTATTACATAACTATTTTTTTTTTTGGTCCGGTCATGGGGCCTGAACTCTGGGCCTGGGCGCTGTCCCTCAGCTCTTCAGCTCAAGGCTAGTGCTCTACCACTTGAGCCACAGCGCCACTTCCGGCTTTTTTCTTTTTGCTTATGTGGTGCTGAGGAATCGAACCCAGGGCCTCGAGCATGCAAGGCAAGCGCTCTACCACTGAGCCACCTTCCCATTTTTAAGTTGGTGCATGCAAAAGGACCTGTTTCATAGATAACCCTTAATAAATATACTTAAGTATACTTAATAAATTAAGTATATTTAATAAATCCTTATTTAAAAGTGAATAAAATTTAATGCAGAACTTCTAAAGCAGTAAATGTCTTTTCTTCTTTGTCCTATAGCCACATTTAGTTAAGAATTTCCATTAAAGGACATGGGCTGTGTCTTAGTTCTAGAATGGTTTCCAAAGATATGTGGACCTCTGTGTTCTATCCTGAGCATTAGGAGGAAATACAGAAGTATTACAGTTACACAAAATGTAACTTTCTTGGTAACTTCATTTGAGTCTTATTATCTAATTACCTTAGCAATTCAGAAATGATGAGAGTAGATGACATTTGATTATGTGTGATTTATATAAAATGTTAATATAAATTTATTTGCATTTATCTGTTTTTTCCACCATTAGAGAAATTTATGCAAGGCAAGACCATGGTTTCTACCATTGTAATTATAAAAGACTGATAATTAAAAAGAATCCATATGAGGGAACTCTGCACATGGTGCATAATGGTTGAGTAACCTGTCTTTTGTACTCTATAAAAATATTCAAAAGCACTATATTAAATTGAATTATGGTGGGAAACAAGGTGACAAACCTGATAATATACAAATGAAGTCAGAATTAAAAACAGGTCAGTTTGTGCTTATCCACACATTTCTGAGAGTGTTCCATTCCCATTTTATGTACTTAATTTCCATACTGATGGAAACCTGTGATTAAGTGATACAAATACAAATTTAGCATTTAACATAATAAAGTATGTACCATGTTTCAGTGGAAATCACCTGAAACATAAATGCCCATTTGCCTAGGTAAGTGGTTGGTATTCAATACTTTTTTCCTCATCATCTCTATGATCTTAGTTAAAATACTATTGTTCCCTATAGAAAAATAAGAGGTTCTCATGCAAATTTGTAACTAGTATGGCTAGTGAGTTCATAATGGACTACATTATTGGAAGCAGCATTTTCTTGTTATGGAACATGGTTTTTACTTGCACACATATTTCTGTTCATTAACACAATGAACACATAATAATGAATAAAACATTGTCATGCCATTTATTATGCCTACTACTAAGGTTCTAATAGGGACCATAAATTGAATTCACAATCTCCTGCAGTGATGTCAAAATCCACAAAAATTATTGAGAAAACAAAAAGGTTAGATTTCCCTGAGGCTAATGGTATCTGTATATCTTTCAGAAATGTAAACATTATTCATTTTAGAAGTTAGAATAAAGCCACAGATGGAAGTTGACCTTTGGTGGCATATGGATAAAATGAATCTAATTTACTGAATTTTAAATATCATTCTGTAATTATAAAAACACAGTTTGTTCAGGAATGAAAATCAATAGAAAAGATTCATAAAGGTACAAGGAACTTTTTTCATTCTAAGATCTCAAGTTGTAAACCAGAGGAAGATGGCAGAGGAGAAGCTGGAGGCTAAACATGTAGAAAGTAGTTTTAGTGTTCCAGTGAACAGTCCTTGGCTAGAGAATCACACCAAACGTGCCATCAATGTACAGAGAGATTGGCCAGAGAGGGAAAATCCAGGCAGTTGGTCAAGGAGACAGATCTGAGCACTTGGTGGTGTTTGCCTGATGGCAGTGGCGGCAGCAGCTGCTGCAGCTGCCATATCAAGAGAGAGACTGGGGACAAAGGTGCCAGGCGCAGTGTGTGAGTGGATTCTACTCACCACCAGCAAGAACTGACAAGGAACACAAATTTTCATCCTGCTGATCGCAGACCAAGGAAGGCCCAGGAACCAAGAGCATGAGTACCCTCAAGACATCCTCACATGAGTACATGGAGCAGCAGTGGGAAGGTAGCCCCTCCCCCACTACCAGAGAAGATCTCCATCTTTGATATTGACAAAGGCCAGGCCAGAGCAGCTAGCTCCAACTCAGGCCTTGGAAGAAAAACATAGGAGACATTCCACAGGTCACAGGAACCTGACCTGACCTGACCTGCCAGGCTCAGCTCCATCCAAGGTGAGCATGATGAGGCTAACAAAAACTTAATACAGGAATCTTGTGAGCTTGAGGAAGCTAATCAAAGGTTAATACAGGAATTGCATGAGCAGGCTGAGAACAGTCAAAGAGTAATACAGGAATTGCATGAGTGGGAAGAGAATAGACAAAGAGGCATTCATGGAATCCATAAACAGACAGCTGAAGGAATCCAGGGACACCACAAAGGAAAAGCTGAATAGACCCCATCAGAAGGAAAGGGAAGCCTGGTGCTGGTGACTCACCCCTATAATCCTAGCTACTCAGGAGGCTGAGATCTTAGGATCACAGTTCAAAGGCAGCCCAGGCAGGAAAGTCCGTGAGACTTATCTCCAATAAACCACTGGAAAATGGAAGTAGTGCAGTGGCTCAAGCAGTAGAGCGCTCACCTTGAGCACAGTACCCAAGCCCAGAGTTCAAGCCCCACTGACCGACCAAAAAAAAAAAAAAGGAAAAGGAGCCCAAGGAAACTATAACCAATCAACTAAGTGATTTGAGAATAAACACTGAACACCAAATTAAGGAAGTAAAGAAGTCCATACAAGATCTAAAACAAAGCTACAACAAAAAATTTGAAGCCATCAAAGTTGACCAATTAGAAGGAAAGGAAATTTAAAAAAAAAAAAAAGCAAAAACAAAGTAGAAAGTCTTGACTGTAGGTTAGACCATGCAGAAGATCAAATCTCAGGGATTGATGACAGCCTAGATATTATAGAGAAAGAACACACAACTATCCAAGACAAATCCAAGAAATATGTTAGATCTATTCAACATCTGGAAGACACCATCAAAAGGCCTCGTCTGAGGATAATGGGTGTAGAGGAGCACCTAGAGACAGAAGTTAATGGTATAGGAAATTTATTTAACAGGATCCTAGCAGAACTTCCCAAACATGCAAAAAGCTAGGCCTATTCAGATACAAGAAGCTTTTAGAACCCCAAATAGATCAGACCTGAACAGGACATCCCACTATCAAATTTTAATCCGTACAGGATCAATTCAGACGAAGGAAAGGATCCTTAAAGCTGTCATGGAGAAAAGATCAATCGCCTATAAAGGGAAACCAATTAGAATCACCTCAGATTTCTCAGCAGAGACAATTTAAGCAAGATGAGCCTGGAATGATGTATGTCATGCCCTAAAGATAAACAACTATCAACCAAGAATACTCTCCTTCAAAACAGAAGGTCAGATATAAACCTTCCATAGCAAGGAAAAACTGAAACAATATACTTCCACCAAACCAGCCTTATAAAAGATACTTAGAGATGTCCTACACATAGAAAACCAATAAGACCACAAAAAAGGACAAGACACCACACCAAGCTGAGAATCTAAGAACCATAGGAAGAGCTCAGTTGTCACAACCCTCACAAAGGTGGATAACATGTCAGGAACTACCAAACACCTCTCAGTCCTAACTCTCAACATTAATGGACTTAACTCTTCAATTAAGCGACATTGACAGTCTAGTTGGATGAAAATGCAAGATCCTTCTATCTTCTGACTTCAAGAGTCACATCTTGCTAATTAAAAAAAAAACAAAACATATTTTGAAAGTGAAAGGCTGGAATAAAATCTACCAATCCAATGACCCCCATAAACACGAGGGAATTTTACTCCTAATATCAGATAAAATAGATGTCAAATTAAAATTAGTGAGAAGAGAAAAAAGGTCAGTACATACTAATTAATAGATCTTTCCTTCAGGAGGATATTACAATTCTAAATATCTATTCACCAAACAATGGAGCATCCAAATTTATCCAAGAAATACTACTTTCCCTCAAATCTCAAATAGATCCAAAGACATTAATTGTTAGGGACTTTATCACACCACTATCACCCCTACACAGATCAATCAAGCAAAAACTCAACAGAGAAACCACAGATCTAAACAACTGCAAAGATCAACTAGACTTAACAGACATCTACCAAATATTTCACTCAGCAGCATCAGATACATATTTTTCTCAGCAGCACAATGAACATTTTCCAAAGTATACCACATTTTAACTCACAAAGAAAACGTCCAAATTCAGAAACATTGAAATTATCCCCTGCATTCTCTCAGACCACAAGGGAATAAAATTAGAACTCAACACTGAAAACCACCAAAGAAAGTCCTGTACCAGATGGAGGCTGAACAACACACTGTTGAATCATCAGTGGGTCATGGAAGAAATTAGAAAGGAAATTCAAATGTTCAATATATTCAACAAAAATGAACACACAAATTACCAGCTCTTCTGAGACAGAAGAAAGGCAGTACTCAGAGGCAAGTTTATAGCTCTGAGTTCCTACATCAACAAGTTGGAGAGATCTGAAATCAACAATTTAATGAGACATCTGAACCTCCTTGAAAAAGAGCAGCAGGCTAAACCCCAAACCTGTAGACAGAAATAAATAAATGAAATTAAATCAGAATTAAGTGAATTCGAATTCAAAAAAGTAGCAAGAATCACCAAAATAAAGAGTTGTTTTTTCCAAAAAATTGAAAAAATTGACAGACCCTTAGCAAAACTTATCAGAAATAGAAGAGAACACACCCAAATAAACAAACCCAGAGATGAGAATGGAAATATCACCACAGAAACAACCAAGATTCAGAACATTAAAAGGGAATACTTCTCAAACCTTTATGCTACTACGTTTGAGACTCTGGAAGAAATGGACGATTTCCTAGCAAATATTGACATCCCCAAACTAAACCACGATGAACTAAACTAACATGAAAGACCCATATCAAGCATTGAAATAGAAAAAACAATAAGAGACATCCCATCTAAGAAAAGCCCAGAACCAGATGGATTTATAGTAGAATTCTACAAGGTCTTCAAACAGAACTCACACCAATACTCCTCCAACTCTTCAATGAAATTGAAAGAGAAAGTTTACTACAGAACTCTTTCTATGAAGCCATCATAACCCTCATCCCAAAATCAGGCAGGGACTCATAAAGAAAGAGAACTATAGATCCATTTCTTTGATGGACATTGATGCAAAAGTTCTCAATAAAATTTTGGCCAATGGACTTCAACAATACATCCAAAAAATCATACGCCTGATCAAATAGGATTAATTTCAGGGATGTAAAGCTGGTTCAATATATGCAAATCAATTAATATAAATCATCACATCAACAAGAACAAGGATAAGAATCACATGGTTATCTCAGTAGATGCAGAAAAAGCATTTGACAAGATCCAACACTCTTTATGATCAAGGTTTTGGAATGATTAGGAATCCATGGAACATTCTTCAATACAATAAAGGCTGTATATGACAAACCTACAGCCAGCATTATACTTAATAGTGAAAAACTAAAGCCATTTCCTCTTAAATCAGGAACCGGTCAAGGATGTCCACTCTCTCCATTTCTCTTCAGTTTAGTATTAGAATGCCTAGCTACAGCAATAAGACAAGATGCAAACATAAAAGGGATCCAAATAGGGAAAGATGAAGTAAAACCTTCCCTCTTTGCAGATGACATGATCTTGTATTTAAAGAATCCCACGGACTCCACTACCAAATTACTCGAAGTGATTCACAACTTTTGCAAAGTAGCAGATATAAAATTAACCCTCAAAAATCAATGGCTTTTCTGTATGCCAACAATGAGAAGAGTGTGGCTGAAATCAGGAAAGCAACTCCTTTTGTAATAGCCCCACAAAAAATAATATACCTAGGAATTAACTAAAGAAGTGAAGGCCTTATGATGAAAACTTTAAAAACCGCAAAAAAGAAAATCAAAACAGAACTTAGAAAGTGGAAAACTTCCCATGTACCTGGATTGGAAAGATCAACATCGTGAAAATGGTAATACTTCCCAAGGCTATCTACAAATTCAATGTGATACCTATTACTATTCTTACCTCATTCTTCCAGGAAATAGAAGAGGCAATCTACAAATTCATATGGAACATAAAAGACTCTGAATAGCAAAAATGATCCTTAACGGAGAGAACAGTGTTGGAAGAATATCAATACCAAATTTCAAACTCTACTATAAAGCCAGAGTAATCAAAACAGCTTGGTACTGACACACCAGTAGACATCAGGACCAATGGAATAGAATTGAAAACCCAGAAATGAACCCACAGACCTATAGCCACTTAATCTTTGATAAGGGAGCTAAAAAAAATAGAATAGAAGAAAGACAGCCTCTTTTAGTAAATGGTGATGGCAAAATTGGTTAATCACCTGTAGAAAAATACAGCTAGATCCTTATAGCTCACCGTGCACCAGAATCAACTCTAAGTGGATCAAAGACCTCGGAGTCAAAGCAGATACCCTGAAAATATTACAGGGGAATAGGAGAATTCCCAGGTCTCCTAGGGACAGGCCAAAATTTTCTTTATAGAGACCTAGAAATACAACAATTCAAAGAAATGTTGGACAAATGGGATTGCATGAAATTGCAGAGCTTCTGTATGGCAAAGGACATAGCTAGCAAGATCAACAAAGTCCACGGATTGGGAGAAATCTTCACTAGCCATATAATGGATAAGGGTCTCATATCTAAAATATACTTGGAACTCAAAAAATTAAATCCCTCAAAAACAAATCCTCAAAGAAACAACTGCCCAATAAATAAGTGGGCTAAAGATTTAAAGAGAAACTTCTCTGAAGAGGAAATAAGAATGGCTAATAGACACATGAAGAAATGCTCAATCTCTCTAGCCATAAAAGAAATGCAAATCAAAACAGTACTGAGATTCCACTCACCCCAGTATGAATGGCAATAATCAAGAACTCTAATAACAACAGATGCTGGAGGGGATGTGGACAAAAGGGAACCCTACTGCATTATTGGTGGGAGTGTAAACTTATTCAACCACTTTGGAAAATAGAATGGAAGTTCTTAAAAAGACTCCACATAGAGCTCCCCTATGACCCAGCAATCCCACTTTTGGGCATTTACCCAAATGATCACAAACAAGACCACACTAAAGGTACCAGCACACTATGTTTATTGCAGCATTATTTACCATAGCTAAGATATGGAACCAACCCAGATGCCCCTCAGTAGATGAATGGATCAAGAAAATATACTATATATGTATATATATATATTTCCAGTGGAATTCTATGCCTCCATCAGAAAGAATGACATAGCCCCATTTGTTAGAAAATGGAATTGGAAAAATTATATTATGTGAAGTAATTCAAGTCCAAAGAAACATAGGTCTTATGGTCTCCCTTATTTGCAATAGATAGTGTATGTCTGGGACAAGCAGAAAAGATCAAAAGCTATGTATATGTATGTATGACCAGATAAGAAGATGTTAAGCTAAATGATTCCCAAGATAGGGACACAAATGGTTTCTTCCTTCTTTCTATTGTTTCTAATATATCTATAAGGTACAATGTGATTTCTTTTTGCTTTGTATGTTTCTCCCCTGCTTTCACTGTATTTGATGTCAGTATAATTTGGGGAGGGGAAGGGAAAAAATGCTTAAAAAGGGATACAGTTTTATCCATTGTAACAATGAGATGTACAAGATAATGTTGAACAATGAACTTTACAATTTAGTCTGGATGGGGGAAGGGATGGTAGGGGAAAAACAAAGAAGGATGCAACAATGCTTGATAAGAAATGTACTAATTTCCTTGCTCTTGTAACTGTAACCCCTCTGTTTTGTTTTTCCACAATAAACAACTTATAAAAATAAAATAAAAGAAATCTCAAGTTGTGTAGAATAACAAGTACATATGCTAACATGCATAGTATATTATTGATCTGATTACACAATGTTTAAGGAATTACATATTAATAATTTCTCAAGTCACATATGTATTTAAACATCATTTAAAAATGTTAACTATGTTTTGAAATTCTGAAGTATGTGATGTTTATCTTAGAATAATAATGCTTGTTTTATTTTATACTACCAAACACAAAAAAACAAAAATGAATAACTTAAATCTTTAGAATACAAAAATTATCAAGAATTCCCAAATACTCAATATATGAAAATATAAATAAAATATTGAAAAATAAGAAGAATCTTATCAAACTTGACATTTTTAACATAGGAATTTAATAGAATAGAACCATCAGGATCCTTAGAATTCTCTTAGATTTGGGCATTTGCATGGATGAAAGCAAGATAGGAAGATGTGCATTATTACAAATTTATTTCAGGGTTAATTATATCCACTGACTTGCCCGTATGCATTATCTCATGGAAAAATGAGTGTTGAGGGGAAAGTTAGTATGATAGCAATGCTGAAAGAGGAAAGCAGAGAGCAATAGCATATGTTCTCAAGTATCTCCAAGGGACTTGGAAGATTACTCCTGAAAGTTATCCATAATGACTTCACAAAAGTTAACCTGTGGTTTAAAGCATCATCATCATCATTACCATCAGTAACACTTAGGAAAGTGCTGGTAAAATTCCTGTTAAATGCCTATTAAGTTGATTAAAGGTGGTCTAGAAGTTTTACTAATTAGTTGAAATTTAACTATATAGCATAGGAAAGAACTTAGAGAAAGAAGGAAGTGTTCTTTGCCTGTATGTTGCTAATGAATGAATGTCCTTTTCTATATGGGAGAATGTGTGCATTCATTTCTCAAAAATGAGTAAGGGTGGGGCTGGGAAGGTGGCTCAGTGGTAGAGTGTTTGCCTTGCATGCATGAGGCCCTGGGTTCAATTCCTCAGCACCACATAAGCAAAAAGAAAAAAGCCAGAAGTGGCGCTGTGGCTCAAGTGGTAGAGCTCTAGCCTTGAGCTGAAGAGCTGAGGGACAGCGCCCAGGCCCAGAGTTCAGGCCCCACGACCGGACCCCCCCAAAAAAATAAAAAAAATAAAAAAAACAAAAATGAAATAAGGGTATGCTGATTTAGAATTGAGTTGAGTAGAAACACTGCATCTACAGAACTATTAATTCAATTTCTCAACTGCTATATCCTGTGTACTTCATTACCACACCTGTCTTTCAGTACCGAACACCAGTCATTAAAATGGCAAATGTGGTGACATAAACTACAGGGGTGGTGTGGGGAACCATAGTAGTTTTGTGCCTTTAAAATGGTTTCTTGCTTTTGGTGATAGACTACATGGATTTGGGTAGAGTTATGAATAATTACTTTTGGCATTTTACGAACAGTAGAGTTTTAAATCATATTATTTCAATGAAATAACACCTTTCAAAGTTTGGATTACAATAGTATTACTTATTTATTGTGTAGGTTAGGGGCTTGAATTTAGAAACTCATGTTCTTACTCAGCTTTCTTGCTCATTGATCGTGATTGTGCCTCTATTGCAGTCTGTTGGTGTTTATTGGAGATAGAATCTCGTGGATTTTTCCACTTGGACTAGTTCAGAACCTTAATTCTCTGATCTCAGTCTGATCTCAAAGTCCCTAGTTACTTATTTATTGGTGGTACTGGGGATTGCAGTCAAGGTCTCAAATTTGTGAGGCAAAGCTTCTCCCATTTGAACTTTGCCCTTTCTGCCTTAGTTATTTTTCAGGTAGTGTCTTATGCTAGACTTTATTGTGATTCTACCAGCATCTCCTGTGTAGAGTTTTCTAAAGGCATAAATCGCCATACAGAGTTTATTTGTTCAGATGAGGTTTTACTAAGTTTTTATTTGGGCAGGGCTCAAACCATGAACCTCTCAGTTTCTGCCTTTGGAGTAGTTGAAATTATATGCTTTCCTCATTGTACATAGTCTCTCTCTCTCTCTCTCTCTCTCTCTCTCTCTCTCTCTCTCTCTCTATATATATATATATATATATATATATATATATACATATACATATATATATTTCCCAGGTACATAGGTATTCTTATTCATTCTTTCCCCCTCATTTAAAAGTCTCTGGTGGAGTTTTTGTTGTGTATATGTGTATCTTTGTGTGGTAGCAGAGTTTGAACTCAAGGCCTCAGGATTACTAGATGAGTTTGTAGGGTGAAACTTAAGATAAACCTTCTATCACAGAACTAAAGTATATTTTAAAATATTAAAAAAAATCTTCATTTTATCTTCTTGGGTAATGAGAAATTGTTTCTTTGCTGACAAAATGAGGGTAATGATTAATACATTTCTACTGTTTTTATTTTTATGTTCTAAGTTGTGTATCTTTATATGCTTTTAGATGTGAGAGATTGAGAGAGAATTCATGTGAAATTCATGTGCATTTAAAGTTATTAGCATTTTGTCTGATTCAGAGATCAATATATATAATCTACAAATACCATTCAGTGTTTGTTACAGTGTAATAATGAATTCTATGCCTCTTATTAGGTCTATGGTTGGTACAGTTGAAAGCCTGGAAAAAAATGGGTTCAGTTCTTTCCAAATATGGTATGATTACTCCCTATTTTCCTTAGACCATAAATTCTAGCTCCTCTAGAAATCCATTCCAAATTATATCAATGCTTTGTAAGTTAGTACTAACTCCCTTTCAGAATTCTTCTTGTCTTGGTAGTATGACAAAGTCATTTTATTTCAACAATTTTGTGTCTTCCTATAAGATATTTGAAAGAAGAGTCTGTACTAGTTGCTTACATAAATAACTGTTTTCTTCTCAGTGAGGGGATTGTCAACATTTCTATACAGTTGCATGAACTTAAGCCTGCCCAAACAAAGTTTTTAAAAATTATTATTACAAAACTTTCAGAAAATGCTATGTATTTGTATCAGTAGGAAACGGTGGAACATTTAGTCTATGTGAAGATGGTTCTGGTGAGGGGTTCTATCTTATGATCTGATTGACATACACAGGTACCATAATAAGATGCTGAGGACAGTGAAAATACTTTGGGCATCTTTTCTCTCATGGTCACTGAAAAGTACTGGAGTTGTATTAATGGGTGCACATACACACATATTAGTATTTTATGCAGAATTCTTTTTTTTGGGGGGGGTCCAGTCGTGAGGCCTGAACTCTGGGCCTGGGTGCTGTCCCTCAGCTCTTCAGCTCAAGGCTAGCGCTCTACCACTTGAGCCACAGCACCACTTCCGGCTTTTTTCTTTTTGCTTATGTGGTGCTGAGGAAGCGAACCCAAGGCCTCATGCATGCAAGGCAAGAGCTCTACCACTGAGCCACCTTCTCAGCCCTGAAGAATTCTTCTAAATCTATGTGGGTATGGGTATATTGATAAGAAATTCAGAAAAACAATTCAAAGCACAAGCCTTACATTAATCAAACTGATTTTTGAAGTCGGGAAAAAGAATATTTATTAGTCAATGTTGCAAGGCTTTCACATATCACAGTCTGATTCCTCATCAGGATACTGACATTAGTGAATAAGCTATATTATAAGGCCTAGAGTAGAAGTCAGAGTGGGGCCAGAGGGAAAGATGACAAGTTAGGATATGATCGACAGATAGCAGAGTGATTCCGGGAACATCTATTACTGGATCAGTAACCAATGGAGGAAGGATTCTCCAAAAGGAAAGAGGCCTCTTCTTGACCCTTGAGTACTGAGTTCACAATTTCATTAAAACAATAAATCTGAGGATACACCAAGGTAGTTAGCAAGAAAGTTTATTAGTAATTCAACATAACATGAAGATACTGCAAAACCAACACTTGGGTATGGATGAGCACATCTGATCTTAGGTGCCACAAATGCTTTCACATCACAGGGAGGTACTTACGATGAAAAAAGTTGAACTTTTGGTTCAAAGTTATCTGGAAAAGTGCTTGCCTTTTCTCTGATGTTGGGTAAACTCTATCATTCTTGCTGTGCATCTGTTTAAAACTGTGTCTTTTTAAGGTAACTCCAGATATGTAAGTGGTGTTATGTAAATTGTGACATGTGTTTACAGCCATATTGTTATGTAAATTGTGTTATGTAAATTGTGACATGTGTTTACAGCCATATTGAAGAATATGTCATTGGAAATCATTGGTTATTGAATAGTGTCTTTATGAGAATGGTATTTGAACTAATCACACTGAGTTGAAAACTACATCTTAGTCTATCAAAGTATTTCTTATTGCTTTATTTGTTGCCAAGTGTTCTTAATAAATTTATACTTAGATTTTCTCCAGCTAACTGGATGGAAACTAAAACTTATCATGGACTTCTGCCTAATGAATGAAGCATGCTTGAGGCATATATATATATATAACTAGGGATATATAACTAAGGGATATATAACTAAGTCAATGGCTATGTGGGTAGTGAAAGGCTTTCTCCTAAATTCCCAAGGCTAGAACAAACAAGATCATTTGTAACAGAAAGCACTCAGCTTATTATATTTTATCTATATGAGATAATAAACATGTGCAAATAAATGATTTTATTTTTAAGGAAACAATAGTACCAAGAAAAGTGAGTATATTTAGAGAGACTGAAAGAATAACATTAGGGTTTTTAGCCTCTCACATGTTTATGTGATTGTATTTCTTGATATTGAAACTCTCCTTTTGTTATTTTTATTGTATTAATCCAATGCTTTTTAGTACTATGTATTCAATGTGGGAAATCTGGCTTAAAAGATGTCTAAAAATTTTTCCTTTTCAATCACAACCTTGTCATTATCAAGCTACACTGTGGTCATCATCATCTTAATCAAAATTATTATTAGAATCATAAGTGCTAACTATTGAATGTATGATACCTGTCTATGATTTTGCAATATTTGTATTTTGATTAATAATTTTAATGTTACCACTGTGCATGCATCCATGTTAAAATTTTGAATAAATTAAGAAACAAAAAAAACGTCTTTCTCACTCAACTTGGATCATTGATGGCTGGACATCTCTTCAAATGAAGCATGAATTGCCACATGCTTCCTTCAAGACAGGTGTCCATCTTTGAGATAAGTAGTTTTAAACAAAATTTGTGCCCAAAGTAGTTTTTTTTTTTTTTTTTGGTCGGTCGTGGGGCTTGAACTCTGGGCCTGGGCACTGTCCCTCAGCTCTTCAGTTCAAGGCAAGCGCTCTACCACTTGAGCCACAGTGCCACTTCCGGTTTTCTGGTGGTTTATTGGAGATAGGAGTCTCATGGTCTCTCCTGCCCGGGCTGGCTTTGAACCGCGATCCTCAGATCTCAGCCTCCTGAGTAGCTAGGATTACAGGCGTGAGCCACCAGCGCCCAGCCAAAGTAGTTTTTATTCTAGGTTCCCCCCCATGAATAAATTTCTTACTTTCAGGTATTCTTGCTCAGTTCCAGAGCACACTAATTATTTGGACAATTAGTCAAGGTCAGAGGAGTGAACCTATTCTTTCTCATTTTTTCCTCTTTTTACTACCATTGCAGCAGATAAGAGAGTGTAAGGCTTAAAGCAAAAATAGACTTGGTGAGCTTTTAATCAAGCTTAGTGCAAAATGTTTGTCTTGAATTCAGCACTACTGTCTCCCTATGCCTCATTTCTCCTGATATATCTTACCTCAAACCTGACTCAGTACTGAGAAACCAGGGATAATTAAATACCTTGCATTTAATTCAGGAAAGTAGGCTTTAATTTCCTATTAAGATACCAAAATTTATTAGTGAGAGAAAAAAAAAACCTGTCTTCACAGGAGGTAGAGCATATAAAAGCTGCAGAGATTTCACACTGAGTGGGCAGATAGTTCACCCTTCAGGTCTCTGACAAAAGGGATTACAACTTGCTCCACTTATCCTATGGCTTCTATGTTTTTCAGTAAGTTTGTTCTTCTTTGCTGGCTTCATCAGACTTTTAAGAACATGGCCACATTCCATTCTTCTCTCACAAATTGTCCCATGTCCAGTTCTTCTGAGTGAGGTGACTGATCATGTTTAACACAAGTCTCACAAAATTGAGATGCAAGAGCCTATACCTGATCTTGAATGCTGAGAATATTTTCTTATAGTCTGGTAGATAGCATATAAATTGATAGAATATATATATATATATACATATATATGTATATATATACATATATATGTATATATATATATAGCAATTTGAAAACTAGGACAGAAGTAGCTAATATTTTAGAAAAAAAAATAGATGAAACAAATTACATTTAATCACAAATAATTCTAGTAAATTGAAAATGTAATTACCAGGTGGGTGATGGAACGAAATGTGGTGGTTTGGCTCCAATCAGGCAGTTAAATTTTTTCCAGTTAATAAATAAAATTGTGAAATTAAAACAAAAAAATCTTCATATGGATTGGGAGATGTTAGTAGATGGTAATATTTAAATTTGTAATCAGTAGAGGGCTGAAAAAATCAAAGGGCCATTTAATCATTATTAAAGGAGTAGTTTCTGAATACATTATAAACTAATCTCATTTTCATTTCTGATTGGTAGTTGAAGGGAAGTCACACATAATAAATATAAATGTAAGCAATGCATTTAACATAGTAATCCATGAGTATTTGCAAGATTGCCCTCTTCTGAGGAATACACATACAACTCTGGAGGACCCAGTGGAAAGTAGCAAGGGGGAGGCAGTATCTGTAGAAACTCTTAGTGCCACATCACTGATTCTGGTAACAGATAGGGTGATTGCAAGTTGACAGTAGTTCCAGCTCTGACATGATATCTTTGTGGATAAGAAGCAGAAACACACTGGCTGCTGGAAAGGACAATGAATTGAGGGACAGGTGGTTGCTGATTATTGAATCATGGTCTATGATGATGATAAGATCTCACACATATTTCAGAATACTGTGCTTTAAAACTGTTCCACCCATCAGTTTTATCAATATATTTTAATAACAGACAGTACTCATGATCATTTTATATGCAGGTAACATGAATGTAAGTTGTTGGTAAGTGGATTGGAAGCAAAATGTATATTCTAAAATTCTTGCCAAGATAAGGAATGGCCTGAATCAAACAAAACATAATCAATGCATAATTCAAAGCTCAATACACATCCTAAAATATTTATATGTAAAAAAACAATAAAAATAAAAGAACCAATGAATTAGTGTAACTGCATCAAAAATTATTTTAAGGCACTAGAGAACTATGAGATCAGCCCAAATTACTATGGTTTATGACTACCACAAATGAACTTAGGGTATCTTGATGCAGATATAATATGGAGAATGAAATTAGACTGTACTGTGATAAGCACTAATTCTTCTGGGGAACATTCCTGGACAGGGGTACCAGACAAAGAAGTAAATGAGTCACATGATAAGGAATGACTGACAATGCAACCATTAGTGAAAACAATGACAGAAGGGTGCAAAAGAAAACAGCCAAATGACTTTGAAATGGAAGCACAGAATAATCAGGTATGGGGAGGGTGGGTAGTTGCCAAGGGACAGGGATGAAAAGTTAGAGAGAAGGATTTAGCTAATAAGGCACTAGGGTTAATGTACAAGAGGATGCCAGGAGGAAACACTGTGTATTTGAAATCCATGCTCATAAAATGACAACTTTTCTCAGGAAATGCATTTTAGTCACAGATGTTATCAGTTGAGACTAGACTGCCCCCAGGGAAAAACATAATAAAAGTGACAATAGGTGAATTGCTGCCGGGAAGTCAAGAATCATCAATAACTTGCCTTAAATGTCAGAAATGATTTTTCTGACAGCATCTAACTTTGGTAGATTGCATATTATTCTCAATTATCAGAAAAAATCATCTCTGACATTTAAGGTACATCTCTCACAGGAAGGCAATGCTGTCCTATGGCAATTGACAGAGCTATGTAATCTTGCAGGAGGAGCTACACAATTTTCAGTGTTTCCTTTTGAAAGACTATCCTTTCCTTAGGCTGGGCTGGGTGACTTATTTCATCCAATGGGATACAAAGGGATGTGATAGCTAGAGCTTGGAAAGAAGATTTAGGAGATGTTAGGAGGCTGGATGAGGTAGCTCACTCCTATAATACTAGCTGCTCAAGAGGTAAAAGACAGGAGAAG
This sequence comes from Dipodomys merriami, assembly GCF_024711535.1. Taxonomy (NCBI): domain Eukaryota; kingdom Metazoa; phylum Chordata; class Mammalia; order Rodentia; family Heteromyidae; genus Dipodomys; species Dipodomys merriami. The sequence continues at coordinate 97,711,973 of NW_027203381.1, read as the reverse complement.
CATGGTTTTGAGGTTCACACAGTGAAATATTACCAAGTACCCATCGAAACAAAGAAGACAGGTACTGTCTGTAATCTGAGTCTGTTAACACACGTTATATTTCAACCACTGGTAGGCAGACTGAAGTCAAAGGCCAGCCCTGGAGTGAAAAGAAAAGGCAGACCCTACCTGAAAATTAAAAAATAAATAAATAAGTAAAAAAAGGGCCAGAAGTGTAACTCCTGTGGTAGAGTAACTGTTACACAGCATGCAACCCTGAATTCATGCCAGAATACTAGGAAAAAAGGAGTGGGGGCAGGGCCTAGAGCAGTGGGTTTCTATGAGCATACACTTTCTGGTCTTAGGAGAATGAAAGAGGAAATAGGTGGAGAAATATATGGAAGTTAGCTGAAGACTTCCTTTTTGTGGCCAACTGAAGTTAAATGTGAGGACTAAATCTTCTTGTGGGCCACTAAAATCTAGGGGTTGTTTATTACTGAAATCTTGCTAGAAAAAAAAAGAAAGAAAGGAAATATCTGGTTGGTGAAATAATTCAGATCCCAGAAAAAGTAGTTGTCCCAGAATGCTGAAGTGAGGCCCTGGGAGAGGCTGGGTCAGGGTTCCACTGCTTTCTTATAATTTTTCAGTGTAAGGATTTGTACAGCTTACCAAGATCATCAGGACCTTGTAGGAAAATGTCAACTAACGGTCCTAAGCTTAGCTCTGCTTTATATATAAATATTTTGTGGCAACTCATTCTAATTTCCCAAATCTTTATTTATTTATAGTCCGGTCAATTTCATAGTGATGTCATTTTGATGAAATTAAAAAAATATATAGCACAGTTCTTTCAAAAAGAAGATGAGGTTACAGAGTATAGACTGTTTCATTATCACATCCTCCTTTTCCACTCTCACTATTTTGCTATAGATATTTATACTCTAAAATTATTAAACCCTGATAATAGTGTTAAATACAAAGAAATGATTACTCACCATGGTAACAAATTAAGATTTTGTTTTCTCCATTATGAGGTGATTTTTACCAGGCTCCGTCAAACTATAATCCTTAGGTAGTACAATTTCTTTTATACCTTTAAAATTTCCTTAAGGGAAAAGGCGATTATTTAGTCATTGCAGTTAGCTAACCAGTTCAATTTTATAGGGACAAATAATCCCATCACGAGGATTATGAGCTATGCTGTTATGACTTAAATCATTTTTTGAAGGCAGGCCTCACCTCTTAATAGCATCACCTTGGGTTAGGATTTCAACATAGGCAGTTTAGTTGGACAGAAACTTGCAGATCATAGCAAATATTCATCAATAATGATGTACTCTTTTTTCTTAATCTGGTACAGGTTTGTGTGTCATAAGTGCTTAACTTTCCATAGATGTGGCAAACTACCTGGAACAATAAAATTGTACTCAGAGTTTCCAAGGTTTTCCTTCATGGTCAGTTGGCATCATTTTTGCGTCTGTGATAAGGCAGATCATCATGGTGGAGAGCTTAGGGTAGAACAAAACTTTTTACATCATAGCTGGTGGAGAAGCAACAAGAGAGAAAAAGGAGATACAGTACTAATACTGCCTTCAAAGGACTGTCTCCAATAACTTACCCTTGTTCCATGAAATCCTACTCCTGAAAGTTTCACCAGTTCATAATAATGTCACAGGCAGATAATTGAGACTTTAATGCATGGCAATTGAAGGACATTGACAATTTAGACTGTAATACATGTCCAACATTTTTTTCTAGACTTTATCCTATTTCCATTTCCACCTTTCCATGCTACTAATTGCCTTATCTTCCCTCATCAAATTCTAAATTTCAAGAAATTGTTTAAGTAACTTGATACTCTGCAATAAATATAACCAATGGTAATGTCATTGGGAAATAAGAGATTTGTCAATGAATTCATGAAAAGATATCAGAAAATATAACAAAATAAAATGAGTTATTGATGACAGTTAAGACCAACTGATGTCAAGTAAGTCCTTTAAATACATTTTAAGTATAAAATTATCCTAAATTTAGATAATAATTTTGTAAATCCCTTTCATCATCCCTTAAGAAGTGATATATTACAAAATTAAGCACTACAATTAGAAAAACCTCTTTAAATTCTTTCCTCCTTTTTCAGAACACTACATGGGAAATATTTTTTCACTCTTGTTCTTCTCTAACCTGTGCAGTTCTTTCTGAAAAATTCTAAATGCCATGTATTTTCATGGAATGAGTAAGTAACAGTTTATAAATTTGGGGTTGGGAATATATACTTTTCATGAGGAATATACCATTTGAAGAAAAGAGTGTTTAATAAGCAAACTAACAAAGTGCTTGAAATCTTGAAAATGTACTCATATTGTGAGAGAAAGAAAGAAGTTTAAAAACAATGGTTTCTTTTCCCCCTTCTTCCTTCTATTTACTGTATATTGTCAAAATGGTTGTGTGGTACTGTAATAAATGTAACCAATTTCTTGAAGCTAATAACTAATCCTGAGTGAATCTGAACCAATGCTATAGTCCATTAAGTTTTGAACTATGGTTATAATTTTCTTTTAACAGGCCCAGATACAGGCTATATTTTTCTATTATCATAAAGCTGAAGAGGAGACTTCAAGTGAAAAAAGAGTGGTTTACATAGCTCACACAAAGGCTCTTGAGGAAGGCAAGAAGCAGTGGATTAGAAAGTCTAAACATGATTTAGGATTCTGATACTCTACCTGATTATTAAATGTGTGGAACTCTCAGACATAAGGCATTTATGGAAATAAGTCAGAGGAAACAGGACTCAACAGGGTACAAGCGACAGAAAATAAATGGTCTTTAAAGTCAATAAATGCACATGTACCACTACTAACTAGATTATGTGAAACGGAACAGAAGGTACCCCTACTCAAGCAAAATATTTTGATTTAATACCAAGGCACACATAAAAAAGCACATCTCTAGTGTTAAGCAATACCTTAAGCATTACTATTTAAAAATATTATTTGGATTGCTGCTGCATTTAAAAGAAAAACCAATATAAATCAAATGCCCTTTCTTTTCCATTGCACAGCTTATAGAAATATGTTTATTTTGCATCCTTGTATTTGCATACATACCACTCTTCTTGTTTCTTTGATAAAAGTTTTATAGGCAATAAATTATAAATCATGCTTATGTATAATTTATCCCTTTAAATACATATTTTATTTTTTGGCTTTTTAAATGAAAACTGTCTTTAGCTTTGTATTTTTAAGAGATTCAAATTCAATACTTTTTGAAATTCATGAATAAAGCATGTTTCAACCTTAATTTGCATTTTTATAGTGTCTGCTGTAGAACAGTATAGATTTTGCTTTCTGAGTGTACTCTTTCAAGCAGACACGATTCCCTTAAGAATAAGCCTTGAGAAAATTCACTTGCCCTTCATAAAACATACATTTCATTATCTTCCTATAAATTGGACACTTCCCTAACATGGTTGTGCATTTGTATGTTCTCCCTGAATATTGTAATATCTGTTAGTTCCCATACACACACGATACAAACAGAAAATGGCCATTTTATTGTGCTGAAATGAATGGAAAGTGACCTGACATGAATCCAAAAACGTACCTCAAGGAAGATAAGAAATTATACAATCTTTTAAATAAGAAAATCATATGGAGGTTCATTTTCCTTAGCTATCCTCATGTGAGACCCGATTAAATATGCTAATGTATTGCTTTACATAGCTATCAGTTTAGAGTATATTCTGAATATATTTTGAAGTTCTTAAGATGTTTTGTTGATTAACTACAAGGGAAAATGTTTTTCATACTCTCATAAAACAAATCCAAGAATCATAGTTTATCTAGATGGGCTAATCTAGACGCAGATACTAGCATATAACATAGAGAATATCTTTACACTTTCTCTGTTTTTTGTTGTTATTTTTCCCCATGGCAATTTCTTAGCAATCACTGCAATTTATGGAACTTCTGTTCTGTAATTAGGAGAGGAAATGCATTTCCCTTGAGGCTAAGGCTTTGGATAAAAACAAAAATATGGGCATTTCTGGGTAGACACTATCCTAGTTTGTGACTGAAGTTAGAATCATTTACGAAGTTCTTTCAATCTTCCTCTCTCCCTTTCTCTCTCCCTCCCTCCCTTTATCCCTTCCTCCCTTGATCCCTTTTTCTCTCCCTTCCTTTCTCCCTTCATTCCTTTCTCCTTTTCTATGTCAAAATACCCAAGAGTTCTGTTGTGGAATTTTTTTTAAAGCCACTTGTGGGTAAAACAATTTACTGAGACAAAGGAAGAGGAGAAACAAATATTTATTATGATACTGGCACAAGACAGACATTTTGCAGAGATATTGGTCAGCTAGGAAAGGAAAATAACACTGCTATTGCTGGTGCTATTTCTGTTGCTGCTGCTGCTGATCTTGTTACTCCTGCTCCTGCTGCTGCACAGGCTTTGGTGGGTTACAGGGGGGATTTTGCTGATTGGCTATCCCACGTTTCACATATCCTGTAGATTGACTCCTCTCTCTCTCTCTCTCTCTCTCTCTCTCTCTCTCTCTCTCTCTCTCTCTCTCTCTCTCTCTCTCTCTCTCTCACCTTGGTTTGAAATGCTCCCACTGGAACATCCATCTTTAGACTCAGTTTCTACACACACACCACACACACACACACACACACACACACACACACACACACACACACACACACACACAATTTTCCATCTAGCCACTTCACTGTGCTTGGCTTACCTCACTGCACTCAATTAGACTTTAGTATTTCTCCACTATCCACTATGTCTCATTTAATTGGAGACTTCCTCTACAAATGCCAGACATCTTTCAAAAGTTTTTTCCTCTTTATTATGAAATATGCTTTTTATCCACTGAATTGTATCTTCTAAAAACAGATATGTTGAGATCCTACATCTTAGCACCTAGAAATGTGGCTTTTGGATGGTTCTCACCTGTAGGGCTTAGCAATGCAATGTGGATCAGTAGAAAACAAACCTTGCTTGCTTCTTACTATCTTTTGCCTGCCCCCTTCATTCTTTGGTTTGTGAAAGCATAACTCCAAGATCTGTTTCTCTCTTCTTCTGTCTCATCCTTGTGTCTCTGTGTATTTCACCATCTTCCTTTTTCATATGATGTCAACTGCTGGTGGATTTGTAGGATATACCAAATCTAGGCTGATCTAATTTTGAGATTTTTTAACCTAATTTCATCTGTTTCATACTCAATTATTACGTTTTCTCCCTTCCCCCTGAACATGATGTACATATGAGCAAGGAAGTGAGCATAGTTTTTAGGAGACCACTAATGCGTAATGAGGTGAGGACAATTAAATTAATTTCATGGGACTATGGAACTGCAAATATATACTAAACTATTTTGGAGCCTAGGGAAAAGTGAACAGTGTGGTAAGTAGTAGAGTTCAGGTTAAATTTTTACAGCTACATGTGATACAGCTACATGTGATCTCCTTGTACAAGGAGATACTTATTTTCCTGTGGACATTTGTGTCCTTTCAGTGGCAGCAGCTGAAAACTTTTGATGCTCTTGACAGTAGCTTCACTGGACAAAATTGTTTGAGAAGAGAAGAAAGTTGGGTGATGGACTTTTGAAGATGCTGTGGACAAGAAAGATTTCTGGAGAATTTCTGAAATGGTAGGTGACACCTTAAAGAGAGAAAGGGGTGAGACTGAAGTAGGGGATAAATATCAAGGTGAGACTATTTTTATCTATAACCTAGAAAGGCCAGATGACATTTAGGTTACAACTATAATTCATATAAAACTGAAATACTTCATTATTATATAAAATAAAAGGCATTTTAATTAATCACATTAATGCGAGAAAGAGGAGATGAATAGTTGAAGTTCACAGTATTTCTACTTAATTTTAGCATTAAATGCATCATTTTATCCCTCATTAACATTGCTATAAAACAAAATTAATGATCTCTCTCTCTCTTGTTCCCTCACTCCTCCTTCTGTATAAAATCTAGTGAATCTAATTAGAAGTAACAATATTAAAAAGTATAATCAGGATCATATTTAGGTTGAGTAACTCCTTTGGCCTAACTACTAGAATAGTATAGTGTTTTAAATAAACCAAATTAAAATACAAAATTTCATTGTAAAGTATTGTATAATTTCAATCATTTATTTGTGTTATAAATTATTTTCTGATAGCATCTAAAATAATAACATTCTAAGCCATTGGTCTTCTGTGTACATGACTTACGTTAGTATACTAGATTGGGAGAGTAACACAAAAAGAAAATATGGAGTCAGGATTTCCCATGAGAGGTAAATAGTCACATAAGCAGATTAAACTGTTTTTTGTTATAATCTTGTTCTAAGACATTGTAATTCTAAAGAGGATACAAATGAGTTTCTAGATTGGGAAATTGTGACTTTCTATATTCATTTCTCTGCTTCTCTAAGTTAATAGGCAACCTATTGCTTTGTGAACCCTTTGTCTCTCTCTCTCATGGTAGACAGACAGACAGATAAATAGAGAGATAGACAAACATTTTAAGAAGAGTTAATAGTCCCTTCCTTCCCTCCCTCCCTCCCTCCCTCCCTGTTTCCCTCCCTCCCTCCCTCCCTCCCTCCCTTCCTTCCTCCCTCCCTCCCTTCCTTCCTTCCTTCCTTCCTTCCTTCCTTCCTTCCTTCCTTCCTTCCTTCCTTCCTTCCTTCCTTCCTTCCTTCCTTTTTTCCTTCCTTCCTTCCTACCTTCATTTTCTTCCTTTCTATCATAGGAAAGAATGCTCTCAATCTTGAAGGTAGATTTGGTTCGTGACTGATCTCCATATTACAGGTGAGTATTTGTTACAACTCACTTATAACATGTATTTCAATTTCACCTCAGTGATGCATACTCCATCCTAGGTGAAAAGAAAATAACAGTAACAGAAAAATAATTATTTTTTCAACCAACGAGCAGCTTATTAATTGATTTTTTTACACATACCTGAAAGTGAAGTTACACTACATGGATTATTTACAATTGTGCAGTGAGGTACTGCAAGATAAATTATCTGGAAAGCAGCAAAAAATAATTTAATAGAAAATAATTCAAAAATAGAAAGTTTAGCACTCCTTTTTGTGATCTATCTAAGTAGTAAAATAAAGTTCCTACACATGACCATATGACCATATAACCTGATGCTAAACAAACTATACCCTACATCTTGTATATACATTTTTTTTAATTTGGGGAGGGGAAGGGAAATAATAAAATGCTGAAACAAGGATACAGGCTAACCCATTGTAACAATGAGACATATAAGACATTATGTTGAAAACAAATTTTACAACTTTGTGGGGGGAGGAGTTGGGGAGGTGGGAAGAGAAAGGATGGTAAGGGAAAAACAAAGAAGGGTGTAACAATGGATTTATTACCTTGTTCATGTAATTGTAACCCCTTTATACAGAATCTTTACAATTAAAATATATATTAAGAAAAAAGGATAGTTTCTATCAATGTTAGCTATCAAAATGAGTTCTGCTTTAAAACATAATCTTAAGTAATTCATACTCTCTCATATTTTAAAAAAGTTCAACCATTAATGATGATCAATATATTATTATTATCTCTATTTACTTGTGAAATATGGAAAAATTGTTTTAAACATAAAATCATAGGTCTGGAAGGTTTTAGCAGAGAAGAAATGAGAACACATCTAGTGTACAAGCACATATGGCAAGGTAGCAATAGTACTTGTATATTTAGGGTACCTTTGGAATATATACATATATATGTATGTTAGATTTGTGGAAAATTAAGCTTGGAATGAAAAATAATATTTTACAATAAGACTAAAAATGGACATTTTTCAAAAGAAAGATTGACATAACTAGATGCTGACTAAAGGTTTTTCTTTTGCCATTTCCTTCAGTATTGGCCACTTTAATAATTCTTGTTCTATTCTACACTGCAGATTTGCAAATAGGAGCTTGGAAGTTATTATTCTATCTTAGCAACAAGTTAAAAAGTCAATCAACTTCAAAATTAATAATTCTTCATAGGGATATCATGCAATGGAAGTCAGCAATCATAAGCCATAAATTTAGGGAGATAGACAAATTTACATGGGAGATCGCAATTGCACATTATAGAATTCCTAAGTAGATACTTGCACAAGAACCAGTGGTAGAAAGTAAACTTAAACTGTAGCTCATCTAGTATTGGTGATTTCTTATGGGTAATTAGCCATTTTTAAATATGTAAAATGCCATCTCTTCTTCTTAAGAACATCTGAAGAAAAACTATCTCACCAGAACTTAACCTACTGGTGTTTTTATCTGAGTCTCAACTTGAAGAAGAGATGTACTCAAGTGCAGTCATTTCTTGACATTTTATAGGAAAGAAATTTGAGAAGCACTTGTGATAGTCCTTGTGAAGGACATAGTGTATTGACCCAGATTCATCAAAGTACTGAGACTTGCTGGGTTCTAGTCACTCAGGCCTATAGTTCTAACTGCTCTGTCAGCTGAGGATAATCTAGAGGATAACTGTTGGGAAGAAAAATCCAAAAGACAAAATTTCCTCTCCAAAACAACCAGCCAGAAGCTGTATAGGAGCCATGGCTCAAATGATAGAGCACCAGCCACACTAGCAAGCTGAGCAAATGTGGGACACTGAATTTAAATGCTATAGTGTAGAAGAAAACAAAAGAAAATCATCAAAAAACCAAACAACAGATCTAGATAACATTTCCTCTTCCACCACACTTCCTCCACCATATGACTGTAGGCCAATTCACCACAGGGTATTTTCAACCTTCATATAAAACTTATACTAAAATACATCATCTCCAATCCCTAGTTTGAAGTTTGAATAAACAAAGCCAGCATCAGAATCAGACTGAAATGAGGTGGGATGCAGGTAAATAAATTTTTAACAGAAAATGAAAGAAAGCTTTAAGAAATGTTTGAGGTCTGAGTCAAGCTTTGTCACATAAATATGTTCTGTATTTGTGTATAATCAAAAGAACGATACTCATATGCCTGGTAGTATTTATTTCTTTATAGTTGAAGTTGTTCTGGTTTGCCAAGGTTTCTTTTTATTTTTGAATACTACAGAAATGTTGATGTCTTAATTTTCTGTTTGTAATAATATAATGCCATCAACTGGGAAAATTTAAAAGAAAAGCTAATTATTTTGATTCTTCTTTCTGTGTTTAATGAAGAGCTTGTGTTGACAGAAGTCTGTGAAGGGACAAATCATCATGTGGCAGTATATATGTGGGTTTTGTTCTTATCTCAATTCTTACAAAGCCACCAGGATTCTTGCATGAGGGTTCTACCAAAATGACGGCAATCCTACTTGTTTCTTAAAAGCCCTACCTTGAAATACTAGAGTCTGGTCAGTTCCTCACCTCTTACTTCCTCACAATGGGGTTATGGAGGAATTTTGACAGAACTGTATCCCAGTATTGCAAAACCTACATAGTTCATCTAATGAACAGTTAAAATCACTTTGAAGATAACAGAGAACAGACTTAGAACACAAGTCATATATTAGTAAGCAAGACTAACGTCAATTCAAAGTGGATCAAAGACCTCTAGATCAGCCCTGAAACTTTGTAACTACTGCAAGAGGGAGTGGCAGAAACTTCTTGAATAGAGTCCTAAGGGCATACAAGGTAAGAGTGAGACTTGACAAATGGGACTACATCAAAATCAAAAGTGTCTGTACAGCAAAGTACATAGTTACAAAACTAGAAAGATAGTCAACAAACTGGGAAAAGATCTTAACCAGCAAGATATCAAAGGCTTAATAGCTAATGTATACAAGGAACTCAAGAAACTAACCTCTCCCAAATCTAATAAACCAATCATTAAATGGACAAAGGAGTTAAGAGGAGACTTCTCTGAAGAAGAAGTAAGAGGGGCAAAAAAACACATGAGGAAATGCTCATCATCCTTGGTCATAAAGGAAATGTGAATCAAAGCAACACTGAGATTCCATCTTATCTCATTAATATTGGTTAATATTGTGAATTTGAAAACTGTTGGTGGGGATATGGGGACAAAGGAACCCTACTTCACTGTAGGAGGGAATGTAAACTAGTACAACCACTCTGGACAGCAGTCTGGTGATTCTCAAAAAAACTAAATATAGATCATCCCCCTATGTCTCAGACATATTGTACCAGTCCTGGGCATCTATCCTGAGTATCATGAACCAGGATATGATAAAGACACCTGCACATCCATGTTCATTGCCACACTATTCCTAAAAGATACAGAAACAGACAGATGTCCCACAATAGTGTGTGGACCCAACCAATGTGGTACCTATTAACAATGGAATTTTACACAGCCGTTAGAAAGACTACAATAATGTGATTTGCAGGGAAATGGATGGAATTAGAACAAATCATGTTAAGTGAGGTAAGCCAAGCTCAGCGAGACAAAAGGAGCATGTTCTCACTAATATGTGAAAATTAGAACTCAAATGAACTGGGTTATGACAAATTTTACAGGATTCTAGATACTCATACACAAGGAGACCACAGGAGAATACTCTTACAAGAGACACACAAAGGCACAATGCTTATGTGATTCTTCATATTTATATAAAATAATATATACATTAAAACAAACCCCAAGATCTGGAAACAAGAGAGTTCTTTTTTTCTTCTCCCTTTCTTTTTTTCTTTTCATTTTTTAGTAATTAGTTTTTGATGATTCTTTGTTCTTTAACTCATGTATCATGTATTCAAATGTATGTCTTCAGAAAAGTGTCGGGAAAGGTTAACAACTTGAGGGAAAAAGAGTGAAAAGTGCAGCAGTAGAGCTCACTAGACACTAATGAAAACTATACAACTTGTGAGTGGAGATGAGAAGAATGCACTGGAAGAGAATGAGGGAACAGAAGACATTGTACAATAAGAAAAGCACTTATTACCTCACTCAGGTAATTGTAATTCCTCTGTACATCACTTTATAATAACAATAAAGTAAGTTAATAAAAAATAGTAAGTAAACTCAGAAGAGATATTGAGTACTCTGTATTAAAACATTAAGCATTGTGTAAATGAGTAAAAAGAACACATTTCAGTATTTACATTATTTACATTTTCTACAAATTCATTCTTCAGGATTTATAATGAATTAGAAATTTATTCTCTATAACTCAATGTCTTGCGATTCACATCATCATCTAATAAAATTGATGATTGTTGCCATTTGAAATCTCTTTTTTATGTAGTAGCTAGTAAAATAGGCTTAACTTTTCCTGTATATTCTTTCCTTCCAAGATTCTATATTTCTTATGTCTCAAAAATGTACATCATCCAGGTAGACAAATAATAGATATGGAGAGATAAAGGTTTTTATTTTTATTTCTTTGAACTTGTCACCTTGGAGGAGAAAATGACTCCTTATTTTGCAACTCAAACAGGAAGCAAACAGCACAAGGCATTGCTGACTGAGCTGCAAAATCAAAACCGACAAATCCTGGAGTAGAAACTTCCTTGTGCAAAGTCAGGCAAAACTGTGCACACTGCTGGGCTTTCCTGGTGCCCTCTTACTACTGCTGAGAAGTCCCCTTGGATAGCTTCTCAGAAATGTCTAAAAGGAAAAAATAATTTTATCATAAGGATATAAAATCATTGACATAGGACACCAGCTGCTCTTGCTGCTCTTGTTAAGATGAAGAGTCAGAGAGAGAGGGTGATGCCAAAAACTCAGCAGGGGCAATGAAAAAGGAGGAAAATTTGAATATCTGTTGACTACCAATCTTCTTAAAAGTACACATCTTCCACAAGCTAAAAGCAAGGACTTGCTAAAAGTAAAGAGGCTGTTAAAATGTGTTCACATATCACTGGGGACACTAAAATTCAGTACAAATCTCTTGGAAAGCAGTTAAGAGTTATATGTATACTCATGTACTTTGATATGCATGCAATTCTGTTGACACACATACAGATACTCACATTGGTGTCATATTCTGGAAAACTAATATTAACCAGTCATATATTAATTTGGAATTATCAGTATTAATTTGGAATTATTCATTCAATGGTTAATAAAATGTCACTTTCTGCTGGTGTGATTACTAAATGCACTACTTCATGCATGATGCAATGATTAATATATAGCTAATTAACTTAATAGGCTTTATGAAATATGTAATAAGAACATTTTTACAGTATAGATAGGGACATCAACAATATTTGGGAATTGGCAATTTGTACAAAACTGTATGTGTAATTTTATACAGTGACTAAAATATTATGAGAAATGTGTAAATTGAAAGGAAATGAACAAACTAATACAAATATCAGTCTAATTTTCTATTTTTAAGCTTAGCTTTCATAATGGAATACATTTTATTATAAAAAATATATGTATGCATTCATCTATTGAGGGACATCTGGGTTGGTTCCATATCTTAGCTATGGTAAATAATGCTGCAATATACATAGTTGTGCTGGTAGCTTTAGTATGGTCTTGTTTGTGATTAGTTGGGTAAATGCCGGAAAGTGGGATTGCTGGGTCATAGGGAAGCTCTACGTGGAGTCTTTTGAGGAACCTCCATACTGCTTTCCAAAGTGGTTTAACAACTTTACACTCCCACCAACAATGCAGTAAGTTTCCCTTCTGTCCACATCCTCTCCAGTATCTGTGGTTATTAGAGTTCTTGATTATAGCCATTCTGACTGGAGTGAGGTGGTATCTCAATGTTGTTTTGATTTGCATTTATTTTATGGCCAGAGGACTTGAGCATTTCTTCATATGTATATTGGCCATTCTTATTTCCTCTTCAGAGAAGTTTCTCTTTAAGTCCTTAGCCCACTTATTTATCGGGCAGTTGTTTCTCTGAGAATTTGTTGGGGAATTTAATTTTTTGAGTTCCATATTTTAGATATGAGACTAGTGAAGATGGCTAGTGAAAATCTTTTCCCAATCCGTGGGCTTTCTATTGATCTTGCTAGCTATGTCCTTTGCCATACAGAAGCTCTGCAGCTTCATGCAATCCCATTTGTCCAACTTTTCTTTGATTTGTTGTGCTTCTGGGTCTCTATTAAGAAAATGTTGGCCTGTGCCTAGGAGATCTAGCATTTCTCCTATTCCATCCTGTAATGTTTTCAGGGTGTCTGCTTTGACTCTGAGGCCTTTGATCCATTTGGAGTTGATTCTGGTGCAGGATATATAAGGATCTAGGTTTAGCTTTCTACAGGTGATTAACCAATTTTGCCAGCATCATTTACTGAAGAGGTGTTATATATATAATCGCTCATTTGTTAGGAAATGGAAAAACTTGGAAAAATTATATTAAGTGAAGTAAGCCAGGCCCAAAGAAACATAGGTCCCATGTTTTCCCTTATTTGCAATAATTAGTATATGTCTGGGACAAGCAGAAGAGGTCAAAAGCTATGTACGTATGACCAGATAAGATGATGTTAAGCGAAATCAACCCCAAGATAGAAATACAAGTGGTTTTTTCTTTCTTGCTGTTGTTTCTAATGTGATTTTTTGTTGCTTGTATATTCCCCCCCACAATATAACCCTGTTTTCACTGTATTTGATGTCTGTGCCCTGCATCTCTAATTTGGGGAGGGGGAGGGAAAAAATGTTTAACTAGGGATACAGGTTGACCCATTGTAACAATGCGAAAGACACTATGTTGAAAAAGGAACTTTACAATGTAGATGGGGGGAGGGGCAACTTAAGGGTGGGGGGAGTGTAGTGTAGTTGTGGAGGTGGGAGGGAAGGGCTGGTAGGGGAAAAACTAAGGAAGAGGCTACAAGGCTTGATAGGAAATGTACTCATTACCTTGCTCATGTAACTATAAACCCTCTGTACAGTATTTTTACAATAAAAAGCTTTAAAAAAGTTAAATTATTGCAGAAAGGTTGTTCATAAGAATTATCACCTATAGATATAATAAAATGTTCACTTTACACATTTAGAAGTGTATTTCATATTGTTAGTTGAAACAATAAAAATCATTTTTCAAAAGCATATATCACTATTGTGATCATGAATTTGCCAAGAATGATCGAAGCTGCTTACATTATATCAAGTAAAATTAGCTATTTACTTTTCTATCTGGAATGACAAATTTATACTTATAAACCAGAAAAACAAATCTGATGATTTTTTCCCTATACTAAAGAAGTACTACTTTTTATTGTGTAATGTCATTAAATTATATGTATCAGCATTTTATGATAAACCATTTTGTAAAATAAAAAAGATATATGTATGATTAAATAGTACTTAGTGTTGTTAGGTGTGAAATCTTCAGAAGGGCTATGATAAATGACCCATCTTGACATTTTATTATGTAAATTATATAATGATCATTATTTAGTAAATATGCATATCATTACTTATACACTAAATCTTTTGTTATTTGTGTAGCAGGTATAGATATTAGCTATATGGAGACATGAAATAAATAGTCTTCGAACTGGGATGTTTCTTAAGATTTCTTGATGTAGCAAGAAACATAAATGGAAAAAAATTGAAATTCATGAATGCATGGACTATAGTCCATGGTAGATGATAGATTAAGAACACAGAATTAGGAAGAAGATCCTTTTGCCAGGGTTGCTACTAGTTCCTCACTACATGTTGTGTGGTATGAAGATTAATACTTTAGTACATCTGAAATTGCTATTGAAAAGCTCTGCTTTGAAGCATGAGTCTGAGAGAAGGTGCATACATGAGAAAAGTAAGTATGTTTGTGTTTATAAATGTGTATAAGATAGTGAAAGGGAGGGAGAAGAAATGGAGAAGTTACATGTACTGGAATTGAGTAAATGACGCTTCACAGAAGGTTATATTTTTGCTGCATTCCTTTATTCTCCATATTAAATTTCCTTTTTGGTGAAAAGAGTCCTTGTCATTATGCTCAAAGAAATCCCTGAAAGTTTCCATAATATTTCCTCTGTCAGTTATAGCAAAAAACCTCTCTCTAGTTATTCAAGTAACATTTAGACAAAATCTCTTTATTCTCTTTTTAATTCAGAATAAATTAATTTCTAATTAAAATAGTTTTCAAGTTGCATTTCAACTTATAGTCACAGATGAGTTTATGATCCTTTGCTTATTACTAAACATTGATTGGAAGAAAATATATTCTACGAGTGCTCTAAATGTTAGAAAGGTAACTAGAAAGAACACTAACTAGCCTCATTTGAAACAGCATAAAGAAAGAATAGTTATCCAAGAACAGTTTTGTTCAGTGTTTTGTTTCAGTGTTTTAGTTTATTTCCATGACAAGTGATAAAAATTTTTACTTGCACTCTGGTCCATGTTTGTTTAGATACTCGCCCATTTTAAACTTATTTTAAGTTGTTGCACAAAGGAGTTGCCATTTAACAAAACAGTTTATGAATTTAATGCATCTTGATCAAGGTCACTCATTTCAACATTCTCACCCATTCCCTACCCAGTCCTTTAATTACTTTTTAAACTTTTGTAGTATATTGAATTCTATAGTAGTGTCTGGCCTACAAATATTTCAACTTCTTGCTATTCATTACATCACATAAAAAGAGAATACTGGTAAGTATATGAGAAAGTGCATGAATTTTATATAGTTAAAGTACCAACATGTCCTCTTTGTCCTCTCAACGTTTTAAGATTTGACAACTAAATTAAAAACAATAATTAAGTTGCATAAAATGTATTAAAACTTAATAGATGCTGAGAAATGTATTGACTCATATTGTTAATTTTCTTCAGATCTGAGACTGATATAGTAGTTTTGCAGCCTTTCTTAGACTAGTCAGTTAGAAATGAGATTTCTATGGACCTCTTATGATAATTTTCAACTTATTTTCTGTGGGGTGAATGTCTCAGCAACTTTGAATATTTAATTCAATATTCATTTTATATGAAATTATACGTATAACTTTACAAAATTACATTTATATTCAGTTTTATGAAAAATTCAATATTACTGTAAATGTTTTCCAATCGCCAACACAGAAACTATTGTTGTATTGTATTTTTTTTCCTGTATTGAGTTGTCTGTTATCTTTACCTTATTGCAAAAAATGCCTGTGACTATTAAATATATTGTAAAAAATAATAATTAGGGTCAACTGACAGTCCTCGATTAAAAAAATTTAAAAAGTCCTATATAATAATATTACAATCAGATGTCCAGTTGATTATATCAATGTAACTGACCTCTAATTACACATATTCACTAGAAGAACTCACTGTTCTTGTTGAGTAAATTGATAATAAACATGTGTCAAATTTGAATTCCTGGATCTTATTTTAATCTTTTTTAATGACATTAAAAGTTATTTGTAAATTTTAAAGATATGATTGATTCCTTTAGCACACTTCACAAGTGATACAAAACCACATTTTAAAAATAGGTATGTATAAACTAGACTGTATGTAAAATTATGTAATTTAAATAAAAATCAAAGAATACTGGAAACTTATCATTCTCTCCAGCCACAATTTATAAATATAAGATGTTTTCTAATGCATACACCAAGGCATATATTTTTTACTTGATAGTATTGTGGTCTTAATGCTTACATGTTAGTAACAAATGAACAATGCTAATCCAGCATTATATGTCATGCTTCTCTTAATTTGCACACACATTGTATGTTTAAAGGACATTATTGGCTTTATTTTCAATGATGTTTGGCTTTCTATAATATTTGGCCTCCTGCAACATTTTGTTTTACAGTTATACTCATGTGATCAGATACAGAAAAAAAATTAAAAAAAGATATATGTGGTGAGAGAGTGAGGAAAATACCTTCGTGTTAACTAATATGCATGCAAGTGTGTATGTATTTATGAGTATGTAACTATGTTCGTTTACAAGTGTACAAAATATCTACATTATTGATCACAATATAAAATGATGTTTTAACTGTCTCTGATGTGGCTAATGATTTGAAAGGGAAATTATTTGTCCTACGATAAAATGTTACTCTTGAAGTGTGGCATTTTTCTGCTCTCATACACTTATTGGAAAGCTGTTAAAATCAAACTATGTCAGATATAAATATTTATAAAGCAAAATCACATCATGATTTTAAAACTACATGTCACTTTCCCACTCCTCTGTAACAGTGATTAATAGAAATGAAGTGGAAGCTGTCATTTTACTGATTCTTCAATTTAATTATTTATGATTAGAAGTGAACCCAGATCAAAATGTGCCCTTAAAAGTAATTCCTCTCATAGAACACTTGGGTCTGTTACTTAAATTGTGTTTAACTTACCTCTATTCTTAATGCTTGCTTCACTACAATTCAGATTATGAAATTATCATTAAAGTAACTCTTCTTCAAAGAAATGGAAACAATCAGAATATTCACTATTACTCCCTGAAAACACTGAAGTCATGCAATAGCAAATCCAAATTCGGGATTCCTATTTGTAAATCAACAGGCAAAGCTTCTTATGCTGAGAAATCAGATGGGAATTTAGGTGGAAAGAGGCAATATCAAATTAGACTGAAAGACTGACAGCAGAAGACTGGTCCCACTTTACTTGCTGTTTTGTCAATCCTTTTAGAAGTGCCCTTGCCTTTGAAAAGGAAGAAACTGAATTAAAGCCTCAGGCTGTTTCTCAAATTAATGGAGAAATTTCCCCCTCCTATTTCTTCTACCATTTTGAACTTTCCTTAGAGGCCCACTCCGAGGTATGCCCTCATTCAGTGGAACTAAACTATGAATTAAAAAGTCATAGTCATCTACGCTCACCTTCCAGTGTGAAAATTAATTAGCAGTGCCCTAGTACAGCAGAAACAGAGATCTCATTTTAGCAGTATTTGGGAAAATTGCAATCATTTACCATGATTGACCTTTGCTTAGTGTTTCAATTAGCAGTTGTCAACTTGTCCTTGCTGGTAATTCCTCAATTTTCTTCACTGTGCTCATTGGTTAATAGTGCATTCTGTGATTAAATTTCCCTTTTTTAAAGAGATTTTCTCATCGTGACCCTGAAACATTATCGCTTAAGGAATAGAGTTTGTGTATTACTTATATTTAAACTGTGAGTTTGAGGCTGAAAATAATTCTAGGGACTCTGATTATTGAACTCATATTACGGTTTCTCTCATATCCTGCTTTAGTGATTGGGAACTGTACAACATCTCATTGTTCACAGAATCCTGAAGCTGTGGAGAGCTCTTTGAACATAAATAAGATTACAACTTTTCCATCAGGCACTCAAAACAGATATACAAAAATCAGAAATTAATTTCTATTAGAGAAAAGTTAAAGGAATGTTATTTCATAAAAGCTGATTTTGTGGGCCAAGTGTCCAGACATTAATAAATTAATGTGAAACTTCTATAATTCGATGATTTCTTCATTTACCAATCAGTAATATTTGCTCGATGAAATCCACAGAGGTAAACATAATCATGAACTTGAGCATAATCATAAGAAAAAGGTAGCAACAGATAAGTTGTATAATTTCAGTTACTAATTTGGTGAATTATTACAATGGAGTGACTGGTCACTGGATGATAGGGAATTGATTTTATATCAGATTTTGGTCATAACCAAATTAGGCATTAAACTGACATTTTGACATTCCTTTGGGAACATAGTAACATTTTTTTCTCTTTGTAGAATGGGATCAGAATAAGGAGAGTGAATATTCCAATGTGTAAATGTTTAAGAGGGTGCTCACCTTTAGTGTTATCCAAGTACTTACTTTCACATTTGAGTGGTTCAGAGATGGGGCTTGCTTTTAAAATTAGGCAGACATATTAATATTTAGCAATAGAACATCAAATTCACAGAAACAGGTCACTGTGGTACTGTTCCATCTTTCTCAATTAACATTTGTGTTTCTTATGAGTTGCTATTTGGCTGCTAAATTGGCTTAAATTAATGCAGATTGTTCAATATAGATCTTTCAGAAAATTAGTATTTGAAAATTTACTCATCCTTTGAACATTTTTTTCTACTTAAACCTAAGAGAAAATTTGAAAAGGATAAAATCTGTTTTAAAGAAAACACAGCTCACATCTTTATAATTAAATTTTTTTATTGTGAAAATACTGTACGAAGGTGTTACAATGGCATGAGCAAGGTAATGAGTACATTTCTTATCCAGCATTGTTGCCTCCTCCTTTGTTTTTCCCCTGCAATCCCTTCCTCCTACCTCCTCAGCTACACCCCTACCATCCTTTCTCCCCCCACCACAAATTGTAAAGTTTGTTTTTTGACAGATGTGTAGTGTTTAAGTCACAGAGATGGCCCTGGATCCTGGAACATCTCTGATGCTCAATATTACTGAGTGTTCTGAATTAGGCCATTCTGGGATAACAGACTTTTTGTAGAATGCATGAAATCTGAGAAATTAATTCTGCCCATAAAAACATAAAATATACAAGTGCTGGTGGTTCACACCAATAATCGTAGCTACTCAGGAGGCTGAGATCTAAGGATCATATTTTAAAGCCAGCTCAGGCAGAAAAGTCTGTGAGACTCTTATCTCCAATAACCTATTCAGCAAAAGCCCGAAGTGGCACTGTGGGTCAAGTGACAGAGCAATAGCCTTGACCAAAAGAAGCTCAGGGTCTGAGTTCAAGTCCCAAGACCGGCAAAACAGCAGCAGGGGCAGCAACAACAACAAAAATCATAAAATACTCTAATCATTGATGGTTTGTAACTGTAATCATAGTTATTAAATGGGCTGAGATCTGAAGATCACAGTTCAAAGTCTGTGAGATTCCTATTTCCACTAAACTACTGAAAAAGCTGGAAGTAGAATTGTGGCTCATTTGGGGCAGAGCGCTAGCCTTGAGCAAAAGAAGCTCAAGGACCGAGCACAGGCCCTGAGTTCAAGCCCCAGGACTGACATCAAACAAAAAAGAAACTTAAACAAAAAAATCCACATGAAAAAGATCACATATTTTGAGTTGATGAGTCATTAAAAACAATGCTCTGAAGCCGGGCGCCAGTGGCTCACGCCTGTAATTCTAGCTACTCAGGAGGCTGAGTTCTGAGGATCGTGGTTCAAAGCCAGCCCGGGCAGGAAAGTGCATGAGACTCTTATCTCCAATAAACTACTAGAAAACCGGAAGTGCCGCTGTGGCTCAAGTGGTAGAGTGCTTGCCTTGGGCTGAAGAGCACAGGGACAGTGCATAAGCTGAGAGTTCAAGCCCCATGACCGACAAAAACAAAAACAAAAACAAAAACTCTGTAAGGATATATATATATATATACATGAATGTATTATTCACATATGTATATATACAAATACATATATGAACACATACATGTAGATACATGTGTATGCACGTGTATACATATATGCACACATATACATATACATACCCATATGCATATACATGTACAAGTCAAGGCAAAGAAGCTGCCAGAGAACTTTAAATGAAGGATAAACACCTCCTGGTTCTAGATTTTATGTGTTTTAAGTCATATATGGAAAAATTATAATTTAAGATTGGTAATTGTTTCCTCTTGGGTTTGTTTGGATATTGTAAATATTTTTTTAATTAATAAGTTTTTTTAACTGAATACCATACAGAGGGGTTACAATTACATGAGCAAGGTAATGAGTACATTTCTTATCAAGCATTTTGCCTCTTCCTTTGTTTCCCTTTCCCATACGTGCCCTCCCATCTCCCTCCGCCCCAAAGTTGTAAAGTTAGTTAATATTGTAAATAGTTAGAATGAAGCTATTTCAGTTTTACAATTACAGAATCTCTACTTTTTGAAAGTTTATATATCTTTTATTTTATACATCTTAAAGTGGTAAGAAATATTTTATTTGTAAAAACTTGGTTTACATATTACTAATTGAAAATTAATAATTTCTCAACAAATCTTAAATTTGTTGTTTATTTCACATTCCTCTTGAACTAACAGAATGCCATCCATCTATTAAAGTAAGGAAAAAATACTCTGACATAATGCATAATTTGGGTATAAATACACATAATTTTGTCATTCCAGTATTTTATTGTTTCATCAACAAATATACTCACTTGTTATATATAACATGAAAAATTATATCAACAGTATTTAGAATAAAAGTCTAGTGATCAGAAAGATCTTCTGTAGTTTCTTAAAGTGTACTATTTATTCATGAGACATAGCTTAGACGGTGGAAGAATTTAGTCCCTAAGTCTGTTGCTTTATTGTACTGGGTGAGTAAAGAGTATGGTTGTGTTCCTTCTTTCTTCAGTTCAAATTTGCTCAAGGACATACAAAACAGAAATATTTAGTATTCTGGTACAGTGCCCTCTGCTCAGTTAATCCTTTTTTATGCTGAGAAGCTGGAATGTGCAAAGGTTGTAAAACAAGGAAACAAACTCAAATGTTTATTTCTTATTTCAGTTTAATTCCATTATAACAGCACCAGTGAGCATGGGATAAGATAAAAAGAGCATGAACCACCCTATTTGTGTCTGAAATTAACTACGACATCAGTTTTAATTTGCAGCAAGTGAATAGTATTTACAAAGCATAAAACAAAAATAAATAGAATTCACAGAAGTATGATGTTCATTTCTTTTTGTGACCATAGTCTTTGTTTAATTGATCCTTGATTGTTTTAAGAATTTTTACCTTGGAGTAAAATCAATTAGAGAGAAATTGAATTCTAGGACTTGAAATTTCCTCACTGAGAAATCAGTCAGCTGAAAGGAAGGAGAAAAATAAACTTCATAATTGAAAGAAATTAAAATCTTTCCTATAAATGAGGTTATGCACAGATTAAAACTATATACAAACAACTAAAATGAAAATGTACATCAACAGAAAACAGGACATGTTGCTGGACAAATTGTACCTCCAGTATAGATAAAATCAATTTCATGCACAATTTATTAGTTGTTGTCACGGATGGTCTGTCCTAAGACAGAATCTAGGTGAATTGAGTTATTTCTCTAATAACTAGTGGAGCTGTGTTTCTGAAACTTCCTTGTTCTCTGGAACACTAAAATGCAGATTACATTGCTGTACCAAAAATCTACTAAGAATTTAAGCATCTGCTATCTATTGTTCCTTAGGTTTGGAAAAACACCATTGTTTTTGGTGAGGAGACTTCTCATATTGGAGTGACACCAGAGCTTTTTCAGGAACAAGCTAGATTGAATTGGATTTTGTCTAAACTAAGCTCTAAAGTTATATTCTCTCAGAGTGAGTGGAAAAATGTTCTTAATTTTTTTGCTTATCTCCTTTAAAATGGTCAATATGAAGAAAATTTGATGTTTGATTTATTGATTATGTTAATTCAGTAGAAAACTTTAATAATAAGCAGCTCAGCAAATTCACATTGAATGATTTCAGGATGTATTCTTATTAATACAATGTTACAAAGAGGACTTTCATTTAATTTGAAAGTTGTTTATTCAACTTAATTTGAAGTTATACCAAAGCACTTTGGGTTGGCCATTGGAGCATTTTGTATACATAGCCTGTCCGGGAACTTTTTGTTTGCAAGAAGAAGGATTATATTTTATAGCAAGGTTTCCTTTTTTTTTTTTTTTTTCCAGCGGTACTCTAGGTTCAGAGGGACTTAGCAGTTTGCTTGGAAGCACACATCAGTCAATGTAAGTCAGGAGTAAATGATGTATTCCTCCTCACTGACCAGCAGCCTCTATGGAAACGTGCTTGTAGCTACTGCTCTTCTCAGACAATTTAGCCCAAGAGAATCCACCGTTTTTGCAATGTTGGTCCACAGCAACTCCTACTTTTCAGCAATGGTGTCAAAATTGCCTTGGAGGATGATTAGTCAAAATAAATGCTTTTGCCTTCACGTTTTAATCTTTGTGGAGTTGTCTGCAGGAGGCAATGTGAGGGGCAGCTGCTCCCTTGCATGTGCATCAACCTTTCCACCTCCCGTGGCCACCTGCTTCCTGCCTCAGCAATTGCATTTGCCTCCCAGTCCAGCTGCTTCCTCCTTGGCAAGCCCCAGGGCTCCCTCAGTCATGGCACAAGTGCTGTGCTAGGAGCGACCCTCGCGGCTCCCCTGTCATCGTCCAGCTGCCTTCAGCCTGAGCCCTGACTTGCACAGATTCCTCTCACATTTCTGCTGTCAGTCTGACGCCACACGTCACGGCTCCTCTGGTCCGTTTTGCTTGTCTCCTGTCTCTGTGAGGAGCCATGGAGATGCTTTAATAAACCCATTCTGCCCAGCCATGCCTCGCAGTTGAACCGCTTAAGGAGTCAGAGATGCTCACCTCCTTGCATTCTGCCCGCTTCCATCTCCAGGGGGAAGTCCACGTCTATTCTACCAAGAGGTCGTGATGTTTCTGCTTTTTCTTACATACATTTGGCAGTGTAATTAATTTCAACTTTGTGGAAATAAGCATTAAACAATGTGCCTACATCATACTAAATTCAGATGGAAAGGTTATCTCTTATCAGGCCTAGTAGACAAGAGATATGTAGCATAATTGCATCACATATATATATATATATATATATATATATATATATATATATGTTATATTCACCACAATAAAACCCCAAATGTATGAAATCCTAGATTTCAGGAAGTCTCTTTGTTCAACAATGTCTGAATTGTGTGAGGAATAGATTAAAAATTGTCACATTTATTCTGCCTAAGGACTAAAGACTTAGCTATGCAAAGTATAAGTAATTTATTTCTAATGTAGATAAAAATAGTTAATGTTTGCCAAAATTTAACAGTAATTCTTTTGGAAAGATAAAATTATTTTGGTAGAGCTGACAGAACAGTAATGTTTTGAAATTATATAACCTGAGAAGTTGCCTTTAATAAGATTGTTAACAATTTTAAATATTTCTTTTTATGGGTATAACACAAATCTTTGACAGAGACTACTGTATGTAAGTATTTCATATTATGGTACATTAAAATTTTCTAGGTTAAAGTTTTCAAAACTAAAGCACTTCTAACTTACTATAATACTCCTTTACTGATCTCTCCTGTTTCCTATTTCTTGCTTTCATATGCACAAAATAATGTACTTTTATTCCTTCAGATTTTTCACTAATGCTTCCAATAATAATTTATAATTTATAATACAAGTTAAATTTTATTATACAATAACTTTCAATTTTATTCTTCATGTTCTTTAAATTATTATACTATAATTTACTAACAGTTATATTTTGACTCATATTTCTCATTATATAAATAAAATATAATTTAGCATATATTTATTAAGTATAGTCTCAGTATTGTCAAACTAATTTTCTATATAGTTTCTCATCTGATGAGAATGTATTTATATCTTTATTAAGATTCTTAAACTGTTAAATAAAATACTTTGCAAAATTGTAAGCTAACAAGATGAAAATAACGTCTCTAAAACTCAGGGTAATGGGAAAAAAAGGCATCCACAATAAAAGAAACTAAATGAGGTGTGGACTTCAATATGTAAAATTTTTACACATTCACTAAAGATATACATCAATTTGGACTTTGAATTTGTAGCAGGTAATTGCAGGAAAGAAGAATTCATTAGAATAGAAATATATTTATTCACATAGCTCATGGTGTTTTCAAGTCAAATTAAATTCCCAGGAAATTCATGGCTTTTTGAGAGAGAGATCTCATGCAATTAGGAGGCTGGACTTCAAGCTTTTAGTATAAATTTTAATTATGACCTCTTACTTTTGCCTTTGTAATCATTTTAAGTGAAAAGAAAAACATATACAAATTTGTGCTCCTACAGTTTTAGGCTTTGCCGTGTAAGTGTTTCAATGTGAAAAGCAAAAATAGTTTCTGTCAAGCCCTTTTTGTCACACGAATTCTCATTTCTTTGATTTTAGTAAGACTTTATTTTTCCTCATTTTTTTTCTCTTTAGTTGTACTTACAAGTTTATAAATTGTCTGGTTCCTTTTGTTCCAAGATTTTGTTGCAAGGTCCTGCATGGGAAGTTTGACCAATGAAGCTCTGTCATAGACTACCATAGGTAAATATTTCATATTTTGATACAATTTTCTAGATTAAAGTTTTCAAAACTGAAGCACTTATCTGTTATTACAATACTCTTGATCATTGCAGGGACTAATCCAAATTTTTATATGGAAATATCATTCTGAATAGTAGTGTACTTGGTTTTAATGCATCATTTAATGATGAGGGGAAAGAAAATAGATAAGACAGGGACCAGACGTATACTCACCTTATTTATGGACAGATCGTCCTACTCTAAACCTGAAATTATAAAAAAAAGCTTACATTGTATATTAGATTCAACATTTTATTAATTGGAATTTCTGCAACAGAGATACAACTTTTCACTCATCCTATGACAATCTTTGCTTTAGCTCACTACATAAGAACTGATATCTAATTCTCATGGTATTTTTGACTCCTACAAAAGCTTTTAGGAACAATATTAGATGTATAATTTAAGGACTCAACCACATTAGAATACTTATTAACTGCTTGTATGTGTTATGTTGTGTCTAAAAGAGTTTAAATTGTCAGGAGAAGAAAGGGCAGTGATTGTTAAAGTTTGGCTATAAGTAAAACTAACAGGAGTAATACTAAAATTTATTTAAAAAGTAAATTTGTCTGTTTTCAAATGCATCACTTAGATAATCATTGTATCCTGTGGCCTATTTAACCTACTCATCTATTCAGATACATTCCTGAATGTTCTAAAGAAATCTAGGAAACAATTCTCTCACAGAACAGAACCTGTTTCTCTTCGATCACTGTGGCTGTACCAGCCACATGTATGTGAACTTGGCCTGCTGGAATCAGGAAAAAAATCACTGCTGTCAAATGTCATGACACTTTCTTTGGAGACTAGCACTGTAATAATTTCTGCTAGTGCCAAACACAAGGGACTATTGGTAAAGAAAAACAAGTCCCTGACTCTAAGCATGATCTAGGCCTTTCAAAAACTGGCTCCTCCTTCCTTCCTTCCTTCCTTCCTTCCTTCCTTCCTCCCTTCTTTCCTCTCCCCTCTCTCTTTCTTTCTTTCATTCTTCTTTTGATTTTATTGTTAAGGTGATGTACAGAGGGGTTACAGTTACATAAGCAAGGTAATGATTACATTCCTTGTTTCTTTTTTTTCTTTTTCTTTTCTTTTTTTTTTTTGTCGGTCGTGGGGCTTGAACTCTGGGCTTGGGCGCTGTCCCTCAGCTCTTCAGCTCAAGGCAAGCGCTCTACCACTTGAGCTACAGCGCCACTTCCGGTTTCCTTGTGGTTTATTGGAGATAGGAGTCTCACGGTCTCTCCTGCCCGGGCTGGCTTTGAACCGCGATCCTCAGACCTCAGCCTCCTGAGTAGCTAGGATTACAGGTGTGAGCCACCAGCGCCCGGCCTACATTCCTTGTTTAACTTGTTATCCCTTCCCTCATTTTTCTCCCTCTTTCCCTCCCCTCCTAATCCTACCCCCCCCCCCCAGCAAGTTATACAGATCATTCCCAACATATTGTCTTGTGAGTATAGCTGTTGCATTGGTTCCCTCCTTGTTCTTTGTCTCACCATTTTGCTTTTGGCCTTCCCTTCCCTAGTTCAGATAAACATATATACAATATCCAGGGTACAAAAATCAAATGCAGTGACAACAGGGGATAAACCATAGAGGAAGAACACACAGAAACAAGAAACCACATAGTATATTATAAACAACAACAAAGAAAAATCCCTTGTGTTCATGTCTTGGAGTCATTTCACTTAGCATCATCATATGTGGTCAGAATTCAATGAATGAGAAAAGCCTGGGGGACACAGGAAAAAAACAACAAAGAAAAGAATTTGAGTTCTTCAATCTGAAGTAAAGGTTGGAAGGTTAAAGACTGTCTTATGAATGAAATTCAAGTTATATAGGAGATTTTGTAATTGAGACAAAATGAATTAACCTTTTCAAAGGCAATTTTGATCTCTCTTTCAGGATCTTTAGGGCAGATGGGGGAATGATGGAGTTATGGAGACAGGATGATACAATGTTTATTAGCATGGGCAATTTTCTCTGGAATAGGATTTCCTTTTATCTCTCCCAAAGACAGGGCCTTTGGGATCATTCAGTCTATACTGTTTCCTGCTCTTTTCTATCTCTCCTTTTACCAATTTTCCACCAAAATGAAATATTGTCCTTACAAATCTGCTTGAACTACACTGCTGTGGTAATATATAAAGATTGAAAAAACACTTTAATTAATCAATTTAATTAATTAATTTTATTATCAAGGTGATGTACAGTGAGGTTACCATTATATACCTAATGAGTACAGTTCTTGTTGAACTTGTTACCCACACCTCATTTTTCTACTACTTTCCCTTCCCCATAGCCTCTACCTCCCCAAGTTGTACAGTTCATTTCCAACATATTGTGTTTTGAGTATGGCTGTTACTTTGGTTTGCCCTGCCTTCTTGATGGTGAAGTTCAATGTTAGAGAGAACATCAACTTGTCAGAAAATATAGCATATAGTTTTGGCATAAAGCAGACAATGTTTTATAGTGTGATGATTGTTTATGACAGTATAATTGTTACAGAAGAGACCTGTACATCCTTCTCCATAAGAGTGGTAGTTAGCTTTTGCCAGTTCAAGGTTGTCTTGAAAAGTAAGAGAAACATCCAAATCACTTGTTAAGCTGTAAATCCTAATGCATCATACCAGAACAATATAAATATGATGTCTTTAAACTCTAAGCTATTTTTTCACCTTTTTTATTCAGAAAAATATTATTCTACAATTCATGTTTTTCATCAGTTCTTGTTTTTGGCTTTCCATTTTAGTTTAAAATCTAACTAGAGAAGCTTACAGCGATGGTGCCCACTGTGATTCTAGCACTAAGATTGAAGCAGGAGTTCAAGGAGAACAAGGAGAGAATAAAGACAGAGGGAGGCTATGCCTGGTAACTCAGGCCTATAATCCTGGCTATGTGGAGGATCCTTGTTCAAGCCAGCGCAGGCAAAACTGTGAGACATGTCTAGAAAAACAAAAACACAAAAGAAAAGAAAAACAAAAACACCGTAAAGCAAAAGAGTTAGGAAAATTGTTCAAATAAAAGAGCACCTGTTTAGTTCTTGGTTCTCAAATTTTGGGGTTAAACTAAAGTTCATCTCAATACACACACACACACACACACACACACACACACACACATATTTAGCATTCTAGTGGGATTTTTCTTTTTTTAAATTTTTTATTGTAAAGATACTGTACAGAAGAATTATAGATACATGAGTAAAGTTATGAGTACATTTCCTAGCCAGCATTGTTACCCCTCCTTTGTTTTTTCCCTACCATCCCTTTCCTCCTGCCTCCCAAACTCCTCCCACCTCTGCCCCTGAAAGTTGTAAGGTTCATTTTCAACCTAGTGTCTCCTATGTCTCATTGTTACAATGGGTCAAACTGTATCCTTGTTTCAGCATTTTATTATTTACCTTCCCCTCCCCAAATTAGAAAAATGTATATACAAGATGCAGGGTAATGGAACCAAATACAGTGACAGCAGGGGTTATACCATGGGGGAAGAACATACAAAGAAACAAAAAAAAATCACATAGTACATTAAAAACAACAGTGACAAAGGAAAAAAAATCTCTTGTGTTCCTATCTTGGGGTTCATTTTGCTTAGCATCCTCTCATATGGTCATATGTACATAGCTTTTGACCTTTTCTGCTTGTCTGGAAAGATTATCTTAGTCGTATACTAGTTATTGCAAATAAGGGAAACCATGGGACCTGTGTTTCTTTGGCTCTGGCTTATTTTGCTTAATATAAATTTTTCCAAGTCTTTCCATTTCCTAACAAATGGGACTCAATATATTTTTGAGATTCTATTTATACTGTAGAGAGTAATTGGTGGGACATCTCTGGCTCCATAAGCATGCTAACAATTCCTTCAAATAGATGTTTTCTATGTACACATGTATATATACACACGTGTGTATATACATATACATGCAAAGTCTAGACAGAGATATGATATTTATACTTATTTGGATACTATAACCTGGAAGAAGTTTGATTAATTATGTAGGAAAATGTGTTAATTTTCAACATCTCTAAACTTGTAAAGCTAGCCACTTGATGTGTATATATATACATATAAACTACTATTTCTCCATATGGTTGAGAATCCTTAAGTAATAAAATTATTATAAAAATGTTTTTTTCAAGAAAAAGCTAAGCTTTTTGACAAAAAAAAAGCTAAGATTTTGACAAAATGTTCGCAGTGTCTCCAAATGGAGAATGGGAGTCATGTATTTATGGGCAGGGTTGAGAGAGACAGTCTCTGAAGGTACAGAAGTTACAGAAATTAGTTGTATAGCATATTAATTCAACAATATTATATTCATCAAGAAGAAGGTCTTCAAGAGAGTGTAGGTAAAAAGTAATCTATCAGCTGGGCTCTGGTGGCTCATGCCTGTAATTCTAGCTACTCACAAGGCTGAGATCTGAGGATCATGGTTCAAAGCCAGCCCTGGCAGGAAAGGCCTTGAGACTTATCTCCAATAAACCATTAGAAAACCAGGAGTGCACTGTGGCTCAAGCAGTAGAGTGCTCACCTTGAACTGAAGGGCAGAGGGACAGCTCCCAGGCCCCGACAAAAAAAAAAGTAATTTATTCTTAGTGTCAGACAACTCTTTTCTTAGTAGAATCTTATAATAACAAATATTTTAAGGAATACATACAAATCACCTATTTTGCTGGGTACAACATTGTTTAACATGAAAACAGATGGAAATACCAACCCCAAAATAAACACAAAAGAAGAAATTAGGTAAGTTTTAACTTCTTGATTGCACGTTAATGTTTTAAATCAGTAGTAAGGAATGACATGACTATAAGTCTTAATTCGCAAATATTCAGTAAAAATTCAGGCAAACACAACTTCTAATTGTTATTCGCAATAAAACGTTTATTTTCATATTACTTTTCTCTAACCATTGTGGCATGACTGAGATTTCCAACTAATACTACATTTTACATTAAGATGTGGAGATGGGAGGGAGGGACTGAGAGAGGAAGGGAACAGGAGACACTATAAGAAAGGAAATGTACTCATTACCTGACTCATGTAGCTGTAATCCCTCTGTACATTACATTTGTAATAACAATAAAGTAAATTTACTTAAAAATATGTAATACTTAATAATGCATTATTTGCTTAATTGTGTTAACTCCAATGTCTAACCTTTTTGAGGTTTGTTATATCCAATTTGATTCTGAAGAATATCTATTAAGACTATGCTTAAAGCAATGTATATAGTAAGTATACAATTAGACAAAAACACTTTTCTAATGCATTACATACTGAAAAAAGATTTCTTATTAAAAATATATTTAT
This sequence comes from Dipodomys merriami, assembly GCF_024711535.1. NCBI lineage: Eukaryota > Metazoa > Chordata > Mammalia > Rodentia > Heteromyidae > Dipodomys > Dipodomys merriami. The sequence continues at coordinate 97,681,755 of NW_027203381.1, read as the reverse complement.
ATGTTGTCCAAAAGAGGTCAGAATATAAAATAAGCTCTTAAGTCTGAAATGTTGGTCTGTTAACTGAAATTTTACTTATATAAACCATCAACCACATACACCTTGAATCAATAAACTATATGAATATTAATAAAAGAGAAAGACCCTAAATGTCTGTTCAATAATAAAATTCATAAATGATGATTAATCGGATAGAGCCATTATAATCACGTTCATGAACACTTTTGGAATTACAGAAAATCACTTATAAGATAATTCAAGTGTAATAAAACCAGTAAATAATCATACTTGCTGCATGCATAATTTTGCGCCAGACATGATCAGTTGCTTAACAAATGTCTGGTTCATTCTATTTTATTCATAGTGATTTTGTATGAAATGCCCAGCTTAGCACTATCATCCTCTAAATCATTTTAAGGGAGTGATGTCCTAAGGAGAGTGTGCTATGGATTTGCAGGGAGCCTGCTTTATTGTGTGAGCTCTGCACCATCCTCTTTCATACCTCCTACTTCTTTCTGCATGAGGTGCAGACAGCACCCAGTATGAGGTGGCTGTGATATGAGTACTGGAAGGATTACAACAATCTTGGGCTTTCTCTGTCTTGCTTGATGTATCAAAAGAAAGCAGTAACAAAAAAAATTTAGAAAATCCTGGGGAAGCATGTTTCATTTCACCAACCCACTGTAATCAGTTATCAACGCATGCTGCTGAACAACAATCTTCAAGCGACAGAGATACATTTCCACACATAAAACAAATAAATAAGAAAACAAACAAGTAAATGCAGAAACAAATTAGTGATTAATTGAAGTAATGTCTGGATGTTGTAACCCTGGGTAGTTTACACCAAGTTTTTTTTTTCTGTTTGCTATATATTGTCATGCATGTATAATGATCATGTTTTTTTCTGAAAAATAAGACACTATTGTACTTAAGTACCGCGAACATTTTTATTTTAAAATATATATTTATAGAAAAACATCGTTTAAGTATCTATATATTCGTGGCATGAAGATACCCCATGCATATAAGAAAGAAAGAATATTTTGTGTACAAAGGAAAATCATGTTAGGAATGGTTATGCCTTTTGGGGATATTGAAAGTGAGCCCAGACAAGTCTAGAAAATACTTGATAAAGAAAATGAAAATTACTTAAGCAAATAAGCTTTAAATGTTCTCACTTCTTTTATAGTTTGTTTTTTCAAACTTAAATTATTTAGAGAGGCTTATAGCACATTATTATTTAGCAATAGCTGGTGAAACTAAGTGTCCTTCTGTCTCTGTAGGTCTCAACAATCATAAATTCTCCTACAAGTGACTTAGTATGTTGGCAGGGTGAATATGGTGGGAGGATTATGATTATTGTACCTCATAGTCAGAAAGGTCTCAACTAATTGTCAAAAGCATTGCGAGTGGGTATTTCTTTACATTTTTTTTAGTGTTTTCACTTTTTCTTTATTTGTTACTGAAGAGCAGTTCCATATGCCTGAAATATATTATTAAAGGCTTTCCTCAATCTTAAGATGTATTTCTAGACATCTGTATTAAAAATGCCAAGGTAGATTATTAATATATTAGTATACCATTAATCACTATATCCTAGCAACATAAAAGTATATGTTTGATCTCATTTAATGTTCTTGTGAAAAGGACTCATCCAACAAATACTTCACAGGACAGTCTCTTACTTTTCCCTTTGTCTTCTCACACCATGCAAACCATGTGTATTTGAAAGTCATGGATTAGATTTTCAGGGGTGCTGTAGTAAAGTGTATGGAGGGTACTTTATTTTCTCACAAGTATAAAGACCAAAATTCACTAAGCTAAATGAACTCCAAGATATGGAAACAAAAGGTTTTCTTGTTGTTGTTTTTAATGTACTATGTAAAGTTATTTCTTTTCCTTGCAATTTTTTCTCTTTTTCCCTCCTATGGTTTATCTCTTGTCACTGTATTTGATTTTGATACTCTGTGTATTCTATATACATTTATCTGGATTAGGGAAGGGGAGAGGAACAACAAAATGGTGAGACAAAGGACAAAGGGAAAACCTATGCAACAGCAATATTCACAAAACAACAAGTTGGAAATGAACTTTATAAGTTGGCGTGGGTGGGGAGGAGGAAGGTAGAAAAATGTGGGAGGGGGTAGCAATGTTTGACAAGAAATGTACTCACTACCTTACTTATGTAACTGTAACCCCTCTGTACATCACCTTGACAATAAAATTAAATTTAGAAAAAAAGAAAGAAGGGACCTCTCTCTCTCTCTCCCTCCTTCTTACCTCCTTCCTTTCTTCATTTTTCTTTTCTCTCCCAAAGGCCTTACATCTTGGCTTCTGTTTTTTTCTCATATGCCTTTTTCTCTATGTAGAGACAATGCCAGGTGTCACTTGTAATCTAGTTCTTTTGAGGACGTCTATTGAGTTACATCAGGACATATCCCATTAGGTTAATTTTAACTTCAACACCTCTTTATGGCCTCTTCTCCAAATGAACATTCTAAGGCACTCAGAGTTAGAAATATGAGAGTATTAATGGAACAAAATTCAACCTATAAAACCCACTTTGATTCTAGATAATGCAATAGTAGAACCCACAGAAATGTTTAAGGAGGAAAGCTGACCCTTTCTGTGGCTGAGCAGACAGAAATGAAATAGAAGTAGCTGGCAGATGAGACACTTGTAGACCAATGGAAAGGCAGACAGAGCAGACATTCTCTTCAGCAAGTTTTTTACAAGATATATGTATCTATACTGCCTTGAAATAAAATTTAAAAACGATTATTTAGAAATGAATACTTTTTTCATTGATTTGGATCTTATCCTAGTACCAGAGTCTGTTAGATATCTGTAGGGAATTGGTTTTAGGATCCTTCACCAATATCAAACTCTGCATCTACCCTTGTTCCTTATGTAAAATAGTGTATTTGCATATAACTTATTCATATGTGATCAAATACATGAAATCACTTCTTGATTGCTTCATTACATAACATACTATAAATGCCATTCAAATAGCTGTGATACTGTACTGCTTAAAGACACTGAGAATTTGTTTCAAATATGTTTTGACCCACAGTGGATTGAATTCAACACCCAGGTTTGGAGGGCTGATTCTGCATGGTAAACTGCAAGGTCAAAGAGAGCATCTTTTTATGGAGTTCTGCACTTGTTTGCTGATGCTTCTAGTTGCTTACTTTCTGTACTTTTCTAGGCATTTGCCTAATGGATTTGGGATATTGACAGTCGTAGAGCCATGGATTTGTGCAGTACAGAGTAAATACCTAAATGTTTGTTTGTTTAGGGCACACACTAAGAAAGTAAATGTGAGTGTCTTTTAAAACCATGAACAACTGCAATAGAGCAACTCGGTTCAATCAGCATCTAAATCATTTTTTAAAATAGCACAGCAAAAAGGAACAGGGCTTACTGGTGCTTGGCCATTTTGACAATGACTTCTACCACATAATTCCTCAAATATCGCTCCTTCAACGTGCACTGGCAACAGATCTCCCTTCTCATCCTGGAAGCAACTTAAGCATTAACATTGAACACAATGGATAAATCTATGATCACTTGTGTTTGTAAATATGTTTTATTGCTCATTTCTCACTCTCTGAGAATGCTATATAATACACAGAGCTAAAGGATTTTCTTTCTATTTTTTTCTTTTTAATTTTTTTGGATTGTGACTCATTAAATCATGGTGTAGGAGAAAGTGACATAATAAACATACAAAGATGTATTCAAAACTCACAAGGAATAAAAGATGAGATGGTAATTATTAAAAGACTGTGAAAGTAATAACAAGTACAATAGGGAAGGTAGGAAGACAAGTGAAGACAAGGTGATCATATTACTGGGAATCTTTCTTTGTCATTCCTGCCACTGTCTTGTAAAGTACCTGGCTGAAAGTGTACCTATATATATTTGAGAAAATATGCAGGCATGAATGTATTATTCAGCCTTAATTCCTGCTTTTTTATTTATGAGGAATTTAAGAAAAATACTTTTACCGGTACCCAGGAATTTATGTTGCATTACACCAATGGCATTAACTTTAAAAATAAATCCTATCTACCTCACTGAAAATATACTATTAGGATAAGTTTGAAAGAAACCTCCAGTTTTAGTAAGGACATTTCTCATTCAGAGGTGTTTTTGACTTTGTGCTTTGTGTCAATATTATTTGGCCGAAGTAATTAATTATTTAATAAACCAACAGTACATATTTGTATTTCTATTAGCATTGATACACAATTTCACGCAGAAGTACAAATATCATCTGGAGTTCTGAAGACATGTGTTTTTCAGGCGGCAAAAAATTGATTTTGTCAAGCCCAAAAATGCCATGTTATCCAAAATTTTAAGCTGAATAGGTAGTAAATATTTAACATGTATTAATTCATAATTTAGTTCTTTATTATTACTTGATAAATCAGGTCACTATAGCATTTCCCTAGATACTATGTATCTCTCTCTCTCTCTCTCTCTCTCTCTCTCTCTCTCTCTATATATATATATATATATATATATATATATATATATGTAACTAACTATCATATATAACTAATAAGTATTCTGTCAGTTTTCTATATATTCATAGAATACATATTCTAGTTAAATCAAATTTTTATTCAAGTATTGAAGTCCCTGAATAATTGTTTTTCTTGCTGGCTATTACTTCAAAAATATCCATTAGGAACTTTAAACTATGTTATGCTATTTTAAGCCTTTATGTCATTATTAATAATATTTTTAAGTATTCAAGAAGCACGTTCTCATGGAGTAGTTTTAAAATGCTTGTCAGCGGTTAGAGATGAAAACACCATATCTTCCCTTCAGAAGGAATCCTGAGCACTAGGGATACATCTCCTACTGCTGAGAATCTATTGGTGATTTAAGTAGCCTGCCATCACAGGAAAAAGCTGACATTGTTGGAGTAGTGGCCCTTGCGGCCTCTTTCATTTATTAAAAAAAAATCTTTGACAAGTAATGTTAAGAGCTCTTTCTTTTGTTCTAAGAAAAGTCTTGATTTCTTCTCTTTGCTTCTGCTTCACAAAGATCATTTTCTTTACAAAGATTAAAATTTAAAAGAAACATTTTATATTAAATTTCCTTTGGAGATGTAATTATTTGCAGTATATTTAGACATTCATATATCCTATAAACAGTAAGCATAATACATCCTAATTATCAGTCTAATTAGATTGGAAATTATGCTATTTTTCATAAGGGAAACAGAAATAGTAACAATTAAAAGCTAGTTTACTTGGGTTTTTAATTTTTTATTGTTATTACAGTATAAAGCTGATGTACAGAGGGGTGACAGTTACATAACTCAGTTAAAGAGTACATTTCTTTTTAGATATCGTCAACCATTCCCCCACTCTCTCCCAGAATTTCCCTCCCATCCCATTAGTTTACTCAGTTTTAAATATAAAATATGGGAGCAATTGCATAAAATTTAGGTTTGTGTAGTTGGTGCTCTACGCTTCCAGTCTCAATATTTTCCTTGTTATTTGCATATGGGATCTCCCAGTCTTTTCTGCCTGGACTGGCTTTCAGCTGTGGTTCTCCAGGTGTCTCCCTCTAAAGTACCTAGGATTACAGGCATAAGCCACTGGTGAGGGTGTCTGATTGTTTCCTAAAGCTATGAATCAGGACTCTCAAACACAAACAGATTCTTTAGTCATTTTATTGTGAGCCAAGGATAACCTTAGGAACCATGAAAATCTACTTGAATATACAACTCACAGAAGGTAATTGATCATTTTCCTATCTTTCTAAATATATTAATTGCCTAAATTTCTGCTAACAAGCCAAGTCATTTCTCTCCTTACTCTGTCTCTTTGTATTAGTCCAATCCACTCCCATATATATATGACTGCTACAAACTTTTATAGTACTTGAGACATTCTGCTCCTGCAGTTCGTCTCTGAGATAGGTAGTATTTCTAAATCTACTGAGCAGAATACATTGAGGTATATTCATACTTCAATAAGTTGATTTGTGTAATCACCTGTCTGGCCACAAACATGTGTTCAGTACAGAGAAGATACTAGAAAGTTGTCATTGTCACTCTCACAAAATGTCCTGTTATTTATTTATGTACCTCTAGTGACAGTAAAAATAATAAACATCCCCAAACCTCATAACAATGTTTATTCCTAACAGATATTGTTATATAAGTTCAAACATTAGGAAGATGGAACCACCCTTAAAGAGAAAAGGGAATAGGGCTTTATAGATGATTTCAAGAGAGATCAGCAAACCAAACCCTCATTAATTGAAAAGAAATCAAGGCTGGTTCTCAACCATGGTCTTCCTGAGATTTAGGTTCTGTATCAGAAATGGTGATTAACCTTACACCTTGGTCCTCAGCAAACTTCAATTCTAAATAAACCTCAGAAACCCAATGCCTTATAAAATAGATGACCTGGCCACAATCACACTAACATCACAGAACTCTTCTCCCTCATTTACTGATTAATATAGTGCAACATAAAATTAGAACTTATATTTATCTTAATCAGTTAAAACCAAGCTTCCTTAAACAGCAGGGAGTTAACCAAGAAACATAATTAAGATATATAAGTAAGGCATTTCACTGTTTGGAAAAAAATGTAGTTAACAGAGGGAAAAGATGAGAAGACTAGGTGTGAGAGGCTTACTAAAAGAAAAGTAAATCCTAGTTTGCGACTTTGTGCTGTGTCTTTGGGCTGTTGTTGGATGTTGTAATTTATTAATTTGTTGCAATACCATCTTCTATCCCACATATCTTCATACATGTAGTTTGACACTTCTCAGAGAGAACCGAGGTCTGTATTTCCTTCCTGTCCATATGGATGATGGATGATAATTGATTTGGTCAGTATAACACAGCAGGAATACTGCTACATGCTTTGAAGGTGGTTAATAAAAACAAGACCCTTATGACTTTCTCTTAGGTAACTTGCCATGAGAATTAAGTTAAAATCCAGGGAGGATGGCCAAATTTTGCCCAAAATAGAGAGCCCAAGAGATTCTGAGTGTACTGCCAATTTCAACTGGCCATCGAAAATATTTGAGTGAATAAAGTAAAAATTATGCCAGACCCAAGGATTTGAGCCATCCATTTGAAGCCCCAGGCATGATGGAGTAATGAGAAGCCATCATTGCTAAAAGTTGTCTGAATTCCTGCATCTAAGGATTTGTAGGTATGAGATATTTCTACATCAATGCATACCTGGAATATTTGTTATATAGCATAGTAACTGAATATTCTATTTGGTTATGTCATTTCATGCTAAGACTAAAGAATTATAAATATATATATATTTCTTTGATGACATCTATTCATTTATACAAAAGGAGATAAAAATCAATAAAAATCCAAGTCTACTATTTGCATTATCATTTTTATATATGTGTGCATGTGTGTGTGTGTATGTGATCATTTGTGATCAATCCTTAGCCAAACTGTGTGCAATTCAGAATCTCTTTGTCCAGATCACACGTTTTATCCATTCTTAATATAGCTATTAATTTATATGGAAAAGAATTCAGCTTCCCCCTCCACTTACTTAAGCTCTGTGGGCACTGTGTGGGCAACTATTTCTAGGAAACACAAGCCTTGAGACTCCCTCACTCTCTACTTGGCTGTGGTCAAGAAGATTTTAAGACTGGACACATGTTCAAGTCTTAAAAAGTATTATGTACATTTCACTACAGGAAATAATTAAGTAAAAATACTTAAAAATGCTTTATTTGTTCAAATAAAAAATTGTGCCAGGTAGATATTCACTTTTGGAAAACTAAGAAAATATACATCAATTATACACAAGATATAAATTTAGGACAGGAAAGTAAAATATAATATAGATACAAACTCTAGAATTATTGATATGCATTTTGAACAAATGCTTGTATGTAATTTAAGATGAATTCTGTAATTAATTCCAAAAGTTTATGTTTTCTCTGCAATATATTTCCCTTTATAACTGGATTATTGAGAATCTCTCTTTTAATGATGTGTCATATATCAACTACAATAAGTGCTCCCTTTGTTTGATAAAAGAGAGATTTGTGCTATCATTTTTACCTAAATGTCTTAATATTTTTCTGTCATCATTGCTGAAACATCATACCATCAAAAGAATAATAATGAAATAAGCACTAAGTTCAAAGACATTCTGCATATTACTTACACATAATCATGAATGTAAATGTTCTGAAGATAATGAATGAATGGTATTATCATCAGGAATGAGCAGAAATTATGCTTAATAACCAATTTTCCAAAACCAACGTTCTTTGGAAATGATGCATTAAAATCTATTTTATTCAGAAAAGTGATAGAACATTTCAGGTAATTTTTAAAACTTCAACTTGAGATAACATTAAACCATGTTGAAAAGTTTGAAAGCATCAACTTACAGAATCCCACACAGTTATATATACACACACTATTTCCAATGGTGTCAAGTATTTTTCACCAGTTTTGAACAATATGCCAAAGGGTAGCACTCTTAAGAGCTTTGTAAGAGCTTGCCTATTTTTCCAGTTTATAATAAACACAGATGCACTTATTTTGATGATTTGATATTTTAATAAATGCATGCAATTAACTTGTTTGAATTTGTGATTATTCATTCAAAAGTTCTGAAAACATGTATTATATGAAAACACAACCCATCTGATTTATATTTTTTAATTCAACAAACAATTTCTGAGCAGAGACTTTGCTCATGTGACTGAATTATCATTTAAACAGAAACCCGTTTTTTTTTTTCTATAAGTAAATTGGCCTCTTCATTGATGTAAGAAAGTACATCCTTTCCATCCAGCTTTTTGTGTTTTATTTTCTTTATTCATATTTATTTGTTTTACTTATTCTATTTTATTTTATTTATATATTTTTCATTCCCCTCCACAAATTATACCAACATCAAATACAGTGAAAGCAGGGGTTATATCGTGGGGAAGGGACATACAAAGCAACAAAGAAATATCTTATAAATATGTTAGAAACAATCACATGAAAGAAAAAAAATTGAAGACTTATCTTGGGGTTCATTTCACCTAACATCAACTTATCTCATTCTATTTTAAAAGAAAAAATATATAGAATATATTTTATATCCTTGTGACTATATATAAGTTGATAAATTCCAAAAAGTCAATTATTTTCAAATCTGATACTATTAGAGATGAATGAAATAACTAAGAAATAAATAGTACCAAATTTCTTGCATGTACTTGGTCTTAACATTTTGCAGGAATTTCTTGAACAATCTAATTTATGCTATTATTCTTGCTGCTTATGTTGATCTAAAACAGTGCAATGGTAACGTAGGAAAGAACAAAGAGATATGGAGTAGAAGAGAGCAATGCAGATTGGAATTTGGGAAATTACCTGATATACCAAATGATGCGCCAGCACCTATGGACCTTCTCAACTTCTGTCAATTTGATGATATGAATGGTTTCCTCATCAACAAAGCTACATGAAGATTTGGTCCAGAAAGTATAGGAGATGATGGAGAAATTGCTGAAAGAGCTGGCAAAGCTACAACCTGATCATGGTTCCAGGGCAATCGTGTGAGCCAGCACCAGAAATCACTGTACTATTTATCAACAAACATCAATTGGCTCTACTCATTTGTTATCACTTCCAAAAAGACAAAAAACGAACAGCATAAAACCCACTTTTTTTTAGAGAATGGAAAAGGTAATCTTAAGTATAATAATTTTCAGTCCTCCAAAGTTTTCTGTAGAAAATCTAGTGTATTACTATATAATTTCATTGAGTGGGAAGGGAAATTAAAAAAAATAAAAAACAATAATAAAAAAATAAAAGTCTTCAGAAAACCTTACATTTGGGATGTTTCACTTCCAAATTTTATGTGATTTATTTTGTACCAAATGGTCTTGATTTGATAGTGAAAAAACTACAGTTATATTATGCACTGTGAAGCTTAATATTTATATATTTCTATTCCAAAGTAGAAATATCATTTGGATACTTAAATTTTAACTCCACATCTACACTCTGTTCTTTTTTCTGATATGGGATTGTGATAAGATGCCACACCAGAAATCATCTGTAATAGAGCTTACGCTAAATCAAGGTGCCTAATGCTTACAGGCAAATTATTTACTACACATTGTGTAAAATCAAATATGGCCCTTAAATTGCACTTGCTTTTTTTCTGAATGTATCCATTACAACATGTAGGTGTGAATACATACTCACAATAGCATTCATTAAAAGATTGTGCCTTGGGCTGGGAAGGTGGCTCAGGGGTAGAGCGCTTGCCTTGCATGCATGAGGCCCTAGGTTTGATTCCTCAGCACCACATAAGCAAAAAGAAAAGAGCCGGAAAGTAGCGCTGTGGCTCAAGTGGTAGAGCACTAGCCTTGAGCTGAAGAGCTGAGAGACAGCGCCCAGGCCCAGAGTTCAGGCCCCACGATTGGACCCCCTCTCTCCCCACAAAAAAGACTGAGCCTTGGACTGGGAGTATGGCAAACTGATACTATGCCTAACTAATAAATGTAAGGCCCTGAGTGCAAATTCTAGTTTCAGAAAAAATGGAAAAAAAACCTGGAATTTTAAAGAAGTGCTTAAGTCATTAAAATTACACCACTCAATAATGGAGTAATAACCCTTGTAAAAAGAGGCCTTTAGCAGTGGTTGACTAGATTGCCTGCTGCTTTCTGCCTTGAGAAGACTCAAGTCTTCCTTCCTTCTGAGGACACAGCAATAAAGCAGTAGTGTGTTGGAAACAGGGGCCAGTGCTCACTAGACACAGCCTTCTAGCATCCTGATTGTGGTCTTCTCAACTTCCAGAAGTGTGAGAAATGGTTTTCTGGCCTTTATAAATCAACTGCGCTGTGACATTCTACTGTAGTAGCACTAAATGGAATAAGATAATGTTTAAATGTTAGAAAAATAAATGTTGACATTTCTACATTGTTGTAGTTTAACATAATTTTTAAAATTTAATTTAATTTTATTTGTGAACATACTGTACAGAGGGGTTACAATTACATGGGCAGGATAATGCATACATTTCTTACCAAGCATTGCACCCTCCTCCTTTGGTTTACCCTTCACATCCCTTCCCAGCCTCCCCCCTCCCCCCCAATCCCAATCCTTCTCCTCACACCCCCCCCCCCCCCCGCACCGACATTGTAAAGCTCATTTTGGATATGACAACTTGTACTTCTCATTGTTGCAACAGGTCCACCTGTATCCTTAAACAACTGGTTTTTCCCCATCTCCTCCACAAGTTATACTGACATCAAATATAGTGAAAGCAGGGGTTATGTTGTGGGGGAGGGACATACAAAGCAACAAAGAGATAATTTTATAAATGCGTTAGAAACACAGGCATGAAAGAAACGAAAACATTAAAATACATATCTAAGGGTTCATTTTCCTGACCTCACATTATCTGACCTTTTTCGCTTGACTCATACATATACTAGATATTGCAAATAAGAGAAACCATGGGACCTACGTATCTTTGGGCCTGGCTTACTTCACTTAATATAATTTTTTTCCAAGTTTTTCCATTTCCTAACAAATGGGGCAATGTCATTCTTTCTGATGGAGGCATAGAATTCCATTGTGTATATATACCACATTTTCTTGATCCATTCATATGCTGAGGGACATCTGGGTTGGTTCCATATCTTAGCTATGGTAAATAATGCTGCAATAAACATAGTTGTGCTGGTAGCTTTAGTGTGATCTTGTTTGTAAACATTTGGGTAAATGGCCAAAAGTGGGATTGCTGGGTCATAGGGGAGTTCTATGTGAAGTCTTTTGAGGAACCTCCATACTGCTTTCCAAAGTGGTTGAACAAGTTTACATTCCCACCAACAATGAAGTAAGGTTCCTTTCTGTCCATATCCTCTGTTGTGGTTAGAGTTCTTGATTTTTGCCATTCCGTTCTAACTGGGGTGAGGTGATATCTCAATATTGTTTTGATTTGCATTTCTTTTATGGCTAGGGATGTTGAACATTTCTTCATGTGTCTATTAGCCATCCTTCTTTCTTCTTCAGAGAAGTTTCTCTTTAAGTCTTTTGCCCACTTATTTATTGGGCAGTTGTTTCTTTGAGGATTTGTTGTTGGGGGGTTTAATTTTTTGAGTTCCAAGTATATTTTAGATATGAGACCCTTGTCTGTTGTATGGCTAGTAAAGATCTTCTCCCAACCCGTGGGCTTTCTATTGATCTTGCTAGCTTTGTCATTTGCCCTGCAAAAGCTCTGCAACCTTATGCAATCCCATTTGTCCAACCTTTCTTTGATTTGTTGTGTTTTCGGGTCTCTATTCAAAAAATTTCGGCCTGAGCCAAGGAGACCTAGGGTTTCTCCTATTCCATCCTTTAATGTTTTCAGAGTGTTTGCTTTGAGTTCAAGGTCTTTGATCCATTTGGAGTTGATTCTGGTGCAGGGTGATATATAAGGATCTAGTTTTAGTTTTCTACATGTAGTTAACCAATTTTGCCAGCACCATTTACTGAAGAGGCTGTCTTTCTTCCATTCTATTGTTTTAGCTCCCTTATCGAAGATTAGATGGCTATAAGTCTGTAGGTTCATTTCTGGGTTTTCAATTCTATTCCATTGGTCCTGAGGTCTGTTCTTATGCCAATACCAAGCTGTTTTTATTACTATGGCTTTATAGTAGAGTTTGAAATTTGGTATTGATATTCCTCCAGCAGTGTTCTTTCCGTTGAGGAGCGTTTTTGCTATTCGGGGTCTTTTATTGTTCCATATGAATTTTTGGATTGCCTCTTCTATTTCCTTGAAGAATGAGGTTGGAATTTTGATAGGTATTGCGTTGAATTTGTAGATAGCCTTGGGAAGTATTGCCATTTTCACGATGTTAATCTTTCCAATCCAGGAGCATGGGAGGCTTTGCCATTTTTTTTAGTTCTGTGTTGATTTCCTTTTTCAAGATTTTAAAGTTTTCATCATAGTGGTCCTTCACTTCTTTAGTTAAGTTAATTCCTAGGTATTTTATTTTTGTGGGGCTATTACAAATGGAGTTGTTTCCTAATTTCAGCCACACTTTTCTTATTGTTGGCATATAGAAAAGCCATTGATTTTGGGGGGTTAATTTTATAACCTGCTACTTTGCCAAAGTTTTGAATCAGCTTGAGTAATTTGGGAGTGGGGTCTATGGGATTCTTTAAATACAAGAACTTGTCATCTGCAAAGAGGGAGAGTTTTATTTCTTCTTTCCCTATTTGGATCCACTTTATGTCTGCATCTTGTCTTATTGCTGTAGCTAGGCATTCTAATACTAGATTGAAGAGGAGTGGAGAGAGTGGGCATCCTTGTCTTGTTCCTGAGTTAAGAAGAAATGGCTTTAGTTTTTCACCATTGAGTATAATGCTGGCTGTAGGTTTGTCATATACAGCCTTTATTGTATTGAGGAATGTTCCATGGATTCCTAATTTTTCCAAAACCTTCATCATGAAGGAGTGTTGGATCTTGTCGAATGCTTTTTCTGCATCTATTGAGATAACCATGTGGTTCTTATTCTTGCTCCTGTTGATGTGATGAATAATATTAATTGATTTGTGTATATTGAACCAGCTTTGCATCCCTGAAATGAATCCTGTTTGATCGTGGTGTATGATTTTTTTGGATGAATTGTTGAAGTCGATTGGCCAAAATTTTGTTGAGAAGTTTTGCATCAATATTCATCAAAGAAATGGGTCTATAGTTCTCTTTCTTTGATGAGTCCCTGTCTGGTTTTGGGATGAGGGTTATGATGGCTTCATAGAATGTGTTGGGTAGTGAGCTTTCTCTTTCAATTTCATTGAAGAGTTGGAGGAGTATTGGTGTGAGCTCTGCTTTGAAGGCCTTGTAAAATTCCGCTGTAAAGCCATCTGGTCCTGGACTTTTCTTAGCTGGGAGGTCTCTTATTGCTGTTTCTATTTCAGTGCTTGATATGGGCCTGTTAAGATAGTTTAACTCATCTTGGTTTAGTTTTGGCATGTCAATATTTGCTAGGAAAAGGTCCATTTCTGTCAAGTTCTCAAACTTATTAGCATAAAGTTTTGAGAAGTATTCCCTTATAATGTTCTGAATCTTGGTTGTTTTCGTGGTGATGTTTCCATTCTCATCTCTGAGTTTAATAATTTGGGTGTGTTCTCTTCTTTTTCTGATAAGCTTTGCTAAGGGTCTGTCAATTTTGTTAAGTTTTTCGAAGAACCAACTCTTTGTTTTGTTGATTCTTTCTATAGTTTTTTTTTATTCTAATTCATTTAATTCTGATTTAATTTTGATTATTTCTTTCCATCTACTGGATTGGGGTTTATCTTGCTGCTCTTTTTCAAGGAGGTTTAGATGTGTCATTAAATTATTAGTTTCAGATCTCTCCAATTTGTTGATGTAGGAGCTCAGAGCTATAAACTTGCCTCTGAGTACTGCCTTTGCTGTGTCCCAGAGGAGCTGGTAATTTGTGTGTTCATTTTTGTTGAATAGCATGAACATTTGAATTTCCTTTCTAATCTCTTCCATGACCCACTCATGATTCAGCAGTGTGTTGTTCAGCCTCCATGTGATGCCGGACTTTCTTTGGTGGCTTTTGGTGTTGAGTTCTAATTTTATTCCCTTGTAGTCAGAGAGAATGCAAGATATAACTTCAATGTTTCTGAATTTAGACAAGTTTTCTTTGTGGCCTAAAATGTGGTCTATTTTAGAAAACGTTCCATGTGCTGCTGAGAAAAACGTGTATTCTGATGCTGCTGGGTGAAATGTTCAGTAGATGTCTGTTAAGTCTAGTTGATCTATGCAGCTGTTTAGATCTGCGGTTTCTCTGTTGAGTTTTTGCCGAGTTGATCTATCTAGTGGGGAGAGTGGTGTGTTAAAATCCCCAACAATTAATGTGTTTGGATATATATGGCATTTGAGGGAAAGTAGTGTTTCTTTGATAAATTTGGGTGCTCCATTGTTTGGCGAATAAATATTTAGAATTGTAATATCCTCCTGAAGGAGAGATCCTTTAATTAGTATGTAGTGACCTTCTTTATCTCTTCTCACGAATTTTAATTTGAAGTCTATTTTATCTGATATTAGGATTGCAACTCCCACCTGTTTATGGGGGCCATTTGCTTGGTAGATTTTGTTCCAGCCTTTAACATTGAAAATGTGTTTGTTTTTATGGGCAAGATGTGACTCCTGCAGGCAGCAGATAGAAGGGTCTTGTTTTTTAATCCAACTAGACAGTCTGTGTCGCTTAATTGGAGAGTTCAGTCCGTTAACGTTAAGAGATAGGACTGAGAGGTATTTGGGAGTTCCTGCCATGTTATCCACCTTCTTAGGGGCTGCAAAAACTGGGTTCTTCCTATGGTTCTTGGATTCTCAGTTTGGGTGCAGTTTCTTGGCCTTTATTGCTGTCTTGTTGGTTTTCTATGTGTAGGACATCTTTAAGAATCTTTTGTAGGGCTGGTTTGGTGGAGATGTATTGTTTCAATTTTTCTTTGTTATGGAAGGTTTTTATTTGGCCTTCAGTTATGAAGGAGAGTTTAGCTGGGTACAGTATTCTTGGTTGATAGTTGTTTGTTTTTAGGGCATGACATACATCATTCCAGGCTCTTCTTGCTTTGATTGTCTCTGCTGAGAAATCTGAGGTGATTCTAATTGGTTTCCCTTTATAGGTGATTACCCTTTTCTCCTTGACAGCTTTAAGGATCTTTTCCTTGGTCTGAGTTGATCCTGTGTGGATTATAATGTGATGGTGGGATGTCCTATTCTGGTCTGGTCTATTTGGGGTTCTAAAAGCTTCTTGTATCTGAATAGGCCTATCTTTTTGTATGTTTGGGAAGTTCTCTGCTAGGATCCTGTTAAACAAATTTCCTAGACCATTAACTTCTGTTTCTAGGTGCTCCTCTACACCCATTATCCTTAGATTAGGCCTTCTGATGGTGTCTTCCATGTGTTGGATAGATCTATCATATTTCTTGGACTTGTCTTGGATGGTTGTATGTTCTTTCTCTATAATATCTAGGCTGTCTTCAATCCCTGAGATTCGATCTTCTGCATGGTCTAACCTGCTGTCAAGACTCTCTACTTTGTTTTTTATCTCCTTCTAATTGGTCAGTTTTGATGGCTTGAAGTTATTTGTTGAAGCTCTGTTTTAGGTCTTGTATGAATTTCTTTACTTCCTTAATTTGGTGTTCAGTGTTTGCTCTCAAATCACTTAGTTGATTGGTTATGGTTTCTTTGGACTCCCATTCCTTCTGTTGGGTTCCATTCAGCATTCCCTTTGTGGTCTCCCTGACTTCCTTCAGCTCTTTGTTAATGGATTCCATGAATGCCTTTAGTGATCTTTGTGTATTCTCTACCTGGTCTCTCAATTCCTGTATTACTCTTTGATTAGTTTCCTCCCGTTCGTGGGATTCCTGTAGTTCTCTTTGAGTGTTCTCAGCCTGCTCACGCCATTCCTCCCTTTCTCTTTGAGTATTCTCAAGTTGTTCACGCAAATCCTGTATCAGTTTTTGAGTAGCTTCCTCACGCTTATGATATTCCTGTATAAGCTTTTGGGATGCTTCCTGTCTCTCCTTTTCACGCTCATACAGAGTCCTTTGTAAGTTGTCAAACTTCTCATTTATCATGTTTGCCAGCAGTGTTTGTAGAGCTATTTGGGAACTCTCCTCTGGATTGCTCATTATCTGTTCTGACCCCTGATTATCAAGATTGGGAATTGAGATATCCGGATTTGCCATTTTTCTTGTGTTTTTCCGGCTTACTCTGCCCATTTGAGATGAAAATAGCACCAGTTTTGTGCTGGAACACTATCTTAAGGCAACCATCAATCAAAGTTTGCATTTGTACAGTCAATAATCTACAGATACAATCTAGTTCAACAGATACATCTATTCAACATCAAACAACTATATGTTAATGGGCTTCGAACCACAGAGAAGAATTTAGAAAACCAGAAATTATTAGGGTTAGGGAGAGATGGGTAAAAAATAGTAATAGATTGGTGTGGGGAGGCACAGGGAGAGTTAACTGTGTCCTAATCCCAATCCAGGAAATAGGTTGGGTAGGATGCAAGTAGAGAGAGAGAGAGAAAAAGAAGAAAGGGAAAGGGAAATGAAAAGAGACCAGAAAAAATAGAAACGTAAAAATTAATTGTTATTATGGAGATTAAAAGACCATCTATTTAGAGAGGAATGTGAGTAAAGAGAAGGGAAGAGACATAGAGGAGAAGTAAAAACCTTAAAAAAATCCTTAAAATATTATATAGGTATAAAGAGGTAGTACTGCTATTAAGGAATTTAAGTCTCAGAGGTTTTGAATTGAGTAGTAAATTTGTGGATTAAGTGTGTATACAATGGGGGATAGGGTCTACTAGTTAACTACAGGTTTATTGAGGATGTGCAGGACAAGAGTTAAGTCACATAAAGAAGATCAAAAGAGAGGATAAGGTGCAAAGGATAAGAAAGGGAGAAAAAAAGATCAGAAGTTCAGTAGAGCTAGACAAAAAACAAAAAACAAAAAGATAGTTAAGAAAGAAAGAAAAAGAGAAAGAAGACAAGAAAAGAAAGGAAAACGCACATTCATGTATTCCTAAAATAAAAATTATAAGAGGAAAAAAAGTTACTGGAAAACAATTATTTTTTTAAAAAAGGCAAAAATTAAAGATTAATAAAATTTTTAGAAAAGGAAAAAAAATTATATATATATAAGGTACCAAAAAAAAAAAAAAAGAAGAAAAGAAGAAGAAGAAAAAAAGTTCTTTGATTTTTTTTAAAATTTTTTTGGGAGGGGTGGGAAGAATCCTGTATCTCCCTTTTGTCTGTAACCAGTCTCTTGGAGTCTCTGGTCAGCTTGAGGTCCTGTGACTTGATTGGTTTCTTAAGTCAGTTTGTTAGAACAGGCAGAAAAATGCTCTGCTTTACCCAAGATTTTGAGATCCCCCTCCCAGATTAGTTTAATGGAGGGTGATCTGCTTTGAGAGTCACAAAAGAGGGTGATGTAGTGGTGAGGCCTTTCAACAATCAGTAGCTTTTCCCTGGGGCTATTTTGTGAAAAAACTCACAGAGCCCAGCCTGGAGCCATTCTCAGGGTTTCTGTTTTTCAATTGATTGTTGAGGCTGCTAGAGGGAGGGGCAGCCTCTGGCTCTGGTTACCCAGTGAGGAAAGCCACTCTAATGGCTGGCGCCTGAGCTGGGTGACTTTTCCCTGGTGGAGCTGAGTCTGGCAGGTCACTTCGCAGTTAAGTTCTTATGACCTGCTAAATGACTCGTTTTATTCCAAGGCCTGAGTTGGAGCTGGCAGCTCCTCCGAGCTTTGTCGGTATCCAAGATGGAGATCACCTGTGCTGCGGGGGGAGGGGTGGCCTTCCCTCCTCTGCTCCCTGGGAAGGAGTGAGGTCGTCGGGCTTCTACTCAGCTGAGTCTTGGATCCTGGGTCGTCTGTGGTCTGCAAACTGCAGGATGAAGATGTCCGCTCCTTGTCGGTTCTTGCTGGTGTTGAGTAGAATCCTCTCGCCCGCTGCATCTGGCTCCTTCGTCCCGGACTCTCTGGGTGAGCGCTCAGGTATGGCTCTGGCTGCGGTGGGCGCCGCGACCCTGCCGCAGCGGGTGCTGGCAAGTGCTCAGATGTGTCTCCTTGTCTTGGCTTCCCCTCTCTTGTCTAACTCTCTGTCCTGTGATGGCACACTTGGTGTGATTCTCTGGCTTAGGACTGTTCACTGGAACTCTAAAACTGCTTTCTATGTGAGAGCTTGTTCAGATTCCAGCTTCTCCTCCGCCATCTTACCAGAACCCCCCCTAGTTTAACATAATTTTTAAACTTTGTTGTTGCAGAAACTTATCATCTAAACTGGTTAAGTTGGTGAGGGGTTACATTCAAATTAAATTTTAGGCATTAAAGATCTCAAGTCTTTTTTTATTCTTTCATTTATTTATTTTTGCCAGACCTGGGGCTTGAGTTCAGGTCCTCGGTGCTGTCCCTGAACTTTCTTTGCTCAAGATTAGTGCTCTACCACTTTAAGACACAGTTTCACTTCCAGTTTTCTAGTTAATTGAGAGTCATCGATTTCTCTGTGCAGGCTGACTTCAAACCATGATATTCAGATCTCAGTCTCTGAGTAGCTAGGATTACAGGTGTGAGCCATCAGCATTTGGTTCCCATGTCTGTTTTGAAAAATAATTTATCACCATAAGAGGATGAATAACAGTTTTTGAAAAATTAAGCTAAAGCTTTTCTTCTTTAGTATTTTGAGGGAATAATTTAATTGGCTACAGATAAATAGGGAGAACATGCAGATGGCTTGGCTAATTTGGAGTGTTTTTTTTCTTTCACCCAGGATTCACAGCTCATTGACACTAACATCTCTCCAGTCACAGGCCCTGTTTAACATTCAGATCACTAATGTACAATGTATTTGACACAGTGAGATGAGGACACATTTAAGACAGGGTATGGGACATGAACAAGTACCTACCTTTCTTGTTTTAACCCCTGGAGTGTTTTAACATCAACTTATTAATGGCAGCACAACAAATTTGATGACAACTTCAGGAGCTTTAAAGTTGCTTTAAAGAAGTTATAATATGCAAAAAGTCATATCCTCTGTGAATTTTCTTAATTCTAGAGATTTAACTGCTAAATTCAGATAGGCAATAGTGCAAGACATTTGAAAGCCAGTGGAGCATGAACCTGGACAAGCGATGCATTGTTATGTGAACTGCTGGCTGTGGAGGATATCAGATGAGGAATTATTATTCAAGCTGAACAATGTATACAATATAGCTTTGTATTATCTTGAGAATTCCTTGCTGAAGTAGATTTTGTTACAGGACATGAAAAAATATCACTACCTTCTGGAAAAAGTGGAACTTTTATAAAGATAGAATTGTTACAATCTTTCTTAGTGATCAGGAACTCTCTAAAAGGGTCCTATAGAATAAAAGACATTTGTTAAGATTTTATTTAGATTTATCAGAGGATATTATATTATATTCATATTTATTGTATTCCTTAATGGTGCTGATAACTTCTTTTGCTTACATTAGCACACTTATCAGAGAGTTGAAAGAGATTCCCTGATTTAGTAGCATCTAAATCTAAGTATGTCACAAATTTCCTAAATCACATTCTTCAACTTCTGATACAGGGGTATAACATTTCATTTACAGACTCTAATATGTTCTAAATCCACAGATTAGCATCAAGGGAATTATTTACTGTTATTTTTTAATATTCATAGCAGCTTTGTTGTAATTATTATCTGATTTATATATATGTATGTATATATATAACTTGATTTCAGAGTCTGAACAATGTCCCTTAGCTATTTTGCTCAAGACTGACAGCATCACTTGAGTCACAGCTTCATTTCCAGTGTTTTGATGGTTCATTGGAAATAATGGGTAACAGACTTTCTTGCCATGCTGGCTTCAAATCACAACATCTAGATCTCAGCCTCCTGAGTAGGTTAAAAATAAAATATAATTTATTTGAAAATTGTTTTCTTATGCAAATAATTGTCAAAGTATTATTTTTACTAGAATGGCAAAGATGATATCTATGCAAGTAGACATATGTATACATATAATCATGAACATTACCAGAAAAACATTTTACATTTAACTGAATTTTCTCTGAGCTTTCTAGGTACTATGATGATTGAATTTAGTTTAATAGAAAGCATTGAAGATGATGAAATAATTTTGAAATATTACTTTTTCCAGTTATATGCAGTATCATAATAAACTATAATTGAGAAATTATTTACTGTTTGTGGTTTTTATTTATAATTTATTAGATAATAATCTTAGAATCAAGCTGAACATGCATTTTACCCATCCAGATTATCTAGTCAGGTCAGTATCAGTAAATTTTTAAGGTATTATACATTGCAAACAGCTTAGCCTTACATACATTATTGAATTTTTATGTAGATTGGTGAAGTAAATTCCCAACCTGTTTTATAACTTGCAGCCTCTAACCATTTCAACAAGTTTCAGCCCAAGCCTTTAAAAATTTATATCTAATTGTTTTCAACTCTATTCTCAAACATTACAATGGCTTTTCATATGAGAATAAAATCCTTAGATCTTGCACAGGCCTTGTAAAATCTTCAGGCCCCATCCTTACATCACCTTTTCCTACTCACTGACCTTCCAACACACTGAACTGTGATTACAGTTTTATTAACCCTCAAATCTATGAGTATATTCTTTTGTAACTTAAAATATAGTCCCTCTGGATATATAGCTGCATTGCTTCAGGTCTGCATCTCTCTCTTCTCTTGTATCCTATTTTTCCCTGTTTTTCTTTTTTCTTTTTTTTTAGATCCGGTCATGGGGCCTGAACTCTAGGCCTGGGCGCTGTCCTTTAGCTCTTCAGCTCAAGGCTAGCGCTTTACCACTTGAGCCACAGCGCCACTTCCAGCTTTTTTCTTTTTGCTTATGTGGTGCTGAGGAATCGAACCCAGGTGCTGAGGAATCGAACCCATGGCCTCATGCATGCAAAGCAAGCACTCTACCATGGAGCTATCTTCCCAGCCCCCCCTGTTTTTTTTTTCGTATGGATTCGATCATATTCTAACCTACATATGGGCAATCTTAATTAAACATGGAAGAAGGATTCCAGGACTCACTGCGAATCTCCCTCCCCCTCCCCCCAATTTGTGGATACTTAAGATTTACACATAGATATATTCAGACAAACCTACTTCATATGATAATTTTTTATGCCTGTTTTAGTATGCTACAAGTACAAATAAATGGTAAGATTATTTTCCATAGCTCCCCTGATTTATTGTATATCTTGTTAATAGAGTCAGTGGTTACTTTTCTTGAGGATTAAGTTTCCATGGATGAATATTAATCTAGGTTCTTGGAAGACAGAAGCTAAATTCCTAAGGCAGAATAGATTTATGTCTTGATAGAGTAATAAAGGTGATACATTTATGACAAACTCCATAAAGGCTGTCAAGTAATAACTACTATTGCTTTCTAATCTCAGACTATGCCTTCTTTATCATAAAACATTGGAAAATTCCGTTGGAACTTCCTTGTTTTGCTCTGGGAGTTTGGATTTTTTTTCAAAAACTTGTACAAGTATTTATTCTCTGATTCTTGCAGTTATTATATGAATAACAAAGTTCTTGTTCTATTTTCCAAATTCTTCTTAACACATCCCTGAAACATTGGCAGGCTTACAAATC
Organism: Dipodomys merriami; assembly: GCF_024711535.1. Lineage (NCBI taxonomy): Eukaryota > Metazoa > Chordata > Mammalia > Rodentia > Heteromyidae > Dipodomys > Dipodomys merriami. The sequence goes on along the minus strand of NW_027203381.1, from coordinate 97,659,564 downwards.
AATTAAAATGTCTGATGTCTCACAGTTTTTGTCAAATAGGCTAAGGTTCTTAATAACTACAACCGGATTATATTTTAGAATTATTAAAATGTATCCCTAGGCATTTGAGTACAGCAAGAATAAACACATTCATGTACTAATCATTAAAGATCTACATACAAGCTGTAGGATCTCTTGGTAAATATTAAGTTGACAATAATCAATGACGGCATTGGATTCAAATCAAAATATAGAAGCAGTAGGATTGGAGTAATGAATGAAGAATGAAGAGGTGGACAAAGAGAACAGGTATACATAGGAAAGTTTGTTACAGCAAACAGAAGTTAAAGAAAGTATTGAATCGGAGGAAAATGAGGATGGTCAGCTCTAGGAGTCCAGGATCCCAAGATCTTGGGTCTTAGCAACATTATGGGAGGTAGAGAATTTGAAATGAAATTTTAAGTATATATTTTCTTGCTTCCTAAGGGGGGAAATGGTGGTTTAGGAAGGAAACAAACAACTTTTCAAGACCTATCTATCCAGAACAAAAATGGCAACTTGTATGGCAATATATTCAAACTAGTTACATGTTCATGAGGTCTTTGCCTGACTTTGCAGAATTCCTGCACAAAAAATTTTCAGGATAAGCAATTCACAGAGGTAGCAGAGAGACAGAATGTGTTAGAGTCTGTAAAACTATGGTGAGAGGACTAGAAGGGCACTGTTAGCTTATTACTATCCTGTCGATCTACCAGTATCTTATGCTATTGCTTTTTATTGATATATAGCTGCTACTGCTACTGCTGGGCCCTACCATAATTCCTTGACTAAAACTCCTCACCATGCCACCAGAGGGAATATATATCACACAAAGACATGCACACAAACATTTCCATATGTTCAGCAACAGTGGAAAGTTTGTGGCTGAAAAATGGACAAAAGGAATTCTCCAATGTTAACAAGAGAAAGATAAAGATAAAGTTGTTCTATTATACTCCCAACAGAATGGAGAATAAGCAGTCTTCTTATTTCACTACAGCTGAGAGTACAGATTGAGGATCCTTGAGAATCTATGGAGGAGTTGAATCAGAAAGACAAGTTTTTAAGTTAGAAGTCAGAGTTATATTGTAAATGATGCTACTGTGCTTTCTCTAGAGTTAGAATTGTGCACTAAAATTTTATGAAGTATTGCTTTCAGGTTTATGTGTACATTTGTTTCTCTCCAGAAATGTTATTTTCATTTTCTTTTTTAATATGTAGAGGTGGTAAAATTAGAAGTGCATGCATGTGATATGGCTAAAATTTCAGAAGGATGAAATACTAACAACTCAGTTTGATTCAGCTTAATAAATGTGGATGATCTATCAATGTTTGCTTTAAGACTTACACATGGTTAGTTGAGTATTTGTCTATAGTATTTATAAGCAATGTTTTTTCTATATGTTGTAGTGCTTGTATATTCATATATTTTCATATATATATGCTACAGGGGGATTCTGGATTAATCTGATAGATTGAACACATGCATTTAACTTTTCACTATTTTAATTCCTAAAACAGAAACATATTTTACACAATTAATTCCAAAAGACAACTATATGGGCAACAGGAAAATATCAAAGCTGATTAGAGATTTTAAGTGAATGGCAGCAAGTGGGGTAGAGATTTGGAAAAGCTGCCACAACAGCATCAAAATGTATTTATTATTTGAAATTAAGAAAAGCTTTTAAAAGCAAATGGATCCCTGCCTCTGTGTCTGGTAAGAAATGGGTTAAGAAAGAAAGGAGCATCGAGGAAAGTGAAGAGCTGGTGAAAGAACTTTGTAAGGAGCTGGTAGAGTGTTGGCTTCCCATAATATGTGCAAAGGCAGGAAACAATCCTTCACTCACACTCTTCAATGGGCAAGTCACTCTCTTCAATAGTGGAGGCCTAGGGATTAAGGAAAGGTCAAGGCTCAGTTGGTGTGGTGGGAAATTGATATTTTGATGAACTTGATAGACGAAGTGGAAATCTAAATGAACAGTAATAAATCCATTTTTTTCTCCCGGGAGCTTCAAGGTCTCATGTGCACTTACTTGTTTTCTGTATAATCATCACATTCCTGGCACACAGTATCATGCTCAGTTCTTTTAAAGACCCTTTTTAAAACATGAAAAGTAATTCAGGAATCACTAGAAACACTGAAAATTTTCCGTGAAACAAGAAGTCAGAAATGAATATTTTATATAATTTCTAATGTTATCTATTTAGATTGGCAAAACTGGTGTTTGAACTGAGGGCCTCATGTTTCATAGGGAAGTTTGTACCACTTAATTCAGGCCCCCTCATTGTTTTCTTTGCTTTTGTTAATTTTCAGATAGGGTTTTACACTTGTTGCTTCATCTGACCTCGGACTATCAGTCTTATACTTAAGTCTGCAGTATAGCTGGGATTATGGCTATGTGTCAGCATGCCTTGCTTGTATGTTGAGGTAGCGTTTCACCAACTTCTTACAAATAGATTCAAACTGCACTCTTCTTGATGTCTACATCTCAAGCAATCTCAAGCAGCCAGGATTAGGAGCATATATATATATATTATATATAATATATATGCATTTTTTTCTGCTTGTTCCATCAGGGTGTAGAGATGATGACTGAAGATATCTTAGAAGCAGATTCATGGATGTTTAAAATATTTAATATATGTATGTGAATTTGACTACTAAAATATTTTAAATATTTTTCAAATGTTTAAAAATATTTTACGTAGTTGTATTAAGGACTTACCATCTAACAAATCAATGTATAGTATAGTCCATATTGATTGATGTCATCTCTATTGGGATTTGCCTCCATACCTCCCACCCCAATTAAAAATACATTTAAAACGTTGTATAGTATAATATTTAAATACATATATAAAAATGTAAAATGATTAGATAATAGTAATTGGCATATCATTAGAGAAAATATCCCATTTTTTGTGCTTGGATTTATATAAATAGTATATAAATAGTATGATAGAACATCAGAAGAGAGCAAGTGAAGGGTTGACATGGTTCTAGAAAGAAATGTACTCATTACCTGATGTGTGTAACTCTAACTTCTCTGAACATAACCTCTACAATGACAATACATATACTATTTTTGGGCTGGGAAGTTGTCTCAGTGGTAGAGCGCTTGCTTTGCACACATGAGACCCTGGGTTCGATTCCTCAGCACCACATAAGCAGAAAAAAAAGCCGGAAGTGGTGTGGTGGCTCAAGTGGTAGAGTGCTAGCCTTGAGCTGAAGAGCTGAGGGACAGCGCCCAGGCCCAGAGTTCAGGCCCCACAACCGGACCCAAAAAAATAAAAATAAAAATAAAATACTATTTTTTAAAAGTAAAAAGAAGTTATTCTTTCTATCCTGTCATTAGTATCCTTTTTTCCTGTCTTTATTCTTCTCCAACTCTTCAGTACCTTGAATTCTGTAACAAATCTTTGTAATTTTATGCAATAATTGTCCCTTGTCTTATTCACTTAATATCATTCAGTCTCATTCATATTGCTGCAATGATAGGATTTCATTCATAGTTGAATAATATTTTATTATGTATACATATGTCACATTTTGTGTACCAACTATCCATGGGTAGACATTTAGGCTAATAACATAATTGGTTACTGAACATAATTGGTTACTGTGAATACTATTGCAGTAAACGTATAATACAAATGTCATTTGGATATATGATTTCTTTCATTTGCATATGTACCTAGAAATTGAATTCCTGAATCATAGGAAAATTCTGTACAGCTCTCTGAGGATCCATCATGCTCTTATAATGACTACATTAAGAGCACTAAGTTATATGGGAGGGGAAAAACTTAGAATGAAAGTCCTATCAATTTCTGTACGAAAATTCCTTCTAGCCCGGTGCTGGTGGCTCACGCCTGTAATCCTAGCTACTCAAGAGGCTGCGATCTGAGGATCGTGGTTCAAAGCCAGCCCTGGCAGGAAACTCCGTGAGACTCTTATCTCCAACAAACCACCAGAAAAACCAGAAGTGGTGCTGTGGGTCAAGTGGTAGAGCGCTTGCCTTGAGCTGAAGAGCTGAGGGACAGTGCTCTGGCCCATAATTCAAGCCCCATGACTGACAAAAAAAAAAATCCTTCTAGTAATATTAGGACTTTCAAATAATCAGCTAAAAGGTAAGGCTAATTACTTCAAATAAACTATGGTAGCCATTTTAAGGGTTTGTTTTTATATCAGAGTTTTGATTCTTTGAGTAGTTTCTTTGTTGATGTTCAAGGCCAGTAATGGACATTCTAGAAAATGGATGTGTTATGTTGTTAATTATCTGAACATTCAAAATTTGGAAGCCACTTTGTTTTTACTGTAGTGATTAAAAAGGTATTGGGAAATAGTACTGGTCAGAAATGTTTGTCCTGCTTAAGAGGGATATCATATAACCCTTATTTGAAATCACAGAGACCGCCTCGACACATGTTCATGTTCTATATACTTCTCAAAACCAAGTGCTTCTAACCGAAATATGTTACTTTCCAAGATGCATTGAACTTTCTGAACACATCATATATAAACTTGCCTCTCTTTTCAGAGTAAACAAACAACAATGTAAATTTTTGTGTTTTGTATTTCTGTACTTTAGGGAAGAATTGTTAGACTAAGTTATAGAATAAAAATTAAGTTGATACACATAAAGAGTTTAGTTAAGGGATAGTATATATTTCTCTAGGAGTTGCACATTTGTCATTTACTCAGCATAAGAATATATTTGGTATTAATAACGTAGTATTTTAACACTTTTCCACTTTCTCTACAAATATGAATCCTCTGTTACAGTTTAGACTATAGACTGATAAAAATAGTTAAACATAGTTTTAGTATTTTTTGACTTTTGTGGGAAAGTTTTTCTTCCTCTGGACTTTCTATATCTAATATGAACTTAAACTTAAAGCACAGGAATGATTACTAAATTGTCTAAACTTCAACCACTACACTTAAAACTAGAAGTATTTAAGATTTTCATATTAAACTATATCATATTTTTAGATTATGGATGCCAAATCTGTATGTATAAAACAACTTATAATTAATGGCATAATGATTAAGAAAACTTAGTTCTTTGAAGAAATTCCCATGATATTATAATGTAAAAATTTTGGTAGTAGTATGATTTTATAATGTAATATAATTTTAAAGATCAAAATCATCAAAATATAAAGTGTAATATTTAACATTCAAAGTATATCTGCCTCATAAACTAAGCATACACACTTAAAAATTAAAAGGTATTTATTCATACATTAAATATTCTCAAATATTTTAGTAGCTCATATTTATATAACCACATACATTAAATCACAAAGGTATAGAAATTGTGGGCTGAATTACCTCTGACTTTTTTGCAGAGAATAAGTATATTCAAAAGTCACAGAATTATGTATATCAGCTTGGATAGTGAAAGAAATCAAACGTTTATACATACCTAATTCAGATTACAATATGATGTGGGGAAGAAGTAAGCAAAGTTTATTGTGAAGGGTTAGAGAGTAACTATTTTTGGCTATTTGTATCATAAACTCCCTGGAAAAACACAACAGAGCTGCCCAATGAAGCCATAGACAATAAACACTTTCAAAATGTTGTTTTTAATAGAAAGAAACAGCAATCAGAATTTGGCCTGCAGACTATGGTTTGACAACCTCTGGTCTAAGATATCCCTGTGTACCATAAGCTCAACAGTAGGATGGCGGCTGTCCATTGAGATATAGCAGATATAGCACCCTTGAGACAGAGTGGTTGTACTATATCTTAATGTAACTTTATCATACATAACACCTACCAGCATGTAGCAAACACTTGACAGATATTTACTGAATGAATGAACTATTTGGGCAAGGAAAATTTTAGTAATGTCTAGTTCACATACACCACTGCTGATATCTCTCTTGATAATAACATTGACCCTCAAGCACTGTAGGTTCACATTCTCTTGAATATAAAAACTTTACTTTCTGCTCCAATAGTCAAAGGTTAACTATCAAATCAACTATTTATAATTGGAAACTTGGACAAGTTATGTAGCTATTCTCATACATTTTGCGTTTTTCAAAGAAGAATTGATAATAATATGTTGATAAACAAAGGAAATTTTGTTAAAATACATGATAGAATAAGTATAGGAAATAATAATTTTCATCCTTTAGTTAGTTGAATATCAAAGCCTTTTCTAAATCATAACCAGACTGGGCAAAATACTTAAAAAACAAACAGAAAAGAGTCACAATTTAAACAACCCAACACTTAGGGATTCTATGAATAGAATATTACTCAATTGGTCACTAATCAATTGTGTAATATAGAACCTTATTAGATGAGTTTCAAATGAGAACATCTTTTATTGTCATTTTTGTACAAGTCCAGTCCATAATAATGTGACAGAGCTTAGATCATTGTGACAGATCTTTCTATATTGCTAGTTATTTTAATATTATTTGATCATACAGGTCCTTCTGTATACATACAAAGAACCCTAACATAAGTGAAAACTAAGCTCCTTTCAAATGACTCTATTTGTCTACTCCTTTTCATCAGAGCTTCCATCCACCCCTTCCCTTCTCCAAGGCACAGCTGCAAGTCTAAGTAGGCAGGCAAACTATAATCAGCCACTTAGAGCCACTGCTGAATCACAGTTGTGTCCAATTTGCCTGTTTAACTTTTCTCTTGCTTGACTGAATTGGTTTTCTCTTCATATATTCATGTTGACAAGATCACATGATAGATTTTTAAATGGAAGATTTTTAGATTTAGTCACACAACACAGTGACCAATACAAAGCAAAATAATAAGTTCATATGAATCTATATATTTTCATGTTGAAAATTAATCATACACATTTCATTATTTTTAGCATCTAAACTCAATTTACATGATGAATACAGTGGGTTTATTGACTTACTTGAGGAAAGTATATACACTATATATACGTATATATAAACCCTGAATATCATTGTTGCATTAGTTCATCAAATGGTGATTTGTGATCCCCTTTCCTTTCCATAAATCAAATAAACTTATATACAATACAAAGGGTACAGAAAACTAAAACAGAAAAAAACCACAACTATATATGACCACATACAATACATATTAAGAAACTCTTGTTCCTAACTCCTGGAGTTCATTTTGATATGATTCCTTATATATGGCCCTATGTACTTAACCATAGGGCTACTGTGGTCCTATGTACTTAACCATAGGGCTATTGTGATCTCCTGTTAAGAATATCATAGACATATTCTAGTTACTACAAATGAGGTGAAACCATGCAACCTACATTTCATTGGGCTTGGCTTGCTTTGAAACTTCCTTAATAAAGAGCTAGAAACACAACAAATCAAAGAAATGTTGGATAAATTGGATTGCAGTAGACTTTAGAGCTTCTGCATAACAAAGAACATAGCAAGATAAATAGAGAGTGCACAGATTGGAAGGCGATCTTCAATAGCCATAAAACAGACAAGAACCTCATATCTAAAATATACTTAGAGCTGGATGCCAATGAATCATACTGGTAATCCTATTTACTCAGGAGCCTGAGATCTGAGGATCACTGTTGGAAGTAAGCTCTGGCAGGAAACTCCAAGGAACTCATCTCTAATAAACTATTCAGAAAAAACAGAAGTGGCACTGTTGGCCACTTTACAGTAGTAAAGTGCTAGCCTTGAGCATAGAAAAGCTTAGAGACAGCACCCAGGCCCTGAGTTCAAGCCTCATGACTGGTCAAAATATATGTTTATATATGTATAATATATGTTTATATTTCTTATGTATCTATTATATATACATATATATGCAAAAATTAAATTTCCCCAAAACAAATCCTCAAAGTAAAAACCACCCCATTAACAAGTGGGTTAAAGACTTAAAGAGAGATTTTTCTCATGAGGAAATAAAAATGGCCAGTAGATACGTGAAGAAATGCTCAACATCTCTGGCCATAAACAAAACTGAAATATAAATAGCATGAAGATTCCATTTTACCCCCGTTAGAATGGCCATTATCAAGAAATCTAAGAAAGCCCATGGATTGGGAGAAGATCTTCATTAGCCATACAACAGACAAGGGTCTCATATCTAAAATATACATGAAACTTAAAAAATTAAATCTCCCAAAAACAAATCTTCAAAGAAACAACTGCCCAATAAATAAGTGGGCTAAAGACTTAAAGAGAAACTTGTCTGAAGAGGAAAGAAGGATGGCCAATAGACACATGAAGAAATGCTCAACCTCTCTAGCCATAAAAGAAATGCAAATCAAAATAACATTGAGATATCACCTCACCCCAGTAAGAATGGCTATAATCAAGAACTCTAATAACAACAGATGCTGGAGGGGATGCAGACAGAAGGGAACCTTACTGCATTGTTGGTTGGAGTGTAAACTTGTTCAACCACTTTGGAGAGCAGTATGGAGGTTCCTCAAAAGACTTCACATAGAGCTCTCCTATGACCCGGCAATCCCATTTTTGGTCATTTACCCAAATGATCACAAACAAGACCACACTAAAGCTACCAGCACGGCTATGTTTATTGCAGCATTATTTACAATAGCTAAATATGGAACCAACCCAGATGCCCCTCAGTAGATGAATGGATCAAGAAAATGTGGTATATACACAATGGAATTCTATGCCTCCTACAGAAAGAATGACATTGCCCCATTTGTTAGGAAATGGAAAGGCTTGGAAAAAAATTATATTAAGTGAAGTAAGCCAAGCCCAAAGAAGGTTAGGTCCCAAGGTTTCCCTTATTTGCAATAACTAGTATATGTCTGAGTCAAGCAGAAAAGGTCAGATAAGTTGACGTTAATGGAATGAACCCCAAGATAAGTATTCAAATGTTTTTTTTGTTTTTTTCCCTTTCATGCAATTATTTCTATCATATTTCTAAGATGATTTCTATGTTGCTTTGTATGTCCCTCCCCTCAGTATAACCCATACTTTGACTGTATTTGATGTTGGTATAATTTGTGGAGGGGAAGGGAAAAAAAAACAAATCGGTTAACTAGGGATACAAGTGGACCCATTGCAACAATGAGATGTATAAGTCATTATGTCAAAAACGAACTTTACAACTTTGATGGGGGGGTGGGGAGAGGATTGGGTGCAGGGAAGGGAGGAGTATGGGAAGGGATGGGAAGGGGAAACAATGAGTAGGCAACAATGCTTGATAAGAAATGTACTTGTTATCTTGCCCATGTAATTGTAACTCCTCTGTGCAGTATTCTCACAATTATATATATATATATATATATATATATACATATATATATATATATATATATATATACAACTTAAATAAAATATATAAATCCCAATAGAAAAAAAAAGAAATCTAATAACAACAAGTGCTGGTGGGATGTGGTCAAAGGGAATGATACTACACTGTTGGTAGAAGTGTCAACTTGTTCAGCCACTCTGAAAAGCAATATGGAGGTTCCTCAAAAAAGGCCAAAAGCTATGTGCATATGATGATATAAGATGATGTTAAATGAAATGAACCCCAAGATAGGGACACAACTGTTTTTTTCTTTCTTGCTATTACATATCTAAAATGTGCTATGTGATTTTTTTCTTTCCCCACTGTATAACCCCTGTTTTCACTATATTTGTTGTCGGTGCCCTGCATCTTGTATATACTTTTTTCTAATTTGGGGAGGGAAATAACAAAATGCTGAAATGAGGATACAGGTTGACCCACTGTAACAAGGAGATGTACAAGACACTATGTTGAAAATGAACTGTACAACTTGGGGGGCGGGGAGAGTTGAGGAGGTGGGAGGAAAGGGATAGTAGGGGAAAAACAAAGGAGGAGGTAACAATGCTCAATAGGAAACGTACTCATTACCTTACTCATGTAATTGTAACCCATGTGTACACTAATTTTACAATAAAAAACAAAAAAGACTAAACATAGAGCTCCCCTATAGAGCAATCCCACTCCTGAACATTTTCCCCAAATGACCACAAACATGGTCATATTAAAACTACAACCATGTTCATTGCAGCATTATTTACCATAGCTAAATTATAGACCAAACCCAGTTGCTCCCCAGTAGATAAATGGATTAAGAAAATTATATATATATATATATATATATATATGGAATTCTGTTTCCATCAGAAATAATGACGTTGCCCCATTCGTAGGGAAATGGAAAGACCTTAAAAAAATATATTAAACCAACCATTTTCATAGGACAATTTGAATTTCCAGGAAAATGACAAAGAATTTTCATTCATTAGTAGTAAAAATAGTAACTCTAACCCATTTTCACCTCCATCTGCATATCTACAGAGTTGAAAAAAGTTAGTACATTAAGTTGTAATATGTCAGTACTGACAGAAGAGAAGAAAAATGCTTATGATAGATATAACTACAAAAATCATATAGCACTCCTCAATTTATGGCTTCTTAAAAAAACATCAAATTTTAATGTCATAGAAGGATAGATGTTAAATCATATGAGGGAGAGATCAGGTAAACATGGAGATTTAGTGTACTGATCACAAATGTTCTTTCTAGTGGTGTGTGTGTGTGTGTTAGAGAGAGACAGAGAAAGACAGACAGAGACAGAGACAGAGAAAACCAGAGACAGAGAGAGAACCAGAGTGAAAGAAAAAGAACTTTTCTACTTTTCTTTGTTTTACTAAAGATACTTCATTTATATCTTTTAATCATAGAGCCTAACCTATTTTAATGTTTATTTTAATGAGATAAAATATAATTTTAATATATCATACTTGGCATAAATTCTAGATATTTTTTCTGTGATTTTGTTTTGTTTGAACACTTGTTCCATAGATGTGATACTGAGGATCAAACCAAGGGCTACCAAGGTATTAGACAGGTGCTTTACTACTAAGCTCTACTTACAGTTCTGGCACTGAAGTTTAAGTTAATTTTTATTCTTGTAAGAGTTCTTAATAACCAGACACAGGGTCTCACACTTGAATTTTTTCATTCTAAGGAAAACAGTGATGAAAAAGATGGTAGTTTGATGCCCACCAGGTAAAAAGTTAGTCAGAGTTCCATATTAAATAATTAAAAGTTGGTGTGCTGACATGCACCTGTCCACTCTGATACTCAAAGAACATATATGGGAAGAGGGCTGTTCATAAATGTGAAACCTTATTAGAAAAATAACAAAAGTAAAGAGGGCTGAAGGTTAAGTTCCAGTAGTAGAGAGTCTGTCTAGCAAATGGGGGGGGGGCAGAGTTCAACCATCAGTATCATCAAACTAAAATTAATAAGGTGTAGATTCTAATTGAGGTTATCTGAAGTGGTGTCTATAATTCTAAGTCTCTAACCAAGTTCAGGCATGTTGATGTACATAGTCCAGGAGAAAACTTTGACATGAAGGTTTATAAAATTCTTCATTCAAGAAAAGTCACAGCTAACATAAAACATAATTATCAGGTCTATAGGAAGAAACATTCCTTGACTTTTGTCTATGTAGAGCATGCTTTCCCAATTTTATCAATGTCAAATTTATGAACTAATATTATGGGTCATTTGTTTAACATTGCCTTCTTTTGCCTGGCCTCTGGTAACTATGCTATATTGTAAGACTTGCAGATAGAGGAATATCTCTGAAAGCTTTTTGAGAAAAGGTATACTAGGAAAGAGATAAAATATTTTTAAACTGAAATCAAATTATCTGGAATGTCAACAAACTGAAATAAAAAAATCCTATTTGCATCTCAAAGCCAAATTTCATAATCTGTGAATAAAAACCATGAAGTGAAGGGATTAGTATACCCAGTTATAAATTAGTATGAAGTCTAAATACATTTTTGTGGTTATAAACAATTCTCACTGCAGATTCTATGGAGAAGATGAGCTCCAGTATGAAAACTAAGCAGATTGAAATCTACTAAGGGATTCTGGAAAGATGATTAGCTAAAAAGAACATACATTGTAAATTGCCTTCATAAATTCCATGCAGAAAGGATGAAAAAGAATTTTAGCCCTGTAACTTCTCCGTTTCTTATTCCTAAATTATCAGGTGTTAATGGATATCAGAAGTAGGAATGTCAAGCATTTCAAAACTAATTTTAAATAAATTAAATCACTGTTCAAGAACACATGTGATTTTTTTTTTTGCTTGCTGGAGACTAACAAAACCTCATAGATGAAGTTTTAGCAACAGATATATATTGCTTATAGTTCTGGAGATTAGAAGTCAAGAAAGGGTGTTACTAGATCTGATGTTTTTTGAGGTCTGACCCTGGGCCAGATGCATGATTTTAGTTTTCATTTTGCTTTGTTGAAGGAATACTAGAGACTGAACTCCAGGCCCTGTGCTTGCTAAGCAGGTATTTTAGCACACTTGTGTCATACCTCCAACCTTTCCATATTTGGCTATGTTTCAGGCTCTTGGGCTTTTTTCCAAGGCTGGACTCATACTGTGATTTTTCTCTCTGATCCTCGTGTGTAGCTGAACATCTTCTCTTGTTTTGCCCACACTGACTTTGAATAGTAGTAAGTCTTCTCCTCTCTGCTTCCAAAGTAGAAGTACTAAAGCATGAGTTACTGTATCTGGCTCACTAAGTGCTTTTTTTTCTTTTTTCTTTTTTTATTGTGAAAATACCATACAGAGAGGTTACGATTACATGGGCAAGGTAATGAGTACGTTTCTTATTAAGCATTATTGCCTCCTCCTTTGTTTCCCCTTCCCATCCCTTCCCCCCTCTGCCCCCCCCCCCGTGCTTCTTCTATGTCTGCACATGTCAGTTAGCTCTTTGTCTCTTTCTCTCTCTCTGTATATTTTTTTTAATGCAGTCAACATTCTGATTCAATTGTGGCCCATTTCAGGATCCTCACTTTTACATTTTTGAATTCTATTTGAAGGCTTTATTCCTTTGTTAACTTCTATAATATTTTATTTTAATTGTATTGTCAAGGTGATGTACAGAAGGGTTACAGTTACATAAGTAGTGATTGCATTTCTTGTCTAACTTGTTACCCTTCCCTTGTTTTTTCTCCCTCTTCCCTTCCTCCTCCAAGTTGTACAGATCATTTCCAACATCTTGTCTTGTGAGTATCGCTGTTGCATATTCTTAACAGTTTGTAAGTGTGTCAACTTTCTATAATCATAAGAAAATACCCAAGGCAAGCAAGACTTGGTACAAAGAGAGAGAAGAATGACCATCCTCCATAGTTCTCAACAACCTAACTTTTTTCCATTAGGATCTACATCTCAAGGCCACTTTCAGTAATACCATATGCTGCAGACCAAGCCTTTACCATGTAAACTTTTGTATGCCCATTATCGAAATGATGATATTCAGATCATTGGGCTTCGAGTTTTTTTTTATATCATGCCAATATTTAAGGAATATTTTCAGACTGTAACACAGTCAGAGTCCTATAGAAGTCTTTTTAAAACTTCTTATGCAATGCATCCTAATTTGTTGTAAATTGAAATATGGTAGAATTAAAATATGTTTATACATATAAACTATGGAACATACAGTTTAGCCTTGTCTAATTTAAATGTGCTTAGAACATTTTTTATTAATCTACAATTGGAGAAAATAACACACACCCTATTTTGTAATGAAATGTTGAAACAAACAAGTGAGTTATTGAACATAGTACCCTGTAGCCTATGGTTGGTTTTCCACTGGACCATGTTGCTGATGGGGAGTTATGACTCACTCACTTTGTCTAGCATCATGAGAAAGTGTGATAGCAACTTCTGTCTGTTGACACAGGAAAATTCTGACATACATTAAAGCTTTAAAGCATAGCTTCACTGAATGCATACCCTTTTTCTACTTTCTAAGGTTGAAAATCTATTAAATTCAATGACATTAATCAAGTACTATTTATATTTATAGGAAACCTTTCATCAACACTCTTGTTCAGCCGCTGTAGTTTTTCAGAGAATTCAATGTCTTATTTAAAAATCACAAAAATAGTAGCAAGAGCATAGAATTAACCATAGACATCTGAGATTTCCTGACTGGTTGCTTTATTTGTTTCAACTTTACCACACAATTAAAACAAACTTACAGATACTGTGTGAGGGGTTAAAGTACTTGAGGCAGTGAACGTTTGTTGCTTGTTTCAGAGCAGAGCAACACGTGGTGCTAAGCCACCTGGTTGTGTGCCTTTATAAGACCTGCAAATCCTTAGCTCGGGGCTCTCCTCCTAGGCTCCACTGTGTCGGAGTGTAGGACTAGGCCCGGGCTGCAGCCCATTTAAATAAAACCTTAAAACAGCTGTAGACTCTGACTCTCAGTGGTCTTCTTGGTGGGGGTCCTGCGACCTAGGCACAACACTGTGCTTGAAGAATGAATAGACATCGTATAGTGGAGACAGAACTTATATCTACTATTGCTTTCTCTAATACAGCTCTTCTAGTTGGGTAAGCTATTAGGGCCTGAAATAGTCTCAGGTGAAAAACAAGTATGGATTAGGACAACCACAGCCTGAGTCTGAAATGACTGTTGCAGTAATTATTTCCAACTTATTAATATGAAAATAATCCCAGAATTCCTGAGGGTTAATTGTTTTTCTCTTTCAGGTACAGTTGATGGAACCAAAGGTCTTGCACATGCTAAACAAACACCCTACAAATGAGCTACAATCCCAGCCCCAAGATTTAATTTTCCAATACTGTAAATGGGTCATCTTTAAAAAGATGGCTGTATACTTACTTGTGCGATTTATTTTACCTTATTTTGTTTCCTCTTTTCTTCCTCCTCCTCCTCCTCCTCCTCCTCCTCCTCCTCCTTCTTCTTCTTCCTCTTCTCCCTCTCCTCCTTCTCCTCCTGCCCCCACCTCCTCTTCCTCCTCTTCCTTCTACTTCTCCTCCTCCTCCCCTTCTCCTTTTTTCTCTTCCTCCTCCTCCCCTTCCTCCTTTTCTCCCTCCTCCCTCTCTTACTTTTCTTCCTCCTCCTCTTCCCTCCTCATCCTCCTCCCCCTCCTCCTCCTCTTCCCTCTTCCTCCTCCTCCTCCCCTCCCCCCACTCCTCCTTCTTCTTCTTGCTGGTACTTAGGTGCAATTTCTTTCCCAGGGTAGCTTTGAATCACAATCCTCAGATCTTAACCTCCTGAATAGCTAGGATAGGATTGCAGACCTGGGCTACCGGTGCCCAGCTGAACTTTCTACTTGTATGATTGTGCTAAACATATGTTAGTCCCTACATCAATGTTTTGGGGTTATATTGATCTTTCAGTAAACCAGAATGCAAAGATTTGCTACATGTAGATTGCTGCTGAGGCAGAACAGTTCAAGACATAAATACAGAACATTTGCCTGCTAATGTTTTCATGTACCTGTTTGTAGTCTTAATAATAAAGTTCCCATCAATAGAAAAAGATATCAGACCTCTTTGACTCTTAATTAGCTAGTAAGATTGAGATAAAACATGATTTTCTTTTAGATCATCTCAAAATTTTTCTATAAAATCATCCACTTTTTTTTTTTTTAGCAATTTAGATTAAATATAAATTTGGTCTTTCCAATCACCTTATCTTTCTCTAATACATTCTCAAAAGCATGCTATATCATAATTTCTATCATACACATAACTAGATACATAGGAAAACAACCCTTCCCAAGATCCCTTAAACAACCATTGTAATATCTCTCTCCTTTACTACTTTAGAATTTTGTTAAGAGATTGGTTTTCTTTTCTTTTCTTTCTTTTTGGGTCCGGTCTTGGGGCCTGAATTCTGGGTCTGGGCACTGTCCCTCAGCACTTCAGCTCAAGGCTAGCGCTCTACCACTTGAGCCACAGCGCCACTTCTGGCTTTTTTCTTTTTTACTTATGTGGTGCTGAGGAATCGAACCTAGGGCCTCATGCATGCAAGGCAAGCGCTTTACCACTGAGCCACCTTCCAAGCCCCTGAGATTGGTTTTCTGTAAAGGTTCTTTAGGCCTTTATAATTGAGATTGATATAATTGAGATTGTAATATTCTCTGTTTAGCTATTTAAATTTAAATATTCAATGAAATAATTATACAAAGCAAAAGTATTTTCTCTTAAAACATGATTAGCCATACCTGAAAATAAGAGTCTAGTCCACGGATATAAAATGTCAGAAGTTCAAACCCTAGGTTGCATATTTGTTCTCATCTAGCATTCTCAGCCTTAAGCACTTCACTAAATGAAGGATAAGTCTCAACAACTTGGTCATACAAGAAGAAGAAAATAAATGTATTTTACGAAGTGGTAGAAACTCATCACCATTTCTGGACTCCTAGATTCGATTACAAATTCACATTAAATTAATAGTGTTTTCTTTTTTTGGTTAGCAGTAGCGTATTTCATCAATATTACAAGTTTTTACCAGAAAAAAAATCTAAATTGTTTATTTGGGGTAGGAAGATGCTAGCTTTTAGCCTTACTATTGCCTTATCAGCCTCATTATCATTTTCTGAGATTTTATTGCTACCTGCCATAATTATCATGAAGCCTCATGGAGAGTTTCCCTCTAGACACTCTGCTCCTGATCCAATCTCTTTTCATTGGCATGTTTATAAGATAGTTTGTTATCATTTTTCTGTTTGATAACTTGTTATGTTCAAATTTTTTAACTTTGTTCACGGATGCTTATAGATATGCCCCTATTACTAGTTAGTTGTATTTACTCTCATACTCCACTGACTCTAGGATAACAGTCAGTTTCAACATGTGCTAATAGTTTTTTTTTCCCTTTGCATGCACCCTTTCTCATTAATAACTCTATTGTAGTTTTCTTGTAAACCTTATTCTTTTTTTAGTTTATTTTTTTAATTATAAAAATACTGTACAGAGGAGTTACAATTACATGGGCAAGATAATAGTACATTTCTTATCAAACATTGTTGCCTCCTCCTCTGTTTCCCCTTCCTATCCCTTCCCATCTCTTCCCGCCAGCCCCCAATCTCCCCCCCTCCCACAAGTTGTAAAATATGTTTTTCGACATAATGACTTGCACATCTCATTGCTGCAATGGGTCCACCTGTATCTCTATTTAAACAATTTGTTTTTTCCCTTCACCTCCACAAATTATACCAACATCAAATACAGTAAAGCCGGGGTTATATCGTGGAGGAGGGACATACAAAGCAACAAAGAAATCATCTTATAAATATGTTAGAAACAATTGCATGAAAGAAAAAAAAATTGAATACTTATCTTGGGGTTCATTTCACCTAACATCAACTTATCTGACCTTTTCTGCTTGTCTCAGACATCTAGTTATTGCAAATAAGGGAAACCATGGGGCCGATGTTTCTTTGGGCCTGGCTTACTTCACTTAATATAATGTTTTCCAAGTCTTTCCATTTCCTAACAAATGGGGCAATGTCATTCTTTCTGATGGAGGCCTAGAATTCCATTGTGTATATATACCACATTTTCTTGATTGATTCATCTACTGAGGGGCATCTGGGTTGGTTACATATCTTAGCTATGGTAAATAATGCTGCAATAAACATAGTTGTGCTGGTAGCTTTAGTATGGTCTTGTTTGTGATCATTTGGGTAAATGCCTAAAAGTGGGATTGCTGGGTCATGGAGGGGGGTCTATGTGGAGTCTTTTGAGGAACCTCCATACTACTTTCCAAAGTGGTTGAACAAGTTTACACTCCCACCAACAATGCAGTAAGGTGAATTTCTAACAGTATCATAAGAATAGGGTTTACCCTATTAGAAATTCTTTATTCTACTTTCAGCTCAAGGAACATCAACACAAACTTCCAAAATAAACTTGTTGACTTTGTTATGGGTTCCCATGAACTTTATAAACTTTTCTTACGACACTTAACAAACGTGCTTATATCTTACACTAGGCTATAAATTTATGGAGGACAAGCGCCACATCTTGTTCGATTTAGTCTCCTTACTGTGTGGTAAAATGATGAGTTCTCAGTAGGCACGCCATAAGTATTTTTGAGATAGTAGTATTTATCATTGTTTTCCAGAGTATACCGAGACAAGGAAATCCCAGTTATTCACCTCTGACACTGCAAATATTTCTAGATATGCACTCAATAGATATGTTCTTTTTAGGCAATTTTAATTTAATCATATTTGCCACTTCCATTTTATTTAAACTGCCTTGCTGTTATCCAATTTTCTCTTGTGTATACACAAATTCCCTCAACCTCAGTGACAGAGATGGCTGTGTATCTTCTGTAGAAATCATAAAATAATACGTTTTATTCTTTTACCATGAATAACTATGTGCAGATTAATGATAAATGATTTAGAACATACTTATAGATGCTTATTTTCTACCTATGTTACCCTTGGCAAACTATCTGCTCAGATATTTTGTACTTTTTCTATTCTACTTCTTGTTTCTTTTAATTGAGTTGTGTATTATAATACATAGCTCTAATTTCAAATAGCAGGCTAGAAGAAATTTCTCCTGTCTTATTTGTTTTTATGTCAGTATTTTGAAAATCATAGGTTTTTAATTCAGTTAAATTCAGTTTAATACATAAGTTTTATCTTGTAATGATCACTTATTTATTTATTTTATTAATTATTTATTGTAATTTATTGCAATCGTGGGATTTGAACTCAGGGCCTTATGCATGCTTAGGCAAGTGTTCTACCACTGTGCTACACCCTTAAAACTAATTCTTGCTTTTTTGTTATATTGAAGCAATATTTTTGAAAATAAAGAATATATAAATTTCTCCCATTTTTTGCCCATATTTTTCACTATGATTTTGGGATGTTTGGAGTTAATTCCATCATTTCTCCATTATTTCTATATTGTTATTTGTTGATTTAATTTATTTTTAGTCATACTGAAGATAGATCTTGGTCTAGGCAGATACCCTAGGAGGCACATCCCCAGTCCTCTCCATTTACTCTTTATTTATTTTTTCCTTTGTCTCCTTAAAAAGTTGTATATTGGCGCCAGGTGGGGAGGAGGAGATGGGAAGGGATGGTAAGAGGAAACAAAGGAGGAGGCAACAGTGCTTGATAAGAAATGTACTCATTACCTTGCTCATGTAATTGTAACCCCTCTGTACGGTATTTTCACAATTAAAAAAGAATTAATATTGTTATTTTACACATTTAATATAATTCAATTTATTTTGCATCATTTCTGGATCAATACCAACTTTATCTCCATATCTCATATGATCTAGTTATTTTAAACTCACATTTTTATTTTGTGACAGTAAAATTTTCTTCATTTATATATATATATATATTTAAAATTTAGCTTTAATATAGTTGATACATAAAAAACTTAACATATTTTAATGTGCATGATTTGATGAGTATGGACAAACTAATCAATCATTCATGTTTGCCAACACCTATGAACCATCACTATCATCAATATAATGAATATATTCAACACCTCCAAACTCACCTTTTATTGCCCCATTCAGTGCACTTAACATAGCATCAAACGTTGAAATATATACTGTTGTACTGTGAATTATAGCTACTACAATGTGCAATAGGTTTCTAGAACTTATTCATCTAGCATGAGTGAAACTTTATGTTCCACCAACAGCAATCCTCAATTTATTCTACCTAGCCACCATTCTTTAGAAACCATTATTTTACTTTCTATTTCTATAAGCCTGATGTTGGTATACTTTGTGGAGGGGAAGGGAAAAATTAAGTTGTTTAAATAGGGAATAGGGATACAGGTGGATCCATTGCAACAATGAGAAGTACAAGATGCTATGTCAAAAAATGAACTTTACAACTTTGGTGTGTGGGAGAAGCGGGGGAAGGAA
This sequence comes from Dipodomys merriami, assembly GCF_024711535.1. Classification (NCBI taxonomy): domain Eukaryota; kingdom Metazoa; phylum Chordata; class Mammalia; order Rodentia; family Heteromyidae; genus Dipodomys; species Dipodomys merriami. The sequence continues at coordinate 97,639,821 of NW_027203381.1, read as the reverse complement.
GGAGGAGTAACAATGCTTGATAAGAAATGTACTCATTACCTTGCCTATGTAATTGTAACCTCTCTGTACGGTATTTTCAATATATATATATATATATATATGCCTGACTAATATAGTTTCTTTATATAAATGGAATCATGCAGCTTTGGTTCTTCACTTACTGGCTTAATTTAATTAGTAAAATGTCTTATAGATTCATCCATAATGTCAAATATAACAAATTTCCTATTTTATACAGTTTAATAATGTTCTACTGAATGTTTCTGTGGCATTTAAAAATCGTTGTAGGGTTACTGGACATGATTTGTTTCTACATCTTGGCTATATGAGTATTAATAAAATAAATATAGAATGCAGAGATATGCTTAAAAATAGTGACTTCAATTCATTTCAATAAAGTACCCAAGATGGGATGTTAAGTTAAATAATAGGTATATTCTTATTTTTTGAGAAGACTACATATTATTTTTAATAGCTACTGTACTCATCCTGAACAATAGTGTTTAAGAAACACTATAAAGTGATTTGAAAACTATCATCATGTCAACACTTGTTTCAATCTATGTTAGATAGGACTAGATTAGCTTTCCTTCAAAGATTTACTTTCTTATCAATAGAATTGTTTCTTATTGATAGAATCCCTGTGCATTTCAGTAATTTTTTCACTTATACTACTAGGTATAAAATTACTCAGCTTGTATTATTTGTGCCATTGCTCTTTGTGACCCATTCAGCTAATTCTCGTTATTTTTGTCTCACAAACTTACTAATTCATCCTAAATTGAAGACTTGGGGGCATCTATTGTATATCTCTAAGCACGTCTCTCCTATCTGGTTGGCTTTCTTAAAAAATCTAACTAAAAATCTAACAAAAGTTTTAAATGGATACTCATCTCTACAATGTCATTCTACAGAGACTACAGGTCTGGTTGTATTCCCTAACCTCTCTTCTCCACTGCACAACATTTTAGTTGCCAGTACCAGGATTTGAATTTAGGGCTTCAATTTTTTCTAACCTACAGCTGCTATAGTCCAGATTTGAGTCCTATAGTCCAGATTTCGGTGGTTAATTGGAAATGCAATCATGCAGACTGCAAAGACTGGCTTAAACTGATTCTTAGATCTCAGCTTCCTGAGCAGCTAGTATTGCAGAGGTGAGTAGCCAGCACATGGCTCTCCACTTTCTGTTTCTGTGGCTAAAAAATTCTCTCCAGGAAAATGGGAAATGTAATCATAGCATGCACTTGGCTTTTGTTCTCTCTGAAACTATTGTTTTGAACTACCAAAACTTTAAAAAATATGTTTTATGCTGGATCCAATTTTTACTTTGTTTCATGAGAGGGAGCAAATTCATTATATGTAGATTCATCTTATCCAAAATTAGAAATTATTTAAAAGGGAAATAAGAAACTTAACCTTAACTTAACAAAGTTTAGGGTATGTAATCTTGAGTTACTTCTGAATATCATAAATTATAAAAATGGCTATCTGGAGTATTTCAATGCCCTACACTTCATGGTATGATTTTTTTCAGACTCTATCCCTCCCAATATGGAATGCAAAAAAACGTCCCTACAATTTTTGTTGCCTGTCTGCCCATAGCAAAGGATTTCCAGAAGGAATTCTGTAAGCCAGATCATAGATGATCTTAACCCACCTGCAACTACAGAAAAGTTGCTTTTCTTCTGAAGATATTATGAGGGAACTCCTCACTAGAAGCTCTCACAATAGTATAAAATATAGTATACATAGTATAAAATATGAAGACAAATTTCATTTGCACATTTCATTTGATATAGAGTGGATAAGTTGACAATAGAACAATCTGGCACAATTAATACTTTTGCTAAAGAATTGAAGCACAATAGTTGGCATGTAGTAGATATTTCATAGAACAAATGAATGAAAACTGAAATACAGGAATCAGTTAGATGTAGACTGTTTTTAACAAACACAATATTTGTTATTTTACTTACTGATTTGTTTTTTTTACTTGTGCTTGAATTTTTTTGTTAATATATAGGAGACACTTTTATGATAGGGAAATTACTGAATGTGTGTTGCAATTTGACTAGAGATGGGAGAATAAGAACACTAATTCTAATATACAGCTAATTTTAATGCTTATTATGACTTTCTGAAATAAAGAACACACTAATGGGGTTGGGAAGGTGGCTCAGTGGTAGAGTGCTTGCCTTGCATGCATGAGGCCCTGGGTTTGATTCCTCAGCACCACAAAAGCAAAAAAAGCCAGAAGTGGCACTCTGGCTCAAGTGATAGAGCTCTAGCTTTGAGCTGAAGAGCAGAGAGACAGCACCAAGGCCCAGAGTTCAGGCCCCATGACCAAAAAAAAAAAAGTTAAAAAAAAAGAAGACACTAATGTTAAAATTTGGAGTAACTTTATCCTGACAAGTGTAAAACTATGTAGTTTAGAAAATATTCCAATAATGCTAAATGAGGGTTTTTTATTTATTTATTTTTTACTTATTTATTTTTTTTTGGGTCTGGTCATGGGGCCTGAACTCTGGGCCTGGGCACTGTCCCTCAGCTCTTCAGCTCAAGGCTAGCGCTTTACCACTTGAGCCACAGCGCCACTTCTGGCTTTTTTCTTTTTGCTTATGTGGTGCTGAGGAATCGAACCCAGGGCCTCATGCATGCGAGGCAAGCACTCTACCACTGAGCCACCTCCAGCCCGGGTTTTTTATTTTGATAGTTTGTAAAATTAAAATAACATAGTCGTAATTATTTAAAAGACCTAGGTTTAACTTTTGAGGAAATTTTAAAATTGATATATATTTTTGAATAGGCTCATTGTATACATAGTTCATACATAGTGATATTGATGCAAATTAATTGCTTTCTCTCTTTTTTGAGTAAAATTCAGAATATGTAATAAAATCTCTCAAAACTTCAGTGATTCAGAATCAGAAAAGCCCCAAGAGCTCATAAAAATGTTTAATATAGAAAATGTCCATGAATCAGGCTGTACTTATTAACCATTATTATTATTTTGGATTATTTCAAGTGGCTAAGATAAAATATGTTCACTGAAAGTGCCTAATATAGCTAGATTGTCTTTATTAACAAGGTCATGTAAAGTGGTTTCAGCTGTAATAGCATTTGAGCTCCATTAAGGTTTGAAGTGATTTAAAAATTCAAATTATTTTTACAAATTAGATGTCAGGATGGTGGATAATTAGTAAATACTAGGTTGGAGTTGCAAATTCATAACTTAGTATTAGACTTGAATAGAAATATTGGTTGTTGTTGAGCCACAAACAAAATTAAAAAAAAACACTTTGAAAGCCACTTGTTCAATGGCACATTCAATAACAATTATTAAACATTTCAAAATATCATGTTTCTTTTAGTAAGATACAAGAACCATAAAAAAAACTAACATTGTTTTTCCAAGGACATACAAGATGACAAGTATTTTCATTGTTTGTCTACCTATGGAAGCTGATAATTATTTTACTAAATAATTTCACCATTAAACTCTTAAAAGATTACGTAATATAAAAATGATGCTCATATCAAAATAAGAACTCTGACATTCTCTTTTGGAATTAATTAGTAATTAGAATTTTGAACTAATATTAAGAAGGGAAGATATCTCAAGGCTTATTAAAACAAAGGCAAATAAAAGGGCTGGAATTGAGTATACGGTTTATTGATTTTATAATCTTTCATACTTTGCATGTGTTTTAATGTATTTATTCAGATGGAACTATTTTATATTTAAACATAATTAAATATTTATGGTATAGTTTAATAAAATATACTAGATATAAATATATATTTATATATGATATATATACTTTGTATATACAAATAAATATTATATATAATATACCCAACTTATACAACTTTGTAGTGTACACTTAAAAATTAAATAAAAAGCCAGGCGCTTATAAATAAATAAATAAAAATAAATAAAAATAAATAAATAAATAAAAATAAATAAAAAATAAATAAATAAATAAAATAAATAAAAAGCCATGCTTATAATCTTTGCTATTCAGGTGGCTAAGATCTGTCACAGTTCAAAGCCAGCCTAGTCAGGAAAGTCCATGAGATTCTTATTCTCAATTAATCACCAGAAAACCAGGAGTGGCACTGAGACTGAAAGTGGTAGATCACTTACTAATTAATTCCAAAAGAGAATGTCAGAGTTCTTATTTTGATATGAGCATCATTTTTATATTACGTAATCTTTTAAGAGTTTAATGGTGAAATTATTTAGTAAAATAATTATCAGCTTCCATAGGTAGACAAACAACGAAAATACTTGTCATCTTGTATGTCCTTGGAAAAACAATGTTAGTTTTTTTTATGGTTCTTGTATCTTACTAAAAGAGTGAGTGACAAATCTCAGGGATAGTACCCAGGTCCTGAATGAAATGAATGAAAGAATTAATGAATAAAGATATTTAATATGTTTCAAAATCATGATATATTAAAGTAAATATGATAAAGACATGGAAGATGACTACATTTAAAACTTTAAATTCAAGGGCACAAATTAGGGAAATAGATAAATAAATGGAGATATAGTTCATATCAATGTATTAAGGGTTTGATAGTTTTAAATTATCTATTTTTCCAAATTAGTGTTTAGACTCATAACAATATAAATCAAAATCCCAGCAAGCATTCTTTTAGAACTGACACATCGATTCTAATTTTTATAAGGAAATGCAAATTCAAGACTTGGAGATAAAAGTTTCCCGAAACAAATAATAATAATTTGTGAAGGCTTATTTAAACTAATTTCAAGAATCATTGAAAGGTGGGAACACCAAGAATGTGTCTTCTTAAAGATAGCAATTATGTGACTGACAGAATAGCGGGATCAGATACAGATTGAAAATAATATTTTTGGAAAACGATTTCAGTGTCCATGCATATTTCAGCCGGTGTTGAAACATCCTACTATCCAGGCGCTGAGAACATGTGTACTTTCCATACAATTCCCTGCAAATTATATATTTTCCTTCATGAATGGTGAATAAAATTTCATTGTACACTATTTCTTGATCGATTCTTCTATTGTAGGGCATCTCTGCTGTTTGCATGACTTCACTATTGTTTTAGGCTCTTCACATTCTAATGATTATAAATGTCTAAGCAAAATGAGCATATCACAAAACCTATAAATCTGCCACTGCCACTCCATTTCCACCTCCCCATCGAATACTGCTTTACTTGCCTTGTCACACTTTAGGCAGACTTTTTTTTTTAATTTAATTTTATTTTATTTGTGAACATACTGTACATGGGCAGGATAATGTGTACATTTCTTACCAAGCATTGCAGCCTCCTCCTTTGTTTACCCTTCACATCCCTTCCCAGCCTCCCCCCTCCCCCCCAATCCCAATCCTTCTCCTCCCCCCCCCCCCACCCACCCCCCTCCCGCACCGACCTTGTAAAGCTCGTTTTGGACATGACAACTTGTACTTCTCATTGTTGCAACAGGTCCACCTGTATCCTTAAACAACTGGTTTTTCCCCATCTCCTCCACAAGTTATACTGACATCAAATATAGTGAAAGCAGGGGTTATACTGTGGGGGAGGGACATACAAAGCAACAAAGAGATAATCTTATAAATGTGTTAGAAACACATGCAGCAAAGAAAAAAAGCATTAAAATACATATCTAAGGGTTCATTTTCCTGACCTCACATTATCTGACCTTTTCCGCTTGACTCATACATATACTAGATATTGCAAATAAGGGAAACCATGGGACCTATGTTTCTTTGGGCCTGGCTTACTTCACTTAATATAATTTTTTCCAAGTTTTTCCATTTCCTAACAAATGGGGCAATGCCATTCTTTCTGATGGAGGCATAGAATTCCATTGTGTATATATACCACATTTTCTCAGATTGGGAGAAGATCTTTACTAGCCATACAATGGACAAGGGTCTCAAAAAATTAAACCCCCCAACAACAAATCCTCAAAGAAACAACTGCCCAATAAATAAATGGGCGAAAGACTTAAAGAGAAACTTCTCTGAAGAAGAAAGAAGGATGGCCAATAGACACATGAAGAAATGTTCAACATCCCTAGCCATAAAATAAATGCAAATCAAAACAGCATTGAGATATCACCTCACTCCAGTTAGAACAGCAAAAATCAAGAACTCTATCAACAACAGATGCTGGAGGGGATGTGGACAGAAAGGAACCTTACTTCATTGTTGGTGGGAATGTAAACTTGTTCAACCACTTTGGAAAGCAGTATGGAGGTTCCTCAAAAGACTTCACATAGATCTCCCCTATGACCCAGCAATTCCACTTTTGGGCATTTACCCAAATGTTTACAAACAAGACCACGCTAAAGCTACCAGCACGGCTATGTTTATTGCAGCCTTATTTACCATAGCTAAATATGGAACCAACCCAGATGCCCCTCAGTAGATGAATAGGCAGACTTTTGAATTTCCTTTTAGGAACTTTTGTGAACTTCCCTCTAAAATCCTAGTTTGGCAATAAAATCTGCCAATTTTGGTCCAATTTTAGTTTTGGAAAAACTAAACATATGTATACTTTGTGGCCCTCTTCTATCATTCTTCATCATATAGAAAGAAGTGGAAATAAGATATGAGATATTTGATTATAACTCATTGCAGCTCTATCCACAATATCCAAGTTGTAGATTCACAATAATAATAATAATAATGATTCACAATAACTGGTTCCCAGGAACTGATGAATGAATGAATACAATGTAATAAAATACAGAATTGAATGTTATATAGCTGTAAAAATAAACCAATTCAGCAGTGGTACTCACTAGACACTATATTGAAAACATACTATACAACCTGGGGGAAAAGAGGGTTGGGAGGGAAAAAAACTGAGAGAAAATGAGGGAGAGAGTGAGACTATTCAAAAAATGTAAGTCAAGCAGGGCACCTGTGGCTCACGACTGTAATACTAGCTACTCAGGAGGCTGAGAGCTGAGGATCATGATTCAAAGCTAGCTCGGGCAGGAAAGTCCGTGAGACTCTTATCTTCAATAAAGCACTTGAAAACCGGAAGTTGTGATGTGGCTCCCTTAAGTTGAAGAGCTCAGGGATGGCGCCCAAGCCCATAGTTCAAGCCCCACAACCGACCCCCCCCCCAAAAAAAAGAATCAAGTCAGATAAAGAGTACATTGCTTTTTGAACAAAATCACCATTTCTCTTACTCTCTTCCAGTTTTTCCCTCCTGTCACCCGCCAAGTTTTATAGCTCATTTTCCACACAGTATCTGGGGAGTACCAGTGCTGTATTTGTTCACCCTTTCCCACACCTTTTCTGTGCCCAGAATTGCTAAAGGAGTTCTCTAGACTTCTAAATTTTATTGTATTGCATGCAGAGCATTTTCTATTCTAATTTGTTATGGCTATAAAGTAATTAACAAAACAGCTTACACGTGGATTTATTTTCTATGCCATTCTTCTTTGCCTAGAAGTAATTTCCATTCTCCTTTTATTCACAAAAATTCAATGATCACTACCTTCTAATTATCCTTAATTAACTCATTACACTTTGATCTCATCTTAATTTCAAAAGCACAAAGTATTTTTCTAGATACTGAGGTATTTATTGTGATGAAGGTTTGTGATCTTCTAAATAGTTTCTGAATTCTCTGGAAAATATGAAAAATGGTTTAAGAAAAGCAGAAAAGGGAAAGAAGCTGAGTAAAAAGAAAATTGCGATTAAAATCTAGAGGGGAAATAGAAACTTCATATACTTTAAAGAGAAGCATTTCCTATTTAGAGGATGGAATATGACATAAAGCAGAAAACAAGCATCAGTAACTCCCACATATATTTAGATTTAGCTTCAGAATAAAGGATAAAAGGACATTCTTATTATATATCACAAAATGATTTTACAGGTTTATTTTCTGTGTTCAAATAATGCCAATGATATAGTATTTCCTGTATCAAGAGGATACAATGTAAGTTTGTTAAGCACAGAAAAATATACTAAGGTGTAATATGTTCTTGTTTATTAACAACTGCACTGGAGGTCAAGTTCATTATACACCAGCTTCAAGCTTCCAACTTCTTTTTATATTTGGATTATTGAAAGGGAATTTCATAGTATATGAAATAATTTATTTTTCTTATTTATAATGTAGGTATATTTTATTCCATTCAAACTCCATTTAAGTAGATTTATGATAAAAATTTGAAATCAAGGTGTATTCAATAACTAATTTTATTTTAGCATTACTGAGAGCATACTACAAATTCTCCTAGAATCCTGACTCCTTTTATTCCTCAAACTGAAATATGTGAGGCAAATATCTTACTTGTAGGCCATTCTTTGAAAAAACTGTAACTAGAAAAAGTAGAAAAGGATAAAGGAATGTACAAGAGGGAAGAAAGAAAATCTTTAAAGGTAGATATTGAGCTATTTACTATGGTGGATAATTGAGATTCAATCCCATTAGGATGTTTTGAGGAGATCCGCATAATATCTCAGAAGAGTCTGTCTAAAAGAAGAGAAATTTAAGGATGCTATTGATGGAGAACAACTCTGTACCTTCAGATAAAATCAGTGTATTCATGGTAAGAGACTTGTATTTGCATTGAGAAAAAGCTTAAAGCCAAAACGATTCCTAATGCTTTCAAGGCAATAAGACAGTTGCATGTAGAAAGCTGTGCAGTATAGCTGTGCTAAATTCAAGTCAACTAATAAGGTTTTTATTACCTATAATGTAGAGTTGAGAACTCTTTTCTAGACTTAAAAGAACTGATGAGAATTCTGCGATGTGATTCAGTGTGAATTGGCAAATTTAGGATTCCAACTCCTTTTCATTTGGTTCCAAATGAGCTTTCCAGCAACACAGACAGTAAGATATGGAGGTACTAGTCCAGAAGGACCTTAAACATTTAAAGGAAATAATGACTTTCCAAAGTACTTTAGATGTGCCTTTATAATAGGAAGTACAGTGCATGGAATACAATAAAGGAGTTTCTATAATATAATGCTTGAGAGCACACACACACACAGGCACCAGGTTGGTGGTTTTAAGTCAGAGTTCATCTGCAAGAATTGACCAACTGTATTTGCATGTACAATTACTTGATTGTATTTCCCATTTTTTCTTTTTACAGTTGTGGACAAATAAGCTTTACATGCAATTTTTAGGTCATATGTTTATTGTGATAATTAATGAGCTTAAATAAGTAAAACACTTTGTAGTTTGAGGATGCTCAGTAGTATCTCTCAGTTTTTCTCTGAAGTATTATTCTCTGTCATATTCTGATTTTAATTTGGAATAGGGTGATCTTGTTAGTATTTGGGGGGGGGTTGAAGGAAGGAAACATAATTTTCTAATTAGGTCTGAAATAAAAATAGTTGATTTTTCACATTTTCTAAAACCATACTCCCCACATAATCCTTGGGTAGCGAGACTAAGGAAGCCTTGTATGTCTCAAGGGAGTTTCTATTTAACCATTTCCCTTCAGGTATAAAATAGGTTTCACTTAGTCTGGGTTAGTACTTAATACATATTTTGCAAATAAATTATGAATGTGGCTAAATAATTTATTCCCATATTTAGTAGAAACTTGCTGGTGAAAAATATATACTCAAATAGCAGTAGTTTGTTATGTAAAATATATTAAGTAGTCTAGTCCAAATATACAGAGAATTAGACATTTTAGGCCAGTTGATTTGGGTTATGATTTTAATCATAGCTATACTAGAGAGTGGAGGAAATTGGTTCAAAATCATTAGTTCAAAAATGAGCAAGACCTATCAGGCAGTAATGGTTGACATCTCTAATCCCAGCTATGCTGGAAGCATAGGTAAGAAAATATTTGTCTAGGATTATATATGAGACCCTGCACATTAAATAACTGAATCTAAAAGGACTGGTAATGTGATTCAAGTGGTAGAGTGGCCTTAAGTTCAAACCTCAATAGTTAAAAAATATATAGAAAAATTATACTATATAAAACAAATACATCCATCATATTTTACCTTTCTTCATATCACACTTTTGTTATTATGTAATAAATGTAGCAGTAGTAATGAGATCAATATAAAAGTTTAATTAGTGTGCCAATACAGAGATGTTTATAATGGTATATTTATAAATCATTTGATTTTCTTTTTTCTCTTGGCTGACTTCATATTGGATTTATTATCAACACTGAATTCTTTAGGCAATTATACTGAATTTAGTATTTCTCAGGTTAGTCTATTATTCCAACCTATTACGTCATTGAAAATTTCTGCCAACTTCCATCCTCCAACCAGACATTCGCAGACTTTTTCATAAAGCAGCAGCCAGCCTCCAAGTGGAGGTTCATGCTTTTATTCCTATATAGTATATTGGTCAAAGCCAGTCACAAATGTTAGATATATTCCAGAAAAAGGAAAATATATTCTATTTATGAAAGAGTTTGAATTTACAGAGGAAATGGCTCAGATTCAAATAGAATATATTGAGGTAGATTTTATAATCAACCTATTATCATAAGATAACAAAATATGTTGAGACTATAGTTTTATAATCAGAGCTTTATCTTTCTAAGGGGGAAAGCTAGCAATAACACATTTACTTGCCTTTACACTTATGTATTACTTTTGTAGTCTCTAGTTCTTGACATTTCATAATTAATTTCCTAGGATTATAACCTGTTTATACATTTCATAATTAATTTCCTGGGATTATAACTTGTCTATAAACCATCTATTGAGATAAAACTGAAATGTTATTCAGACATATTCTCTTCAAATTGAGATTTGGGAAAGGATACCTTCAAATGGTATGAATATATATTTTTGTAAACAAAGGAGGGGGTAACAATGTTCAATAGGAAATGTACTCATTACCTTACTTGTGTAATTGTTACCTCTCTGTACTGTATCTTTACAATAAAAAATTAAAAAGTAAGTGTGCAAGGGGAGGTTTAAGAAGACAATTTTCCAGACATACTTTGACAGGCAAAGAAGAGAATGTCTCTATGAAGAAATTATGAATAATTGAAAAATAACAAAATATTGTGTATGAATTTGGAATCTTTCTCTTGTTGAAGAAGGCTAAATTTGAGGCACCCTCATAAGAACTGGTTATGGAAAAGTGGAAATATTCTATAGAAGACATAGGCTTAAGTGATTTTACAGTTTATCATTCAGCTGTTGGAATAATAACAATATTTGTGGTCCCAGGCAGTAGGAAGAGAATTGAATTTGTTTACAACTTATCTTGTTCTACTATAATACATCTTACAATATTTTACCTTGTTCATTTTTTAGGCACATACCAAAAGCTAATTTTCTCCAATGTCTAAGTAAGTATGTCGATTCACAAAACAATGCTTAATCGATTTATCCAGGGTCAAACTCTTGCAACAGTTTCTAAGTTTTAACAAGGTATTTTGACCATTAGTCTAATTTCTATTATATTTCAAAATTACTTCTAAGTCCTATTGAGTTGCACTTAAGTGGGGCTGAAATTACCAATAACAAGACAAATGAAAAGCATAGTTTAAAAAAATCTAGATAGAAAGCCAAGGAAGAAATGATAAAGGAGAGAAAAATGAATAATTTATTGTAAAATCTGAATAAATATGTTTAAACCAATGTTGTTTTACCTAGAACATTGAATCCTTATCAATTATAAAACTCTAAGTATAAAATTTCAATTATAAAATGAATTGAAGTAACACTAGAAATTAGTAATTGCTTGAGTAATATTGAGACTATGGAATTTTACGCAATTAAAATCACATTTGTTTCCTAAATTGTGAGTAACTTTTCTTTAATTTTGTCAAATTCAAATATTTTATTTATTCTGCAAGCACTGTGCTATTTCCATACCATACATAATCCACAGACAAATTTTAGTATGCTAGAACATTTCTTAGAAAAATATGTTTAGATGCAAAGATTTTATTTGACTTAATTTATCAAAAAGCCATCAAATATTCGTACACAACAGTATTTTATTTACTTTGATAGTGTAAGCTTTCTTGCTTATTGCAAATGCTTATGGTGAAATAAATTACCTTTCTTCTACATATGTATCATTCTATAAAAGTATATTAAGTGGTGATCACAGTACTAGCTGAAAGTGACTGAAATCAGACACATACCATGGTGCAAGCCAAATACTTTCCTTTTTTGTTTCTTTTAAAACAATTTGCTCACAGACTAAATAATATTTTACCCTTGAGGGGTTTTTCTTTCTTTCACTTGTGGAAAGACCATGTGGGTCTCATAGGTCATTCACAGCTATGAAAGAAACAAAAAAAAGTCACTTCAGAGGTGATAATTCCTTTATTTTTTCACTAGAAAACAAATTACTTTCTTGGATGGAAACCTTTTGTATAGCAGTGTAATTGCTGCTATCTGTGGGGTGTCTTGGAAAATGAGATGTTCTCTCTCAAGGAGTTATAACTTATCCTTGTGTGTAAAATCTGAATAAGAAAAATGAACCAGTCTTGGAAGCTGTTTGTAGAAGAGATATATAAAAAAGCCTGAGACATTAGAAGTAAAATCTCAAATGATAATAAGAGAATATTATCACTTAACAGTAGGATTAATCTGAATATTTTATGTAATTTCTTATTCTCTATGTATGTATATATACATATATTAAATATACATATGTTAAATTTATTGTATGTCCAAAAGAGCAAATGATGTGCATTTTACAAAATTAAATGCTGAATATATTTATATTCTTCAGCTTTTTAAAATCTACTTTACAATATTTCAAGTTATTCACTCATGAATTCCGTTGCAAGATTGTTATCAAAAGCCTACTATGAATCAAGCATTGTTATTGACAATGTAAGTAGGACATTGAACAACACAAATGAAATATTTTATCATGAAGGTATAAATCATCAAAACAAAAAGAATACAGAGAAGTAGACACATAATATGTTACTTTGTGATGAAATCTATGGAAAATATGAAATTATAATGTATTTTTAACTGGATTCACAAATATATCTTGTATAATCACTGTAGATGTTCTATGTATAGTCTTAAATACATGGATAAATTGTTGATGATATAAAAGACAATTTTAATATGGTAACATATTTTATAATATGTTTAGTTTTATTCAGGCTAAATGATTTCAAATAATATGCATTATATCCCAACAACAGAATAATGTAAGTGTAACGTTCCTACTTGTTTCATTGCTACTTCCTTAAAATGAAAGTGATAAAATCACCTGTAGTATTTCTTTTTACTCATTTGTAAACTAGTCACATTTCAAACCAACAAATATTTTTATTTTTAATCTTGTATAATATTTATAACTTCTATTACCAGTATCATATTGCGATATAGTTCTAGTAATCTAATATTGGGAACTTACATGAAATAAAAGCAAATTTACTTTAAGCTCATTCTTTGAATGTTTCCAAGAAAATATGTATCATCAAAATGCTAGTCTAAAAATCCAATTAGGAAATGTTCTTCTATTCCAGGCTCCATCTAACAAATTTACCTCACTGTTTTAGCCATGTATTTGAGTGGTACAAGTTGGGAGGATTACAATTTCAAACTACCTCAAGCAAAAACAATAGTGAAAACCTATGCCCCCCCAAAAAAAAGCTGGGTGTGATGATACATTCCTATTATTGCAGATATGTAGGAGGTCTATGGTATGAATAGGATGATTGTAGTCCAGACCAACAAAACAGAAAATAACTAAAAGGAAATTAACTGAAATATACAACTAAAAGCAGAAAAAAACCACAACAAACACAAAAGGTTTGAGTTATGGCTCAAAGAGTAGAGCACCTGCCTAGCAACTTCAAGGACCTGAATTCAAACTCCAGTAACACAACAATCTTAGTTGTTCAGAATTTACACTCTTTTCTGGCTACCTGGTTAGCCCTCATACTAACATAACATTATATTAATTTGAGTCTCCCCATAGTAATTTAACAACAAGTTTAGCAATGCCCTTAAGTGTTTGTTTTTAAATGAACAATTAATAAGATATTACAGAATGATAATAGTACAATACAGAGCACTGACAGTGGATAAATTTTGATTAGTTAATCTCTCTGCTAATCAACTTATCTACAAAACCCAATTAAGTTTCCTTAGGATGTTTTATTCCTTGTGAAAATCAAGTGAGGTGGCAGTTAGAATAAAATTTCCAACAAATGACATTTCAAATTTTAGAAAAATACAGTATTTTGCATCATAATGGATGTATGTATTTCCTTATTTTCTGTTACATGTAATTGTGTGTATTACATACTATCATTCATTTCTTCCCTGTGAATACATAGAAATATATAAACCTTCAAGTATCTGACAAGTACTTTGTTGTTGTTTTTTTCAGGTAAGGGGGTAGGTTTATTTAGAAGACCAGCTGGGACCAGGCAAGTTTGGCACTCCATGCGGCTGGCAAAAGGCCTGGGAAAGAGAGCTGGGAAAGAGAGAGAGCTGGGAAAAAGAGAGAGCTGGGAAAGAGAGAGAGAGTGTGCTGGGAAAGAGAGAGCTGGGAAAGAAGTGGGAAAGAGAGAGAGCTGGGAAAGAGAGCAGGGGAAAAGAGAGAGCTAAGAAAAATTGCTAAGAGAGCTGGGAAAAAGCTGAGAAGGAAAGAGCTGACTGAGCAAACCTGACAAGTCATTTCTGAAGTTTTAGGAGTGACTACTTACCATCTCTCATTTAATAAAATAACTTGTGATATTAAACTTTGATTTTAAATTATTGATAATTAATCATTTTTGTGCAGTGTTCTGTATATTTTGATCGGTTTTGATTTCAGAGTTTATTACCTATGACATTAATTATTTCTTTTATTATTATTATTATTCTGGAAATACCATACAGAGGGGTTACAATTACATGGGCAAGATAGTGAGTACATTTCTTATCAAGCATTGTTGTCTTCTCCTTTGTTTCCCCTTCCCATTCCTTCCCCTCTCCAACCCCCACCCCCACACCCCCTACCAACACCCTCCAACCCCCACCCCCCACCCCGCCAAAGTTGTAAAGTTCGTTTTTGGACATAACGTCTTGTACATCTCATTGTTGTAATGGGTCCACCTGTAACCCTATTTAAACAGTTTGTTTTTCCCTTCCCCTCCACAAATTATATCAACATCAAATACAGTGAAAGCAGGCCTTATACCCTGGGGGAGGTACATACAAAGCAACAAAGACATCATCTTATAAATATGTTGGAAACAATCACAAAAAAGAAAAAAAAACATTTGAATCCTTATCTTGGGGTTCATTTCGCCTAACATCAACTTGTCTGACAGTTTCTAGGATCATTTACCAAAGTAACTCTCAAATAATTAATCAATATCCTAATCCTAGACCCAGAACATTAATGTATCTTCAAAATTACTTTACTTACTGGATACAATTTATAAAAATAATCTTGTCTTCCTCTGATCACATAAAGCTAATATCCTTAGTCTTAGAGCAACTTGATTTATCAATAGCAGAAGAATTATTCTGCTTCCAGTCAGAGTTAAAAGACTACTGTTAGAATTTATTTAAATTTTTACAGGATCTAAGTGTACCAGTAAGCTAAAATGACACATCCTTGCAGTCATACCAGCAATTATGCTGGTTAAACTAGTTTTGTTACAAATATGCCAAAGCCCAATTTTTTAAAACATGGATAACTTCATTTTACTTACTTCAAACTCAAAGTCATAGAGGACATCAGGCAAATATAATAGCTAGCTTTAAAAAGTTTGCTTGTTTCCTAGCTATCTATGACAAGCTTCAAAAACTTGAAAAGGAAGACTGCTGACAAAGCAAGGGAATGTGAGTACATTTCTTTTCAAACAATAACCCATCAATGAAAGAAGAAACTAAAAAATTCAACCAGAAATAAAACTCTGATTGTTCTCTTGTCAGTCTGTCACCTATATGAAACAGCTGCTAATGCAAAGACAGCTGTTGCTGCTAAAAGCATTCATACTAAGGATTTTCACAAAGACTTATTTTCATTACTATGAAACTGTGCTGACATGTTCTATCAATTCAGTGACACTGCCAGTCTCAATTAGTATTCCACAACACCCACACTAGTGTTGTAGTTTGGTGCAGGAAGGTTATTTTTAATGTAATGGAACTTAAACCATTTCCCATCCCTTACATATTGTTTAGCATATTTGTGAAGAACATTTATAAAATCTTGACAATGGGCTGTATTTTGAGTCAAAAGGGCAATTTCCCTATGCTCTTATTATTGATCGTCCCTTATAAAACGACTTTAGGGGTATCTATTTTTCTTTTTGATTAGAAGTTTCAAAGAAAGATTAGGATTAGTTCTTCAAAAATCATACTGAAAATATCCAGTCATATTTTTCTTTGCTAAGTAGTTTCTGTTCCTTTTCCTCCTCCTCTACACTTTTCTCTTTTTCCCTTTCCTGTTTCCTCTTCCTATGTCTTCTCTTCTTCCTGTTTCTTTCCATGTCTTCTCCTTGTCCATCTTCTTTTACAATTAAAATTATAAACATTTTTTCATTAATATTTTCCCCTAGTGTTTGGACCTCATGCTAGATTGTACATGATAATAATTGTTGTGCTTTCTCTGTCTCTACCAGGCTGTGAGAGTTTCTCTGAATCAAGCTCCTTTTGATTACCTTGACAACTTAAAAATGCTTGGCCAATGGTATTTTTCATTCTCTCTCTATTGGGGTCTGTTGGATTACCTGCTGTTGTGAGTTCTGGGGTGCGCAAGTCAAAATATCTTCCCTTCATATCACATCAAGTGAAGATATATTTCTTATTGCATTAGGGTAGCATTCTACCCTTTATGAATATTGAAGAACATATATTTTTCATTTTGTTCCAGATCCTTAATAAGCATCAATAAGTTGCACAAAGGGTTTCATTTTGATATGTCAATATATGTAATTAACTTACTGGATATGTAACTCAGAAACTGTTAAAGGATGAAAAATATGGAAATATATCACATCTGCTTTTAAAAATGGAAAAAAAAACCCGAGTCATTGAAAGCTTATTCCTTCTTGATTTAGTTACAGTACATTGCCTATTTCTAGAATTCATTAGTATTGTTCATGACATTCACAATGATCATTTGTTTTTTTTTTTTTATTTCTAAGACATGTGCCTTAAAAACTCCTTTTCTACTTTGTATTTTGATTTAAAAAAATCTAAATAGAATCTACAAACTCTCATCCAGGCTGAAAAAAAGTGGCAGTGGGCAGACATATGCTTGCATTGTCTATGTGTACTGGAATTTTTATATGCTAACAAATACACGTTGTCATAATTTCAGCATATCTGTGTGAAGGAAAACCAAAATTTATTCCACATGACTCAATTTGTCATAAACTTTCTTTTTCCCAAGTTACAACATAATTCTTGCTGAATGAGGTTTGTTACTACAATTCTTTCTATGTTTGGAAGAAATGATTATTATTACATTTATAACAAAGGCACGTACTATAGGAATACCACCATTGTATTTTGTCATTATATAAGAAGATTGATTCCACTTACAGAAGAAGTTTAACATGTAAAACTTATTATAAATGGGAAATTATTAATTAAGTTAGAGTTGAAATTGTTTAATGCTTAGAGAGAATAAAAACACAACAAGAAACACAAACAAAGTAAGTAATGATTACAGATGAAAGAAAGAAAATTTTATAAAATTCTTATCTGGTAGTAGATTTGAATGAAAGATGAAAAATTAGTAAATTTAGATGGAACTAAAAATACAGTGATTTCTCATGTGTATTTTTCCTCTCTCTTTAATCACAACTGAAATTTGAACTTGAGATGTAGCTCAACTTACTATGTACCCCCTTTGTTAAAAATTATTACCATTGAATGAATTAGACTCTGAGTTAAAACTCTGATGCCAGCACAAGAATGAAAAAAGAAAATCAAATTTTAAAAATGAAATAGAAACCTGCAGATCAAATGTACAAATAAAAGAATTGAGAAATGAATGAAAAAGAGAAACATATACGAATGTTCAGAAGCTAAATTAAACATGTTGGGCACTGATGTTATGAGTAATTAAATACAAGGCACTGAATATTATGGTAAGACATATTTAGTACAAATAGTACACAAATACACAGTTATATTTGTGCTTAATTAAAATATAAGTACTTTTTAGTAGAGAAATATAATAGAAAAATTTTAAAAGTTAAAACCCTCTGTTAAGCAAAAAAAAAAATCCATGGAATTTATAAGAAAAATAACACAGGAAATGAGTTTCATAATTGTAAGAGTTTTGGGTTTGTCTCACATAATATACTCATCCATATTTTTGGAAAATGCAAACTCAAAACTAATTGTAGAGAGAATCTGTAAGTGACTTTTCTGAAACATCATTATCAGTAGTTCAGGTTGAGAACAGAAGACATAATAAGAAATACTCTACAGAGACTTGACCCAGTTTTGTGTAACATTCTCATTCATGACCTAGATAACAACATGGATAATGTATTTTTTCAAATAACTAAGGACAGGTTTAGCATTCTAATCTCTAGTTAAAATGGTTTAATAAAATTATTTCTTTTACATAAGCCAATATTTCACCAATTAAAAATATGTTCATATTACTATTCAAGTACTGTTTTAGTTTGCTGTTTTAGTCAAATGTAAGTTGAAGGTATATGACTCTTTGATCTCAGTTTTAAGAACCAGTGATATATTTCTTGCAATAATATTTGTTGATATATGAAACACTCAGACTCATTCAGCATATACATATATATATGTTATACACATACATACACACACATGGATATACTTATGATAGGAAACCCAAGGATTACTTTATGAAAACACTGTTCATATATTTCTAGCTACTTTGATAGTGAGAATATAATAAAGTGGAGTTTATTGAAAGAGTTAATCCTATAAGAGCTCTATAATATAGGTATTTGAGATAAAGTTTGGTTTATTCAGTCTGGAAAGGTTTACACTTGAATTGCTTGCATTTATTTTGAGGCTAGAATGTATCTTGAATTGCTTCCAACTTGTAGCCCAGGATAGTTGTTTTTTTTGACTAAATACTTGCAGACAAAATATTGGCCTTTATTACCTAGTCTGCCTCTCTTGTTAAATATAATTAGATAGGAATAATTCTAAAATTACTCACTTCTGTGAGTGAAATCCTTATACCATTTTCATTCCAGGAATATGGACCAATAAAATGTGTCAAGGGGAGAAAAGGATTGTATAAATATACTAAAGTTCTAAATCATCAGATAAAATGTTAATTAACCATGTTTTCCCTTATTTGCAATAACTAGTATATGTCTGAGACAAGCAGAAAAGGTCAGATAAGTTGATGTTAGGTGAAATGAACCCCAAGATAAGGATTCAAATGTTTTTTTCTTTCTTGCGATTGTTTCTAACATATTTATAAGATGATTTCATCCATTCATCCATTTCCTCAATCTTCTTCATTATGTAGGATATACATTGGAATTTTATTCCATTTTCCCCATTTTCTTCTCTCCATTTATGAATGCCTTTAACCTTGACCCTAACCCTTTCAAATACCTGCTTTCTTGTTTTTATTTTGCTAAACTTTGTCTTTCTATGAAATTACAATATTTGAGTTTTCCTTTAAATCTACTATATTTCAGTTAATAAATTTGCATACACTTTTATACCACTGAATATATTTACTTCTAAGTTCATAAATTAAATCCAGCTTCTACATTTAAGGAAAACATGCATCCTTTTTCCCTTGGTCCTTCACTTAACATAATTTTTCCCCCAGATCTTTCCATTTGATGTTCCATTTTTTCTTAATTCTTTATAATGTTTTAGATTTTTCAACACTATACCTTTAACTTACATGGAAACCATAATTTTCTTATTATCTTATGTTTATTTCTTTAATATGTTTTGATTATAAAGATACTGTACAGAGGGGTGACAGTTACATGAATAAGGTAATGAGTACATTCCCTATCGAGCATTGTTATCCCTTTCTTTGTTTTTCCCCTATTATTCCTACCCTCCTTACCTCCCCAAGTCCTCCCCCTCCCAAGTTGTAAAGTTCTTTTTCAGCATAGTGTCTTGAACATCTTTGTTACAATGGGTGATCCTGTATCTTTGCTTCAGCGTTTTGTTATTTCCCTTTCCCTCCCCAGATTAGAAAATTCTATATACAAGATGCAGGGCACCAGAATCAAATACAGTGAAAACAGGAGTTATACAATGGGGGAAGAACATACAAAAGAAACAAAAAAAATTACATAGTATATTATAAGTACATTAAAACCAACAGCAACAAAGATAAAAACTTCTTGTGTAACTATCTTGGGGTTTGTTTCGCTTAGCATCATCTTATATGGTCACATGTCATAGCTTTTGACCTTTTCTCCTTATCTGGTAAGATTATCCTAGACATATATTACTTATTGCAAATAAGTGAAATCATGGGACCTATGTTTCTTTTTTTTTTTTTTTAATGCCGGTCGTGGACCTGAACTCTGGGCCTAGGCGCTGTCCCTCAGCTCTTCAGCTCAAGGCGAGCGCTCTACAGCTTGAGCCACAGCGCCACTTCAGGCTTTTTCTGTTTATGTGGTGCTGAGGAATCGAACCCAGGGCCTCAGGAATGCAAGGCAAGCACTCTACCACTGAGCCACCTTCCCAGCCCGAGGACCTATGTTTCTTTGAGCCTGGCTTACTTAACTTTTAAAGAAACAATATCAAACAATATTCTATAAATGATTCTACAAACTAATTTCATAAGTAAAATGTTTTTTGTATATAAACATCTTTAGATTATATCATATATTCAAAGGGATATTGAAAAATATACAGAATAGAAATATAATAATTACAAATTGCATAAATATGTCACTGGCTGAGTTAGGGTAGTGGATAACATATAAAAGCTAAACTAGATATCATTTAAAAGCTAAAGATTCATAATACTTGACATATTTTTGCTTATAGCATATTATAATGTTCAAAGAAATATTGTGATATTAACAAAATTAGGCAAAGTTATAAAAGACATAGATGGATAAGAACTCTGGTATAAATGCTAAAAGAAAGAATGAATCTTTAACATTCATATTTCTAGATTGAATAACCAAATTAATTATGGGTTCACTTGCCAAGAAACAAAAGATTCCGGGAAGGGAGACATTTATGAAAATCTAGTTAATGAACAAAATGATAGTTACTTGGATTAAATAAATTATTAGTTTAGGAGAGTGAAGAGTATGCAAGACGTCACCATATTGTTTGTAACTGTGACTATATATAAAGTATACAAAATGACAGAATGAAGACAAATCACGGAATCTCAGGAAATATCAACTTTCCTGGGTCATTTTGCAGAAAAGAATACCACAGAAAATACAAAGGAAGCATGATAACAGAAGATAAACATGCATGAAAACAAAATAATAAAAATAAAAGGAAATGTATTAATGCAAATCTTGTAGACAATTGCAAATTTCAAGAAAGAAGGTAAATTATGTATTTTACATAGCTGTTTGTCATCATAGCAAAATGTGTTTATGTACATGTGTTAAAGACTTGTTAAAATTAAAGAATTGAAACTGAAATGAGAAGAGTTATAAGACATAGAGAAGCAAGGCTCAGTGGTAGAGTGCTTGCCTTGTATGTATGAGGCCCTGGGTTTGATTCCTCAGCACCACATAAACAGAAAAGGCTGGAAGTGGCACTGTGGCTCAAGTGGTAGAGCGCTAGCCTTGACCTAAAGAGCTGAGGGAAAGCACCCAGGCCAGAGTTCAGGGTCATGACTGGCAAAAAGAAAAAAGAAAAAAAAAGAAATATAGAAGTTTCACTTGTTTGAAAGGAATGAGTTGAAGCCAGAAAGTCATATTAACTTCAGAGATAGTTTGAGTTCATTAAAGATGGACATAAGATCAATGAGTTCTATTTTCAATCTAAGTAGACTTCTTCATTTTTTTTTTTCTGATTGGACTCCATGAATTCTTTGAGTTCTATGTTATGGACAGAAATTAACCTGAACTTTCAGGTTTATTTTTTCCATCTTCTTGCTCATTTAAATAAGTTATCCAGTACTTGTGATATATTACTACTAATTCCTTATCTTGGAAAAAATAATACCAAGAGACCAACATGACAACAAATTCTTTTTGTTAGTAATGTTCTCCTCTGACTTGGATTTTATTTCAAAAATATAAATATAGCCTGTGAGCCATGTTGCCAAATAAGGCTCTTGTCTACTTGTAACTGGTTTACTGACCTCAGTAGGTATGTGTCTCTACATCCTTCCAAATTGATGGGCAGATGTATCTTGATTCCACTGAGAAGAACACAGAGAAGAACACAGAGAAGAACAATTAAAACACTGGTATTTTTTAAATTACTTAAGATATATTGGAAGTGAAATTGTTTTCCTTGCTTCTAGACAGCTATGACCACCTCTAATTTTTTAACTTTATTTTTGAATGCTTTTGTTACTTTTATCTTACAAACTAATTTTAACATATTTCTTTCTGAAGGTCCATTTGTTTAATTCTCATTTTCTAAACAAATGTTTAGTTTGAGAAACAAAGTTTATAAAATAAAATAAGCACACTATACTCCTAAACTGAAGTGAGACATTTTCACATCAATAGCTACTTTTTCGTTTTCAGTAATAAGCATTATGCCATGAATTCAAGTTTCTGGCCTTGTCTTTGATGGTATTCTGTGCTTTTTTTCCCTATTAGGTTAAGAAAATCTGTTTTAAGGGATTAAATATAGCATAACTAATTTGACGTATGTGTTTCACTTTGATATTTCTATTATACATTTTAAAAAATGGTTGAAGATAAATCAACTACTAACTTTACATTTTCTGGCATTGCAGGACCTAAAAAATGGAATTATTTGAAATACAGAGAAAGAAAATGGACTCTTTATGAGAAATATCTGCACTGAATATAAACTGAACAACTTGGATGGTGACTTTAACTGTCATATAGACTAGTTCTGAAAAGTTTTATCTAAATTCCATCATTTTATCATTGTGATTTCTTTATTTTAGAAATTTTGTTGCTATGATACTGATGGCTAAGGATATACATCTTTTAACCTATATTTAGTGTCCAAATTTTTCATTAAAAAAGCTACTTATATTCACAATAGTTAAATGTTCAATCTAAGTATTTGAAGCAATTTGAAAGAAAAGAGGCATGCCATTATTCTGCAAGAAGTAAACGATATTTCTGAAAAATCTATTGAATAGAGGACTAAAGAAGCTCATCACATTCTATCCACTGCAATGTTTACTGGATAAGATGTTCTCCACCACAGTATTCAAGGAACAATAGACAAAATTACCTTCCTCCATTCTATATAGAGTAGTTGTAAACGAGATGATGATGACTCACACTGACAATCCTAGCTTCTTAGGCAGCTGATATTTGAGGATCTTGGTTCAAAGCCAGTCTGGGCAGAAAGTCTGTGAGACTTGTATCTCCAATATGCCACAAAAAGCAGGAAATGGAGCTGTGGTTTACCTTAAGCGGAAAGAAGTTCCGGGACAGCTGCCAGAGCCCTGAGTTCAAACCTCAGAACCAACATCAAAACAAAAGATAAAACAAGAATAGTTTTGATTTGTTTCAAATATTGAGTTGCAGGTCGAAATACTGTTGAGAAATTAAAAACTTATTCTTATGGTATACAGAGGTACAGTGTGAGAGAGAAATAGTTATCATGTAAAATACATAAAAGGAAAACTACCGGTAAACCATTACCAAAATAGTATACTTTAATAGTTTATTTATAATACTTGTATTGAAATCATTACTTATAAACATAGATGCAGTTGAAATTTTTATTCAAATTGAATTTTAGCTATAAAGCATATAATAAAATGCATTTGGCATTTTACTAAAGGAACAGCTAGAAAAAATGTCTAAAAAGCTTTAGCTGGTAATGTAATCTCTCATTTACATAGAAAATGTACCACTTAGTGTCACTTAGGAAATATAATTATACAGTAGCTAAAACAATAACCAATGTAAAAATAAATCATATAAGAAAGAATTATAATAGATGTGCTAAATTTTTGTAAAAACCACACATTAACTTTAATTTGGCTAATAAATACGGTTGTTCAATGGAAGGGAAAATTTAAGTTTATTGGACACTCTGAACTAATAAAAAACATGGTTCAAAACTAAGATAAAATAAAAGGGCCAATTTAAGGTGTCAAATTCTTAATATTTATTTAGTATAAAATAATAAGCTGTTTATACTTTGTTTTGAAATATAAACTATATCTAGGTTAGAGTAGAAATAGCATATTTCCATTTGATGTAGCACTCACTTTTTCATGTTAAAAAACATAATTTTTAGTGTGAAACAGAATATTTAGGAAGAAATATTTGTTTTAATGTCTAGAAATAATTTATATAAATAAATGTAAATATATTAAAATATTTGCTACACATAAACAACACGCCTCTTATTTTTCGGATAGCTAATAATGATTTGAATATAATACGTCATATTTGAAGAAATAATTTACTCTATTGCTTTATTTGGTGCTGAAAAAATTGTATTTTTAACCTTTTCTCAGAAATTATGGTGGTCTTCTTTTATGAGACAAAGGTGCTTTACTGCATACTTTGAAATGGATTAATTTAAACAAAAGAAACAAGACCTCTATATTTATATGAGTACATATATATTCATTTTTTAAATAAAAATTAGCATAAAGACCTCTGAAAACATCTTCAAAGAGATTTTTTCTATTGTATGCATGTCTAAGCTTCTATAAAATAAGAAAATTAAACCTTGAAGTCTGATATGATAATTCTGTACTTGTTGATAATTCTGTACTTGTTGATAATTCTGTACTTGTTGGTTTTTTAAAAAAAATCAATGCTTATAAATTATTTTTATAGTTATTTGATCCCATATAAGGTATTAGTTATCAATTCAATAATTTCTCTGCTAAATAGTATTAAAATATAGTTTTTACACTTTTAATTTTCTTTTATACTATACCACCAACTGATAGAATGCATCTGCATTTTCTTTTGTTGTTGTTGTTGTTCATTTTGGCGCTTCAACTCTGGGCACTGTCCCTCAGCTCTTCAGCTCAAGCCTAGCACTCTACCACTTAGCCATAGCGCCACTTCCTGTATCTGCATTTTCTACCAACTAGTTATGCTCTGTAAATCTACAGTATGAAAAAAGAGATATAGAAATGGATGCACCTTTATTGCATGCCTGTTATATTCTATTGTATACAAAGTAATTAAATAATTTCACAAAATTTTTAAGTTAAATGGCATTGATTTTGAAAATCATCATGCTTATATTAATTAAGTACACTATATTTAAATTTTAACCCTATTTTCTGGATTTGATTTAGTTGCTAATAGTCCTGATTAAATATATAAGCAAAAAAATGTCTGCCCTTCCTGTGATTTTAAAATGATCAGTTTGTGTACTTGGTAATATTTTTCATCTACCTTTCACTCTTTTTTTTTTTTTTTTGCATTGTTGTTGGTCGTGGGGCTTGAACTCTGGGCTTGGGTGCTTTCCCTGAGCTCTTCAGCTCAAGGTGAGTGCTCTACCACTTGAGCCACAGAGCCACTTACGGTTTTCTAGTGGTTTATTGGAGATTTCTGCTCAGGCTGGCTTTGAACCGTGATCTCAGTCTCCTGAGTAGCTAGGATTACAGGCATGAGCCACCAGCGCCATGCTGCCTTGCACTCTTTAGGGTGCTATGGAGAATGTCTGCTTGTGTTCTATATTTTGAGCAAAGACAATATGAAACTGAATTTGAAAAGTATGTAGAGAAAGATAAGCCTAATCTTTATAGAGATTCATTGTCTTCAAGATTTAAGATAACCAATACTACTGTATGCACACAGACCTTTCATTGGTTTGTTTACATCTAACCTAGAAATAAATCTTACTAAAATGATGATAAATGTTCCTTAGGAAAGAGAATATAAGGAATTAAATGGAAAAGATCGTGGTGTTTAAATCTTTATTCATTGTGTTTGCTACTTTATTTTTAAACTTGAACATTTTTTTCTAGCCTGTGATTTTAATGTCTAATCTTTGTTATAAATAACTTTATTTCTTTTCTCACCAGCTCTTTAACTATCAAACAGCATAGAAATCTTTTGTACTACTATTTTTCTTTTATGTTTTATAATGATAATAACCTACTAGGACAATCATTTAAGTCATTGTCCCTAAATATATAACACAATTTAGCATTCTTTTACACTCTGCAAGTATTTGCCTCACAACACAATCTAACTCCAATAATGTCATGCATGTGAAATTTACTGACAATTGACTGAGGATTCATGCTATCTGGATTCTAGCTTATAATATTTTTTTCCTCTGCCTATCAAATATACCTTTACTGTTGAACTTAGTTTGATATTTGGGATTTTATTATAATATAGAAACAATGTGCCAATCCAGATCTTTGAAATAGTTCTCTGGTATTCATTTTTATGAGATGATACAATATTCTAATTATTATAATGGTCATTCTTCCACTGCAATTGTCTACATGGCCATTTCATGTGCTATCAAAGTGAATACACAGCTATGATTTATATAAAAATTTCATGTCAGTTCCTTGTTCTTTAAATATTTAGAGGATTTGGAAAGTGAAAAATTCACTTTTTGAAATCAAGCTAAAGATACAATTTAACCAGACACTTGTGTCTTGTGCTTATAATCCTCCTTTCATACTTGATATCCAGAATTCAAAAGTCTGAGATCTGAGAATTATGGTTTAGAGAAACTTTGGGGGTAACAAATCTGGAATTTCTACCTTCTATCACCAACCATCCAGTAGAAAGCCTAATATGAATTTATAGCTCAGGTGGTAGAACACCAGCTTTGAGAAAAAAAAAAAAATTAGTAAGAGAGCAAGGTCCTGAGTTAGAGGTCCAGTACCAGCATACACATATACACACACAAACACACAGGATAGAACCCTAGTTATAAAGGACAAGCATGTGTCTATTCATACAATTATTAAATATATTTTAAAGTTCTGCTACTGCAAATTCATGTTTTCCTTCTGTATGGGTTTGCTTGATCACTTGATTCACTTCTACTTGAGCCATGTCTCCAGATTCTATCACTTGAAATTTAACAAATTAGTTGAAATAGAACTTTATTTGAGCTGGGCGACGATGGCTCACGCCTGTAATCCTAGCTACTCAGGAGGCTAAGATCTGAGGATCACGGTTCAAAGCCAGCTGGAACAGGAAAGTCCGTGAGACTTTTATCTCCAATAAACCTTTAGAAATCCGGAAGTGGTGCTGTGGCTCAAGCAGTAGAGCACTCGCCTTGAGTTGAAGAGCGCAGGGACAGCGGCCAAGCTCAGAGTTCAAGCCCCACGACCGGCAAAAAAGAAAACAAAAAGAAGTTTATTTGGACTAGCGCTCTTGAATACTCAGTACCTTAATTTATAGACTTGTGATTATATCAATTAAAAAAGAAAATTATAAATGAGTAAACAAACAATCTATTGCCATCTTTTCATCATTATGCCTAAAAATTGAAAGATGAATCAAAATTACTGTAATTTAGTAATCATTTACCTTGAAGGTAAAATAATTGTGATTTTTTTCATTAATTTTTTTTTTTTTTTTTTTGGTGTTGGTCATGGGGCTTGAACTCTGGGCTTGGGCGCTGTCCTTGCGCGCTTCAGCTCAAGGCAAGCGCTCTTACCACTTGAGCTACAGCGCCACTTCCGGTTTTCTAGTGGTTTATTGGAGATAAGGGTCTCATAGACTTTCCTGCCTGGGCTGGCTTTGAACCATGATCCTCAGATCTCAGCCTCCTCAGTAGCTAGGATTACAGGCGTGAGCCACCAGCGCTGGGCTAATTGTGACTTCTTAAATCTCATATTAATACAGTGCAATGTAATACAATATAATACATAGTGGTATAATATAATAGCTCTATTCTATATTACATACTTCTAGAGTGTTTATATTGTTGATGGGCATAATCAATAGAAATTAAGAAACTGAATAAAGTAGTGTAGGCTTGGAATTCCAGCATTTGGAAGACAAAGGAAAGAGGATCAAGAGGCACATATGAGCCTCAAAACTAGATTCCAATTAAAAATAAATAGCTTGAGTGTACTTAGACTATTTGATTTGTTATGAAGATCTCTACCTGTTCTTAACCCATTTGAGATATAATAAGAAAATAGAGTCATGGAGAATCTTAGACAATAGAAATTTATTCGTCATAGTTTGAGAGCTGCCAATTCAACGTCATGTCACAAGCAGATTAGATTTCATGGTATCTTATGAGGGTTTACTCCTCTTGTTTACAGATAACACCTTTACCACCGTGTGTCCTCATATTTTGGAAGGACAATAATCTCCCTTAAGCTTGTTTTATAAGCATACTGATCCTTTTAATAAGATCCTTTTATTATAACCCAGTTCCTTCAAAAGGCTCCACCTTTAAATGCCATTTCATTGGAGTTTGTGCTACAACATATAAATTTGTAGATGGGTACAAAAATGGACATTCTAACACTCTGTGTTTTTAAAAAAATAATATTTCATATCATCAGAGTTCTCATGTGTAAGCTAAAGTAATAATATCTATATGTTTATTTGTGAAAGGAAAAACCAACTGCAGGAAACCTTTTATCTGTGCACTAAACATTCTCTGTGGATATTAGAAATTATTAATGTGTTTGGGAAACATGTATGTGTAGACTCAACATTTACTTATTCCCACAGATAAAAGAGGGGTAAGAGAAACTAAAAAAAATGCAATAGAAAACTGCCTAATGTTGAAGTAGCATAATGGAGGGAGGAAATTTTGTAAACCTTCAAAGAGGAGATAAAGCTTTGAGTATTAGGAGGATCTTCATAGTAAAGATAAACTAAAACAGATTATTACATGTTGATATAATGTAGAAAGAAGATAATGAAAGATATGAAAGATGATATAGTATGGAATGAAGTAGTAAGAACCATCAAGGAGTTCAGACAGATGGGACGGTAAAGAGAGATAGAGAGAGAGAGAAAAGAGAGAGAGAGAAACAGAGACAGAGAGACAGACACAGAGAGACACAGAGAGATAGAGAGAGAGAGAGTGAAAGAGAGAGAGAGAGAAAGAGAAAGAGAGAGATCCATCCATATATGTAAAGATAAAGGAAGTTTCATTTTCCTTTAAGGAAAGATGATTTCCATCCCTTACAGCTCTCAGAAAATTTCTGATAGCTGTCAAAGGCTCGTTACCTAGCCAAACATCACTTATAGAAACAGACATTAAGTTATGGGAATATAAAAGAATAGTAAATGAATAATGGCCTCCTATTCATAAGTCCAGTTGGAAGAGGAAATATAAATAATTGAAGCAAGATATAGTAGTGTTTTCTTAATGGAGGCATATTACTGATATTATGGAAAAATTCAAATCTGCCTGTGATGTAGAAATTATCAGATTTTTTCTCCTACTAAGAAAATATGGGGTTAGAATGTAGTAGTGTTAAAAACTGCTCATTAGAAATCATCAAGGAAGAGGTGGAAAAGACTAGGATTCAATATACCACATTTCTGAGAAAATAAAACTATGTTGGGTTGATCTGAATTTTCTGCAGTCTTTTCATTTCAAATCATTTATTGACTTCAAGAGAAAGTAAAAGACAGACTAAAACCCCAAGTATCTTTTAGAAGGAAGCAGAAAATTCATAGAATTGAGGCTTTAAAGGTAGCCAGGTTATGAAGGATCAATATTTAGTATATAGTACAGGGCTTTTGGAAGAATGATTCCAAGAAACCTGTCCAAAAGTAGTCCTTAGATGTCTCAAAACGAAGTAGAGACTATAAGTGATTTAACCATGTTAGTTCTGGAAAAACACCTAATCTATAAGGGAATATTAGAATCCTGGAAAGTGCACCAGCATTCACTGGGACCTTTTGTTTATTTCTATTGTTAAGTAGTAATACTTAATTTAAACATAATACTTAATTGTCACTCTCCATGATCTGAAAATCAATGGTACAGATACTAAGCATTTTATCACACAGGATGTGTTGGATCTCTGTACCTGTGAGTATATAACTTATGACAAGATTGTTTTGCTCATTTTCAAAAACTCCTTCCTGGATTTATCCATCTGTCTAACAATGCACTAGCTATCTACCTGATTTTTTGTTCTTTCATTCTCTAAAGAGACTGCTCAAAGCCTATAAATGAGTATCTAATAGATCTCTGATATCTCATGTTCCTTGTAATTCTACTAATACTTAGATATTTATTGTTCATATGAATTCAGTAGATTCCAAATGGCATTCTTGCATCTAGGCACTTTTCAGTACAGTCATGATCCTGATTCAAGTGCATTCATGGTTGTTCACAATCTTATTTCCTATTACCTTCCCCATGGGATTTCTGATCTTAGATCCCCTATGCATTTTTTTTTTGGTGGGGGGGTACGGTCATGGGGCCTGTACTCTGGGCCTGGGCGCTGTCCCTAAGCTCTTCACCTCAAGGCTAGCGCTCTATCACTTGAGCCACAATGCCACTTCTGGCTTTTTTCTTTTTTGCTTATGTGGTGCTGAGGAATCAAACCCAGGGCCTCATGCATGCAAGGCAAGTGCTCTACCACTGAGCCACCTTCCCAGCCCCCCCCCCTATGCATTTTTATGTGATTACTTATAATCTATCTCCTAAATTATCCTTCCTACACTTCTAGACCTGAAAAATGGTGGTCTCTTTTCAAGGCAGAGTGTAAATAGTATACTAGCTCTCAAGTCAACAATCAGATTGTTTTCATCAAGAGGCCCATTTCTTTCTCTGCATCTTTATGAATACTTAAAGTCAGAGTGCTACATTAATAATTACATTGTATTATTGTGATGGGCCCATACACATGTCTTTCTAATGTCTCCATCTCTGTTATGTTAGGAACACACAAATTGCTAAGTTTTATTTATTTATACTTCAACATTGTACTTCAGGGAGGTAAGTAGTAGATTGAATTAGTTTTATTCTCCAAGCATCATTTTATTTCTGATAAAATTCCAACTACAGAAAGATTGAACTTATAAAAATTCATAATTATACATACATACATACTAACGTACATACATACATAATTTCTCAGTTGTGGTGAATGAGCTCTGGGCCTGGGTACTATCCCTGAGCTCTTCAGCTCAAGGTGAGCACTCTGACCGTTGAGCCACAGTGGTTTTTGTCTCACAGAATTTCCTGCTTGGGCTGGCTTTGAACTGCAAGATTAAGGTCTCAGCCTCCTGAGTAGTTAGGATTATAGGCTCGAGCCACCAGTGCCTGGCTCATAATTATATTCTTATGTCCTCTTAAGTAGTAAAAAGTTTTAGAGAAAAAAGGAATTGGAACATGACATACAAAAAACTAGGATCCTAAAATGAAATTGCTTTAAATGTGATACACTATCTCCTAAGGAATGAGATATTTAACTGAAATAAAAGTGTAATAGTGTAATTTTGAATTAGATTTACTTATAATCTTACGTTTTCCTGGGAATTCTTACACATCTAGATTTACATATCTTAAATATATTTCATCTTTCTGAATTAATTCAAGAAATATAATTAAGAACTACATAATCCCTATACTTTCAAATACAAATAAGTCATGTAAATGAATTATATGAATACTTTGCCTCATCTATTTATCTATCTATCTATCTATCTATCTATCTATCTATCTATCTATCTATCTATCTATCTATCTATCTATCTATCTATCTATTTCTACCTATTACCTATCTATACTGTGTTTGTGTGTATGTGTGTGTGTTTATGTGTATGTGTGTGGGGCTGGTGTTAGAAATCTATGTATGGCAAGCACTCTATCAGTGAACTATATTCTTGTCTCTTACACATTAAAAAAATAAGTTTAAATAAAAGTTTAGGAACAGCTTTAATGGTAACATAGTCATCCTTACAGGGGAAATTCTCTTTGTTTTTTTAAAGAATTGTATAGCAAGTACTTGTGGTGTTTCCTGTTTTATTTGTTCAGTATTTTACTCATTATTTTCTTTTCAAGGATGTCCTATGTATAATCTATTTTTATAAAAGAAACACATAAGGAGGCTGCAATGCTTGGTAAGAAATGTATGCATTATCCTGCCCATGTAATTGTAACCCCTCTGTACAGTATGTTCTCAAATAAAATAAAATAAAATTAAAAAAAAAGAAACACATAAAAATAGATAGGTTATTTTGATTGTCTAATATGTAAGGCAGATATTCATCCTTGAATACATATTTTGGTAGAGTAGTACATTATCTTCTAATACTTTATGCCTCATACTGTTTTTCCATAGGATGTACAGATCTGAAATATCTTTTCCGGAACCACAATTTTCAATGAGGACAATCTACTTCTAATTTAATATAATATAGATTTAGCTATCTGGGGAAATGTACTGGTAAGTAATAAAGATGTCATTATAGTTTTTGTTCAATAATTTAATATTAATGATGGCCAATGAGGGAATAGTTTTCCCACTGGCATTTTACATCAAATTAAAAGATAATCAATGAATATATAATTGTATTTCCATGTCCAAATAAACACTTATGTGTATAATTTCATAGCTGTTCTTACATATTCTTAGCCAAGTCAGAGATTTTCCAATGAGAGATATTATTGGGAATAGACAAATTTAAAAAGCAAGATAAGTGTAACTTAAATTGTTTAACAATCTCCTACTATCAGAGTCTGGGGGAAGACGGCAGAGAAGCTGGAGGCTAAACAAGCTTTCACATAGAAAGCAGTTTTAGTGTCCCAGGGAACAGTTCTAGGCTAGAGAATCACACCAAATGTGCCATCACAGCACAGAGTTAGGCCAGAGAGGAAAAATCCAGGCAACTTGGTCAAGGAGACAGATCTGAGCACTTGCCAGTGTCAGCAGGGGCAGCAGCAGCTGCTGCCACAGCCACCATATCAATAGAGAGAGCCCAGGACAAAGGTGCCAGATGTACTGTGCAAGCAGATTCTACTCACCACCAGTAAGAACTGACAAGAACACAAATCTTCATCCTGCTGATAGCAGATCATGGATGGCTCAGAAACTAAGAGGCTGGCATGAGTATTCCCAAAATATCCTCACTACTTCTCACGGAGCAGCAGTGGGGATATAGCCCCTCTCCCAACACTGGAGAAGGTCTCCATCTTTGATACTGACAAAGGCCTTGCCAAAAAGCTAGCTCCAACTCAGGCTGTGGAAGAAAACAATAGGAGACATTCCAAAGGTCATAGGAACTTGACATGACCTGCAGGGCTCAGCTCCACCCAGGTGAATGTCACCCTTTCTACTCAGGGAAAGCTCTGCCCAAGAGAAGTGATTTTCTTCACTGGGTAAACAGAGCCAGAGGCTGCCCTCCCCACTACACCCTAGGCAGCACACCAGCAGTAGGAGGGGTAAAAAAACAATGGAAACTCAGTATACATAAATGCTGAGAATGGCTCCAGGCTGGGCTCTGTGTCTCAGGAGCTAGCCCTTCATGGGAAAGCTACTGATTGCTGATAGGCGTCAACTCTACCCAGAATCTAGCCTTATCACAACAACTCCAAGCTAGAGGAAACAATCATCTCCCTCTTTTGTGATACTCAAAGCAGATCTCTTTCCCACTGAACTAGCCTGGGAGGAGGGTCACAAAGTCCTGGGTAAGGCAGAGCTTTTTAATTCCTGCTAAAAAAAAATCTGACTTAAGAAACCAATCAAGCCACAGGAAAACCAAACTCCACAAGCAGACCGGAGACACAAACAAGAGACTGGTTATGGACACAGAGGAGATACAAGATCTCCCCTCCCCCCCAAAAAAAAATCAAATATTTTTTTCATTAAAAAAAAGTTTTCTTTTTTTCTTTCATAATTTTTATTTTAGGTAGGTGTGTGTGTGTGTGTGTGTGTGTGTGTGTGTGTGTGTGTGTGTGTTATTTTTTAAATCTCTTTTAACCTTTTAGTAATTTTTTTGGCATGACTTAATTGCTGTTCTGCTCATCCCCAGATATATACCCATTATCAATCACTAGACCTTATCCTTTATTGCGTACATCTTAATTCAGATATTGATTACTCAATTCACAACCTCTTAGGCTTAACTTCTTTAATAGTAATAACATTTATTTATACTTATATAATTTTTAAGTATTCCATTTTTAAATATTTTTTGCATCTTTCCTTTTATCTCTCTCCTCCTCTCATCTTATCTTTTTCTTCTATCAGTATTATTTCTTTATACTTACATAATTTTTAAGTGTTTCATTATTTAAAATTTAAATTCTGTTTTTTTTTTCATTTTTTCTTGTTTATCCGTCTCCTTTCATTCTGTTCTGTCCATTTCCTCTCAGATATTAGAACTTGGTTAAATTTACTCTTTCCTTTGACCTCTCCACATCCCTCTAATGTTATTTATCCACACAATTCTCACTAAACATTAATTTCTGGTCTGCTGAATCCCTCTTTGATGTTCTTAGCCATTAATTCATAGTTGTTTGATATTGAATAGTTTGTATGTGTTGAACCATATTGTATCTGTAGCCATTTTGACTGTAAAACTACATGACTAGTTAATACTTGCCTTACAATAGAGTTCTATCATGAAATTGATATTACTTTCTTACCAAATGGGCAGAACAAGTCAGAGAAACACAAGAAAAATGGCAAGTCCAGGCATCTCAACTCCCAGGTGACAAAACAGTTAATGAATAATCCAGAGGAGAGTTTCCAAAAAGCTCTACAAACATTACTGGTAAACATGGTGAAAGAAAAGATGGAAAACCTGCAAAGGATTCTGTGTGAGCGTGATATGAGTGAGACAAAGTTAACTAAAGATTAATGACAGAACTTTGCAAGCATGATGAGGCTAACCACAAGGGAATAAAATTAGAAATCAATACCAAAAGCCACCAAAGAAAGTCCAGTAACACATGAAGGCTGAATCATGAGAGGGTCTTGGAAGAGATTAGAAAGGAAATTCAAATGTTCATGATCTTCAACAAAAATGAACACACAAATTACTAACTCCTCTGGGACAGAGCAAAGGCAGTACTCAGAGGCAAATTTATAGCTCTAAGTTCCTACATCAACAAATTGGAGAGATCTGAAACAAACAATTTAATGAGATACCTGAACCTCCTTAAAAAATTGGAACAAATTAAACCCCAATCCAGTAGATGGAAAGAAATAACTAAAATTAAATCAGAATTAAATGAATTAGGAAAAAACATAGAAAAAATCAACAAAACAAAGAGTTGGTTTTTGGAAAAAATTGAAAAAATTGTCAGACACTTAGCAAATCTTATCTGAAAAAGAAAGAACATACCCAAATAAGCAAACTCTGAGATAAGAATGGAAACATCACCACAGAAACAACCAAGATTCAGAACATTATAATGAAATACTTCTCAAACTTTTATGCTAACAAGTTTGAGAATCTGGAAGAGCAAATATCGACATGCCAAAACTAAGCCAAGATGAGTTAGACCAACATATCCAGCATGGAAATAGAAAGAGCAGTAAGAAACCTCCCATCTAAGAAAAGCCCAGGACTGGATGGATTTACATCGCAATTCTACAAGGCCTTCAAAGCAGAACGCACACCAATACTCCTCCAACTTTTCAACGAAATTGAAAGAGAAAGTTCACTACCGACTTGTTTCTATGAAGTCATCATAACCCTCATCCCAAAACCAGGCAGGGACTCATCAAAGAAAGAGAACTATAGACCCATCTTCCTGATGCACATCAAGGCAAAACTTCTCAACAAAATTTTGGCGAATCAAATTCAACAATTAATCAAGAAAACATATAGTATGATCAAACAGGATTCTTTTCAGGGATGCAAATCTGGTTCAATATATGCAAATCAATAAATATAATTCATCACATCAACAAGCGCAAGGATAAGAACCACATGATTGTCTCAATTGATTCCAAAAAAGCATTTGACAAGATCCAACAAACCTTTGTGATGAAGACTCTGGAAAAATTAGGAAACCATGAAACATTCCTCCATACAATAAAACTTTAAAAACTTGAAAAAAGAAATCAAAGTGTAACTTAAGAAATGGAAAAACCTCCCATGCTCCTGGATCGGAAGGATCAACATCATAAAAATGGCAATACTTCCCAAGGCTATCTACAAATTCAGTGTGATACTTATCAATATTCCAACCTCATTTTTCGATGACATAGAAGAAGCAATACAAAAATTCATATGGAACAATAAAAGATCCCGAATACAAAAATGATACTTAACAAAAAGAATAGTGCTTGAGGAATATCAATACCAAATTTCAAACTCTACTACAAAGCCATAGTAATCAAAACAGCTTGGTACTGGCACAAGAACAGACAGGAAGACCAATGGAGTAGAATAAAAAACCTTGAAATGAACCCACAGACCTAAAACCACCTAATCTTCGATAAGAGATTTAAAAAATTAGAATGGAAGAAAGACTAGCTCTTTAGTAAATGTCAAAATTGGTTCATCACCTGTAGAAAACTACAGCTAGATCCTCATAGATCACCCTGAACCAGAACCAACTCCAGTGGATCAGACCTTTGAGTCAAAGTAGACACTCTGAAAACAGGAAATATGAGGGGGAAACCCTAGGTCTCCTTGGCACAGGCTGAAATTTTCTTAATAGAGACCCAGAAACAACAAATCAAATAAAGGTTGGACAAATGGGATTGCATGAAGCTGTAGAGCTTCTGCATGGCAAAGGACATACAGAGATCAATAGGAAGCCCACAGATTGGGAGAAAATCTTCAGTAGCCATAAAACAGATAAGGGACTCATATCCAAAATATACTTGAAACTCAAAAAATTAAATCCCCAACCGCAAATCCTCAGAGAAACAACTGTCCAATAAATAAGTGGGCTAAAGAATTAATGAGAAACTTCTCTGAAAAGGAAATAAGAATGGCCAATAGACATATGAAAAAATGCTCAACTTCTCCAACCATAAAAGAAATGCAAATCAAAACAACATTGGGATTCCATCTCACTCCAGTTAGAATGGCTATAATCAGAACTCTAAGAACAACAGATGCTGGAGGAGATGTGGATAGAAGGGAACCCTACTGCATTGTTGGTGGGAGTGTAAACTT
Organism: Dipodomys merriami; assembly: GCF_024711535.1. Taxonomy (NCBI): domain Eukaryota; kingdom Metazoa; phylum Chordata; class Mammalia; order Rodentia; family Heteromyidae; genus Dipodomys; species Dipodomys merriami. Next base: position 97,602,731 of record NW_027203381.1, on the reverse strand, counting down.
GTTCAACCACTTTGGAAAGTAGTATGGAGGTTCCTCAAAATACTCCACATAGAGCTCCCCTATAACCCAGCAATCCCACTTTTGGGCATTTACCCAAATGATCACAAACAAGACCATAGTAAAACTACCAGCACAACTATGTTTATTGCAGCATTATTTACCATATCTAAGATATGGAACTAACCCAGATACCCCTCAATAGATGAATGGATCAAGAAAATATGGTATATATATATATATATATATATATATATATATATATATATATATATATATACACACACACACATATACAGTGGAATTCTATACCTCCATCAGAAAAAAATGGCATTACCCTATTTGTTAGGAAATGGAAAGACTTGGAAAAAATTATATTAAGTGAAGTAAGCCAGGCCCAAAGAAACATAGGTCCCATTGTTTCCCTTATTTGCAATAACTAGTATATATGTCTTGGACAAGCAGAAAAGATCAAAAGCTATGTACATATGACTAGATAAGATGATGTTAATGAACCCCTAGATATGAACCCCTAGATAGGAACAGAAGTGTTTTTTTGTTTTTATTTGTTTTTTTTTTGTTTTCTTTGCTTGCTATTGTTTATAATTTTTTTGTGTGTGTTACTAAAGGTTTTTTTTATTTTTTATTGTGAAAATACTTTTGTTTATAATATTTTTAAAAAGGACCATGTGATGTTTTTGTTGTTTTGTATGTTCCTAACCCACGGTATAACTCCTGTTCTCACTGTATTTGATGTTGGTGCTCTGCATCTTGTATATACACTTCCCTAATTTGGGGAGGGAAAGAAAAAAAATGATTAAATAGGGATACAGTTGACCCATTGTAGCAATGAGATGTACAAAACACTATGTTGAAAAACAAACTTTACAATTTAGGGGTGGTGGTGGTGGTAGAGTTTAGTTGTGGGGGTGGAAGGGAAGGGATAGTGGGGGGAAAACAAAGGAAGAGGCAACAATGCTGGATAGGACATGTACTCATTATCTTGCTCATGTAACTGTAACCCCTCTGCACAGTATTTTTACAATAAAATGTATTAAAAATTTAAAAAAAATCTCTTACTAACCCTCCTGTTCTCCACTTCTCTCCTCTCTCCCTGCTTCTGAAGTTTTAAAGTTTATTTCCAACATAATGAAGATACTATATTTTGAGTATCACTGTTACTTTGTTTCTCCCTTTGTCTTTGTTTCACCATTTTGATATTCCCCTTTCCTTCCCCCAAGGAGACAAATGTCTATACAGCAGGCAGGGTTACAAAATCAACACCAGCAAATATTGGGCATAAACCAAAGGGAAAAAAAAGATAAAGAAAAAGAAAAAACTTGATACTTTTCCTTCAGTATTTTTTAATATTTTATTGTAAAGATGCTGTACAGAGGTATTAGAGTTACATGAGAAAGGCAATGAGTACATTTGTTGTGGAGCATTGTTTCCCTTCCCTTGTTGTTCTTCCACTATCCATTCCCTCTATCACCTTCCTCACTGCCCCCCTCTCGAGTTGTAACATTAATTTCCAATATAGTATCTTGAGGGTATCATTATTGCAATGGGCCCTTCTTTGTCTGTTTTCCTCATTTTGTTATCCTCTTTTCCTTCCCAAATTAGACAAATGTATATACTAGATACAGGGTACCAAAATCAAGTACAGTGACAACAGGGTATATACTATGGGAGGAATAATGTACAAAGGAAACAAAAAAAAAATCACATAGTACGTTTAAAACAACAACAACAAAGAGAGACCTCTTGTATCCATGTCTTGGGGTTCATTTCACTTAGCATCATCTTATATGATCATATGCACAAAGCTTTTGATCTTTTCTGCTCATCTAGACATATACTAATTATTGCAAATGAGGGATAACGTAGGACCTATATTTATTTGGGTCTGGCTTACTTCATTTAACGTGATTTTTTCCCAAGCCTTTCCATTTCCTTACAAATGGTGAGGTGTCATTCTTTCTGATAGAAGCATAGAATTCCATTGTGTGTATATACCACATTTTCTTGATCCAGTCATCTACTGAGGGGTATCTGGGTTGGTTCCATATCTTAGCTATGGTGAATAATGCTGCAATAAACATCCTCAAAGAAATAACCCCTCTATTAATAAGTGGGCTAAAGACTTAAAGACAAACTTCTCTGAAGAAGAAGTAAGAATGGCCAATAGACACATGAAGAAATGCTCAACTTCTCTGATCATAAAAGAAATGCACATCAAAACAACATTGAGTTTCCACATCACCCAGTTAGAATACCTATAATCAAGAAATCTATAACAACAGATTCTGGAGGGCATTTGGCCAAAAGGGAATCCTACTGCACTGTTGGTGGGAGTATAAACTTGTTCAACCACTTTGGAAAGCAGTATGGAGGTTCCTCAAAAAACTCCACTTAGAGCTCCCCTATGACCCAGCAATCCCACTTTTGGGCATTTACAGAAATAATCACAAACAAGGCCATAATAAAGCCACCAGCACTACTACATTTAGTTTGTTTTCTTTTGTCACTGTACCCTTTGTCTTGTATATGAGTTGATCTTATTTGGGAAGGGAAAAAAGAAGCACAGAAATGGTCAGACAAAAGGTAAACAACTCAGCGGTGATATTCACTAGACATTATGTTGGAAATGTACTATACAACTTGAGGGAGGGTAGAGATGGGAGGGGCAAAATAACAGAGTAGGAGAAATAACAGAGTAGGAGACACCGTTGAAAAGAAAATGCACTTGTTGCCTGGCTTATGTAACTATAACCACTCTGTACATCATCTTACATCAATTTTTTTAAAAGAATATACATATAAATCTACATAAAATTGATTGAAAAGTTTCTATTAGCCCTAATTAATTTTGTTTGATAATTATAAGAAAATTCAAATATAAAATGTCTTAAAGGAAATGTTAATTTGACCTGAACTAGATTGTATCCCAAATCCACATTGAAAATAACTTGTATGATTTTCTTTAAAAAATGATAAATTTTACAAGAACTTTGAGAGCAAATAAAGGTAAGGAAGAAACTATCTTTATCTTTGTATTTTCCTTAGGGTATATTTCCTTGTATTTATCTACAATTTTTTTCAATCTAATGAGGGAAATATTTGCTTTCATATTGTTTCTGTGATTCTTAATTGTCCTGAATTCTTAATAAGTAATTTAAAACAACAAACACAACATGAGTCAATATTTTCCCATGTTGTTAACAAAATCAATGAAACCATAAAATGTTAAGCTACTTGTTTAAATCTGAATTAACGTGATATATACTATGGTAGCTTCTATCTAGTCCTCTGAACATAGTCTATGCTGCTGTACCAGTGAAGAAATAAGACTGTTTTGGTTGTTGGGTGAGGATATTCAAATAATAGATTTCTATTTTCTGGAAAAAACACCAATATCTATTTGGATTTAGGCATATTCACAATTTGTGTGTGTGTGTGTGTGTGTGTGTGTGTGTGTGTGTGTGTGTGTGTGTGTGTGTGTTTCTGAATATAAAATAGATAATTTAAGAGGAAAAATGAACAGATTACTAATCTCTTCCTATAATTCCTTCTTCAAAGAATTTCTACACTATATATAATAGCAACATGAAACTACTTAAGGGCTTTTTAAAATTAAGTTTTAACATCACTTTATGGTAACTATTTATTAAACACATTTAAAATTCTAGATTGTTTTGGCACGTGATACAGTGGAGGGATTGACAGTGTGAAAACATCAAGGAAATTGGAAATCATTACTAATTGCTAATGCTCTAGCAATGATTACAAAAATCTATGAAAGCATTTCTGAGCTAAAAATAATGAACAGGAAATTCATAGAAAAGGAAATTCCAATCACTTAATACACTTATGAAGCAGTTTTAACCTTGCAAGTTGCCATAGAATTGCTAATTAAGACATCAATGGGATACTGATTTCATCCATTAAATTAGTAAACAATTAAAGCCTGATGACTGCAAGTACCTACAGGGAAGTGAGTCCATAGTAATCAAGCATCTCATTTGAAAGGAGAAGCGCTTTAAGAATGATTTGGCAAAATACAATATGACATTCCATATGTATCATCCATGATGCATATATTCTACTCCACACTAAAAATTTGGACTACAAGAAACATCATTTATAATACAGAAAAACAAGGCAAATAAACATCAGTCAGTAGGTCCAAATTAGAAGTAATTTGTGAGGATTATAATGTGCATTACTTCACTAAGAAATGCCTTTCTATCTCCTCAAACTCTATCTCCCTAACCTCTAACTTATTCAGGTCTTCATTAACATGTGTTGTTTTAAAGATAATATATTATTGTTTTTTCCTAAAAAATACCATTAATATGATTATGCTACTTTGATAAAGAAGATTGGTTACTTTGGTGATGTCATTCATAGCTCTATCACATCTTTGGAAAGGAACTACAATAAATATTAATCTCCTATTGAAAGATAAAGAAAAAGAAATGCTATTTTCTAAGTATTTATTTTCATGAGTATTTTGTTTCTCTCTTTTAAACAGTACTAGACATTTTCCCTGATAAAATCTGTTTGGTTTACAATGGCAATTCTGGGAGGTACACAATATTCAACAACTACTAAGAGGCCTAGATTAACAGTGATGTGAAACCTTAGTTGTATTGACTTGATTACATGTACAATATTTAAAGATTTTTGAGATGAAATTATTCAAATATTAATTGCACAATTAATTTTTATTTAAAAATCACTTTAATATAACTCTGTAACATACTTGGCCTAATACTTTTCACTTGTTAAAATTTAGCTCTTGTCCTTATTTTAATGTAACCACTTCCATCTCTGTATCACAGAATTATTTATCTTAATGCATTTTAATCAAGTTATGTCTCATGCTAAATCATATCTTCAAATGTATGCACATAATGTTTAGTCTGAATATGGTGCTGGTGCTTGAACAATGCATCCTATGAAGTGATCTAAGACATTTTGGTATTCACAGTACTTAGAGTATATTGTTGTGTTGTTGCAGTTGTAGGATGCTAATCTCACAGAACTTTGAAGTAGGTGAAGATCAAGTCTACCTTTATGGGCTTACTATTTGGAAGTACATCTTTGAAGGCTTTACTTAAACTGGCTGGCTCCACATTCAGTCCTGTTCTCAGCATCTAGAGGAGTTAGGATTTCAGATGTGAGCCTCTGGAATTCCACTTCTTTTTTGATATAAACTGCTTTTCTCACTTAACAAGTACACCATTTCTTCATTTCTTTATTAACTTCTTTCTTCTATTACTCTAGTAGCCAAGTATCTAGGTTAGATGAACACGAATAGGCTCAAAATGATTTAAATAAAAGTACACATTTCTAAAGAGAAGTGATTTTGTTAACTACTTTTACTTGGTACTTAAAAATTCTGTTCTCTCCTTGTAGCAGTTCTTCCTCAACTTTCATCCTATCATAACAAAAGGATTCTATTTCATTCTTCCAAGATATTATCCTGGATGGTGCTGGCACTCATCCTAGAAGTTTGAATAAAAATTCTTGGCTTCTATTACATTTGCTAAGATTAAACAGATTTTCCTCTCAAGAGAAATTACTGTGGCCACCGAATGGGTCATGGTGACTGACATTGTATACCTCACAGTTTTCACACTGTGTCTACCTAACCTGAGATACAGGAGTTAAGGAAGGAAAGATTTGTTTTGATGCATACTTGGTGTCAGGAGTTGCAGTCTAGTTTCCTCTTCTATTAGGCAGAGGCAACTAATAAGTGTAATAACCTGATAGCAATAAAAAAGTGTAATAACCTGAAGCAAAAAGAGATAGTAAAATTCAAAGACACAACTATCAAAAACAGTCTTCCAGTGACCTGACCTTCTTTCTCAAAGTAGCCCATAGAACTATCAGCTCATCAAGTAATAAATCAATTGCTAATATTAGTACTCATGTGAAACATTTGCCTCTTAATAGTGCCCCCAGCTGGAAATTAAGTCTCCAATACATGACAGAAGAGAAAGAATCAAGGATACTTGCTTAATTTGTTATAAAAAAGGTCATTTTTTTTACAATAGTCCCAAGAAATTATGAGGAAATCATAAAGAATACTGAGTAAGGATATGTGCTAAGAGGGAAATAACATACATTCACTTTGATTATTAACCTTTTACCTCTTATTGTTTCCTTATGAAACTAAGCTTGCAAACCCTCTAATTTAAAAAAATGTGAAGACAGGACTGAATATATTAAATGCATTTTTCTAGTCCTTCTGTACTGAATCATACATCATAAAATTACAATTTTTAAGTGTCAATCAGATATACACCTATATTAAAAGGGAAAAAATGAAGCAGTGGAGCTCACTGAACTATACAACTCTTGAGTAGAGAATTTAAAAAAATTAAAAAAGATTATAAATATTCTCTTTAACCATCTGATTCTGAAGTATTAAAATACCCAGAAGATTTTTTTTATTTATGTTAGAATTAGTTTAAAAAATCCATACAACATATAGACATTTTCACCCAGTTTTTCTACCACACTATTTTCAAAGTTAAGATGGAGGCAATTTAGGAAGGAAACCTTACTTTAGGTAGTCTCTGAATATTTTCAGTTTCTGATACTACTACCATTACAAGAATTGAACATTTTAGTGTTTATGAACTTTATTATTTTCATCATGAGATTAATCACTCCCTGCCACTCCAAGCAAAAAAAAAATTCCAGGCCCCTCAAATAGAATACTCTTGTAATTTGTCCATTAATTTGATTAAAGTAATTCACACTAACCAAGCATAAACTCCACCATTGCAAAAAGGAACAGAGGCTAATAATAGGCCTAGTCACATTTCATTACTAGCATTAATGTAAAGATTTTGTAATTACTTCCCATAAAGCTTTTTATTTATTTATTTTTAAATTCAATGAATCAGTTCAGAAAAGCAGCTATTTTTAGAAATGCTGTGGCTGCTTGCCAAGGGTTTCAGCAACCAATGGATAGCCAGTGTCATTGGCTCTCGGAAAATCCAAGGGTGCCTGCTAGTTGTAGGTTTTAATGACACCATCAGGCACTTTCCATTTAACTTGGTACTTAGAAACAGCCAGTAGGAGTTTTCAACTAACGTTTAAAACAATGTATTATTGAACACCATGGGTAAACATTGATTTAAGTTTTCATAAAACTTCATTTCTACTGTAAGAAGTGAGTACTATGGTAATAAGTAGAACTGAATTCAACAGTTTTCATGGACAGCTTTTCCCTATGTTCCTGTATTGTTGTAATTTTGAAATCATGTAGCATTTTCTTCCTTTTCTTCTTTCTTTTTCTTTAGGACAAGTTCTGGCTATGTAGCTGAAGCTGGTTTCAAACTCATTCTCCCTTTGCCACAGCCTCTCAAGTGCTGGAAATAAAGCTGTACACTATCACATCCAGCTTCGGACAGAATATAGAAATCTGCTAATAACCATCCTAGTAAAGAACATTTCTGAGGATTGGAACCTTCTTCAGCATCCGTACCTAATTTACAATGTGGCAGTAATTTTTGCCTATGTGACAGGCAGCAAATCTTACATTTTGAGGTTTTCCCTTAGTGTCACTTGTGAATCCATCATCATTCAATGTATGTCTACCAAATATGTTTTGCTGATCAGGACATAAGTGGGCTGTGAATTGTAGCTACAGATGGCTCACAAATATACTTTATAGTGAGCAAATTTTGAATGACTTAAAGAAAAAATGACAGAAATACTACAAGAAGAAATTACATATCACTTCCATAACTAAAGGAATAAACTAAAATCAAAATAATAGCTTGTTACTCAATCCAAAAAAAAACAAAACTATCCAACAAATACTAAAATGAGGATAGACATTACAAGTAAAGCACATAAGATTTTTTCATTCTTCAGTTGTAGAGGATTTTCTGGCTAGCTACTGGGCTGGCAAGATATGAGGGGCCATGTGCTCTCCGAAGTGATCCACAGTAGGGAAGGTCAGTGTGTGAAATTGAGCCAAAGACCGTGAGATGAGCCAGGATCTTGCTGAATAACCCTATATAAATGCCAACTCCAGAGGGAAGCAGCTAGTTGGTGAACAAGCAGCAATGTTCTGTTTGGAAACCAGATTGTGGCTAAGGCAGATTGTGAAGACGCGAATAGACACATAGCCCAATGTGATCCAAAGGCATTCAGTTGCAGAATATTAATAACAATGACTTAGAAAACTGGGTAACTCATTTAACTGTTGCTAAAAGTTCTTTCTAATGATAACTTCATAATTTCCATATAACCATTTCAAAATTTTCTCCAAATAAATTAAGAAATTCCTTGAGTCTAACTTTATCTGTTTTTTTTTGCTATTGTTGTTGACCTTGTATTTTAAATATTTTGTAATGATGCATCTAGATTTAACTCTCTTTTACCTGCTTTTCTTGTTACTTAATATTCTGTTTCAATGTGGCAGAACCTTCCAATATTGGGGGATGTTTCTCTGATGGTAATCTCTCTGTATGCTCTTTTCAGTGTTTTAGTGAGCCTAATACATAGCCTTTGGATAAAGTTCTTGTTTGGGGAGAAAAAAAACTCTTTTCCATATTATTTTTCCTTTTATTTTATGCTGGCACAACTATATTTAATTAATTTAATGGAAAATAATGTTTTTAATACTTGTGAATAAATTTTCTATTCTCTAGAAATTCTTACAATTTTTATTTATACTTGTTTTTCTAAATACCTTATTAAATGTCTATAAAATACAAATTTAACTATGTAAGTCTCTCTTCAGTTTTTTCTTTTTTATACATAGCCATTCTCTTTAAAGATCTAGCTACCTTGGTTGTTTTGTTAATATTTCAGAATAAAATGCTACTTTAGATTGCAACTTCTATTTGAATTGATTTCTTAATGTGTATATCTGCCTGATTTTTAATTTGTCAGAAACATTTTAACAGTGTGAACATGAATATTGGTGAAACATTTTAATAGTGTGAACATGAATATTGGTGAAGTTATGGGAGTGTTTACCCTATGTAATGAAGGTAATCTTGTTTAAATGCTTTTGTATTTTGAGATAAGGCCAAATGGTAACTGAAATTGCATGGGAAATCTTTGAGATTTGCAGACAGGATTTGGTGAGTATATGCAGAGATCAGAGGCAAGCTGCTGCCTTCAGCCCTCTTCTGCTTCATCTAAAATGAGATGAAGTAACTCTGAAAGTAAAACTTTATTTCCCTTAAGAATTATGTTTCTGGAAACAGAGCTGTAATTTCTGTCTTTTGAGAACCATCAGTTACAACATCAGTTACAACCACCACATATATTGGGTTTAGGAATGGGGTATAGAGAGACACTTGCCCAAACAATTATTACTTCACTTTGTTTTGTTTGTTCATTTTGTGTTTTTTAAAAGTTCTTTATTGTGAAAATACTGTACAGAGGTGTTACAGTTACATAAGCAAGGTAATGAGTATATTTCCTATCAAGCATTATTGCCTCTTCCTTTGTTTTTCCCCTACCATCCCTTCCCTCCCACCTCCACAACTACACTCCCTCCTCCCCCAGCCTAAATGGCAAAGTTCGTTTTTCAACATAGTGTTTTGTACATTTCACTGTTACAATGGATCAACCTGTATCCCTATTTAAATATTTTGTTTTTTCCCTTCCCCTCTCCAAATTAGAGAAATGTATATACAAGATGCAGGGCACCAGCACTAAATACAGTACAAACAGGGATTATACTGTGAGGGAGGAACATATAAAGCAACAAAACAAATCACACGGTACATTATAAATACGTTAGAAACAATAGAAAAAAGAAAAAAAATCTCTTGTGTCCTTATCTTGGTGTTGAATCAGCTTAACTTGGAAAAAATTATATAAAGTGGAGTAAGCCAGGCCATGGTTTCCCTTATTTTCAATAACTAGTATATGTCTGAGACAAGCAGAAAAGGTCAAAAGCTATGTACCTATGACCAGATAAGATGATGTTAAGCAAAATCATTTTGTGGATTTTGTTTTAAAACAGGAAACCTTTCAATTAACTTCTTTTATTTACTCTTACTCTCGAAATCTACCTAATTACAATTTTGAGTTTTTGAAAAACATCTCCCTACCTTTTTCCCTGAGTTTGTATTGGTTGAAACCTTTTCCATTCTGTTTATTTCTTGATATGTGCTTCTTAATATTTCAACCTGTTAGAAATATTATGCGATCTGCAGATCAATGATTAACCCTTGCTATGGATACCGTACTCTTGACTCTTCTAGACTTTGACATTTTACACTTCATTAAAATATGATTTATGGGACAAAAGGTAGATGATGAATTTATATCCTTCTGAAAGTATGAATGAAATTCTTTTAGCCTAAATTTTTTCCTCAGTGACTCACTGATTATATCAATTTCCTTTAGTTGCTATAATAAATTACCACAAAGTTAGTGGTCCACAATAAAACCACAAGTGGTATCTTCTAATTTGAAGTTAAACAGTATGAAACAGCTGCATTCCTTATTGATGTTCAAAGAGAGATATTTCTTGCCTTCAGGCCTCTTAGAAGGTTTCATGATCCTGGCACATGGCTGAATCATTCTAGATTCTGCTTTCTTGTCATACTAATTCTTCTGGATCTTGATCCAGAAGATCTTGATCCTTGATCCTTGATCCAGATCCTGATCGTGATCCCACATGGATAAGCCAGTAGTAGATGCCAGGTCTTTAATACTGTCTCCAAAGTTCTTGTTACCACATAGGGTAAGATAGTTAATGGTTTATAGAGTAGGACATAGATTTTTTTTTTCAGAAATCACTTATCTAAATTTAGTCGGGGTGGGGGTGTAGTTGAGGAGGTGGGAGGGACAGGATGGTAGGGGAAAAACAAAGGAGGAAGCAACAATGCTGGATAAGAAATGTACTCATTGCCTTGCTCATGTAACTGTAACCCTTTTGTACAGTATTTTCACAATAAAAAAACTTATTAAAAAAATACATCATTTATCTGCCCCAAATCATCATGTACATGGTTCTTATCAAATCTTTACCTAGTGATACTTAACTTAAAAATATTGTCTGATTACCTGTATGGAATCTGACATAGTGCTGGGCACATATTAAATGTGAGACAAAGATAAAAAGTCACTCCAAAAGTTTATTTTGTTATATTCATAATGCAGCTCTAAATGTGAATTTCTTTGATCAATTAATTCTTTTTTTTCCTTTTAGTTGTGGGGCCTGAACTCTGGGCCTGGGGACTGTCCCTCAACTCTTTAACTCAAGGCTGGCACTCTACCACGAGCCAATGCACCACTTCCAGATTTCTCTGCTTATGTGGTGCTGAGGAATTGAACCCAGGACCTCATGCATGCAAAGCTAGCACTCTACCGTTAAGCCACCTTCCCAGACTCTCATTTAAATCTTAAAATTGTGAAGAATAAAGAAAACTAAGACTGAGTTTGCCTTGTTTTTAAGTCATTTGCAACTGTGTATGTATGTATGTATGTATATTTATATATATAAATACATATATCTATATATATACATGTATATATACATATATATAGATATATGTATATACATATACATATATATATCCTATAACATATATAAATTTTTATTTTAAGAGGAGATTTGGCCGGGTTCCTGGGATGACTGAGACCTAGAGGCCGCCCAGCTGTGCCTGGGGTGAAGGCCGAGGCCTCTGGGAGGCTCCCGGTAGAGGCAGGGGAGCTGCACGGAGCCATGGCCAGTACAGTGGTAGCAGTTGGGCTGACCATTGCTGCTGCAGCATTTGCAGGCCGTTAGGTTTTGCATATGGAGCTTCTAGTAAAACAAGTTTTTCAAAGTCTACCAAAATCTGCCTTCAGCAGTGACTATTACAGAGGTGGATTTGAACCCAAAATGACAAAATGGGAAGCAGCATTAATACTAGGTGTAAGCCCTACTGCCAACAGAGGTAAGATAAGAGAGGCTCATCGACGAATTATGCTCGTAAATCACCCAGACAAAGGAGGATCGCCTTACATAGCAGCCAAAATCAATGAAGCTAAAGTTTTAGTAGAAGGTCAAGCTAAAAAATGAAGTAAAATGTCTGATGAATTTTAAGTTCATATAAATTTATGAGTACAACTTTTTATAATAAAATGCCTCAAATAAAGTTTTAAAAAATGATTCAGTACAAAAAAGAGATTTATGAAATACTTAGAAGATTTTATGTATGTGTAATTGGTATATACCATTCTTGAAATTCTTATTTGTATAGGTGATGAAGGGAAGGGAGATACTTAGAGATTACTTGAGAGCCATGGCAAAAACTGATATTCTTCTTATATTTTCTATCTTTAGTAAGTTTTTGTTTTTGTTTTTGTTTTTGTTTTTGTTTTTGTCTGGGAATGCTCTAACACTTGACCACAATTCCATTTCCGGTTTTCTGGTGGTTAATTGGCCTGGAACCTCAATCCTCAGTTCTCATTCCCCTGAGTAGCTAGGATAACAGTTATGAGCCACAAGTGCCCAGATATCTTTAGTTTTGTGTTTGTAGAAGTACAGTAAAAATACTGATAGATTATTGAAGCTATCGGAAGCAGTAGATAAAGTGATTATGAAGCTGAACATGGGACTCTCCACCTTAGGTTACAGGGCCAGATTCTAACAGGATTCCATAGTATCAGAGCATGTTAGACCAGCAGTTACTCCTACACTTCAGCCCCAAAGCATGAAAAAAAAAGCTTTAGGTTTACTAGACTTCATTGAAACACAAATAGCTCTGTGAATAAAGACAAGACAGATTATATTATTCTATGAAGCTATGAAAGGCAAAATATGCATTATAGTCACTGGTGGTTGACACTGAAATACTAAGGTATGTATTAAATTATAATAAAAATACTTGTGTTCACAACTAGAATCTTTGTGCAAAATATATTCAAAAATGACACTTCAAATAACATTTGACAGACATATATCATCTACAGGTTTCTTTGGAAATTAAGGTAATTTCCATATTGAACAACCCCCAACACTTGCTAATCATATTTACCAGTAATGTCTGTTTCTGAATTAAAGAATTGTGATAAAGAACTGCAAAAGTGTATCATTGAAACACTGAATTTAAAAGTAGAAGACTTTGAAACCCTGGGGTGCTACAAGTAGCAACCCAATGTGCTGTGAAAATGCATTAACTTTGGAGGAATCTGCTCCACCATCATCATTTGATCCCAAAATAGAAAAGAAAAAAATGAAGAAGAAAAAGAAAATAAAACAAAACCCGGCAGCAGTGCAGAATGTTTCATCTTTGTGCTTTACAACAAAGATGACACGCTCAAGAGTACCAGGCACTGAAGAGAATAAAATGCCTGCAAAGTTAAAGCAAGGGACCAGGAGCAGTAGAAGGGATCAGCCCTCCACAGTAGGGGTTTTTGTCATCCCACATAGCTAAGTTTTCTTGTTTCGCCGATGAAATATTAATGCCATTTGAAATTTAAATTATAATTTTAAAAGAATTTTTGTTTGATTTATTTCCTGATTTGGTCTTCCTTTCCTTCCTTTCTTTTTTCCTTTATTCCTTTCTCCTTTTTTCTTTTCTCTTTCTGTCTTTCATTCTTTTTCTCTTTCTTTCAATCTCTTTCACTCTCATTCTTCCTTTTTTCTGTTTCCTTCCTTCCTTCCTTCCTTCCTTCCTTCCTTTTCCTTCCTTCCTTTTCCCTCCTTCCTTTTTTCCTTCCTTCCTTCCTTCCTTCCTTCCTTCCTTCCTTTCTTCCTTTCTTTCTTTCTTTCTTTCTTTCTTTTCTTTCTTTCTTTCTTTCTTTCTTTCTTTCTTTCTTTCTTTCTTTCTTTCTTTCTTTTCCTCTTTCTTTCCTTCCATCCCTACCTCCCTTCCCCTCTTATTGTTTTCTTTTATTTTTTTCTTTTCTTTTCTTTAATTTCTTTTCTTTTCTTTCTTTGCCAATCCTGGGGCCTAAGAATTGTCCATGAGCACTTATGCTCAAGGATACTGCTCTACCACTTAGTCACAGCTCCACTTCCAGTTTTTTGGAGTCTGATTGGAGATAAGGCTCTCAAAGAATTTCTTGCTTGGTATAGCTTTGAACTATTTCCTTGCATCTTAGTCTACTAAAGAGCTAGTATTATAATCATGAATCACCAATGATCAGCTTTATGTTTTTTTTAACTTTAATCATGAAATTTTATATTAGGTAATTTTTATAGCTTAAGTTCCCCCATATTTTTGTTTTTTCTGTTGAGAGCAGTGGAATTGAAGATAGGCTCATCATTTGTGTATAATCCTGAAAATATTCCCACTACAGAAAATGTATGAAAAAAGGTAAATCATCTATTTGTTTTATTTTGGCACCATTCCAATAGCTAAGGAAGGGCTCCATACTGAACAAATCATGGCAAGGAGCTTTAGGGCTACAAACTATGTTGTGTTCAATTTATACAGCATCTTTATGCTGTCTATGTTATTACCACTTTTATCTCTCTTTTACTAACGGGCCTAATGAATTTCTCAAGCAGTCAATCTTATAGGACCCTACCCTAAGTGAAGGATAGATGTCTTGTTCTTCTAAGTGAAGGATATATGTCACTGTAACTTGAGACAGGGTATTTTATAACAAATAGAAAGGAAGCAGAAAAGGAGCTAGGCCAGAGTGATTCAAATCAAGATACATTATAAGCATAAGGTCACAATGAAAAAAGTCACAATGAAATACCTTTGTTTAATTAATAAATGCCAATAAAATACTTAATAAAAAGAAGTTTCTTTTTCACAGTTCTGGAGGCTTGAAGTCCAAGATAAAAATATAATCAGACCCAGCTTTTCTCTGTTTGCAATATTTTTTTACCTATTAGTTATAGGTACTTTTGCTCAAATTACAAAATGACTAAGCTCTTAAGGCCTTTAGTAAATGTTATAGTTCTGAACTCTAAGTGCCAATGAGACTAGTTCCTTATTCTCCTCTCTTCTCCTCTCCTCCCTTCCCCTTCCCCTTTTTCCTTCCCTTCTCTTCTCTCCCCGACCTCAGCAGCTAGTGTTAATAGCTCTCTCTCTGTTCTTGGCCATTGTCCTAGCTGCTTTTAGTAGCTAGAAGCTCACAGTAGCTCTTCAGTAGCTCTCCCAGCAGATATAGGCAGCTCTCCTGTAGCTCTCTTGCCGCTCTCAGCTACTCTCCACAGCTCTCAGCTAAAGCTCGGAGTATCTCTTGGGTTGCTAGCTGTTCTCACGGCTAGTAGTCCATACTGGTACTAGTTCCTAGTTCAACAAGCTCAGCTAGCACAATTTGAGACCAAAAGCTCAAAAGGCAAAACAAAACCATACAAATGGCATTGTTGGACTCGTGGTCCAGTAAAAGGGAGAGAGAATACAGGGACAGATATCTCATATGTGGGTCTGTGCTTGAATGCATAGTTCCCCGCCTGCTAATCACAGATTTCCTGTATAATGGTGCCATTCTCCACAGGAGAGCCACCTGGCCGGGCTGTCATGGGTGGAAGAGGTATTCTTCTAAGGTGGAGCCCCTGAAGTCTTTCTGGTGAGGTAATTATACTAAAGTTCAGTGGTGTTGAGAGTGACATCTCCTTAGCAACACTGACAACTACGATGGTGGCTGTGGCACCCAAGAGGTGACAGTGGCTGAGCTCAGAATGGCAGCCTGGTTGGGTTCCTGAGGCTGTGGCTGTGAAACAAGAAAACTACACAGCTAAGACAGAGGTCTGGCATCTCAGGTAGCGTGGCCTAATTCACGTTGGTTTCTTGTCTCTAAGTGATCCAAGAGAACTAGCATAACCTCTTGACTACACACCAAGATGACCGAAGACGGAACTCACTAAGTATGGGGGATGGGCAGGACAAGCAGCAGGAATGATGGTGCCATCTTCATCCTGGCTCCTGACAGTTTGTGTCAGTGATGACTCAGCGGCAAGGAACGTTGCTTGTCTTTTACCACACAAAGTGAATGAGAACCTTGATATATTAGAGAAACAAAGATCCATAATAAAGTCTGCATCAAATGAGCCAATGTTTTGTTAAATAGAAAGGAAAAGAACCCTTTGGGAAGAGTTCGGCCTTTCCGTTCTGAACCTGTAGGATTCCTGGCTGCTTCTTCCATAGGCTGCTTCTGCCCTTTCATATGGCAGAAGTCAGAAATTTTCCTTTATCCTTTAGCTCTTTATAAAACTACATATCCCAACTTAATCACTCACAAAACAACACCTGTCAGTATGGTCACTTTGATTATTAAGTTTCAACATTAATTTAGAGGTGACACTTGTCATTTACAGGGACAGTGATTTATTTACAAAAGTCTAACACCAGAAAGAAAGAGCCTCAAGGAGTTTTATGCAGGCAATGTTGATTATATATATATATATATATATATATATATATATATATATATATGTTGAGGACATGTTTACCTAGAAAAGCATATAATCCATCATATATTTTAATCTGACATCATTATAATTAGCAAAGCATTATTACACAGAGAAACAAAATAGAGTTAATGTTACTGGAGACAAGGAGATACCTAGGGTTAGAGACAAAATGGGTTTGTCTAGGAAGAGCTAGAACCATTATTGGCCAGAGAAGGCTCTTAAAATTGAAATGATCAGATAAGTAACCTGAACTTTGATTTCAGGACCTTTAATTTCCTAAGTAGTAGTTCATTGATAAATCCCAAAGAGATTCCAAGAAACTTATAGTGCTTTTGGGAAAGCTAAACCAGCCAAAACCCAGTTTCTTATAATAAGTGAAAGGAAAAAGATTTATATGAGGACAATTGGACTATTTTTGTTTTACTCTGGTCTAGGAAAGATCTCCTGTGTAACATTATTTTCAAATGAGCCATGCCTGGATAATCTTACATCTAGCACTGCAAAAAAGTAACAATATATCTGACATTATTCATGTCATAAGACTATGGCTTTGCAGAATTTGTCAGTACTGAAACTATGTGGAAATTCTTGCATCTCTATTTCCCTAATATTATTAAATGGTGCTGTTATTTAAATGCTTCATGTTGGATTGTCCATTTTGTTGCCAGGAATATTGGCTTCCAAAAATTCTCTCAAAGACTGTCATTGTGCATTGATTGTAAACAGAGTGTACAGTGAAATATGAAAAGTAAATAAGAATTAATTTTGTCTTGTCAATTGGATCATTAAATTTGTTGGTATTATTAATGTGGAATGACTCATCTTTAAAAATATCTCCTCTAAAATTCTTTAATTTGGCATTAATATTATGCTTGTAGACTGTGATAGCTTTCAAGCTTGACTGCACTTGTATCTTTAATCAGAAGACAGAAGAGGCAAAAATATCTGTCCTTTGTCCAGAGGGCTTAAGATCCACTTAATAGAGGTTAAAAATCACCACATTGATTGAATGGGTTCATTATGATAATCAACCATCTCTTATATTCTCAGAGGCAACTCTGTGTGTGTTTCTGTGTGTGTGTGTGTGTGTGTGTGTGTGTGTGTGTGTTTATGGCCATAACAATGTTGCACCCTAGGTATCTTAAGAGAAATCTCTTTTTCTCTTGGTTTCTCTTGTATTCTTTCTTCTAGATTCTGTTGCCTTACTGGCAAACTTTGGTGTCTCTAGATTTGTAAAAATATTCCCTTGGTTTCTGCTAGTGCATCCAAGTTTTCAAGTGTAAAATGAAACAATAGTGTGTCAATGTTCAGCATACTGATCTTGATTTTCAGAATAACTCTTGTTTCTAAATAAATTCACAATCAAAAGTATTGGTGATAGGATGTCTAGAGGAGTCAAGTACTGTTAGTATGATCCTGTGTGGTGTACAGAGTAAAAGTATCTATGCCTATTCCTACATCACTGAGTGTTGTATGAAGGAGATGGCTACATGATTGATCTCAGATCAAAGAAAAACACATAAGCCCACATATACGTCTTAAAGCCAGGAGTTCACTATGTGCTATTTTAGAACATTAGTTCTGAACTAGCCCTATATCAGACATAAGGAAGTTTACCTGAAACTTAGCATTAACATCAATCTGGGTATATTAGGTGTACAGATCATGTGAGAGAGTGCAATTTCTTCCATCGTTTTGACATTGTAGGAACAATTTCAAATTTTTAATTTTCTTATTTTATGTTGTCCTGTTTCCTTACAAGTGAACATCTGTGCTTAAACATAACTAAGAGCAATATACCATATCATTTCATTCAGAAATTAAAAATGAAAAAATTTTATGCCAACATTTTTGATGATGTTATATATAACCCAGTGCTATATAAGCACAAAACTCTTTCATCAGCTTTGGATTGTACTGAAATCTTTATCATTAAGCAGAAACTTAATTTAAAATTTGATAAAAAACCAAAAATAAGCACTGTTATTAAATATAGTATTCTTTTATTTTTTCATGATGACATTTGCAAAAATGAACTCTTAAGAATATATAATAGACACTAATTTATAATTGAATCCATGGAAGTAGTTGACAAAAGAAAGAAGCTGTTAATTATCAATTGTGTTAATTTGTCTCTCATTGAAAAAAGTTTAAATGGAGAAATACTTTACAATCTCTGACTCGAAATATGTTAAAATATATTTTAAAAGCTTACTCTCAGAAGATAAGATTTCTTTTCCCCATTAGGACAAAAAATCATTGAAACAATGTTCTACTCTAAATGTGTGAAATTTTAAATTCTAAGGAGAATAGAAGTACAATGTAGTAATTATCTATTATTAGTAGCTTTGAGAAAAAATTTCTTTGTTTGAATGGAGAATTGTTTCAGGTCTATTATGCATTGGCTAAGTTTAGTTTTTCATTTAGTAATAATTTAACTTTACAATTTTGGGTCTTATCATATTCTGGATGGAAGTACGGATAAGTAAAATACCTATCCACAACTCTTTTTACTTCATGACTTCAAGACACATTATTAACATAAGTACAGAATCTTGTACTGAATATTTTGAAATTTGGGTATTGATTTCATTAATTCATCTAGGGATTTTCATATGTTAATCTAAACACAGATATCAATTTTATAGCTGCATATGGAGATATTCAAGTATGTAATCATAGTAATCGTAGTCTTTTTATATAATACTTCAAAACATCTGTGGTTTATTGTATTCAAAAAATTTAATCAGATATTTTTCTTGGCATGTAAAAACTTTACTGTCAATATTTTTCTATATGTGCATGTTATTGCCTTCCTCTTTCCTCTATATTCTAGGAATATTTTCAGCTTTATATTTACCTCCTTTTAGGCATTAGATACATTGTTTTCCTTCAATTAGACTGTTTTTCTGCTGTTTTGAGATATTTAAATCTTTTCAGAGATAGCTCATGTTACTCTTGTGATAAATCCTTGTGCTTTCAAGTGTCCTATAACATTTCTTTCTGTATGTTGTATTTAATGTATCTTTTTTCTTAGATTTTTATTTAGCCTCAGATTTTATTCTTTAAAGTCAGCAAATAATGTATCAATATAATATCACTACTTTATGCAAAATGCTTTCTTAATATTTTCTCAAAAATATGATTAAGAATACTAACTGTAATAGAAATGGAGGTAATTTCAGTATTTATATTGGTTAATATTTTCTAAAATTATGAAAAAAAATCTGACTGAAAGAATTTGGAGGGATTTTATGAGCAGAATTTATAGAATCTGCCAGTTTGATCACACCCTGCACACCAGAAAAAAAAAAAAAAACATTTACCATTCAGCTATAAATACTTGCCTTTATCATTCTCTAGTTTCCAAGAAATAATATCTGATCCTGGGACCATAAGTAAATGTACAATTAATGCCAATCTCAAATTTTAGATTTATGGCTCTCTTTTATCTGCTTACCAGACTTCAGGCATATCTTAGGGTTCTGTTGACATTACATAGAAGAAATAACAATTAATTAGGTCACAGTTTATCTTACATTGGCTTTATTTTAGTCTCTTTAATGAGATTTGAGAAGCACCCTTGTGTAATCATTTTCACATTTAGAAACCATCTGTTAGAATGGGTCACTTCTGCAGATGGCTAAACTCATTAATTTATGTTGAATCTTTCCAACATTGATATTAGAGTGAAATTTTCATAGGAGTTTCCAGTCTTTGGAGAAACACTATATTTGGAGTTTTCAGCCATCTATGATCTGGAGAAGGAACAAAATTTACCTTGCTTGATACACAAATCATACTTGCAAGATAAAGACTCACACCATATAAAGTATAAGTCAAATTGACTCCACAATTACACAGTTTATTGTTTCTCCCTATGGAGAACCAGCATGCCACTTAGAAAGGTGGCAATTTGAGTCTTAATTAGTATTTACTCAAATGGTGACTCATAAAATCTCTGTTTCTCCAGAAATGACATATGATAAATCCTATTGAATTCTTACTCACCTTCACTCAATATTAAATACTAGGAATAGTGTAGTCACTGTAAGAGGATCTGTCCACTACTGTCTAAAAAGAAGAATATTTGCAAATACCTCCTCAGATATGTTGAATTTCTATGCTTGTTGAACAACAGCAGTATAAAAAGTATATTATTATATATTTCATATACATAGAAAGGAACATTCACACACATAGACTAAGTAAACCAGAACATGGAAAGGCCTGAGAAAAGATGGGATAAATTTAATTAATCAGAACAGGATTATAAAACATATTCTGCTAATAAAAGTAGAAAATGACTGCCATAAATGAAAACAGCATTTTAGAGAGAGATCACTAAATGTTATAATAGAAAGGATCTTAGAGATCCTCTCAAACACTTCACTTTTCAATAGGAACATAAATATAAAGAACTATTATGACCTGCCCATGACCAAGTAACTCATTAGTTAAAGAAATAATTCTAGGCCAGGCTCACGTGTCTCAATCCTGTAATCCTAGCTACTCAGGAGGCTAAGATCTGAGAATCACAGCACAAAGCTAGCCCAGGCAGAAAAGTTCATGAAATTCTTATCTCCAATAAACCACCAGGAAGTAGCGCTGTAGCTCAAGTGGTAGAGCCTTAGCTTTGAGCTGCAGAGCTGAGGGACAGTATCCAGGCCCAGAGTTAAAGCCTGAGGACCGAGCTCTCCCCCTAACTCCCCCCCTCCCCCGCCTCCGAAAAAAAAAATTCTAGGCAACACTTGTTGAAAGTTCATTAACGCTCTCTGTTCTTTGCATTATTTTTGTTTTAGAAAAGCTTTTGCTAGGGTTATCCTCATATATTTACCTGAGTCTCCGAGGGCTCCAATTATCTATGAATTTTTATGTTACAGAGAGATTGTGATTCTTTAAATGAATGACATAGACAGTGAAACCTTGGTTTCCTATCTAGAAATAATTGTTTATCATTTCTAGGGTTTTTTTTCCTTCTCTTGATCTCACCTTGTTATACAAATAACTAATAGAACAGCAATACTGAACTGTTCCTCTACTTTTTATTCCAACATATAGAGAATGAGAAAGATATTAGAACAAAGAGACTATCTTTATTGCTATGTTTAATTGCATTCAATGAATAGGAGGGAGAGATAACTTTATTTAGAGTTTATATCTACTCTATGAGAGACATAATAAACTTGGAAACAAATTGCAGAGGACAATCGTAGGAATACATTCACGTTGTCTAGTTCACTATGAAATGATGATGCATTTTTCTGTCCATATGTTTTTGGCTAAATCAAACCAGAGATAATCTTGATTTTTAATAAACAAACAAGAAATTTGTCTCAATTTAGTTGCTCATCACATCAAGTCAGAGGCCCATATTAGACAAGTAAGGTAGGGAATCACACTGTACAAAATGTAAGGGAAGTAGTATTTGAGAACAATTATAAATTCAATATCAGAACCTAGAAATGTAATATATTTAAAATGTTCTATATAAATAGTTGATGACAGGAGTTAAAACATTTTAACTCTGAGAATTTTTTTCTTAACTAGTTACAAGAAACAATAGCTCATGATTCAAATACAATTTTATTGATCTGATATTTGAAGATATTTGGAACTTTATTTTAAAAATTGTACTTGAAGCTGGGTACCCGTGGCTCACGCCTGTAATCTTAGCTCAGGAGGAGGAGCCAGCCCGGGCAGGAAAGTCCATGAGACTCTTTTTTTTTTAAATTTAATTTTATTTGCGAACATATTGTACAGAGGGGTTACAATTACATGGGCAGGATAATGCATACATTTCTTACCAAGCATTGCAGCCTCCTCCTTTGTTTACCCTTCACATCCCTTCCCCCCCCCCATCGACGTTGTAAAGCTCGTTTTCGACATGACAACTTGTACTTCTCATTTTTGCAACAGGTCCACCTGTATCCTTAAACGACTTGTTTTTCCCCATCTCCTCCACAAGTTATACTGACATCAAATATAGAACTTGGAAAAAATTATATTAAGTGAAGTAAGCCAGGCCCAAAGAAACACAGGTCCCATGGTTTCCCTTATTTGCAATATCTAGTATATGTATGAGTCAAGCGGAAAAGGACAGATAATGTGATGTTAGGAAAATGAAACCTTAGTTATGTATTTTAACGTTTTTTTTATGCATGTGTTTCTAACGCATTTATAAGATTATTTCTTTGTTGCTTTGTATGTCCCTTCCCCACAGTATAACCCCTGCTTTCACTATATTTGAAGTCCATGAGACTCTTACCTCCAACAAACCACTAGAAAACCGGAAGTAGTGCTGTGGCTCAGGCAGTAGAGAGCTCGCCTTGAGCTGAAGATCACAGAGACAGCCCCCAAGCCCAGAGTTCAAGACCCACGACAGACCAAAAAATAAATAAATTAAATAAAATAAATAAAACAAAATAAAAATTAACATTGTACTTGAATAATGGTGAAAATGAGAAAGTAAGAGAAGAAGGAGTGAAAAGAAGAAAGGATGGAGGGATGAGAATGGAGCACAGAGAAAAGGATCAAGAGAAGAAAGAAGAGAATAAACTTTACATAAATATTGTAAGATGAACAAGTCTTCTGATTTTTTTATTATTTTCATTTTTTAATGTCATTTATTGCACACAGTTTTACACTTTAGTTTCTTTTTTTCTAGTTAAATTTTTATTTTATTTTATTTTATTGTGAAAATACCATACAGAGGGGTTACAATTACATGAGCAAGGTAATGAGTACATTTCTTATCAAGCATTTTTGCCTCCTCCTTTGTTTCCCCTTCCCATCACTTCCCATCTCCCCTCCCCTCTTTTCCCCCTCCTCTCTCCCCCTCCACCTTGCCAAAGTTGTAAAATTCCTTTTGCAACATAACGTCTTGTACTTCTCATTGTTGCAATGGGTCCACCTGTATCTCTATTTAAAAAGTTTGTTTTTTCCCTTTTCCTCCCCAAATTATACCAACATCAAATACAGTGAAAACAGGGGTTATGCATATCTTATAAATATGTTAGAAACAATAGCAAGAAAGAAAAAAAATTTAAGTCCTTATCTTGGGGTTCATTCATTTCGCTTAACATCAACTTATCTGACTGTTTCTGTTTTTCTCAGACTTGGAAAAATTATATTAAGTGAAGTAAGCCAGGCCCAAAGAAACATAGATCCCATGCTTTCCCTTATTTGATTTCTTTTTTTTGGGGGGGGGAGCGTCTGGTCGTGGGGCCTGAACTCTGGGCCTGGGCACTGTCCCTCAGCTAATCAGCTAAGGATAGCGCTCTACCACTTGAGCCACAGCGCCACTTCTGGCTTTTTTTCTTTTTGCTTATGTGGTGTGCTGGGGAATTGAACCCAGGGCCTCATGCATGCAAGGCAAGTGCTCTACCACTGAGCCACCTTCCCAGCCTCTCCCTTATTTGATTTCTTAAACAGTGAGATGTCTTATTAGGTTGAGAAGTTTTAAACTTTCCAATTCAGAAAATGAAGACTAATTGGGATGGATAGTAACTATGTTTGTTCTTGCTTTGATGAAGAAATAATTTGCACACAGAATTAACATTGAGAGGAAATACAAGTGCAAACCACTGTTCCTTACTTGTTAAGACATAATGTTGTGATTGAGATAAAGGCTATTCAGTGAATAGACAACAGTGCTGACATTTTCTTTTGCTCTTTCCCAGACTCACATTCCATACCAATGTATAACAATACCAACATATACAAGGAAGCAGTCTCAGTTGACTGGCAAGGGATTGTATACTCCATGGGACATTTGACAGTATCTGGAGAAATTTTGTTGTCACAACTTGCTTAGTATCTGGAGAAATTTCTGGTTGCTATAACCTACTGGGTAGGGAAAAGAAATACTACAAACCATTCTATAGTGCACAGAATGGCCTCTTGAAACAAAGAATTATATATCCCAAGTGTGAAGAGAATCAAAGCTATAAAGCATCACCCAAAGTTCTGTATAAGAATTAAACACTTCTGGGCTGGGAAGGTGACTCAGTGGTAGAGCGCTTGCCTTGCATGCATGAGGCCCTGGGTTCGATTCCTCAGTAACACATAAGCAAAAAGAAAAAACTCGGAAGTGGTGCTGTGTCTCAAGTGGTAGAGTGCTAGCCTTGAGCTGAAGAGCTGAGGGACAGCATCCAGGCCCAGAGTTCAGGCACCATGACCGGACCCCCCCAAAAAAAGAATTAAACACTTCTAATTAAGTGCAAAGGAACTATTTATTATAATTATGTCTCAGGCATGCTTCTCATTATTTGCAATATTTCCTATTGTTTCTTCCATTCTTTGTTATAATTTGAGAGCATGTTATTTTACCATTTAAGGAACACCTCTGCAATAATTTTAAACATGAGAGAATAGTGTTGTGGATTTCTTTTAGTGAAAATGTTGACCAGTGAATAATATGAAAAATTACCTGTTATATGGAATTGATTTAAAATAGGCAAGGATATAAACTATCACATATTTGACCATTAAAATTCTTTTCACCACATTCTTTCTTTATTATATCCATTTTTGTAAGACTAAGTACTAAGACTGAGTCAGGAAGAAGTTCATGAGGTACTAAATCTCAGCTACTTTTTACATATTTAAAATAAGTTTGAAATAGCCCTGAATTCAAATAAATCAAGGACTAGCCTTTTTATTTATTTGCCACAGGAGATGCTTTATGATCTGCTTTGTATATGTTGACACTTTAATCGGTAAATGCTTCTCAGTGTATCATATTTTAGCATGAAACATCAGAATCTTTAAAATGTATTCAATTCAGCACATATTTTGGTAGTAAGTAACAGAAGAGCTATTATTATTGGCAGATAAATTCACAAATACTTAATTCAATCATAGAAAGTTTTATCAATGGTCACATTGTCTAGGCTGCTATATTGTCTACTCTAAGTTTCTGTCCTAGTGGAATTGTGAGAAAATAATGTTCAGAGTGTTAACATATTAAGGCAACCATCTAATTGCTGTTTCTGCACTTGTAGCAATAAGGTTTCATTTGAATCTGACATTTCATCTGTTAATCCTGAAATTTCAGATAAACACACAGAAGGAAATCAATCCCCATTCCAAAACATGCTCTTTAAATTTCTGGGATTTCTAGGAGTCTACAAAATTGAGTGTGATCAGAAATCTAACTTTGCACACCAAGTACAAGTTAGGAAAAGAATAGAAATAATATGAATTACAACTATTTAAACATATAGAGGAAACTATTTGTGAATGAATATCAAACTCTTAGGCCATTATATTTAACTTTCTGAAATGATGTTAACATTTTAGGGGGTACAATCGATGCTGTTAAGAGCCTGTTCTAGCTTCCAGGTCTAGGGTTCCACTTTTCCTTTAACAGTTGTGAATACTATCTATTACTAACTCTCAGCTTCTTCTTAAGGTACTCAGTTGTCCTTGCTTGGGGAGATACTCTGTAGCATAGTTTATGTCAAGGTGAGAATCAATCTATTGTTTAGTATGAATCACATTTTTGCTGTGCTCTCCCTTTTATTCTACTTCTTTCATTTTCTTCTCTTGAGAATATTCCTCCAATTTCTCTCTTTATCCATAATATCTATCTCAGGCTACTCTCTTAAGACCAGTCCTAAGACTTCACCATATCTACTATTAGAAACAGGATGTTTCTACTTATAACGGGAACTTATTTTATTGTTGGTATTTTTACCTGTTATTAAGAAAATTACAATTTAATAGTTTGTAAGGCATCAAGGCAAATATTTAAATGGATGATCCAAACTATTTAAATGCATCATTTAAATATTGCATCCAGCTGGGCACCAGTGGCTCATGCTTGTAATCTTGGCTACATAGGAGACCGAGATCTGAGGATCTTAGTATAAAGTTAGTCCAGATAGAAAAGTTGGTAAGATCTTACCAATAATGTGCTAGAAATCTGGAAGTAGAGCTGTCATTCAAGTGGGAGAGCATAAGTCATGAGCATCGAGGTTTGGAGATAGTTTCTAGGCCCTAAGTTTAAGCTTCAGGATAGGCATAAAAACAAACCAACAAATAAATACATAGTTCCTAGAAAGTATATTATATTTGCTAAAAATGTTTCCTAGTTTATAGCTAAATAAGCTGAGGCCAACAGAAACCAATTAACTTGCAGAATTAACAATTAATAATAATAATAATTAACAAATAATATAATGGGTTTTATTTCACATGCAGTCTAGAAAATAATTTGATGTATAATACTCAGTATAATTAACTGAGCTTTAAATCAATACTTAAATGGTTTTTATTAAGATATCACTTACAATGATAGGACAAATGATAAGTACTATTAAGGAAAATAAAAGAAAGGAGGTAAGACTATGTGCATGTCTGCATGGGTATGTCTGTATGTTTGCATGTTAACTGGTAGTGGTGAGTATTTTTATTATTAAAAAGCACAAGGGCTGAGACATGAGATACTTTATACAGAGGGTACATTATACAGATATCTTGATGGAGAGATACATTGTGAGATGGAATTTGCCAGAGGAGATCAAACTCTAGACATAACTTGAATCAAATATTTGTATAAGGAGTTACTTAGCTGCCTTGTTAGGATAGAGCCTTAATAATCTTTACTGGGCCGTTTGTGATATGTGTATTTCAGGTAATGGCTGACTGCCAGGATTCCATGTAAAAAGAGTAGAAACTAAAGAGAGAATTAGTACCAGAGATAGGACCTGGAAAAAGAGACAGGGTTTTGGAGGAGGGAGCCAGATGATTAAATTAAGAGTGTTAGATCAGGGAGTTGTCTCCACTGATTCCAAAATTTTCAGTGTTCCTCCAGCATTCCTGAGGTGATTGAATTTCTTGTGGAGAGACAGCTGTTTCAAGCTAGGCTGACACAGGGAGGAAGCTGCGGCAACATCCGGGGCTATTCAGTAGGGTAGCCTCTAGCAGCCTCTGGGTTATTATGAACCTTAGTGGACTGAGATCATTACTCACTTTCTTGGATTATGTACCACCAAATCCCACACAAATCCATTCAGGATATGTGCCTATGGTTCCATAGTTATTATCATAGAAGAGATTCATTTTTCTAGTGGGCATTTACAGCTGGGTGGTATGAGTTCTAATCTTTCTAAATTCGGCTTCATACTGTGCATACTACACCATCACTCGCTCTTCTCCATCCCTATTTTTCAGCCACTGAAAGGATTGGACGAACCAGTGGGGAAGGAGATTACCGATTGCCTCTTTCCTATAACTGAATGAACTACATATAGAACAAAGTTGTGATGGAGGAGCAAATTCAGACTGCAACCTGAATCATGTTCCACAAAATGTACTGATAAGAATCAGACAAGGTGGTCTCATACTAAACCTTCTGAGTACTAGGTACAGAAATTTGTACACTATTTATAAAATTTAATACTGCATTAGATCATTCATTTTAAACGTCTGATTAAGAGGCAACAGCTGGTTAATGTAGTAGTTGTCAGTGTCTACAACAAACTGCATATTTGTAGCCCTTTAAAGAGATAATTGATATATGTGAAACAATTTTGTTGTGTAGACCCTTTTAAATGTATGTAAGTATAGAGAGAAACAAATTGAAGAAAAGACAATTACAAATCTAGTTAATTTTCACCTGTGATTTGCTATCATGGCACATGAATGAATTTAATCGATTATAATTTACAACAATATATATTTCATATAATCTGGTTTATGTATAACTATTACAATACATACTGATTGTGGGAGAAGAAGGACATTTTAAGCTATTTAATAAAAGTTTTCAAAGTACTTGATATTTGTTTGCTTTTTACAATGAAACAATATTGTAAGGGAAATTTTTATTTCTATGACATTTGAAGAACAGCAGGCATATAGAGTATGCATAAATTGCAGTTGTGTTTATGTTGATTTTCTCAGTGCAATCCAATATTACCATCACATCATCAAATAATGAGATTCAAGAAGGCATTATTGTTGAAACAGGTAGCACAGTGGGATAAAAATAAGTGTAAAATAATGCAACTATTGTTTTCCAATAATGGCAAGAATGTCACAAATAATGTTGGCAGGTGGACAGAATATTACACTTTGTAAAGGCTTTTAATTTAAAATAATAAAAATGCATATTCCCTATTGCACTTATGATGATGATATATCATATTTTGAAAGACACAGTGGTAGGTTGAAATATTTCAAAAGAGTAATACCATTTCTGAGTATATTCATAAGAGGAACATGAAGACTCAAAGTTTCAGTGGTTCTAAGCACTCTAAATTACTTTCCAACAAGATACAACTTAATGCTTTTCCATTAGCAAAAATCGTTTAAGTGAATGTCTCTATTTATATGCACAGTTATAGTTGCTGTCAGTAAAAAAAAAAAAACAGAATTTAGTTTTATTATACATCTACTGGAGAACAGAAGTAAGAACATAAAAAATTCTTACCTTCACTTAAGAATTTCTTCTGTGTACAACACAGTAGGCATTAGGTGACTTAATATTTGAACTTACTAATTTTTCACATAGATTTTCCCATTCACTATTTCTTAAATCATCAAAATGTAAAATTTTAAATATACTAATCAACTTCATTTAATAAATATGGAGAATTATTATCAGTGAATCACATGTTAGACACTAGTTTTCTTTTTTTTTTTTTTTTTTTTTGTCGGTCGTGGGGCTTGAATTCTGGGCCTGGGCACTGTCCCTCAGCTCTTCAGCTCAAGGCAAGCGCTCTACCACTTGAGCTACAGCGCCACTTCCGCTTTCCTGGTGGTTTATTGGAGATAGGAGTCTCACGGTCTTTCCTGCCCGGGCTGGCTTTGAACCGCAATCCTCAGATCTCAGCCTCCTGAGTAGCTAGGATTACAGGCGTGAGCCACCAGCGCCCGGCACTAGTTTTCTTTTGTTAATAACGGTAACATTTTCTGCTGGTTTGATAGTATGATCATTGGACTTACACATGCCATTATGTTTGCTAAAAAGCAGAAATGTTATTAATTGCACTTTATGCCCATTAAACAAAATAACAGAGAATACTGAATAATAGATTTAAATTTTTCTGAGTTTATTTCTTTGGAAATTCTACTTTTATATAATGTACATAATAATAAATATCCATTACAAACATTTAATTTTATCTATCTACCTTCCTGCTATCTATGAATCTGTGTATATATCTAATACATATACATAATCCATTATCAATAAACCTTTAATCATTGTACAATACGTATTATTTTTAACAATATAAGTTTCAGTGCCATGGGGTTCTAATTATAGAGATCTAAAAGAAGAGAGCCTCAAATTCTTATATTTTATTAAGTTTTTATATTATAACTACAAACAATCTTTGATACATTTACTGAAGTTAATGAAGGAAATCAGAAAGTTTTTAAAGACTACTGAGAAAAAGGCAAAAAATATATTTTGTTCTGTAAACAGGAATCTATTATACCTAGTTACAAATATATTTTCTGATTTCATGCCAGAAACAAATGATTACTTTATATATTAACAAGTTGATAATACCTTTCTGTAAATATTAAAAAAATGGAATTGAATCATATTATCACAACTATGACTTATTTTTATTTTCCATTGCAGTTCACATCATATAATGTGCATTGTTTCCTAAGTGCAGAGAGCACTTAGGAAAAAAAGAAAAAAAGCATGGAAAACAGAAAAGTCCAGGAAATACATGTTATTTTTCTATATGCATCAATGGTACAGGATCATCATTTCTTAGCTAGTTGTTCACTAGTGCAGAGAAACATATTGCAAAATATAAAAATTAAAAACAAACCCATATTTCAATTCAGTGCTAGCATATCTATCTAAAACATAGGCTTTGCAGTGTTCTGTGCTTGCTGTTCACCCATGTCATGGTAACCAAATATGTAACCATAGGTTTGCAGTATTCTCATTCTCTAGTTTCCTCCTGAATATGCCAGCATCACAAAATTCTTTTTTCAAGGTTATGTAATTGTTCTCTCAGCCTTTTAATGTATCATGCTGTATGAGTGACAGGGAACAAGCAATGTAGCCTGAAAAGAGTTTTCTGAATGTCCAATTTATGAAATAAAAAAGACAATGATTTGTTGCTTCAGCATTTCATAGTGAGCAAAATGCTAAGACATTAAGGGTTGTTGATAGCAATCAGTAATGTAACTGTGATTTCTGATTCCTCTACATTGTCTCTACTAGTTATCTCCATTTCCTCCTCATGATATGTAGCCACTGACCAGTATTACATTCTGCAATAATGAACACCTTTCAAACCCCAAGTATTTAAGATATTAAGCTCACAATAACAATTTTTACATTTATTTTATAATTACTATTTCCCAAAGTTGATGTTAGTATCATTCAATACTTTTAAAGTTAGAAGGAATTTTGGAATCTATAGTACACAGGATTAATATGCTTTAAGAAATTATGTTTTAAAAATTATTGGCAAGAGCTGGGTGCTGGTGGCTCATACCTGTAATCCTAGCTACTCAGGAGGCTGAGATCTGAGGATCATGGTTCAAAGCCAGCCCAGGCAGGAAAATCTGTGAGACTCTTCTCTCCAATAAACCACTAGAAAACCAGAAGTGGTGCTATGTCTCAAGTAGTAGAGCACTTGCCTAGAGCTCAGGGACAGTGCTCAAGCCCAGAGTTCAAGCCCATGACTGACCAAAAAAAAATATGTGTGTGTATATATATATATATATATATATATATATATATATATATATATATATAGGCAAGACTTATTTTGTCTTTGTGTGTAGTGTGTGTATTCATAATGCTCCATTTTATCAAAATAATGACAGCTATGTAGGTGTACCACCTAAATATTAGATTTAATAACAATAAATTAATTGAATGTAGATATATTTTGATTTCTGCTATTGTCCAGATTTGCAAACCTATTTTAACTATCTTTACCAAGAAAGATACTATATTAATTCTACTAATCTCATTTGTTGTTCATTTTCTGCAATGGTCTGTCCACTTACTTTTTTTAGACAAAATGATTATTCTTTATTATAACCTGTTAAAATCATTAAGTTTTTGAATATACATATATTTTTCAGATATGTGTATATCCAAGTTATCTACCAATTTATCTATCTTCATCATCAAATATTTAATGATTCTCATTGTGTTTCATGCCATGTGAAATTATAAATTATGCATTAGATTTTGTGGTACTATTAGTAAAATATTTTAATTTGGAAAGTAATCATAAGAATGTTTTTCACTGTGATATTTCTGTATAGGTGTATGTTGTACTGTGATTAGTTTCACTGAATTTTACTGTCTTATTCTTCACTTGTTTTTACATTTTTGTCTGTTTGTGTGTATCAGTACTAGCACGAGTTCAAGGCACATACTCTCCTTTAGTTTTTTTTTTTTTTTTCACTCAAGGCTACTGCTTTACTGTTTGAGGTATGCAGATATGTCTGGCTTTTTGCTGGTTATTTGGAGACAAGAATATCTTAGATTTGTCTGCTAGGGCTTGCTTTGAATCTCAGTTCTCAAACTTCAGCCACCTGACTAGTTAGGATTATAGACTGAGTCACTAGTGCCCAGCTTGTTTTACAACTATTTCAGTGGCTTTCCTCATTCTACTTGTATATATGTATATAAAGTACTTCAATGAAAAAAAATTTTGAGTTATTACTTGATTTATTCTCTACCTTTTTATTCTCCTCAACAGTGAGAGCACACTAATGACCTAGGCAAAAACTACAGAAATCCTCTAAGCATTATTGCAACAAGAGATTGACATTGTGGAGAACAGTGTCAAATAGAATCTTGAAAATTGTACAATCAACAAGATTCATAGTTCCATAACCCCAAGTGCCAAAGAATTACAAAGACCAAAGTTTTCACTGTGAAATTCCTGAATAGGAAAGAATGTTGAATTATATAAGGGTTACCTGGTCAAGATTCAGGAGAAGTCCTACAGGCCAAGTGCTTTGAGTAATTAGAATGGTAAGATTATAGGCTTAATTGTGCAACTAGCTCAAAGAGTCAGTGTCTTTGAGTTTCTGTTATTATCAGATGAGAGGCTAGAAAAAAATAGGAGAGTTAAGTCTTGCATGGAATGAATTCAATACATGAAAACTTCAGCAAGATGTGATCAAATAGATTATAAATTGTCAATATTATCTTTGCAATCAATAAATAATATTTGAACACAGTTAAATTGTTATATATGCATTTTAGAACTCTAACCACAACCTAAGAATTACATTCTGAAACAGAATAGATCAAGTCAAGCAGGAACCTGCTCTCATCTCCCTATAAAGTCTCATAAAAATAATTTACTAATAGCTGGGCACAGGTGCCTCACGCCTGTAATCCTAGCTATTCAGGAAGCTGAGATCTGAGGATCACAGTTCAAAGCCAGCCTAGGCAGAAAAGTCTATGAGACTCTTATTTCCAATAAACCACTAGGAAACCGGAGGTGGAGCTGTGGCTCAAGCAGTAGAGCGCTCGCCTTGAACTGAAGAGCGCAGGGACAGCGTCCAAGCCCTGAGTTCAAGCCCCGGTACCAACTAAAAAACAAACAAACAACTTCACTGGGGTGGGGGGTTAGTTGTGGAGGGAAGGGATCTTAGGGAGAAAACAAAAGAGGAGGCAACAATGCTCAATAGGAAATGTACTCATTACCTTGCTCATGTAACTCCAATCCCTCTGTACAACATTTTTACAATAAAAAGACGTTTTTTTTAAAAAAGGATTTGGAATTTCTAAAAAAAAAAAAAGGTAGGCAGGTATCAGTTTATCAGGTGGTATAAAATTCTCAAAAATGAGAACAATATTTGAATGAGAACTTTATCAGGTGTCAATAGTAAGTTTTAAGATACTTTTCAAGATATTGGACTTGATTTACCTTCTAAATTTGTAAGTAAATACGTTGGTTGATATGCATGTGTATACAAATATATTAACTGAAATACGGTGGATTCAAAGGAGAGCTGAAAACAGTGTAATTCCATAGAAAGTCAAAGTCAAAGTTCAGCAAAGTAAACAATGGGTAGTAATACACAGAAGGAGTGGAGTGGGGCAAGACAGGAGGTGGACAAATGAAGAGGCGAAGAAGGGTAGGATGCAGTTAGGAATACAGTGTATATCCTATGATATAAAGAAGACTGAGGGAAGTGTTGGGTGGGGGAAGGATGGGCAACCATGTTGAAAGGAGGGACATTGCTCAAGATATATCACGTTCATAAAATGCATTGTTAAAGGAAAGCTCTATTGTACAAAACTACTTAAAAGTAGTATTTTTAAAATATATTTGGAAAATGCAATAAAAATACTGGAAAACATTTAAATACACAATGGGAAATAGAATTATATTTATAATAAGGTTGAATTATCCATCTTCCAATCATCATATTATTCTTTATAACAGTATCATTATTATTATTAATAATATTTATTCATCTCCAAATCAAATCATATGAACTGAATCTTTCTTAAAGCCCCTCAGAAGGCTTATTTTTCCTATTTGTGAGTTACTTTGGCAATGGAACTTAGGTAAATTAATCACTGGACTATTCACTTATACCAAATTGTCAGTGGTTGAAGCAAGAAACATGTTAAATCCAATTATTTTGATCAAATAGGATAAAAATAGTCTGAGCTTAAAGTAGTATGACTGAATTTGAGTTTCCCTGAGCCAACATTTATGTTATAAGGATGGGCAAGTACAGGACTAGAAAGTTAGCTCAAGCAGAAAACTTGCCAAACATACTTGCAATCCCTAGTACCACAAATACACACACACACACACACACACACACACACACACACACACACACACACACACACACACACACACACACACACACACACTCTCCAAATTTTACCTTGGAGATACTAAGTTTCAGGGAATCTGCTTAAAATTATGGATAAATTTAATTGTCTTGGTAATAATAGTAAGTACATTTAAGTTTGTTGCCTACAAAAGGCATGTAAAGTTTTTACAAAAAGAGAAGCCAATAAAGCTTGAAAATGTTGTGCTTTATTAGAATATAAGTCAAATCATCATAGCATGATGAGGTCAAAGTTAATTTGATACTTTCTGTCCCTTTCTATCATGCTGAGTTCTATTCTTTGAAACAAAAACAAACCCCTCAAATGTATTGAGTGTGCTGTCCTTACACTGTGTGAACACCACATAGGTTAATTTGCATTCATGCACACTATCACATAAAATAAGAGCATTTCTTATTTTTCAGGCTGTCTCCTGAGTTATGTTGAGAAAGCAGAAGGTTAGGAGAAAGAATGCCATTTATGAAATTTTCCTCAGTTTCCACAATATTACTCTACAAAAAAAAATCTTAAAGAAAGAGGCAATTACCTATTTATCTGTACAATAAAGATAAAGCATTCTGTAGGATGAGTGATAGTAACCAGGGAGGTAAATGGGTTGTCAAACTCTGTCACCTTATCATGGAGGATTTCCTACATAAAAATGACAGGGAGTGTATGTGATGGCCTTAGACTTAAATGATAGTGGAGCAAAAATAGAAAAGGATAATCACCTCTGTACACTGAATTTGATTTATTCCTCTGTGTGAGAAGGTGAGCTGTCTTACTGTTGCCCAGAGTATGTATTGTTAAAGCTGAGCACATTTGTATGTTGTATTGGTGGAGGATGATCATTATATATTTTTTCCAGAAGAATATTAACGCTAGTCCTCTTCTAAGAAGCTTCAGACCCTGGGGTAAGTAGCTACTCATGTGCTTCTCTGTGTTAAGGGGAATTGAGTCAGTTCAACAGAGAGTGGTTTTGCCTGAACTTTCTGTCACACTGTGAATTCCTCTACACGAAAGCACTGAAACTCCAAATAATAATGTTGGCAGCCAGTCTAATAGCAATTAGTCTGTTTATAAGTTTGTCATGGATTACTTACTTATAAAGTTTGCTTACAAGAGGCTGAATTCAAAGTAACATAAGTAGAGGAAAGCATAAGAATATGAAACAAATATGAGATAGGCACGAGTCTTGGAAAGAGTAGTGGTATGTAGAAGGAACATTGCTATAAAAATGTACATGCGTGTGTGCCTCCTAAATTATTTATTTTCTGTAAAGCAAGTTGTAAAGGTTTACAAATAAATTAAAAATCAAAGCATGACAATATTGTTATAGACTTGCTAGCACTGCCTGATTAAATTTTTGTATGGACAATTGTAAAATAGAGTTAAGTGGATCATGTATGTAGCTTACCTACATAAATAAAATAGACATACTCATTTTTTCTATGTCCAGGTATTTACCTTTTACTATTCCTTCTAATATAATGATTTATTACATGTGTTCTGAGGAAAGGATTAAAGACAAACAAAATTAAATATCAAAAGTAATAAGTGATTTATTATTCTAGCAACATGATATTCTTTATTAGCAACTTTAAGTCATGTTAGGCTGCCTAAATTGAGTCAACTAAAGTAAGTAGGACAATACATGAAATTGTATAAATTTCATGACAAAGCTCCTCATATCTTCTCACACTGAATATCTGGAGTATCAGAAACGTATTACTTAGACCATTGAGGATACCTCACATTTAACCATTGGTGGACAGCAAGAACTGTGGCTGGAAGGCTGGAAGGAAGCGTAAAGGACTATGCAACATGACTCTAACTTACTTCTGATTCAAAGTGCATAACTGTCTTGAGAACAGCAAACTGATTTTCCAGGTTACTAAGTGCATTTCTACTCTCAGTGCCTTTCGTTTCATTGTTTAAATATTCATTTTGCAATCCTAATTATCATAAACTAGACAGGTGGCTTGGTGGAAGTGGAAGGCAAGTAGCAAGGTGCATTCAGAGTTGTGAATAGAAAGGCACGGGTCAGGGGCAGACACAACAGAGGAGTTTTTTTTTTTTTAATTTTATTTTATTTGAGAACATACTGT
This sequence comes from Dipodomys merriami, assembly GCF_024711535.1. Classification (NCBI taxonomy): domain Eukaryota; kingdom Metazoa; phylum Chordata; class Mammalia; order Rodentia; family Heteromyidae; genus Dipodomys; species Dipodomys merriami. The sequence continues at coordinate 97,566,463 of NW_027203381.1, read as the reverse complement.
ACAGAGGGGTTACAATTACATTGGCAGGATAATGCATACATTTCTTACCAAGCATTGCAGCCTCCTCCTTTGTTTACCCTTCACCTCCCTTCCCAGCCTCCCCCTTCCCCCCCACCCAATCATACCCCCCTCCCCCCCACTCCGACATTGTAAAGCTTGCTTTGACATGACATTTTGTAATTCTCCTTGTTACAACAGGCAGAGGAGTTTTTTGTGGCTCACATATCACGAAAGAACTAGAGAAAACAAGAAAACTAATTTTTCCATCACAATTGGTGAAAAGGCTATTAATATACCAAGGAGTTTTCCATCAGATCAGAAGTCACAGAAAAATTTACCACCTACCAGAAATCTGACGATACTGATAGCCATCCATGTAACAATAATTGGTTTTTGTTTTGTTTGTTCTGATTTGCTTTGCTTTGTTTTAGTTTTTGTTTGGTTTGGCTTAGGTTTAGGATTTTTTGTGGTTGTTGTGGTTGAAATGTTGTGAAATACACATGATATAAAATATTTAATAAATTTTAAATGCATTAAAAGAAAGGTAATTTTCAGAACCATTTAGTTCATGGGTTTATGAACTTCTCAAACTGAAACTCCACACAGAATAAACAAGAATACATCAATTGTTTCTCCCACATTAGTCCTTGAAAAATACCATTTCCTGTCTATCTGTGCAATTTGACTGCTCTTTATAATTTTATTTATTTATTTACTCATTTATTGTGGTTGGTAGTGAGGCTTGAACTCTGGGCCTGCAGGCTATCCCTGAGATCTTCAGCTCAAGCTCTACCCCTTGAGCCACAGTGCCACTTCCGATTTTCTGGCTGTCAATTGGAGATAAGAGTCTCACGGACTTTCCTGCCCAGGCTGTCTTTGAACCGAGATCCTCAGATCTTAGGCTTCTGAGTAGCTACCAGACCCCAGACTGCTTTTTGTAATTTTTATTTGCAATAACTAGTATGTGTCTGGGACAAGTAGAAAAGGTCAAAAGCTATATACATATGCCCAGATAAGATAAAGTTAAGTAAAATTAACCCCAAGACAGGGACACAAGTAGTTTTTCTTTCCTACTAATATTTCTAACGTATTTATAAGGTACCATGTGATTTTTTTTTTTTTTTTTGCTTTGTATGTCCCTTCCCCACCATATAACCCTTGCTTTTACTGTATTAGATGTTGGTATAATTTGGGGAGGGGAAGGGAAATAACAAAATGTCTAAATAGGGATACAGATTGACCCATTGCAACAGTGAGGTATAGAAGACACTGTTGAAAAACGAACTTTACAATTCAGGTGGGAGGGGGAGGTTGTTGGGTGGGGGAGTATAGTTGTGGAGGTGGGAGGAGGGAAAGGATGGTAGGGGAAAAACAAAGGAGGAGGCAACAAGGCTTGATAAGAAATGTACTCATTACCTTGCTCATGTAACTGTACCCCCTCTGTATTTTCACAATACAAAACTTATTAAAAAACAGAATATTCTTAAAAAAATAAAAAAATATTTTTATTATCTTAATTAGTTGTGCAAAGGAGTTGCCTTTCACCAAAACGTTAATGAATACAACTCATCTTTATCGATTTTCACCCATCCCTCCCAATCCACACAATGTTGCACATATACCCAATGGAATTCTACTCATCCATCAGAAATAACGATATTGTACCATTTATAAGCAAATGGAAAGTCTTGGGAAATTATATTCAGTGAAGTAAACCAGACCCATTGAAAAAGCAGGATGGGAAGGGATGGGAAGTGGAAACAAAGGAGGAGGCAACAATGCTTGATAAGAAATGTACTCATTACCTTGCCCATGTAATTGTAACCCCTCTGTATGGTATTTTCACAATAAAAAATTAAAAAAAAAAAAGGTTGCATATTTTCTCTCATTTTTGGTAGCTAGAATGTGTCTATAAATCTATGTGAACACACTGCATGGTATTTAAGAAGTTACAAATTAATTAACTGAAATATAATAGATTATATAGAGAGTGCAAACAGCATATTCTTTAAAAAGATTGTCAAAGCACAGTGAATAACACCAGAAAATGGGTATGTTCAAGCGGGAAGGGTGAAGCCAAAGGAATAGGGGTAGGAGAATGAAGAAGGGAAGGAAAGAACATAGGCAAGAATTCATTGCATGTAGCACAAAATTGAGAAATATAAGGGAAGGAGTGGGTCAAAGAGCGTTGAAGATGTTGAAGGGATATCACTGATTAACATGCATTGTATACATAAACTGCTTTGTTAAATGGCAAAACAATTCAATATATAATCTACGTACTTTCTATAAGAGAAACCATACTTTACCCTTTTTTGGATGGCTTCTTTTACATTATATAATGTTCTCAGAATTTGTCTTTGTTGTAGCCTGTATCAGAATTCCTTTTCTTTTTAAGGAATATTATAATAATATTGTTTATCTATCCATCTACAAATGAAACCAGAATTGACTCCACATGTTGGATATTGTGAAAATTTCCTCTTTTATCAATATTTACTGTGTAAAAGGCATAAATAATTTTAAGGTTAGATGTAGAAATAATTGAATATAATCAAATTTGATATCAAGCCAATTGGTCTTCACTACAATAAATACATAGCCAAGGTAATTTATAGTGTAACCTCCTGTTAGAATAGTAAGTTACTCAGATGAAAGCTAGAAAAAGTGACATTAGACAGAAAGTGTATATATTATTAAGTTGCAAATTTTTGCTACTCATGGTGGTTTGGTGTCTAGCTATTATATAAATTAAAAAAGATATACTTAAAATGGTGTGTACAAAATATGTAAATTCATTTTAGAATAAAGGAAGGGCAACAGAAAATGAGCAGGTAGACAAATACATATTTGATTAATCTTGCTTCCGTGGCCTAGATTTTCTTTCATGTATTAGCTTCATGGATGTTTTCCTTATATTATTAAGGACACACCACTTTCAAAAATATATTTCCTTTTATCATGTCTATTACTAAAGGAAATAATTATCCAGTTCTATGATATAGAAAGAGCTTTTGGTCAGCTTTTGCAGATTAATGTATTAGTCTCAAGATCATGCTGACTCTACTCCACCAAGATTCCATGTGTCCTGGGAGATGAAGACTGATTGATCATGTGCTTAAAAAGAAACAGTAGGGGGCACATTAGGACAAGATGCCAGGAAGGACATGAGCAGAAGAAGCCTAAATAGTTACCTAATTGCATATGCATTATCTAAGGCCAACTTTGAGTACTTTAACAAGTATTTTTATTATTGATTTAAGAAGCAAAATATTTCAAGCTGTTAAAAAGCAAAGTATTTCAAGTTAAAATGAAATGAAATTTTGATATTTTAAAAGTTGTAATAATGAAGATAAACCTGCCAACTGTTGATTTATTAAGCTGTATTTCTGTGTATTTCATGAAAGTTATTTAGGGTCTTTGTATAGTTATAGAACATCAGAGTTAGGAGTGAAAGAATAAAACAATACAAAGACCAAAATAAGGAAATATTTCCTTATAAATTTATTTAATCTAGTATTACATCTCTACCATAAAGTTAGAAGACCAATTTAAATTAGAATAGCTAAAACATAGCTGACCAATGTGTTCTATCCTTAGTAAAATAGCTTTTCATATAATTAAAAGAAAGAACAAATTCTGTGATTGAAATTCAGTACAAAACTTCAAAACATTTCTTAGCATATGAGGATATGCAAAATCTAGTAGGCCTATTTATATTTTATATGCTCTCCTTGAAATTATAATACTAATTCATGACCAACAAAGTCTTAAAAGAAGCATAAGAAAATGAACTATAAATAAAAATTTGAATGAATATTTTAGGGCTTTCATCTTGACTTTTGAAAAACAAATATTTTGCAATGAGTTTGCAAAGGACTAAAAAAATCCCCATCTCACATTATGTCTCTCTTTTTTTATTTGGAAGGGATGTGATATCTGCTGCTTAATAGTTATTAAATTACAGGTTAAAAATGAAAACGCCACTGAAAAAAATGGTCAAAAGGCCAGGGATATTGTTTGTTCATGTTCGTTTTTTTCCAATTGACTTGTTTTCTTAAGTGAGCAACAACAACAACAACAACAAAACACCCTGGAAAACAAACCAGAAGCTCTAAGCTGTAGTTCTGGTATGACCCTGTGGATGAGCTCTATGTGTTCACTGAATCTACCCTTACAAGAAAAACAGGGGGAAAATAGAAAGAAGAGAAACAAAAAAGAAAAAAAGGGATAGTTTAAATATTTCAAATTTTGGAACTTGTTATATATTGGCAACCCTGTCTAACAAAATGTTATTGAGCTGTCTTTTCATTTCTTTTTTTCACTCAGCACCAAACAGTGCTCAAAGCTAGAATCTTAACCTGTGTTTATGAGAATTGCAAGTCCTGTCCTAGCCTGTGTTTATAATAAACTCTGATTGCTATATTGAATTGCTACCTGGCACAAACTTAGAAAAGTGTCCTTGAATATCTTGGAATTTATAATGAAGTTAATTAAAAATTTGTTCACTGATCAGGAAAATATTTTGCATATGCTTTATGATGGTGATTCAAATCAATTTTATTCAAATATGTCCTAAGCATAGATATTTTCAAATACTCAAGCAATTGTCATGTCATTAAAGAAACATGATCTAAACTAAGTCAAATAAAGAAAAAAAAACTTCTTTAATTTCTGCTGGATTTTTATTGTTTTGCAAGCATATGGCTAAACAATGATTCTCACATTTTGAAAGTTATTGTAATGTAAACAATAATGTAAACAATTTAAATATTTTTCTATTAATTTTCCTGGCAAATAAGTTTCTGTTTTAACAGAGTAACTCATCATTCAATTAGCACAGATGTTTGGGTGTTTGGGATAAAATTTCTATGCTCTATTTTTGTAAGCTATGTTTTTTGGGGGGTTCCTATAATTTGTTTCAGTTAGCACACAGTTTAAATTATGTATATATATATACATTTATGCATACAGACAATTGAATTCTGTGCTTCCATCAGAAAGAATGATACCACCCCATTTGTTAGGAAATGGAAGGACTTCGAAAAAAATCATATTAAGTAAAGCAAGCCACTCCCAAAGAAATACAGGTCCCATGGTTTCCCTCATTTACACTAATTAGTATATGTCTAGGAGAATTTTGTCAGATGAACAGAAAAGCTCAAAAGCTATGTAAATATGGCCATCTAAGACAATGCTAAGTGAAATGAACCCCAAGATAAGGGACACAATAGGTCTTTGTTCTTGTTACTTTTAATGTACTCTGTGATTTTTTTGTTTCCTTTGTATTTTATCTTACCTATTGTTATACCACCTGTTGTCACTGTACTTGATTTTGGTTCCTGCATCTTGTATATATATTTGTCTAATTTGGGGAGGGGAAGGAGAATTTAAAAAATGCTGAAATAAGGACCAGAATACCCATTGCAACAATGATACTCAACAGACAGTGTATTGGAAATGAACTTTACAACTTTGGTGGTGGGGGCGGGGGGAGGAGTGTCCTAGGTGGAGAGGGAAGGGATACTGGGAGAACAACAGGGAGGGGGTAACAATGCTTGACAAGAAATGTCAAGCATTACTTGTCAAGCATTACTTGCCTTACTTGTGTAACTGTAACCCCTCTGTACAACATCTTTACAGTAAAATAAAATTTAAAAAATCACCAACACACCAATAGTACAACATTAAACAGCATTATAAGTTATTCCCTCCTCAGGAAAATAAAACATTATTATTGTCAAGGCTAGATGTCAGCCTAAGATTTAGAGCAGAGGAAGAATGTTAACCTAAATATAGTATTCCAATGAAAATATGATAGGTGATATGGCACATGCACTTTAAAGCATTAACATTGATATGAAAGAAGAGCAGAGAGGGCTGTGAAGGTGGCTCAGTGGTAGAGTGCTTGCCTTGCATGTATGAGGCCCTAGGTTCAATTCCTCAGCACCACATAAGCAGAAAGAGCTGGAAGTGGCACTGTGGCTCAAGTGGTAGTAGGGTGCTAGCCTTGAGCTGAAGAGTTGAGGGACAGCCCCCAGGCCCAGAGTTCAGGCCCCCCAACCCACATAAAAAAACAAAAAACAAAAAACAAGAAGAGCAGAGAGCAGTAATTGAAAAGCAAAAATGCAATTCATCTTCAATATACTTCCTTGTAAAACTAAATCACTTGTCATTCTTATATAAAAATATATAGCATTATCTAGAATTATATAAATAATGAGTTAAACAGAAAAATCTTAAAACCCATGCCCTTTTGTATTGATAATTGCTGTAAAAACAGTCCACTATATTTAACTTATAAAGAGAAAATATTTAAAATAAAATAAATGGCTTGAGCACTTCTTATTTTTATTCAGTTATTTATGTGCATTCTATGATATTTCCTCCTTGTAACTAAACTGTAAAACCAAGCATTAGGTTTACATTGCCTAATGACCCATATTTAAACCAATTTGAACTTTGCATATACATACGGGAGTAACTACCTTGTGAATCCATCTGCAAATAATCTAATTGTTGCCTACTGTTATTATCCATTTTCCTAATCTACTGAAAACCTAATGAAAGTGAACATAGAGCCAGTCCTTAACATGGGGCAAGGGTAATAGTAGTTGCTTTGAGCCTCTTTAAATTCAGAGATTTAGAGTTATTTTCACATTAACCTCTCTACAGAGAATCGCAGCAACAGGATGAAAGCTCTTCATATCTCTAGCAACATATTTCTTTATATTAAAAATATACATGGGCTAATCTTACCAGACAATCAGAAAAGGTCATAAGCTATGTAGATATGAGCATATAAGATGATGCTAAGCAAAATGAACCCCAGGATAGGAACACAAGAGGTTTTATCTTTGTCGCTTTTGTTTTTAATGTACTATGTGATTTTTTTTGCTTGTTTTGTATGTTCTTTCTCCAGGGTATAACCCCTATTGTCACTGTATTTGATTCTGGTGCCTGAATCTTGTATATACATTTTTCTAATTTGAGGAGAGGAAGGGAAATAACAAAATGCTGAAATAAGGATACAGGATGATCCATTGTAACAATGACATGTACAAGACACTATGTTGAAAACGTACTTTACAATTTGGGAGGGGAGGGAGAAGTTGGGGAAGTAGGGAAGAAAGGGATGGTAGGGGAAAAACAAAGGAGGGTGCAATAATGCTTGATAGGAAATGTACTTGTTACCTTAATCCTGTAATATAACCCCTCTGTACAGTATCTTTACAATGAAAAATATCTATTAAAAAGGGGGGAACAGAACAAAACAAACAAAAAACAGGCACATAAGAACATGGACTTTTTAAAGATAGATCATAGCAAATCTAAAGACAATACTCCCCATCCCTTCTATAAATGATGCACTTAGAATCTCTGCATTAGGTAGTTCCTTGGTATTCACTTGGTGGTGAGAAGGAGCACAGAATAAATGCATAAAACTGTTAGAAATTATAATTATATAATTATAATATAATAAAAACTGTTAGCAAAAAATACATAGGCTTTCTTTTGGAGCTTCTTAATGTGGCTGTAGGCTGAACTCTGTGCCACCGTTCAGATCTACTGAGTAACCATGGGCATTACAGGTATCATTTGTAAGTGGAAAAAAGCCATTTGTTAACAGTATGAAACCAATATAGCTTGCTAATGACACAGACAGATTTGAAATGAAACTTTATCTGCACTTCAATTAAAGTCTATGAACAGATTTATAATATTTTAACAAATAATGAGCTTAATGAAATAATAGCTGTATGGGCAATATAGTCCAGGTTGACTTTATATGTGGTGATATGTTTTCTTTCAGAATTTTTCAATTTCCATTTTTTCTCATGGCATTTTTTTCTGTAAAAGCCTCAAGGCAAACTTTTCCACAATACCCATCTGATAAATATACATACATTCTTAGTTTGTCTTAAGAGTCACGTGTAGGGTTATATACATAGAGAAGGAAATATCCCTCATCTTGCATTTTTTGCAGGTGGAATTATTTTGTAACATTTTACCTCCCTAAATAGAAAGCACTAAAAGAATTATTTCACTCTACAGGTAACATGTGACAATGTCTACCATCTATTCATCTTTACAATTAGTAAGATTTTTAAGAGAATGTAGAATTTAAAAGACCATAAGTAATATTAAAATATAAGATCAGAATTGGAATTATTCTGTACCTTTTTTACTGGGGAAATTATGCTCAGTGCTCCTGAGTCTGGACTACTTACAGCTGAATTCCTTTTAGAAATATACCAAAGTAGGTGGTGAGAGTGACAGAGGGGATCAATAACAACAAGAGCAACAATAACAATAATGTAACAAGTGAGAACCTATTCTTTATTTCAAGAAAAAAATAAAATGGCATTAAAGAATCAATAGGTCATGGGACACTGGTGGCTCATGGCTATAATCCTAGCTACTCAGGAAGCTGAGATCTGAGGATCACGGTTCAAAGCCATGCTGGGCAGGAAAGTCTATGAGACTCTTCCTGGAAGCGGTGCTGTGGCTCAAGTGGTAGAGCACTAGCCTTGAGCTGAAGAGCTGAGGAACAGCACTCAGGCCCAGAGTTCAAGCCCCACGAATAACCAAAAACAAACAAACAAACAACAAAAAAACAAAAAAAGGAATGAATCAGTAGGTCATCTTTAATAAATGAAATGACATAGTACAGATAGCTAAATATACTTCTCAAGAAATGTTTCAGTCTAAACAAAACCAAACCACAAAGCTAAAGTACAAACACCATAAATGTATAAAGATAATATTGGGATGATTACATGGCTAGGTGAGAGATGGGTGAGAATATTGAAAGGAGTGACATTGATCAAGATATATTGTAATTGAAAACTGTTTTGTGAATGGCAACTGCTTTGTACAATTACTGAACAATAGTACTAATAAAATGAAAGCTAAAACTTTTGTTTCAGTTGATGATATTTATGAAATTTATTAGTCATTCTACTCAAATCCAGTCCCTTCCTTAAATAAGTAGAAGATTCACCCAGAAGTTACATTGGATGTTTTTGCTATAGTTATTTATTTAATTCACCATTCCTATGGAAGAAAACTATATGAAGGATAACAGAAGCCAAGATACCAAAGATTATTATTATTATTCACATTTGCTTTAAAAAGGGACCTTTGGCCTAAATCCTCAGGAGTGGAATGAATAGATAATAGGGTAGCTTTGTGGTTAATTTCTTTGATGTAAAAAGATTGCCTCTTGATGGATGAAGAGATCAAGGAAATGTGGTGTATATACATCATACAATTTTACTCATCCATAGGAAAGAATGGTATTGTACTATTCTCAAAGAAATGAAAGAATGTGGAAAAAAAGTGAAATAGGTTAGGGCAAGAAAGACAAATGTTGCATGTTTTCTCTCATAAGCAGAGGCCAGAATTAGTTTATAAATATGTAAACAAAGACATTAGGTAGTATGCAAGTTTTTACAGATATATTAACTGAAATACACAGTAGATTCCGGGGAGAACTCAATAACATAATTTTCCCCAAAGACAAAGTCCAACAAAATAAACACCAAGAACTGGGTGCTTGAAAAAGGTAGGATGGGGTAAAGGAGAGAGGGGTCAAGGACTGAAGAAGAGAATGGGAGGATGAATGCAATCACAAATGCAATGCATATCCTACCAAAAAAAAGTGAGAGAAGTGTAGATTGGGAAAGATGGGTCAGAGTGCAATGAGCATGGTACTGATCAAGATGCATTGTATTCATGAACTGCTTTCTTAAATGGTAACTCTTGTACAACTACTTAAATATAATAAAATGGAACCTTCTTTGTAAGTATAGGCTGGCAGGATATATCTCATTAGGATTTTGCAATCACTGATGAAGGTATATAAAATAACTATTCATGAGTTCCATGTCCACTTTTCTGAGATATATAACAAAAGTTCTAACATTAAGGAAACAGAAGGAACAGCAGAATAGATCTTCACTAGATTTTTACAAATGGAAGCAAAATATGAGAATGCTAAGGCTTAAATATTTTCAGAAAGGACCAGCTAACAGAAAGAATAAATGGATTAGAGTTGAAATGACAAAAATCTGTGCACATAAAATTGCTTTCACCAGTAACTTACCTTCATTACTTGTTCCATGAACTGAAAACAACTTCAGGATCCTCACTGAGGGAGAAATTTAGAAGATGGAAGAAATAACTAACATTTAATTATTCTAAGTGCCATCAATCATTGAATCTCTCATTTCTTTTAGAATGAAATTTTGTCACTTAAGTAGCAGTCAAGGCATTTGTTCTTGCTCAAAAATTTTAGAAATGTTTCTATTTCATTTCATTGTATGTGGATATTAAGTGTGGGAAATATTTACTGAATATTTAGAATAGTAAAATGTAAAGACAGTGTTAGTGGAAAGTATAAAGACACATCACTTGATCTTGGGATACATTAGAAAAGTGTGTCTCTTTCAGATTGACCCATTGCAGCAACGAGATGCTATGTCTAAAAACAAACTTTACAATTTAGGCAGATGGATGGGGGTGGAGGGTGGGGTGGGGTTAGCTAAGGAGTTAGGAAGGAAGGGATGGTGGGGAAAAAACAAAGGAGGTGGCAACAATGCTGGATAAGAAATGTACTCATTACCTTGTTCATGTAATGTAACCCCTCTGTACAGTATTTTCACAATAAAAAACTTTAATTAAAAAAAGAGAAAAGTGTGTCTCTGGCAATTTCATTGCTCTTTGGGGCATCTTAGTATAGACTTTTACAAGTATTACTAAGGCAAACATAAGGAAAATAATGCAATCAAGACCCATGACTAGGAAATGTGTGAGTATGACCTGAACCTCACATGGCATTAAGCTTTATATTAAGCTTTTATGTAAGAAGGAATGCTTTCTAAACAACAATTAATATATAGTATAGTAAACAATAACAGAATAATTTGTCATCACAGTACAATATATGTACTTTAATTACTTAAAAACTTATATGTGATAGTTTTATGCTGTCAGTTACTAAGTGTCTTTACATTAGAATCAAAAGATAGTGTGTGTGTGTGTGTGTGTGTGTGTGTGTGTGACAGAGAGAGAGAGAGAGACAGAGACAGAGACAGAGACAGAGACAGAGAGATAGTACTGGAGTTTGAACTCAATGCCTTATACTTCCTAGATGAATGCTTTGTAATTTGAACCATGCCACAAGTTCTATTTGTTTTAGATTTTTCAATAAATAAACTTTTGCACTATTTTTCTCTGGCTGGCTTTGGACTGTGGCTTTTCTGCATAAGCTTCCTGTGTAAGATCAGTATTATCCCCTAGGGATTATTTTTTGATAAAATATCTTCCTCACCTTTTGCCAGGGATTACCTTGTAGAACTGTAATTCTAGTATTTGCCTCTCAAATAGCTGAGACTTTTAGGTTTATTTCTACCCAGGTCTTTGAATACTTTTTATGTTAACATCTGTAACGGCCATAAAAACACTAGACAACAAGAATTGTTCAACACCATCATGAAATTGTAGGACCATTGTTGTCTATGTTTTCTGTCATTGACCATAGCATTATTATTATCTACTATATGACCCTACAGAAAGTGAAAAGTCCTTTAAAAGACTGAGAATTTGAATGCAAAGGTTTTAGATTTATACCAGAATCAAATTGAGCACTCAATTCTTTTTCATTTTTTTTGAAAAGAAATAAAAAACAAAGTAGAAAGTTTTGACAGTAGGTTAGACCATGCAGAAGATTGAATCTCAGGGATTGAAGACAGCCTAGATATTATAGAGACAGAACATACAACTATCCAAGACAAATCAAAGAAATATGATAGATCTATTCAACATTTGGAAGACACCATCAGAAGGCCTAATCTGAGGATAGGGTATAGAGGAGGACCTAGAGACAGAAGTTAATGGTCTAGGAAATTTGTTCAACAGGATCCTAGTAGGGAACTTCCCAAACATGCAAAAAGATAGGCCTATTTAGATACAAGAAGCTTTTAGAACCCCAAATAGACCAGACAAAAACAGGATATCCCACCCTCACATTATAATCTGCACAGGATCTATTCAGACCAAGGAAAAGATCTTTAAAGCTGTCAAGGAGAAAAGATCAATCACCTATAATGGGAAACCAATTAGAATAACCTCAGATTTCTCAGCAGAGACAATTAAAAAAAAAAGAGTCTGAAATGATGTATGCCACACCCTAAAGACAAACAACTATCAACCAAGAATACTGTCCCCAGCTAAACTCTCCTTCATAACCAAAGGTCAAATAAAAACCTTCCATAGCAAAGAAAAACTGAAACAATGTATCTCCACCAAACCAGCCCTACGAAAGATACTTAAAGATGTCCGACACATAGAAAACCAACAAAACCAAAATAAAGGTCAATTTTTGTAATCAAGATCTTCTTCGAATTGGAGAATGTGCTGTCTTCATGCTTCTACTCTAAGTTAAGAAGAAATCACTCCAGATAATTTCCTGTTACAATGGTGTACACTAATTAAGAGAAGCAATTATGATTATTTTTTTACTATACTAAAGTTTTCTGATCTTGCAGAAAACAAACTTGACTAGAGAGTGGCCAAACCATCACATCAAATAAATTCTAACCACATTTTCATTAAAATTGCAATTATATACCTACATACAGATGCCCCTGTATAGAAAAAACAACAGAATTTAAAATGATGATTCTGGTTTTATTTATTTGCCCCTAGATATGGGTACACTAGTTAGCATCACTTTCTGAACCTCAGTGTCTACTAACCAGATTGAGAAGACATAACAGCATCTTCTAGAGAACTTCACTGTGTATCTATTTGTTTCTCTGTCAGTCTGTCTATTGATCTATCTATTATTTATTTCATCATCTTTCTATGTTTGACAGAGGGTTAAACATATGAAGATCATTTTGCCCTAATAATCTTCAGAGAAATTGCTAAAAATGGTAGAAATCAGGATGGAAGGAGAAAAAGTAAGAAAGGTGATGGATATCATTCTCATTAGATTATCCATCTCCTAAAACATCTATTGTTGGCTGGGTTGTTAGTGATTATGAGTTTCAATACCATTATGCAAAAATCTTCATAATGCTATTAGTCTTAAACAGGCATAAGATGAAATACTAATAAATGGATATATAAAAAGAATTGATCCTTAGAAAGTCTAAGGATCTTTATAGGAAGTGACATCTGTAAAAGAAATCTATAACACTAAAGAAGAAAAACAAGAACTGATGCTTTACTCTAATAAAGAAATAAAATGGCTTAATTACAAATATTTGTATACAGATCTTCATAAAGTCCAATAGTGTTTTAATTCAGAGGCTTTCATTTAAATGGCAAAAAAATCTTGGAAGTAAGGTGTTGTTGGTGCCTCAGGAAGCTGAGACAGGATGATTGTGAGTTTGAAGTTAGTCTGTCTTACATAATTATTACATAAGTTACTACATGAATTAAGTCATACTCCATTTCAGTCTTTAATTCAACACTCCCTGAGTGAGATGTTTGTAATGATGAAAATTGCTGCTCAGGGTACAATATGAAGATGATTTACAGAGGGGTTACAGTTACATAAGTCAGGTAATGAGTGCATTTCCTTTTGAACAGTGTCACCCCCTCCCTCCTCTTTCCCAGTGTTTCCCTCCCGACTAATCTCCCATCCAAGGTTGTATAGTTGATTTCCAATATAGTGTCTAGTGGATTTCACTGCTGAACTGCAGCTAATGTCATGGAGGATCTACTTTCAATTTTCTTTGGTCTTATTTTACATTGGCGTTTACATTTCTAGGTGTATTTACTGCCTTCCTTGCTTTTACAGAGCACAACATGGGAAGCTGGACTCCACAATTCATAAATCCGATGAACAAATATCTGTATTATACTGCAAATTACTCAACAAATTTTCTAATAAACCAATTCCAAACCATGTGTTGCTTTTCCAAGGTGTTTGAAGGGATATCATGATGTAAAACACGCCCCTATCTGATCTAGGATCTGACAAAAGGAGTTCCATAGTTGTTCCCCTCTGGGTTAGCCAGCATCTGGCACTTGGATGCAGCCAGAGGGTAACCAGGTGTCCTACCACCTGTCCTTGATAGCGCACACTTTGTGTCATTGCTCCCCATAATGACTGATCTCAGGGATGATCGGGGTTTCTGTGGAAAAGTGTGCCGTGAAAGCTGCCATTGCCCACTGAAGGGAGCTGTTTAGGAATGGATATAAGACATGCACTCATGTGTGCCAGCCTCACCATCATGCACGTAATGATGGCTCACCACAGCTGTGCTGTGTCTGGCTCAGCAACATTGTGCAAGCAGTAGAGAAACGAATGTGGCTGTTTGGGCGATAGGCACTATCCTGTCTATATAGGCTCAAGAGATGAAGGTTTGACATTTAGTTAGCACTTCAGGTATTCTTAGGAAATCAGGTTGTCATGTAAATAAACCACTTGAGAAATCCACACAGCACTGTAATGTGCTGACTATGTTTATTAATAGGAAGGAAAATAGTGCGTTTATCCAGTTGAAACAACACCTTTTTGCTTTCTGTCTGTATAACTTCTGTTTAGTTGATTTATTAACACACTTTGATCTCTCCTGTTGTCGTTTAACATCTGTTCCATTATCATATTCTTAACATGAATTTCCTTGGCACGTTATTCTCTGCTCCGTCGTCCCTTTGTTCTCTTGGACGAATTGATTGATGTTGATTTCATTTGGGATGTGCAATATTAAAGGTTAAGTGGAGATTATGCAAGTGAAATAAGCCATTGGGATAGAATTGAAGAGGTTCAAAGGCAAAATAATGGGGGGAAATGTGTGCAGCTGAGACAAAAAGAAACAGTGAGATAGTAAAAGAAAGATACATACTTCCTAACAGAATATTTATGATTTTTGATCAACCTAGTTAATATTTCATCCGCTTTTACTATTCCAACGTTAATATGGAAATATATATCACTTTGATTATAAAATAATAAAACATTTTGAAAAATTAATGGTATTAAAGTATTGATATGAGATATAGGGCATTTTCCTTTCTCTTTTTTATTATCCCCCTTCTAGTTTCTATGAATGATTTAAATTTTTCAGTTATCTCTTAATATGTTGGACTTCTTTCTCAATAAAAATTGACACTGTGTTTTGATGTTGAAAAATTTCTCAAGGTTTCTAGTATTGTTCTTTTTATTAATTGTACTTGCCATGTTTTCCATGTTTTTATTATGCTTTATTTTCTGTCAAACCTTTAAACAAATACCCACATGATAAAGATAAAGAATTACAATCACCTTCACTGTGTGTTATTTTTCCCTCTCTCAGTTTGAGAAATGACTTTCAAGATAATAATGAGCATAAGGTAGATATTATTTATCAATATCAATTAGTCTCTTGAAATAACATGTGTAACTGTTACACAACATTCCAAGGCTCTAAGCAAACACACATGATCAAATACTTCAATGTAAATATTTATTGATCACTTTTACAATGAAATAAATTTATTTACAGCTCCTGTTTTTTCTCAATTTATTCTCAGTTAATATTTGATGTTATAAAGTTGTGAATTATGTGTTATTTCTTAGTTCAGTTTTGTAGGCTCTTTAAAAAATATGTACAATGTTGCAAAGACATTTGGACAAAATCACTGTCATTATCTTGAAATGTAAAGATCCAACAGCAGAAATTTGAGGTTTATTTATTTATTTATCATTAAGTTTGTTTCATTTGGATTATTTGTAGCTCTGGGGATTGGACTCATAGTCTTCCTTGTACCAATTAGTGACCTACCACTAAAACTTATCACAAGTATAAGTTTTTTTGTTTTTTTTTTGTTATTTACTTATTTATTTATTTTTGAGGGTCGTGGGGCCTGAACTCTGGGCCTGGGCACTGTCCCTGAGCTCTTCAACTCAAGGCTAGAGCTCTACCACTTGAGCCACAGAACCACTTCTGGCCTTTTTCTGCTTATGTGGTGCTGAGGAATCGAACCCAGGCCTCATGCATACAAGGCAAGCACTCTACCACTGAGCCACCTTCCCAGACCCACAAGTATAAGTTTTGTTTCATTATTTAATAACATAATGAAATACAACTAATTACAAAACAGCAGAAATAAAGATAAAAAGAGATAGTGGCAAGAGAATCACTTAATATTTAAATGTAACCATGAAAACTATTATCATGACCAGAATTTAGTTTGCTGCTTATTATATTATAAATGACATACATTCTAATGCTTGGATTTTACTCTTCAGAAACAGATTTTGGTTTCCTCAATTAACCTTAACTTTTTCATAAATTTTCAGAACTGTTTTTCTTATCTGAGAAAATACAAGTCAAATGTGGGTATAAAAATATCAATTAGAAACATGTTAAAAACAACACAGTTTATATTTTTTCTCTTTTTATTACACATGAGAAAGATGACCTTTAACTACTTGGATATAATAGAAACAATAGCATATCTCTGTCTCTGTCTGTCTGTCTGTCTGTCTGTCTGTCTGTCTGTCTCTGTCTCTGTCTCTTTCTATCCATCCCACAAACCCATACATTTTTATCACAACAGTACTTCTCTCTACATTATTATCATTTAAAATTCTCCTGTGATTTTAATGGGCTTTGTAGCACATCACATTAAATAAGAAATGGGTCAGGAAGTATTTCCACATGTAGTTCCAACCTCTGAATACCTGGTGTAATTAGGATGGAGAGAGGGAAGGTTATAATGGATCAAGCTATCCTATTTTAACTGCACTGATTATGGTTCACAGTGGTTACATGGGCCTCTTGTGGATTCCATGAATTAATATGCTTCCAGAAAGAACAGCTTCACCCTACGCAAAGACTGGAGTTAGCTTCTGTATTGTACAATCTCACTTTATAATGTAACTATTGAAAATTAATTCTGTGATTCTGTATAGCTCAGGCAAGTCCTATGAATAAAACTGAGCTAAAAATAACAGCTAACAATATGCTTCTCCTGAAGATTTAGTTTACCTATACTTTCAAAACAACCTTAATTTGAGAATATTATTAGGCACTGAGATGTGTGTGTATATGTGTGCATGCTCACGTGTGTGTGTGTGTGTGTGTGTGTGTGTTTATAGAATCTAACTGAAATACCTACCCATACATCCCTGTACTACATGAAACACTCATTCACTGATTCATTGAGAGTAAAAAATATATATATGTATACATATATATGTTGAAATAATACATTGACAATCATTACATATGTTATTTTTTAAATTTTTTTTTCCTGAAGAGAAATGGCTTTAATGTATGTCTGCCCTTTTGGTCCAGATAAATCCTGTCTTTCAATGGTGATTAACAATACAAATAGGCTAAAGTATGCTGGTAATATTTAACTGATGGGATTATTATAAACAAGGACCACTCTCATAACATATTAACACAGTTAGAAAAATATTTAATAAAAGTATTTTCAAATATTTGAACAAAGATTTGATACTCAAATTCAATATATAATATACATGAGCCAGGCACCGTTGGCTCATGCCAATAATCCTAGCTACTCAGGAGGCTGAGATCTGAGGATTGCAGTTCAAAGCCAACTCAGGCAGAAAGTCTGTGAGACTCTTATCTCCAATTAACCACCAAAAAAAAAAAAAAAAAGAAGTGGGGCTGTGGCTCAAGTGGTATAGCGCTTGCCTGGAGCTGAAGACCTCATAGATAGTGCCCAAGACCAGAATTCAAGCAGCATGAGCAACCAAAAAACCCCACTATCTATATATACATATCTATATGTATATATGAAATGATTGTATATTAGTACATGTAATATATTTCTTCAAGAGTTGGTCTTGAAATGTAATGAAAACTGTGTTCTTGAATTTTTTGATATAAAAATGTTTTATAAATGTCAAGAGGATTTTTTTTTCTGACATCACTGCACCTAATAACAAGCCTTTTCTAATATTTGTAAAATGTTTTGGCTATATGCTGGTATCTCAGGCCTATAAGCCTAGCTACTTGGAGCTGAGAATTCAAGATTGCAATTTGTGGCCAGGCTGGGTAGAACGGTCCAAGAGAGCCCTTCTTACCCTGTCCCTGAGCACAGTGAAACATGCTTATCATCTTAAACTCCATAGAAGGCTAACATTAAGAGGATCACAAATCTGGGCCAGTCTGGACAAAGAAAAAATTTACGGGGACTACATCTCTATATTGCTAGCTTATAAAATAGGAGCAAGAGAATACTGAATGAATTACTTTTTCAGCATTACATTTCTTCAACCAAAATTGATAAAATAGTGAAATGTTATATACTATACACTGGTGTAACTATAGTGCATGCACTAGTAAAAAGCATATTATTGCTCTACTAAAGATTTTTACAAATTTGCACAGAAGATATATAATGAAAATTATAAGAGAACATAGTTTATTTCATGCTGATGTGTATAAATTAGATATAAAATCTTAGAGAACATAAATTAATCAAGCTGGGCATGCTGATATATGCCTATAATCTCAGCTACTGAAGAAGTCAATGCAGGAGAATTAGGAATTAAAGGTAGCCTAGGAAAAGTTAGACAACCTTACTTTTAAAAGTAAAACAACAACAACAACAATAATGATGATGATGAAAGTCAAAACAAAAAGACTGCAGATATGCTTCAGGTGGTAGAATGTTTAGAGGCTCTTTGTTTAATCTCTTGTACCAAAATTTGGGAAAAAAAAGTTGTAAGTGGTAAAATATTACCTAGAAATAACAGTGTATGTTTCAATTTTGGCAATTAGCAATGAGTATTATAGAGGTCATTATATGATAGGTTATAATAAAAGCACAGACATAATACTTCTTGAAAAAATTAAGCACATAGCATTTGTAATGCTTGCAGGTGAGTTTCCAGAGCTCATAAGGAACCCTGAATAGTTTTTATCATGTTCATTATCAGTTTTCCTAAATTGGATATGAATAAGCCCAACTCTTATAGCTATTTTTTTTAGGTTTTTTTTGTTTGTATCTTTGAATTTAGAGTTTTAAATATAATTTTAAATCTTCCCTTTCAATATTTACAACTTAAGAGTTTGAAATAACATCTTTTGCTGATTTTAATCAAAAAAATAATATTGTTTATGTGATGGAAGGTACTTGGGGAGTTATAAAGCTTAAGCAAAGAGAGAAATACTTAAAAGGTCCATGGCAATGCAGAACTTTGTTTTGTTTTCTATTGTATGTAGTTTATTAAATCATTGTCTAACATATTAACACACATATATTATTAAATTAAAAGACATTACCCCACCATACAATTTCTATATAAGAATGTCATTGTTGCTGAAAAAAATTGTAAGTTACTTGAAGTTCAGGAGGTAATATAATAATTGATCACATGGCTTTGGCTAGCCAAGACAGAAAAATAGTGGAGTATCAGGTACAATTCACTTTTCCCCTGAGCTTATAGATGAATGGGAGAGCCACACAAGGAGAATACATTTCAGGCATTCTTCAAATGTTCTCAAAGCTAATTGATTAATGGGTATGGTATTATGTGATGTTCCATATTATGTGAAGATGGAGGCAGGAGGATGATGAATCGGAACACAGATCAGGAAAATACAACATGAGTCTACCTCAAAATATGGCATACACAAAAGAGTTGGGTGTGTATGGCATAGACAAAAGAGTTGGGTGTGTCCCAAGTAGAGAATTTGCTCAGCTGAAATAAGTCTGTTGTTCAGTTTTTGAACTAAAAAAAATATAAAGAGTTTAAAGATAAAATATCACATCACTCAGATTGTTTGTGAATCCCATAAATTGACACACATTTTCGCCAAAATCACTACCTTCTGAAAAGCTACATGTACTGTATTCCTCATGTATTTTGCTTATACTTTGCTTTAAATAGCACATTTCCAACTGAATTTAATTCTTCTTGACAGAAAATAATAAAGCACAAGGAAGGCTTAGTATAATAAAAAGACTCTTGATGACATGGAATCCATGTCATCAACTTTGAGCAAAACCATTTCTTGATCTTTCATGATGCAATTTCTTAATCACCATGTTTTCTCATATTTTTTCTGATGCTAGTCTTCATGATCTATTGATAACTTGCTAAGACCTTGGTATTGGGGAGAAAAGGAAGACATGTTGAAGATTAACATGAAAGTACTGGGGAGTAAGTGGGTAAAAGGAGATGAAAATGGAGGGCTCGTCAAAGAAAGGAGCTCTCTTTTGTGGAAGAGTTGAGGTCTGGGTTCGAAAATAAAGGAACAGAAGAGAGTTTGAGGTTGTTTTAGTTGTATTTATCCACACTTTTTGTGCAGATATCCACGGATAGAGGAAATATGTTACTTTTCAACTAATAAGAAGCAAAAACAGATCTTCTATAGAATAGAGTTCCTTAGAGTCTTCCAAATGGTTTCTGCAAATTCTGTGGGGGGAAAAAATAATTTTCTTGCCAGGTCAGTAACTTCACTCTCTACTTGCACCTCTGTGTATATTAAGTAGCAAACAACTTGCTCCTCTATGTTGAAATGTCCCAAGGATGCTCTTTCTGAATGTTACTCCAAAATTAGAGGACTATGTGCTACATTCCCTCACCCCCAGAGTTTTGGGCAGACTTTCTGCTCTCTGTTTTAGTTGTACCTGGGTTGACATAATGTTTTTCACCAAGCTCATGTGTTGCTTTTAAAATAACTTAATTCAAGTCTTGTAGACAAAAAAGAAACATTTCCTTTGTGTGGTCATTCAGGATGAGATGGCACACCAGAGGTCTCGGTGACAATGCTTCAGGGAAATATGTGCAGGATCTGACACATTGAGCACAGAAAAGGAAGATGAAAAACTGGCCTTTTTCTGAAAACGTGATAAAAGCAACATCACACCAGAAGAAAACTAACAGCAAATGGAGGTAGATCCACCTAGGAGACCTGGAGGTCAACACATATTCAAGTGTAGATCAGAGAAAGAGCTTCCCCAAAGAGGAAGCAGGAGATCTGAAAGGAAAAAAGAAAAAAAAAACTTTTCATAGAAAGGAAGCGCTCTATTTAATGGAACTTCACTTCACTATCAGTCAATTCAGGCAGCTCTCCATAGAGAAGAACATCTTGGTCAGGTGTCCAGAACTAGCCAAAACTTCCTGGATCCCAGAGCAAACATTTCAGGAGGTCATTTGCTTGTCTGTACAAAATAAACAATCCCAAAAGAAAAATTCTTGCCCTGCAGGGAAATTAGATTTATTATACATATTTTAAAAAAACACAACAAATGAAACCCCATTATAAAACAAAGAGTAAGGGAATGTCTCCTGAAGATCACGATGATTTATGCTGGACACAAAGCATATTCTAATAATAGAAGGTCACTTTGAACATGCAGATGATGGTTCATGCAATGAAAATTCAGCACTGCTTTGATAAGTAGGCCAAAATCCTAAGGTAAAATCTTAGGGAAGCAAACAGACAAACAGATTGTGAAGCAACTACATGAGTGAGATGAATATATAATCTAAAGCAAATATTCTGGTGAAGTTCTGTAGAATGTTTGAAACTACTTGAACTGCTCATAGTTCCATAATTAAAGTTAGTAGTATAACACTTAAGCATACTATATTGTTATATAATTACATAGAGCTAACAAAAAATGATTTAAGCACTAAAACATGTATTTTTTTCTTTCACAAATTTATGAAATAGGATGTTAACCATAAGAATTTGTAAATGGATATTTGACTAAAAAATAACACTGTTTATATGTTTTTCTTTCCATTTTTTATTATAAACATGCTGTCCAGAGGGTTTATAATTACATGAGTAAGGTAATGAGTATATTTCTTGTCGAACATTGCTACTCACTCCTTTGTTGTTCTCCCACTATCCCTTCCCTCCCCTACTCCCCTGAAGTTGTAAAGTTTATTTCCCACGTAGTGTCTCGTGAGTATCATTGTTGCAATGGGCCAATTTTTGTCCTTCTTTCAGCATTTTGTCATTCCTCTTCCCTTCCCCAATCCAGATAAATGTATATAAAAAAGGTGGAGGGTACCAAACTCAAAGACAATGATTTTCATTCCAGACTATTTTCATTGTATTAAAAAAGATTGCAAGGTTTATCTTATATGTTCCCTAAACTTTAGTAGTTTTTAAAAATATAGTTTAAATATAATATAAGTGTTCCTTGTGCACTTTGGCACAGGACAGGGAATTTAACTTAGATATTATCTTCTCTCCTATGGATATGAATATATTTAAGTTAATAAAGAAGAACACAGGCCATAAAATAATTCTAATTTTTTTTTAAAAAATGGAAATTTCAAAATGATCATTCATTAAATATTATATTATTCTAATGTCAAGCATATTTATAAAACAAAATTGTTTGTGAATCATACTAGGTAAGTTTAGTAACAGCTTACACCATCAAAAAAGATATGGAGGATATGCTGGATAATTGAGTCTAGAAAAAACAAGTTTAATAGAAATAAATGTAGTATTAAATTATTGTCCAAAAATCCCATCTGTACAATAGTGTACATGAGATCCACTGAACATACATATAAATACACTGGCATACTATCTGACTGTGAAGTACATGGGAACCCGTATTGAGACCTGCTTGCCAAAGGAACACAAGCTTTGACTTCATTATAAGCAATAACTGGCGAGAAGTGGTAGTCCTATTTTGCTCATACAATCTGTTGTCAGACCTCAAATAGAGCTGTCCTCAGTATTATTGCATGACAGTTTCAGAGACAGAACAAAAACATGCATATTCAGAGGAAGTAACCTGTGCCTGGGGTTAACGTGTAGCAAAAGAAAACAAGAAATGTGTAAAAGAGACAGAAACACTTTACATGAAGATTGGAAAATTACAGAGTGGAAATAGGTGCATGTAAGGAACCTTAAGAGTGTTGAGGCACTGTTTAGAGGCCCATGTCTGATAAGTGATTCTGAACATTATAGGAAAAGAATAAAACTGATGTGTAAGATGTTGCAAATGGTATGGCTTTTCTACTATAATAACTATGATAACTGTAATTTTTGCCAAATCCTCTTTGGATTATTTCATATACTATAATCAATTTTTCCCATTAACAAATTTTGTGATCCTTTTTTGAGAGGTAAAATCTGAAGCACAGATCTTAGAACATTCGGAGATAGATTCTCAAAGGAAGAACACCTTCCAATTACTATTAGGAGTACTTAAATTCTAAAGATTACATATTTGGCTTCCAAATATCCAACAGGTATTTGAACGAGAAGATGGCCATGGTTTCTTTTAAAACTCTAGATATTTGTCACATTAGTTTATATATATATACATATTCTATTACATAAATATTACCAGATCAAATACAACTACGATAAATTAGATTAATACTTGGTAGTTTCTCTGTTTAACTAAATTTTTACTTAAATTGAAATTATAAAGTCAACTTTTCAATTTTTATTAACCTTACTGTAGTACTCTTCCATTTCTATGACATTTTACATTTATAAAGATCATTAATGGGCTGGGAAGGTGGCTCAGTGGTAGAGTTCTTGCCTTGCATGCCTGAGGCCCTGGGTTCGATTCCTTAGCACCACATAAGCAAAAAGAAAAAAGATGGAAGTGGCGCTGTGGCTCAAGTGGTAGAGCGCTAGCCTTGAGCTGAATTGCTGAGGGACAGCACCCAGGCCCAGAGTTCAGGCCCCACGACCGGACCCCCCCAAAAAAAAACAACCAAAAAAGATAATTGATAGAGAGTGTAATGCAAGGTGTATCTTCAACATATAAAATATAAGATATACATATATGTATATATACACAGGGTATATGTATTTAACATGTTATGTACTTATATGTATATATGTATAGATTTATGTATACATTTAACACATATATACACATATATGCATGTATATATACATATATAGGTGTGTATATATAGGAATATATATACACACCTATATATATATATATAGGTATATATACACACACACACACCTATATATATATATATATAGGTATATACACACACACACATATATATAGATATATATTCTGAGTTTGGCACTCAGGGTATTCCACTTGATATTTTGGCGTTCTATTACTTTAGCCATGCTTTCTGCGTAGATTTTATTTTAAAGATAATTCTTGTAGATTTTTTTTGTTTGCTTGTTTTTGTTTTTTTTTTGGGGGGGGGGTGGTTTGGGACTGGGTTTACCTCAAACAATAATTCTACAGATCTAAGCCTGCTGAATAGTTAAGGTTTGGGGCATGAGCCAAAAACATTCTGAAAGTCTATAATTTCTATTTCTGACTCTATGCTTTAGAGAGTGCTTTCTTTATAATGAGGGTGAGCCCAACTTTTATCTAAAATTGACACTATTTCATCTTCAAAGTCTATAAGCAAATTTATCTTTTGTTCTGAAAACAGAAGAAACCTCCATCTTCCAGGACTATTTACCATATAACATCCTTAATAAAGAGTACAAAACAAAGTGTAGGTAGTTTCCTGCCTTCAAGATATACAGGGAAGAAGAGTCTTAAAAGAATTTCACAACTAATCTTTCAAAAAGCTTAACAGTTTAGAGTTTCACTTCTAGGTTTATGCGTCTTTCACGTTGTATACAATATGAGATAGGCATCATGATTCTGTTTTGTTTTAATACATCTATATTCAGTTGTTGCAACAATATGATCTTAATTTTCTACTTTTCTTTCCTCTTCTCCCCCCTCCATTCCTCTCCTTTCTATCCTCCCTCCCTCCCTTCCTTTCTTCCTCCCTTCCTTTCTGCCTTACTTCTTTCCTTTTTCTTCCTTGCTTTTTAACAAAGGATCTTGGTATGTAGTTCAGGTGGCCTCAAACTCACAATCCTCCTAATTTAATGTCTTGAATACCTCAATAATATAGTTTATTTACTTTTTATTGAGCTTATTTGGTCCATTTTCTCTAAAATTAACTAAATTGAATGAACTCTACATTTATATATGCATATTTATTATTCATATGTATATGACTTATATGTAAATAATATATTTAATCCATATATACACAGAGTACTGTTATATTTAACTGTTCATGCCAAATTACCAAAATTCATGGTTATAAAATAAGATTTTTGTTAGGCCTGCCCAGGAGAATAGCCTCTCCCTGCTTCCTCTTCACCTGACTGAAACTAGTAATCACCTGACTGTCAATCACCTGCCTGTGATTCAGCAAAGGATACCAAGCTCTGTGGTCACTTCCTTATCCACGGAGGTCATTTCCTGAACTGCCCTGGTCACGCTTCCCTCAGACAGTGAGAGGTTCCCCAGGCCTCCCTTCTGCATCCACTCTGGTCCCACCTCCTGCCTTTGCCTATGTAATCTGGCTCAATATGATTCTCCCTCTCATTCCCTCCTT
Organism: Dipodomys merriami; assembly: GCF_024711535.1. Classification (NCBI taxonomy): domain Eukaryota; kingdom Metazoa; phylum Chordata; class Mammalia; order Rodentia; family Heteromyidae; genus Dipodomys; species Dipodomys merriami. The sequence goes on along the minus strand of NW_027203381.1, from coordinate 97,541,109 downwards.
TTCTAACTCTATCTCTGCATGCCTCCATCTCTTTCAGGCCTGCAGTTTGCTCTCCCCCAGTAAACTCTTTTTTTTTTGCCTGAACCATGTGGTGATTTCCTTTCTATAGAACCTTACAATTTTCATGAAGTAGGTACTGCTTAGACTAATTCACTGTTATGAAATTAATTTTTAATAACATTAAAAATCACATTGTGTTGGATGATCTGTTTTTCTGCATTTCCCCTTATCCTCATGGAATGCATTTCTCACAAATATACCAAAATGGCCCTTTACAATGAATACTAGACCATATTACTTCTGCTCTAACCCTCATACTGACTCAGAGTTAACTCATAATCTTTCCCAATAAATGTATAAGATATTTTTATTTCTGGAGCCTTAATAGCTTCATATGCTGGTTTTTGTTTGTTTGTTTTTCATTTGTTTTGCTCCTCTGAGTTCTGTCCTGAGCTTTTGAATTGGCAGCTTGTTCACATCTTAGGTCCCTCTGAATGGTGAAAGCCCACATTATCCTTACATCTCTGCCCAAATATTGTCTTTTTATTGTCTTTTTTTATGAAGGCTTCCAAAAGACACTATTAAACTTGGAATGTTGCTCAACTATCCTACAGTGTCTATTCTTTTTGTTTTTATATTTACTCCTAAAATTCATCATCATCTGACATGTAGCTTTTTACTGTTTATATTTACTTCTACTGTAATGCAATGTAAGGGCCCATATTTGTCTCATTCTATGCTAGACTTATATGGCTCATGTAAGACCAAGAATGCTGTAAGTGCTCAAAAATGTATGTGGAGTAATTTCATGCATTATATCACATACTACCTGTTCATAATCTCCAACTATTTTATTTTGAACCATTTATTTCTTAATTGTATTGCAGCACAGCAGGCTATATTGTGTCCTTCAAAGTGGAGAATATCCAGTACCATAGTTTTACATTGCATCCCATTACACCAAACTATATTCCCGATAGATACACCTATGCCTTGACTACTTAACCTGATGTATTTTTGTCTTTTTCAACATGGAAATATCTTCTATAATAATTAGATTTTTTCATTCCAGTGAAAACAATCTACTAAATACCATTCCCATTTTATGCTTTCCGTAATAGGTTTATAATCACATATTTTGCAGATACCCCCAGAAAACATCAGTAGTTTCACACATATGCCATTTCCCGTTGCCTATCACATCACTCTTGCTAGTATAAAGCCACTAATTGAACCAGATATTGAACCTGAAATTTTTGACAGGGTAAATGCAGGGCTGTAATCTTAAATTTTGGCACCCTATTCAGCAAAGTATTTAAGCTATGTAAACCATATAGCAAAAGTCACACACAGCATAAGTTCCTTAGCCCTGGGAGATGAGATGTGATTGAGTCCAAGTTAATAGCCCTCAGGAAATGCCTACATTTTCTTCCTAGTTAGGATTAATACTCTTTTCCAGTGTGATCAATGCTTCCTTTGCTCAGTAAATGACATATCTTTTTAAAAAATAGTTATGTGATAGTAAAAATAAACTAGCACATAGTCAAACTCATAATGATCACTGTTGTAATTGATTATCTTGTAGAAAAATTTAGAATACTTTTACCCTAAAGAATTATTCTATTACTTATCCTCTTGAATCCTCTTATGTTGTTCTTGTGTCGTTAGGTCAGAATGTTTTCTTTTTTATTTAAGATATGCCTTTATTAATTTTATATTTAGCCACATACGCTATGTGTGGATTGTGTAACAATTGAAATATTACCAGTGTACAAAAATTATATCATCACTTCTTTTTGTAATTCTTAAAACCTATTTATTTCAAGTCTATTTAAGAGTATTTTAGTGTAGGTGTGTTCCTATGATAACTCCTAACAAATGACATTCACTTTAAACAAAGGTAAGGATTTTGACAGTGCTGAAGTTTATGTGAATCTTGTGCACATGGAAAGTAAGACTGGTTGAGAAATATCTCAGTCCATTGAAGTGTAAGGACTTTTTAATGCCCAAGAACTCTTTAGCATACAATAAGAATCACACACATCTGCTCCTTATCTAACTCTTCTTTGTGTCTGCCACAGACTATATTTTCCTTTTGCTTTCCTCCACCTTTTACCTACCTCTATAAAACCCTAGGTTCCATTCTTTTATTGTGATATTTCTTATGAATAAACATTCCCCCTGGTGTAATAGCTTGAATAAAATCATCTCCTTTAATTGCTGTGTGCATTTTTTTCCTATTAACCCCACATAAGGAACAGTTAGAACAAAATATGAAAAGCTTAAAAATAAAACTGAAAAAAATGAGACCACAGAAAGTTGCAAAAATGATTCTGTGAACTCAATTCATATCCATTTTTAAGCATAAAGGCTCTGTACTTTTCTCTCCATGAAACAAAATGGTGTTAGAGGAAAAGTAAATCACTTATATTAATTCCCAACAGCTTGACTCAGGTGGCCATATAGACTGTGGAAATTATCTTGAATTCAACTGAAGACTATAGGACAAAGCAAGAATTTGCTTTTTTACTACACAATAATTTTAAAAACCATTAAACAGTCACAAGTCACAATGATTTAACAATATCAATAACAAAAGTTATGTGACATGAAACAACACCCTGTTTCAGAATTATCTTCTGAAATTTTTGAGAACATTGAGACTTTTGATGTGATCAATGATTAGATATTTTTAGCAGAAAAAGCAGAGCGAAGAGGCAAACAGCAACAGCTTTACATACTATGAGTTTAACTACTGTTTTGGGAAAAGTAATGTTATTGAAATTATATGTTCAAAACAGTTTGATATGTAGTAGTGCTCTGTAATCCTTAATTTGATTTTCTGTGCTTTCAATGTCACTTGGTCACTCACAGTCCAAAAATATTTCTACATTACAATGAAGAAGCAAATTAATTTGAGGAAGATAGACTACATTTACAGGAGTTTTATAAGAATATATTATAATGATAGATGCCATTATATTTTATGTTTGTTGCTCTCTTACTTTGCTAATCTGTAAGCTAAACTTTAGCATTGGTATACATGTGTAGAAAAATAGTTTATATGAGTATCTGTCAGTATTATTTGTTTCAGGGATTTATTGGTACATTGAGAAATTCCTTCAAATAAAGGGGTACTACTATCAGTCTTCCAATATGTTTATATTTAGTTTTTGTGATAAAAAACATGACACTTTTGGTTTAAGTATTTATTTGATCTCATGCTTTAAGTTGTGGATATTGTCTTCACTGAGACACCTAGCTGTGTTAAAAGAATTGAGATAAAATCAATATGTATACTAATCTTATGATATTGAATTTCATGCAATATTGTAGCTCACACAATTTTCACAAACAGATACAAACTGAATTGATCTTTTAATCATATATATGACCTTTGAATAAGATGTAGAGTTCTATGCACCAAAGTTGGTGAAAAGTAGTGTACACAGAGAATTAGGAAATGAGTGTTCAGGGTCAACAGTATTAATAACAGAGAGAAAAGTTTGACCTCAGTTTTTCAAGTACTGTAGCATTTACACCTCCAATCCAAGATTTTATATTAATATGGAGTCCAGATTGCTTCTCTAACCCATCCTCCCAAAAAATTCACTTGAAGTAAATAATAGCTCTAATAAATTCCTAAATGTTCTAGTATATCTTCTTGTAGTACTATGGTTGAAGTTAATGCATTTTAAGCACTCTACCACATGATGAAGGTCCCAGCTGGCCTTTAACCAACTGGATCCTTAGAGGTCTGCCAGACCTAGCTCAAAGTATGCTTTCTTAGGATAACAAGAAATCGCCTATGATCTAAGATTGTTTAGGTAAATATACTTTTAACTTTCAGCAACCCTATCTGTAAACTTAAAATAGATTGGTTTCTTAGTAGATAAATATCTTACCATTATATCTACTGCTTGAAATACTTTAGTAATGTTTATTGAACACTTAACAATAGTACATTAGTTTCTCAGAAAGTAAAAGTCCTACAATTACACCTACTGCTTCTGATGTTTTAACAAGAATTTTGTTACATCACTGGGTGTTCCTGGTTAGGAATATCATAGGCCATATTCTTCTTCTACTGAGGATTCACATGCTTAAGTAAAAAGCTTGTTTAACACATCTGAATGCTAGCAGGTAATGAATTTGTGTGTACAGCATAAAAATGATAGCTATGAGATTGGATTCACATCCCTAAATAAGACAAATACACACTGAGCATCTAGACAGGGTATTAACTTGAATGTTAATTATATAAGTGGGAATTCATGTTCTCTAATGCTTTTCTTCCTATTTTCAGGGAAATAGTATGTGTGTGTGTGTGTGTGTGTGTGTGTGTGTGTGTGTGTGTGTGTGTGTGTGTGTGTGTGTGTGTGTGTGCGTATTAGAGAGAGAGAGAGTAGGAAGAGGGAGAGATCCCTTGTTGTCACTGTATTTGATTTTGGTACCCTGTGTATTATATATACATTTATCTGAATTAGGGAAGGGACAGGGAACAACAGAATGGTGAGACAAAGGACAAAGGGAGAACCAATGTAACAGCAACACACACACACACACACACACACACACTCTCTCACACACACACAGGATAAAGGACGAACCAATGTAACAGCAATACTCACAAGACAACATGTTGGAAAAGAACTTTATAACTTGGTGGAGACTCACTACGGGTGGGGGAGTTACTAACTACCTTATGTATGTAACAGAAACACCTCTATACACCACCTTGACAACCAAATTAAATTTAAAAAGACAAACCATAAATACTGCTAATAATGCAGAGAACAGAGAACCCTTGTATATTGGTGGGAGGAGTGTTAGTCTGGTACAATCATTATGGAAATGAGTATGGAAGTTTCTAAAGAAAGGAAATACACAATTTCTCATATAAACCAACAATCTTTCCTCTGGATGACTCAAAAAATGAAGTAATCTTATGTAAAGATGTTTGCATTCCCTCATGGTTAGCAGCTTCCTTATCAGTAACTAAGATTTGGAAACAATGTAAAAGAGCAAGTGAATGGATAAAGAAACTCATCTATACAGTGGACTCTTAATCCCTGAGAAATACCAAGATCTCTGCAAGGGCAAGTTGGGAGGACATCATGCTAAGTGAAACAGGCCAGGTACAGGAAGAAAAATTCTGTAGTATCTCATTAATATGTGAATGAAACAGAATTACCATGGGTACTGAGGAAGGAGGCCTGGAGGCCAGAGAAGACAAACCAGCAGCTATTCAGAATGACCAAGTCTAGAGAAACAATATACAGCACAGTAAATGTGGGAAATCGAATTGTACCAGGTATGTGATTCATCCTCAATGAATGGATTTTTGCTGTTCTTGCTCCACAATGAGTAACTATGTTATGTTTCAACATTAAAACATTTTTCACATGTAGCCCGTAACATCATGTATGCTTTAAGAATTGACAATGAAGTATATTTACGGAAAGACTTTTTGCAATTACTGGGAACTAAATTGTATATAAAAACAAACAGCTTTAGAATTCATAACATTGCAGTATTCTCCAGGAAATAATACACATTTTACTTTAAGTCTTTAAAACAATCTTAGTAAAGGTTTATAATTGTTATATATATATATATATATATATATATATATATATATATATATATATATGTAGATGGAGAGAGAAAGTAAAGAGAAAGAAAAAGAGTGTGTCAGGTAGTAAGCCAGCAGATACTAAATATAAGACTTGGAACACTTGCCTTCAGAAGACACAGGGCACGCTTGCATTATTATAAGAAGCAAAAATGCACCACCTAATACAAATGAAGTTTCTAAATTCCAATTTGATAACTATGAAAAGTCTTCAACAAATATATTACAATCAAGCAGAGTGGGCTAAATATTTTTCACATCATTTACCAGTGATTGCTGTAAATGTACTTCCACCTTAATTAATAAAAGATGATTTCGAAATGAATAAATCACAAAGGGTTTCCTTCCAGTATTTGGCCTAATGATGAATAAATGAAGACAAGAGAATTCCATTGACACACAAAGACAGTTTTTCCCCATAAAGGTGAGCTAAATGGCTTTTAAAAATACAAAGAAAATGTGATTTACTGAAAGGAAAATCTCCATTCACTCTATTTGGAATTAAAGCTAAGGGAAATCTGTAAAAATAATGTCTCTTCAAATATCTCTTTATATGTAGGCATACTGATTAACTGAGAAGAAGACAATAATATTTTTTCCTCATCAGATTAAAAAATAAAGTTAAAAATGAATGCAGTTACTACAACTGTAATAAAAGTCATTGAAGTTTAATAGTCAGTGTTATAGAACAGCAAGATAGTAATATTTATAACAAAGGAAGTTTTAAAATAAAGAAATAAAAAAGCAGTTTTAAACTTACTTTTTTAAAGGGAGGGTGGCATTTTATATGCTTAAGAAGGAAATTGTCTCAGAGTATATTGTATATTGTGTATTTCCAGGCTGAAGGCAGTTACTTAGTTAAAGCACATGTTTTGTGGGACTGACATAGTCTTGGGTACTTGTGAGTAATCACTGCTATGATAAACTGAAGTTGAGAGACCTATACTAGCAATAGTCAGTCTCTAGTCTGTGCACTTTAATACTTTGCCTAAGAGTTTGATGTTGATCAAGTCATTTATACACAGAAGCTTTAGATTCATTTTCCAGTGTGGGAAAAAAGAGCTTTTAAAGGGCCAATTACCAGAACTACACATAGGAGTATTTTCATACTTGACAAGTCATGTGGCAATGCTGGGTGTGTACTTTCAGCATGTGGGGGCACATACAGGATGATGGAGATTTCAAGGTCAAACAGGGCTCTATATGTAGCGAGTTCCAGTTTGATCTGAGTTCCATGGTGAGATACCATGGCAGAATATGATATCACAAGGAACAAATGGAAGCTTATTAACAATGAAAAAAGACCAGACCCATCTAAATATGATGTGCTTAATGTGTCATCCACTTACACAGATGTATGAAATTGTAGTACCCGATCTGGTGATGTCAGGAACTGGGTCCTTGGGGCTTTTACAAAGGATTGTGGTAAGCTCATTAGCTCTTTCTCCAGGGAAGAACAGAAAAAGATGCCATCTTGGAGTCCGGAGGAAGATGGTGGAGGAGAAGCTGGAGGCTGAACAAGCTCTTGCATAGAAAGCAGTTTGAGTGTTCCAGTGAACAGTCCTAGGCTAGAGAATCACACCAAGTGTGTCAGCACAGTACAGAGAGTTTGGCCAGAGAGGGAAAATCCAGGCAGCTTGGTCAAGGAGACAGATCTGAGCAGTTAGCAGTAGCCAAGGTGCCATACCAACAGAGAAAGTCCAGAATAAAGGCGCCAGATGCAGCTTGTGAGCAGATCCTACTCACCACCAGCAAGAAATGAAAAGGAGCAGAAGTCTTCATCCTGCTGATCACAGACTAAGGACAGCCCAGGAAGGAAGAGTCGCTGGTGTGTGTAGAACCCTGACATCCTCACTCCTTCTGACAGAGCAGTGGTGAATAGACCCTCCCCCATCACCAGAGAAGATCTCCATCTTTGATAATGACAAAGGCTGGGCCCAGCAGCTAGCTCCAACTCAGGCCTTGGAAGAATACAGTTGAAGCATTCACCAGGTCACAGGAACAATCTTTAACAGGAAGAACAGTGCTGGAGGAATATAAATACCAAATTTCAAACTCTACTATAAAGCAATAGTAATCAAAAACAGCTTGGTACTGACACAAGAACAGACCGCAGGACCAATGGAATAGAATTGAAAACCCAGAAATGAACCCACAGACCTATAGCCACCTAATCTTTGATGACTGAGCTAAAAAAATAGAATGGAAGAAAGACAGCCTCTTCGGTAAATGGTGCTGGCAAATATGCTTAATCACTTATAGAAAACTAAAGTTAGATCCTTATATATCATCCTGCACCAGAATCAACTCCAAATGGATCAAAGACCTTGGAGTCAAAGCAGACACCCTGAAAACAATACAGGACAGAATAGGAGAAACCCTAGGTCTCCTTGCCACAAGCCAAAATTTTCTTCACAGAGATCCAGAAACACAACAAATCAAAGAAAGGTTGGACAAATGGGATTGCATGAAGCTGCAGAGCTTTGGCATGGCAAAGGACATAGTTAGAAAGATCAACACAAAGCCCATGGATTGGGAGAAGATCTTCACTAGCCATAAAACAGACAAGGGTCTCATATCTAAAACATACTTGGAACTCAAAAAATTAAATCCCCAAACAACAACTGCCCAATAAATAAGTGGGCTAAAGACTTAAAATGAAACTTCTCTCAACAGGAAATAAAAATGGCCAAGAGACACATGAAGAAATGCTCAACCTCTCTAGTCATAAAAGAAATGCAAATCACAACAACATGGTGATACCACCCCACCCCAGTTAGAATGGCTATAATCAAAAACTCTAATAACAACAGATGCTAGAGGGGATGTGGACAGAAGGGAACCCTACTGCATTGTTGGTGGGTGTGTAAACTTGTTCAATCACTTTGGAAAGCAATATGGAGGTTCTTCAAGACTCCATATAGAGCTCCCCTATGTCCCAGCAATCCCACTTTTGGGCATTTACCCAAATGCTCACAAACAAGACCATACTAAAGCTACCAGCACAACTATGTTTATTGCAGCATTATTTACCATAGCTAAGATACCATAGCTAAGATATTTACCATAGCTAAGATGTCCCTCAGTAGATGAATGGGTCAAGAAAATGTGGCATATATACGCAATGGAATTCTATGCCTCCATCAGAAAAAATGACATTGCCTCATTTGTTAGGAAATGGAAAGACTTGGAAAACATTATATTAAGTGAAGTAAGCCAGGCCCAAAGAAACATAAGTCCCATGGTTTCGCTTATTTGCAATAACTAGTATATGTCTGTGACAAGCAGAAAAGGTCAGATAATATGATGTTAAGTGAAATGAACCCCAAGATAAGGACACAAGTGTATTTTTCTTTCTTGTTATTGTTTTTAACATATTTATAATGTACCACGTGATGTTTTTGTTGCTTTGTATGTCCTTCCCCCATGGTATAATCCCTGTTTTCACTGTATTTGATGTTGGTATAATTTGGAGAATGGAAAGGAAAAAACAAAGTGTTTAAACAGGGATACATGTTGACCCGTTGCAACAATGAGATGTACAAGACACTATGTTGAAAAATGAACTTTACAATTTAGGTGGGTGGGAGATGTGCAAGGAGGGAGTGTAGTTGTGGACATGGGAGGAAAAGGATGGTAGTGGAAAATCAAAGGAGGAGAAAGCAATGCTTGATAAGAAATGTATTCATTCCCTTGCTCATGTAACTGTAACACCTCATCTGTACAGTATTATCACAATAAAAAAACAATTTAAAAAAAATATGCCATCTTTGAGAGAATGGATGCTTACCAGTTACTGAATCTGCTTACATCTTTGTCTTGAACTTTTCAATCTTCAGAACTTAGAGAGATACATTTTTATTGTTTATAATACAGATTTCAATGAGTACATGAAAGTTGTCAAACAATTGTCTACATTTTTAAACATAGAAATGAGAAAAAAGAAATTCATTAGAGAGTTTCCATTATATTTTGCTGAGGTAGTTTTAAATAGAAATTAGGGAGAAAGAAGCTGACTTGAAAAGACCTGCTGATAAAATACTATCGTGTAATGTATGATGAACTATCACAAAGGGAAACACAACTCAGTATCAAAGTCACACGAACTAAAACTGGATATCATATTCAAATTATCTAATGTCATTTTTCAAAGAATAGAAAACATTATAAATTAGAACATAGAATGCATATTTCACCAGGAATGGATTGAAAACCCTTTTAAAGGTTAATTAGCTACTTCATCTTTCTCTATTTCAGTGACAATAATTCCTCACAAAAATAGAAGATTCATTGTATTTAGAAAGTAAAACACAATTTTCTGAATTTGGAAGAACTTAGCTGGCTAGCTGCACACATAAAATTAAACTACTTAGATATGTAAACGGAATCTTAAGATACCACTCTTCTTCATATGGTGGATTATAATAGTTCTTTTTTATAAAATGTAAATTTTGAAGTCATTTTTTAGAGATTCTTCCTTTTCTTCACTCTAAAATGTAAGCTAAGTAAGTGTACTGAGATATTAAGTTGTTGAAAACTGCTAGAGTTTAGATTTGGTTGACCAATTCAAGAAGAGCTTGACATATTGTAGTAAAACCTGCAGAAAGCTTTAGTAACTAGAAATTCAACCAATGATTCAGGCTATGGAAAAGTCAGCAATTTTAATATGTCTTATACATTTACTATTTAAAACTATAAGGAAACTGGATGATGGTGGCTCATGCCTTTGATCCTAGCTACTCAGAAGACTCACCGAGGCTACTCTGAGGATCCTTGTTTGAAGCCAGCCTTAGCAGGAAACCCTGTGAGACTCTAATTTCCATTTAACTAGGAAACAAAACAAAACAAAATCCATAAGCTGTGGCTTAAGTAGGCAGAATACTAGATGTGAATGGAAAAAGTTCATGGACAATGTCTAGCCCCTGATATCAAACACTCTGACCTGTGCATGCACGTAAATACACACACACACACACACACACACACACACACACACACACACACACACACACACAAATATAAGGGAAAGTATGTCTTAACTTCTAACTTATTCAACCAAATATTATACTGCATGTCACCAGTATGTAAGTTCCATACAAGTACGCACTTTAATTTTTTATAGGAGATTTATCCCTGCTGTACCATTTATATTAAAGACGTCCAATAAATATCCTCAAAATAAATTAATTGATATGTTGATTCATTTCCTTATTTCTTGAGACTTATTGATTATTGGGGATAACAAAGGGAATAATTTGCTCACTTAGGTAACTTTTTAGATAATTTTTTAAACCAAATATCAAGGTAGAATGTTAACTCATTTCCAAATCACTAATTAATTAGACTCTTCTTATATGACAGTGAGTAAATGTTATCAAGACTAAGTGACAGACAACATCTAGAAGGGTTTTCCTTTAATATGCTCTTGTACTTTATGCACAGTAAATCTACCTATTAATCAGTGGTGTCTTAATTAGTTACTGTTTCTTTGGTTTGAAAAGTAATGGTGACACTTCTCATTCCAATCCTCTTTCAGAGCGATAAACAGAATGCGTCCATTCAGGGTCAGAATCTGAGTTGAGGATGATTTGTTTCACAAAAATGTATCCCAACCTGATATAATTGCCATGTAATAATATTTTTTTCTATTTGAATACAATCATAGGATAATTAAATTATACTTAAAATAGAAATTTTGAATCCATTTTCACGATACAGTTAAGAAATGTCTCTTTTCTTTCAGTTATTGGGACTTTAATATATTATCTCATGAGGATTGATTGGCTTGTCATCATGGTTTCCTTTAGTAAGTTCCATGTGTTGCCAGCTAAATTAAACATTGACCAATGGGATTTTCATGTCATCCTTAGCAACAAAATGTTTGGGGAGGTACCACAGGTGTAACAGGTTTTGCCCCAGGGTTCTATTTTGATTTTTCAAATGACAGAAAATTCTAACTTTGAAAAATGATTCTTTAGCAAACACTCAGCCAATTTGATTTGAGAAAGTTATAAAATTATGTGACCTTGTATCAATAATAGGAAGAGCCATGTGATATTATGAAGTTGTAGCAGGCTTAACTGACTGCTTCCTGGTAATGAACTAGAGAATATTGCTTTGCCTATTCCATATGGTCTTTCTAAAGCCAGTAACATATTTCCTTTGTTGTCATGTATTAAAAACTGCTTATGAGCTGGGTGTGTATGGATCTTGCTTGTAATCCTAGCTACTCAGGAGGCTGAGATCAGAGAATCATGGTTCAAAATCAGCCAGTGTGGGCAGGGAAATCTGTGAGACTCTTATCTCCACTCAGTTACCAGAAAACTGTAATTGTCGCTGTGGTTCAAAGTGGTAGAGTGCTAACCTTGAGCAAAAGTACTAGAGGAAGAGCCCAAGCCCTGAGTTCAAGCCCCACAGCTAGAAAACAACAAAGAAACAAACGAGCAAACAAAAACAAAACACAACAACAAAAAAACCTGTCTGTTATTCCTTTAAACCAACTGTATTAGAAATATGACTAGAAGTTCTGTTAGCACACTGTTGTATTTGAGCCAATAAAAACAAATGAAACACTTTTTATTCATTGATGTGCACCGTTTAGGGTTTGGATATAAAAAGCCAATTTAATCTATAGTCAAAATATTGATCAGAGTGTTATTTGGCTAGCTTTGCCTAGCATTGGATTACACTTACAAGAAAAAAAAAATGGGGCCACTAAGGTGTCTACTAGCAACGTGATTTTACAGCTCTTCATAGAGATGTAAAGTGAGTTTATAATTAGTTAGTTAACCAAGTCATCCTAATGCAGGAATCCTATCTACTTAGAGGAAAAACAAAACAAAATGAGCAAAGTCACGACCCATTTCCACAGATTGTGTATGATTTAAGACTTTGAAAGACCTGTGTTTGCTTTTCTTCAATGAGATTACTTATAGGATTTGGTCTTTCTGTAGATGAATACCTCCAGCTGTACTCCATTATGGTAAAAATAATTTGAATTATTATTTATAAATGTTTACCTCTGATTTATTCTCAGAAAAAATATTTGATTACACATGATTTTTATGAATTATATTAATGGACCCTATTGCAACTAATGGACACAATGGCATATACTTTTTTTTATTTTTTTACAGCGTTGGGCTATGTGCCTACCAGCTCATTAGAACATCTGTAGGTGATGGAGATAAGATTACAGTGTGTCCAGGAGCTCAGTAAGGCAATTATAGAACTGAACTTCCTACGCTGCACTTTATTGTTTCAGCTATCCTCTAAAACACATCAAGATCATCGATATGCATTTTTAATTTAGTGAGAAAAGTTAATAATGGGAAAACTATGTTTATCGATGATATAGCTCTGTGTGAAGAAATAGTTTAGTAAGAATTGATTATAAATTTCAAGCTTAACTTTTGTTCTATGATTTTTAGGAAAATTACATTTATTTGGCTTATTTCTGCTCTACAATAAAGGGTGAAAAGTAACCCATACATTCATACTGATGATAAAGTGATCACTGTATAATTGGGCTCAATGTAGAATATGTTTTCTATTTCTGATTCTATTCCATTATAGGCTTATTACATGATTACACTGTGTTCATGAAACCTGAGTCTTCGCTTGTACTGATCCAAATTTTTAATGCTGTCATACATAATGAAAATTACACTGTGTAACAAATTGATCAGAAAAAATTAGAAAATACCATAAGCAGATTGGCTGGGTCAGTAAAAATTAATCATTCGTATGGTATGCACTTAGCATCACCTTTTACCTCATATAAATATGTAAATTTTTCACATACCAATAACATTTTATTTTTGAATCTCTTTTTGATATTTGAAAATTAAATACCATTCCTGAACATGGTAAGAAATTTAAAGATCATGACAGTAACGATGTATATTTTTTAATATTGTGCATATGTGTAAGCATGTTAATATTTTAGTCAGAGACATTTTTATGAAGCCACTATATTAAACACAATTTACTAGCATTATAATTCATCTAGAAATGAACTTATTGAGTTAGGCAAAGTGTCATCTAAGCTAGAACACTCAGTATCTTTTTCTACCTGAAGGAGAAACAATTTAAGTGACCTAGTGAATTATTCTGGTTATCAATTCTCATCACTAAAGACCTGAACATCATATTTCACTTATATTGACATACAAATAGGAGATATATGGGCTCCAAAAATCATGCACCCACCACACACACATTGCCAATCATGGCTATTTATCCTCAAAAGAGTTCCAAAACAATAGGGAGAAATGCCACAGATTAAAAAAAAGAAAGACAGAAAAAAGATATACTAGGTCTTTACAGATATTTTTGTACAAGGCATGATGAGTTCCTACTGAATTTCTTAATGCCCTCTATAATGTTATATAGTGATAAGACTTAGTAATCCTTTTTTCCATTTATTCTTTTCTTTTAAATTTATGACAAAACTATGAAACAAGAAAAACCAAGTAAGCTAGTCAAGGTCAAGGTTATAAAGTAAATTAGAGAAGGCTCAGAGAGAACCTTTATGTGCTAAATCTCTTAGTCAAAATAATTGGAATACTTTGAAAAAAATCACTAGCGTACTCTAAAAGTGTTGCTGCTGTCTCTATAAATCTGTGCGAAACTTGTAATTAAAAACAACTACTGTGTTACTTTTGTGAATCATTTAAAATACTAATAAATTTTAAAATAGAATCATAGGCTAAATATTAATAGAAAATATTATCATGATAACATTTACCATTTAAGCAAAATAAAAGATGTGCAAGTATATTAGTCCATTTTTGTAGCTGTGAGGAAATACTTAGCTTAGGCTACTTTACAAAGAATGGAGATTTTCTAACATTTTAGGAGGCTGAAAGTCCTCAAGACTTGGTAATTACTGATGTGTTAGGCACCTGATGACAGCTGAAGTTTGAGGTCATGATAATGGTAGAAGTTTGTACATAAAGATGAAATCATATAACCACAGAGTGACTTTGATAAGGTATGGCTTGTATAATTTTTCTCAAGAGAACCCATTGCAGAAGCCCAGCATTTCCTCCCCAGCATAGTACAAATGTTGACCTCTGGACTTCTGATTATGTCCAATCTTTGTATACATTACTCCTCATGTCTTTATAGCAAGGGTGAAGCATCCAACACATGAAATTATGGGAGACAAGTTCTAAGTCAGAGCAAGCACAGTTACACTGTAGTTTGCTTCATTTTCCTCTGAATGCCAGAAACACACACCTTCACTCTCCATTCTTTGTTTCTCTGAGAACCATAAAGCGTCTTTAATTAATCTTCTAATCTTTTATTACACTTACTTGAATGTTATTGATTTAGGAAAATTACCATGATAGGTAATTTAGGAATTCTGTTTCAAAATGGAGTTAGGTTTTGTTTCTGAGAGGTTTGAAAAATTAGATAGTGTTGGTGAATCTGCAAGTTTGGGATACAAAATTACACCCCTTTATGCAATCAGAGTTAGTCAATAGCAATTCTTCTTTATTCCAACTTATGCAAGCACCATTGTTAGAAAAATAGAGTTCCATCCATTTCACATCTACTTTGTTTTCAGGCAATATATTCCTTATAATACTCTTATTGGTTCAAAACAAAAGATACTATTTTTTCTTTTTTATTAGTTCCTCACAAATTTATATTCATATCTTCTCTTTTGTCTGTTCAAATAATCTAGGCCATCATTCAAAGACAATAAGGCCATCATTCATCAAAAGTGTAAATTTTATATGTAAGGAAATTATTCCATGCAATGCACCTCTAAAAAAGTTGCTGTATACTAGTAAGTACAAAATAGCTGCTTATCAGATAATACAGAAATTAAAAGAATATATATTCACTGTCCATATATGACTATAATTTCATAAATTTATATTTAATTTGGAAGTATGTATTTCAATTAGAAGTATGCATCTGTGTGTAAGCAATTCTTTTGACCTATAGATAGATACTACATAGATAGATAGGTAGATAGAGAGAAACCAGAATTTTGTATAAAATTTTGCATAAAATAATGCTTTTATTTTTCCTGTGTTGTAAATTAGTTTCCTGTATGTTGGGGAAAGTATCCTCGGTCTATATTCTGAAAGTGTCAATCCCTTAAAATGCCTGTTTATATTTACTGTCTCCTCATTAAAATTATATCTGGCATTTTCATCAAGCATGAATCTACTTTCTACTGTTATAGTTCCAGACTTATTCTAAATATCCTGGTTATTTGTTTTTCCTCTTTTACTGATTATTTTTCCTAGCTTGACACATTGAATTCTATGTATCTTTAGAAGATGCTTTTATTTCCAATCTGTCACTGATTTTTTTTTTACTGCCTTGCTTTAACTTTACTCCCTTGCATATATTTTCTGAAACATGGTTTAAATTATATATAAAAATATTACTGGTAAAGTTCTTAGTGCATTCTGCCTTTAAATAAGATTACATTGAAATCTATATCTGAAAATTTTAAATCCCATTACGGCAATTCCTCCAGCCAAAATCCTAACAATATATTTTTACATATAAAACATTTTGGATCCATTCACATAAAATAAGATACATTTATTTCTAGTGAGACTATAATAAATTCTCTCAAGACTAGAACTGGTTCTCTGATTTTTCCACTTACAAAATGGAGAGGATGCAAAGCCTCCAAATTCTTGAAATCTATCTCTTCCAAATCATATTTGCTATTTATTTGAGATGTGTTGCTACCCATCAGATTTATTTGTTTACCTTGAAATGAAAACAGAAAAGGTACACAATACAGATTTATTTGATATTTTATTTGAACATTTATTTGATATTTTCCTTTGGTTCATAGCCAACATGGTAATTGTTCTCATTTTCACAATATTGCCATGATGTAAGGACTAACTTTAAAAGAATAAGTATGTCTTTATTATCTGTTCTTATGCTGTTACTGTGTTTTTAGCCATCAGAATAAGACTTTGCAGTGTTACAGGCTTCAAAAATTATGTATATATATATATACATATATGCATATGTATATACACACACATATATGACTGGAGATCAGGGAAAGGCAGTCCTGGGATTTTAACTCAGGGCCTGGAAGGTGTTGTTTTCAAGGCTGATGCTCTACCATCTTGAGCCACAGCTCCACTTTTGGCTGTTTGTTCATTAATTGGAGAAAAGTGTCTCATGACTTCTTGCATTGGTCTGGCTTTGAATCATAGTTTGAAAGTATGTGTATATAATATTTAAGGCTGTATGCTTTGCTTTTGTCTTAATAAAAATTATAAGCACTGTGATTCTGTTTAATGTCTTAACTATTCAGAATAATTTAGCTTACTCCCACTGAGTTGCAGTCACAAAATATTTTATTCAGCATCCTAAACATGATTTTTAATTGATAAATTTCTAGAAACAATAAAAAAGTTTTAATCTACAACAATCTCTAGAAATAATATTATTCTCCTTCAATACCTGAAAATGTACTGTGTGACTGATTCATTAGCATTGAAACATATAATGATCTCAATGATAAAGCACATAGTTCTTTTTTTCTATGTTTTAATATGCAGCACCCAGAGCTATGACCGATAACATACTATTTTGCGTACTCTGTCTCAATGGGGAGAGTATAGAAGACCGCAGATGGCTGTCATGGCAAGGCATGTATGTGGTCATATAAGTTAGATTTCTAGGCAGTTTCAGAATTCTTTCGGTAAGATCGAGGGTATTGTTTTTGTTCTTGAATTTTGCATGAATGGAGATATCAGCTTATGCTAAGTAATACCTTTCCTTTTTTCTCTCTGGTGATTTGTTATTCATTTTCCCAATTACAATTTCCTTATTTGTAGTTTTATTCTGAACTTTGCAAAGTAACTGCTAGGAAATTTGATAAATTAAGAAACATTTCTAATCGCTTCTTTAATACAACTGTTACCATTGCTTTTTCCATGTTTGAGGATTTCATGTAGACTGACACTAGGGAAAAAGAACATTTTAGATCAAAGTAGATATTAAGTAACAAATTAGAGATAGAGGACATTTTTGTTCTTCCACTCTTCCTTATCTCTGTCATTTATCTTCTTTAGTCCCTGCTAATGCCTATAATTATTATTTCATTGAAATGACTAGGTGTTTTTTTTTAATATAATGGTCATTATCACCTCTTTTTACCATTGCAACAATGTCTAACATAGTAAAAACTTCATGGTTTTAAATGTTACATAAAAGAATCTTTGTTGCAACAACGTGGATGTGTTTGGGTATTTTATACTTCTTAGCAATGTTAAGTGTACAATCTTTTAATGTTAGAATATTATATAATGTGAATTAAAATTAAAAGAACAAGACCTATATTAGTAAGGAAAAAGAATAGTTTGAAAAAGGAGCCCTTGAAAACTACCTTGAAGAGCTTTATGTATTTAGCAGTAAATAGATGTTCTGGATAACCAAAACTATTGCCAACTGCTAGGAAAAAAGTCATATTCTTTTTTAAAACTCCACAAATTCTTCTAACCATGTTATTATGAAATCTTGAACATTCCTAATGAAATTTGTTTCACTAAAAGTCCTACCTATTTACACTGCTGTAAATATTTCTGTTGGTCCCACAGATACTTGTGTGATATACTGGTTTAAAAACCAAATTGTAGCAAAATAGCACAATTGATTTTTATTAGCCTGGGACCTTAGAAGACTTAATGCAAAAGAAACTATTGTAAGTGACATTGTAACAGGTGGGTTTTTCAGCATAATTTTTACTTAAAAAATCCCCGTGAAAGAATTGTAAAACTCAATAACACCAAAACAGAATTTTCCTTTATGAAACACTTAAAATAATCCCTCAATCCCAGAAGTTTCTTTATTAAAATTCTGAATGGAAACTCATAACTCATTAGTTTCTACCATTTATCCCTTATTTTCTGGGCAAGCACTGTAATCAAAATTAAATTTACTTTGAAAAGCTTTAGTAATGCAATAATACATCACAAGGGCAAATTCTTCATAGCATACTTCCTCACAATCTGCAAACTCCTAGCATACAATACATGTCTCAAGTGCTTAATAATTGTATGTGGTTTCATGCAAAAAAGGATAGGGAGCCAGATACTCTTCTTCAATCATTTGTTCCTTTATCCATTTATTCAATAAGTAGACATTAACTGTACATGATGAGTCGATTAATGAGTATAGTATATTCAATGTCATCAAGGAACAATTAAATACCTCTGATTTTTTTTCCTTCAGGGATTTCAACAATATTTAAACCAATGTGCTGCTTTGGTAATTCATATACATATATTGAAATTGAATGTACATATAAGTTCTGACTTGCTCTAAAAAGTCATACATCTTCATAGCACATAAAATGACAGATTATAGATATAATATACAAATGTTTGTAATATATGTACTATTCATATATATGTAATTAAATATGTATGATTGTTATATGCCATTTGGCTTACTAAGCTTTTCTGTAGATACAATGTATCTCGGGTTGTTTTTGCTTTGTCTTGCCTTCATGCCATCTTCAAATCTTTACCCCTCTAGAGCTGTATATTCTATTTTTGATAGGTTTATATATTATCTCAAGCTATTAGTGATTTTATGTAGCTTGGGTCAGATTGATGTGTGTTTCTGAGTATTCAAATTTGCAATTTTACTAGCCAACATACTCATTCATATATTAAGCAGCTCACCAAGCATCTCCTCCCTGTTATGGCTCAGTCATCCCATGTATTTCTCTGGTATAGTGTTCGTATATCCACAGGTGCTCTTGTTATTACAGCATGACAGAATGTAAAGAGAGTTCTGGAGGGTTTGTGATTGGCAATCAAATGATCTGGCTTAGAATTAACTCAAGATACTCCCTGTTCCAGAAGACTGGCCATGTGGAATCCAATGACTGCTATACTATGAGGAAGTAAAACATTCATTCCTCTGTGAGCAATAAAAGAGAGACCAGGTGCAACTGAGTGCTTGAAATCTGAACTATAGCTGGTGAAACTTATAGGAAAGGTTTACCAGAAATAGTTAACAGAATGTGTTAAAATCACTGCAGGATTGGGTAAAATGTATAATGATTTTAAGTGATAATTTGAGGTTGCTGTTATTGTTATGGGTTTAAAGTAAATAAAAGCTACAGAGATTTTAATAAGACATAATATGCAAAACAAAGAAAATCAATTAATGAGTCTGGCAATGATGACCCACTCCTGTAATTCAAGCTACTCAGGAGGGCAAGACCTGAAGATCAAGGCAGGAAAATGCTCAATTAACCATCAAAACAGTGGGAAACTAAGCTGTGAATCAAGTGGTAGAGCACCAACCTTGAGCAAAGAAAGCTGGGGGACAACATCCAGGGCCTGAGTCCTAGCTCCAGGAATAGCAATAAAAAAAGAAAAAAAAAAAGAAACCAAGAAATGATTAAGATCAAATGAAATAAATTATTCTCTATGGATAATTTTGATACTGCAATGTAATATATTTGGAATAGAAGTCACAGAATTTTGACCTGGGTTATTTCCAACAATTGTTCTAGGAGTTCCTATTTAGAACATGTATGTTAATAAATATCACAGATAAGTTTTGTAAGTTTTCTCCATTAAAATATGGATTTAATGTATCTACCTTCGATTGTATATGGTTTGTTTTCATTTAAGACCTGTGTGATTCTGCAAGCTCTCAATGGTGATGCTACAGGAAGTTATCCATATTTTCCTTCATTATTCTGTTGGTTCCTTTTCATTTTAGTTGCACAGTTCTATGCCATTTTTTCCTAAGAAGATATAATTTTCAGCTTTCTAAAGTACTTTAATTTCAGTGACAATTATTTCTTCTAAATTATTCTCTAGATGGAGGTCTTAAAAGGACAAGTTAATGATGGTAGAGGTGTATTTCAAGAAAATAATTGGCATCACAGGGTTGTAAGCTTTGTTGCTTTTCATTCTGTTTCACATCTGCCTCATAAACAACCATAAACTCTCCAGAGTTATCTACCATTAGTTAATCATGTAAGAGATTATTGCTATGAATTAGGATCATTGCTCTGCCTTCTTGAGAGGAGTTAAATTAAAAGAAATTATACCTCTAAGTTTCTCCTTCAATATTTCCTCTTTTCCTCAAGAATATTTCTTGGAAAAATGCCATAACTGCCTTCAACTATTTAACTCAATGATGAGCCTATTATTTTATCAAAAACCTCGGTGTTTATTCATCTCATAATATTATAGTAATTACCTATTTGTTTTATCTGAGTTCAAAATACCACCTGTTACAAATTTAGCCATCTTATAACACAGTGACTCCTAGAATTGCTTTGGTCAGTTTTCACATTATTAAAGGATTTTTAAAACATAAACAACAAATCATATGATTGCTCTGTTTCATATATTCCCATGTTTAAAATTAAAATAACATTAACTGCAAGAAACAAGCAACAACCCTGATATATTTGGATGAATTTAAAAACCCAGCTGTATTGTTACATAATATTTATATAATGAGAAATTTATTCTATAGTGTGCTGAAATTAAGCTTTAAAAGTGTGTAAATATGAATAATAGACTATTGAAAGGCCTTTGAAATGCATGCTATATTGTTAAAATCTAATGATGGTAGGTATATTGACGGAACTGTTCAATTAAAACACACACACATACATATCCACATAGTATATGGCATACTATTCAAACAATATGAAAGCTGGGTGCTGGTGGCTCACGCCTTTAATCCTACCTACTCAGGAGGCTGAGATATGAGGATCGCAGGTCAAAGCCATCCCAGGCAGAAAAGTCTGTGAGACTCTTATCTCCAATAAACCACTAGAAAACTGGAAGTGGCATTGTAGCTCAAACGGTAGAGCACTCGCCATGAGCTGAAGAACACAGGGACAGTGGCCAAGCCCAGAGTTCAAGCCCCACGACCAAAAAAACAAAAAACAAAACAAAAAAGTATGAAATCATACCATAATAGTAAAATGTTAACATTAGTTTTATTTTGATTGTGGAAGTTACATATTATATTTTATTACATTTCTTAAATTTAAAGATATTTTAAATCACCATATGTTATTCATATAACAATTTTTAAGACCAAGAGTTTAATATGTTTTTCTGGTTCATAACATCCAATTTACTTTGTACATATTTATAGAAAGTTTTGTACTATGACATAGGTTAATAATTTTTTTAATTTGTATTTTATTGTAAAGATGCTGTACAGAGGGGCTATAGTTACATGAGTAAGGCAATGAGTACATTTCTTATCAAACATTGTTACCCACTTCTTTGTTTTTCTCCCACTATCTCTCCCCTCCCCCAATCCTCCCCGCCCCCAAGTTATAAAGTTCATTTCCAGCATAGTGTCCTTTGGGTATCATTGTTTCATTGGGTCATCCTTTGTCCTTATATAAAAAAATTATTAACCTATGTCATAGTACAAAACTTTCTATAAATATGTACAAAGTAAATTGGATGTTATGAACCAGAAAAACATATTAAACTCTTGGTCTTAAAAATTGTTATATGAATAACATATGGTGATTTAAAATATCTTTAAATTTAAGAAATGTAATAAAATATAATATGTAACTTCCACATTTTGTTATTCCCCTTCCCTTCCCCAAATCAAACCAAAGTATACACAAGACACAGGGTACCAGAATCAAAGACAGTGATTGCCAGGTATAGACTAATGGCAAAAGCAAATGAAATAAAGTAAAAAGAAAGAACTAGATACAGTATATTGATGACAACAAGGTCAACCATCACAAGAAGGACCTGTGTTTCAATGTCTTGGAGTTCATTTCAATTTTCATCATTTTATATGGCCATATATACATAGTTATTGAGCTATTATGGTCCTCTGCTAGGACTATTCTAGACATAAACTAATTATTATAAGTGAGGGAAAACATGGAGTCTATGTTTCTTTGGGTCTGGTTTATTTCACTTACATGAGTATTTTTCCAAGTCTTTCCATTTCCTCAGAAAAGTAACAATGTCACTCTTTCTGATAGATGTATACAATTCCATTGTTTATATATGAATTTTTTTCTTCAAATAAGACTCAACATTCTGTACTGTAGTTGTTTCCACATTTACAAAGGCCTAGCTAGCTATTTATAGTTAAGGTATTCTCTCTAGTTTTATTGCAGGAAAATATTATTCACACCATAGTAAAAAAAAATCTATTTATAATACTTCTGATATAGAAATGAAACAGACTGGTAACAATCCAGTGGGTGAAGTTTACAAAAGATCAAGCAAATGTTTAAATAAAATTTAAATATTTAAATCCAAGTTTGCATACATAGAAGCAACTGAATTTTTTTTCTTTTTTTCTTTCTTAAGGAAAGAAAAAACAAAAAGGGTTTATATTTTATGTAGGTACTTGCTTTAAGACAGCTTTATTGTGATCTACACTTTTGTATTACAGTTGACAAAAAAAGCAGATAATGTAATGTTTAAATTACTAATGAGGAATTAATGAAATAAATGCCTTCAACAGTAAAAACACACATTCAAACTCAAATATTTTATTTTGTATTCTTTTGAATTATAATTACTAATTCTGTTTGTTTATATTAGACTTTTATAACCTAAAATTTAGAGCTACATATGTCATCTCTCCTTCAGATACATGGTAAAAATATCAAAAACAGCAATTGTTTTATATCTTGTATAACCAAAGTCCATCATTGTACCTGTCTAGTAACATTCTTAGAAATATAGAAATCATTCATTTGATATAATAGAAATTGAACCATTTAAATTATATTTAATTAAATATAATTAACTTAAATTATATTTAATGTATATTTTGTAAAAAGTCAACTTTATAACGTGAAAGTAGGAGTGATTAAATCAAGGGGTGACTGATTAGGAAGCATTATAATAATCTGAGTTATAGAATTGTAACTCTTTGTACAACTACTTAATAAGAACATTTTTAAAGGGGATTATTAATCTATACTGCTCCTGATCTAGAGAAGGCAAGAGTCTAAGTTATAAGTAATTAGTATAATCAAAAGGACAGAATAAACACTTATAAAAGTATAGCAGCTAGGGAATAAGATGAGGGGTCATTCAGTGGGCAAATTGAAGATTAACTGAAGAGGCTTTAATATCTCAAACGGTGAGTACTGATAGCTGGGAGAAAACAAAAAGAAAAGGAATGAAGGATATGGATAGGTATTCATTATAAAACTCTTCTATGGTAAGAAGTGGATCATTCTGCCTGTTAAGAAAATAAATTAATTTTATTTACCAGTTAATTACATGAAAACACCAACACAATTAAAATTACAGCAATAGACATGTAAGACTATACAGGAAAAACAAAATAAAAATGTATTGATTATACATGAAATATGCAAATTATTTAGTATGAATTATTTCTTGAGTAAGATAAATATGGTAAAGGATTATATAGACAAAAGGTTAAATATAATTGGAAACTAGGGAGACTAGATGACATCTTTTGTTACTTTTTCCTCAAAGCCAGCATTCTTACTTTGTCCACATTATGATTTAAATTCCTGCTACACACCATCCACTAGGCATCAAGTATTTTGACTTAATCTAAAAATAGGGTAGGAAACATTTAAACACTGTGTGTACATGTAAAATTGTGAATCTTCTATGGTGAAATGCCTCATGTGTAAGTGATGAAAATAATTAGAGATGTTTGAAAAATGCTTTGACTACAAATAATTAAAATTTTCTTCCTCTGAGTTGTTGATCTGACCATACATGTATAATATATGCATCAAACTGTTTCATATCAATAGAAATAGTTCATTAAATCATGCATGTAAGTATACATTCAAATTAGAATAACATGTTCATAAAAATCCAGAAGAATATTTTTGTGAAATATCTAAATATTAACTTTAAAGCATCATTTAAAAATATTCTAATAAAAAATACATTAAATTTTACATAGGAAGACCATGAAGTATATTTGAAAACCTAACCCTTTTTCCAGTATGGGTAAAGCTTTTATTTAAAGAGCTTCTTACAAAAGCTTACTTTTTGTATTTTAGATATCTCCATTTCAAGTTAAAATTCTACATACTATGCTGTTGAATTAGCATGTGTTATTATTCAATCACCTGAATATATTTAAATTATTCATAACTCATAATATATTTCCATAGATTTTATCAGAAAATTTATTTCAACTTATTTAAATTCAGAATATCTAATTTTTATTAAAATATTACAAAATGTAACTTTTTCTGTCATTTAGTTTCTCCTCTCTTATGTAGGGAAATGAGGTATGCCACTTTCTACATCAAAATAAAAGACTTGTTGATGGTAGATACTTTCAAAGGGTTTATATGTCCCTGGAAACAACTCACTATGATTGTGAATACAGAATTATAAAAAAAAAAGATTATCAATATGTGATCACATTTTTAGTTTTGATGATGACTATATAAAATTATCTCTTTAATTACTGTTATGATTTAGTCACCATTGAGCTGATTTCTCTATCAAACAAGACTACAACATTAAATAATCTCTAACTGTATTTTTTTTTTTTCGGTCCTAGGGCTTTAACTCTGGGCCTGGTCACTGTCTCTATGATTCTGGTTCTTTTGAGTAGTTTATTGGAGTTAAGAGTCTCACAGAGTTTACTGACCTGTCTGGCTTCTAACCATGATCATCAGATCTCAACTTCCTGAGTAGCTAGAATTACAGGTATGAGTGAGCCACTGAGTCCAGCTCATATCTTTTGCTATTTGTTTATATGTGTGTAGGGAGTACTATGTGGATGGGAATACTACAGGACTCCTGGCATGACTTCTCTTTCATGTGTTCATGTCTTTTTTCTTTTCTTTTCTTTTTTTTTTTTTGTGCCTAGGCAGGTACCATGCAGTTTCTGTTCCTATAACTCCAAAGTAGAATTTGACTTCTGGGGTTGTAATAACCTCATTATTGCTTATTTTTCCTTTGGATTATTTTGGCTAACACAGGTTGTTTTTGTTTCCATATAAAATTCAGAATTAAGTTTTACTTATGTTTAAGAATATCCTTAGAATTTTGATGAGAATTACATTCCACTTTTAGATACTTTCGATTGTACGGTCATTTTCATGATATTAATTCTGTCAATCCATGAATACAGGAAGTATTTCTACCACTTGGGGTCTTCTTCAATTTCGGTCTTCTAAGTTTTTTTTTTTTTAATTTCCTTATTGAAGTTAATTCCTAGGCAATTCTTCAGGTTTTGAGACTACTAAAAATGATTAAAGATTGAAATATTTTTCTGATTATCTAATTTCTTCCTAGCCTGGTTTTTATTGTTTTAAATAAAAACTACATATCTCTGTATGTCCATTTTATATCCTGCTACTTTGTTAATTTTTAAAATCATAATTAAGAGAATTTCTTTTGGTAAAGTTTAGGAGATCCTATAATTATTGCAGAATAATATTATGCGCAATTAGGGATGTTTTGAGTTTCTTCCTACTTTTATTTCATTTTCCCCCTAAGTACTCTATTATATATCTACAAGTATACAGCTTCATAATGTGACTATGTTATTTATTTCTTCTGTATACATTAATACATATAACAGTTTGTTATTCCTTAAAAATGTGAATTATGTCTTCATTCTGAGTCAAAATGAAAAAAAATGTATACACAATAATGAATACATTCAAATTTTCTTCCTTTATCGCTGAAGAATAAGAAAGGTGTATCATGGTTGGTTTGCCATACTTTCTTTTTTTCTTATAAAGACCACCTTACAAAACATTGACAATTAACTAAATATGGTTTTCTAGAATGAACAACCTTTTCTGGAAAGCTTACAGTAGTCAAATGCTCTGGGGACTTTTATGGAATCCATATGTAAAATAATTTGTTGTATAATCTAAGCATAAAAAAAATCACTGTAATCCTAGCTACTCAGGAGGCTGAGATCTGAAGATCGTGGTTCAAAGCCAGCCTGGGCAGGAAAGATCATGAGACTCTTATCTCCAATAAACTACTAGAAAACCAGAAGTGGCACTGTGGCTCAAGTGGTATAGCACTTGCCTTGACTGAAGAGCACAGGGACAGCATCCAAGCCCAGAGTTCAATCACTGATATTCAATATGTTTTTAATCTTCAACAAGATGAACTAACTTTATTTTACATTAAGAGACTGAGCAATACGAACCAGCCCCTTTTAAAATTAAGGAAGATTGTATGAATCACTAGAAATTACTCCTGAAAGAACAGGCTATAGAATAGAATCCTGAATATGCATAGGTCCACAATTCAGAAATGGACAGAAATCCAAAGGTATTAATTTAGGTAGGAGTAATTTTGTCTTTGAAGAATTGCTGATATTCTAAATACTTTTAAAATTGTATATTGCCTTTCACAGTGTTCAGAGCCCAGAGAAACCACTAATGAATATCAAGAAAATCTGATAGAAAATTCTCATCACCTTGGAATGGGATCTGAAAAATCAATATGTGAACAAAAAGCAGGATTTAAGAAAGAAATTCAAATCTACTGGAATTCATCAATGAGTAATTAGGGTGACCTACATATTTTCAAACCTTGGCAAAGATCATATTGTTAAAAGCAATATGAATATGTTAAAAGCAAATGAAATTCATTTCATACCAGAGTCATGGTGTTCTTATAGTTTCTTCAAGCACAATATCCCTCACAAAATCAATGGGTCTAGATATTGGAGTTATCTATTAATTTCACAATAACAACAGATATTTTTATTCAGGAGCATTTCAGTTGAGAATTGTGAATCATAAATAATAGTAGTTTCAATAAAGCAATTCACAGACTTTCTAGGCCTTCACATCCAATTAAAAATTAATGTATCTCTGGGTATGATAAATAGTATATTGGTTACAAAAATAAACTTATGGCAAGTAAGCAAAGATAATTTTAGAAATCTTTTATATACTACAGCATCAAAATACAGTTTTGAAATTTTCGTATGAATTGGAAAAGATAACAATTGAGTTTTGAAGTGTGAAAAATATAATCTTAAAGAAGAAATAATTGTCTGAGCACCGGGGCTCACTCCTGTAATTCTAGCTACTTAAGAAGATGATATCTCAAGATGGTGTTGCAAAACCAACTCAGGCACAAATCTTTGAGATTTATCTCCAATTAACTAATTGGATTACTGAGTTCATACCTCACCACCTGCACAAAAATAAATAGCTAAATAAACTAACATGAATATTTAATAAAATAATTGTATCTAAAATAATTAAGTTTAATACAATAGTCATTTCCTTTGAAAAATATTTTCAAAATTTATGCTTCTACCCTTTGGTAGGCTGGTGAGAACAAAATTGTAGTTCTTTGAAATTCAAATAAGGCATTATGATTTACCCCTGTTGAAAATAGAAAAGTATGTCTATTGGTCATAGTTTCCACAAATATCAGCATCAAGTCTTGTTTCTTAACTCAACTATTAATATCAGTAAAACTTTACTTGATTTCAGTCATTCTGAAAACATAAAATATACTTTATTTTCACGGTCTCCACCTCAGTATAAAGGACATTAGGACTAAATAAGTAGGAAATCAAAATGAGATTTTAGGGGAATCTCTTAATCAAAATATCATGAAAAGAAAGTGTGTTAAGCTTTATTAAAATTATATAAGAATAATTTTAATGCATACAATTTTCATTCCAGCTTTTATTGTAGTGACTCACATGACTGCATAATGGATACCTCATCAAAATCTCAAGTGCATTCTGACATGTCCTCTATGTCATTCTTGAGTTTCTTTATGTGATCATACTTACCTCCTTCCATCCAGAATAATATTGAAAAGTATATGATCTTGTAGATAATAGTATATATTTCCTAAATTTTATACTCTATATAAATAAAGGAATATAAGTAATAAAATTGACAAACATTGGTTTAAAAAGTTAAACATTTTAGCTAGATATTTGAAGTTTCATGTGGAAATCTAGCTAATCAGGAAACTGACATCAGGATGAATTTGGGTTGAGATCATCTCATATATCAACTTCTGTGAAATTTCATCACATCTGAAAAATCTGGGCAGTATAGCACACACATTGTCTCAGAGAAAATTAGATGGGTAAGTATGAAGTCTGCAGGGTACAAAAAGCAAGACTTTATTACCCTCTCAAGAAAAATAAGTAGACAAAAAGAGCTACAGGCATGTATCAAGCAGTAATGTATTTGCTTTGCAGATGCCAGTTTGATTTGAGTTCAAACCCCAGTATTTCGAGCACCCAGAAAATCTTTAGCTGATTTATACATTTAAAAAATTCACAGAAAATTTGTTATGTTAATAAGTACATTCATAAAATATTGGTGAAATACACTCAGATTAAATATAGAAGATAAGGCTAAGAAAAAATACTGTAACTGTGACTATCTAGAGTTTGCTAGGATATATTATCGTTTCATCAGGGATTTTGGAGAACTAGAAAGGCTTTGAAAGATTTGAAGCCATAATGTGGTTATTTTGACTTTGGTTGCAGTATAAAAATTAATTTAGATGTGGAGGAATTACAAAAGAGATTTCTACCAATAAATTCTTTGGATCCTTAAGAGTGGCACTAATTTCTGCCAAACTCTGTTGTCTAGAATATAATAGTGATTTACTATCCTGGTGATATGTGAGTAGTTGAAAGGGGTTTCTGTTTAATTTTGCCTATTATTCTAGCCTATGTCCTACAAAGAATCCAGTGTATGTATTATGCCAACTGTTATGTCAACTCTGATTATTTATTCAGAGATCAGGAAAATGACCACCAGATGTCTTTGTGAGCTAAAGAGATAAACTATAGGATTGGTCAGGATGCTATTTATTCCCTCAGTTTCATGTAACATCTCTTTAGGATTTTTCTCAGAATTTTCCAGAACTTAGGTTATTAATGCTCTTTCAGATCCAGGGTCTATATTATATTAGGATCCACATGTCTGAGTATTTCCTCTTGTCTCATTGCATGTTTATCTGAGTAAATGATCATATATTCTTATTAAGAGATTTCTAGAAGAATTATTACCACTTACACCTGTCATATTGCAGCCAAGTCTTTCTTCCTAAGTACCTCTTAAGTTGATGGATTCCATGATCTTGAAATATCTCAGTGGTGCAAATCAACAAATTATCATTCACAACGTTTTTACTGTAAGACAATTCTCATCACAAAATTATTCATTATTGATTTTCTGGCTCAGTATTACTCTTTTTTCTGCTTACCTATTTTGCTTCAAGGAATACTATATTTATCAAACACCCTATGACTCTGAATAAGAACTTCTGTGTTCCATTATTACCTTGTAGGTTGTTGCAATCATTTTAACCCATCTTCAAACCCTGAGCTTGGCTTCTATTGTCACAGGGCTCTGTCATTTCTGTGATATCCCTTTATATTCTATTACATCTTTAGTATTGAATCAGATGGCAAGTAGTCCAAGGTTTTCAAAACTTCAAGTTTATTAAGATTTTAGTATGAAAAATCAGACTGCTGATCATTGAGTTGGCCACGAGCCCATGATAAGATTGCCACAACAAATTATATAATTCACACCGTTGTTTCTCTTCTAATCCATTTTTTCATGGCCTGTGTCTTTTCATTGTATTAGATCTGCCTGTAGATAACACTTATATACTTGTCTCTGACTGTGTTCATTTTATGTTTTGCTCCCTGAGGTTTGAATTGCCATCCTTTAGAGCTTTCCATTGTACTCCTGGTATTTCAATTCCATCAGTAAAATGATGTATTTCTTCTACATCTAAGAACCACCTTCCTGCTAGGCACTGGTGGTTCACACCGACAATCCTAACTACTCAAGAGTCTGAGATCTGAGGATTACAATTCAATGCCAGCATAGGCAGTAAAGTCCAGGAGATGCTTATCTCCAATAAACTACTCAGAAAAAGATGGAAGTGGCTCAACTGGTAGAGCATTACCTTCAGCACAGAAAGGCTCAGAGACAATATCCAGGCCCTGTGTTCAATCCCCAGGACTGGCAAAAAACCAAACCAAACCAAAACACAAAACATTGCCATTGAATTACAGCATGGCTTTCCTGTGATACAGAAAATGGTTTCCTTGTACAGGAGTGGCCTCTGTTTTACACACCTGGCCTTTATTACCTTGTTACCCTCACTTCCTAATAATCATGGAAGACTATTGGCAGGGCTCAGCAAAAGTCACTCAATCTTATAATGTCACTCTGTCTTTCAGTACAAAATGCATCCTATGAGCAAATGAACTAGCTTCCACAGGAATAGGCTCCCATTGCTGATGAATATGTTAAGACCTGAACTACCACACTGTGTCAGTAGCTGCCTGGGTTTTCGCTATCACCAGTCACATGCTCTTCATAATCAACCACAGTTGTGAAATGGCATTAAAATAGTAAAGTGCCTAGCTCTAAAACATCTTTCACCTGGTTTCTTAGACCACCCCTGGTATAAACTGCTGTGAGTTGAGTACACTAGAAGTGAGATACATAGATTGTATACAAATAGTGTAAATTAATACAAGGGACTGGAGCAGCTAAGGATTTTATCATCTTAGAAGCCTTGATGTTAATGTTGTAGAAATATTGAGGGAAGGGCAGTATAGTATTGCCACTCTGATCATGATATATTCAAGCTGAACGTAAAGAGTATTGGTTGGAAACTTAGTCTAATGTCTGGCTCAAAATAAAAAGCATAGGCCAATTAGAACAGAATAAAAGAATCCTAAAAAACTTTAAAAAATTAGATATAGGTATATATATATATACATATATGTGTTTATATGTATATGTGTCTTATATGTGTATTTCCAATAATAGACATGTATATATATTGTATCTATGTAAATATAAATATATAGAGAGACAGAGAGAAACATTGTATAAATGGGTAGATGTGTGTTTCTCATGTCATAAGCAATTGGGCAAAGGTATTATAAGAGGGTGAATTGCTGCTCAAATTTCCAGTCTCTTTTCATAGTTCTTCCCCTACTATTCTTAGCCTGTATCTTTCATTCCCATGGTTATGGGATGGTACCTACACTGTAGGCATCAAGTCTTGTATCAGAAATGAAAAAGGGAAAGGGTAAATGGCAAAGATTATTGATGACTCCTTTCCTTTTAGCAGAGGGAAAAATGCTTTTCTAAAGAAATTTTTGCTCACATCTCAGTGCTTAGAACTAGATCACATGGCTCCCACTCCCTGCCAGGATGCCTAGAAATATACTTTGCTACCTGAGCACATTGCCTTCCCAAACTGTCAGGATTTTTTATAAAAGAAATGTTGGATGAAGCCAGCAGTGTTTTGCCACAGGGTATGTTTAATTTTTTAAATGGTTATCCACTGACTCTTAATATCCTAGAAACAAACTTTAGAGAGAAATTTGATATGTTTAGCCTTATATAGAGAATTACGTGCTAGGCTTAGTGTCTTATATTTATAACTTGAATCTAGTTTTAAGAAAATATTGTTCCTTGAAACTCTCTGGCTTATAAATAATAAATGAATGCCACGTATACCTGTATAAATTGGCCTTCTAAATTTGAAAATACTCTTCCAAGATAAGACATAAATGATTTTTTTCCTTTTGCAACTACAATAATGATATATAAATTTTGATCCCAGCTATTATTAAATATTATTTAAAGTTTTCATTTTCTTTTAGCATACAGAAATATTGGATAAATTATTTAAAAATAAAAGACAAGACCACACACTAAAATAAGATAACATCATTAATCTATCAGAATTTAGACAGCAACTCAACAAGGTGGGCTAATGCCTGAGGCTAGCTGGACTGCATGACCTGAGGCAGGGAACAGTGGCCAGGAGGTCACATTCTGGGGCATTATTGGCAAGTAACGTGCTCCTCCTGAGATTATGGTAACTAAAGTTGGTTTCAACACATAAAACTACCCTGAGAGTTTGGATCTTGGTCCACTTAAGGTAGATATAAAATAGCTAAGGGCCATCATTGCTTGAGGCTTCAGTTTCTATCAACTGTCTATCTGAGTTTCCAAGAGGAAGTAGTCTGAGTCTCAGAGCCAGAAGTTAGGCAAGTTTCCTTCTAACTTAATGAATTATCACTGTATAATCCATTTATCTCTGGGAGAGAAGCTCTAAACAATCTCTGTTTCCACAATATGGAATCCCAGAAGCTAATAAGAGATAAGAGAAAATAAAATAATAAAGCACTGGGCATAAATGAAAGCCTTTCTTAATCTTATCCTAAACATTTTTTCCAGCAACTGTCCCTCTTCAGTTAGTTGTCTGAATCCCACACTTTGAAAAGTACTGATCTCAGAGAGTTTAATAACCTAACATAAGGAGAGCATCATTTTATAGTGTTATTTTGTTAAAGTTGTTATGCTACTGTGTGTTACAGTGTATCTTCTGAAGCTATTTCCTTTTTTAAACATATGCCTCCCTCCCATAGAGACACATAAATGAAGTCAGCTTCACAAAATCAACTATTGCAGACTATTTCTTCTACTGAAAATATAGTATACTAAATTAGCATCATCCTCCAAATATCATGACAAATAGACCACTTAGTCCTGTTCGTTTCCTGCACAAATATTTAAAGTAAAAGAAAACAAGCATCGAACATGGCAGGTTTCATCATCATCTGAATGAGTATAGGCTGTGAGGATGTAGAAGAAACAAGATGGATGGTTATATAAACAGAAATTGATTGATGAAATACATGGAATTCCCCAAATTATATATTTGTATGAATCCTCAAGAAATTCCAGAAATATTTCAGTTCCATTTCAGGACTCTCAAAAGGATTTAATATTTATTTAATATATATATTTATTTAATATATATTTAATATGACATTTCCTTTACTTTCTCTTAATTTTTAGCATCTCTATGTATGCATATATGTCTAGATATGTATGTATGTATGTATGTAAGTATGTATGTATCCATCCATCCATCTATCTTCCTATTTAACATCTGTCTGTATATAATATCTGTGCATAAAAATGTCATTCTTAATTCAAATACTCCCAACTTGCAATGAGTTCTTATATTTTTCTATTTCCTGTAAAATTGAGTCACAATAGGTATTTTCATGATTTGTTCTACATATTAATAATTAGTGTCAGAAATTTAAACAATCATTTTCAACCGGGCAAACAATTCTCTTCTAATTTTGGAATAGGAAAGAAAATGATGGAATTCGTTTTACTCTGTCTCCCAAAATTGACTCTAAATTATAGTACAGATTATCTACTTGCTAAATATGGTAAGACATAAGACAATATATATTTGCTTATATATGTATGTATATAAATACATGTATACATGCATATATATTGATGTGTGTATCAGATAAAGTACATATATATATGTATAGATATTCATTGTCAGTGGTTCAAATTTTGTGAAAAATTGATGAACGGAATTAAAGTTAAACATAGGTATTGATTAATTGCTTAATACATACTCTCAGTGTTAAGCATTAAAATTTTTGTGTTGGATACAAAAATAAAACGCTGGTCTTTTCAGGGACAGAGATGATTTCCGCAAAGCACTTCAGCAGTCTCCTGTGTGGATTTGATCATAGCTTAAAGAGATTTTTACTGTCACCAATCTGACAGAATTGCAATGGGACCCACTGATGAGTTGGTGAGGAATGTTTGGGTTAAACTAAAAGCTATATAAATACATTTGATTATTTTTTCTCATTAGGTTCAGCCATGGAAGTCTTTTTGATGCTGAATTTAATTTCTCTCTGCTTTCTCTGTCTTTCTGTCTCTGCCCGTGTCTTTCTCTGTCCCTTTTTCTCTCTGTCCTTTGCTTACTGTATACCAAACTAGTTTATGACTCATCTCAACTGATCAGAATTATATATAACAGATTTCTATACTACTAGATGTTTTACCTTGCATTTATTATATAAGAAAAAACATTAAAAAAACTCAACAACTAACATCAATACTTAAATCTATATTAGCAGCTTTTCTTGAAAGCAATTAGAAACTCAAGCATGGTTAACTCTGTATTCCCACATGACACTAATTGTCAGGGCTGAATAGCAGCTGCCCCTTTAGAAAGGTCAGATGGTCTCCAGTTCACAGAGGCTCCTCTAGGCTCTCAACACAATGCTTGGATTTCGATTCTCTCATTTATGTTAACAGTAAGGCCCCTACAGGCTGGTGAGTTTGTGACCCCTATTATATAACTTTCCCAATTGTCAGCTAAGCCCAATTAACATGTTTATTGTTAAGACAATATATCCCTCCAGCACATATTAATAAGAAATACTTGAATGGCTCCAATCTTAAACCTTTCACCATTTTAAGGAAATACATTTTTAAAAAGGAAGTTAAAGAGAATATGTGCCTATGTAGTAATCTCTGAAGAATTTTATTTAAAATTTCATAAACATAGAACACAACAAAATGTTTTTTTATTATCTATAAGTCTTGTGCAAAGGACTTTCAATTCAGCCTGTCAGCTAAGAAATACAACACATCATGATCAGTGTCATCCCTTTTGTAATTCTCTGCCATCTCTCCCAAACACACAAATCCCTTGTTTCTAGTTCCATCTTCACATATCTACAATGAATATGAATGTCTGATTTTACCCACATTTTCTCTTTGTATTCATCTCCCCCAGTCTGGTCTTCCTCACACCCTGACGACTCAAGTTACTTCCTGTTACTCAATTTGTTAAACTGTAGGTTGGCTGTTTAAAGAAGTTACACTATTGGAATTCTCCCTTGTGTATAACAGACATCTGTGTACATATGTATATAATCCTGTGTATGTTCACATGTATATTTAAAAATAAATCCTACTTCCTCACAGGAGAGAAATTATTTGTCCGTTGGTCTTTTGAGCCTGACTTAACATCATTTTCTATAACTTTTTCCAGATTCATCTCTATGTGTAAATGGAACAATATCATTCTTCCTGATAGATAAGTTAAATTCATATATTGCTCATCCTTCATATATGCACATTCATGTATACATACACATATCCATATATATGTACATATATGTATATGTTTGTGTGTGTATAATTTTCTTGATCCATTTGGCCACTGAAGAACATCTGGATTATTTCCATAATTTAGCTTATTACATTTGTAACCACTGAGTCTAAAAATGTAACCATTGAGTCTACATGTGAAATACTAGACACTATGTTGGAAATGAACTATCCAACTTGGAGGAGGAAGGGGCAGGCAAAAGGAAAAAAAAAACCTGGGAGAAAATGAGGGAGGGAGTGACACAGTTCGAAAAGAAATGTAGCAAGCTAAATTCAAAGAAACATAGGCTCCATGATTTCCCTTATTTGTAATAATTAGTGTATGTCGAGGATAGTCCTAGCAGAGCATCAGAATAGCTCAATAGCTATGTACATATGACTATATAAAATGATGCTAATTGAAATGACTCCAAGATATGAAAACAAGAGTATTATTTTTTTGTTTTTTTTTAATGTACTGTGTGAAGTTATTTTTTTCTCTCATTTTTCTTTTTTCTACGGTTTATCCCATTGTCTCTGTTTTTGATTTTGGTACCTTGTGTCTCATATATATATTTATCTGATTTGGGGAGAGAAGGGGAATAAACTGGTGAGACAAAGGATATAAGGTAAACTAATGCAGCAGTGATACTCACAAGACAAGATGCTGGAAATGAACTTTACAACTTAGGAGTGGAGAGGGAAAGTGGGAGAAAAGCAAGGGGGACAGTAACAATGTTCCACAAGAAATGTACTCACTGTCTTACCTATGGAACTATAGCCTCTCTGTACATCACCTTGACAATAAAAACTTTTTAATTAAAAAAATAAAAGTTTTTTTAAATGTTAAGAGCATGAACTTTAAGTCCTCCTTTTTTCATTTCACTATTTGAATGCTCACATGACTACTTTTCTTCTTGGTCTCTGATCTTTCAACACTCAGATGAATACGTTTTTATGGAAGACAATGCATAGCCTCCTTTCTATGTAGGTAGAACTCTTTTGTTGTCTGATATGTTTTATGTTTGCCTTTATTAGAACCACCATTACACTGAGTTATGCTATTTTTTTTGTTTCCACATGTAATGGGATGAACTCTCTCTATAAAACAGCACATGCTTTCTTCATGATCTCTAAACTTCTTCAAATGGCTCATTGGTTCTAAGGCATCCAGCCGAAGGACCAATCCTACACTAGACTTTTTAAGTAGGCTCTTTTTCTTTCATGATAGATGATTCCCAGGAAATCAAAAAGATGCAAGAACCGCCAAGTGAATGTAGTCACTGGAGGCATTGTCTCAGAGAAAGGTCCTACTGACTCTGAAGAAAGTGGACAAGGGTTGCTTTGTCTGAAGTTAAGACTAGAAACTAAAATTCAATCTTTTCAACAGTTCATTTTGCCCTGATTACCTGAAATATTACATGGACAATTTTCTAGAAATTACTGAAACTACATAGCCATCCTTTCTGTCCTGCCTTAAAAACATCATTTTCTTCAAATTGATACATTGCTATTACTTCTAAACTTTCCCAGTTTCATCTTCAATGAAATGAAGATGAATGAATCAATGACTTCCACATATCCCATGTTTTTTCAAAGGTTTGAAGTTTTAGATTCCTTTTAATTTTGTAAAACAACGATTTTATTGTCAGCCAACTGAGGTGAGAGAGCAAATAAAAAAAAGATAGAAATGTGCAGTTACAGTGCACAGTTGGCTCCTCAGGATTTCTACCCTTTGGAGGAGGCACATTGTATAATTCTCTTCCTCTCAAGGTGGGTGTGATTGAGCTGAGTAGGTAAAACTTAATGAAGCTACTACCTAAGAGAGGTTATGGAGTTCAAAAGCAGGAAATCAAGAAAATGTAAGAATATTTTAAATGTTCTACTTCAAAGTCTGAGTGGGAAAAACTCTTATGTTAAAGAAACATCCTGAAGCGGGCAACTAGGGAGTCTCTGGAATCAAAAATGAAAGCTGGCAGCTGGCTAGAAAGCAAGAACTTCCCACCCAACAGAATCAAGGCGTGACCTTACCAAAGAAGCTTGGAAAATGACCCTGAAATTCAATGAGAGGATGCTCACTTAACCCTTTCATTTTAGACCTGTAAAATTCAATCCAGAAAATTCAGGAACACTGTATCTAGATTTCCAATCTCCAGAATATCTGTTTTAAAATAAATCTTCCAAATCAATGCATTTGTGTAACTTGAGATTTCAATTTCTTAGAAACATTTATGCATATCGTAAAGTACGAAGTTACTTTAAGCTTCTAAAGTATGAAGGAATACACAGAAGGACATATAAACATTTACACGCACATACACATACACACACACATACAGTATGAATTATCTGAAAACTACTGTCCCTGAAAATACTACCTTTGAAGTGAGGTATGTGTGAACATGGGTGGCATTACAATGTAATGTTTTACAGCAACAAAATCTAATACAATTTGAGACTTCATACAGAGAGCAATCATATCAGGGAGTATGAAGGTAATAGTTCCTCTTTACTAAGTTCTGGGAATATATTTCACGTTCAATCTCAGGGAATCTGACAACTGAAGAGTAAAAGAAAAAGCAATTTATCTGTTAGAAATAGGTGGAGAAGAGATCCAGAGACTAGGATGTTAGAAGAATTGAGACATTTGGGGGAAATAAGAAAATAACTTATACCATCTAATTGACCCAAATCATGTGGAGTAGGTGAAATTTTCTCCAGTTACATAAAGAGGGAAGTCATAGAAGATGCTGAAGGAATTACCAGGGCAGTGATTCCCAAAGGGTACCTTGAAAAAAATGTCTGTAGGAATCTGAATAGACTCCGGAAAGCAATTCAATCTTAAATTTTCTTCTCCCTGATGATCGTTCCTCTCACTTTGCACTCTCTATCCTGTTATCTCACATTTTCATAATGTCCAGGGACTTTTACTTTCTTTTTTTTTTTAGAAACTGTAAGCTATTTCATATAGAAATACTTCCAAGTTATGTTATAGTGTTCATTAAGCAAAATATGAGTGCTAATTTCTAGAGGAAATTACTGAATATACATTTTAATTAATAGAATGTTATCTTGTTACTCTGGTACAACATGAATATTGTTGAAACATACCACATTTTTATTTAGCTGAGTTTAAAGAAATCTAGAAATGTACTCACTTCCTTATGTAACTGTAATCATAAAATAAAATTTGAAAAAGAAATCTAAGATATATGATTATATAAAATTGCTAGAAGACAGAGCCTTAATTCTAAAATAATCCAAAATCCTAAAACAAATAAATTGGTACATTTTGATATACTGCTACATTCTTTTCAGAGCCGTAAGTTTCTCGTAACAATTGCAATATTTGTCTTATAGTTAGATATCTATCTAGTTTTATCTTGCTTTTAGTCTAAAAAAAACAGTGTTCATTAGAATAACCTAAAATTTAAATAGGTCTTAGAGAGGGTAAAATGCTTTTAAAAAATTT
Source organism: Dipodomys merriami (assembly GCF_024711535.1). Taxonomy (NCBI): domain Eukaryota; kingdom Metazoa; phylum Chordata; class Mammalia; order Rodentia; family Heteromyidae; genus Dipodomys; species Dipodomys merriami. The sequence continues at coordinate 97,502,028 of NW_027203381.1, read as the reverse complement.
CAAGTATTTCCTTCATGCTGTTTCATCTAATTGATGGTGCACTTGTTTTATATTTGCATCTTTAATGAGGTTATGATTATATCTTTCCTGAAGGTGGTGAACCTACTTAATAGAGGCTAGCACTGGTGAGGGTCCTTCAGGTTTTTGTGTGATGGATTTTGTGCAGTGAAATCTAGTGATAGAACAGGATGCTTCATGTTGATGCCCTGCATGGCTTCTTCCTCCTCTTCTCCTCCTCTTCTTACATCTCCAGTGTTTGAAAGGAGCAATAGATAAAAGAAGTTACCCACTTCCTTTGGACCTTTAGCACTAGGAGTTGTCACCATTGTGTCTGTAGTGACTTGTGTCAGAGAAGTGTGAGGAACTGAATTTCAATCTTTCAAGAAAAGAAGAATTTGCCTGCTACAAGAAGGCTAAATGTTAACTGTCAACTACTCTTACTGAGCAATTGTGTTTCCGCTCAACAAGCAAGCAAAGGCTCTTAAAACTGTATTCCCTGTGTGACAACTTTTTTAACTCCTGTTTTTTTTAATGTTTTTATTGTGAAAATACTGTACAGAGGGTTTACAGTTACATGAACAAGGTAATGAGTACATTTCTTATCAAGCATTGTTGCCTCCTCCTTTGTTTTTCGGTGAAAACTAGGTCAATGTTATACCTTAGGACCATTCACAGTATGTAAATGCATACTCTTTATGCAAGTTGTAAAAAAAGTACAAACATAAAGGATTACAATTAAAATGAGTCAAGGTAATTAGTACTTAATGAGCAATTTTCTAACTGAACTTACAGACATGTTTCAAACAATTGGAGAAATACATATGGAATCATAGTTTCCCCATAATTATAGATAACTGTACTATTTCAAAGCTGAAAGCAGGTAAGAAATCAGGTTCCATAGAAAAGCGCAAGAATTCCATTAAAAATTATGTGTATCTAAAATTCAGAGAAAATGTATTTATTAAATCAGTCTCATATCAACAAAGATATACAGTTCTGAATTTAAGAAGATTGTTCAATCTCTTTCAGTTCCATCATCCATACCTTGCTTCTTGTCTATTGCTGAGAGAAGTGGAGGAGGAGAAAAATATTCCCCATACCATCAATATTGCTTTCTGGGTTTTCTTCATTGTTTGCAATAAATATTCTTTTCTTCCTCAGAAACTGTCAAACATTGAATCTTGGGAGTGCTAAGCCTTTTGTATTTTTGCTTTTTGCCTCCAAAGTGATAGTTTGTGTGTTAGTCTTTGGTTGAGTGTGGCATATTGAGATTCTCAGAATGCTCTATGACTGACAAATTTGCAAGTATATGTTCTCAGGCCCTGATGGTTGCTTTGGAGCTGTGACTGCATCACCTATCCCCCAATGGGATGATGTCATTACTCTAGGTTCCTCACATGTGTTAAATTTCCACTGATTCCCAGACCCTGGTATCATCCATCTTCCATGCTACTAACTCAGAGGGGAAAATATCAAGTCCATTTTCCTTTGTTATTTAAGAAAAGAATAAACAGTTTCATTTATTGTTTCTCTGCTAAACTACAGAACACTGTAATTCACCTAGAGTGCTCTTTTTTCTAAAATAGAAGAGACCATCTATACTGCATGTGAATATATATTTAACTGGAATGAGACATTGCTCATTGCTTTAGAAATCTGAGATCTCTCACATTTCAGATTTTTCTTACTGTTAAATTCCCTGTGTTTGACAAGAAGAACCAGTTTGATGTTATCCTCAATTTCCTTAAGAAAAGGAGGATCTAGAATGATCTTTCATATATGTTGTACTCTTTCCAAGTGAGGTATTTGAATCTTGTAGAAATACTTTTATTGAATATTATGCCCTTATGTAGTAATATATTCCATAAATTCAAACTGAGTAACCTCCTCAGTAGAAAGTTCAGATGCATGACAAAATGTCTAAACCATTGAGTTATTCATGCTAATTCATTCATACAGATCCGAACCCAAATTACTTTATCATTTTAAATTATATGTTTTCGAGATAATTCTAAAAACTAGATTTCTAAATTTTTCAGAAAAACATTTACATAATAACACTTTACACAATTGCATAGTTTTTTCCACACTGCACATTTATGTACACATATACCTATATAAATATGTATCTATATATTGGTTATTAGCTAAGACATTTTTGAATGTCTACATTTATTCCTAAAGAAAGAGATGAAACATAATTTTTCATGTATATTAAACTGACATTCATGGAAGATTTATTCCTAAATTTATAGCAATAGTTTTTTAAAGTATTTCTACAGTTTTCTATTAAAAATATGTAGTTTGTTTAGGTAAAATACTTTTGTTTTTTGCATGAATTAACATTTTTAACAACATGTCTAGGTGATTGATAATTCATTGGCACCTTCTAAGATAAACATGTCTATGTTGGAGACATAAGTAGAATATAAGACTTTTAAGGTCAGTATACTATACTATTTATACAGAGCGCAACCTAAATTTAGTATTTATAAGACCTCTATTACATACCTTCCTGATTTTTCAAGAGAAGTATGGGTCAATCTGGGGGACACCATGCTTTACAGCATGTGCTATATGTGGGGTTTTTTGGGGGGATGGTATAATTTCCTTTATTTAATATAATTGCTCTGATTTGATAATTGCACATTGTCTATATACATTAAAATATCATACTGGATTCCTCAAATATGTGCAATTATTAAGCCAGTCAAATTTATTTTTTATGTTTTTTATTGTAAAAAAATAGTATACAGAGGGTTTACAGTTACATGAGTAAGGAATGAATACATTTCCTATTGAGAATTCTTATCTCCTCCTTTGTTTTTCCCCTACCATCCCTTTCCTTTCCTCCTCCCCAACTCCCCTCTCCCCCTCCCAAGTTGTAAATTTCATTGTCAACATACATGTCATTGTTACAATAGGTCAACCTGTATATTCTTGTTTCAGCTTTTTGTTATTTCCCTTCCCCTCTCCAAATTAGAAAAATGTATATTCAAGATGCAGGTCACTGATGTCAAATACAGCGAAAACAAGGGTTATACCGTGGGGGAAAAATAAACAAGAGAAACAAAGAAAAAAATCACATAGTATATTTTAGATATGTTAAAAACAATAGCAAGAAAGAAAAAAAAACAAGTTATGTCCCTATCTTGGGGTTCATTTCACTTAACATTATTTTATATGGCCATATGTACATAGCTTTTGACCTTTTCTGCTTGTCCTAAGTTTATACCAGTTATTGCAAATAAGAGAAAATCATGTGACCTATGTTTCTTTGGGCCTGGCTTACTTCACTTAATATGATCTTTTCCAAGTCTTTCCGTTTCCTAACAAATGGGGCAATGTCATTCTTTCTGATGGAGGCAAAAAAAGACCATAATTGATTTCTTTAGTGGTGCCTGAGTTTTCATAAGTTCATTTGATACTATATCTATATACATATATATATGATAGATGCAAAATAATTATATTTAAGTAGTGTGCATTGTACAATTTATTCTGCAACATCTGAGAGAATCTATGTGTTAATATCTGATGATCATCTACTGAGGGCATCAAGGTTGTTTCCATATCTTAGTGTGTTTTTTTTCTTTCTGTGTATTTGTCCTTCATTTCCCTTGTTTCTTTAGTCAATGCATCAATTCCCAACTATGTTTTTGAACTTTGTATTATTTTTCATATTCATTAACATTGTTTTGCAAAGATAAAATCAACTATGATGTTCTTGCCTCTTTCAAGTACACTTACATAATGATGGCTATAGATTTTATGAAAGTATATGATTTAATATTATTAGTAAATAAAAGAAAGTTAACATCTGCTCTGAAGCAGTTTAAATGTAAGACTTTTCTAGATGATATTATGCTGCTAATATTGTATGCAGTTTCAAAGTGAACAATACCCTGATAACTAGGGCTATGGTATACATTTTCCAGAGGAAAAAGTCACATAGAAAAATGACAATATATGCAGAAAATGCTAGCCATTCTGCTTGTTCTCCAGAGCCATCTAGGAATAATAAAGTCATGAGACTATTCATTATAATCTCCATCTTCAGGTTTCTTAGGCTTTAAGAAAAACCTAAGAAGTCTGAGTGGCTTTTAATAAATATCTTAATTTTAGGAAATTTGGCAGAGTGTTTAATTACCAGAAGGATATCCTACTATTAATCAGATTTGGAATTGCTACTGTTACAAATAAATGATTGTAGGCAAATTGAGAATTTAATTACTTCCTTCAGATACAACATTCTGTTTGCTTCTCTTTGAAATCTTCTCCAAATGACGATGGCACAATAACTTTGTGAAGGAAGTACAGATAAAGCCCATTTAATTTGCTTCCATCCACTTTAAGATTCTACTCCTATTAAAAAGAAATAGTTTGTTGATAAGAAAGCGGTCTAGTATTATGACAGATTAACTCTCCCCAAAACTACTCATTCCAGTTTGGCATCAATGAAATATTATTTCCTGCTATTGTATTTATTTTTCTTTCTGGATTTCATGTAGCTTAAACCACATAGTTGTGTCAAAACATTAAAAGAATAAAAAGGTCAGAGAACTTTCAGAAATCTTATTAATTCTGTAATGCAGGTATAGCTTACCACAGGTTTTTGTTCCCTAAAGCTACTGCTTTGAGCAAATCTGAGGGGATTTCTTTCTTGTCGCTGCAAAGAGAAGGCTTTCTCTGATTTGCTGTGCATGAAATAACAAATGTGGAATCTGCAGATGTGTTAAAAAAGTTTTACTGTGTTAACTATGATTTTTGATATGCATACATATGTGTATAAACACATATGTTTGCTTTAATAATGAAAATAATGAACAAATTATAGAACAACAGAATAATTTAAATAAAAAATAGATTTCAATATGACTTGAGTTTGTAATAATCTATGTTAAGATCTACTATGATAATAATAATTTAGTCTTATTCAAATTAAGCTGTTTTTTGCATTTATGTGCTATGAGCAAAAGCCTATCTTTATTATTAGAAAGAATAGGTTTGCTACAAAATCCTTGTTTTTGAAAATATATAATATTTTTACAATTTATTTTTGAATTAATAATAAATGAATTCCAAATTTTTTTGGATAGAGCAATGCTTTAAAAATAAGTATTCTCCTGAATATCTGCAAATAAGATATAATTAAAACTCTCTGATTTCATTTGTGCTGCACTTAACATTATTTCTGTGCACTATAGCAAGGTCTACTTTTATGGTCAAAAAGATCTGATCAGTTCGAAGTACAGAAAGAAGATGGCATCTTCCCATGTACCCTCTTATATCTGTGACTTTCTTTTGATGCATATATATTTCTATCGAAAACTGGTCTTTTCTAGAAATTAGATGGTAAATGTAGTGTGTAAACTACATTTGGTGCAGTGACACAAACCATGGCTGGGCTCACTTGAGTTGTGGATTCAGTGATCATAGCTCACTTTACCAGAAAACATAAGGCAGAATCCTTAACCAGATATGGGCAGCCAATTCTGGGAAAGCCCAGTTCATTGTTCTTAAATATGAACTTCCATGAAGTTCAAGGACATGGCACAATGAAACCAGCTTCTTCCCAGCTGTATAACAAGGGTGACCTCTACAATGTTCTAATAGAGCTCTCATTTCCATCTGAGACTATTTCTCTCCTCCTTTTACTTCTAAGCCCTCACTCTGGCCTCATATAAAACAGTCTAGACTTTTTCTAGCTCATTCCATTAAGCTTTTCCAAACTTCACTCTGCTACACAATGCCAAAGCCATTTCTGTATTTTTGGGGTGTTGTTTTGGCAACAGATTTGGAACAAATTTGTGATAGTCATTCATGGTTTTTGTTGATATAAGAAAATATTTGACTCTGCCTACTATATAAAAAAGATGTTTGGGGGATGGGTCAGGTGGCTCAATGGTAGAGTGCTTGCCTTGCATACATGAGGCCCTAGGTTCGAGTCCTCAGCACCACATAAGCAGAAAAAGCCAGAAATGGTGCTGTGGCTCAAGTGGTAGAGCATTGGACTTGAGCTGAAGAGCTGAGAGACAGTGGCCAGGCCCAGAATTCAGGCCCCACGACTGACAAAAAGAAAAGAAGAGAAAAAGGAAAAAAAGATATTTGTTTCATTATTTTGTGAGGTAGAAGTCCAAGATCATGTGATCTCAAGCATGTGTTTCATTATTTTGTAAGGTAGAATTCCAAGATCATGCAATCTCATACATGTGGCCTCCAATCAGGGCTTCAGGTTGTGATGTTCCAGAGGAACAGGAAGAAAAATGAGAACATGTCAAAAAAAATTGCAATGTGGACTAGCATTTCAACAGCCTAGAATGAGTTCACTACATACTACATGAAACCAAAATGAATTCCTTCAAAAGAAAGTACCCTCACTAACTTAATTGTCTTCCATTAGACTTGAGCATTTACTGATTCAAGTATCTGTCATCATACCATCCTAGGAGACATGGGTCTAGCACATGATCTTGGAAGATATAGTCAAATAATTTTCAAATAATAACTAGAGTAAAAAAAGAAAACCTCCATAATTATTTATCTGTAACATTTAAATTTACTTAGAATGCAATACTTAGTTTGCTGATGATTTCTAAGATAATTCATTACTGTAATTGCTTTAATTAGACTCCTTCATATTTTGTTAGTAGTGTAGCATTTTTTCCAATTTCAAATGTTAAATGCTATATTTCATATATGCATTTACATAGATATTAGCATTAAATAAAGCAGATATATTCTTGAAAATGTTAAATTTGGCAGAAATAGAACAAAAAAGAAACTAACCACAAATTTTTCTAGAAACCTAAAAGTGGGTTCTTTTTACACTGGAAACATAAAATAGTTCAACTACAGTAATTATGTACATGGCAAAGTTCCATGTAAGTTTTATATTATATGATTAGGAGAGACTTTTGGAATTCCATGTGATTTCTTTATCATGTATAGTGTTTAACACACTTCTATATGTATATGATCTCCACAGTTGTAATTATTCTTGTTTAGTGATTTCTTTGATAGAAAATGATATAATGTATTTTAAATACAAAATCAATGCTGACTATTACAATGTTTACATTATACTGTTCTTTAGAAAACAAAGTGAGATAATTCTTTCTTTTAGATTTTCAAAATATTCAAGTGCTAATATTTCAGATGTTTTTGTTTCCTTTTTGGCTGGTAAGATTATTTAAAGGAAATTATTATGTCTTCAGACAGTAGAATATTCTCAAAATCTCTGAAAAAGCTCATTATAAAAGGTATTAAATATAATAATAGAAAGATATAGTCTTGAGGAACAACTGTACCATTTTCCAAGTATTTTGTCATTAATATTGCCTTTTTTCTCTCCCAACAGGGAAAACAGGGAAGATTTCTACTAAAGTTCTACATGTTATTCCTGAGATAGTAGGATTAGAATACTGCCAAATGGATTTGTTAAAATAGTGAGAAGGTTAGTACTTTATTTTGTTTTTGTTGTTGTTCGAGATAAATTACCATTATGTAAACCAGTATGGCTTCAAACTCTTGATCATCCTGACTCACTTTCCCAAGTGTTGTGATTGTAGGTATGAACTACCACGCCTGGCTCAGTGTTTTGCACAGGGCTTCTCTATGGCTCCTGGGGCATAGAGTAGGAATATTAAAGAATCATTTTATTAATGAAGGGTTTAAAAGTTGTGAAATATATTCTGAGTTTAAACTCTGTAGACTATGTTCTGAATTACTGAATATGTTGTTTATCTATTTAGGAAACTCAACCGAAGGCAAGCCAAGGAAAACAGATACTGAAACATTTGTAAAATATTCTAAAATCATGTAGGTGTTTTGAGTAGGTGAATAATTTGAAAACAGTATGTCTAAGTTATGGGGATAAGATGAAGAATATTATTAAATGCTGAATACATTTTAGAACCTTTGGTTCCTTAATCCTCTCATTTTTCATTAGGAAAAAAGAGATAGGAATAGATGGGAAAAAATGTAATGAAGAAGCACAGAGAAAAAGAGCTAATCACACTGATAGTAAGAACAGAAAATTATTGCTGGTAGCCTGTTTACATTGAACAGGGAAGTAATATCCATCCAGTAAAGTAAAAGAAAGATATCATTCAGTATATTTATGCAATAATGAAACTATCTTCAGCACTCTCGATTCCATACCTAATAAAATCTTTAGTTATTCAAGAAGTAAATATAGACTATTTACCATGTACTATCATCATTGTGTGAAGGAGATTTTAAAAATGTAACAAAAATGTACACCCTGCCTTCCAAAAAGAGAACAGAAAATGAACAATTTAGCCTCCTAAAATGTGTAGTATACTATAAATTCTATAAAAGAAATATGTATCATTGCATCAGTTCATAGAATATTAGTAAAGATGGCAAATATGTATTCACTTAGATGGTGATATATGTTAGTGCATAAAATATATATTCACTTAGATGTTGATAAATGTCAAGTGCATATAGGTTAATTTTAGTTTGGTGGTTATGGAAGGTATTACAGAGAAAGTGTTTTGAGTAAAGAGGGATTTGTTACGTGGCATGTGGTATAGAAAACCATTCTTTGTGGGAAGAGGAAACAAGTGAAAGGACTTTTGAGTGAACTGATGTGCTTTAAGATGTGTCTGGGTGTACATTAAATGGAATCAGAGATAATGTTAGGGAGAAGTGAGTGAGATAATGTTAGAGAGGAAGAGTGCTTGGTTAAAATATAAACTAAAGATAATGAGTCAAAATCATCTCATGTTTCATAATCCAGTGAAAGAACTGCTATTACTCTGTGTGAACAGAAAAGCATAGGAAGAATAGGATCTTAATTTTAAAAAAAGGTCATTAATGATCACACACACACACACACACACACACACACACACACACACACACACACACACACACACACACACACATACATTGGAGTTCTTGTCAAAATAAATACGTGTGGTTCTTTCTTTCCCCCATCAAATTGGCTTCAATGCAAATTCTCTAGCTGAAGCAATGAAGATAGTATATCACAGCCAAGGCAAAGGCAAGCAGTATCTATCTGAGGCACCAGTATATCACACATATTATCTTTGTAGCATGTGACAGCTCTACTATAATCCATTTCTTCCAAGTAGCAGCCCAACTGACATTTAAATTCATGCCTCTCAAAATCCTGCTTGGGAGCCCATTGACTCTATTCTCATCACTTTACCTCACTGATTTTCTCTCACATATGTAACATATACTTTCACTAACATTGGTGCTTTGTTGGTTCTTAAACATAATAGGTAAATTCCATAGACTCTTACAGACTTGATGTCCTGTCTGCTTTTCTTTGTATGACTTTATTCTCAATGTTCTCAAACTTTATTTAACATCACTTTCTGAACAATATACTTAATTAGTTAAAATTTTTCTCTGCATGTGATTGTTCTTCTTTCCTATACTATATAGAACCAGCTAAAACACCATGTGATCTGCTCATTTATCATTTTATTTATTTTGCCTACTTTGTCCTAAGAGTTTATGCTACAGGAAGATAATAATTAGTTAAGTAATCATACATGCCAAATAACAGAAATAGTGTCTATTGAATACTATGTGTTCAGTAAACCTGTATTGAAAATCACTAAAGGATGTAATGCTTTGTATAGAAAAAATATAGAGGGATCACCTAATGTCTTGAAAGTTTGCATGCTTTAGAGTTGGTAAAATCTATCGGCAAAAATCTCAAATGTGAGTGATCACTTTAAAAGCTAGGCAAAGGCAATTCTGGCCTTAGAGGTCAAATGTAAGGAATATACTTATCATAACTAAATAAGGTAGAAAAGCTTACAGCTGGGGTTAAAATATTTTAAATGAATGTCAAAAGGATACTTCATAGTTTAAAATATCAACCACTATTCTAAATATGCTTTAGAAAGAAATGTTCAAATTTTGAAATCCCAGTTACATTTAAAAATGTACCAAGAACAATTAAATACTTGGTCTCTTCCAACAGTATAAAATATAATTAGGAGTTTCCTCTCTTTAGTGCTCTTTGTAATAGAGCTAAGTATATGTCTGTTAAAATGACTGTTATATCCATACATAGCTCTTAAGTTAATCATAATAATAAACTATATGTGATTTTATAATAGAATAATGTTTCTAGTTTTCTAACAAAGACACAAATGAACAAAGAAAGATTTTTGTCACAAAAATTATCTATTACATAAGCATCTCTACCCCCCAATTCCATCCCTCTTTCTCTTTTATTTTTGATAATAAATTAGACATAAAGTTTAAATCACTGGAAAGACTTTTTCATATAACTAAGAAGCTATGCATAGTATAATCTATTCTGAAATTCATGAGAAAATCTTTTAAAATGTCAGACAACAGTTAAAACATTCTATGATTAGGGCATATTTTAATTTTCTTAATGTCAAAACTCTGCTGTGGGAGAAGCTTATGCACACGCATTTGATATTCACATGAGCAGATATTAAAATGGAACAACACTTTTAGAACTATCAATATCAGGGATTGAGAATGCTTTTAAAAAGAGACCAGTCTGACTTTCAGAAAAGACAGTACAGAGTGGGCTGAACCATAAAGTAAATCATTTTGAAACAATAAATAACATAATTTCTTATAAAAGGAATTGAATGAGGGCTCTTATTTTTCCTCAGGAATGTAGCTCATTAAGCTTATTCACATTTAGTAACCGACATTGATCTGGGAACGGTATTAGTAAGAATTGAGTAAGATGTGTAAGGTGTTGCTGTCCTTTCAAATAAAACAAAAAGGACAAGGTAACCACCATGTAAATATTGCTGAAACGTAGAAGCAGAAAATTTATATTTTTTATTTTCAATCAGTATTTCTTATGAACATGAAACATGCTAACCAATAGGTTTATTATTTCTGTACCATAGTTTTCATGAATATCTTGTGAAAATAAGATATACTGGACACTCTAATGTATATTCATTCACATGTGTTCATTGGACAATCCACCTTTTTGCATTTTCCTGGCTACCACTATAACAGCATTGTCAAATATATGGAGGAAAAAGTGTTAGTAGGAAATGAATTGGGCTCTGTGATTTGTAATGGGCATGTGTAAATGTTCACTCCACTCGGTGTGTTTTAAGCTACTTCCACATTGATTCTCCTCTGCCATCAAAAGAAAGCCAGAAACTTCTCTCCTGTCTAAAAAGAGGGATTCTCCTTTGTTCAGTGATTCTGTATTGGCATCTTTCGTTGTCAATATTCTGGGTGGAAATCATTCTTTCTTGCTCCTTTAACATCTTTGTTAAGAAAATACGAGAACATTGCCTACAAGATACAGTTGGGCATCCAGTAGTCAAATCTCATACAGGAATAGGACTTATATTTTAAAAGTGGCATTTTCACAATCAGAAAATGATAACTTTGAATAAATTCAGATGCTGAAATAAAAAAATAAAGAAAAGATTTCTTAGATATAGGAAACAAGTATAAAATTTGGAGGGATGTAAAAGGCAAATAATTTGCTTGTTGAGAATTAAAAGTACAGGTTTGTGGACAATTTATCTAGGCAAGTAAGATGAGGAATAAAGAGTTAGGAATGATGAAGAATGCAGATAGGAAAGCCCAACATAAATGTATGCAGATAAACTCCCCTCTGATGGAAGCAGTAGTTTAGCACCATTCAAACCTTCCAAGATTTGATACGAACTGCAAATTTTGAGTACCAGCAGCAAAAAATGGATCTATTGTTTCTAACTCTTTTTCTTCAAGGGTTACTTATTGGGAGCTCACTAACTCCCTTACACTTTTAAGTTTGTTCATGCATGAGTCAAAATGGTTTCCGTAGGCAACTCAACACCACTACTTCCAAGAAAATGGTTTGTCTCTTCTCTTACCTGTTTAGATTTCCTGATATTCTGATTCCCTTCCTAGCAGGTTGAAGGAGATAGGAGAGAAACATTGATTTCTGTCTTTGTTTCATTTTCAGGAATGCTTTTTTAAATGTGTGCAGTATTCACTTAGTTGAATTTTTCTTCAGTGAAAAATTAATCCAGAAGCTGTTAGAGTAAAATATACTTAGAAATGCATTTCAGTTTGAATATAAAACTGGTAATTAGAGAACTTTGCATATAAAAAAACCCAGAAAACTCTTCACCTGAAATAACCCAGTGCCTGCTGTTCATTTGCATATTCTCACTTTAACTGATTCAAGCAGTTAGAATATGCTAATAGTTGCACCCATTTCATTTCCTAATGCAGGAAATCCAGTAGCTCAATGATCAGCATATATGTGCCTTACAAAGAATCTCTAAAACTACTTGGGAAAGCAAAAACATTTCTTGAGTTCTGCACAGGGAGCCCCTTTAGGAGTGCTAGTAAGTGGTCTGTCAGCGTGCGTTTGAAACTGCAAAAATGGAAGCTTCCTACCACAGGCAGTATGTAAGCTGAATTTTAATCAACTTCTTTTCATAAATATGTCTAATCTTTATCTGTTCTCAAGCAGCTGATCAATTTAGCTCTACTTTATAAAGAAATCTGTTGCCTAAGTTCTGTTCTAATGTAGGAGAGAAAATCTGTGGTGGCTAATGTACTGTTCTTTGTTCAAATAAGGAAGTAGAAATTTTAAACTTAGTCGCATAACCTCATTTGACTCTCTGCTATTACACAAAATCTGCAATTAGTATCATAGTTCACGTACACAGAGTTTTTGTTCAGAGTGCATTTCCTTCCTTTACATGTATACCCAGATAAGTAATTGAGTCAATTCAGATGTTTTTTGTTTGTTTGTTAAACAATTTTACCTAGAGAAATCTAATCTCGGCTTGAAAATTTCTGCTTCATGCTGTTTGTTTCCCAAAATATAAACCACTATGATTTTTAGAATAGCTTTTAATATGATATTATATGTATGAGTTTTTATAGCTTGCCCATATAGTAAATATAAATCAAATATTCTAATGACTTATGATTTCATTTTCCAAACAGACAGCATGAGAATAAATATAGTGACAGCCAATTGTGTATTAGAACCTGGTAGCTCATCTACAAAAATAGCTGCCCAATATCTAACACCTGCATGGTTATTTGGAGCAGTATATCTTTAAAGCAGTATAAAAAATTTTTAGTAGACCAAAGGTGAATAATGGCAATTAATTAAGATCTTCCATATGTACCTTGTAGGAGTAATTTTCCAGTTGATTGTAGCCTTAGTAGGTATATTTATGTTCAATTATATTTATATGTGATTAACCCAACTGTGGGTTTTGTTTTATTTGTTGAATCTTTTTTCCATGTGTAGTTCCTGAATATAGAGAGGATTTAGTACATGTTTATAGTTGAATGGATTCTGTTCATAAATAGATGTTGAGGAACTACAATATTTACCTGACTTACTCAAACTCAAACAGTACATGTCTTTTGCTCTCTTATTTTGTGTGTCATAACCATTTGTATTAGAAGCCAATTTTGATGCAGTTGGTGGCAGTATTTCAAAATGAAGATCCCTGCTCAGTGAGATAGTTTTAACACCTCATTTCTTGAAAGATATTTTGGAAAACTTCCCAGTTCTACAGTGAAAACAGGTGGGACTGAGTAAAGATGTGTGTGTCAACAGGGCTCTCTTACTATTTCAGTTTCTGTCAAGTAGTCCATTGGCACATTTCCCTTCCTCCTTAGCTATTCAGTATCCAGCACCCGCCTGTTGGCTGATGTATTGCTTACAGCCAGTGAGAAGAGCAGACCAGGTAGAACACATCTATCTCAGGGCCCGTGAGGGAAATGTACCCTGCAAGCCTCAGTGTAAGTAGAATAATTAGCAGGACTCTTTAAAAGTGTCAAACGAAAGTAAAATGAGCACCCCATTGAGTTTGAATTCACAATGTAAATTCAAGTTCACTTTTTTTTTTTTTTAAAGAATGTCTTACCAGTGTATAGTTGAAGTTGCTTTGATGAGGTAGAACACAAGCCTGGCACGTTATGACCAATGTGTCAAATACTCAGAACTCAGTCCCTGGGATGGCTGATTCAGAAAATTAAATAAGCTACTGTACACATATCAGCCTTTCAGTGTGAATTCAATAAAAAGTGTCTGTGACTGGAAACTTGAGTAAAAGGATACTTCTTTCTTTAGATTAACAATGCATTGTATTGAGAACACTGGATTGGGTATTTATGAATAATAAAGGCCTTCATTTTACTTGAGTTTATTACCCTGCATCTTGTATATTCATTTGTCCAATTTGGGAAGGGGAAGGGGAATGAGAAAGCGCTGAAACAAGGACACAGAATGACCCATTATAGCAATGATGCCCACAAGACACGCCATTGGAAATGAACTTTACAACTTCAGTGGGAGGGAGCGAGCCAGGTGGGAGAGGGAAGAGATAGTGGGAGGACAACAAAGGAGGGGGTAACAATGCTTGACAAGAAATGTGCTCATTATCTTACTCACATAGCTGTAATCTCTTTGTACATCATCTTTACAATAAAATAAAATTTACAAAAAAGAAATAGAATGAGGAAAGATGCATGCGGTCTGCACTTGTTAGCACAGTGGGTCTTAGAAAAATATGATGCAAGGGGCTGGGAAGGTGGCTCAGTGGTAGAGCGCTGGCCTTGCATGCCTGAGGCCCTGGGTTCGATTCCTCAGCACCACATAAGCAAAAAGAAAAAAACTGGAAGTGATGCTGTGGCTCAAGTGGTAGTGCGCTAGCCTTGAGCTGAAGAGCTGAAGGACAGTGCCCAGACCCAGAGTTCAGGCCCCACAACCAGATCCCCCCAAAAAAAGAAAAGAAAAGAAAAGAAAAATCTGATGCAAGCATTTGACAAATATAGAAACTGTATATAGCTAAGGCTGTTGCTGGAATAAACAGTTGTATCATCAAAAAGAAAAAAAAGGACTTGCTTTATATGGAATTTGAAAAATAATTGTAATGCCATTTGAGAGATTATCTTTGCAGATTTCTTTCAAAGAAAGACATATTTATTCACTTCTATCATTTTGGGGTCCTTACATCTCATTGTGTGTGTGTGTGTGTGTGTGTGTGTGTGTGTGTGTGTGTGTGTGTGTGTGTGTGTGTGTGTTGTGCCTGTTTGCCTGTGTGTATGTATTTGTGTGTACTCCATGAAATGAATCTGACTTTAAAGTATAACAAAACTTGAAGTATGGATTTGATAATGATTGTGATTTCCTCAAAAGACATTATTTAACACAAAACATGGGATTCATTTTGGAGAAAATTGATTCAGAATCCACAAATTACATTATAAATCAGTTTCTGGACAATATTAAAAATTGTTTTAAAAAGCAATTAAGTTTTGGCAGTGAATTTTAACATTGTTCACTCAATGTAAAATTCTATTTTTCTTAAAATTATACTTTAAATAACTTAAAATAATTGCAAATAATGTTCATTTGGCATGAGCATTCATGTTAAAGATTTTAATAACTCCTAAGAAAATGATCAAGCCATATAAAATTACTATTCATTTTTAATTTAAATTAATTGAATCCTTTATTCTGAAATATTCTAACAAAATAAGTTGAAGTAAAGTGTAAAGGGAAATACTTTAATTTAAACAAATACTAAGATATAATATCACTACTCAATACTTGCATAATGTTGACATTAAAAGAGCTTGTTACCTGTAAAAAGTCAGATCCTTCTGAAATAATTAATGTATACCACTGAAATTTGGGTTTTATGTTAATAAAATTTATCATTCCAGGTATAAGACAGAGCCGGGCCCCAGTGGCTCACACCTGTAATCTTAGCTACTCAGGAGGCTGAGATCTGAGGATTGCAGTTCAAAGCCAGCCTAGGCTGGAAAAGTCCATGAGACTCGAAGTGGCACTGTGGCTCAAGTGGTAAAGCACTCGCCTTGAACTGAAGAGCGCTCAGGCCCAGAGTTCAAGCCCCATGACCAAAAAAAAAAAAAACTCAGATAGAAATATGAAAAAGAAACTCCTGAAACTTCTAAAAGAGCTGAAAAAACAAGAATCATTCTCTTAATTAAGCATTTGTGTTGTTATTTTATCAACAATATTACTTTCAATTTTCAATAATTTTTAGATAAATTACATTTGAATAAAAATCAAAGAATTTTTAAAATAATTCTAATACACTTAGGAAAGTTATATAAATTAAAAGATAAAAAGATAAAGAAATATCCTTAGAGTTATGGAAATTAGAAGTTAATCTATGAAGTAACAATATAATAATAAAACTACCATAAAATATTTGTAGCTTTGCAGTAAAACAAGCTTAAAATAATTAATAAACTTATTTATAATTTAGATTGGTAACAAATTTATTTAAAATTGTCAATTTTAAGTCACTAGAGCTTGATACTGAGTAGAAATGCATTAATATACTATATAATGTACTCTGTAAAGTATATTTCACTATACTGGAGGTATATATATCTATTATTTATATATATATATATATATATATATATATATAGGAGGTAAGTTCTCAAAAAAAAAACGGATGCTTTCTGACATAAAGAAGGACTAGGTAATGCCTTTAAAGAAGAAATGGATGTTTCAGGGTGATGTAATATAGAAAATAGAAAAACATGGATCTTAGAGTTTAAAAAGATCAAACAAAACCTACTTTTTCATCTAAGACTTCCTTTAGAGATTGTATATGAATCTGTCTGGGAGATAATAAACTAAGACTTGAAGAACTGAGAAAACAAAGTTTTCTTCCCCCCCCCTTCTTCCCCAATGTATTACAAAAGAGAGAATTTAGCTTCTTTCAATTTGCTTAATAAATCATTGTTCTAGACAGACCTTGGGATTTTGTGAAATCTCTTATAAGGATACTTATTATTGGTTTGAAAGGGAGTGAAATTTGAAATTACTGGAATTTGATTCATCCTTTCATCTGTGGATGAGGATTGATAGACAAAATATAGAACAACTAAAATGTTAATTTCTTCACCAAGTCCATATTTTTCATTGACATTTATTTAGAGGCTGAAGATTTTCAACATAAGCTATGCCTCTAGATTTCATCTACTATTTTTATTATGCTGCTCAATTAAGCTTAATGCATCTAATTAAGTTTACCAATCCACATAAAAATACAGAAAATAAAATGGGTTACTTTAAAAAATATGAAGATAATATTATTCCTGTATGGTTTTTCCCCCTGAATTTTATAATATTAAGTTACTTTTCCAGACACTTTGTTTTATAATACTGAGAATTCAGATATGTAGAAAAACAAAAACCAAGGTAGGTGATTTTGGACATGGAGCAGAAAAAATAAAGCCAACAAATTTGGTTCTTTCTAAGCTGTGCATTTCAGTAAAAAAAAAAAAAAAAAAAGGTTAGAAGCATTGATTGTGGAAACCAGCTCAATATTAACTACAGGAAATGAATATCAAGGTGAACCATTATAAACATTACAATGGTATTTGCTGCACCATAATTAATCAAGTATTTTTCTCTTGATACAGATATTTCAGGTCCTCTGCCAGCATTTAGGACAATCTTGTAGGATAACTTGCTACCTTAAAAGTACAAAAATGTCTTGAACACTTCTCCATTTCTGAGGGTCAGTTACTTCTGTGTTGGGGAGAATATTTATGAGGTTCTTTTTGAAAATGTAAGGGGATGGGTAAGTTGCCATAGGGTTTTTTATTATGCTTTTTTACTGTAAAAGTAGTGTACAGAAGGGTTACAGTTACATGAGTAAGGTAATGAGTACATTTCCTATGGAACATTGTTACATCCTCCTTTGATTTTCCCCTACCATCCCTTCCTTCCCCACTACCCCTAACTCCCCCCTCCCTCCCCAAGTTGTAAAGTTCATTTTCTACATAGTGTCTTGTACATCTCATTGTTACAATGAGTCAACCTGTATCCTTGTCTTAGGATTTTGTTATTTCCTTTTCCTCCCCAAATTAGAAGAAATGTATGTACAAGATTCAAGGAATTGACATCAAATACAGATACTGACATAAAATTCAGTGAAAACAGGGGTTATACCATGGGGGAAGAACATACAAGAGAAACAAAAAATAAAAATCACATAGTACATTTTAGATACATTAAACTCAGTAGCAAGCAAAAAAACTAAAAAACAAAAAATATTGTGTCCCTATCTTGGAGTTCATTTCACTTAACATCACCTTATATGGTCATATGTACATAGCCTTTGACCTTTTCTGCTTATACTTGACTTATATTAGTTATTTCAAGTAAGGGAAACCATGGGACCTATGTTTCTTTGGGCTTGGCTTACTTCACTTAATATAAATTTTTCCAAGTCTTTCCATTCCCTAATAAATGGGGCAATGTCATTCTTTCTGATGGAGGCATAGAATTCATATCTATCTATCTATCTATCTAATCTATCTATCTATCTATCTATCTATCTGTCTATCTATCTATCTATCTATCTATCTATCTATCTATCTATCTATATAGATAGATAGATAGATAGATAGAGAGAGAGAGAGAGAGAGAGAGAGAGAGAGAGAGAGAGAGAGAGAGAGAGATCTCCCACCTTTTCTTGACCCATTCATCTACTGAGGGGCAAACATAAAGGAGATCCAAATAGAAAAGTTGAAGTAAAACTCTCCCTCTTTGTAGATGACATGATCTTGTATTTAAAGAACCCCATGGACACCACTCCCAAATTTTGGCAAAGTATTAGAGTATAAAATTAATCCTTAAAAATCAACAGCTTTTCTCTATGCCAACAATGAGTAGAGCACAGCTGAAATCAGGAAAACAAGTCCTTTTGTAATAGCCCCACAAAAAATAAAATACCTAGGAATTAACTTAACTAAAGAAGTGAAGGACCTCTACGATGAAAACTTTAAAAGCCTAAAAAGGGAAATTGAGGCAGAACTTAAGAAGTGGAAATCCTCCCATGCTCCTGGATTGTGAGGATTACCATTGCCATAGTTTTATCATGAATAAAACTATAATTTAGTTTACTCTGAAGTCCCATATGATCAAATAGCTATTATTTCATGTAATGAATGGCATGAGAAACTTAAACTTTCCCCCCAAAAAACATGTCTATAAAAACTATATTGTACACTTTGCCCAGATGATAGTCATAGCTATTTTTCATGTTCCTGTACTTGAGGGCAGAGCTTTAGCCTTTGTCTGTCAACTGCGCCCATACATTAACAATGAAGTTTTTGTAGAATCTACTATCCAGTTGAGAGTAATTGGTAGCTGGGTTTGATTGAATCTGCTATCAAGTACCTGCATTTTGCAGCAACTCTGCTGATGTTGGAATATTATTTTTCAAGCACATAGTGAGATAAGGAATCTGTAGATGCTATTTTTCCATGCCACAAAAATTAGAGCAGATATGCTGAAAAGATAATACACTGTACAGCTGGGTCAATCTTCTAGGCCAAAATGGAATGTCAAAATGTCAGTTGTGATAATTATAAGATACATTATGATTAAATGGACTTCCATCTGGAGCTCTGGCAGGAGAATTACGCCTTGAGAAATTAGGCCTGGAGACATATAACTCAAAGGGCTGATGGCACTTGGTAGTGAGTAACCCCTGCAGACGTGGAACTGGCTGCATAGCAGAATTCAGATTGATGGTCACTGTCCAGATACCTGTGGCACTTTGCCGAGATTTTTCTATGAAAAACATATTCTAATCAATTGTTTACAAAATCACTGAGGTTCTCCCTAATGTGCTAATGACAAAGAGAATTGCCAACTTGAATCTATCTATCTATCTATATACATACATACATACATACACACACACACACACACACACACACACACACACACACACATATAATTTATTACTTAACATACCACAGTATAACCCCTGCTTTCACTGTATTTGATGTCGGTATAATTTGTGGAGGGAAAGGGGAAAAATAAGTCGTTTAAATAAGGATACAGGTGGACCTGTTGTAACAATGAGAAGTACAAGTTGTCATGTCGAAAATGAACTTTACAACTTGGGGGGGGGGAGGACTGGGGATGGAGGGAGGATGGGAAGGAATGGGAAGGGTAAACAAAGGAGGAGGTTACAATGCTTGATAAGAAATGTACTCACTATCTTACCCATGTAATTGTAACCCCTCTGTACAGTATTTTCACAATAAAAAAATAAATAAAAAAATTTATCTTTTTACAGTCTCAATTACAGTCGCAACTACATAATCAAAGCACTGGTTATACTCCTCAACAAGGATCATTTTAATTAATTTTAACAGTTTTTTCCCCAACAAATAACCATTTGTATCTCTTGTATTGACATGGTCTTTGTATGATCGTTAGATACATGTCCCTCTCAAACAAATTAAATAACATTAATAAAATAGGTACCTGGTGTATAACACAATGCTTAGTTAATGCATAAACATCAGGTAACTAATAATATTTAAATATTTTTTCAGTTGTAAAATATAAATGGAAGTGGTACCAAATAGAGCAGTCCTGTCAATACTAATATTTTAAACATCATTTTCAGAGTAGTTGGAAATATACAGCATTTGTGTTTGAAAGCAATATTTAAATGATTTCAGGAATTGATATATGCAAAGGTATATATAGTTTGAAATTATAGTATTCAATATATATGGAATATTTTCCTCATTAGCTCATTGAGAGGCATATAAAGAATGAAATGGTAAATATGAGCCTAAATTCTATAGATTAGCCATGCTTTTTCCATCTGAATATTACTATGACATATAATTTGGAGGGCTGGCTGGCTTAAATAGATTTTTAATTTTCAAAGACATGTTTCTAATGATAACTTGAATAAAAACTTAAAAACCTTGGACTTAGCTACTTTTTAAAATGACCATGACACACTACAAAAAATACTTATTTATCTTTATAATAAGTTAAGAGGGACGTTAGTATGCATCAGTATTTTTATTCTAAGAAAAATATGAATAATTGATATACTTGACTGTATCTCTCTTTCTGAATACTTGATACATATTTCATGCACAATTATGACAAATATATTAAAATCAAAGAGTGCAGCCTACTACCTCATTAAAATAATTTTAAATCCTATTTTAATAAAAGTAAATATTTGTGACTAATTTGATTTTTAGGTATTCATGCATTTGTTTCTATTCATTCCTTTATTACCTAAATGAAAGAATAAGTGTTGCTTTTGTTGTTGTTGATTCATGATGTCTTACTTTTTTCTTTCTCATGTATATTTTATCCCACTTGAAGCATGTGGAATATTTCAAGGCAACTGAAAATTATATAAAGCACATTAAAAGATTGGCATATTCTTTAATAGTTCTTAAGGAATCTATTTTCTCACTCCTCTCTTAAATGTATGCTGTCTCCTTAGCAAATACAAGTATTCCTTATGCATCTTTCCCTTATTCTTTATTTTAAAATTTCACCTTGTTATTTTGAATTTAGCTCTCTTTTCTTTCTTGATTTTCTACAGCGTGTAAGGAATACTGGCAGTATGTAAATGAGATCTGGCAGAGGATGTTGAGCTCTCCTGCTATTCAAAGAAATATAAAATAGAGAAGGCCATGAAACTAAATGTCCTTCTGGGTATTGGCAATTGTAGTGTAACTTTTACTTCAGCTAAAACAGTTTAGCCCTAAGTATAAAGATTATTTCCTGGTTCATACAGCTGTTCCAACAGATTGTCTTCTTGAATGAAGTACAAGACGAGATCAGAAGTGGGTGTTTGTAACCTAAATCTAACTTTAATTTTTTCTTAATTAAGAAAATGTTGTTCAATGATACCAAAGCACAAAGGAAGAGCCGAGGATCAAATTGTTAAAGATATTGAAAAAGAAAAGCAATACAACTTTAAACAAAATGTTGAAAGAACATGCCAGGAAAGATAAAGAGCAATGAAAGATTTGAGGAGAAACCTGACAGAAGATAAGTTATACCAGGTACAAAACTCATCATTTTGTGTTATTGCTTTTCTGACATTAATTATAAATGACAGGTGACCTGTCAACCAAGTGTAATGTTCTCATGGAGGCTGACAAAGTTTTAGACCCTTTAGTAACTCAATTGGGAACAAAGCAGGAAGATTTCAGGTTAATTTTGGAAAAACTGTTATAACTAATAGTATTATCACTGATCAACTATTTGAAACATTTTAGAAAACTTTGTTAATTAATCCTTGCACTGTTGATAAATAATGCTTTAATTTATCAAGGCCTTGCTGTTTTCTCTGAGGTCTCTAAATTTCAGGAAGTATGGAAGCCTTATATTTCTGCTCTATCTTGTGTCTTCATACAAGAAAAACAGTCATATGTTTAGATTTCAAAAACTGTGAAACTATGCTATTCTCAGTGTAAGAAATTGTGTAGTCATGGGAGCAAAGCCTTTGGTCTACAATATTTCAAATCTTTTGTCCATACTATTACTTCCCATCCACCTTATCTTACCCCCAGATGACTGAACACAACTTAGATTACTTATTATATGATTAATTAACATCCCAACCATTTCTCCCTAAAAAATATATGAATCTTTAACTTTGTTTTATATGTTTCATCTTCCAGAATACTTTGTGGTAATTGTTTCTCTTATTTATTAAACAACAAAATGCAGGAGGAAAAGACTGTGTTTATTTTGTCTAGCAGCTTGTAGGTTATCAATAAATACTCAATTTCATTGGTTATCAAGAAAGATACACAGAATACAAGCAAATAATAGTCAATATTATGCAGGAATCCATGTACCATGTCTATTTTGCTCTTATAATAGGATAATTAACAAAATCTTAAATAAAATTTATGTAAAGATGTCCATTGAAGTTTGGACAAGTAAGTGAGATAAAAGTTCCTCAAATACTTGTGTTAAAAGGTCAAATACAAAGACAGTTCTTCTAAGAAGGAATACAGGTATGCCCTTCCAGTACTTAAAATTCATCTTCACCAAGAATTAATACATAATTTGATTCATTACTAATGTATCATAGCCCTCATTTCTCAGGAAGAACAAATAGTGTGGATTCACAATAATTTCCACATGACAGACATTATCGTCAGATCTTTCTTATCCACTAGAAGAACATTTTTAGGTTTTATCCCTGTGAGGACTTCTTTTGTTCACTCCAAAGATGTCTACAAGAGTGATGTAAGTATTCCCTCAGTAACAACATTTCCTCGGGGGTTGTGAAGATGGCTCAGTGGTAGAGTGCTTGCCTTGCATGCATGAGGCTCTGGGTTTGATTCCTCAGCAACACATAAGAGAAAAAGCCAGAAGTGACATTGTGGCTCAAGTGGTAGAGTGCTAGCCTTTAGCTGACGAGCTAAGGGACAGCACCTAAGCCTAGAGTTCAGGACCCATGACCAACAAAACAAAACAAAAAACAAATAAACAAAAATTTCCTCAGTTCCATATTTAGCTCATTTTCCCTAAAAAGTGAAATTGTTGTGGTTATTGTCATTTTTGTTGTTGGGTGGGTGTTTATATGTGTTTGTGTGTATAGGTTTATGTGTATTCATGTTTTTCTATTGCCTTATGACAGAGATACCATGTTCAGGTTTTCTAAAGAACTTCTAATGGACCATTTAACTAGACAACCCTCTAATTCTTTTCTTTTCTTTTTTTTTGAAAAAAAGTACTTTTATTAACATATTTCAGTTTCACAGAGGAGTTTTGTGGTGACATTTTAATACAAGAATTTAACCTATTTTATTGCACTGTTTTATAAATACATTTTTATTGTAAAATACTGTACTGAGGGATTACAGTTACATGAGCAAGGTAATGAGTACATTTCTTATCAAGCATTGTTGCCTCTACCTTTGTTTTTCCCCTATCATTCCTTCTTTCCCACCTCCACAACTACACCTCCCACCTCCCCGCCCCCGCCTAAATTGTTAAATTCGTTTTTCAACATAGTGTCTTGTGCATCTCGTTGTTACAATGGGTCAACCTGTATCCCTATTTTAGCATTTTTTTTCTTTCCCCTCCACAAATTAGAGAAGTATATGTACAAGATGCAGTGTACCGACATCAAATACAGTGAAAACAGAGGTTATACCATAGGGGAGGAACATACAAAGAAACAAAATTCACGTAGTACATTATAAATACATTAGAAACAATAGCAAGAAAGAGAGAGAGAGAAAAAGATGGAGACAGGAGGAAGATGGTGGAAGAGAAGCTGGAGGCTAAACACATTCTCACATAGAAACTAGTTTTAGTGTTCCAGTGAACAGTTCTAGGCTAGAGAATCACACCAAGTGTGCCATCACAGTACAGATAGTTTGTCCAGGAGGGAAAATCCAGGCAGCTTGGTGAAGGAGACAGATCTGAGCACTTGCTAGTAGCTGCGGTGTGGCATCTATGGCAGTGGCAGCACCCACCATACAAACAGAGAAAGTCAGGGACAAGGGCACCAGATGTGGCGAGTGAGCGGATTCTACTAACTACCAGCAAGAACTGAGAAAGAGCAGAAATCATCATACTGCTGATTGCAGACCAGGGACAGCCCAGGAACCAAGAGTCAGGAATAGAGCCCTGACATCCTCACTCCTTCTCAAGAGGCCACTGTGGGAAGGAAGTTTCTCCCCCACCACTGGAAAAGAACTCCATCATTGATACTGACAAAGGTTTGGTCTAAGCAGCTAGCTCAAACCCAGGCTTTGGAAGAAAACAATTGGAGCCATTAGCAATTCACAGGAAGCTGACCAGATCTGCAAAGTGCAGCCCCGCCCATGAAGAGGAATCTCCACCCCTGGAGGAGTGACTTTTTTCAATGTGTAAACAAACCCAGAGTCTGCCCCTCCCCCTAGCAGCCTAGACAAACAATTGAAACTCAGTAAACATAAACCCTGAGAATGGCTCCAGGCTGGGCTCTGTGAGTGTCTCAGGAGCTATCCCCTCAGGGAAAAGCTACTGATTGCTGATAAGCCTCAACCCTCCCCAGAACCTAGCCTAATCACAGCAACTCCAAGGTAGAAGAAACAGCAATCTTCCCCCTGTTGTGATACTCAAAGCAGATCTTCCTCCTACTGAACTAGCCTGGGAGGAGGATCACAAAGTCCTGGGTAAGGCAGAGCTGTCTGCCTGCTCAAACTGACTTAAGAAACCAATCAAGCCACTGGAAAAATCAAACACTACAAGCAGACCAGATACTACACTAAGAGACTGGTTACAGATACACGGGAGATACAAGACCTTCTCCTCCCTCTCCCCCCAAAAAAACCAAAGAATTATTTTTTCTGTTTATTATTATTTTTAATGTTTTCTATGTTTTAAATTGTTTTCTTCTTCCATAATTTTTATTTTAGGAGTGTATGTGTGTGTGCTTTTTTTTTTTTTAATCTTTTTTGATCTTTTGGTCCCTTTTTTGTTTTTGTTTCTTTTTCTTTTTTTCTTGACTTAATTGATGTCCTGCTCATCACCAGATATATAACCATCTTTGATTATTAGACCTTACACCTGATTGTGTACATACTTTTCCAGAAACTTATTACTCTATTCACAATCTCTTAGGCGTAACTTCTTTAATAGTAATATTATTTTTATACTTATATAATTTTCAAGTATTCTAATTTTAAGAATTTTTTTATTTTTTCATTTTTTTGTTTTATATTTCTCCTCCTCCCATCCTATCCTTTTCTTCTCCCAATATCATTTCTTTATACTTAAATAATTTTTGAGTATTTCGTTATTTAAATTTAAATGTTTGTTTTTCCATTTTTTCTTTTTCTTTTTTAAATTTCTGTCCTATCATTCTGTCTTATCCATTTCCCTTTCTGAGATTAGGACTTGGTTAAATTCACTCTCCTATCACTTCTCCAAATGCCTCTAATCATATTTTTCCCCACAATTCTCCCTAAACATAATAATTTCTGGTTTGCTGAATCCCTTTGATGTTCTTAGCCCATGAATCCATAGTTGTTTGATGTAGAATAGCTTGTATTTATTGAAATAGATAGTATCTGTAGCCATTTTCACTGTGCAACTACAGGTCTTTGCTTGATGCTGGCCTTAATATACTGTTATAGCACTAAATTGGTATTACTTTCATACCAACTGGGCAGAACAATCTGGAGAACCACAAGGAGAATGACAAGTTCAGGTATCTCAGCTCCTGCTCAGGATAATCAGGGGACAGAACAGTTAATGAATAATCCAGATGAGAGTTCCCAAACAGCTCTAAAAAACCTACTGGTAAACATGGTGAATGTAAAGGTTGAAAACCTGCAAAGGACTCAGTGTGAGCATGATAGGGAGCAAGAGGAGGCAAACTGAAGATTAATACAAGAACTTCACAAGCATGTTGAGGCTAACCAAAAATTACTACAGGAATCTTGTATGAGGAAGCTACTCAAAGATTAATACAGGAATTGTGTGAAAAGGCTGAGAACAGTCAAAGAGAAATATAGGAATTGCATGAACAGGCTGAGAACTGTCAAAAATAAGGACAAGAATTACATGAGCAGGTTGAGAACAATCAATGAGAACTACAGGAATTGTGTGAGCTTGAGGAAGCTAATCAAAGTGTAATACTGGAATTGCTTGAACAGGATGAGAATAAAAAAAGATCAATAGAGGCATTCATGAAGTCCATATAAAGACAACTGAAGGAATCCAGGGAGACCACAAAGGGAATGCTGAATGGAGCCTGTGAGAAGGAAAGAGAGTCCAAGAAAACCATAGCCAATAAACTAAGGGATTTGAGAATAAACACTGATTAAGGATGTAAAGAAGTTCATACAAGATCTAAAACAAAGCTCCAACAAAGAAATTGAAGCCATCAAAGCCGACCAATTAGAAGGAAAGGAAATAAAAACAAACAAACTAGAAAGTCTTCACAATAGGTTAGACATTGCAGAACATGGAATCTCTGGATTGAAGATAACCTAGATGTTACAGAGAAAGAAAACACACTATCCAAGACAAATCCCAGAAATATGATAGATCTAGTCAAGATTTGGAAGACACAATCAGAAGGCCTAATCTGAGGATAATGGGTGTAGAGTAGCACATAGAGACAGAAGTTAATGGTATAGGAAATTTATTTATCAGGATCCTAGAAGAAACTTTCCCAAACATGCAAAAAGACAGACCTATTCTGATAAAAGAAACTTTTAGAGCCCCAAATAGACAGGACTCCCCACCATCACATTAAAATCCACACAGAATCAATTCAGACCAAGGAAAGGATCCTTAAAGCTGTCAAGGAGAAAAGATCAATGACCTATAAAGGGAAAAAAATTAGAATCAACTCAGATTTCTCAGCAGAGGAAATTAAAGCAAGAAGAGCCTGGAATGATGTATGCCACACCCTAAAGACAAACAACTATCAACCAAGAATACTGAACCCAGCTAAACTCTCCTTCATAAAGGAAGGTCAAATAAAAAACTTCCATAGGAAAGAAAAACTGAAACAATATATCTCCACCAAACCAGCCCTACAAAAGATACTTAAATATGTCCTCTACATTGAAAACCAACAAGACCACAATAAAGACCCAGAAACTATACCCAAACTAAGAATCCAAGAACCATAGGAAGAACCCAGTTGTCACAGCCCCCAAAAAGGTGGATAACATGGTAGGAACTACCAAACACCTCTCAGTCCTAACTCTCAATATTAGACTTAACTCTCCAATTAAGCAACATAGACTGTTTAGTTGGATTAAAAAGCAAGATCCTTCTATCTGCTGCCTTCAAGAGTCACACCTGGCCCTTCAAAACAAATATATTCTTAAAGTGAAAGGCTGGATTAAAATCTACCAAGGAAATGGCCCCATAAACAGGCAGGAGTTACAATCCTAATATCAGATAAAATAGAATTCAAATTAAAATTAGTGAGAAGAGATGAGGAAGGTTGCTACATAGTAATTAAGGGATCTCTCTTTCAAGAGGATATTACAATACTAAATATCTATTCACCAAACAACTCAGCACCCAAATTCATCTAAGAAATACTACTTATCCTCAAATCTCACATAGATCCAAAGACATTAATTGTTGGGGACTGTATTTAACACACCACTACCCCACTGGATAGAACAACTTGGCAAAATCTCAGCAGAGAAATTGCAGATCTAAACAACTGCATAGAGCCACTAGATTTAACAGACATCTACTGAATATTTCATCCAGCAGCATCAGAATACACATTTTTCTCAGAAGCACATGGAACATTTTCCAAAATAGACCACATTTTAAGTCACAAAGCAAACTTGGCCAAATTCAGAAACATTGAAGTTATGCCCTGCATTCTCTCAGACCACAAGGGAAAAAAAAATTGAACTCAACACCAAAAGCCAACAAAGAAAGTCCTGTAACACATGGAGGCTGAACAACACACTGTTGAATCAACCTTGGGTCATGGACGAGATTAGAAGATAAATTCAAATGCTCATGATATTCAACAAAACTGAACATACAAATTACCACCTCCTCTGGGACAGATAAAAGGTAATACACAGAGGCAAGTTTATAGCATTGATTTCCTACATCAACAAATTGGAGAGATCTGAAATCAACAATTTAATGAGACATCCGAACCTCCGTGAAAAATAGCAGCAAGCTAAACCCCAATCCATTAGACAGAAAAAATAATTAAAATTAAATCAGAATTAAACAAATTAGAATAAAAAAATAACATAGAATCCACAAAACAAAGAATTGGTTCTTTGAAAAAAATTAACAAAATTGACAGACCCTTAGCAAATCTTATCAGAAAAAGAAGAGAACAGGCCCAAACAAATAAACTCAGAAATAAGAATGGAAACACCACTACAGAAAAATCTAAGATTCAGAACATTATAAGTGAATACTTCTCAAACTTTTAATGTACTAAGTTTAAGAATCTGGAAGAAATGGACAACATCCCTAGCCATAAAAGAAATGCAAATGAAAACAACATTGAAATACCACCTCACCCTACTTAGAATGGCTATAATCAAGGACTCTAATAACAACAGATGCTAGAGGGGATGTGGACAGAAGAACATCCTACTGCATTGTTGGTGGGAGTGTAAACTTGTTCAACCACTTTGGAAAGCAGTATGGAAGTTCCTCAAAAGACTCCACATAGAGCTCCCCTATGACCCAGCAATCCCACTTTTGGGCATTTAACCAAATGTTCACAAACAAGACCATACTAAAGCTACCAGCACGACTATATTTATTGCAGCATTATTTACCATAGCTAATATATGGAACCAACCCAGATGCCCCTCAGTAGATGAATGGATCAAGAAAATGTGGTATATATACACAATGGAATTCTATGCCTCATCAGAAAGAATGACATTGCCCCATTTGTTAGGAAATGGAAAGACTTGGAAAAAATTATAATAAGTGAAGTAAGCCAGGCCCAAAGAAACATAGGTCCCATGGTTTTCCTTATTTGCAGTAACTACTATATATCTGAGGCAAGTAGAAAAGGTCAAATAAGATGATGTTAAGTGAAATGAACCCCAAGATAAGTTCACAAGTGGTTTTTTTCTTTCTTGCTATTGTTTCTAACATATCTATCAGGTACCACGTGCTTTTTTTGCTGCTTTGAATGTCCGTCCCCCATGGTATAACTCCTGCTTTCACTGCCTATGATGTTGGTATAATTTGGGGAGGGGAAGGGAAAAAACAAAATCTTCAAATTGTGAAGCATTTTGACCCACAGCAACAATAAGATGTACAAGCCGCTATGTCAAAAAACGAACTTTACAATTTAGACAGGGGAGCGGGGTGGCAGAGGCAGTATAATTGTGGAGATGGGAGGGAAGGGATGGTAGGGGAAAAACAAAGGAGGAGGCAACAATGCTTGATAAGAAATGTACTCATTACCTTGCTCGTGTAATTGTAACCCCACTGTACAGTATTTTCACAATAAAAAAACTTATTAAAAAAAAGTGAACCTAGAAAAAACCCACTATTGTCCCTATCTTGGGGTTCATTTTGCTTAACATTATCTTATCTTGTCATATGTATTCAGCTTTTGACCTTTTCTGCTTGTCCCAGTCATATAATTACTGCAGATAAGGGAAACCATGGGACCTTTGTTTCTTTGGACCTGGCTTAATTTCTGAGAGGCCACAGCATCACTTTGGTTGATGATCTTGAGGCCTTTACCAATCCTTTGAGGAAGTCTTTGGAAAGAGCTTCTTATGTTAAAATGAACCTAAACATGGTTGTTTCAGGTTAATTTTAAGTATTTCCTTTTTAAACTATGTCAACAGATAATAAATTCTTGTTCATCCGGTATATAGTTTTTTCAACACATACTTTTATTGGTGTTGTTTTCTTTAATTATGAAACTTTATGAGTAGTGAAAAGAATATATGTTGTCAACTACTACAGAAGTTACTGCCTTCTCCAGCTCTTTCTGTATTTAATTGGAGATGAGAGCCTCATAGAATTTTCTGCTTGGGCTGGCATCAAATCATAAATCTCAGATCTCAGATTTCTGGGCAGCTAGAATTATAGGTATGGCCTGTAAAATTTTATATGTAAGGAACACTTTCGAAAATCAAAGTTAATCTTGAAGTTGGTTTCAAGAAAATATTTTTGTTCTATCATAAATAATTTCTCAAATATAAATACAGAAAACATGTTCTCAAATTTCCATATTTGCTAGTCTTTTCAAGAAGTATGTATTAATTAATTTTTTAAATATCCAGATGAAAGATAAAGTTAAAATTCCCACTCTTGAGAATCTCACAAACTGGTAATAAATATAGAAATGTTTAAAAAAATACTACCAAAATGTGGCAAATGCTATGAGGTATGTATAAGTCAATGATTCAATTAGAAATCTAATGCAATATCAAGACAGAAATGATCCATTTATTACAGTATCAAGAATCAACATTATTATGGCTGCCAAAAAAATTACTAACTGAATTATAGCCTGTATTTGTGTATGCTTATCAGTCCAAACAAATAAATAAACTTCTAAGCTCTAGGATTGATATCTGGGATCTTTTATACTTTTATCTATCAAAGAAAGAAAGAAAGAAAGAAGGAAAGGAAGAAAGAAAGAAAGAAAGAAAGAAAAGAAAGAAAGAAAGAAAAAAGAAAGAAAGAAAGAAAGAAAGAAAGAGTGCACTTGAGTGGAAAATGGCCTATCTGATTTGGTGTAACTCTCTGAGTGGGAAGATCCATTAGTGACTCCATAATGTTTCCATGGCACATCTTTCTTTTCTCCTCTCCTCTCCTCTCCTCTCCTCTCCTCTCCTCTCCTCTCCTCTCCTCTCCTCTCCTCTCCCTTCCTTCCTTCCTTCCTTCCTTCCTTCCTTCCTTCCTTCCTTCCTTCCTTCCTTCCTTCCTTCCTTCCTTCCTTCCTTCCTTCCTTCCTTCCTTCCTTCCTATCCCTGCTATGCTTTCTGTTCTTCCTCCTCCACAATATTTTTTGTCTTTCTCTTTCCTTTGTCTTGATTCATTTATCCATTGAGGGGCATCTAGGCTGATATAGCCACCATGGTTACGGTGAATAGAACTTCAATGAACATGACTATATAAATGGCTTTACTTTATCCTGATTTGTTACCTTTGGATAAATGCCCAAGAGTGGAATTTGGACCATACATTAAGTTTTTTGAGGAATCTTCATACGATTTCCCAGAGTGGTTAAAAACATGAATATTCTCTCCAACCCTGTATTAGGTCTCCTTTTATCCCCATGAGCACCAGCATCTGTTACTATTTGTATTCTTGGTGATTGCAATTCTGATTAGGGCACGCTGGAATCTCAGTGTTGTTTTTATTTTCATTTTCTTGTGGCCACAGTTATATTGACCATTGCTTCATATCAGACTTCTGAGAAGTCAGGTTGTTGATACATTTAGGGTTTAATTTGTTGTTCTCTGTATATTCTAGATATTAAGTCTGTCTGATGTATAGCTGGGAAAAAATTCTGTAGGTTGTCCTCCCATTCTGTAGGCTGTCTTCATAGCTTCTTTTTTTAATACATTTTTATTGTAAAAATACTGTACAGAGAGGATACAGTTACATTAGTAAGGAAATGAGTACATTTCCTATCAAGCATTGTTGCCTCTTCCTTTGTTTTTCCCCACCATTCCTTATTTCCCTACCTCCCCAAACTACTCCACCCACACCTCTTCAACTGTCCCTTTGCCATAGTTTAATACAGTTGATTTATCAGTTCTTTCTTTGATTTGCTGTGCTTCTGGACCTTTACTCACTTTTATATTTTCTTATGTTAAGATTTATTTTATTTTTGTAAATAGAGTTATTGGTACTAAGTTAATCATAATAATATACTATCATCAGTTCCAAACACAGCAGATGTTAATGTCCTCAGCTATATGATTATCATTTTTATCTGTGTTTATTGTCACTATAATTAACTTTTGAATAAAACTTAATTTTTAGTTTTACCTTTTCTTGGCATTTTATGAGAGCATGTTGAGATTTTTATTCAGGATAGCAGTATTATTCTTTTCAATTTTTTAAGCTTCCACCTATTTCAATGTCATATCTTTATTTGTGGCTTCTGCTTCTTAAATAATTTGTACAGATTGAAATTGTTCAAAGCGTTTTGCTATATTATTTATAGGCTGATATACTGGGGACCATTCTCATGGGCATAATCAATTCAGAGGAAATGCACCAGGGACATGAGTAATACAGAAAATCTGGCTCAACTAAGAAGTACTCTCTGGACTCAAGCTTGTGCAATGTATTCTAAAGGAAATCATGCTTGAAGTAAAACAAAATCTTATAAAGGTCATGTTCACTTAATATTTTTTTATTTAAAATGCTCAAAAATGTTCATGATAAGGAAATTACACAAGTGGCAATTTGATATTTTCCAAAAGAATTTATACACATTTTTTTAATTAGGTGAATTTGTAAAGGTAGTTTTCTAAGAAAACTATCATATATTAATAATTGCATAGTTGAGTTACTTATGATGAATCATAAAACATTTCTTAATGGACTGTTCCATGTAATCATTAATTGACAATTAATAAGTATTAGGAATTACTGGAATGATAACTCTTTTTTTTTCTTAGCTTGTTTTGGTATTTCTTTGATTATAGGTCTTTATAAAAATCTCTTCTAGAAAAAAAATATTATCATCAGTTCCATCTCTGACTGTATAAGATAATCTAACATTTCATTGGAAACACCTACAATAGTTGGAAATAATTAAAAATAATCAGATTCTCACAGTTTTGACAAGAATTGCAAGAATTGCTTACTTAGTCTTTCTAATCATAAGCAGGATATGCTATTATATAGCATATCTAGTTATAGCTATGAAACAAGGACTATGAGAATACCTATCCTATGAGAGGATAGGTAGAACAGGGAAAAACAAAACAGACTGACAAAGCAATTACGTACCTTGCTGACAAAATGTCTCTGGGGCTAATTGTTATTTTAAACAATAGATCTTTATAGCCATACTGCCAGCCCACAAACTATGAAGCAGAGTCAAGTAGGGGGTCTTGCCAAAACCCCAAAGTTTTTGACTTTTTTTAAAATTTAATTTTATTGTTAAGGAGATACACAGAGGGTTACAGTTACATACGTAATGTAGGAAGTACGTTTCTTGCCTAACTTGTTACCCCCTACCTCATTTTTCTCCCACTTCCCCATCCCTGCCATGTTTTACAGTTCATTTTCAACATATTGTCTTGTAAGTATCGCTGCTACATTAGTTCACCCTATATACTTTGTCTCACCATTTTATTGTCCCCCTTCCCTACCCTAATTCAGATAAATGTATGAACAATACTCAGAGTATCAAAATCAAATACAGTGACAACAGAGAGTAAACCATGGCGGGGGGAAACAAAAAATGAAATAATAAAATTCATTAAATACATTAACAAAAAAAACCTCTTGTTTCGATGTCTTGGAGTTCATTTCACTTAGCATCTTCTTAAATGGTACATAGCTCTTGAGCTATTCTGTTCATCTGCTAAGACTATCCTAGATATATACTAATTATTACAATCTGGGGAAACCATGGGATCTATGTTTCTTTGTCTTGCTTACTTCACTTAATATGATATTTTCCAAATCTTTCCATTTCTTTATAAATGGGGTGATGCCATTCTTTCTGATGGAAGCATAGGATTCCATTGTGTGTATACATTCTTGATCCATTCCTCTACTGAAAGGCATGTGGGTTGGTGCCATATATTAGCTATAGTAAATAATGCTGCAATAAATATTGTTGTGCTGGTGACTTTAGTGTGGCATTGTTTGTGGACATTTGGGTAAATGCTCAGAATTGTGACTGCTGGGTCATAGGAAAGCTCTATGTTATTGTAATAAATATAGCATGGTACTGGCACCAGAACAGCTCTGAGGACCAATGGAATAGAACTGAAGACCCAGAAATGAATCTGCAGACCTATGGCCACCTAAGCTTTGATAAGAGAGCCAAAATATAGGATAGAAGAAAGACAGCCTCTTCACCAAATGGTGCTGGAAAATTGGTTAATCACCTGTAGAAACTAAAGTTAGTTCCTTATTTATCACCCTGCATTAGAATCAACTCCAAAATGATCAAAGACCTCAAGGTAGAAGCAGATACCCTGAAAACAGTATAGGAAGGAATAGAAGAAACACTGGGACTCCTTGGCACAGGTCAAAGTTTTCTTAATAAAGACCCAGAAACACAACATATCAAGGAAAAGTTGGACAAATGGGATTGCATTAAACTTCAGAGCTTCTGCATGGTAAAGGACATAGGTAGCAAGATAAACAGAAAGCCCACAGATTGGGAGAGATCTTCACTAGCTATACTACAGACATGGGTCTCATATCTAAAATATACTTAAAAAATAAATAAAATATACTTAAAACTCAAAAATGAAATCCCTCAAGACAAATCCTTAAATAAACAACTACCCCATTAATATGTTGGCTAAAGACTTAAAGAGAGACTTCTCTGAAGAGGAAATAAGATTGGCCAATTGACACATGAAGAAATGTTCAACATCTCTGGCCATAAAAGAAATGCAAATCAAAACAACATTGAGATTTCACCTTACCCCAATAAGAATGGCTATAAACAAGAAATCTAATAACAACAGATGCTGGTGGGGTTGTGGCCAAAAGGGAACCCTACTGCATTGTTGGTAGGAATGTAAACTTGTTCTACTCTGAAAAGAAGTGTGGAGGTTCCTCAAAAATTACTTTTCTTTTAATAACACTTTAACCTTAATAGTTAAATGATACCATTTTACCCTTTTATTTATCTATTTTCTTTTTGTATCACTTATTAAAATACCAGAATAATTATACTTGTGATATTCTCAGATACAATGGGTCAAGGTGTAATCATAAGCAACATCTCTCTTTCCCTATACTTTGAATATACTACGAAAAAGTTTCTATTACAATTTTAAATATCATTAAGTTTAAAGTTCAACTTGATCTTATTTTAATTATCTTTGTGTAATAGGATTTTCTTTTATTATCATTTTTTAAAAAAATGAGTATATGTACTTCAAAGTCAAGAACTTTGCCCAATTTTGAAGCAAATATGGTTAGAAAAAGGCAAGTGAAAGAATGTCTTTGTTGAAAGTAAATATAATAGTTAACAAATATAGGCTCAGATTCTATATCTCTGAGTATTCCTCTCATGTCTACTTTATGTAGACATACAGGGAGTTAAGAGGCAGAGGTTTGACATTTAGAAGCTGTGATTTTTAAGGCTACTATGTTTATCTTCACTCTAATTAACAGAAACAAAATGAAAACTCTGAGTTTTTATGGGAAATTCTTAGATACCAGACATGAAGGAAGATAACCCCTTCTTCTTCCCTCCCCCCCCTCCACCTCGGAATGACTAAGGCAATTTGCTAAGGTCTGTTCTGACTTTAGCAATGAGCATCTCATGTGCTGGTAATTCCTTCCATTAAAGATAAAGAGCAATGGCTGATCACCCAATTTCTATGTCAATTCCTCTTTCAAAGACTGAGTTTACTACTTGAAACTGTGGGGATGGAATCTCCACTGTAACCTACCTGTAGGGTTCAGAGAGTGAGAGAGAGGCATAAAGATTTGATGGATTGTGGCAATGTTCCCCACAAGGAACTCTATTATTGCTTAATCAAAAGTCTAGAGTTTGTTTTATGTTTCAGAACAAGACGTAAATAAATTATAGCAAAATGAAACTAATGACACAAAAATTGTATTGGTCCTTTTCACTTAAATAAATGAACAGATATATTGCTTTGTGTCATATAACTGTAGCAAAATTCTTTACCCCAATATAATGATTTGATGTTAATAATGAAGTTAGCTTTTTTTCTCAATCAGTTTTCTTTTCAACAAAGTGAAATGAAAACAAAACATATTTCCCTTTTTAAGCCGTGAAATTATATTTAGTCACTCATTCATTTTTGTCCTTGATAGCTCACCCTATAGGCAGATTATGTAAGGTTTAATTGACAGGTACACAGAAGAAGAAGGTTAGTGGATTCAAGGGCTCTGTTTGGTATCCCTGAGGAGCTAAATGGATTTTAAAATGTCACTTAAACACCCTGGACCTAAATTTATTACCTTTCTGATTTGAATATTAATACGTGTCCTAAATATTTCAAAGAGTAATGTTGAAGATAAAATTCTACATTGTAAACAGAGTAATTATGCAAGGCAAAGTGTTATGAGAACATTCAGTCACTGTAACCATGATGTAAACATTGTGCTCATAAAACATGTCATTAACAATTCAAAATGCTAACAGAATGCACATAGCAAGTATTCTACACATTGGTGCTTTCATCTTTTTGTAGGTAAAAATGATGTGTGGAAGATCGTGCTATTCAGGACTTTTTTTCTGACCTATGGATACCTCAGAATGGAGGGACATAGTTACTTCTAGTCTTGGAAAAACATTACTATTACACAAAGAGGCAGTGCATGTTAAGAGGATTCAGGACTTGATTCTAGACAAAACCCATACTTAACTCTTCTAAGATTGTGATATGTCATGGAAAAAGAAAAATGCTATTTTAATTCATATAAATTAAAAGTATTTGTCCTTGGTGAGTGTTAAAGAAACACAACACACGTATAATATAAATATATATATATATATATACTCATAAATATATACACTCATATATGTATATATTATTGCTAGTCTTAAAGTAATTACCAGACTTGGAGGCTAATCTGACACTCTCTTGAGAGATTAGTTATTTTATAAGTTTAATAAATGCTATAGACTTTGTATAGTATAATATTCTTTTGAAATATTATTTACTTGTGTCTCATAAGGATTCTGGAACCTTATCCCTTCCTTCTTAAGAAGATCAGAAGTATTCGGTGTGCTCTGTTCATGAAGCAGGGTTGTAACATGGAAATGGACAGGTTAAGTTTTTCTTTTCACAGAAGAGTTCAAATTCTTGAGAGCAAAAGGCGAAGGTAAAAAGCAGGCACTGTTGGATGTGAAGGGTTCTCTCTGTAGAGAAGTACTGGAAATGTACTTCCTCACCAAGATGACATGAACACATCTAAGGAAGTATAAACTAAATGATCAATTTTATTTCTTAAGATAGCACAGAGAATCATGAGAGTTTCAAGAAACTTTTCACAGTTTAATAAGCAGGTATCATATGTAGAAAGTACTGAATTAAAGCTCGTGAAATATGCAGATGTATAGTTATGTGAGTATAACAGAGTTCTCTAGAGATACTAGATGTAAATCTAAAATTATGCTATAGTAAGGATTAGGCAGATACCAGTGAGGCAGAGTATAGAATCTAAGGAGCAAAGAACCCAGAAAAATAATTATTGTGGATAATTATTGTGGTCATCATTTGTTGAGAAACATTTTCAGAAATAGCATGGTTGTGAAATTCTAATGAACTGTGGTCCACTACTCTGAATAAATTAAAATTACTTAAATTAGCTAAAGTAACTAAACATATATCATTCCATCTGTAGAGCCAATTAAAGTTATACTAATTTGTAGGTTAAGTTAAAAGAGCAAAAATAAAAATGTAGACATCTGCATATGTGAGACAGTCAGAAATATGGTTATGTAAATAATGAAAAGGGCAATTACTGTAATGATGCAAAATAAGGTGATAGGGAAAATGTAAATAGATCATAGTTAACATATCTTATTAAGGATGACATATATATATATATATATATATATATATATATATATATATATATATATATATCTTATTTAAGGATGCTTTATCAGAAAGCTCATTGAGAAATGTGACCCAGATTAAGAGTTGGGTTTATCCGAAAACTGGAGGAAGAGCAATGCATAGAAAGTTAAATGGAGGTGTTAAATTCAATAAGCAGAAGATCAGTTGCTTTAGGCTGTCCCTGCACTATGGGTTCTTCCACGTTCCTGCTTTGCTTTTGTACTGGAATGTAAAAGCTCATGGTTCACATTGGTGAGCTGGGCTTCCTGAGCATCCCAAGTTTCAGGATGCTGACTGATTCATAAATTGATCTTTACTCAAATGAAATATTAAATATTAGTTTGCCTCAAATTCAAGTCTTGAATGTTCATTCACAAGATTGTAAAGACAATGTTGGGAAAGATATTCATGTTCCTTTGCTGTTAGAAAAATCAGGACTTTTTTTTTATTAAAGCTCTTAGCCTGGGCTTGGAAATATACTTGTTCCTAGTCTACATATAGTCTCTGTTTTAATTATGCAGCCTTGTCATTTTAGTGTGAATACAGCCATACACAATACCCAGTGTGGCTAATTTCTAATAAAATTTAAGTCACAAAATAGTCAGGATCTAAATTGGCCTGCAAGATACTTTTTTTTCCCAATTCTAGTTAACAGCAGTATCTTCATTGGTATAAAATTTTTTTGTTTTGGCTATTTCTCTTCATACTACAAAAGAACAAAGAAAATGGGTTTATGCCTGACTTAACTTATGAGTGACTATCCATCAATGCTGGATAACATTATTACTTTATCATGTATGCAAGTATGTCTTAAAAATTGATATATTTCAGGAAATAAGTAAAGACTGTTAATAATTTTAACAAGTTAGTTTTTTTCTTCTATTTTTCTCAGAACACTTGCCACTGCTATGAATTTTTAAGTGTTAATGCCTTTGATCTTTTGATAAAAAACGTTATCTTTTCCTTTGAATATAATTAAATAGGAGACCAATTTTAAGCTTGACCGAGGGGATCTCAAAGTCAACCTCTATTACACTTAGCTAGAGGTGTTTCTTATAGTTACTTTTCCAGACTTTCTATTTGACCTCAAAGCTCTGGAAATACTAATGTGGTAACTGTGTGATGCAAATAGTGTGGTAGAAAATTGAACCTGCTAAATTAATGCTTGAGTACTGCACTATTTATTGTCTATTTGAGAAGCACTGAGAATCTCATTCCAATACATTGAAGAAAAATATTAAAAAACGTATTTTTGTAACAGCATTCGTTTTCTTGAAAGATGTAGGCTAAACAGGTTGATAATAACTTCAAAGTTAGATACAGCATAATGACAGAACCCAAACTTAAAGTATAGTCTTGATTTCAAATTATTTCAGAGAATGCAGTGACTTTTCATTTGATGTTTAGTGGAATATCTTCCACTCTATATGTTCAACTCATTGAGCCAATTGTAACAAAGAAGAAAGACAATAAATATAATATTATGTTCACCCATATTGATCAATTCAGTTTGGAAGATTTTGTATCAATGACATCAGAGTTTAAGTTGATTTTCCTTTTTGTTGAATGAACACATCAGTGCTGAAATTGTCTTCATATTCTTGATTTGATATAAAGAAGATGAAGGAGCAGACACCAGTTGTGAACTGTAGAAGTTATTTCCTTCCCTGATGGAAAAGTGTTTCAGGAAGATGGAAGGTCACATGCAAAGGCTCTGCACTAAGAATATGTTTAGTGTTAAAAGGAAATGTCAGTGTGACTGAAGTAGTCAAGGGCAAATGACACATAAACCTAGAAATCCATGAAATGGAGACCTAAGATCTTATATCATCTCCCTAGACTCTAGCTTTTACTCTAACACAGATAACATTTTAGATTTTTGGACAGAAATGATAGAAATGGGAATAGCACCACTGAGTCAAGAGTCAGAGGAATAGATCAGATAGATTTTAGATGCCATGAAACTAAAAAAATGTAGTAATATTATCCCTATTATTATATTAGATATTATATAATATATTATGTGACATATCACATATTATATTATATATATTTTATTATTATTATAATAAGTTTCCATCATTGTGGCATGATACTTGAGATCAATAACTTGTAGTAGGAAAGATTTATTTTGGTTTGCGGTGGCAGAATAGTCTATGGCTGCTGTAACTCATGACCTTTAGAGCAATGTAAGGCAGAACAACATAGCAGGACTATGGAGGGTTTTTCACCTAGAGGGCCAGGAAACAAGTCAAGCTATGGGGCCAGGGTGTGGTTGGGTAATAGAACACTCTTCTTACACATAGGATTCTCTGGATTCAATTCTCAGCAATACAAAATACGAAAAGCAAAAGCAACAACCAGTACAAAATGCCATAAGCTGTTTTTGGTGTTTTGCCCATTCTCTAGGGTTCACTACTCAGATCCTTATGATTTGAAATCCATGTATTGCTTCCTCTCACAGAAAGGAAAGAAACTTCACAAAGCACAACTAAGTAAGGTCACAGAAATTATTATAAGAAATTCCTCATAACCTTTATAGCTTCTTTCTACTTCTATCTGCCTCCAAATGACATATAGGAAATTGCAACCTCAAACACTTGGTTCTGCCTTCCTTGATTGTTCTATCAATTATTCCTTGACAGCTTTCTATAAGTAACTGTAACATATAATATTTATTAATACTCGTTTGTATATTTTATTTGCAATTGTGTCATTCTTACCTCAACTTCATATATGCATACATTGTAAATGCTTCCATAACACATTTGTTGCCCCTCTTCAGTTTATTTTGTTCTTGTCAATTTCAGTGACCTAAATAATTTATTTAATTGGACAACCAATATATGTTAGATGAATAGATACTGGTATGAAAAAGAATAGTGAGGGGCTGGGAAGGTGGCTCAGTGATAGAGCACTTGCCTTGCATGCATGAGGCCCTGAGTTCGATTCCTCAGCACCACATAACAAAAAGAAAAAAGCCAGAAATGGCACTGTGGCTCAAGTGGTAGAGCGCTAGCCTTGAGCTGAAGAGCTGAGGGACAGCGCCCAGGCCCAGAGTTCAGGCCCCACGACCGGACCCACACCCCCCCCCAAAAAAAAAGAAAAAGAATAGTAAAACATTCAGCATGATTGAATATATGGTATATTATAAGAATGTAACCTGTATGAAAGCGGGATTTATGAAATCTAGAAAAGTCTACATTAGAGATACACGTAGAGGCAGGGATAGCAAGAGATGTTCATTAGCTACTGAAAGAAAGAAATAACTTCAATATATGTCCTCTATTTCCCCTTATCCAGGGTTGGCACACAGGCTAGAATATTCCTTTCATCAATTTCTGGAAAATGTTCAACTATTATAAATAATCTCCCTAACCCTTACTTCAAGTTGAACATTGCTTATAATCATAAATCATGTTTGTTCCAGCTTGATAAAGAAATATGAGCTTTTAGTCTCTCAGTCTATTATTCAAATAAACTTAAGCGAAGGCCAGAGCATTCAAGTAGTTCCATTTAGGTAGTTTTTCAAGTTGGATCACTCAGGTCAAATACAAATGTTTTTCAATATTGCAGAGGTTTTTCTACTTCGATTTAATTTCCTCATCATTCCCTTTCATATTGCCAATGTAAATTAAGCTGTCGTGTTGTAAACCACAGTTTCTCCTTGTCTATCTCCTCAGTAACAGCTTTAAAGTACTAAAAAGCTGAAATAGCTACAAAAGAACAATTAATTTGTGCAAAATCACAGAGGCGCGGTAGGTATTAAAAACACTACAATGAAGCTTTTATCAGTGAGAGAAACTGCACAGCATTAAGCTAAAAACTAATAGGGCTGAACATGTGGCACAAAGATCTGATGATAAAGGAATGTCAAGGACATGCAGAGATTTGGGGTAGAATACTTTAGAAATTATACACTGTTTTTTCAAATAAGCATGCATAGAAGTATCTAGGGAAAATATTGGTCTACTAGGAAAGTAAAGAAACATTTTTATGGAAATTATTTTTGAAAATTCTTCAGGTGCATTCTGAAATCATTTGATGTGCTGTTGATCAGGTATGGGCTGACAGTGTTGTATTTGAAAACTTAAATTTCTGAAAAGTAAAATAAACAAATAAATAATTATATCCCTGAATAAATGGATGGTATATTGTATTTTAAAATTCCCCTAGTGGATAACATTAAAACATTATAGGGAGTGCCATTGCACCTTGTGTTTGAATAGCAATTGAAACAATTGCTTTAATCATCGATTGTTTATTTAATGGCTAGTCTTAGCCCCAAACTATATTAGGTGCTATGGAGTGGAAAGGAAGCTAAACTATTGCTGTAATTTCTAAGCAAACATATTAAATGCTTCCAGAACGAGATAGAGAATAATGAATTTCTAATTGTGGAGTAAACACAATTGATGGAATAAAGCTTACAAGCTAGAAGATTTTGCATTCAAGAAACTGTAGCAAATACAAGTATTTATTTCAGTTTGGGATAAATATATCCAGACTTAATTTGCAGACTCTCTATCAAACATATTGTATAATTTGTCTACTGGCATTCATTCTCTTTGAGCCTCCATTTTTTAATCTGAGAAACACATTTTACTCTGGAGAGTAAAGTAGACCTCACAGAGCTGTCCTGAAAATACATTAAAATAATGACAGTGTTTTAATACATTGTAGACATTTAAGGGATTTATTCTTGGTTACTTGTAATACAAAGGACAACATAACATCCACTCAATGCCTAGAGTGTGTCCCATATTTTCTAGCATTATTAAATCTATTAGAGTGGAATTTTCCCTTTAAATAATGATTTGGTATTACATCTTAAATTTACAAAGGAAAAATATTGAGATTTAACCCTTGATATCTGAATTTTTTTCTAAAAATATTAGCAATATGCAGTGTACCCTACAAATCAACACATGCAGTAATTTGAAATACAGAAGGATGCTTTTTTTTGGAAAATTATATCCTATCCTCTAAACATAAGAGACTATTACCAGTCTGTTACTTTAGTCACTCCTTCTTATTCCAATGTCATACTTCAAGGAAATATGATTTATTTATTACCTGCATTTGCAAGCTTTCATTGTAATGTGGTCACACATCAAATATCCATCTGCATAAAATAATGCAAAACTTAATATAAATGAGAGACTCACAAATTTATTTAGGCTGACTTGCATAAAACACAGTAGGGAATTATGAAAAGTGATTTGTCTAACAGCAGCTTCTCAGATATGAGAAAAGAATATTAACTAAATAAAGGTAGTCATAACATTTTCAGAAAGACTGTTTGAGACAAATGTGTTATGCCAATGCAATGTGTTTTACTAGAAACTTCAGTGGTACATTTTATTAATAAATTCTGTGATATGTAATCAGTTAGGAGATGTTTAAAAGTGACAGTAGTATTCATTTCCACACATTATTTTAGACACTAGCTTTTGCTTTGCTTCCTGACTTTTCAGTTTATCTCCCAACACATTAGTCTAGAGAGAGGAAAGAGGCGGAGGGAGAGGAAGACAGATGGGATGGCAAGAGAGTCAGATCAAACAACAATAAGCAGACATAGGAATGACAGAGAGAAAATCATCAATTTACATAACTAATATCAATGAGTATTTCTAATAAAAATTCCACAACCTAGGAAAACATTCTCTAAGAGAGTGTAAGTTTATACTTGCATTCCCACTCATTTTTCCTCTTTCTCTAGTGCTCTCTTTAATTTATAAGTGAACCAACTAAAATAATTACAAATATCTTGACTTCATTCCTAAGTCTGTAAATTATATATCCCTTGAAATCATACCTAGGAAGTTTATCAATGGTATA
Source organism: Dipodomys merriami (assembly GCF_024711535.1). Lineage (NCBI taxonomy): Eukaryota > Metazoa > Chordata > Mammalia > Rodentia > Heteromyidae > Dipodomys > Dipodomys merriami. The sequence goes on along the minus strand of NW_027203381.1, from coordinate 97,458,114 downwards.
ATGAATTATCTAATAAAATAATCATAATCAAATTATCTTTGACACTGTTGTTTAACCCATATAGAAATGTTTTGCTCTGTATCAAACTTCTTTCCAAATGTCAGTATTATTAGTATAAAAATTATAGGCTTTTGCTAAAAATGTTTACTTAGAATTTATCACTCTAATGTGCACTAAAATACAGAGTTTACCAATGTACAAAAGCAGAATTGAGGAAGCATAGAGAAAAGTCAAATATATATGAATAATTAATGTATAAAATGACAAATAAAATACAAAATATAATGGTAACCTAAGAGAAGACCCTAAAATGGTTAATTAGTATTAAATGTATGTTTAATGGGCTATACATTTTAAAATAACTGATTCCTTCAGTTGATAACTTGAATCTCTTGGTTAAATAATGGATGGTCTACCTGGAAAACTAATTCTTCAGCTATAAATCATATATATTTGATCTTAGAAGTTTTTAGTACACCTGCTGTACTAAACAGAATATAAACATTTTTATACTAAAAATTGATATTTTATTTTATTTTATTTTAATTTTTATTTATTTTTTATTGTGAAAATACTGCACAGAGGAGTTACAATTACATGGGCAAGATAATGAGTACATTTCTTATCAAGCATTGTAGCCTCGTCCTTTGTTTCCCCTTTCCATCCCTTCCAGTCCTCCCCCCCCACCCCACAACCCAATCCTCCCTGCCCCCCCCCCACCAAAGTTGTAAAGGTCGTTTTCTACATAACAACTTGTACTTCTCATTGTTGCAACGAGTCCACCTGTATCCTTATTTAAACGACTTGTTTTTCCCCTTCCCCTCCACAAATTATACCGACATCAAATACAGTGAAAGCAGAGGTTTTAATATATAAATTATGTCAGTTGTAGATGATACAAAGAAGATAATTATGTATTAGACTAATTTCTTGTTCTCAAGACCCCAACCTTTCATAAGATCAAGAAAATCACAGTTCAAAATCCATTAAGTGAATAAGAGAGGTCATGAGAACAAATATCTTCAGTTGGTTAGAGACATCTTCATCATGATAGAACAACAAATACTCAGTATTATAGGTCTAAAGAGTGCTAACTTCCCTAATAAAATTGTTTTTCAGAATTAACATATACTTTCTAAGTAGATATTGAATAGCACACACATATAAATATTGTTAGTAATAATTAATTACTATTTTAAAATATGTATTTTCTGAATTCTGCAAGTAATAAAGAAAATTAATTTCATTATATTGGATTCAAAAATACATATTGGGCTTCATAAAGTAACAGAGGGAGGTGGTTTAGAAGAATATAAAACTAAATACTGAAACTGAATTCTGACCTCAGTGAACACTAATATTGATGCCCAAAATTGAATGAAGATGAGACTCAAATTTTTATACTGAGGAAATTGTAAACCATTAACATCTGCTTAGGATCTTAGAAGAATTCTCAGACTTATACTCATAAAAATCAAAGGATACACATCAATTGTATTCTGTAGTAACTGTCCTACAATAAGTAGATAACATTAATTTGATGAGGTTGATTTTAATTGTTATAGTAAGTCTTCTTATCTCCAGGGAATTGTTTGTAGTAATGTAAATGTTGAAGAACAACTGTATGTTCTTGTATTTATAGACACAAAGTTTTCAAAATGATGGAAGTGAAAAGAAACAAACATTATTCAGAATATCAAAAATAATAAATAATATGAATGAAAATATTTAACACACCTTCTGAAGCTTCTCAGAAAAAACTGAAAAAAAAGTTTACAGTACTGTAGGATCATTGTCTCTTATTTTCCATTTATATCCTGTCATTTTCTGCCTTACTATCGTACCTTTTATTTAGTGTTCAGAACTCTACACCATGAGGAACAGCAGCACTGAGCTAAAAAGTCAGTGAAGGGAAAATAGACTTAACAGAGAAGGAACAAAGAAAGATTAAATGTATTTTGGATGCTACACAACTAGAGTTTTATAATCTGGCTGCTGCACAATCCAGAGAAAATTACGTTGTTTCTACCTTCATTTTTATAAAGCAAATTGATTTTGATCATCATATCATTCATTTTCCTGCTGCTAAGGACACCAGAGGTGTTTTCTTCCAGACACTTTGAAATGAGTGATAATGCTCTGTTCAACTTAGTGGACATTAACAAGAGGGTACTGGTGATAATCACACTGTTCTGGGTCTTAGTGTGAGAGTTTTAATCTCTTAGGGCACAATGGCAACTGCAATTTTTAATTAAAAAACACAATACCCATATATTCCTGTGGTGTGTTACTGAACCAGTCACAGGGCTGTTGAAATGAACATAGATAAAATGACAATTAGAAAGAAAGAAAATCTTTGAGAAGGATAAATAGTATTGTATGAAAATACAACAAAATAATTTTTCTTAAATGAGAGAGAAAATAATTTTATATTGAAGAACCACTAACATTATATGTTTGTACCCTTTTTATGTTTTTATTTTTATTTATTTATTTTGTCATGGGGGCTTTCAACTCTGGGCCTGGACACTGGCACTGTCCCTCAGCTCTTTAGTTCAAGGCTTGCACTTTACCACTTGAGCCACAGTGCCACTTCCAGTTTTCTGGTGATTAATCAGAGATAAGAGTCGTTTTTTTTTTATTGTGAAAATACTGTACAGAGGGGTTACAATTACATGTGCAAGATAGTGAGTACATTTCTTATCAAGCATTGTAGCCTCCTCCTTTGTTTACCCTTCCCACCCCTTCCCATCCTCCCTCCCCCTCACCCAGTCCTTCCCCCCCAAGTTGTAAAGTTCTTTTTCAACATGACAACTTGTACTTCTCATTGTTGCAACAGGTTCACCTGTATCCTTATTTAAACGACTTGTTTTTCCCCTTCCTCTCCACAAATTATACCCATATCAAATACAGTGAAAGCAGGGGTGATACTGTGGGAAAGGGACATACAAAGCAACAAAGAAATAATCTTATAATTGTGTTAGAAACAAATGCATGAAAGAAAAAAACATTAAAATACATATCTTAGGGTTCATTTTCCTAACATCACCTTATCTGACCTTTTCTGCTTGACTAAGACATATACTAGATATTGCAAATAAGGGAAATCATGGGACCTATGTTTCTTTGGGCTTGGCTTACTTCACTTAATATAATTTTTTCCAAGTCTTCCCATTTTCTAACAAATGGGGCAATGTCATTCTTTCTGATGGAGGCATAGAATTCCATTGTGTATATATACCACATTTTCTTGTTCCATTCAAGAGATAAGAGTCTTATGAACTTTCCTACCTAGGCTGGTTTTGAACTGAGATTCTCAGATCTCAGCCTCTTGAGTAACTAGTAAATGCCTGGCTGTTTCTGGTACTTTTTATTTTAGTCCAGATAAAAATAAACCAGTTAAGTGCAATCCTAATATAGATTCTGTTTGAAAAGGTGTTGACTGCTTTAAAATGAAAAAAAAAATCAGAAAAGGGAAAACATCTCCATGGAAGGTGTTATGGGAGTTAGGGTCAATGTTGATGATGATCATCTTTCCTTCTCTAATAATCTAACCTAAGTATATGTGCCCACAGGCTTCAAAAATGCCACAGACTAAGAGAAAGCTTATTTCCTTACGTGTAAAAATTAAATATATATATATCAATTATCATGTTTATTTTGAATGAATAATGCTATTCAAAAATTATTTTTCCTTGTGAATAATGACAAAACATGTAGTTGTAGTTATTCAAAGGTTGAGTTCAGATCTCAGCTTTCTTACCTAGCAGTGTGACAATAGAACTTTTCTTGGCATTCATTTTCTCTTATCTAAAACTAGAGAAATATGATGGGAATATATTTTCAGATATAAGCAACCTAGTATTATGTTTAGCATAATGAAGTTCAGGATATTTTAGTTTCCTACATTCTTAATTATCATAAACTTAGCCTAGAGTACATGTTTATTCCAAAAACATACTCATTTTTGGATGATAAGAAATATGGATTCTATAAAGGGATGGAAACTCTAGAATGAAAAAATAATAATTCACATAACAATTGATGTTAATAGAAAACATTCAAGTTTAAGACTAAATTTATGTTTTATGAAAGGAAAATATATAACTGTTGAAATACAATCTGTTCAAAGATCACAAATTAGTATGTTGCTCAAGTAGCAAGATACATAGTACAATTTGATAAAATAAAAAGGGAGATTAATGATCAATATAATAGCAAGGGAATAGTGAAGAAAAACAGTTTTAAAGATGAGGAATGATAGGGCTTAATTGGTAGAAGTACATAAATTTTTGAATAATCTGATAAAATTATATATGCAAATATCAAAGACTGATACAAAGGAAGTATTAGCTATGTGACATGTCATGGCCTTTCAGAACTATTTATCTGTATTTTACTCAAATGAAATGGCCAATAATAATTTCAGACTAACTATAATAATAATAATCAGATTTCTTATCAGTAACCATATAATTTTCAAAAACATCACTAATGGCTTCTAGCGTAGTTTTTCCTAAGTATGCATTTTCTTTTTTGTATGTTTATTTTATTGTGAAAATGTTGTACAGAAAGGTTACAGTTACATGACCAAGGTAATGAGTACATTTGGTATTGAGTGTTGTTATTTCCTCCTTTGTTTTCCCCTTACCATCCCTTCCTTCCCACCTCCACAGCTAGTCCCACCTACCCCCCACTGCCGCCGCCATAGTGTCTTGTACATCTCATCATTGCAATTGGTCAACCTGTATCCTTATTTAAGCATTTTGTTTTTTCCCTTCTCCTCCCCGAATTAGAGAAGTATATACAAGATGCAGAGCACCGACATCAAATACAGTGAAAACAGGGGTTATACCATGGGGGAGGGACATACAAACCAACAAAAAAAATCACATAGTACATTATAAATGAGTTAGAAACAATAGCAAGAAAGAAAAAGATATTTGTGTGGCTATCTTGGGGTTCATTTTGCTTAATGATATCTTATATGGTTATATGTACGTAGCTTTTGGCCTTTTCTGCTTGTCCTATACATGTACTAGTTATTGCAAATAAGGGAAACCATGGGACATATGTTTCTTTGGGCCTGACTTACTTCACTTAATATAATTTTTACCAAGTCTTTTCATTTCCTAACAAATGGGGCAATGTCATTCTTTCCGATGGAGGCATAGAATTCATATGTATGTATATATATATTATATATATGTATATATAATATATATATATATTTCTTGTTCCATTCATCTACTGAGGGACATAAGGGTTGGTTCCATATCTTAGCTATTGTAAATAATGTTGCAATAAACATAGTTGTGCTGGTAACCTTAGTGTGGCCTTGTTTGTGATCATTTGGGTAAATGCCCAAAAGTGGGATGGCTGGGTCATAGGGGAGCTCTATGTAGATTCTTTTGAGGAAACTCCATACTGCTTTCCAAGTTTACACTCCCACCAACAATGCAGTAGTGTTCCCTTCTGGCCACATCCCCTCCAGCATCTATTGTTATTAGATTTTTTGATTATAGCCATTCTAACTGGGTGAGGTGGAATCTCAATCTTGTTGTGATTGCATTTCTTTTATGGATAGAGAAGTTGAGCATTTCTTCCTATGTCTATTGGCCATTCTTTTCCTCTTCAGAGAAGTTTCTCTTTAAGTCTTTAACCCACTGATTTATTGGGCAATTGTTTCTTTGAGGATTTGTTGTTGGGGGATTTAGATGTAAGACCTTTATCTGTGTATGGTTAATGAAGATCTTCTCCCAATCCGTGGGCTTTCTATTGATCTTGCTAGCTATGTCGTTTGTCATGCAGAAGCTCTGCAACTTCATGCAATTCCATTTGTCCAACCTTTCTTTGATTTGTTGTTTCTGGGTCTCTATTGAGAACATTTCAGCCTGTGCCAAGGAGACCTAGAGTTTTTCCTATCCCTTTCTGTAATATTTTCAGGGTGTCTGCTTTGACTTCGAGTCTTTGATCCATTTGGTGTGTATTCTTGTGCAGAGTGATATATAAGGATCTCACTTTAGTTTTCTACAGGTGTTTAATCAATTTTGCCACCACCATTCACTGAACAGGCTGTCTTTCTTCCATTGTATTTTTTTAGCTCACTTTTCAAAGATTAGGTAGCTATGAATCTGTGGGTTCATTTCTGCATTTTCAATTCTATTCCATTGGTCCTCAGGTCTGTTATTGTGCCAGTTTCAAGCTGTTTTGATTACTATGGCTTTGCAGTTAAGTTTGAAATTTGGTATTGATATTCCTCCAGCACTGTTCTATTAAGGATCATTTTTGTTATTCAGGTCTTTTATTATTCCATATGAATTTTTGGATTGCCTCTTCTTTTTTCTGGAAGAATGAGGTTGGAATATTGATAGGTATCACATTGAATTTGTAAATAGCCTTGGGAAGTATTGCCATTTTCACAATGTTGAGCGTTCCAATCCAGGAGAATGGGAGGTTTTTCCACTTCCTAAGTTCTGCTATGATTTCTTCAGGTTTTTAAAGTTTTCATCGTAGAGGTCCTTCACTTATTTAGTTAATTCCTAGGTATTTTATTTTTTGTGGGGCTATTACAAATGGAGTTACTTTCCTGATTTCAGCTGCATTCTTCTTGTTGGCATACAGAAAAGCAATTGATTTTTGAGTGTTAATTTTACACCCTGCTACTTTACCAAAGTTTTGAATCAGCTCGAGTAATTTGGGAGTGGAATCTGTGGGATTCTTTAAATACAAGATAATATCATCTGCAAAGAAGGAGAGTTTTCTTCATCTTTCCCTATTTGGATCCGCTTTATATTTGTACCTCATCTTATTGCTGTAGCTAGGCATTCTAATACTAGATTGAAGAGAAGTAGAGAGAGTGGACATGGTTGTCTCATTCCTGATATAATAGGAAATGGCTTTAGCATAATGGCTTTAAGTATAATGCTGGCTGGAAGTTTGTTATATACAGCCTTTTTTGAATTGAGGAATGTTCCATGGATTCCTAGTTTTTCCATCATAAACAGGTATTGGTTCTCGTCAAATTATTTTTATGCATCTGTTGAGATAACCATGTGGTTCTTGTCCTTGCTTTCGTTGTTGTGATGAATTAATTAATTGATTTGCATATATTGCATCCCTGAAATGAAACATGTTTGATCATAATGCATGATTTTTGGGATGAATTGTTGAAGTCAATTGGCCAAAATTTTGTTGACAAGTTTTGCATTGATGTTCATCAAATAAATGGGTCTATAGTTCTCTTTCTTTGATGAGTCCCTGCCTGGTTTTCGGATGTGGGTTATGATGGCTTCATAGAAAGAGTTCCTTTTGTGAACTTTCTCTGTCAATTTCATTGAAGAGTTGGAGGAGTATTGGTGTGAGATCTGCTTTGAAGGCCTTGAAGAATTCTACTGTAAATCCATCTGGTCCTGGGCTTTTCTTAGATGGGTGGTTCCTTATTGTTGTATTTATTTTAATGCTTGATATGAGTTGTTAAGTTGGTTTAACTCATCTTGGTTTAGTTTTGGGATGTCGATATATGCTAGGAAATCATCCATTTCTTCCAGATTCTCAAACTTAGTAGTATAAAAGTTTGAGAAGTATTCCCTTACAATATTCTGAATCTTGGTTGTTTCTGTGGTGATGTTTCCATTCTCATCTGTGAGTTTATTTGGGTGTGTTCTTTTCTTTTCTGATAATATTTGCTAAGGGTCTGTCAATTTTGTTAATTTTTTCAAAGAACCAACTCTTCATTTTTTTGATTCTCTATTTTTTGGATTCTAATTCATTAAATTCTGATTTAATGTTAATTATTTCTTCTTTTGCTGACTGGATTGGGGTTTTGGTTGCTGCTCTTTTTCAAGGAGGTTCAAATGTCTCCTTAAATTGTTGGTTTCAGATCTTTTCAATTTGTTGATGTACTGCCTTTGCTGTGTCCCAGAGGAGCTGGTAATTTGTGTATTCATTTTAATTGAATATCATGAACATTTGAATTTCCTTTCTAATCTCTTCTATGACCCATTGATAAATCAACAGTGTGTTGTTCAGCTTCCATGTATTACAGGATTTTCTTTGGTGGCTTTTGGTGTTGAGTTCTAATTTTATTCCCTGTGGTCTGAGAGAATGAAGGGTATAAATTCAATGTTTCTGAATTTAGACAAGTTTGCTTTGTGACATAAAATGTTGTCAATTTTGGAAAATATTCCATGTGTGCTGAGAAAACTATGTATTCTGATGCTGCTGGGTAAAATATTCAGTAGATGTCTGTTAAATCTAGTGGCTTAAAATCTAGTTGTTTAGATCTGTGGTCTCTCTGTTGAGATTTTGCCAAGTTGACTTTGTTAAAGTCCCCAACACTTAATGTCTTTAGATCTATGTGAAATTTGAGGATAAGGAGTGTTTCTTGGATAAATTTGGGTGCTTCCTTGTTTGGTGACTAGGTATTTAGAATGGTAATATCCTCTTGAAGGAGAGATCCCTTCATTAGTATGCAGTGACTCTCTTTGTCTCTTCTCACTAATTTTAATTTGAAAACTATTTTATTTGATATTAGGATTCCAACCCCCGCCTGTTAATGGGGCCTTTTCCTTGGTAGTTTTTATTCCAGCCTTTCACTTTCAGAATATATTTGTTCTTATGGGCAAGGTGTGACTCTTGAAGACAGCAGATAGAAGGATCTGGCTTTTTAATCCAACTAGACAGTCTATGTTGCTTAATTGGAAAGTTAAGTCCATTAATGTTGAGAGTTAGGACTGAGAGGCATTTGGTAGTTCCTGCCATGTTATCCACCTTTTTGGGGGCTGTGACAACTGGATTCTTCCTATGGGTCTTGGATTCTCAGTTTGGGTGAAGTTTCTTGGTCTTTATTGTGGTCTTGTTGGTTTTCAATGTAGAGGACATATTTAAGTATCTTTTGTAGGGCTGGTTTGGTGGAGATATATTGTTTCAGTTTTTCTTTTCTATGGAAGTTTTTTATTTGACCTTCTGGTATGAAGGAGAATTTAGCTGGGTACAGTATTCTAGGCTGAGGGTGTGGCATACATCATTCCAGGTTCTTCTTGCTTTAATTGTCTCTGCTGAGAAATCTGTTTTGATTCTAATTTGTTTCCCTTGACAGGTTTAAGGATCCTTTCCTTGGTCTGAATGGATTCTCTGTGGATTTTAATGTGATGGTAAGGTGTCCTGTCTATTTAGTGTTCTAAAAGCTTCTTGTATATAGATAGGCCTATCTTTTTGCATGTTTTGGAAGTTCTCTTAGGATCCTGTTCAATAAATTTCCCAGAACATTTTCTGTCTATAGGTGATCTTCTATACATATTATCCTCAAAATAGGCCTTCTGATGATATCTTCTAAATGTTGAATAGATCTATCATATTTCTTGGATTTGTCTTGGATATTTGTATATTCTTTTTCTATAATAACTAGGCTGTCTTCAATCCCATAGATTCGATATTCTGAATGGTCTAATCTACTGTCAAGACTTTCTACTTTGTTTTTCCTTTCCTTTCCTTTTAATTGGTCAGCTTTGATGGTTTCAAATTGTTTGTTTGAGCTTTGTTTTAGATCCTTTATGGACTTACTTACTATCTTAATTTGATTCTCAGTATTCATTCTCAAATCCCTTAGTTGATTGATTATGGTTTCTTTGTACACCCTTTTCTTCTGACAAGCTCCATTCAGCATTCCCTTTGATGCCTCCCTGGATTCCTTCAGCTGTCCATTTATGGATTCCATGAATGCTTCCATTGATCTTTGTCTATTCTCATCCCGCTCATGCAATTCCTTGTATTAATCTTTGATTAGCTTTCTCATGCTCACACAATTCTTGTATTACTGCTTGACTATTCTCAGCCTGCTCTCACAATTCCTGCATTTCCCCTTGACTGTTCTCAGCCTGCTCTCACAATTCCTGTATTTCCCTTTGACTATTTTTATGCAATTACTGTTTTAATCTTTGATTCGCTTCCTTAGGTTCAGAAGATTCCTGTATTAATTTTTGGTTAGCCTCATTATGCTTGCAAAGTTCCTGTCTTAATCTTTGGTTAGTCTTGTTTCACTCCCTCTCGGGCTCACACTTAGTCCTTTGCAGGTTTTCAATATGTTCATTCACCAGGTTTACCAGTAGTGTTTGTAGAACTTTTTGGGAACTCTCCTCTGGATTATTCACTAAATGTTCTGTCACCTGATTACCATGAGTGGGGGTTGGGATACCTGGACTTGCCATTTTTCTCGTGTTTCTCTTTTTCTGCCCATTTGGTATGAAAGTAACACCAATTTCATGGCAGAACACTATTTTAAGGCAAGCATCACCCAGGGTCCTGTAGCTACACAGATTGATTGATGAAGTCAAAATGGCTGCAGATACAATCTATTTTAACACATACAATCTAGTTCGAAATCAAACAACTGTGGTTTAATAGGCTAAGAATATCAAAGAGGTATTCAGCAGACCAGAAATTAGTAGGTTTAAGGATAAATTGTGGGAAAAATAAGATTTAAGGGATTCGGAGATGATAAAAAGAATAGAGTGCATTTAACAAAAACCTAATTTCAGAGAGGAAATGGATATAACAGAATGAAAGGAGGAGAGTGATAAAGAAAGAAGAAATAATGAAAAAACTACAGTAAATTTAAAAAATGAAACGCAAAAATCATGTAAGTATAAAGAAATAATACTGATAGAAGAAAAGGATAGAAGATAAAAAGGAAAATTGGAAAAAAAGAATAAAAAAATTTAAAAATGGAATATTTAGAAATAATATAAATATAAAGTAATAATACTACTATTAAAGGACTTAAGCCTAAGAGTTTGTGAATTGAGTAGCCATATTCTCAATTAATTATACACACAATCAAGGATAATGTCTAATAATCGACCACAGGTATATATCAGAAAATGAACTGAACAACAATTAAGTTGTGCAAAAAAAAGGGGGTCCCAAAAGGGTTAGAAGAGATTTAAAAAACAAAAGCAAACACAAACACAAGCACACACACACACACACACACACACACACACACACACACACACACACCACCACCCCTAAAGTACAAATTATGAAAGAAAAAAATAGAATTTTTTAAATTAAAAAATTAGGTAGAAAAAAGGGTTCTTTGTTTTTGTTTTTGGAGGGGGTGGGTCTTGTATCTTCCCTGTGTCTGTAACCAGTCTCTTGGTGGAGTCTCTGGTTTGCTTGTATTATTTGGTTTTCCTGTGGCTTGATTAGTTTCTTAAGTCAGTTTGTTTGAGGAGGCAGAAATCTTTGCCTTACCCAGGACTTTGTCATACTTCTCCCAGGCTAGTTCAGTGGGAGGGAGATCTGCTTAGAGTATCACAAAAGAGGGAGATGGCTGTTTCCTCTACCTTGAAGTTACAGTGATGAGGCTAGGTTGTGGGAAGGGTTGAAACCTATCAGCAATCAGTAGTTTTTCCCTGAGGGGCTAGCTTCTGAGACACAGAGCCCAGCCTGGAGCCACTCTCAGGATTTATGTTTATTGAGTTCCAATTGTTTTTCTTTTACCCCTCCTGCTGCTGAGTCTGCCTGGGTGAGGCTGGGGTGGGGAGGGGCACCCTCTGGCTCTGTTTACCTAGTGAGGAAAGTCACTCCTCTGGGGGCAGAACTGCCTTTACCTGGGAAGGTCAACTTTCCCCTGGTGTAAGTGAGGAGGGAAAGTCAGGTTTCTGTGACCTGTTGAATGGACCCTATTATTTTCTTCCAAGGCCTGAGTTGGAGCTAGCTGCTTGGACCAAGCTTCCCTCAGTATCAAAGATGGAGTTCTTCCCTATGTGTGGGGGAGGGGTTACCTTCCCACTGCTGCTCTGTAAGAAGGAATGAGTCTTGGGGTTACTCATGCCAGTCTCTTAGTTTCTGGGCTGTCCATAATCTATGATAAGCAGGATGAAGATTTCTGCTCCTTGTCAGTTCTTGATGGAAATGGGTAGAATCTGCTTGCATAGAACATGGGGCACCTTTCCCACGGATTCGGAGAAGATCTTTACTAGCCATACAACGGAAAAGGGTCTCATATCTAAAATATACTTGGAACTCAAAAAATTAAACCCCCCAACAACAAATCCTCAAAGAAACAACTGCCCAATAAATAAGTGGGTGAAAGACTTAAAGAGAAACTTCTCTGAAGAAGAAAGAAGGATGGCCAATAGACACATGAAGAAATGTTCAACATCCCTAGCCATAAAAGAAATGCAAATCAAAACAACATTGAGATATCACCTCACTCCAGTTAGAATGGCAAAAATCAAGAACTCTAACAACAACAGATGCTGGAGGGGATGTGGACAGAAAGGAACCTTACTTCATTGTTGGTGGGAATGTAAACTTGTTCAACCACTTTGGAAAGCAGTATGGAGGTTCCTCAAAAGACTTCACATAGAACTCCCCTATGACCCAGCAATCCCACTTTTGGGAATTTACCCAAATGTTTACAAACAAGACCACACTAAAGCTACCAGCACAACTATGTTTATTGCAGCATTATTTACCATAGCTAAGACATGGAACCAACCCAGATGCCCCTCAGTAGATGAATGGATCAAGAAAATGTGGTATGTATACACAATGGAATTCTATGCCTCCATCAGAAAGAATGACATTGCCCCATTTGTTAGGAAATGGAAAAACTTGGAAAAAATTATATTAAGTGAAGTAAGCCAGGCCCAAAGAAACATAGGCCCCATAGTTTCCCTTATTTGTAATATCTAGTAGATGTATGAGTCAAGTGGAAAAGGTCAGATAATGTGATGTCAGGAAAATGAACCCTTAGATATGTATTTTAATGTTTTTTTCTTTTATGCATGTGTTTCTAACGCATTTATAAGATTATCTCTTTGTTGCTTTGTATGTCCCTCCCCCACAGTATAACCCCTGCTTTCACTATATTTGATGTCAGTATAACTTGTGGAGGAGATGGGGAAAAACCAGTTGTTTAAGGATACAGGTGGACCTGTTGCAACAATGAGAAGTACAAGTTGTCATGTCCAAAACGAGCTTTACAAAGTCAGTGCGGGGGGGGGGGGGGGGAAGGGGGAAAGGAGGGGAAGGGGAAGGATTGGGATTGGGATTGGGGGGAGGGGGGAGGCTGGGAAGGGGTGTGAAGGGTAAACAAAGGAGGAGACTGCAATGCTTGGTAAGAAATGTACGCATTATCCTTCCCATGTAATTGTAACTCCTCTGTACAGTATGTTCACAAATAAAATATAATTAAATTAAAAAAAAAAAAGAACATGGGGCACCTTTGTCAGGGGCTCTCTCTGTTGTTATGGTGGCCATGGCAGGAGCCACTGCCCCTGTGGACACTGGCAAGTACTCAGATCTGTCTCCTTAACCAAGTAGCCTGAATTTTCCCTCTCTGGCCAAACTGTCTGTACTGTGATGGCACACTTGGTGTGATTCTTTAGCCTAGGACAGTTCATTGGAACACTAAAACTGCTTTCTGTGCAAGAGCTTGTTTGGCCTCCAGTTTGTCCTCCACCATCTCAAGTATGAATTACATGTCATCATACATTTTGGTGTTTCCACCTTCTCTAGAAGAGAATTAACATGGTGTAAGTTTAGGGGAAAAAACAGAGAGGAGTTTCATATATATAAGGTACATTGGAGGAACATGTGAAAATAGTATAATAAAAGATCTTGTACAGATAAAATGTGAAAATAAAAGTCTTAAAAACATCTCAGGTAGGAATTTCTAAAATATTGTGTTAGAAAATTGGACTTTCTTTTAGTGATGTATATTTTTGTTTATTCATCTACATTTTAAGCTAAGGTAATTCAAGCTGAGAAATTGATATCAATTCTAAAAAAATTAATAAGGGTTGTTTTCTTTTGTTGTTGTTGTTGTTGTTATTGCTGATTTAGTTTTCTTTTCCTTTTGTCTTGTTTATTCATTTATATATCTTTGGCAGGGTATGAAAGCACAGAAATGGTGAAACAAAAGGTGAACAAATGTAGCAGTTATACTCATTACATGCTATGTTGAAAATGAGCTATACAATTTGTGGCGGAAACAGGAGGGGAAAACTTGGAGAAAGTGAGGTAAGGGGGGATGTTGCTCGAAAAGAAATATATTCTTTATCTGACTTATATAAGTGTATCCCTCCATCTATTATCTTTACAATAATGATACAAAATTAAAAACATCTTTGAAAATGAAATTTTTTCATTTAAGATATTTCATTTTCACCCATAGCTTATATGACAATAACTGTTCAGAAAACAGTGTTAGTAATTGCCTATGTTTCTATTGTTATCATCTTCAGAACAATTAATTATGTGTTTATGTAAGTGATATCGTTTCTTTGATGCCTCAGTTATTCTATGTTTAATGACTATGCCTAAAGTACATTCTTATATTTTCATTAGAAATATTGATACTTTCCAGGATTTCTGGAAATAATTAAATGTCTAAAGATGTTTATCTAATAAATTTCCTAATCAAGAATCAACCCTTTCTCCAAAGATTTATTTTCCTAGAAGCGATCACATTCTTAAACCTCTCTGTCTCATTATATTAGTTTTTCATGGCATTAGAATGCCTAGGCTATCTTTACTGTATTAAAATTGAAACAAAAAGCATGTACTTATATTTTTTCTGATATCTTTATTTTATTTCGGTTTCTTTTGCTTATGTACAAACTTGTATGCTGAAAATCTGTATTTACTCTTTATTTGCTTAGTCTTATGTACTTATTTAATATTTTCAACAGCATTGTTATTTAATTCAGTCTACTTATTCTGTTTAAGATCTTTTTTTGGCTTTTGCACTTATAAAGCCACATTGGGAATATTAAGGGTCACTTGAAATAATTACTTACTTTGTTTTATGTATATTCAATTTGTTTCACTTCTAGTTATTCAGAAAAATAGAATTCTTCAGGTCCCTTCTCTACTGATTGATGAGGCCAGTGGTTTTCTCTATATCAGATCAGATATTTATTCCCAATACAAATATTTACTTGTGCTTCTTTTTTCAGCTTCAGCTTGCAGAGAGGTAAAGAAATGTCTTATTCATAAATATATTGTTATACACACCATTACCTCAGATTAACTACATGGTTTACAGTCTCCTTATGGCTAAGCAAAAGCAGTTCACTAGTCCTACCACAAGCTCTATCTAAGAGAAACATGTATCTTATTATATAGTAGTACAGGGTTTAGTGAAAAGTTTGTGAAGGAAACAGAGGGAAAAATAACTCTTAAATGTCTAGACTTTAGCCTCAAATCAATATCCAGAATTCAGTCATTCCCACTGAACTCTAGGTTGTGGCTTTATCATTTCTTTACTTTCTTCTGCATTCCTGTAGATTTTACAGATCTTGATACAATAACTGGCTTCGAAAAGGGGGATTGTAATTTGAAGTAATGGGCATATTATGTCATTCAGGTTATTGAAATATTTGTAAATATTTTCATTTTAATTGCTCTATTTTATTGACTTGATTGACCAGATGAATGATCATTATTGTACAACCACTCTTCAATAATACTTTAATTCACAATACCATTAGATCCTTTCTTTTTATAATACCCATAGGAGAAAATCAGTAAAAGGTTTATAAGACTTGACTTTCAACTTCTGTGATTTGTTTGAGTAATTTATCCTCTATCTACTAAAGCACTTTGGTTACCTTTTCTGAATACAAGAGACAATCATGCTTACCACAGAGTATAAAAGTTAAGGTATAGCTAATGAGATGTGTGAGCATAATTCTGAGGCATAGACATTGATTCTTTCTCTCCCATGTGATTTTATGATTTATCTGCAATAATATGATAATAAAATCACCTAAGAAACACTTTCTTTTCTTTTATACCGACATTAAAATTTCTGAAGAAGAGTATTTTCTAATGTCCAAAGATACTGAAAGAATTAATTTGATTTATTTATTTTCAATAAAATGCTTACCAAATGTAGATTGTCCAATAGCAGTTCCATCAAAAAAATCTGGCAGTTAGCCATTAGAACTACTAACCACATTGTCTAGAGAGATTGATTTTGTTAAAACTATTGATCGCCCCCCCCCCCTTTTCCCCCTCAGAGGAATGCTGAATTTGTCATATCAGGCTAATGCAGTATAAAATAGTCACCGACTATTTTATTGTAAGAGTAACATAGATTTTGAGCCGACATATTTGCTACTATACTTTAAAATATAATTCTTTGAAAGAGAGGGCAGTGCTACATGTTTAGTATCTCTCCTAACATATTGCAAGAGTTCAATAAATATTAAACGAACACATTGTGTTTCCACAGAACTAGACACGAATTCATAAAGTGACAATCCTAGCAACAAGCAAAATATCTCATTTGGAAGTACCTTTATAAAGAGGTAATAGGGAACAGATTAAAGCTGTCTCGTTCCACAAGTTTAGCTAGAAAATAGCCCGGAGAATATGGGAATATGTGACTGTGGATTCTCCCTCCACACCCATCCTTTCTGGACTCCACTGGGCTTTGCAGTAGCACCTTTTATTATCACTATGGTTTTATGATGCTCACACATTGAAAACAGCAAGATATTTCACTTTCTGATCTAAAATTTTAGTGTGATACTTGTTCCCTTGATGAGTTATGTAGATTCAGATGAAAAAAAAACACCTTATACAGTTAATTCAGTTGCACACTACCTTTGGTTATCTGTATTGAAGACCATAGCAGGGTAGTAACAGTAAATACAAATTACTGTAATCCATGTTTCCTTTAAAGCATTTTTACAGATCCTTTATCTACTAAAGGTGCACCTTAAATCTAAATCTCACTTATCAGATATTATCCACTAGGCTGTACATTTTAGAATTATTAGATATTCTTTGGTTGTGCTTATATAATATAATTTGTGGTTTCAAAAACTCTATAAAATATAAATAAAAGTATTGTAACAAGGACTGTTTTATCTCCCACTCTTGTGTACAAGGTTGTGCCATGGAGGTTTTGCAATTTGCAGATGTTCAGGGGCTAGCAAGTGTAAGAGGCCAGGTAAGACCACATACTTCTACCTCCTGTTTTGTGCAACAATTCAAATGCACATTGAACTGGTATATTCATTGATAATAAATATATTGACCTATTATCCACCTATTATATGTTAAGAAGAGTTATCTGGTTATTATTTCTTTGCTTTTATAGTCTCATAAATTCAATACATTCAAAATTAAGATAATCAAAAATATAGTGCAATAAAATAATACTTTGGTATAATGTAGGGTTGGGATGACATGTTGGTTATACAAGATAGTCAGGCTGAAAAGATAAAAAACTGGTTGACAACAGTTAAATCTTAATACTAGATAATGGACACATTTTCTTTATGCATACCAAGGTAATAACAAAAAAAATCATATGTCATGCCATATATTTGACATGTTATATATTTGACATATATGTCATATATTTGATATATGTCATGTTATATATTTGATGCCATATATTTGACATATATGACATGTATTTTATCTGACAACCTTACCTAAAAGGTGGCATTTGCCATATAAGTGGAATGTAATGAAATAATAGCTATGCAGGGATCTAGACAAAGAACACCCAATAAAGGAAAAGATAATGGTATCAATGCAGAAAGATCTTGTGAAGTCTAAAATTTTGTATGTGTAGGCAATAATGGTTCATTTTGACACGTGCAAAAGCCAAGAGTGAATAAGATTCAGTTTTCTAGACTTTGGACTGCATGCTTAAAAGATTAAATAACTCATAAAAGGGTAAAACCTTGAAAGATATTATCTGATTTATAGTTTAAGTATATATCTTTACTCTTGTATACAATAAGAAAAAACTGTAGAATAGAGCAAAGATTGAAGCAAGGAATGGAATTATGTGGCTACTTATTAATCCTAAAGTGAGAAAACCTTGGCCTGGATTCAGAGTTGGTAAAAGGCTTATAGCAAAGGGAATGAGAATTAAATGGACATTTCAGATGGAGCCTAGCTAACTTGGTATAAGAAATGGCTCTACACTGTTCCCGTGGATGAAATTTTTGGCTCTGTTTTCTTTCTTCCTATTTCATAGAAGTAAATTTGGTAAATCACATGGCTGAAAAAGTCAATATCCATGCTATATTTACCATATTTTCAGCCTTTGTAATTTCAACCATAAGTCTATAATTATTAAAGCAGCTTATGCAATCTTCAATACAAAATATAATTCTTTGTTTTGTTTAGAGTATATGTTAGGATTTACTGACACACACACACAGATACATAGGTAGGTAGCTAGAGAGAGAGAGAGAGAGAGACAGACAGACAGACAGAAAGACAGAGAAACAGACAGAGACAGAGAGAGATGAGAGATTGATTCATTGATTATAAAATTTACCATTATATACAAATACACTTTTCAGAATGATCAAAATATATCCTTTAAACTTTATCATTCTCATTATACTACAAACAAAAACAAGAAAAACAAGCAAAAATGGTGTAACAATTTCCTTAACATTGAGTCCATAGCAGCATATTTTATACATCAGTCAGACTTCCCAAGAGCTAAGAGTATATATGTATATATGTATATATATATATGCTTTATTGTTTGTAGTCAATTAACAAATGTTATAGATTTCACAAGGAAGTGCTTTGTTAAAAAAATCTTATTTTTTCCATAATGCTTAATTGGAAAAAGTTTCCTAGCGAAATTAGTAAAAATAATATCTGTATACTCAAGCCCTTAAAAAGATTTTTTGCTTGGTATTGTGCTTTGTCACCATCTCAGTATGTTCAAAAAACTAATGGCATTACAGGGAAAAAAGAACAATTGTAACAATACAAATAGGCTTTACACTTCTCTGTAAAAAAAAATCAAGTAAATTCATAAAAAATTTGAAACAGTGACATAATTATTATGAAGCAAATATGACATAATTACATCTGTGGTTATTCAAGTAAAATAAATTAAAGAACTACAACTCAATCAAGGTATCTTAAATTGAATACCTCTGCCATTGGAATAAATTGCAGATCACAGTATCAATATTTTTAAAAAATGGAAAGCATTTGGTTTTGGTTAAAGCTAAATAGCATTATGCTTTCCTATGCTTTAATAGTACTAGTTACAATTGTACTAGTTACAGTTTTCTCACTCAGTATTCAATATGTATTGTAACCAATACAATATTAATATTAAGGTAAATTATGTTCCCGCCAGGTGCCGGTGGCTCACGCCTGGAATCCTAACTACTCAGGAAGCAGAGATCTGAGGATCACGATTCAAAGCCAGTCCGGGCAGGAAAGTCCGTGAGACTCTTATCTCCAATAAATCACTAGAAAACCGAAAGTGGTGCTGTGGCTCAAGCGATAGAGTGCTAGCCTTGAGCTGAAGGGCTAAGGGACAGTGCCCAAGCCAGAGTTCAAGCCCCACGACTGACAGAAAAAAAAAAAAGTAAATTATGTTCCCCATTTTGATATAAGGGACTGATTGGGAAAGTTTATTAAACATTCTTGAAGGTGTAAGATGCATACAGACCTATATCAACATTTTGTAAAAATAATATTCCACTCCCCCACAGTATAACCCCTGCTTTCACTGTATTTGATGTCGGTATAATTTGTGGAGGGGAAAGGGAAAACCAAATCGTTTAAATAGGGATACAGGTGGACCCATTGCAACAATGAGATGTACAAGTCGTTATGTCGAAAAATGAACTTTACAATTTTGGTGCGGGGGCGGGGGGGAGGGGTCGGTAGCGGGGAGGATTTGAGGGGGGGTAGGGGGGGATGGGAAGGGATGGGAAGGGGAAACAAAGGAGGAGGCTACAATGCTTGATAAGAAATGTACTCACTATCTTACCCATGTAATTGTAACTCCTCTGTACAGTATTTTCACAATAAAAAAATAAAAAATAAAATTAAAAAAATTTTAAAAAATTAAAAATAATAATAAATAAATAAATATTCCAAACAATAATATGGAAAGATATTTTTAAGAGCAAAGTATATCCTATTTTTTTATTTTCCTAAAATTATATCTTAACAATTATATCTTAACAATTCCAATTTTTGTTGTTTAACAAAGAGAATACTTGAAGTATGAACACTTTCTGTCTAGCATTCTTACTATTGACTTCAAATTAACTTCTTTCCTCTGAAGTAGCTTTTGGTAAATCCAATGCCATACTAACCAATTATTATAGGTATTCAACTTTTTTGCCTTCATTGGAATCTCCATAAATATATTCTCTACTGATTATTCTGATAATAATCAATAGTATGCCCAGTAAAATATTGATTGATTAATCTTTATTGGTTATTATTATTTATTAATTAGACAATTTTTGACCATGTACCAAAATATTTTCAAATGTGTTAGGATCAAAACTTACTGGTAAGTTTTTACTGGTATCATTGGGTAGAGGTGTTTGAAACATGCAGCAGGCATTTGAAATTCTTCACAGATGAAAGTTGAGGTTTCTTAAATCTCTGGAAAATATTTATGGATTTGCTGAAGATCACTTTTCTCTCTGTCTCTGTGTCTGTTTCCTCTCTCCACTTCACTTTCTCTCATAATTTTTAACATACTTTAATTGTTCATAGAAATTTATCATTTGGTGTTTATAGACATTCATTTATTTTATTTTGATCAAATAATTATTTCTCATTATTATTTTTTATTCCTTCCTTGTCCACCCTTTCTTTACCATTTCATTGGGTTTCATAATGCTATTTTTATACATAGGTAGACACTTGCAATTTTAGAACCAACAATATTCCCACTGTAAGTTTTTCTTTTTTCATTTCTGGTTGTGAATGACTTTAGTTTCTTACCTTTTTTTTTTGTTTGTAATAATTCCCTTTCCTGCTTTCATTTTTTCTGACACTCTATTATTTATAAACTATACAAGATTCAAATTTTCTTTTTTCTGAAATTCTATATATCTTCTTATTCCTTGTCATATGTTGTCATATGTATGATGCCATTATTGCAACATGTTGCATTATTTATAGCTACTTATACTTAGTATTATTCATTTTGTTTAAAAAGCCATTTTTGAATATTTAATACCATTTACTTCTGAATGGTCTGTTCATTAAAATTGTTAATATCTTGTTAGAAAAGTAAACTCTAAGATTAAAACTTGTAACAGCTGTATGTTATATTATTCAGAAATACCACTGGAATTAAAGAATAGCTTGTAGAACATCATAGTTGTACAAATATAACTTGTGAAAATATAAGAAGAGGGGCTGGGAAGGTGGCTCAGTGGTAGAGCGCTTGCCTTGCATGCATGAGGCTCTGGGCTCGATTCCTCAGCACCACATAAGCAAAAAGAAAAAAAAAAAACGGAAGTGGTGCTGTGGCTCAAGTGGTAGAGCACTAGCCTTGAGCTGAAGAGCTGAGGGATAGCACCCAGGCTCAGAGTTCAAGCCCCATGACCGGACCCGCCCTCCCCCCCTAAAAAAATACAACAAGAAAACTCTCTGTGTATGTTCCATCTCCAAAAGGAAAAAGCCATTTAGTGTTATCCATAAAAGATTAGGAAATCAAGAGAAGTAGCACTTTTGTTTGTAAGTCTGTCTCATGGTGAAATGGGTATGATTTGAGCTACACTTTTTTTTTTTTTTTTCAGTGCTGGACTTGGGGCTTAAACTCAAGGCCTAAGAGTCAGTTCACATCCTTGAATTTTTGTGCTCAAGACCAATGCTCTACTTAGGCTTTTTAAAATAATTAATTAGGAATAAAAGTCTCACAGACTTTCCTATGGGGTTGGTTTTTAACAGTGATCCTCAGATCTCAGCCTCCTGAGATTCTAGAATTTCATGTGTGAATTACCAGCACCAAGCATGTGAAAAAATTTTAAATAAACCTGAAATGCCCTAGGAAATTCCATGTGGTTGGCAGAGAAGGGCATATGCTGGTATAATGGCACTGGTAAATTAGAATTAGGGCCATGCTATGTACTCTCCACTTTTGTATAGAGAATTTGTGAGTGAAATCCAAAGAAACCAATTCAGTCATATCCATGCTTTCAGTTTTATATCTTTATTCACTTTCATTATAATTTGCCATAGAGATTGACTGCAGTAGAAATAAAGACCAAATATAGACCAAATAATTTAAGGTGGGGGAATTCCTATCTTAAACGGAATGACTTGTTATTAAGGGACACATTATGAATGTGAGATTATACTAAACTGTTTTAGATTAAATCAAATCAATCCAGACAGCAAGTCATATAGTAGTTTAAAAACAAATAATCAAATGAGTTGAGAATTCATTGCAATTTGAATAGAATGCCTGAAGGTGTAATATGACTTCTAAATATTTTATATATAAACAATTGGGCAAATGCATAGAAAGCCTTTCATTGACATTTGATAAGGTTAATTTAACTATTAATTCTTTATGTTCTTTGCATTTTATATTTCTACAAAATATGTATTATGGAGAAATAGTTTTATTTTAGATATTTTTCTTATGTTTTGTTTTATTGTGAAAGAAAGTACATGGATGAAATACAATTACCTTGCACAACCAAAGAATATGCAATACTCTAGCCCTGTAAATTTGGAAAGGTGATTAGGTATTATTTTGTAATGAACTGAGTATGTGAACACTGTTCATTGTATATACAAAGAAGATAACTCTTGTTTCGGGACATTTTGAAATAAAATCTCAATGAGGATACGTTGTTATGAGCTTTCTGTAATCACTTCTCAATACCCAGTGATCAGATACTTAACAATTTAGAAAAAGCTGGATAATTATATTGCATGCTATTGAATATAGGATAATATTATTGGGTTTCCGAAAGAAAAATCACAGAAGCAAGTCTAATTGCCACCTTTCCTTGCTAAAAGTATGCACATATTTTATTTTTACCACTGAAATCTTTACAAACCTATCACTTATTTGATTGTTAAAATTAAAACAGTTATAAAGTCTTTTATCTGCCTTATTTTTTATGCTCTTTAGGTTGAACATTTTTCTGAGTATATAAATTCATGACAATGTTAAAAAGTATTGGTGTATTAATATGTGACAGAGAGAGTGGGGAGAAAAATTTTGTTAAGAATATCTGAATGCATTGAGATTTAGAGAAAAAGAATACAAAAAAAACCCCAAACAAACAAACAACAAAAACAACAACACTGGTCTGGGAACGTGGTTCAGTGGCATAGTGCTTGCCTTGCATGCACTGGGTTTGATTCCCCAGCACCACGTAAACAGAAAAAACCTGAAGTGGCTCTGTGGCTCAAGTGGTAGAGTGTAGCCTTGAGTTGAAGAGCTGAGGGACAGCACCCAGGCCCAGAGTTCAAGGCTCATGACCAAAGGAAAACAAAACAAAAACAAAAACAAAAAAGGAAAACAGCTATGAAAACATATAAAGGATGGTCATTAAATATCCAAACTAGATTTTGTGTCTTTTTCCTTTCTTTTGTATTTTTTTATTGTAAAAATGCTATATAGAGGGGTTACAATTACATGAGCAAGGTAATGAATACATTTCCTATTGAGCATTGTTGCCTCCTCCTTTGTTTTCCCCCTACCATCCCTTCCCTCCCACTTCCACAAATACCTTTCCCCCATCCCTGCTGAAGTTGTAAAGTTCATTTTCAACATAGTGTTTTGTACATCTCATTGTTACAATGAGTCGACCTATATTCCTATTTAAGCATTTTGTTTTTTCCCTTTCCCTCCCCGAATTAGAGAAGTGTATATACAAGATGCAGGGTACTACCATCAAATACAGTGAAAACAGGAGTTATATTGTGGGGGAGGAACATACAAAGAAACAAAAAAGTCAGATGGTACATTATAAATAAGTTAGAAACAATAGCAAGAAAGAAAAAAGCTAGAGATTAATAAAGATGCTTATTTAAACAATCAACTGGGAGTTGCTTATTCTCACCATACATTGATCTACACAATTGTCCTCCTTTCTTGGGGATACATCTCTTGAAAGGTAGCAGATTAAACACAAAGAAACAATGTAGAGGCGAAAACTTGTACTTTCTTTAATGAGTTCCAAGGGAAACAGTCTCTGCAAATGGTGCTCAAGCAATTTATAATATTTCAAATAACTACATTCTTTAGTTTATTAGACAATTACGTTTTTTAAGGGAGTGAATCAAATGTTCTTAACCTATACAGGTTAATTCCTTCAGTTAAATACATTGCTACATACTATTATATTACAAATAGAAGTGAAATGATACATACACAAAAAAATGCACACATTCATGTGAGGTATTTACCCTTATTAATAATTGCTTTGGAAAATATAGGTATTTCTATGATACATTGTTCACATTAGTTTTGAAATTGGCTTTGAAGGTTTTATTAGAAGTTATCCCAATATTCTTTTTATTTACATATTTCAATGATGACTTTTCATTTTGCAAAACAGATTAGAATTCTAATAGAAATCAACAACCTTCTGGATCTAAAAATCTCAAGTTGACATTATTTATGGATCGGAATTTTTTTCTACTTGATGACGATCTTAAAACCTTTAGTTGTGATGTTGTCATCACAAAAGAAATCTGAGTTAAATTATTATTTAGTCATGTAGATCTTTTTGTGAAAATGTATCAAATTATGTTTATAATTTTTGCCAAAAATATATTTGTATTTAAAAATGCATATGAACTTTATATCAGCAAAAATGGTCAACATGCATAATATTTAGAATCACCACAGAAGTTCTATTATTTTATAACTTTAAAACAGCATGCATAAATTATTTCTACAAGAAAAGGAGAAACAAATATTCATAAGTTATTATAACTTTCTTAAAGATAATGAATAAAAAATGATTTCATTGAACAAAATGTACAAGGTAAAAAACGTGTAATCATTAAAATGCTTAACATATATGTTTATATATATTAAAATTACTTAGAATCACAAAAAAGATATATACAATATAATTATACCAACATATTTATACATAGATTTACAGACATTATTTATTTATTTTGATATTCTTTAAGTATTTATTCATCATTTATTTGGTTGAGGGAAAAGAAAACACAGTTTTTCTTTAATACAAATTGCAAACTTAAGGACATAGCTATGAAGATAAATTGAAAGCCCACGGATTGGGAGAGGATCTTCACTAGCCATACGACGGACAAGGGTCTCATATGTAAAACATACTTGAACTCAAAAAATTAAATCCCCCAACAACAAATCTTCAAAGAAACAACTGCCCCATAAATAAGTGGGCTAAAGACTTAAAGAGAAACTTCTCTAAAGAGGAAAGAAGGATGGCGAATAGACACATGAAGAAATGCTCAACCTCTCTAGCCATAAAAGAAATGCAAATGAAAACAACATTGAGATACCACCTCACCCCAGTTAGAATGGCTATAATCAAGAACTCTAATAACAACAGATGCTGGAGGAGATGTGGACAGGAGGGAACGTTACTGCATTGTTGGTGGGAGTGTAAACTTGTTCATCCACTTTGGAAAGCAGTGTGGAGGTTCCTCAAAAGACTCCTCATAGAGCTCCCCTATGACCCAGCAATCCTACTTCTGGGCATTTACCCAAATGTTCACAAACAAGACCATACTAAAGCTACCAGCACGACTATGTTTGTTGCAGCATTATTTATCATAGCTAACATATGGAACCAACCCAGATGCCCCTCAGTAGATGAATGGATCAAGAAAATGTGGCATATATACACAATGGAATTCTATGCTTCCATCAGAAAGAATGACATTGCCCCATTTGTTAGGAAATGGAAAGACTTGGAAAAAATTATATTAAGTGAAGTAAGCCAGGACCAAAGAAACATAGGTCTCATGGTTTCCCTTATTTGCAATACCTAGTATATGTCTTAGTCAAGCAGAAAAGGTCAGATAAGTTGTGTATTCAAATGTTTTTTTTTCTTTCATGCGATTGTTTCTAACACATTTATAAGATTATTTCTTTGTTGCTTTGTATGTCCCTCCCCCAAGGTATAACCCCTGCTTTTACTGTATTTGATATTGGTATAATTTATGGAGGGAAAGGGAAAAAAACAAATCGATTAAATAGGGATACAGGTGGACCCATTGCAACAAGGAGATGTACAAGTCGTTATGTCAAAAACGAACTTTACAACTTTGGTTGGGGGGAGAGGATTGGATGGGGGGAAGGGGGAGGATGGGAAGAGATGGGAAGGGGAAACAAAGGAGGAGGCTACAATGCTTGATAAGAAATGTACTCATTATCATACCCATGTAACTGTAACCCCTCTGTACAGTATTTTTGCAGTAAAAAAAAAACAAATTGCAAACTTTTTTATGTGTCCAAATGAAGAAAATATTTTATGCACTGAACGTAACATAATATTTTAGCTTATTTAGAACTGCCTTTCATTTCTGAATTTTTGCATTGCTTGCAATTAGTCACTCCCATCAGTAAGAATGGAATAACTGTACATGGAAGGAAAGACAGGATGTGTCTTGTATAAATATATTTGAAAGATTTTTTTATTATATATTTTCATTGTAAGCATACAGTACAGAGGTGTTACAGTTACATGAGTGAGTTAATAATTCCATGTTTTATTGAGCATTGTTACCTCCTCCTTTGTTTTTAGAGACATAATTTAAAATGACTATTTCTGCCTTTGCAAAGGGAAAAGATTTTGAGTGATATTGTTTTGGTCATCATAATATAATATGTATAGTTTTGGCTTCTGTATTACTCTATTATTACCTCCTTTTTGTTCCTACAATTTGTAAAAGTTTTCATTATTCTCTTTCTGCATGTAAGTAAGAAGTACAATATATATGTATTCCTTTTATACCCAATAGTGAAGACATTACAACTGTGATGAAAGGAAACTTCAGTCAATTGCAAACAAGAAATTGAGACAAAATGGACTCAATGCGTTTGAAACTTTGTCCTCTAAAAAATCTCCTATATGATGCCAGGAAAATTTTGAGAAATGTAACTGTAGAAAGTTCTTACTCTATGGGCTCTGGAAACTTTTTGTTGTATAAAATAGATAACTATCACTCTATTACCCTTTGGTCCAATTTATTGAACTTTTCCATTTCTTAACCAAGTTCATGACTTAAGATACCTACAAGGGTTACTTGTGTGCCAGAGTATTTATTTGCTATTACAATAATTAGTTTTTGTGGAAATTTAATAATTTTATAAATGAAACATTGATTTCTTAATTCTAAGATGCATTCCCTAATTAACAGAGAAAGTTCTAGTTGAAGTAATCTTTCTTTGGTATAGTAAATTACCTACCTCCCTTTAGTTTCTAGAAATGAAAGAGGTGAATCAAATTAAGTAAAATGACCATATAATAGTTTTTCTGTATATATTTCCTTAATAAAATAAATATACTTTGTTATTAAAAATAATTCCATTTGATGGTCAAAGTCCTAAACATCCTTACCTCCATTTGCTCTGACCTAAATACATATTAATTACAGCAATTAAATTAATTATTTATTTAAATTACATTTTAAGAATTTATACAAAAGAATTCACATTCTAAGGCATAAAAATCTATATAAAATTCATGCTAATCATTACATAAAATGAGCACTCAGAATATGAAATTAAATTATAATCATGTAATAAACTTATGTCTGGAAAATCTAAAGTCACTTTCATGTGTTTTCCACATCTTATCCATGTTCCTATATAATAAATATCATATCCTCAATTGCCTTCATTGTATTCTTGATTTTCATTTTTATTGAGACCTATCTGACTTGCTAAATCTGAATGTATACTGTTCTTTTTGGTATGTTTACTACTAGAGGCATTGTCTGATCTCTGGATTTGTGGTTTTATATCTCTATTATTATAATCTCTTAACCTTATTTTTTATTTCTGTTTTCTTGAATTCTTGAATTTAAATGTATGTTATATTATTTGATGTTCCCCACGTCTCACTTCTTTCTTTTCTCATTTTAAAAACTTTTGTTGAATGGGCTTCAAGACCCTAATGCGCCCCTCCCCTCCCCCCCCCCCCCCCCCCCCCCCCGCTTTTCATCAGTACTCCTGACAAAAGGATTTTTAATAATTACTAACTCTTCATTCGTTTCTAGAATGTTTTTGACTACTTATCAGGATTTCTCTGCTGAAAGTCTTCATCAGAACATGATCATGGACCACAAAAAGGAACTCTCCAGTTTCCCTACTTCCACAGATCCCTTTCACAGTAGACTATGAAGAGAAATAAACAGCATTCCATATCCCAATAAGAAATGATTTTGTTGCAGCCTTGTTTATGAGATCCAAGATGTCCCTCAATGGATGAATGGAATGTGGTATGTGTATATAATGAAATTCTGAGCTTCCATCAGAAGATATCGTACATTTATAAGGAAATGGAAAGACTTGCAAAAATTATATTAAGATCCAAGAAAATATAGGTTTCATGGTTTCCCTCATTTCTTGTAACTAAAATGTGTCTATAAATCTACAAGTAAAAATACACGTGGACATAATAAATTATATAGCATTAAAGACATTCATTCAAAGAAACCAAAGTATGATATTCTTAGGAAAGGACCACATAGGTCTTTTGTTTTTGTTTTCCTCCTTTGTCTTTGCTGGCATTTTCTGTACCCTTTGTCTTGTATTGGGGAGGTATTTGGGGAGCACAGAAATGGACAAGAGGTGAACAAATGCCATAGTGATACCCACTATACATTATGTGGTAAAGGAACTATATGACTTGTGGAAGGAGACCGGGAAGGAAAAACTAGGAGAAAATGAAGGAATAGAGTGACACTGTTCAAAAAGAAATCTATTCATTATCTGACTTAAATAACTGTAACCCTCTGTACATCAACTTGCAATAACAATAAAAATACGTTAACAAAAACAACATTTTCATTAACCACTCTCTCAGTTGAATGCTAAGGATTTATACTTATGTACTCAGAATGAGTATATAAACAAAACCAATAAGAAAATAAAGATCAGAATGCAATATACAGTCCAGAGTCAAAATCAGCAGTCCTTAACAACTGGTAAGAAAATTTGTATATTGATCTTACTACCGATAGAGAAATATTGGTAATCTGGTAAACCATCTTTATTTAGACTTCAAAACAATGTCCTGTAGGTTATGTAGCTTAATAATAGCATTCTCTTCAACAAGTGGTTCTGGGAAAATAAATAAATAAATAAATAAATATTATGTGTGTAGTAGAAACAAAGTGGATTTCTATTATCTTCCCCCATATTAATTCAAAATGTATCAATGACTCAAAGCAAGACCTGAAACCATGGAAACATTACAGGAAGGAGTAGGAGAAATATTAGGATATCTTGGAACAGGCAAGATCTAGAAGCACAGCAAATCGAAGAATTTGATAAATAAGATTGTAACAAACTACAAATGTTTCTGTATGGCAAAGGGCATAGCTAACAAGCAAATACGGCAGCTAACAGAATGGGAAATGTTCTCGCCAGCTTTATGTCAGACAATTGTCTGAAATCCAGAATATATAGAGTTTTTAAAAGACTAAACCCTTATCGAATGAATCAACAACCCAATCGATAAATGAGCTAATGGATTAAATAGAGACTTCTCAGAAAAAAATTAAAATGGCCCACAGACATATGAAGACATGGCCAACATCTCTGATGAAATGTAAATCAAAACAAGACTGAGATTCTACCCTTTAGAATGGCCATCAAGAATTCTAACAATAACAAATGCTGCTAGGTGGAAAAACGAACTTTACAACTTTGGTGGGGGAGGGGGGAGGAGGATAGGGTGGGGGACAGGAGTAGGATAGGAAGGGATGGGAAGGGGAAACAAAGGAGGATGCTACAATGCTTGGTAAGAAATGTATTCATTATCTTGCCCATGTAATTGTAACCCCTCTGTACAGTATTTTCACAATAAAAAAATGCTGCTAGGAATGTGGGCAAAAGGGAACCCTAATGCAGTACTGGTAGGAAAATATTCTTGTTCAGCCACGTGGATAAGCAGTATAGAGATCCCTCAAGAAACTAAGCATACAACTACTCTATATCCAGCAATTACACTTTGGGGCATTTTTCCCAAAGATTAAAATCCAGTAGAGCCACCATCACAGCATGTTTATCACAGCATTATTCATCACCACCAAGGTGTATAGCTACCCCAGTTGCCCCTTAATGAACAAATGGATAAAAAAAATATGGTTTATACACAATATTGTAGGGAGCCGGGGCAAACGCCATTAGATGGCGCCCACTCCTTTGCAGCTTTGAGGTAACCACTCCATTTTAGGCAGTGCTTGGCCGGACGGTGGGTCCTGGGCTTTGTGCATGCGCTAGCCACGTAGAGTCCCCAGCCAATCCCGTGGCACCTGGTGACGGTGAAAGGCAGACGACCAATGATAGAAAGACCGTGTTCCTATTCCCTATATAAGCGGCCATGTTTCGGGTGCACGCTCTCTTGCGCTCAAGCTCTCCCATCAATTAAAAAGGCTTTCCAATAAAGCGTGATCTGAGAAGACTCCTGGTGTGGTGGTCGTTTTTTCTCGCTGGCCGAGAAGGCGTTCGCCGCACAATATAATTTTACTCATTCATTAGAAAGAAGGATATTGTACCATTTGCAAAGAAATGGAAAGAGCTGGAAAATACTAAGTAAATTCCATATGTGGAAGCTAGAATTGGTTGTTAAGTATATAAGGCTTTTTTATGTATTGTCAAGTTGGGTGACAAGTATGTATATATAATTGTGTTAATGGGAACGTGAAAGATTTAGGGGACAACTCAAATAGTACAATTAGTTAGGCAAAATCATAGTTCAACAAAATGCAGAAACAGTTACATGAAAGGGTTAGAGTGGGGTCAAGAACAGAAGGGTAGACGAATGAAGAGGAGGGAGAATGCAATAAAAAATCAAGTATGCCCTATAAAATTTAAGGAAAGTGAGGGGAGTGCGTTTGGGAGGGATGAGTAAAAGTGTTGAAAGGGGTGATATTGATCAAGACATTATATATTTTTGTTGAATGGTAACTCTACAACTACTTAAAGATAATAAAAATATTTCTAAAAACAATAATTTGCTTCATAGTTATATACAGGCCAGGAAACTCAGAAAAGCTCCCGAACAGTTGGATCTTGGTGAAGATCATTGTCCATCTTTCTGATTTTTGATAATTCCTTGTATCATTACATCAAGAAAAAAAATCTCTGAGGGAACTCTTTTATTGTGTACCAATCCCATTTACAAGAGTTCTCTTTTAGGATTTAAATATCCCCATCATTCCCAACCATGTAGTATCAGCATATTAAGACTTAGGAGTTCAATCAAAGGAATTATTTGGGAGGTGACATTAGACTATTTCATAATTTTTCCCAGTAAGAGCTAAAAAGAATACACAACACAAATGATTCTAATGGAATCCCATCTTTGAAATGGAGATCGAATAATGTATAGTTGTCTTTCACTGAAGGTATATGTGTCAGAACAATCCGAGAGGCAACAATGAATGGCAATTCTTTATTAGTTGCAACTATTTAATCAGGAGATTGAGAAGGTAACAATAAAGCCTATTTATTAAAACATTATTGGAAATAAAAATCAGTATAAAGAGTTACTCAGATCATCATAGTGAATACCTCTGCCAAAATGTATCATTTAATTAAGCTGATTACTTTGTGCTATAGGGTGAATATATGTGCTATAGTCTGAAAATATGAACATTTCACAGTAGAAAAATTGAGAAATAGCAATTTAGCAGGTAAAAAAGAGATAAATATCTTTATAAAAGCGAGTCTCTTAGGAAGTATCTTTGTTCCTTCCCCTATATGAGGTTGAAGCAAGAAGATAACATCTGCACAACAGAAAACAGCCTCTACTAAGCATAAAATTGACCACAAAAATTGAACATCATGGACTTCCCAGGCTTAGAAACTGTTAAAAATCATTTCCTATTGCTTATAATACATGAGATAGTTGCTAAGCACATTAACATATTTTGGTGGCTTTATACTGACAGTAATCACAAAGGAAAATTAATAGTGATGATTAAAAGCAGCACATTTAATTGAGTTGGTACATGTTCAATAACATTATTAGTATTTTTTATATACCATTTTGTTCAGTGATGAAACACTGCTTGAAGTAAATTGTTTTCTTAACTTAGGATGTTAAATA
Organism: Dipodomys merriami; assembly: GCF_024711535.1. Lineage (NCBI taxonomy): Eukaryota > Metazoa > Chordata > Mammalia > Rodentia > Heteromyidae > Dipodomys > Dipodomys merriami. The sequence goes on along the minus strand of NW_027203381.1, from coordinate 97,426,036 downwards.
ATACTAATAGTTCTTTCATTGATCCCATTAAACATTTTAATTGAGTTTAATTTTGTCTGCTAGATTTTCTTTGATTTTATACTGTGTGAACTTCATAAATCCATATTATTTTTATCTTTCCCTTTCTCTTCTTTTTTATTAGCAAAATTAATAGCATGAAGATGTTTTAAGTTTTACATTTGGACACACACACTCATATGTATATACATATATGCATAATGCATACATAATGTACTTTGATCAAATTCACTCTTCTTTATTGTACTTTACCCAACCTCCATCCTCTCCTGGCCTCCTTTTTAAAATATTTTAGTGGACTGACTCTGCTGTCGTCTTTAAGATTTATTAGGACATCCTAAGTTTGTACACATCACCTGTATGAACACATGCATACTTGACCACAGAGATAAAACTATAGGGGCTCTTATAGTTCATGAATCACATGAGTTGGATCTGAATAACAACAACCATCTTTACTAGGTTTTCACTTTTGTTTGATTATTTAAACAATCAGAATCATATATGATTGACAATTATGTACATTTCCTATAATTTGGGTGTGTTAATTCACATTAATTGTGATTACAATGCTTGTGAATTGTGATTTTAAAATTTCTATAAGGTGAATGTTATCTGTTTATATCAATAAAATTTTTAAACAAATTTCATATATTTCAAAGTTTGAATTATTTTCAAAGTAAATATGTATTATTTTAATATTGTTTTAGGTGCTGAGGATAGAACACAAGCCTTTCAAATGCTTTATCACTGAGCTACAGTCCCAGTCTTAAAAATGGCATTTGCAAACTATGGTCTTGCTCCAAATATTAATTCATTTAAATAAGTATATAATTTTTATGCAGCATTTCTTTTAACATAAAGATATTATTATAATTTTCCATAGAGGTTGTCCTGATACTTTCAGGATTCATATAGTCTGAATGGATTTTCATTTGACCAGTGTGTAGAAAGTCATAAGAGACAAGCAAGGATGAACACAGAATTTTATTTACTCCAATTGGGAAGGACTCCTTATCCCTCATGATTTCTTCAGCATAGTAGCAAATGCTTATCTGATATTCCTTTAATTACTTTCAGGGTCTATGAAATATTGGTGTCCTGGTCTGGGAAGGTGGGTCAGTGGTAGAGTGCTTGGCTTGCATGCTTGAGGCAAGGCCCTGGGTTCGATTCCTCAGCACCACATAAGCAGAAAAAAAAAAGCCGGAAGTGGTGCTGTGGCTCAAGTGGTAGAGTGCTAGCCTTGAGCTGAAGAGCTGAGGGACAGTGCCCAGGCCCAGAGTTCAGGCCCCATGACTGGACTCCCCCGACCCCCCGAAAAGGGAAATATTGTTGCCTGATTTGAATTCTATTAATTTGTACAGGAGGTACTTTCCATTTCAAGATGGTTTTCTTTCCATGATTTTAGTAACATGCTTCTTCCAACATCAAAACCTTTATTGTTTTAATACTATTATTAGTGTCCTCATTTTAGTCTTAATGAATGTCATGTGCTTGAAGAAGTAGGGTACTGGACAATATTATTTCTGTGAAATGTTTGTTACAAATATCTACTGTTTTCTGGTCTTTATATACTTAAATCTACATGCCAATTTTAAGTAATCAGTTATTTGGGCTTGTAGAATTTATTTATGGTTTATAAATAGTATTTTTTTCATTGATGATCAATTATTGAGCCTCTAGGTGTACTTTCACATTCAATGAAATTACTCATCAAAATAAATTTGCAGTCAAAATATTCTAAATTTTTAAAAAATTTTTTATTGTGGAACCTCCATACTGCTTTCCAAAGTGGTTGAACAAGTTTACATTCCCACCAACAATGAAGTAAGGTTCCTTTCTGTCCACATCCCCTCCAGCATCTGTTGTTGTTAGAGTTCTTGATTTTTGCTGTTCTAACTGGAGTGAGGTGATATCTCAATGTTGTTTTGATTTGCATTTCTTTTATGGCTAGGGATGTTGAACATTTCTTCATGTGTCTATTGGCCATCCTTCTTTCTTCTTCAGAGAAGCTTAAGTCTTTCGCCCACTTATTTATTGGGCAGTTGTTTCTTTGAGGATTTGTTGTTGGGGGGTTTAATTTTTTGAGTTCCAAGTATATTTTAGATATGAGACCCTTGTCCGTTGTATGGCTAGTAAAGATCTTCTCCCAATCGGTGGGCTTTCTATTGATCTTGCTAGCTATGTCATTTGCCCTGCAGAAGCTCTGCAACCTTATGCAATCCCATTTGTCCAACCTTTCTTTGATTTGTTGTGCTTCTGGGTCTCTATTCAGAAAATTTCGGCCTGAGCCAAGGAGACCTAGGGTTTCTCCTATTCTATCCTGTAACGTTTTCAGAGTGTCTGCTTTGAGTTCAAGGTCTTTGATCCATTTGGATTTGATTCTGGTGCAGGGTGATATATAAGAATCTAGCTTTAGTTTTCTACAAGTAGTTAACCAATTTTGCCAGCACCATTTACTGAAGAGGCTGTCTTTCTTCCATTCTATTGTTTTAGCTCCCTTATCGAAGATTAGATGGCTATAGGTCTGTAGGTTCATTTCTGGGTTTTCAATTCTATTCCATTGGTCCTGAGGTCTGTTCTTATGCCAATACCAAGCTGTTTTGATTACTATGGCTTTATAGTAGAGTTTGAAATTTGGTATTGATATTCCTCCAGCAGTGTTCTTTACATTGAGGAGCGTTTTTGCTATTCGGGGTCTTTTATTGTTCCATATGAATTTTTGGATTGCCTCTTCTATTTCCTTGAAGAATGAGGGTGGAATTTTGATAGGTATCGCGTTATCCAGCAATCCCACTTTTGGGCATTTACCCAAATGTTTACAAACAAGACCACACTAAAGCTACTAGCACAACTATGTTTATTGCAGCATTATTTACCATAGCTAAGATATGGAACCAAGCCAGATGCCCCTCAGTAGATGAATGGATCAAGAAAATGTGGTATATATACACAGTGGAATTCTATGCCTCCATCAGAAAGAATGACATTTCCCCATTTGTTAGGAAATGGAAAGGTTTGGAAAAAATTATATTAAGTGAAGTAAGCCAGGCCCAAAGAAAAATAGGTCCCATGGTTTCCCTTATTTGCAATATCTAGTATAGGTATGAGTCAAGCGGAAAAGGTCAGATAATGTGTTAGGAAAATGAACCCTTAAATATGTATTTTAATGTTATCGTTTCTTTCATGCATGTGTTTCTAACGCATTTATAAGATTATTTCTTTGTTGCTTTGTATGTCCCTCCCCCACAGTGTAACCCCCGCTTTCACTATATTTGATGTCAGTATAACATGTGGAGGAGATGGGGACAAACAAGTCGTTTAAGGATTCAGGTGGACCTGTTGCAACAATGAGAAGTACAAAATGTCATGTCAAAACCAGCTTTACAATGTCGGTGTGGGGGGGGGAGGGGGGTATGATTGGGTGGGGGGGGAGGGGGGTGGCTGGGAAGGGAGGTGAAGGGTAAACAAAGGAGGAGGCTGCAATGCTTGGTAAGAAATATATGCATTATCCTGCCCATGTAATTGTAACCCCTCTGTACAGTATGTTCTCAAATAAAATAAAATAAAATTTTAAATTTAAAAACAAAAATTTTTTTATTGTGAAAATACAGTACAGAGGTGGTTACAATTACATGAGCAAGGTAATGAGTACATTTCCTAACAAGCATTGCCTCCTCCTTTTGATTCCTTCCCATCCCCCCTCCTCTTACACCCCCCCCACCAAAGTTGTAAAGTTCGTTTTTCGACATGATGACTTGTACATCTCAGTGTTGCAATGGGTCCACTTGTGTCCCTATTTAAACGGTTTGTTTTTGCCTTTCCCCTCCACAAATTATACCAATATCAAATACAATGAAAGCAGGGGTTATACCGTGGGAAAGGGACATACAAAGCAACCAAGAAATCATCTTGTAAATATGTTAGAAACAATCTCAAGAAACAACAACAAAAAAAACATTTGAATACTTATCTTGGGATTCATTTCACCTAATTTGCAATAACTAGTATATGTCTGAGATAAGCAGAAAAGGTCAGATAAGTTGATGTTGGGTGATTTTTTTTTTTTTTGTCAGTCCTGGGGCTTAAACTCTGGGCCTGGACATTGGCATTCAGCTCTTCAGCTCAAGACAAGCACTCTAACACTTGAGCCACTTGCAGTTTTCTGAGTATTTTATTGGAGATAAGAGTCTCATGGAATTGTAAAGTTTGTTTTCAACATAGTGTCTTGTACATCTCATTGTTACAATGGGTTAACCTGTATCCTTGTTTCAGCATTTTGTTATTTCCTTTCCTCTCTCTAAATTAGAAAAATGTGTATACAAGATGCAGGGTACTGGAATCAAATAAAGGGACAACAGGGGTTAAAAACAACAGCAACAAAGATAAAATCACTTGTGTCCCTATTTTGGGGTTCATTTCACTTAGCGTCATCTTATATGGTCATAGTACATAGTTTTTTTTTTATCTTTACTGCTTTTCCTAGATATATACGAGTTACTGCAAATAAGGGAAACCATGGAACCTATGTTTCTTTGGGCCTGGCTTACTTCAATTAATATAACAAATGGGATGGTGTCATTCCTTCTGATGGAAGCATAGAATTCCATTCTATGTATAGATATATATTATATAGTATATATAAGATATCCATTATATATGTGTATGTATAATATATAATATATATTCCATTATATATGTATATATAATGGAATTCTATGCCTCCATATATATATATATATATATTATTTATTCATTTTATTGATCCATTCACCTGGGGCTTCTGGGTTGGTTCCATATTTTAGCTATGGTGAATAATGCTGTGATAAACATAGTTGTACTGGTAGCTTTAGTATGGCCTTGTTTGTACAGTATCTTTACAATAGAAATTATATATTTAAAAAAAGAGTCTTACAGACTTTTCTGCTGGGCTGGCTTTGAATCGAGATCCTTAGATCTCAGACTCCTGAGTTGTTAGGATTACAGGTTTGAGTCACCGGTGTCTGGCTACAATATTCTTTATTATTTTCATGCTATAATTTTGCCCAAAAATTAGCCCCAGAATTTTATCAGAAAAACTATTTTCCTGGGATGAAAGATTTGAGTTTGGAAAACAGAAGATATGAGCTTAATTAGTCTATTTTTGACTCAGGAACACATTCAATCATCCTATTTTTCTGTTTCAAAAGGTAAGGAACATGACTAAAAATCTTTTTAAAGACTGCCTTACAAAGAAAAATGCACATGCAAACATTTACAGACCACAATGCTGTAGGCAAGTGTGCTATATTCCTATTTAAAATGCGTTACATAAAGTGCAAATAAGGGAAAAACACTCTCAGAGGAACTGAGCAAAGTGTTGAGATCAGGTCTTCCAAACTTTATAGCCATTCCTGTATCATTTATATGTATCCTTTGGAAAGTCCTGTACCATCTATTTAGCCAGATGTCACCAGGTATAGGAAAATTCCTGCTTTTGTAACTTTACACTACAAAAATAGATAATACCTATGTCATTCCCTAAAGGAGTAGGAGGCTATCAAAAGGTCTTCCCACATAACTCTCTCCAGCCAAGTTGAAATGTATAACTTTTCAGGTCAATGTCAAGCTCCCATTGAACTCTGTGTCAGTTGACACAGCTCAGCATATGGCTTTCTACCTTTCATTGCTGCTGACTGCTTGTCTGAGGCTGAGGTGTTGCTACTTGGTGTGTTTTAACTTCCTATGCCCAGGGTTGAAATTCCAGCACAAATATCAGACAATTTGGAAAAATAAAATTGTTCACAGGTCACTAGGAGGGTGTCTGTCTTTAATCTTTCACATTTGTTGCTACTTTTTGTTGTAGAGAGCAGTGGTCAAAAACAATGATAAAATGAAGAGCTGTGGTACGGTCTTTAGTATAAGGATTGAAGAGGAAAGTGGATCACATATTCTGCATTTGCTACATTTGCACTTTAATAAAATTATTGCCTATAGTGAAACAAGGTTTTTTTTTTGTTATTTTGGTTCTAATAGACACAATGGTATTACCCATAAAAGTATTTGAAATGTAATTACTTATTGGATAAATGCTTATCCTAACCTTTGAGCAATTACTAAACTCCTTTCAGATTCCACCTTCTAACCTGCCAACCGGGACTGGTAATAGTTACCTCATAGCAATTTTGAAAACTGTAAATGAGAAACAATATAGAAAATAGTTTAAGTATAATACATTTTAATTGGCATATAATTCATCATGAAGCCTTTAATAATAGATAGAAACAAAAAACTGTTACATATTTTATCCTTCCTATCAATAAGTAGGAGCATAATTGTAGACACTCCCAAACCAGTTCACTATATAAGAATATAGAAATAGACTGGCAAACCTATTCAATTCAGTTGCTATATTAAGATCTTCATGCCGGTAAAGGCATGCCAAAACATGCAAAAATATATATTGTGTAAGATTACAAATAAAAAACCTGTAAGGAACTAGTGTCTCAAAACTCTCATACAAACTACTTGGGAGGAAGATATTAAAAGTAGTGTGGTTCAAAGCTAACCCCATCAGAAAACCCTAAGAGTTTCCATCTCAGTATCTCAATTAAAAAAAACAGCAAAACAAACAAAACAAAACAGAAAAATAGCTGGCACCTGGTACATGCCTGGTATCTCAGCTATGGAAGAAAGTATGAAATTGGCAAAAAAATAAAAACTAAAAAACTAAAAAGCTCATGAAAAAATGCACCTGTTTTGGTAAGGGACTAAGAATTGCATTATATATTTAAATACATATATATTTATAATTTCATATATATATATATGAAACGATACAAGATTTTTCCAGGGCATCTTAGATTGTTTAATGCTTTTTTATGTCTCTGTATTTAAATAGTCTAGTGATAATGAGAAAATACATTAAGCAGAGATGTCCAACTGTGAGTCTGTAGTTTATATTCATGTTAGAAAAAATGTTTTATACAGTTCTGTTATATTGAGAACAAAACAAAATATATAAAATTTCTTTGGAAATTTCCTTTGAAAAGCAGTAAGTTAACAAAGACTAAATATCAGTTCTAAGATTGACAGAAACTAGGTTAGTCACTCTATGGTAAGACTGTTTCTCATTCTCTCATTTAAATATTACTGAAATCTAGTTTAAATCAGAATTCATTAACAGACATAAGTAAGAAAATAACTCACCCAAAAACAAATCATTTAAATAGGGATACAGGTGGACCCATTGCAACAATAAGATGTACAAGTCATTATGTCGAAAAATGAACTTTACAACTTTGTTGGGGGGGTAGCCGGGAGGATTGGGTGGGGGCTCAGGGGGAGGATGGGAAGGGATGGGAAGGGGAAACAAAGGAGGAGGCTACAATGCTTGATAAGAAATGTACTCAATATCTGGCCCATCTAATTGTAACCCCTCTGTACAGTATTTTCACAATAAAAAATAAAAATAAAAATATAATAAAAGAAAGTCTGATAAGTTACCACTGAAAGAAAATAATTTCTTTTTTTCTCATATTTTTTTGCAGAAATTCTTCACTCATTTAATTTTTTGTTTATCTTGCAGATACAAGACTCCACCATATAAACCACTTAAAAGTTAGGGTCTGGGCTGATTTTGAAAAATTGCTCTCTACTATATATCTCTAGATATACTTTTGAAAGCAGATGTCAAATCAAACAAAGATGCTTTGGCTACAAGCTGTTTAAATCAAAAAGATAAACAGAAAAAAAAGAATGACCTGGCTCACTACTGCAGAGAAAGAAAGCTATGTCTGTCAGTCAGATCACTGTATAATTCTTCTGGGAATAGATAAAAATACAAAATAAGAGGAGAAGAATAAACACTGAAGCTTGGAAAAGGATATAAAAACTAAGGAAAGAAAAAAAATTGAAAACAAAAAGTACGCACAGCACAGTAGAAAAGTCCAGATTCATTGTTATCTACTAGAAAATTCAAGCATTCATTTCCCTTTCCTTTCAAGTTGAGCACCTTAAGGCCATTCTGGTTCACAGAAGCAACCCAAAAAGCACAGGAGAGCAACAAGAGCACTTGATGGAGAATGGAATCAATGAAGACAAGCTGCTTTAACTTTGAAGAATTATTAAGCACCAGAAAAGTTAAAATGCTTAAGAAACAAGGAGATGTAAGTCAAAGAGGAGACTGTGAAAGATTTATTTTTAAATCCAGTTGACATGCCAGTTTACCCAGTCAAGAACTAAGGTAATAGCTTAAAATATCTTGGGAACATTTCAATGAAGTTTGGTTTAAAAGAGAGAGAGAGAGAGAGAGAGAGAGAGAGAGAGAGAGAGAGAGAATAGAAAGGGCTTACCAACTCTATAGGTATTCACAAATACTTTTGAATTCTTAATTACCCAAAGGCAGCCTTTTATTTCTTACCTGATGATCTTTGTTCACTGCTGCTAAGAAAAGTAATATCACTTTAAAAGTCACAATGAATCTGGTTAAGTTTGAAAAAAATGTGACTTTTTTGATCAATAATATCTGGGTATCGAGCTGGGAAGGTGGCTCAGTGGTAGAGCGCTTGCCTTGCATGCTTGAGGCCCTGGGTTCGATTCCTCAGCACCACATAATCAAAAAAAGAAAAAAAAAAGCCGAAAGTGACGCTGTGACTCAAGTGATAGAGTGCTAGCCTTGAGCTGAAGAGCTGAGGGACAGCGCTCAGGCCCAGAGTTCAGGCCCCACGACCGGACCCCCCTTTTAAATAATATCTGGGTATCTTTTCTGCTTACCTTCCTCCCTCCCTCCCTCCCTTTCTTCCTCCCTCCCTCCCTCCCTGCCTGCCTTCCTCCCTCCCTCCCTCCTTCCCTCCCTCCCTCCCTTCCTTCCTTCCTTCCTTCCTTCCTTCCTTCCTTCCTTCCTTCCTTCCTTCCTTCCTTCCTTCCTTCCTTCCTTCCTTCCTTCCTTCCCTCCTTTCTCTTTCCCTTCCTCCTTCCCCCTCTTTCTTTCTTTCTTTCTTTCTTTCTTTCTTTCTTGCTTGCTTGCTTGCTTGCTTGCTTGCTTGCTTGCTTGCATGCTTGCTTGCTTGCTTTTGATTTTTGTTATCTTTAAGTAGTCATATCAATCTTTATTTAACAAGACAGCAGCCACTTCCTACTTAGAGACAAACTTATAGGCATGTTGAGAATTTCTTTTTAATGAAAAAATATAAGTAAAATAAAATGTAAAATTAATAAAACCACACAATTAAGACTCCTAGTTTTAATATTTTAAATGAAATGAATTTATTATTTGTGGCATACATGATACAAGATAGATACTCAGATACTTGATAGCTAGCTAGTTAGATAGATAGATAAAAGTGCTTATATATGTCCTTTGCCATGCAAAAGCTCTTCAGTTTCATGCAATCCCACTTGTCCAACCTTTGTTTGCTTTGCTGTGTTACTGGGTGTTTATTAAGAAAATTTCAGCCTATGCCAAGGAGCCCTAGTATGTCTCCCATTTCTTGCAATGTTTTCAGGGTATTTGCTTTTACCTCAAGGTCTTTGATCCATTTGGAAATGATTCTGGTGCAGGGTGATATGTATAGATGTAACTTCAGTTTTCTAGGGTGTTTAACCCATCTTTCCAGTACCATTTGTTGAAGAGGCTTTTTTTCTATCCTATTTTTTGGCTATCTTATCAAAGATTAAATGGCCATAAGTCTGTGAGTTCATTTCTGATTCTTTGCTTCTATTCCATTTGCCCTCAGACCTGTTCTTGTATCAGTAACAAGTAATCAGAACCAAACAAACAGATCCCATGGTTTACCTTATTTTTAACAATTAGGATATGTTTAGGACAGTCCTAGCAGATGAGCAGAATAGCTCAATAGCTATGCACATATGACCACATAAGATGATGCTAAGTGAAATGAACTCCAAGGTATAGATAAAGAGATTTTCTTTTGTTGTTGTTATTTTTAATATACTATGTGATTTCTTTTTACTTTTGTGGTTTTTTCCTATGGTTTATCCCCTATTCTCACTCTATTTGATTCTGGTACTCTGAGTATTGTATATATGTTTATCTGAATGAGGGAAGGGAAAGGGAACAGCAAAATAGAGAGACGAAGGACAAAGGGAGAATCTATATAATTGTGAAATTCACAAGACACTGTGTTGGAAATGGTCTGTCGAACTAGGTGGGGGAATGATGGGGGGTGGGAGAAAAATGAGAGGGGCGTGACAACTTCGACAACAAATGTACTCACTACCTTACATGTGTAACTCTAACAGCTCTGTACATCACCTTGACAATAAAATTAAATTTTAAGAAATGTGCTTAAAAGTGTACAGATTGTAGTCCCTCTTCAACCACAGGCATTTTTTGTCATATTTACCATTGAGTCTATTGCGTGCTCTGGAATAACATCATATATCTTCTAAACTCATCTGTTATAAATTGGCAGAACATTTGAATAAACGCACAGTTTTACTTCATAGACTTTATTCCCCATTGTGTATAATGTCCTATTTTTGCTGAACTCCTAGAGAAGTTTCATCTGCTACCTCAATCCTTTCCTCTATAGCATAATCTATTAAATTCTTAGCCATTTTCTTCAGTTTTAGAGACCTATTGCCTGCATTATTTTATGTGTCTCAACATTTCCATCATCTTGAGAGAGATTATTACTCAAATGGGTCATACATGTAACACCAGTCATCCACTTAGGTAGAAAATGTCTGTCCAGAGCACTTAAGGCAGATGTTTCTATGACCATGTAAGAGGGCTGAGTAATTTTCTCCAAAACTTTTATACATCTAAAAACAAATGTATCCATTCCACTTCAATTGAAATTCCAAATATTTTTGTCTCTTAAATTATAGTACTTGCTTCAAATTTCTTTATATCTGAAATCTTCAGTTCACTGCTGTGTTACCTAGAAAACCACTGTTTTGTGTATTTTATGCATAATCTTTCTAGTAGTTTCTGTAATTGTAGCAAGCAGCCAACCATATTGAAATATTTTATCCCTATTGGCTATTTTATTATGGATAAATTACCATCAATATCATAATTACACATACCAAACTGGAACTGGTTAATAGTTTCTTTAATTCTCCTCATTAACAACATACATGGAGGATTATAATATTCTGGGAATATGGATTTATAAGTGGCATAAAGGTGTATTTTTTTTGCTAGAAGTAAACACATTCTTAGTCTTTGAGAAAATGGCAGAAATACTTGTTATTTTACAATCCTGCAGTTATTTGTTTAAAAACATTTGGAAAGATCAGCTTGCTCCACTGGGCTTTTTCTATATGTTCTTACTTGAACAATTTTACAATTGATAAATGGTTTTTGTTGACCAGTAATTAACAAGATATCCTAAAGTAAATTCAATTTCCAGAGATTACCCCAGTTCAAAGCTGCTTTGTTTCAATATCTGCCCTTATCAACTTCAGAATCTAACAAACATAGTAACATCATCAAAATAACACTTCCAGGAGGTGGTTCTTGGTATTGCTGGGGGTGATAGATTTGACTGGTAAATGATAGTATTAGAGACAGTATAAACACTTCAGAGACATTTAGACACAGTCTGAATTTGGCTGAATGAAATATCTGGCTTATAAGCAAAGCAATGCAGAACAATGACACTTTTGTGAAAAGTTAAAGAGAAAGTTTTAGACAGACTTGGAAGCATTGTAAATCAAAGTGGAAAATAAGATCTTTGAAAATGTTACAAAAGAGAGCTAAGGAAGTTGTTCGTTTCAAAACTGAAGCCCAATAGTCAAACTTTGAGAAGTAAGGCAATTGAATCTTATCCAAATCGAGTAGTTGAACTTTATCCAAAATATCTGATCTATGCACTTGTTCTTGGCAGTATTTGCTTAACTAAGAATTTTCACTGTATTTGATGTTGGTATAATTTGGGGAGGGAAAGGGAAAATACAAAATGGTTAAATAGGGATACAGGTTGACCCACTGCAACAATGAGATATAGAAGGCACTATGTTGAAAAACAAACGTTATAATTTAGAGGGGGGGCACCGTGTAGTTGTGGAGGTGGAAGGGAAGGGATGGTAGGGGAAAAGCAAAGGAGGAGGCAACAATGCTTGATAACAAATGTACTCATTACCTTGCTGGTAATGAGTACACGTAAGTGTAACCCCTCTGTACAGTATTTTCACAATAAAAAACTTATTTAAAAGAAAGAATAAAAAATGTAAATGTAAATTGAATTATTTGTGGTTATCATTTTGGATTATATTGATGTTATGATTCAAATCTTCAGTTGCAGGGACCTGTAGATCTCAAACAATATTTGTTCTACACATCTAGAATCATAATGTATATAAAAGAATAGATAGTCGTAATATACATCTTTTAAGACATAAAAAATTAATTGAGTATGTGCAGAATCAACAATAAAATGTAGAACAGAATCATTATTCTGTGGTAGATATCTGGCAAAAAGAGTAACAGAAGAGTTCATGGGAAACATGAAAAATCTGCATAGCAAATCTTTTGTTACAGTATTTAACAAGGCCCACTTGTGCTGTCATATTAGTTTATTCTCATGTCTTGAAATATATGCTTAAAATAGAAAAAAGAGGACTAGCTGAGGAAAATTAATAATAATTAAGAAATTAATAAAAATAGGGATAAAATATAGACTTTCATCAGATGGAAGACAATGATAGATAAAAATAAAACTGGGAGCTGGGAAGTTGGCTCAGTGGCAGAGTACTTGCCTTACCTGCATGAGACCCTAGGTTCAATCCTTAGCACCACATAAACAAAAAAAGCTAGACGCGGTGATGTGGCTCAACTGGTTAGAGCACTAGCCTTGAGCTGAAGAGCTCAGGGACAGCGCCCAAGCCCAGAGTTCAGGTCCCACGACCAACAAAAATAAATAAATAAATGAATAAAAATAAAACTGGCTCAGCAAGAATCTGTAAATTATACATGTGTAACACATATATAAATTGGCATATATTAGCATTGTAACAAAAAGTAAATGTAAAATTTATCAAAATAAGCACAATAAAGGCTAAGATATCATAAGTGATATTCTAATTTCCCTCAAATGATTTTTCTTATAGTTTGTGTTCTCTGATTTTCTATTCATATGTTTTTAAACTTTTTGTTATTTTATTATGAATCAAGAAATAATACAAATTTGAATGGAAATAACAATATAATTAATAGAAAGTGAAAAATACCTTTTCATTACTTTTAAAAATAAAGAAAATGTTGGTATCATTTTAAATTATTTAAATTTAAGGCATAAGACATGGCTTTGAATCTAAGTTTGTACTATGATCATATTACCATGACTATAAATGCATGCCATTTCTAACAAACAAAACAAAAAAATAAAAAAAAGCAAAAACCCTGTGTGTGCTACACCATTGAAACTAATGGTCTGTGATACAAGCATTTCTTTTTATAGTTATTGATTTGTATCTTAAACTAATACTTCATAAATTCTGTCTTTTTTATAATCAGAAGCTGGAATGTAGTAATGTTTGAAAATGAAAACATTAGGAAGTGGCGCTGTGGCTCAAGCGGTAGAGTGCTCGCCTTGAGCTGAAGAGCACAGGGACAGTGCCCAGGCCCAGGGTTCAAGCCCCATGACCGCCCCCCCCCCCGCCCCCCCAAAAAAAGAAATGAAAAGAAAACATTACTATTATGTCAGAAATTTAAATTCTACCCTGCATAATGAATTGATGTATACGATACAAGACCATCATGAATTATCTTGAATAGTAGAGACAAAGAAAAATAGATGCAAGAGGCATCTGAAGTAATCAAAAGCTAGACTGTGCAAGAAAGGATTTTCTGTTGCAAACTTTACATAATAATATGCTTGTTGACAACTGCGTTTTGGGAATTCACTCAAACTTGTGGTAGTTTACTTAACCTTCTGTAGAAAATACAAGATAAAAATAATAAAGATAGTCCATACCAAAACTATCAGGAAATAAGAGTAGGCTTTTCTATCAAGTATGTTTTAGTTGTACTGGCCATATTCCTTTCTTAAATATACTATTATAACTATAACTTTGATTTTTTTTCTAATTTATTGTTCTTTTAGTGGTGATAAACAAAAATATGGAACACTTCATAAATACACTCCCTCCTGGTTGTAAAGTTCATTTCCAACATCTTGTCTTGTGAGTGTCACTTTTGTATTGGTTCACAGTTTGTCCTTTGTCTCACCCTTTTGTTGTTCTCCTTCCCTTCCCCAATTCAGATAAACACATATACAAGACACAGGGTAGTTGCTTTAACCTCTTCTTTTAAGTAATATTCCAGAAATTAGTACTAGTTAAGTTCTAGCTCCAGATCGTATTCTCTAGATCTTCTACACTTTGAGAGGTTAGGCAAAAATATCCACAATAAATTTGTGTTTTATCTGAGGATATAAGTCTAGATTCTTGGTAGTTTAGCAAAAATTTGAATAAAAGTGGATTTTCTAGCAAGAATAAATACCATAAAGATTTTTAAATATTACTTTAGTGTTTAAGACCAATGACTCAAAAATGGCAAATCCCAAGTGATAAAGAGGTGGATTTCAGAAAGCTTTTCCTAGAGCATTTGCTCATTCAATAACTGAGCATGCATATGTATAACTTATGTATTTATAGATACATGAGTTTACACATAGACACTGTTGCATGTAATACATGCCCTATTTGAGAATCTCATTGTTCCTATGTCAGAGAAGTGGATTGTATTGATTGATTGATTGATTTCATTATTATTATTTTATGTGTGGGGGTCATGGGACTTGAACTCAGGGCTAGGTAAAAATGGATTTTACTAGCATTGACATCAGCATTATATCTTAGAAATTTACTAGCGCTTATTGGTAGGGATTGTAAAATTGTATTGATCTTACTTAAGAAAAGTGAATGAAAAATTATAGGTGATTTTATAAAGGGTAGTGGTAAATGCAGCAGGGAAGGAACAAACAATGCCCTGGGGCCCCATGTAGACATTCATCCCTAGGCCTGGCATTAAAAAAAAAGAGAAAGTATATCATCATTTTTTCTCCTATGCACTTTCTTTGCTTGATTCTGATAATTTTAAGCAGAATGCATACCCTTGGTATTTGTACTCAAACATCTTTAGCAAGAGAGGTACACTGCCCTGTTTCTCTGTAGTACTGAGAGCAAAGAGGAGTGTTGGAGCAAACAGGAAATGGATTTGTGTTAGTCAGTCAATAATCTGAACTCATATGTGTTCTACAAAGAAAACAAGACCTTCCTGTTGGAGCCCAGGATCACAACAAAGACTGACTGAGAACAAAGATGAATGTTCTCGTTACTGTGAAAGACCGAAATAAAGTGGAAATGCCAGTTTCTCATAATCACACAAAAATGCCATCACTGGAAAAGCACTACAAATAAAAAATACATAACACATCTTCATAAAAAGAAATAAATTTTATTTGAAATAAACAAAAGTAACTTTCCATCAGGGCAGGGGAGGACAATTGAAGTCAACAGGCACACAGAGACTGATAAGCCTCATGTTGTTCAGGTGGATGGATGTTCAGAAGCAGTCCTAAATGCTCAGGGAGCTGTACAAAGGATTCTGCACAAAACTGAGAACTGAGAAAGGATGTAGACCTAAAAGCATTTGTATGATTTTTGTCTAGGAATATATATAGAAACATGCCACCTGACCCAACCAGGACAGAAACTTCTGGCTAGAAATCTGACACATATTTGCTATGCTGTGTGGGATAAAGTGTCTGAATTTTCAATACTAGTGAATCATAGAGCCTTCTGCTCAGGATCTCACACTTGCCTAACTTTTACTTCCAGGACTATTGTATTAATTTGTGCAGGTGCAAACTTGGCAACACAGTCTCAGCTTTATTGAATATCTCTTGGGTTTACCCTGGACCTATATTTATTGACTTATGAGATGGGAAATTCCAGGGAATTGATACAGAAATGGGAAATGAATGCCCAAGACACAGGACCAAGAAACTAGTGGATAAATATTCTAAATGTTCTCTCCTGTCTCTATTTCTGCCTCTGTCTATGTTTGTCTCTGTCTCTTTGTCTCTGTCTCTCTCTCAGCAAAGAAATTAGCCAGATTAATGAAGCAAATTCACTAACCACTAGTTAAAATTTAAATTTCAGACCAAATTCAATCATATTATGGTCATAATCTTTGCAATGATTCAGGCTTATATTAAACTTCTTTCTGAAAGTCAATTTTAAATCTGTGACATTTTATAAGCCAACATTACATTAAAGAGAAATTCTATATTTTGTTCTCAATGGCTTCTCATTGTTGAGTCCCAGTTGCTAGAATGAATGATCAGTTTAATAGCAAAACGTTTGAGTTGAATCACTCTTTTTTTCTATTCCCATCTTGGTTAATTCTTTATTGCTTTTTTTAGGTATCAAAACTCGAAATGCTGTAACAAATCACAGAATATCATTATGGAATATCATTATAAGTTACAGTAGAAAGCCTACCCTCTAGATGAAATTGTGATATCTGGCTACTCCATAGAAATTAGGAATTAGGATCTCCATTCTTATTGTTATTGTAAAGGTGAAGTACAGAGGTGTTACAGTTACATAAGGCTACATTTTTTTCAATTTTGTCACCCATTGCCTCTCATTCTCTTCCCGTTTTCCCTCTTTTCACCACCCACAAATTATATAGGTCATTTTCAATATAGTGTCTAGTGGTATCACTGCTATATTTTTTCATCCTGTGTTCTTCCATTTTTATGACCCTCATTACCTTCCAAAAGACAGATAAACAAGAAAAAAGGAAAAGAAATTAAAAACAGCAACAGAACAAAAACAAACAAAAAGAAAAAAGCAAACCTCTTGCTTCCATTTCCTATAGTTCATTTTGATGGATATTATTTTATATGATTGGATTCACATAGGTATTGTGCCTTTGGGGTCCTTGCCTAAGAATAACCTCCTTCAGTTTTAGGTTTCACTGTGTATGAATGTCTAGAGACCTATAAAAGTTAACATGTTCCGGTGTTGTTGTGGGTTTTTTTTTTTGTTCATCCAGTATGTTTATTTTTAGATACAGACATTTTTAGATAGAAACCTTGAAACCTATGTTTCTTTGGATATGGCTTACTTCATTTAATATAATTTTCTCCAACTCTTTCCATTTCCTTACAAATGATGCAATATCACTTTCTGATAGATGAGTAGAATTCCGTTGTGTATATATACCACATTTCTTGATCCATTTGCCCATTGAGGGGTATCTGTGTTGATTTCATATCTTGGCCATGGTAATCAATGTCCCAATGATCATGGTTGTACTGGTAGGCTTATTTGTATTCTATTGGAGAGTGGAATTGCTGGGTCATAGTTTAGTGAGGGTCATATGTTTAGTGTTTTGAGGAACCTCCATATTGCTTTCCAGAGTGATTGATGAATTCATACCAGGGATGTAAAGTTGATTCAATACTCTTCAGTCATTATATGTAATACATCAACAGGACAAGAACTATGTGGTCAATCAACTGATGCAGGAAAAAAACATTTGATAAGATCCAACACCCCTTTATGATGAAAAACTCTAGAGAAACTAGGAGTTCATGGAACAATAAATATGATAAAGACTACAACCAACATTATACTTAATGATGAAAATCTAGAATCATTTCCTCTAAAATCAGGAATGAATCAATGATTTCCACTCTTTCCACTCCTTCAACATAATAAAGGAATTCCTAGCAAGACAATATGACAAGAGAAAAACATAAAGGGTATCCAAATAAGGAAAGAAGTAAAATCTCCTTGCAGATGGCATGATCCCATATTTAAACAACTCTTTAGATGCTTCCCTCAAGTTACTAGAGCAGGTTATAAAATCAACCCACAAAAATCAATTAGTTTTTCTGTATGCCAACAATTAGAATCTCGTAAGTGGTTGACGATAATCCATAGCCCTCAATAATAGTAGAAATATAAAAATAATTCATATTGTGGATTAGGATTAAGTATTTACGGATGTGAGGTATCAAGATATGTAGTCTCTCTGGACTATAAAGAGAGGTCTTTATGTTAATCCATTAATAAATTTGAAAATGAAAATTACTATGCTATATTCAAAGGTAAATTTGGTATTTTGTGGGGAATGTATTATGTTATAAACACATAATACAAACATATAGATTTATCTATCTATCTATCTATCTATCTATCTATCTATCTATCTATCTATCTATCTATCTATCTATCTGTCTGTCTGTCTGTCTGGATGACATTCTTTAAGAACTCTATAATTGGTATTTGTTTCTTTATATCTGTAATGTGTTTGGTTGAGTTTATATCATCATCTAAGCTAGTAGGGAAGTTTTCTATTATCCCATAAAAATACAATTCTTAGACAGGCGTCCCTGTTTACACCTATAATCCTAACTACTCAGGAGACTGAGAACTGAGGATAGAGGTTCAAAGCCAACATGGGAAAGAAAGCCTGTGAGACTCTCATCTCCAAAAAAAACACCAGAAAATGGAAAGTGGCACTGTGGATCAAGTGGTAGAGTGCTAGCCTTGAGCTGAAGAGCTGAGGAACAGCACCAAGGCCCAGAGTTCAAGCCCCACGACTGACTGAAAAAACTATTATTAGTTACTGACAAAGTGGTAATTTCTTCACTGGCTTGCAGTTCATACTCTTCCATACCCATAAATATGTATGTATTATCTAAGATGATATAAATATGTATGTATCATCTAATATGTTTTTATCTGTTCATTTTTTATTTTTCTCTGAACAAGCCTTACACTATTATAATATATATATATATATCTTAATGATAAAAGTTTTATCTGATAAAGAATTTGCTTCAATTTCAAGATGGAACATTACATTCTTAAAAAAGAAAAAAATCTGTTTTTTCTTGTATTATATTAAACATATAAATGAGTTTGGAGAGTACTGTATCTTCATGATACTGTAGTCTCCAATCCATATATATTTAAAATAAATCTATTTAATTATGTCTGTTAAAAGGTTTTTCAATAAAGTCAACTGATCTTTTCTGTGTAGATTTCTTTCACATATTGTGAGATTTCCTTCTGGACAATTAATTTTTTATGAAAATGTAAACAATATCTTCCAAATGTTTAATTGTTAAATAATTATTTCTAGTATTGAGAAAATTTTCTATATTGATTTATAACCAAAATATTGATAAACTTATGTATTGCTACATTTTTCTGTATATCCATGAATTTTTTCCATATACCATGACATCTGAAAATAAAGGCAGTTTCATCTATATTCTACAATTTCTTCCAGTTTGAATTTATTTTGCTTTTCTTATCTTCTTTTCTCCAGCAAAGTGCTGTACACAAATTTTAGGTATGGGTATAGTTGTCATGTTCTTGTCCTTTTCAGTGATCTATCAAAGAGTATAAAACGTGCTATCAATATAAATAAGTAGATTATATTTTTTCTAAATAATTCGTGGGCTTTTAAATCTTATACATATTGATTTAATTTAAGTTCTAAGATGTTTAAGTGCAATAATCAGCTTGTTTTAATGTACAAGTTTATGGAATAATAGTAAACATTTTCTAATTTTACAGACTGAACTCAGTTGTAATTCAGGTTAATACATCTATTTGGGGAGACATCATTTCCACATGCACATAATTTCTGGTCCTTGTAATCTATAAATTTGAATATTAATTTAAAGCCTACATAAAATGCTTTTCTCTGTACAACATTTTTACTTCTTTGCCAAGCAATTTAGACAAAATCTGTAGGGTTTTTTTTTTTGTTTTAAATCAAGGGGCATAAGGATATATTCACAGAAATATAGTAACTGGTTGTTTATAGGAAGCAATTATTTATTTCTCATAAATTGACAAAGTTGATGTTAGGTGAAGGCTTATTTCTCAGAACATAGTGCTTTCTACTTGAAGGTTTATGATATAAATGAGGGGAAAGTTCACGTAGGACTCTTTCACAAGGGCAGATATCCCATTAATGAAGGCTGTTCTCATGATCAAATCAACAGCCACAGGTCTAAACTTTTAGTAACCCCATCCAAGGAATAAACTTCAACGTAAAAGTTGTGTGAGGACACAAAATTCTAGAATACAGCACCAAATCTCTTCCGAGTTGAAGTATAGGTAAAATGAAATTCCAATTAAAATAATGACAGAATTTTGAAAAAAAAAACTTACAAAGAAATTTATAAGATTAGAACAGTAGTAAAAATGAAACAGAAGATTAATACTTATTTTTTACTTAAAATGAAAAAGTATTTTTAAAAATAAGTAAATAAATTTATGGTTAGTCATATGCCCTCCTAGAACTTCCAGTGTCTTTGAAGAGATTGTTTTTTCTTTGTGGCTGTCTTTTATTTTCCAAAAAGAGAAAGGCAAGAGATTAAACCCCAGTAGGAAAACTCTAGATCTCCCTCTACAACTTCTCCAAATTATACCTCATCTCTGTCCACTGACCTACTTTTACCCAAGAAGTTTGCTTATGATCCATTTTGAGAAAACAACCTTAGATGTGTCAATCCAAGACAAACAGTTTAATTACATTCTCTTTCATTTTTGAGTTATAAAGTTGTTCCTACTACTTCAGGATCACATGCTAGCTTAACTTCTAAATAAGTAGAAATTGTTATCTTTCTTCGATAAAACTATTCTGGATCTTAATGCAATTGTGGATATTGCCATGGCATACCTGTTAAAATGCATAGAAAATATGAAAGTACAATATGTAAACTAAATTCTTTAAAAGATAAATATGTCTGAATGTTAATTTACTAATTTTTGTAGTTATATGACTATGGCTCAAGTTATCTATTATCATTTAAATGATTTACTATAATTTGCTGCTATCCTTAGTTGTCATTTCAATTTGTTGACGATGTTCATTGAATCACAAGCCTTTTTCATTTTAACAAAAGTCAACTTACCTATTTTTTGTTGTTTTCTTGCTGGTACATTGATGTAGTATTACCAAAACCATTCTCTAAACCTAGGGACAGAGCTTTACCTATGTATTTTCTTCCAAGAGATCTTTATCTTTACCTCATCTGTTTCGATCTCTTACTTTGTGGTATATTTTCTTTATAATAAAAAGAGTTTTCCTTCACTACACTTCTTCTTTTCAATTTTTAAAACATTCTGAGATGATTCCTTTTGTCTAAAGTCAATATGCCCCATTATCTTCTTATGGAAATCTTTTTGTAGAGGAATATTAAATTATTTTTAGAAATCCATATTTTGCTTTAATTAATAATGTTATAGTATTCAACTATTATACATTGAAGTAGTTCTTATCTGTGAACTTTAAATATATAATTTATTTACTATTTTCTCCCTTCTTTCTTTCTTTTTTTCTCTTTTCTTTTTTTTCTTTTCTTTCTTTCTTTTTTTTTTTTTTGCCAGTCTTAGGTTTGAACTTAGGGCCTGGGAACTGTCCCTGAACTTTTTGTGCTCAAAGCTAATGCTGTACCACTTGAGCTACAGTGCACCTTCTGTCTTTTTCTAAATGTTTTATTGGGGATAAGAGTCCCACAGACTTTTCTGGCAGAGATGGCTTTGAACTGTGATCCTCAGATCTCAGGCTACTGAATAGTTAAGATTATAGGAGGTAGCCTTTGCAATTCCGCTCAAATCCTAGTTTAAGAGTATAACTGTTGAATATAATACTTATCAATTAGACCATTCTATTTTAGGTTCTATGTATGAATGTTTTATTTCTAATTTGTTTTTCTTAACCTTATTCAACATATTCATAGAGAATATTTGTCTAATAGTATACTATTTGAAGTATTTGACTGTAATATTTCCACTTCTTTTTTGGGGGGACTTCATTTCTACATATACACCATTTCTGGTTCTTGTAAATCTATAACCCTTGAATGTTAATATTAATTTAAAACCTATTTAAAATGCTTTTTTCTGACAGCAATTTTACTTGCTTTGCCAAGCAATTTCGACACAATGTAGGGTGCTTTTTGTTTATTTGTTTTTAAAATCAAGTTTAAGGTAACATGTATCTTCCTGGTAATATAAAGTAAATAACTACTACAAGCTATATGTGTTATAATTATAATGTGTAATGAGTCTTAACGTATCATTCCTGCATAGAGAAATGTATGAGGCCCAGAGTTCAAACTAGTACTGCACATAAAACAAGCAAAGCAGCCTTCTAATTTGTGGGACAGACAGAGTTTTGTTACAATACAGTGAAACTATGTGAAATCTACTTCCCACAAACTCTTTCGATGATAAGGAAAATTAACATTTGCAAACCAAAGCTTATCCCAAGCTTATAGTCATTAAATAGGGACTATAATCCCAATATTACATAGTTTCTGTCTTCTATTAAACTCATAATTTTGCAAAATTTTAAAACTTATGTTTCATCTCTTTCTCAGAAAAAAAGTACTTACATGAAACTCAGCTGGCTTTATTAACTGATGATCTCAAGGCAAAATCATTAAATCAGCAATTCAAGTGCTTTTCTTGCTATTATCCCAGGCTCCAATTTTTTCTTACATTTTAATATTTTCTTATCTTTTTGTATTTATTGATAAGTTTTAAAGAATTTAGAAAATATTTTAATTAGTTTTCAGCTGATTTCAGAAAGATAATTTGTTTCAATATTCTAATCTTTTACTTGTGTAATAAAAATCCATCCTTTATGATTCTGAAAGCTATAGAAAAATTTTGCCTGCTAATCATTCCTTATGAAGTTAATACTGAAGATGTGTATTTGAAATGTTTCATCAAAAGTTCATTCATGGCTATGAAACTTCAGAATGACGCCATAAGTTCACTATGCTATATATAGGGTATGAATAAATACATTTACATATGTAATATGTAAATACATGTATGTAAAAATGTAATGTCCATGTATATGTATATACATGTATACACACATACATACATATGCATGTATATGTATGTATGTACAAATACACAAAAAGTTGTTAAGTGTTATGTCTTTATGAAATTCAACTACATAGCACCAGATACACAAGTGAATAATGAAAGTGTGAAAAACATCTCATCATTGGTGAGCAAAGATATTAGCAAATAAGGGTTGATAGTGAGGCAAAGAGGGATGAATTTAATTTAATGGCCAGGTTCTCCAAGTTTAGTAGAATTTGGGTTAATTGTACTATTATACTTGATGTAAACGATGCAGTGGAGATTTTACAATGCTGTTGGATAAGGAGAATGTTGTGGAAGTGAAATCGAATATGCAAAACCCAACCATGAGTCATTAGATGCTAGAAGTCTATTATAAACTAATGACTTAACATGTACAGGTTTTATTTGGTGTAAGTGAGCTGACCGGAAGAATGAAGTTATATGTTTGTTGTTGTCTAACCTAAAAGTTATATACTCTAAAAGTGAAATAGTCTTGCTTTTAGTGTCTTAAAAGATTAGATGAACCATGAACACCTGCACAGGCATGAAGAATTTGACTAATAATTTGATTCAAGTAATATGGCAATACCTTTTTTTGTAGTAATGCCTTTTGAAAATATGCAAATGTTCTCTCTCCTTTTTTTTTTTTGGTCAGTTGTGGGGCCTGAACTCTGGGCCTGAGTGCTGTCCCTCAGCTCTTCAGCTCAAGGGTAGCACTCTACCACTTGAGTCAAGCACCACTTAGTCCTTTTCTGCTTATATGGTGCTGAGGAGTCGAATCCAGAGCCTCATGCATGCAAGGCAAGCACTCTACCACTGAGCCACCTTTCCAGCCCCTTTTGTTCTTTATTGTTTGCTTGTTTTGTTTACTTTTTGCTTTTGAGCTTGTACCCTGGGCCTAGGCACTGTGGCTGAGCTTTTATACTCAAGACTAACACTCTTGCACTTGAGCCATAGGTCTACTTCCAGTTTTGGGTAAATTGGATATAACATTCGCACAGGGCAAGCTTCCAACCATGATTTTAAGATCTCAGCCTTAGAAGTACCTAGGAGCATAGGCTTGAATCACTGGCATCTGTCCAGCAAATGAATATTTTCTTTCTTTCTTTTTTAAATAAAATGCCTCGATTTGAAAACTGGGTATCATTGAGATCTGTTAAATATCATATTTGGCCTTTGTCTAGTTTTTTTGACATAATGATGCTAAAATAACTAGAATAAGTTATCTGAATTATTTTTAATAAAATATATTAAAATGCTATATATGCCAGTGAGTCGAATAATAACACAATTCTCAGAAAGAAGAGCTTCACAACAGTCTTGGTCAGTGAGTGATTAGGCAGGTTTAAGGGTTTGTAACTTTCCTCCCTATGCTCTAACAGCTGAGGACTAGGAAATAAGGTTAATTTGGTCCAGTGGCTGAGAATGTGATCAATCAACCTTTATAAAGGCATTTGTCATAAACTAATAATAAAGGAAATTGAATGCTATGTAATCGTTTTTCACAAGGTATGCTGGATTTGAATATATTCCCATTTTTCTTTTCACATAAAAACAAAATGCTGAAATAAGAATACAGGATGACCCATTGTAACAATGATATGTACAAGAAACTATGCTGAAAACCAACATTATAACTTTGCAGGGCCGGAGGGAGGGAGGGAGGAGTTGATGAGGTCTGAAGGAAGGGGATGATAGGGGAAAAACAAAGGAGGGGGTAACAATGTTTGATAGGATATGGACTTACTACCTTGCTCATGCAACTGTAAACCCTCTGTACAGTATCTTTACAAAAATGTATATTTTAAAAAGAAATTCATAAAATAAATTTGGTAAAAATAGAATATTAAGTATATTTTAAAGCAAATCTGAAATAAATTATACATATATATTTCAGTGTGTATATAGTATAATTACCAATGATGCATAGAAATTAGCTATCAAACAACATGGTGTTGAGAAAGGAAAACATTTGCACATTCAAATAAGTAGCTTTTTTAATTGTCAAGGTGATGTACTTAGGTGTTATTTACATAAGTAAGGTAATAAGTACATTTCTTGTCAAACTTATTACCCCTTCCCTCATTTTTCTCTCATGCTCCTCAAGTTTTACAGAATATTTCCAACATATTATCTTTTGTATATGGCTGTTGACACATTCTGTTGTTCCATTCCCTTCCTTAATTCAAATACATGTAACTATAATACTTGTGTACCCAAATCAAATACAGTGACAATAGAGGATATACCATAGGGGGAAGAACATACAAAAGAAGCAAAAAAAAATCACATAGTACTTGAAAAAATAGCAACAACAATAAAGAAAAATCTCTTGTATCCATGTATTGGAGTGCATTTTGCTTAGCATCATCTTATATGGTCATATGTACATAGCTATTGAACTATTCTGAACATCTGCTAGGATTATCATAGATGTATGTTAATTATTGCAGATAAGGAAAACAATGGGACCTATGGTTTTTTTGGATCTGGCTTATTTCACTTAATATGATTTTTCCCAAATCTTTCTATTTCCTTACAAAAGGGGCAGTGCCTTTCTTCCTGATGGAAACACAGAACTCCATTGATACATAAGTAGCTTTTAAACCTAGATTACTGCTAATTTATAACAAATTTAAGTAATTATGCCTTTTATTTTGTTAGTCTCAGGCTTGAACTTGGGCAATGTCCCTGAGCTCTTCAGCTCAAGACAAGTGCTCTACCACTCTACCACTTGAGCCATAGCAGCACTTCTGGCTTTTTGGTGGTTTATTGGAGCCAGGAGGCTCATGGAAGCCGGGCAATGGTGGCTCACGCCTGTAATCCTAGCTACTCAGGAGGCTGAGATCTGAGGATTGCAGTTCAAAGCCAGCCTGGGCAGGAAAGTCCGTGAGACTCTTATCTCCAATAAACCACTAGAAAACCTGAAGTGGCGCTGTGGCTCAAGTGGTAGAGTGCTCCCTTTGAGCTGAAGAGCACAGAGACAGTGCCCAAGCCCAGAATTCAAGCCCCACAACCAAAAAAAAAAAAAAGCGTCTCATGGACTTTCCTATCTGGGTTGGCTTTCAACCACGATCTTCAGATCTCAGCCTCCTGAGTAGCTAGGATTACAGGTGTGAACCGCCAGTGCCCAGCAAATTATGCTTATTTAAATAACTAGTATGAATGTCAGGGGAGAACTCTATATCAAAAAAAAAATATTTAAGTGTGTCTTAGCTCAAAGCATGTGTCAACAATAAAATGTAAACCCTATGTTATTTGTACTTTTCTTTGCCAAAAATTAGAATGTGCTGATTAGAGTGCGACTGCATATAAATAAATACTGCTCCAATGCAGATATACATAGACAAGAACCTCTACAAAATTCAAATTTAAAAAATAAAGCCTAGGCTATAATTATCATACAACCCAATAAGCAATTTGCTATAATAATTACTTAATGTGTCAAATATCGAGTTACCAAGTTATTAAATTCTAATGCATGTACAATTATGTGATAAAACATACATATCCAATGTGACCAATATACTCTAGCCCTTTAAATTTACCATTTTTAAAATTTCTTTGTAGAAATTTGTTTTAGATTACTTTGGTCTATTCTCCCACAGAATTTTTTTTTTAATTTCTATTTTCTTGAGGTAGTTGTACAAAGAAAGTACCATTTAACAAAGCAGTTTATGAAAACAATGCATCTGGACCAGTGTCATCCCTTCACCATTCTTACCTCACAACCCACCTATTCCCTTACTTTTCTTAATTTCATGGTATATAGAATGAGTTCTTGAATGCATTCTCCCCTACATCCCCCCTTCATTCTTCTACCTCAATCTTTGTGGCCCCAGAAGATAATTTATTGAAAACAAATATGGAAAGCTAGTTCAGATTCTAAGTTATATAGCGTGTTTTGTTGCCAATTTGCTGTTAACATGTTTATCTATTCTAATCAGTTTTGTGTGTGAAATTATATATTAACATTAATTTAGTTTTTACTTTTATCATTGTTAAAAATTGAGTTAAATATGTAGTATGATAAATATATGTATAAATATATAATATACAGTATATAATATAAGTGTAAAGCAAATAGGTTTTATTGAATATTTTGCTTACTTCTTTTATGTTTGCTTTCTTCTGTAAAATTAATTTTTAATGGAAGTTGAAATGGCAGCAGAAAGTTTTTTCTTAATAAATTAAATAAGCCCAATAATTATACTTTGGTATCTCTACTATTTTCAATAGCATTATAATTGTTATTTATTACTTAAAAATATTAAAACAGAAGTTAAGCATATATTGCAAGTCTATTGAGAACAAATATAAGAAGAACATTTAGAGGAAAAACCTATTAAGTAAAAATTATTTTAAGTTCTAAAGGAAAATATTTTAACTTACTATGAAAATTCCAGGCTTCCTAATACTAAAGGCAAAGGGCAGAAATAGAGTCCACAGAAGCAATTTTACCTGACACTAAAAATGGAATCTGCCTCAAATGATTTAATTTCCTTACCCTTTTGTACTTCTCATTTCAGTATGCATTTCAGACAGTTCATTACTACTCCAATTCTTGGAATCTTTGAAGTGGGTTATAAAATCAATGAGAGGACAGGTATGAAACATGAATAGCAGATTGACTGAGGAAACGATCTCTAGCAATACAGAGTTGACTTCTCTTTAGTTCCAAGTATACATCTCCTTTCTTTCTCTTTTTCATAAACTAACATCATTCATCATTTCTTCATATTATTGAATGTTTTTCTACTCAAGAGTACTTTCATTAATTTCAGCCTGTTTTGTTGTCTTTGTTAACTTTCTCCTAATTGTAAAATATAATCAATGAGCTCAGCTTTTAACCTCAAAATGTTACTTTCTTTATGAGTTCAAACAAATTTAAAATGTGGAAACTAAAGTTCTCACCGTATTTTGAAAGCACCACATTTTCTCCCTGTTTGAACATTGATTAGACAAGTAGCAAACAATGGACTCCAATAATAAGTTTATTAGATTTATACCTAAAAACCCTTGTAAAGAAAGGCATGTCTTTATAGAGATGAACGTGAATTACTGCTGATTTCTGCCATGGATTTATCATGTCATTTGCTTGAAAGTTGTCTATTGACATTGATCTAAATTGGTCCCCATCAAATGCCATATCTTCTTGACATAAGACTGAGTTATGACCATCAATCGTCTTCCACATTAATTTTGAAATAACATTGCTTTACATTGGCCTTTAAAATTAAAGCAAATATTCAAGATGCAAACTAGGAGCAGTCTGAGCCAGGGACATGTTACTAAAGAATTCTGTGCTTGAGAACAAATATGACATACAGAGTTGAGTGACAGCTTTCTTTAAAATTCGAAGAATAGTTATTATATTTTCAAGGCTAAGGCTGAAAAACTGCTTCTTATGGTTTCAAGCTGGTAAATATCCATAGTGAGCATTGACGAATTATATAGGCAGATACCATTGAGGTAATGATGATAAAAACAATTTTATTTTAGCCTTTCTCTTGAAATAAGTCAATGACCCTCTTGATAGTGATGTATTATTTCTATTGACATTTGCTTGTAAGGAAAAACAATGTTACTCCAAAATATTTTATAAAACTAAAAAAGAATGAGGAAGAGAAAAGATAAAAACTGTGTAACACCTGCCTTCAAACAATAGGTGATTATATTCCAAGCTGGTTTTGTTCCCAAAGAGATACTGAGTTTGGGAGACTATAAAAATACACTCTGATGTTTCTTGGCAGCCTGAATTTTTATGCCAAGAAAATGTCCCATTTAGAAATTTCCAGGTGAGCAAGATGAGATAGGAAGTTGTGGAAAATAATCACCTTTCATTTGTCCCATTGTTATTCTCTGTAATTAATGTCACTGAAAATTAAAAATATATTTATATTTGCTTGTATGAAGTATATTTTATCAAGCATATACTATGTACTGAATTTAGTGTACTCAAAACTACACTCTTTTTACTTGTTAAACTTACTTAAACTTTATACCTGTTATTATATCCATATTTCATTTAAGGTATATTTCACAGCTGGGCACCAGTGGTTCATGCCTGTAATCCTAGCTACTCAGGAGGCTGAGATCTGAGGATTGCGGTTCAAAGCCAGCCCAGGAAGAAAAGTCTAGGAGACTCTTATCTCCAATAAACCACAGAAAACTAGAAATGGTGCTGTGGCTCAAGTAGTAGAGCATTAGCTTTGAAGAGAGCAGGGACAAGAGTTCAAGACCCACGACTGACACCCTTCCCCTAAAAAGAGACATATTTTACATTAGATACAATCCTTTTATTCACAGCAATTAGTAAAGGTAGAATTTATACTTAGTGCTACATATCATCAAATACTAAAATTGCTACATATTGTTTGATTTTCAGCATAAATAATATTTATTTCTCAGGAAAAATTATACTACTTATACTACATAATATTCCCTCTCTATCCAGCTTCTCTCCTAAAGAAATAAGTACTGAAGTACATCAATAGACAAGTGTGTCTTTTTATTATTTAGTGAAAAAAAAGAATTTTGGAATATTTAAATACCTTGCCTAAGGTCACATAGCAAGTGACTAGCAAAATTTAAATGAAAATGTAAAAGTAATTTAAATATATCTAGCAGTGAAGATTGTAATTTAAAACATGCACACTATTTGAATGCATCTTTCCTGCTGGGGGTATTTGATTAAAAAAGACAAGGGGAAGTATAATCAAATTATCTATTTATACTGCCTTGCCCTAGAGAGAGGATTTAATAGCCTAATAGCAGGTTCAGTGTGAAAACTATGACCTGTGATTTTTATAATTATGATTTGTTCTGGTTTTATTTTATACTCCTTGTTATAAATGACAAAAGTTGAGATAAAAATTAGAAAACATTAATAGTAACAGTATATCTGTTTACTGATATTTCTATTGAGGTAGTTCTTTAAGAAATCACTCTTTAGTCTCTTAGAGTAGTACCAAATTTTGTTGTTCCTGTGTATCATAGGTTAAACTTTGCTTAGATTTTGCTGCAGTCAAACATCATTTTGATTTGTTTATATGAAACTCTAATGTCTTATTTCTTGTATTCTATAATGATACCTCTTCTAAAGTTACTTATTTTCACCAAGCCACTCATATATTCTTGTTTTTGGTTTTGGTTTTGGTCGTGGGCCCTGAACTCTGGGCTGGGCACTGTCCCTCAGCTCTTCAGCTCAAGGCAAGTGCTCTACCACTTGAGCCACAGCGCCACTTCTGGCTTTTTCTGCTTATGTGGTGCTGAGGAATCAAACCCAGGGCCTCATGCATGCAAGGCAAACACTCTACCTCTGAGCCACCTTCCCAGCCCAACCACTCATATATTCTTATGCCATGATCTTAGTTCTCACAGCTCTCAATAATCCTTTTATGAATCTGCATGTATTTTTCTCTCTATGTATATATATGCATACATATGTGTACATGTAATTATATATTATATGTGTATATATGTGAGTGTTCATATAATTATATACACATATATATGCATATAAATTGTTGGAAGTATTAGGATATGAATTCAGGGTCCTCTGCTTGCTTTAAAAGCATTATATTTCCCAGCACTGGTGGCTTACTTCATAGTTCTAGCTACACAGGTGGCTGAAATCTGAAGATTGAGGTTCAAATCAGTCCGGCAAGAATTTCTGTGAGACTCTTATCACTAACTAACCACCAGAAAACCAAAGTGGCACTGTGGCTCAAAGTGGTATAGACTTGAGCAAAGTAGCTCAGCTACAGAGAACAGGCAAGCCTCACAACTACACACACACACACACACACACACACACACACACACGCACGCACGCACGCACGCACACACACACACACACACACATACACACACAGAGAGCATTATATCTCTTAAATTGTGCCTTATACACTTTTTGCCTTTTAGTTATTTTGTAGATAGGTCTAGAGATTTTTGCCCTCTGGCAAACGTCCAATCACTATCTTCCTGACATTGCATTTCATACTTTTATTTAAAATGTTTCTTCCTCATTAAAAGGTTGTAAGCCAAGCTCTTGAATCTTAGTACTTAATGGAAGTTTTATTTTATCAAGAGAAGTACAATGCACAAGGTTATTTAAAAAGAAATCAGATTTAATGATGTTACTGTCACTATGATAAAATGGAAAATTATTTACTCTGTATATTCTAATAATATTCAAGTGAGTCATTTAAATAGTGACAAATCAAATATGTCACATAAATAAGTTTCTCATTTATGCCCTCATCAAAAGCAAGAGTGCAAGTATGGAAATTAAAGATGTCACACAATTATGTCCTCTTTTTTTATATTGCCATTACAGCCAGTACTAGAACTCATGTATTATCATTCTTCAAGTAACCAAACTTTTGAGAAAGTACATAGCTTAAAGGAGTTCTCCCTAAACAACAACAACAAAGAGAAAGATGGCTACAGAAATCCTCCTTGAAGAAGCAGTAATAACACACATGATAGTAACAGTATCCTGCACTGTCTACACTATAAGCCATTTCTATAGCTTCTGGAAAGATGCAGTTCTATGAAATCCCCTTAGGCTTTGTATTTTCATTGGCCTATGCTACTTGAAAATAAGAGGTAACCAAACTACATTTATAACTTTCTGTTCCATATCACACAACCACATAAACATACAGATCACACCCTTAAAAATAAGGTAGTTAGGGCTGGGCGCCGGTAGCTCACACCTGTAATCCTAGCTACTCAGGAAGCTGAGACCTGAGGATCCCGGTTCAAAGCCAGCCCATGCAGGAAAATCTATGAGACTCATCTCCAATTAACCAGCTGAAAACTGGAAGATGTGTGGTGGCTTAAGTGGTAGAGCACTAGCCTTGAGCTGAAGAGCTGAGTTACAGGCCAGAGTTCAAGCCCCACAACTGACCAAAACAACAATAACAACAACAATAGCAAAATCACTTGACTATGTATATTTTCTTCCTCAGCATGAGCACTTTATGTTTTACTATTATAGACTAAAGAATTAGAAAAAAAATCTTTATAGCTGATATTTAAGAGATACCAAATGTTTTCCTCTAGGAAAGAATGGAGTTTAACATCATGGTTTCTATAAAGATCTCCAGCCATGCAGAGCTACCACATAGAACTCTATTCAAGACTACTTTCTAACTGACTGCAAGTAACCAACGGCTATCTTGGGGACTTTGTGGATTCCCCAGAGCTTTTGAAGTGAGGGCACACACACACTTTCGCCAATACTTTCTACACAAGGATTGATTACAATGTAAGTATTTGTGGCTGTCCATTTTTGTCCAACAGAGCAGAATCCAGACATGGAAGATTTTTGTAAAGAATGTTTGATATTTTACTCTGAGCTTCACAGAAGTCTTAAGCTCTTTCTAGTACCTTTATTCGACTACTTTATTGTCCCTGTAAACTCACATGGATAAGAGCTAACACTGTATTCCTGAGGCATCTGATCTGTGTCTTCACAGGTTGTGATGTTTAAAGTTGTATGTGAACTGGACAGATTGCCAGAAAGCAGGTAAAATATTGTTCCTGGCTGTGCCTGGCTCAGCAAGAGATTAACATTTGGTTTTGTAGGTTTGGTGAATGTGTATGTGTATGTATTATGCATCATATGTGAATATCATACATATCCACATGATTACATGTATTTTACACATAGACAAATGTTTGTGTTCATGTATATCTACTGTCTTGTTGAATTCATGTCTCTGGAGAATCTTGACTAGTATACATGTATTATCCCTAATCCTTGTCTATTTTGGTATTTACATTCAATGTATCCTAGACTGATGGCAATGCCTTTCTGTATATCCAACAGGCATTGGTGGTTCATTCCTGTAATCTTAGCTACATTGGAGGCTGAGATCTGAGGATCATGTTTTGAACCAGCACTGGCAGGGAAGTCTGGGAGACTCTTGTCTTCAATTGAACACCCAAAAAGCCAGAAGTAGAGCTATGGCTCAAATGGTAGAGGGGTAGCCTTGAGCACAAAAGGTAAGGGACAGCACCTAGGACCTGAGTTCAAGTCCAAAATCATACAAACACACACACACACCCTCAACAAATTAATACATCTTTTGCTGGTTATATTTGAAATTGTGTATTGTTCTCACTAAAATATGAGATGTCAGATAAATAAACTTGCAAATATAATTAATTCATTCATTTAAGCTTTTAAATTTACGATGAAAGTGAATTATGCTATTTTATTTCTGGTCATGTGGTTTGAATCCTGGGTCTGGGTGCTGTCCCTTAGCTCTTCATCTCAAGGCTAACACTCTACCACTTGAACAGCAGTGCCAATTCCAGTTTTCTGGTGGTTTATTGGAGATAAGAATCTCACAAATTTTCCTGCATGGGCTGGCTTTGAACCGCAATCCTCAGATCTCAATCTTTTTAGTAGCTAGGATTACAGGCATGAGCCACCAGTTCCAAGCAAATAATGCAATTATATACACTATGTTCATGTGTGAGATCATACACCTACACATACACATGCACAAATAGCTAAAATCATACTTCATTTCCTTTCAGAAAATTTTCAGAAACATCTTACTATTTTCATATTTTAAAATAATAACACAAAGATCACATTAGAGCAGATCAATTTAAACTTTAAAATTTCATACTTTGGGCTCATTGCTACTTTCCTAATTTTTTCTTTTTAAATGAGAAAGTATAAAGAATTCTCTTTAAAGTATATGGAGATTTAACTTTGATCTAACAGTGATTATGATAAGAATTATAGGATGATATTAGTGTAGCTTCATGGTATTGACCTATATAACTCATCATACAAATTATCCAATTTGAGAATTTGAGCAACTTAGGAAATAGAATTTATGAGTTTTACTGGAAACAATTGAGGAAGGGTAACCTGAAGAACTTGAAAACTTATGGTTGCTATGGTAGCAATAAAGTTGCATTTTTAAGATGACAGATCTTTATTCAACCAGTTATTTTTCTGAAAATCAAATTAAAAATGAAAAGACATTTCAATTAGTTGGCTGGCTTTTGTTAATTCAGACAAAGATTTTTATAGGCCTAAATCCATCTCAAATGATAATGAAATTAAATGAGAATTAAGATTTGTACTTCATAAGATTGCCTACCTTTGTGCATACATAATTTGCTTCAGTTCATTTTCTCATCTTAAACCTTAAATAAATGTTACTTGAGTTTATTCTCACTGTGTTTTATTTACACAATTATGGCAGACACAATAACATACCAAATAGTTTCTGGGAGATGTCTGTACCTACTGAAATAGCTGCAAAATTTATTTGCACATTTTAGCCAAGAAATCTGTATCTGTTTATACTGCTTTGACTTGTTAACATAATTTTATGAGAACATAATCATGAAATAGAAGGAAATAAAGACAAAATAAGCTTATTCGTATTCATGGTTAATGAATATTCAACTTAACTTAAGGAAACATTAGGTTATGTTATATTTTGATTTTTTTAAATGACCAAATTGGGAGCAATAAATTCTCAAATCAATTGTGGCATATATACCTATAAGTTATTTACAAAAAATGTACTACTTCTAAGAAAATATCAGTATAAACATTTACAAGTCTCCATCTCAACTATGGCGGGGCACATGGTGTATGCCTAATCTTCATAGCTATACAAGGAAACAGAAGTAGAATTGCAGCCTAGCCTGGCTCAGTCATAAGGTAAGGTCCTAACTCAAGGTAATCAGTATGAAAAGGATTGCTAGCAAGCTCTGAGTTTGATACTGAGATTTTCTGAGAGGGGGAGAGTGGGAGAGTAGAGAGGGAGACAGAGACACACACACACAGAATTTAGTTCATCTGGATAGGATTCTGGAGTCTTTCTCATTGTAGGAACAAAGAAATCATATATACATGTATATATTATATACATGTATATATATTACAGTCTTGTAAGCTATACTTATATTTTGTGTAGTGGTTCTTTGGTATCTTTACAAATTTGGAGGACAAAATGTTTGACATGAATAGTTGGAAGGGAAGGCTCTATTTGCTTCCTTATTGACCTCTTGTGTCTTCATTTTCATTGGAGTTAACATTTTTTCTCCTCATGTGACAGACAAAATATTAAATGTGATAAAGCTTATATTAATTCAATATTTTTCCAATAATTTAATATTACATATAATACAGATATAATAATGTGCTTTGTCTTAGTATATAGGCATATCTAAAGATTGTTTCTAGCACAAAACAGATATGAATCATAACAGTATCTGAATTATGAAGCATAAAAAATCGGTGATTTATTGTTCTTATAATTATTACATGTACACATGTACATTACGCCTTTTGTCGTCTTCTTCTTCTTCTTCTTCTTCTTCTTCTTCTTCTTCTTCTTCTTCTTCTTCTTCTTCTTCTTCTTCTTCTTCTTCTTCTCCTTCTCCTTCTCCTCCTTCTCCTTCTCCTTCTCCTTCTTCTCCTTCTCCTCCTTCTCCTTCTCCTTCTCCTTCTCCTCCTTCTCCTCCTTCTCCTTCTTCTCCTCCTCCTCCTTCTTCTTCTCCTCCTCCTCCTCCTCTTCTTTCTTCTTCTTCTTCTTCTTCTTCTTCTTCTTCT
This sequence comes from Dipodomys merriami, assembly GCF_024711535.1. Classification (NCBI taxonomy): domain Eukaryota; kingdom Metazoa; phylum Chordata; class Mammalia; order Rodentia; family Heteromyidae; genus Dipodomys; species Dipodomys merriami. Next base: position 97,390,539 of record NW_027203381.1, on the reverse strand, counting down.
TCTTCTTCTTCTTCTTCTTCTTCTTCTTCTTCTTCTTCTTCTTCTTCTTCTTCTTCTCCTTCTCCTTCTCCTTCTCCTTCTCCTTCTCCTTCTCCTCCTCCTCCTCCTCCTCCTCCTCCTCCTCCTCCTCCTCCTCCTCCTCCTCCTCCTCCTCCTCCTCCTCCTCCTCCTCCTCCTCCTCCTCCTCCTCCTCCTCCTCCTCCTCCTCCTCCTCCTCCTCCTCCTTCTTCTCCTTCTTCTCCTTCTTCTTCTTTCTTCTTCTTCTTCATTTTAACAGTACTGCAGTTTGAATTCAGGACTTTATGTTCTATAGGGAGGCACTGAAACATACTTCCACCTTTTTCTGCCTTAGTTAATTTTTGGATAGAGACTAGTCTTTTTATCCCAGGCCGCTTGTCTCTCCATCTCTTACCAGCCCCCGCCCCCTGCCCCCTGGCCCCCCACCCTGGCACTATATATAAGATTACAGACATGTATGGCCATGCCCCTCTTGTTTAAATGATTTGGGAGCAATTGCATGGATTGACCTCAAATCATGATCCCCTGTATCTCAATTTCCTTAGTGCATTGGATTAGAGGTTTTTGCAATCCAATCCAGCTATATTTTGCTACATTGTCCATTATTATTTGCATTAATTAGTGACTTTTTTATTTTTATTTTATACTATAGTAGAGGGTTACACCCAAGGCCTCCCACTCAAACATTCTGCCATTTAACCCATGTCCCCATCAGTCTTCTCTTTATTTTGATTTTAGATAGGTCCACCTAAATTTTGTTCAGGCTGAATTCATTATAATCCCATCACTATCTCCCAAGTAGCTGGTATTGATGGCATAATCTATGACAATCAACTTACATATATGATTTTATGATGATAGTTTATGAATATAGTTTGTCAATATAGACTGTTTTGAGTTATTATACTTAAGTTATTAAGTATGTTGTGATTCTACATCTGTTTCTGTTCTTTAATCTCTGTAACTGAAGGACAGTTTGGTGATGAATAAGAATCAGATATTGATAATCGAGTTGCTATTTGTTCTAATAAACTACAAATTGATTAGAAAAATAATCATAAATTAAAACATTAATGGCAAAGAAATCAATTGACAAAATTCAATTGGGCTTTGCAGATGTTATTTAAATTGCTTCAATGACAAGAAAGTGGTATTATATCTCATTGTCCAGCAATACTGCAAGTTCTACTACTATGAAGTAGTGGTCTTTGATAAACTCATGTTAAGAAAAATAAAGCATAGTAGAGTGCATCTTGCAATGAACATCTTATCAAGCAGAAAGGCTTTGGTCCTTTCACATTTGGCATAAAATGTACATGATTTTAGCTGTGTGAGTAGAAGAGTTCTGTTGGCATTACTCAACTCTGTCATGAGAAAACAAAATCTATGTGATTGATATTTAGATAAATGACCATAGGAAGAATATGTCTGACTGGATTTTTTCAAACCAGGAATACTTCAAATAAGCATAGGCCGTTATGGAAATATAAAACATTGATAATGTTAAAGTGTCCTTTTATTGTTCTGAATAGAAGGAGCAAAAAAAAGGCATAGTAGTTTAATGGGAGTTTAAGAAGTAAATGACTTTGAAATATTTTGGGATCATGTAGTTTGGAATGACTGTGACATTTTGTTTGAGGATTTTGATACTGAATTTCTCTTATTTTTCTACAGCATTACCTATTGGTATGTGTTGAAGTATGAGTGTCAAAATAACAAACGAATGAAAATGTGTGAAAAATTGAAATGACAGGATTGTTGGAGTGGCTTTAATATGGCAGTGTGCTGAAATCTACACGGAGCTGTATTTGGGGATTTGATAGAGTGAAATTAAATCAATATCAGACAGTGACCAATGCGTCTGACTTCTTACCCAATATGCCTACTATGAGACACTGAAATTCTTTACTATGAACTAGGAAGTGTCAGTAGGGCCAGCTGTCAGAGGCAAGAAGAGTTACACAGAGAATCAGGCACAGTCTGGAAGGTGCTGAGAAGAATACAGAACATACACCCTCCAATAAAAAGACCATTTCTGATCAACATTTTCATCTACACAATGTAATTCAATCTTCTGCACATGTCAGTGCTGAATTAAATGAATTGATAGATGTGTATCAACAATAATACAGAAGCCTAAGGGTGCAAATATGATAAAGTCATACTTGCTCCAATGATGGCCATCTTATTAATGATCACTATATTACCTTAGATGTACAAAAGAGATGTGGCCGACGTGACTACAAGATTGGTAGAGCATTCTGCGTAACTCAGACGGATCAAACATAGTCACAAGTGAATCCAAGAGGAAGCAAGGAGGGCCAACTCCAATAAGGCGAAATGAGTCTCAATAAATCACAGTAGGGCTATGAAGACAGGTCTGTGAGGAAAGGAATTAAAGACCAAGTAGCCTCTAAAGCTAATGACGACAAGAAAATATATTCTTTCTTGATGTCTCTAGAAAAGTGTATCTTACTTTCATCTTCATTTTAAACTTGACATTAAAACTGAAAGAAAATAAATATATGTGGCATTAAGCCATTAAATTTATAGTAATTTGTTAAAGTAGTAACAGGAACCTAGCATAAGTCAATAAAATCAAGTCATTCCAGAATTATGTAGGAGTCATTTACCCAGGAACAGTGTAAACCATTTGGCTCCTAGTGCTGTCATGATTTTGTGTGTAATTCATAATGAAAATCATTTGTCCTAGAGTGTCTGATATTGCTGCACTTTCAATTTGAAATAATTATTAACTTTTGATAGGCAGGCTTATTATGCTATTTGTATAAGCTATTTTACTTTTTCCCTTTCATGTCTAAAACTAAGTAAAATAATTCTAGTTCAAAGATGTGACATTATTTGAAATGTGGAACCAAATAAATGAGATAAAATTGATTCATACTTGTTATTATGAAAGCCTAAGTTCATAATGTAGAAATACTAGCAACAGATTTGCTACTTTTGACAGGATAGGAATTTAATTTTCAATGAAATTGTATTCCCAAGATTTGCTTTTGTCTTCTCATAAAAATCTTAGTTTCAGAGGATATTGACATGTAAACAGGAAATAGGTGTCAGCCTTAGGTCAGGCCACCATAAGCACAGAATACTTATTTGACCCATATGTCACAATTGTTATCTTTAAATAACCATATTCTTGCTTTTTCCTTAGGCATGAACACAACTTTTGTTGTGCATGTGCAATAATTTTATTTTTCTTTTAGGGATACTGAATGTGAGCAAGTAGATTTATGCCAAAAATGATGGATGTGAAAGGCAATGTTGAGCTAGAAAACAGCATGAAGAAACCGAAATATTTGAAACATAGGTTATATTGGAGACAGAGAGAGAGAGAGAGAGAGAGAGAGAGAGAGAGAGAGAGAGAGAGAGAGAGAGAGAGAGAGAGAGAGAGAGAGAGAGAGAGAGGTTGTACTCTGCATTTTTGAAAGCTGATTTTAATTTTTGTGCATTTTTCCCCATCAAATATTTTTCCCCATCAAATAGGTTGTTTTGGCAGTAAAATAAAGAAAAAAAAACTAAGCATAAATAACATCAATGACAGAAACAGAGACAAACAATGCTTTGTAAATTTTATTAAATTGGTAGTATTTTTTAATACTAATGAAATAGGAAAATAATTAGTAAAAAAATAATTGTGACAGAGGAGACAGAAACACTCAGAAAAGTTTCTAAGCTGGGATAGATGGAAAACAAGACAAGATACAGGCATTAAATATAAACATACTGAGAAAATATACTGGCGTCTGAAGAAAATGTCTGCCTATTTATGCAAGTGGAAAGATAAGAAAGAGTTACCTAGGGGGCTGGGAAGGTGGCTCAGTGGTAGAGTGCTTGCCTTGTATGCATGAGGCCCTGGGTTCGATTGCTCAGCACCACATGAGCAGAAAAAGCTGGAAGTGGCATTGTGGTCCAAGTGGTAGAGTGCTCACCTTCTGTTGAAGAGCTGAGGGACAGCATCCAGGACCAGAGTTCAGGCCCCATGACTAGCCAAAAAAAAAAAAAAAAAAAAAAGAGTTAGATGTGGCCTTTACAAGTTGAAGGATTAAGGATTAAGATTGGGAATCCAATCTTAGCAATATTTTGTTATTTCACACATTAACAAATATTTTTGGTTAAATATGTGCCATAAATGATGCCATAAAAATGTGAGTACAATGCTGATTGAAATAAACATAATCGCTTTGTTCATAGCACTGAATGGATGAGTCTTCAAGTACTTAAAGGTAGTAATGTTTGTAAAGTTAGCAAAGGGAAAACAAAATGCAAGTATATCCATAAGAAGTTAGTATTTTTGAAGGAATTTCTAAAGACAGGCCTTGCTAGTAAACATAACAGAAAAGAAATATGTCAGACATATTTACATGGAGTGGGAGACTGTGGAGAAAATTTGAAAATACATACAACCATATATGCAAGGACCTTGAGTGAAGAAACCTGCTAGGCTTTTTATGAGAGAAGCTAGTAATGCAGTGTGTGTTGAACAGAGAAAAATATGACTTTAAGAAGTAGCTTAGAGAAAGAGAATGGAGTCCAACAGGACCAAGGAATAGTCTTCTTGTTCCATTCTGATTGAAATGACATATGATTGGACTCTTGTGAGCAGTAGTGCCTCACAATAAACTTGTTTTGAATGAATGACTTCTAGAAACGGCATTGTGAATTATGGTAGAATATGAAAAGAAGCAAAGACAAACAACAGCATTACAAACATCTGAGTGGAAAGCAATAGTCTTTAATTTATCAGAACCACTGTAACAAAATGTTAGCATATTGGATGATTTAAACAGCATAGATTTATTTTTTTAGAGTAGACATGCTTGAAGTTCACTATGAAGGTGAACACGTGGATTATTTCCTTCTTGCTCTGTTCTTACTTGCTGCTTATTCCAATATCACTCTGCATGTTCTAGTTTCCTCATTTTGTAAGGATTCCATTCAGGTTGGAATAAAGTCCTACCCACACACACAACCTTCATTTAATCACTCATTTCATGTCATCATTACATCTGTATTCTGAAGTGTAAAATATCAGCTCTTCAACCAATAAAATTTAGGTAAGGAGGACTCAGATGTACAGTGTTTTACATAGCAACAGTGATTCAGAATAAAGATGGGAGGGAGAGAGTTCTAGACTTGCAAAATGTTTAAGTATTCTGTATCAACGGTTTAGTGTGCTGTTTTTGATTTAACAAGTTTAAAACAAATTGGTACAAATTGACAACTGGATAAATAAGGAAGAGATCAGTAGGGTCTGAACAGGGTTGAAAGAAAGCTAAAAAAAATGGTTGTAAAATTTAGTGTACTTTTTTGATACCCAAAGAAAAATATTAAGTAGACAGCCAAATATCCACAAAGCTAAAGGAATCCTGTCACAGATGAAGAAATACAATGAGCCTAGAGATTCAGGATTGCAGAGTGAGTGTGCTCTGGTCTGTACTCTGACTGAACACAGCCAGGCCCAGTCAGAGTGCACATAGAACTTTATCTCACACAGCTTCATAGCTGTATCATTATCTCTTCTACTGTCTCTTCTACTTTCCTGAGAAAGTGTTAAATTTTCCAAATAAACCTAGTAACACTATATTTGCAGAGACTACACCTTAATTTCATTTTAATATAGCAATGTCTCTGATCTGCACTGTTTACTTTAAAATATATCTTCTCAGTATTTATTAATGTATTCAATTTTACTTCTAACAATTTAAAATAGACATTTTTGACATTTTTTATGCACTCAACCCTCATATTTTAATTTTTATTTTTGTCAGTCATGTGGCTTGAACTCTGGGCCTGGCTGCTGTCCCACAAATCATCAGCTCAAGGTTAGGGTCTACCACTTCTGCACCACTTCTGGTTTTCTGGTGGTTTATTGGAGATAAGCGTCTCTCAGCCTTTCCTGCTTTAAACTATGATCCTCAAATCTCAGCCTCCTGTGTAGCTAAGATTACAGGTGCGATCCACTGACACCTGGCCTTAACCCTCTTCTTAATGACATTAGTAATGAAGACATCAAGTAAGATTTTTTTTGAAATTGTTAAAATGGAGAGACAGAAACATTAGCAATTGTAAAAGAAGCCAAACATAATAGGAGCAAGCACCAATACGCTTATATTAAGGTCTGAAAACAATTTTTTTTTAAGATCTGCAAGGGGTGGGAGGATTAAATTACATCTCTAAAAACCTCAGGAAGGCACTATGCTATATATGGCCTTGTGTAAAAAGTTAAAAAAAAGATGGATATTACTAATGTCACCTGTTCTTTTAAACTGCTCTACTTGCCTAAACCTATTTTCTATCTTATTCACATATGCTTTTTGTGTTGAAGTTTTTATCTTTTTTTTTTATCATTCCTCTTTTGCAAAGGCTTTCTTGAATTATATTCACAGAAGAGTTAGAGAATAAGGGAAGGGTTCCATTCTCAAAGAATTGATGTATTTTGTTTCAGGTAGAATTTTTCCTATCACACAAGTCAGATTGAACAGCCAATGTCTGTGCAATACTTGCTATGGTTCCCTTCCGTTCCCAGGGAAAGTTGACAGAGTGCAGGAGTGTGTTTCTCATCTAAGTCTTGAGCTTTTAAAGCCAAATAGTGACTCCTTTGTAAATGACTAGGTATGCATAGTTGCTCTATTTATGGTAATATGTACATGTTTATATCAACAAGCCTAATTACATAGATCAAGTCTATAAAACAAAGGTATTTCTGCAGTGTGACTGTTTTATGTAGTGTTTTTGAAATCAAATTAATCATACACAAGGGTTTCTTTCAATTTGGGGGCTGGCTAACAATCTCTGCCAAGGTCTGTGAAGAACTCTAACAGGTTTTGTGATTTGCAAGGGGTGAAGTGAGCTTTCACCAAGCCTGTGTCTTCTATTAAGTAACAGTTAGCTTTGCAGCCTTTCCTTCTTCAAACACAATAAATCGAAGGAGTTAGGCTTGGGGCACAAAAGCAGTATGCAAATATTACTTGCTAATTTAAATTTATAGCCAGAAAGCTGAAAAAAAATGCTTTTCAAGTTTACCAAGGCCTTAATTCCATACCAATTAGTTGAGATGTATTACCTAGAGGGAGGACACTGAAGTTCTCAAAAGTAAGGAAGAATTCCCCAAATCCTGGAAATCTAGTGTTTGTTCATAGTATATTTCAAATTGATATGGTGGATTTTAAATTACTATTAAGGGAAACCATTATTATGAATATTTGTTTTAACAAATAAACAAGGGATAATGTTAATAATTTTTAAAAAATAGAAAATTCACATACCATTAAGATAAAAAGAAGGTTTAAAACACCATAAGTTTCTTTCCAAAGACTGTTTTCCCTTCTATGGTCAGCATATACCCAATCACAAAACATACTTACATTTTGGATTTATAATTCCAATTAAAGTATTTGAACTGAAAGCTTCAAGAAGTTCTTTTCAAGTAATTTGAAATATATTTCTAGAAAGAATGAAACTTGTCTAGAAAATGAATTGTTCACTAAAAAATTAATCTTACAATGCAAATTCTTTAAAAATAAATTGAATGTTTTAAAAGTTTCTTGCTGCATAATTTCATAATTGAGGCAACCACACAAAATAACACATGTAAAAAATATAGATCATCCAACAGCCAATTTGGAATTTTTTGATTATTGAATCATGGAATAAACACATAAGACTATTTTTATGTGTGAGAAGCCCAGCATATTTAATTTTTATTAATTTTTATTTTTATATATATTTTCATTGTAAAGATACTGTACAGAGGAGTTACAATTGCATGAGTAAGGTAAGGAGAACATTTCTTATCAAGCATTGTTACCCCCTCCTTTGTTTTTATCCTACTATCCCTTCCCTCCCTACTTCCCTAACTACCCGCCTCCCCCATGCCAAAGTTGTAAAGATCATTTTCAACATAGTGCCTTGTACATCTCATTGTTACAATGAGTCAATCTGTATCCTTATTTCAGATTTTTGTTAATTCCCTTCCCCTCTCTAAATTAGAAAAATGTATATGCAATATGCAGGACACTGGAATCAAATACAGTGAAAACAGGGGTTTTACCATTGGGAAAGAACATACCAGAGAAACAAAAAAAATCACATAGTACATTATAAATATATTAAAAACAATAGCAAAAAAGATATAACTTCTTGTTTCCCTATCTTGGTGTTCATTTAACTTAGCATCATTTTATATGGACATATGTACATGGCTTTTGACATTTTCTGCTTATCCTACTCATATACTAGTTATTTCAGATAAGGGAAACCATGAGACGTATGTTTCTTTGGGCCTGGCTTACTTCATGTAATATAAGTTTTTTCCAAGGCTTTCCATTTCCTAACAAATGGGGCAGTGCCATTCTTTCTGGTGGAAGCCTAGAATATATATATGAATTTTCTTGATCCATTCATCTATTGAGGGACATCTGGTTTGGTTCCATATCTTAGCTATGGTGAATAATGCTGCAATAAGCATCGTTGTGCTGGAAGCTTTAGTAGGTTCTTATTTGTGATCCCTTGGGTAAATACCCAAAAGTAGGATTGCTGCATCATAGAGGATCTCTATGTGGAGTCTTTTGAGGAACCTTTATACTGCTTTCCAAAGTGCTTTAGCAAGTTTAAAGACCCACCAACAATACAGTTGGGTTCCCTTTTGTCCACACCCCCTCCAGCATCTGTTGTTATTAGGTTTCTTGATTATAGCCATTCTAACTGGAATGAGGAGGAATCTCAGTGTTGTTTTTTGCATTTCTTTTATGGCTAGAGAAATTAAGCATTTCTTCATGTGTCTATTGGTCATTCTTATTTCCTCTTCACAGAAGTGTCTTTCTCATTTTTTGTTTTTGTTTTTGTTTTTTGTTTTTTTTTGTCTGTCAAGGGGCCTGAACCCTGAGCCTGGTGGTGGCCCTCCTGAGCTGTCCACTTGAGCCACAGTGCCACTTCCAGCTTTTTCTGTTTATGTGGTGCTGAAGAATCGAACCCAAGGTCTCATTCAAGCAATGCAAGCACTCTACCACTGAGCCATCTTCCCAGCCCTGGAGAAGTCTCTCTTTAAGTCTTTAGCCCACTGATTAATCTGGTGGTTGTTTCTTTAAAGATTTGTTAATACATAATAATATTTTTAAGACTTAGTTATGTGAAAGATTTAGCCAACCCACAATGTTATCCTTGCAGATATGAGGAAAAGGTGATTAAATACTAATGTTTCTTATGTGCTTCACATTGGCTGCCCACATCCCTTCTACCTTTATTGATAATTTGATAAGGTCCATGAATGGAATGATTTTGTAAATACCCAATTCCCCTTGACAGAGCAAATAGATGTTGAAGTATCAAAGAAAGTATCAGAGTAATTCCAATGCAGCTAGTGATTTTCGTTCTGAGGTCTGCTTACTTTGTCGTATTACAGAAGAAATACAATATATATTTTAGAAAATAATTTCTAGAAATGTTATTATGGCATTTGTTTCAGATCTATTTCCAATAAGATGAAGTAATATACTTTTGTAATCATATACTTCTGTAATGATTTTTGTGTTGTGTTTAAGGAGGTTGGGATAGAAAAAACTCAGTACAATACAGAAAATTAATCTGAAATATGATATAAACTGTAAACATTGATATCATTTATTTTCTGTCATGCTTAGTACAATCAGAAACATCAAGTATGGAATGGTACTGTATATAAGTATGCTGAAACACCCATTCACGAAAGGGAGATGGAGAGAGAGAAGAGAAAACGATATTCAGCATTAGTGATAGAGAGCAGAAAAAGCTTTTAGTATTAATCTTTTAAAATAAACAATAGCATCTTATTCACAATAAGATATTGAAAAGTAGTAATACTATTGCAAAAAAGTCAGGTAAACAAAAATGAGCTAAACAAAACAAAACAAAACAATATAGACCCTCCAAAATCATAAGGCAAGCCCTTTGATTTGTAACATAGCATAGCTCCATCCAGTAACAATTAGCTAAAAATATTTTCTCAGTATCTAACTTATGGGAAGAGGAAAAAAATGTTTCTTTTTCACTTCTTGAAACCTAAAGTATACTTATACATTGTATTTATCTATAGTTGTCATTTATAAATTCAATTCCTATAAAATCCACTTTGTTGCTATTTAAGTCATCAGACAGACTTCACAGTAGCTGCTAGAAATCACATACATAACAACTTTATTTCTTGGTTTGAAAAGTATAGACTGTTTGCTTTCAGGTCCTTTAGAGAAAAAAATGCTGATATTGTTTCCATATGTTTTAAGTATTTTACATGAATATTATGAATATTATATTATTTTCTTTTTGTAACAAAATAAATTCACCATCTTACTAGGTAAGAAATTATTAAAAATGTGAGTTACTTGGATGATTTTTCAACTAAAGTTTTTTTTAATGATTAAAAGAAGCACATTCCCAGTTAATTTTACTCCTGGAGTAAAATTGACCTTATGAATAGATAACTCAAATATAATTCAATGTGTTCTGAATATTGATTTATGAAGCTGTATGATTAAATCATTTAATTAACTGAGTTATAGCTGTCACAAGTTACAGGATCTCATCCGATTAAATGGTGAAAGAAAATCAAGCATGTCCTAGAACTGTCAACACAGAAAGTTTCCTCCCCTACAGAGTTCTTTGATTTTTATTTTATTTCTATGAAGAAAGTAGATACTTTCACTTTTTCTTCTTAGGCAAAGCATCAATAAATTGAACATTTCTTCCAGGTATTGGTAGATCAGTTGACTCCTAGATAATTTCAGATTCTTCACTGCAGGAAGACACAGCATAGTGGTGCATTATCATTGTGTGTGTAAGAAGACAATCCTAGGAAGAATGTCCAACACAGAATAGCCTTCACTACATGCACACACCAACAGCTCCTCCATGCACTTATGTTCTTTTCATTTTAGGGATCTGTCACAGCATCTGATAGCTGCAAGTCTATACTCAATCTGCATGACTAGAGAAAGCCTATTCACAAAAAAATTTTCTTGTTATTGCTTAACAATTTTATTTGTATATGCCTTTGAGTTTTGATTAAAACACTTTTTCTTTTCAAAAACCTAATCTCACCTAATATTAATTTTAAGTCCTTTTTGAATTTTAAGAGGGCATTTCAAAATGAGTATATCATGTGTATCAAGATGAATGGACTTCATGATTGTGCCAATCTTCAATTGATAGTACTATTGTGACTCAGCTTTTCACTAGGAAATACCAGTGTAGTAGCGATGGGTCTCTGTGAGGACTATTTTAAAGAAAGGTGGATACAGAATCAAGGTTTCTTATATAAAGATGGATTGCACGCTTAGCCATTAATACTTTTTGAATTTTGTATATATCACTTCTGTAATGGTCCCTTTTTTGACACTCTGTGCCATCTGACAGTAATTGCCTCTTAGCAGGTCAGTTATTAGAAATAACCATCTACTAAGAATAGACCTTTGTAATTTAGGACAGATTTGTGGTATATATTATGTATCTCTTATCTAAAATTCTGGGAAATAGTTCTTCTATATATCAGATTTGTCTGGATTTGGAAATATTTACTACAAAAACACGATGGATTCAAAGTTTTTAGATTATTCTGATATATTTTGTGAAATGGTTATTTTATATTACACTTGTCAAATACATACCCTCTGCTAGGGTCTGATGCTAAATAACAATACTCCCTTGTCATATTAAAAATAACAGCAATGCTCATCCATATACATACATTTCTGAATTTTGTAGGATTCTAAATTCTGGAAGCATTTTTGTTATATGGTGTTTTATATAACAATTTTATTACAAAAATTTTATCCCCATAGTGTTTATCTACAATTTTATGTCTTTTCCTCCTGCAGTAGACTAGAATTAAGCACACACAATGCAAACAGATATGTGCCTAATTTTTCTTTCATTTATACTAAATTACTGTATAATAAAGCAGACTACCTATTCATTAAGTTCATTTAGATGATTTTATAACATTTGTCAAATTAGCTAAATGATTTTCAAAATATTGAAATTAGATAAAATAATTCATTTTCCACATTTCCTAAATTTAAATGTTAGATGGACACCAAACTATGAATTTAAATGTCAGCATTAACTAGCCTGCAAACTCTGAATTCTACATTTCAACTGATGTCATCAAAAAGTCGCTGGGTAAGGTGAAGTTTCACATAGTCATAGTAATAGTTTATACCTTTATTCACTTGTGTAACATTGTTGCTTCTAAGTACATGAATCACATTGAGTGAATATAATATACATTTATATTTATCAGGAGATTTTAAATAAGTATTACAGATATGAGATTATTTGACAAGTGTGTGAATTAGTGTGAGGTGTTGTTGACAAATGCAACAAGAGACTAGAATTCTTTCACAAATAGACAAATAGGAGAAAAATCAGAGAAAAAAAGTGTAACATTCCAAGCTGGTTGTCAACATAATTAATTAAAGGAGGTTAATTTTGCTTATATGACAAAAATGATAACACCTATTCAAGATGTGTTTTAAATCTCCACTGGCTTGTTTTCTCAAGACTTAATCTAAGTCCAAATGGAAAAGAAAATTAAGTCAAGAATCATGGAAAGAAAAAAGTCCAATGCTTGATCTTGGAATATGACCTTGGTCTGGAAATGTTTTAAGATGGACACTCCCATAAAGGGCTAACAGATTTTAAAAAAATCATTTGATCAAGAGTCCTTAAGTGAAATAAGGAATTCCAAGATTTCTGTTTTCTTTCAATTATGTTGGGTAGCTATAATTCTGCTCAGAATATTTTTGGAATAACAGAATATAAAATTTGATTAAAACACGAAATAGCTTAATCCAGGTTAATATGTTAGCAAAATTCAGCATGTGAGCCTACTATGTGAGGATTGCTTATTGGTTATAAACTATATTCTCTTTCTTGGCATTCAAATAGACCCATTGTGATGACACATGCTTGTAGAATCAGTGACTTAGATGGAAAAGATTTTGAGCCCAACCTTGCAAACATACTGAGATCTTCATCTTAAATATAACAGAATAAAATATTAAAACAAAAATAGAAAAAAGGAGATAGAAAAGAGGAAAGAGAAACAAAGTTAAAGAGAGAGAAAATATACACAGAGAAAGAAATGGAATTAAAAACTGATGCTTAAATATGGTACAATATTCTTTCTGATGGATGAGTAGAATTTCACTCTGTGTGTGTTTGTGTGTGTGTGTATGTGTGTGTGTGTGTGTGTGTGTGTGTGTGTGTGTGTGTATCATATTCTCTTGATCCATCCATCCATTGAGAAGCACTTTAACTGATTCCATATCTTGGCTATAATAAACAAGGCTGCAGTGAACATAGTTGTGCTGGTAGTCCTTAGTGTGGCTTTGTTTGTGTTCTATGAGATAAATGCCAAGGAACGGAATTGCTGGATCATGGGGAACCTCTATGAGAAGTCTTTTGAGGAACTGTCATATTGCTTTCCAAGTCAGTTGAACTGGTTTACATTCCTACCAACAGTGTAGTAGTTTCCTTATGACCATAACTCCAGTAATACTTGTTATTATTCTATTTTTCTTTATGTTTTTTTATTGTAAAAATTGTATGCAGAGGGGTTACAGTTACATGAGTAAGGTAATGAGTACATTTCCTATTGAGCATTCTTACCTCTTCCTTTTGTTTTTCCCTTACTGTCCCTTCCTTCCTCACTTTCCCAACTTCCCCCTCTCCCCCAAGTTGTAAAGTTAGTTTTCAATATAGTGTCTCATACATGTCATTGTTACAATGAGTCAACTTGTATCCTTGTTTCAGCATTTTGTTATTTCCCTTCCCCTCCCCAAATTAGAAAAATGTATAAACATGATTCAGGGCACCACTGTCAAATAAGTGAAAACAGGGGTTATACTGTGCAGGAAGAACATACAAGAGAAACAAAAAGGTCACATAGTACATTTTAGATATGTAAAAAACAATAGCACGAAAGACAAAACAAGTTGTGCCCTATCTTGGGATTCATTTAACTTAACCTCATCTAATGGGCATTCTAATTGAGATAATGGGGAATCTCAGTGTTGTTTTGTGTATCTGATCATATAAAATATGAATGAACTGCAGTCAATGGAAACAATTTTTTTTCTTCTTGGTGTTTTCTTTTCTTTTCCTTTTGTCTTGTTAGTTTATCTGTCTTTGAGAGGGTAAGGAGGGGCACAGAAATGGTGGGAAAAAAAGATGAATAAATACAGCAATTATAATCATTAGATACTATGTAGAAAATGAACCATAAAACTTGTGGGTCATGATGAGAACAAAATACTGGGAGACAGCAAGAGAAAGGGTAACGATTAAAAAAAAAAAAAAGAACTTTACTAATTACCTGACATGTAAGTGTAATCCCTCTGTACATCACCTTTATAAACAAAAATAACAAACATGTACTCTGACTTATGTAATTGTAACCACTCTGTCCTTCACGTTTACAACAACAACAACATTAACCAAATGTATTCTAATTTATGTAACTCTAACCCCTTTGGTACATTACCTTTACAATAACAATAAATAAATGAAAAGAAAATGATAATTATGGAGATGGAGCAGAGGAAGATGGCAGAGATGTAGCTGGGCTATATGTGAGCTCTCCCCAAGTAACCAGTTTCCACATTTCAGGAAATCACTCACTATGGGAAAATCACACCTAGTGAGCTGTAATAGTACAGAAATTTTACCTAGAGAGGAAAAATTCCGGCAGTTTGAGCCAGAAGACAGATTTGAGCACAAGCAGCTGCTGCAGTCGGCGATGGCTGCGGTGAACTCTTGGCTGCTGGAGAACTGGCCAGAGACCTAGGGTGCACATCTCTTTACCCACCTCCAGCGGTGGACTGGAAGATCAGGAGAACTCCACATCCCGCTGGCTAGGGAAACTGAGTATCCCCAATCCTTCCCACAGAACAGCTCAAGGAAGGCAGCCCCCTCTCCCCCTGTCCTCCGCCACAGGAGAAGGACGCCATAATTGACACTGGCGTAGACTCCACCATAATAGCTAGCAGATAACTCGGGACCCAAAAGCAGCGAGTGGCACAATTTTTGTCCAGGGGAAGGATTTGGATCTGTGAGAGCTGGCTCTGTCCAAGGAAGGCTGCCCCACCCAGGAAGAGGGAACTCCTCAGGGGGCATCCACAGGATGGATAGACCTTCACTACTTGCTGGGCCCAGAGAGGCGGCCAGGCGCCCTGCAGGCAACAAAGGAATTCCACCCATACAGCAGCTGAACTGGCAGCGCAGCCAGCTACAGGAGTCTCACTAAAATTCATTAAAAATAAGTAAATAAAAACTGGACAGGTTATCAAAGCTGAGAGAGGATCCAGGTTAGAGGACTAAGGGGGGCTCCCCACTTTGGGAAAAGACCACTGACTCCAGACAGGCCAAAACCCCAACCATGCCCAAGATCAGTCCCAGCAGCAACAAACTGCAGTCTCCAGCCGCCTCCTCCCCGTAGCACAAGGAATAAACAAACAAACAAATAAATAAATAAATAAAAAGCGCATCCTGCTTTTTAGTCTGGGAAGAAAGTTGCAAAAAGCACTCTTTTCTGCACACCCAAACAAACTGATTTGAGAAGCCAACCAAGCAACAGGGAAAAACAACCTCTACAAGCAAATCAAAGATATAATCAAGGAACCGGAAATCGGACTTAGGGGAGACATAAGAGCTCCCCCCCACCAAATAAATCAAAGATACTTTTTTTTTCTCTTTCCTTTTCCGCCAATTATATTTTTTAATTTTTTATTTATTTTTAAGTTCTTTGAACAAAATGTTTCTTGATGCTTCTCTTCTTTTTACTTTTTGCAACTAGTTTAACTCTCTGAGAGTTTTTTTTTCCTGTTCATTTTTTATGTTTTTGTTTTTAATGTTTTCTTTTTTTTTTCCTTTTTTGTAACAATCCTGTTGGTTTTTTTTTCCTTCCTCATTGCTGTTCTGTTCACAACTGGATACACAACCTATGATGAACACTTGGCTTCCTCCATAACTGTGTATAGACTTAATTCAGAGTAAAAATTGATCACCACCTCCCTACTGCACAATATTTGTATACCTAATTTTAGTCTTAATACTTCATAGGTACATAATTGTTCTATTTTTTATTTTTATGTATATGTTTCTCCTTTCTCTTTTTTTGTTTGTTTAATTTTTCTTCTCTCTTTTGTACTTAGAAGTTAAGTCACACCTTTCTACCCTCTGTTCCTTTCCTTTGCTACATCCCTCTAATCTGATTTTTCTCCTCCTATATTGTATATCTTAATCTTTCCCACACCTCAACACATTTACAATTATTTATACTCCTTCATTCCTCTTCAAATTCCTTACTCTGTTGATTGCCAAGTGTGAAACAGGAGCTAGACTATATCTGTAGTCAGTGAGATAGTGCCAAAGTGGCTCAGGGTATTATCTCCTGGACCCAAACCATTCTAAACTTCATACCACAGCTACTCACTGATTACAACTGTTTACAGTCCTCACTTCTGAAACACAATGCCCCTCCCCTGACAAAGATAAATAAGAGAACATGATTGGGAACCTCTAAAATCAGTGCAAAGATACCACCTGGGTGTGGATTTTGTTTGAAAATTACTCTTTGCTGGTATTGGGCCTACTTACATATCCAACAAGGAGAAATAGAGTAAAAAAAAAAACTGTATGATTTGTGTACCTCCAAAATCTGTACAACCTCAGAGCTCTGAGTGAGTGCTTATCTTAAAATTGTGTTCTGGTGAGGGTCTGGATATACTTTCACCTCCAAAAAATGGAGAGATACAGGGAAAACACCTATCTTTGAGTAGAACCTCCAAAGTCTGTGCAACTACAGGGCTCTGGGTTCAGGCTCACCATAAAATTTTTTTCTGGTGGGGAAGTGGAGATATTTTCAAATTCCAAAAGGAAAAATAGAGTAAAAATGCCCATGTTGCGTGAATCTCCAATTCCCGTGTAACTACAGGACTTTGTGTGGGGACTTGTCGTACAAGTGTGATTTAGTGTATTTGATGTACTCTCACTCACCCAAAATAAGAGATACTGTGAAAACTCCCATTCTTGATGTAAACCCCCAAAGTCTGTGCTACTACAGAGCTCTGGCTAAGTGCTAGTCTTACATGTGTGTTCTGTGTGTAATAAGACATATTCTCACTCCCCAAAAGGTGAGACAGAGTGAAAATACCCATCATTAACTGTAAACTACCCAAATCTGTGCAACTACGTGATGAAAGCAGAGAAACATTCCCCAAACAAAGAATCAGATAAAAATAGGCAGAACCAAGGTGACACAGCCCCTAAGAAGGTAGATAACATAATAGGAACTACCAAACACTTCTCAATTCTAAATCTTAATATAAATGGACTAAATGCTCCAATCAAATGACAGAGAATCTCTAGTTGGATCAAAATACAGAATCCGTCTCTCTGCTGTCTTCAAGAGATGTGTCTTTCTTATAAAAACAAACATTTCTGAAAGTGAAAGGCTAGAAAAAAAAATCTACCAAGCAATCAACCCCCACAAACAGGCTGGAGTAGCATTGCTAATATCAGATAAAATAGATTTCAAATTAAAATTATTGAGAAGAGAAAAAGAAGGACATTATATACTAATAGAAAGACCTCTCCTACAGGAGGATATAACAATTCTAAATATCTATTAACCAAATAACAGAGAATTTAAATTTATTCAAGAAACACTACTTTCCCTAAAGTCACAAATAGATCCAAAAACATTGATTGTCAGTGACTTTAACACACCACTTTTCCTGCTGGATAGATCAACTCAGCAAAAACAACGGAGAAATAGCAGATCTAAACAACCACCTAGACCACTTAGACTCAACAGACATTTATACAATATTTTACCCATCAGCAACAGAATACACATTCTCAGCAGCACATGTAACATTCTCCAAAATAGACCACATTTTAGCTCACAAAGCAAATCTGTCCAAATACAGAAACATTGGAATTATACTCTGCATTCTCTCATACCGTAAGGGAATACAAAACACCAAATGACACCAAAGAAAATCCTGTAACACATGGAGATTGAACAGCACACTGTTGAACCACAAGTGGGTCATGGAAGAGATTAGAAAGGGAATTCAAATGTTCATGATATTTAACAAAAATGAACATACAAATTACCAGCTCCTCCGGGACACAGCAAAGGCAACACTCAGAGGAAAATTCATAGCTCTGAGTTCTTATATCAACAAATTGGAGAAACCTCAAACCAACAACTTACTGATGCACCTTAAGCACCTTGAAAAAGAGCAGCAATCAATAGACGTAAACAAATAATAAAAATTAAAACAGAATTAAATGAATTTGAGTCAAAAGAAAAAAAAAGGAAAGAATCAACAAAACATTGACAGACCCTTAGCAAATCTAACTGGGAAAGAAGAGAACACACCCAAATAAGCAAACTCAGATATGAGAATGGAAACTTGACCACAGCAACAACCAAGATTAAGAACATTATAAGGGAATTCTTCTCAAAACTTTATGCTAATACGTTTGAGAATGTGGATGAAATAGAAGAATTTCTAGCAAATATTCATATGCCCAAGCCATTTCCTCTAAATTCAGGTTCTAGAAAAGGATGTCCACTCTCCCCACTCCTCTTTAATTTAGTATTAGACTGCCTAGCTAGAGCAATAGGACAAGATGCAAACATAAAGGGGATTCAAATAGGGAAAGACTCTTCCTCTTTGCAGATGGAATGATCTTGTATTTAAAGTACCCTGTGGACTCGTCTCCCAAGCTACTCAAGCTGGTTTGAAACTTTGACAAAGTATCCATGTATAAAATTAACCCTCAAAAAGCAATGGCTTTTCTGTATGCCAATAATGAGAAGAGTGCAACTGAAATCAGGAAAGCAACTCTTTTTGTAATAGCCCCACAAAAAATAAAATATATACAAATTAGCTTAATTAAAGAGGAGAAGGACTTCTATGATGAAAACTTTAAAATCCTGAAAAAGAAAATTAAAGCAGAATTAAGGAAGTGGAAAAACCTCCCATGCTTCTGGATTAGAAGGATTAACATCCTGAAAATGGTTATACTGCCAAAGGCTATCTACAAATTGAATGTGATATCTATCATTATCCCAACTTCATTCTTCAATGAAATAGAGAAGCAATCCAAAAATTCTTATGGAACAATAGAAAACATCAATTAGCAAAAACAATCCTTAGCAGAAAGAAGAATGCTAGAGAAATAATAATATCATTACTTCCAACTTTACTACAAGGCCATAGTAATCAAAACAGCTTGGTTCTGGTGCAAGAACAGACCTAGAGACCAATGGAATAGAACCAAATACACAGAAATAAACCCACAGACGTATAGCCACCTAATCTTTGATACGGAAGCCTCCCAAAAAATGAATGGAAAAAAGACAGTCTCTTCAGTAAATGGTGCAGGAAAAATTGGTTTAACACTTGTAGAAAATTAAAGCTAGATCCTTATATATAGCCCTGCACCAGAATAAACTCCAAATGGATAAAAGATCTCATAGTAAAGGCAGACACCTAGAAAGCACTAGAGGAAGGAATAGGAAAAACTCTAAGGACTCCTCAGCACAGGTTGTAATTTTCTTAATAAAGACTCAGAAACATAACAAATCAAAGAAAGGTTGGAAAAGTGGGATTGCATGAAACTGTAGAGCTTTTGCATTGCAAAGGACATAGCTGGTATGATCAATAGAAAGCCCATGGATTAAGAGAAGACCTTCACTAACCATAAAATGGATAAGGGTCTCATATCTAAAATATGCTGGAAACTCAAAAAATTAAATCCCCCAACAACAAATCCTCATAGGAATAACTGCCCAATAAATAAATGGGCTAAAGTCTTAAAGAGAAACTTCTCTGAAGAGGAAAGAAGAATGGCCAATAGACACGTGAGGAAATGCTCAACTTCTCCAGCCATAAAAAAATGCAAATCAAAACAACATGGAGATTCCACCTCACCCCAATAAGAATGACTATAATCAAGAAATCTAATAACAACAGATACTTAAAGGGATGTGACCAAAAGGGAACCCTACTGCATTGTTGGTAGGAGTATAAATTTGTTCAACCACTCTGAAAATCAGTATGGAGATTCCTGAAAAGTCTACACACAAAGCTTCCCTACGACCCAGAAATTCCACTTTTGGGCCTATACCCAAATGATCACAAATAAGGCCATACTATGCGTACCAGCACAACTATGTTTATTGCAGCATTATTCACCATAGCTAAGATATGGAACCAATCCAGATGTCACTCAGTAGATGAATGGATCAAGAAAATGTGGGGTGTGTGTGTGTGTGTGTTTGTGTATGTAGATATATATATATATATATATCTATTACAAAATATATACTATATGTATATATGTATATATATATATATATATATATATATATGGATTCTGTTTTCATCAGAATGAATCACCACCCCCATTTGTTAGTAAATTGAATGACTTAGAAAAAAATCACATTAAGTGAAGTAAGCCAGTCCCAAAGAAATTTAGGTCCCATTTTTTCCCTTATGTGCAATAATTACACTATGTATAGGATAATCTTATCATATGAGCAGAACAGCTCAAAAGCTATGTACATATGACCATATAAAATGACATTAAGTGCAATGGACCCCAAGATATGGGCAAAAATGGTCTGTCTTTATGTTGTTTTAAACATACCATATTATTTTTTTGTTTTTTTCCCCCGGTAAATATTTACATATTTGCTAATAATTCTTTATTGCGAAAATACTGTACAGAGGTGTTACAGTTACATGAGCAAGGTAATGAGTACATTTCTTATCAAACATTGTTGCCTCCTCCTTTGCTTTTCCCCTACCATCCCTTCCCTCCCACCTCCTCAACTAGGCTCCCCCTTCCCCCACCCCTTGTTCTTCCCTGTATGGAATATCCCTTGTTGTCAGTATACTTGATTTTGGTATCCTGCATCTTGTATATACATTTTTCTAATCTGAGGAGGGGAAAGGGAATAATAAAACAGTGAAACAAGGACTCAAGATGACTCATTGCAACAGTGAAACCCACAGTACAGTGTATTGGAAACGAACTTTACAACATCAGGTGGGGGTGAGGATTGGGGAGGAGTGTAGATGGTGGGGGAAGGAAGAGATAGTGGGACAACAACAAGGGAAGGTATAGCAATGCTCTACAAGTAATGTACTCATTGCCTTACTCATGTATCTGTAACCCCTCTCTAGAGCATGTGTATAATAAAAAAATTAAAAAAAGAAAAAATGATACTTATGGATGCCAACAATTCTTACTACATGCAGCTGAAAAGCTATCACAGAAGTATCTATGAAGAAGAGTCTACTTCTCTCTAACCCAAAACACCATTACAGAGAAGATCCTAAGCTTTAGGAAGTTAACATCCTTATCACAAAGACATAACAAACTGGGACAATGATATTAATTCTATCTCTCTCTTAAATTTTGAGTGGTTTTTATTCACATAAAAGTGTACAGGCCATGCAAATCAGAAACTTCCTTTGTTGTTAATAAACCTGGGGCCAGAGAAACTTGAGTAAATGGAGCTATGAGCAATTCATTCTTCTGCTCCAGGTTCCACAGTCAGACATTTTACTACAATAGGGCTTTATGAATTTGTCTACTTTTCTTCCTCATATTATGTGGTAGCAATGCCCACCATTCTCATGATTACTATGATAAGATGAAGTCTTAATAAGTGTTATTATAGGTATTAGCTTTAAAGACTTTACTTCACACTCAGAAGTACATAATAAACTCCACCAGTCACACATTAAAAAAAAAAGTTAGAAATGACTTTCAAAAGTGTGACTAAGTTAAACACACATTTCTGTGTTCTGGTCAAAGAACTGAAGTATCAAATTAATAGCAAACAAAACAGTGGTAATCCTGTGTTCATAGATGTGCAAACCATTTCTCCATACATTATCATTTTAGTTGGATGATTTCCAAACCTGAGTTAACCTTCCAATGCTATTATGTCATTGCAAATTAAACAAAATTAGAGGTACCTGCTACTTTATAGAATGGTGGTGAATGAAAGCAATATTAATACTTTTGATTAACTCTTGGCAGTGTTTTCCATATTTCACATTTGGAAGGTGAAAGTCCTACACTTGTAATTTGAGCAGTGGCAGCAGATACAAGGGAAAAGAGGCTTCAAGCAGAAGGAAACACTGACTACAAAACTGTGGTTCAGTACCATAACAGATTTACAATTTTTTACTTGATTGGTTATGAGATAACTCTAAATAGAAGCAATAAGTGCTTCATCTTCCAAAATAGATCAGAAAGCACTGATGGAATCCTTTTCTCTCATTACGCATATCAATGAAAGCAAGGAGAAATTGTTTACTTTTGTTATGTAAAGTACATAAAGTAAAGAAAGGAATTTAAACTATTTCATGAAGACTTATAAATCAGTAATAAAATGCTTTGGGTAATTGTTAACATTTATTTATTTACTTTCATAATGTTAAAAACTTGAGAAGCTCCATGCATATGTGAAATAATGATTAATAGGATTGTATTTTTTTCAATAATTTTGGTTAAAACAAAATTACTTTATTGATTCCTGAGAAGACAGAAATAGTTTTCCCCCTTTTTCTGCTTATACAAAAATAAAGCTGTTTGGTATTGTAAAGACAGAGAGAGAGAGAGAGAGAGAGAGAGAGAGAGAGAGAGAGAGAGAGAGAGAGAGAGAGAGAGAGAGAGAGAGAGAGAGAGAAGGAGAGGGAGAGGGAGAGGGAGAGGGAGAGAGAGAGAGAGAAGAGAGGGAGAGAGAGCAGGAGGGAGGGAGGGAGAGAGAAAGCGAGGGAGGGAGAGACAGAAGAATCTTAAAGATGAATATAAGGATGAATGACTGGTATACTCTGGGTGAAAAGATTAACCAGCATTTTCTAGGTTTTCTTTTTGCTCATTTATTGCAGAATTGTTCTTATATAAGTTATTTATTAAAGCTAGTAAGAAGAAAAATAAGAATCTCTATTTCCAACTCACTTCTCAGTATAACCAAGGGATCAGAAGAAGAAACATAGTAACATAAAATGCTCTTAGGAAATAATTACTCTTACATAAAACACCAAAGAGGGGACGGTCTGTGGTGGGTCTTTATTCAAATAAGCCAAGACTGAATGAAAAGCATAAATCAGCAACCACTAAGTGATAAAGGAGTTCCTTCAAAAGCCTGCCTCTGGTGGCTCATGCCTGTAATCCTAGCTACTCAAGAATCTGAGATCTGAGGGTCATGGTTCAAAGCCAGCCAGGGCAGGAAAGCCTAAGAGACTCATCTCCAATGAAGCACCAGAAAACTGGAAATGACACTGTGGCTCAAATGGTAGAATGCTTGCCTTGCTTGCCTTGAGCTGAAATGCTGAGAGACAGCGCCCAGGCCCAGAGTGCAAGCCCCATGACAGACCAAAAAAAAAAAAAAAAAAAAAAAGAAAAGAAAAAAAAGAGTTCCTTCCAAACACCTCCCATCCGAGGGGACTGGTGTCTATTGTAGGTAAACTTGGTAGGGAGCCTGGATTTGGCAAAACTCTGCCTCCTCTGATATCAGAGAAGATCATCTGGGAAGGAAGCAAGCAAAAGGCATTTTTGCCTTTCAGGCTAGTGAGGGGTCAGTGAAATGCTACAGTAAGTACTACATTCTCAGTGCTGCTGAAGAACCTCTTCAAGTTTGGGACAAGTGGAGAAGTGAAGCTTGTATCCTAGCTAGGCCGTACCTGCATGCTGTGCTTTTCCTTGCTTGAGTGGGGTCCTATGAGCTCATCAAAAATAGGAGATATATGTAAGATCCAGTCAATTGGCATTCAACTACTTGTCCAAATTTCAAAAGAAAACGACTCACAATAAACCAGAGAGATTTCAAGCTAGATGCAAAGAACTAGAAGTTACCAAACCCAATATGACAGAGGTATTAACATTATTTTATTTTTAGTGAAATTCTGTTGTATATACTTACAATATCCTTGTCATAACAAGATGCATATATCCCACAAACTGAAATAAGTAAACATATTCATGACACAGATACTTACCACATTTTCTCTATGGCAAGAGTACCTATTTTAGGTAGCTCTACCAATTTTGTGAATCCTGTAATGTAGCAAGAAAGCAAATCCTGAATGCAATATTAACTGCATTCCTTAGACATCTTCACCCTATACATCTGCAGCTTTGTATTTTTCAACCCAAGTCGACCCTTGCCCAATCCAGCGTGGTAACCAATGTTATATTCTTAATCTCTGTATTTCAACATTCTTTCTTTGTTTTTGGATTTTGTATGTAAGGAAGATAATTCAATAATTTTCCTCCTGTGTCTGATTTATTTCCATTAGGAAAATGTATATCCTCCAAACCCATCAATATTATGTCAAAGGGTGAGATCATCTTTCCTTGTTAAGTCTGATTGATATCCTAATATATTGCATTATCTTTATCCATAGGTCAAAGAACATTCAAGTTACCTTCTTATATTAGTTTTTGTGAATATTCTTATTATTTATTAATATATTTATTATAAAATGAGTTTCTTGTACTTTTAATTTTAACTATTTTTGTGGTAGTTGTTAAGCATTTATTTACATATTTTTTTCTTGCAATGCTCTTTGTGAAGGGCTGAGCTGAGCCCAAGGTTATCCTGCTGGGAGGAGTATGAGCAGTTAAATAAAACAGTAGACTAAATGATGTGATGACAACTCCTGGAGATATCTTTCGGGCATCCTCCAGGTTAAGAGGCTGTCTAGCTAGGAGTATAACATCAGACGTACTTTCTAATGCAGGCATGGACCAGAATCCACCACAATGCTCTAATGTTTATGACACATGAAGAGTAGAGAGCTGACTATATCTCCACTCTTTCAAAAAGGTGGATAACCAGTGCTGTTCCCAAAGGAGAAACTATGATGCTCAAGATAAAGAGCAGTATGCCAGGCCACTTGAAGAAATTGATAAAGCCGTAAGTTTATCTCTCTGACTCAGAAGTGAAAATAGATCTAACTGAATAGGATACATACAGGTATGCTAAGAAATACTGAGACTTTAAGTTAAACAGACAGGAGCTATAGCAACTGTCATCTCTGGCTTTTGTATCCTAGGCTACAAGTCCTGAGACACTGCAATGCAAAGAGACACAGTGATGGAAGAAGAGATGGTTCCATTCTGTGTCTAACTAATGGAGGGGTCTCTACTTAGAAATCAGAATCCAAATTTCAGGGAACTGAGGATATAGGAACCTAAAATAGGAATAAGAAGGGAGAGAGAAGCTAACAGAGGAGTGTAAGAGTCATTCTTTCTGTTAAGAGATCATTTCCTTTTGTTCTTTTTTATGTTCTGACATTTCTTTTTATGATGCTAATAAGTTGTCATTAGCTACAGTCAAAGCATCAATAAAATGGAATCAATATAAAGACCAATATGTTTACTTTTCTTCTTGTTTCAGTTAACCTGTAGAACATCATTAAAAAATCTAGAATGTAATGAATAAGCGTATGAGCATATCTTCATCAAAAATAAAATTTAGATGAAAAAATGTAGAAGAAATGCTATGATGTATAGAGAATGGAGATAATACTATGAATTTGACTTAAGTAGCATTTAACATATCATTTGTTGCTTGGTATCAGTGGCTTATGCCTGTAATCCTAGCTAATCAGGAGGCTGAGATCTGAGGATCATGGTTGAAAGCTAGCACAGGCAGTAAAGTTTATGACGCTCTTATCTCCAATAAACCACCAGAAAACCAAAGGTGGTGCTTTGGCTGAAGTGGTAGAGCACTCCCTGAAGAGCACAGGGACAAGCACAATGCCCAGGCCCAGAGTTCAAGCCCCATGACAATATATATATATATATATATATATATATATATATATATATATAATTTGTTAAAAAATATCTCCCCAACTCTTCCTCCTCTCCCTCAGATATGTTACTTTTCTTTAGCTAATTTTAGAGAAGGTAGACAACACCAATTTTTAAAAAAACCTAAAATTCCTTGTATGTACATAGCCTAGTACATATATTAATTTGAAAAATATATATGAGGAATATACTTAGGTTTGATACACAGTGACAGATAGCCAGATATCCTGCAATGTGTTTATGTGTTTATGCATTTGTATGCACACATAATAATTCTATTGTACCTTAAAATTTACTTAATCTTTGATTAAGTAGAAATATGTGTACATGTCTTTTTGTGTCTCTGTATTTTAACTTTAAGCAGGTTAGTCAATTTCTTTTCACTTTTCAGAACTTTCTGTAAATTGTACTTTTGACAATGTACCTATATCTCTTACCATATTTTTATAGTGTAATAACAAAGAAATAATGGCAGCATCTCTGTTGTTTTTATGTAGGATAACTGAAAGCTTTGTAATTTAATCCTGTATCTTCATGGTATTATCCTAGGTATTAAATTTTAAAGTTTTAAAGTAGCAATGGATCAATGAATTATGAACTAGAAGTATATATTTAATGACTCTTACTATTCTATTGATAGGTTAGTCTTATAAAAATTGAATACACTCTCATGAATCTAGAAATCATCATGTTGATTTTTATCTGCTTTAAAATAGATGTTACAGCCAGCTTTTAATGTCAATTTATTTATTATATAAAAGTATATACCAAAAAGCAACTTAATATTTTTACAATATTTTATTTAAACAATAGTGGACACACACTTATTACAAAAAGTAGTTGTTACATATAACCTAATAAAATAAAATTCCATAGAACAGATATTTACTTTGACTTTGATGCCACACAAAAATGGTTATAAATATGGGTAAATATTACTTTAATACACTAGTGAGACCTTAAGCATTTTTATTCTTCTGTTTAGGTATGTATTTGTTTATTATTATTTCAAGTCCTGGGATTGAACTGAATGCCTCATGCTTACTGAACTGGCATAATACCACTAAGCCATACTTCTAGACATGTATCTCAATGGTTATTTTCAGGAAAGGTCTCTCTCCCTATGAATGCATACTTGAGCCATGATCTACCTCCTTTTAGATTTCCCATTATCTCTGGGAACACAAGTATGAACCATTGTATGGAGCATTCCTTCCTTGGAGATTGTTTCTCAAGGACCTTCTACCTTGCGATGTCATAGCTCCATGATTGTCTCAATCTCAGCTCCTGTGTAGGCTGGATGATGGATGTGTGCCACTAATCAACCTTTGAGATGAAAGGGAGTCTTGCTAATTTCCTCCCTGATCCAGTCTCAAATTGCACTTCTCTGTTTCCAAGAACCTTAAGTAGATAGGATTACAGTTTTGATCTACTGGTACCCATCTAGCAATTTCAAATCACAGGAAGACTATTAATTTGTATACTAGAGAATTTGTGAAAAGTCAGGATTGTGACAAGTAAGTTTTTTTGAAGAAAGTCAAGCAATAGTATGCAAGTTTTTCTGAGTAATAAGTATTCAGTGTACTATACAATAATTTAGAATAGCTTGATTAAATAACAATTTATTACTTTCTAATAAGATATGGTATATCTAGTAGTTATTTTGATAAATTTTGACTGATGAAAAGCTACTATTATAATCAAAATAGTGAACTTAAACCTGTCTTATAGAAATCTGTGTTTATTTCAACTTTCCATCTTTCTAGGCAAGAGGTTTTTTTTTTTTTTTTGGTTTTTGTTTTTCTTCATTCCTAGAATGGAATTTGCTTTCCATTTTTAAAGATTTACCTAAGTATCATCAAACTAAGTGAATTATTTAGCACAGCTTCTATATGCAGTGTAATTATTTTAAGAGGCAACCATCTTGTTGCATGTATCATATGATTCATTTATATTACAGAGGAGTAAACTTCATTTTATGGGTATTCCTGAACTTATTTTTCCTTTTATTAAGTCTGAAAACAAGAATGCAAAGATTTTCTATTAAAGCCTATTGAGAACAGCTAAATAGCAAGTGCAACACAGGAGGAAAATAATATGGCACTTTATGGCCATATCAATGGCAGGAATTAATATTTACCTTAACAATAACATGCATACTCAGGAGTCTTTTCCAAGTAATTATTTTCCATAATCCTTTGTGTAGTTGAAAAGGATTCTTATAAAGACCAGTGTCAGAAATGAAACCTCTACTTAATTAACCTACCCCATACATCCAAGCATTGTCCCACCACACAGATCCGATTCATTGTAAATAAATGAATAAATAAAATAAAATCAGAAGTTTATCCCAATAAATAAATAAAATTGGCAGCCATTGTGCACTGAACAATTGGCATGCTTCTCTACAGTCATTAGTTTTGTGTCAGTGCAATAGCACATTAGTAAATCACCAATGAGAATTTAATACTCTTGTTCTCTGGAGAAAATAAAATGTAGAAAACCAGTGCTTGCAAAGTGAAAATTCGAGTTTTCACCCAGTAAAATTAAAAAAAGGTGTCAAGAGCCAAACTAAAGAAAAAAGAGTCATTACCCAGAAGGACATGGTTAAATGTTTGCCATCAGCTAACAATGAATGTATGTGTATGTTTCACATTAACATTGCATACAGGCTACTACACTGTTGGTGGGAGTGCAAATGTGTCCAACCACTCTGGAAAGCAGTGTGGAGGTTCCTCAAAAGACTACACTCCCCTATGACCCATCAATCCCACCTCTGGAAATATACCCAAATGACCACAAACAAAGCCACACTAAAGCCACCAGTGCCATGACATTGCACTACTGTTTACCATAGCCAAGATATGGAACTAACCCAAATGCCCCTCAGTAGATGAATGGATCAAGAAAAGGTGGTATAAACAATTCAATTTAACATCACTAGCAAAAATCACTTAGAAACTGTACAAAAATTTAAAAAAAGTGAACATACGTAACCCTACAAGGTTTTTTTTTTAAGGACTGGAAGGCAGGCTTTTGGAGTGGCATTTGGGCATGGGTGGAGACTTCTTTGGTTTGATCCAGCACACAGAAGACATGGAAAGTATTCAAGATGACAGGTTCAAATTTCTTGCCCATTTGAAGACAAGAGGCCAGTATGCATACTTCTGGTGTGCTGGGCACTGGGACTGTATGCACTGGACCGTAAACTTCAAAACTGCTTTAGTGGCTTGAGGGTAGAGAGCAAACTTTGTACCTCCCCTATCAATTTCACCGTCCTCTCAAGGTAGGGGAGACTAGAGAGGGCAGTCGCAAGTTCTCAGCGCAATCAGAAGGCCACTTGAGGGGTGGAGGAAGGGGACAATTATTCCTTTAGAAACTACCTTCCTGACTTTAAGAACAAGAAAACCCTTCCAGAAATGGAAGCCTTTTGCTACATAACAAAAAACACAGGTTATTTTCCAAGAGGAAAAAATACCCAGTTACATTGGAAAACAAAATTTAAGTGTAACTAGTTAACATTTACAGGGGCTGTGTAAACTTTGTGCTACTCAAAATGAAGTTCAAGTATTACTTCTGAGCATTTAAAGGTCACTGAACTTATACAATATTCTGGTGAGTAAGAGTGCAATTCACATTTGTTTCTCAATGGATAAACCACAACTGGCTAGAACATAATCTGTACAATTAGAATGTTTGTCCAAGTTAAAGACACATGCTAAGTAGTTCCGCATGTTCAAAGTTAAGTCAAACCACATATTTAACAGCTTTGTAATATACAACAAAGGTGAATGGTGAGAAGGTCTAGCATTTGTTCGAAGCACACCATTACACTTTGTAAAACTAGGAGGAGTATGAACACCTCTTCCCTTTGAATAAACTGGCGACTTTCTTTTTATTTTTTAAAAGTGGAAACCCATTATATGCCTCTTCAAGGGTTTCAGCTTATATTATTATTATTATTATTATTATTATTATTATTATTATTATTATTTGTAGGTCGTGGGGCTTGAACTCTGGGCCTGAGTGCTGTCCCTCAGCTCTTCAGCTGAAGGCTAGTGCTCTACCACTTGAGCTACAGTGCCACTTCTGTTTTTCTAGAAGTTTATTGGAGAAGTTTATTGGGCTGGCTTTGAACTGCAATCTTCAGATCTCAGCCTCTAGAGTAGCTAGGATTACAGGTGAGAGCCACCAGCGCCCGGCTTTGACATGTATGGCTTTAAAGATTAAAACTGTGTAAAAAGAAAAATAAATATAAGGTTTATGTGAGTCTGTAAGGTATGGTTGTGGAAAGGTATTGTAGTAGTTTTGACACTATTGTTACTATCTTTAAAATCATTTACCAAATAAAATGTTAAAATCAAGTTATCCAAAAAAGGTGGTATATATACACAATGGAATTCTATGCTTCCATCAGAAATAATAACATTGTTCCATTCATAAGTAAATGCAAAGACTTGGAAATTAAGTGAAGTAAGCCTGAACTAGAGAAAGCAGGTTGTGGCATCTCCCTCATTTGTAAGAACTAGCATATGGATATGATATTCTTAACAGGGGATCTCAATCTCTGAAGTGCTTAGTGCAAAAGACTATGTATAATGATGAATATTCACATGAACTACAACTTATGGAAACAAGAGGTTCTCAATAGATCCAGTATGTAGTTTGTTCTACTTTTCTTTTCTTTTCTTTTCTTTTCTTTTCTTTTCTTTTCTTTTCTTTTCTTTTCTTTTCTTTTCTTTCTTTCTTTCTTTCTTTCTTTCTTTCTTTCTTTCTTTCTTTCTTTCTTTCTTTCTTTCTTTCTTTCTTTCTTTCTCTTAGTTTTTTGTACCTTGTGTTTTGCATAATAGACAATGCAATATGTGAAAGGGAAAGGGAATCACAGAAACAGCAGAACAGTGGATGAACCACAGCAACACTGATACTCACTTGACACTACGTTGGATATGACCATTAGAACTTAGGGGGGGAGGGATGTGGGGTGGTGCTGGGGGGGAAGGTTCAGGGAGCAGTAAGTGGGAGATGAAGGGGGATGGGGTAACGATTATTAAAAATATATGTGCCTATCACCTTACCTATGTAACTGGAACCCCCCAGCTCATCACCCTTTCAATTAAAAAATAAAAATAAAAATTTAATAAATTAAACAACCCAAAACCCCACAAAACATTTACTAACAGAAGGGTCACCTCAATGATCCTGACAAAGGCAAATATGGTGGGTATTAATTCTCTTCCCAGTCAGTGCCTACTGAGCAAGTAGCATACTTCTCTCTGTTGCAGTATAGAAAACTCATTCTTTTTCCTCCCTCATGGATTTCATTTGTCTCCTCCTGTTTCTCTCACGTGACTTCTGCTTAATCCCAGTGGACTAATAGGGATGTGACCGGCTTTTCACGGTTCCCTAGCAGCTAGAATGCCAACAATCTGAGATGCAAACACTGCTACCTTTGTGCAAACCTCAAATGGCCCAGTGCAAAAGTTCAGAGCTTCCATTTCCTACCCAGATAAAGAAATGTGTAAACATGGCATTTGTGTGCCAATGGATTACAGATGGATTACAACACTAGTTACAACACGTACATAAAGAGTGAGAATGAAATTCAAGTTGGGCTGGAGATTTGCTTAAGAACCATACTGTATTATGAGAAATGTTAGGATATCTGAGTAGAAGGGCTCAGACTACCTGGTGCAGCCTTCATAGTGGGAAAGAAAGGCCTGGAAGTTATATACTACCTGGGCAGACACACAGAGCTACAATATGCTAATTTATAAAGAGATTCAGATACTAGCAAATAGGAACTAATCAATGTCAGCTTCATGTGTTTTTTGCATGTTTGTTTAACTCTAACCATGTAACTGATGTAATTTCATCACCAAAGAAATTCCAGAGTTTATCTTACAGTATAGCTTTGCTATTAACAAGAAAAAAATAAGGTTTTATATCTAAAAATGATTCAATTTAACATCCATATTGAGAAATATTTTCTTTGGATCTAGAATCCTGGATTTATTGCCGGTCTATTTTTTTCTTAAATATTTTTCCTGACTTGTTTTGATTAAATGTACTTTTTGTCATGTGTATCTTTTGATGCTGTAGCTATTAAGTATTTCTCTTCTCTGTCCTTTCAAAGTTTCCTTGTTCAATGCTTTTTAGCAATTTCATTTTTTACATTTTCCACATATTCCTAATAATTTCATTTCATCAGCATCATAAAACTGTAAAGTTAAAATTTATTTTTTTATTTTTTAAATTTTATTTTATTGTAAAGATGCTGCACAGAGGGGTTGCACATTTCCTGTCCAGCATTGTTACACCCTCCTTTGTTGTTCTGCCACTATCACTTCCTGCCGCCCCCCACACTTCTTCCCCACCCAACATAGTGTGTCCTTGTTGCAATGGGTCATTCTGTATCCTTGTTTCAGCATTTTGTTATTCTCCTTTTCCTCCCCAAATTAGATAAATGCATTTTAAATCTAGTACAATTCAGCCCTCTTTCCTCTGTCTCACTTCTTTGAATATTCTAATTCCATATATTCTACACATTATTGTTCCAATGCCCATAATTGCCATTCTCTGTATAGCAGGAGAATAGTGGCTCAAGGCCAGTCTGTGCAACAAAAGATTATCAGTATCCCACCATGACAAGAAAAATTTCTGTAGTTGTTCAGGCCTGTAATCCCCACCTATTCAAGAAGGCATGATAGAAGGATTACCTTCTGAGTGGCCCAGAGAAAAAGCATGAGACTTTATCTGAAAATATCTAGAATAAAAATGACTGAGGGCCTGGTTCAGGTGGTAGAGCTCTTTGCTAGCAAACACAGCCCTAAATTCAGTCTTTAGTATCACAAATAAGTAAATGCAATAGAAGTTCAGTGTTTATATTTGGTGATATTTAATCTCTTGAAAAACATTGTGCAATATATTTTTGTATGTACTGTTTTGCTTGCTATTTTATCTCAGGCAAGAGTATAAATTTGACCACTTGCACTCCATTTTCACAGGAATTAAGTTTGATGACATTTTTCAATTAGAATAACTAAGAATGAATATCCTTGTTTGTTCTCTACACAATGATAAGGAACTGTCATTTTTCCATGGTCATCTACTTTCACCTAGGAGAGTGGGAGGGGGCATGCCTTAAATAAGAAATATTTAAGTTGTCATCTTAATTATGATATAAAAGAAACCTACCTGAACTAATTTTAAAGAGAATCAATGCTGAAATAAGACCACATTTCTCAACTTTCAAGAGAGTGTAGTGTGTCAAAGGGTGAAGCTGGAAACAGTGCAAAGCAGTGGCTTTACCGTCTAAGCAGCATGGTGTCCTGAAGATTGTCTTGTCGTGCTGGAAGGTCAGGTTGAGAAGGCTCACTAGAGTGCTATCTCCCCACAGAGAGGGAAAGAAAGAGTGGCAGAAGTTTTCTGCACACTGCAAGTGTGACTTTGTTCTCAGTGTGAGAGCAGGTGGTCACAGCTCTCCAGCTGACCTTGCTGCGAACCTATGTATAATGCTTATTATGCAGTGAACAGAAAGGCTAGTCCAACTCTCACTTTCCATTTCCTCTTGATGACCTGGTAGCATGGATGTAGTAATGACCAAGAGAGAGAGAGGACAAAACCAATCTAGTGGTGGTAGCAATTTCCACACAAGTCAAAAACAACAACAACAACAAAAACACATGTTGCAACATGAAGTACTAATACAGGAAACAGATTGAGAAAAGGAAATGACATAGAGTATACATAACAAATCATGGAAAAAGACCCAATTTCTTTGAGATATTGTCGCTGAAAATTGTTAAGGACTGGGTTGATGAATTTCATTTTTTCAGTTTTATAGTGTAGTCATTGTAACTATATTACTAGGTGGTGTTAATAAAATAACCAATTTTTATGTAATCCATGTATTTGTTTGATGAATTATTGTGTTTGTTAAAAAGCATTCTTGTGTATTGCTCAATCATTAAAATTAATTTTGATCATTATTGTTCTCTTAATTTTCAGATTATATGTAACTATAACGTCAATACAGTCACATGTATTTGCACACATGTATTTCATGTATGTATTGGAATTTATACAAAATGCACAAATACTTGTAACTTTTAAAATTCAATGTCATTATTTTTAAATATGTAACATTTTATTGCTTAAAAGATTTTTTATAATAAAATGAATGACTTTCTCAATTTTCCTATAATTGAGTTGACCAATTTTGCACTTTTTCTTGTTGATATAGTAAAGTTATATATAAAATCAAGATTGCATTCAGTGTTGTAAGGTAGTGTTTATATCTCAGGCATGTAGGTCCATACTGCAACATCTTTTGAGACAAATTTCATTAGCTTTTTAACACTGCCCACTCTATGTTTTAATTATACTATACTTTCTGTTATTTATTTATTTTATTATAGTTATTCTATAATTATACTCATAGTTTTCCAATTACAAATTTATTTCTTTTCTCATACAAAGTGGTATTTCTTAGAAATGGTTTCATTTAGTGACAATTACTTAGTCACTGAATTTTTTATTTTAATTTAGATAGAACATATTACATTTTGTTGGCTAATAATTTATTTTAAAATCAGGAATCTTGTTCTAAATTTTTTTTTATGAACAAAAATTAATAATACACTGTATTGGAAAATATTACAATATAAAAATATAATTTTTGCTATATAATATTTAAAGCAATTTTTAGTGTGTATTGGAAATATTAACAATATGTCTAAGAAATCAGATCACTGATGGTTTTATTCCAACTCAGTGGTACTGCTACCACTCAGTAGCAGCAGTATCAATAATAATGGTATGAAATTCTATGCCTCTATCAGAAAGAATGACATTGACCCATTTGTTAGGAAATGTTAAGACTTGGAAAAAAATTATATTAAGTGATGTAAGCCAGGCCCAAAGAAACATAGGTCCCATGGTTTCCCTTATTTTCAATAACTAGTACATGTGTAGGAAAAGCAGAAAAGGCCAAAAGCCATGTACATATGACCATATAAGATAATTTTAAGTTAATTGAATCCCAAGATAGGGACAGAAATATCTTTTTTCTTTCTTGTTTTTGTTTCTAACATATTTATAATGTACCATGTTTTTTTTTGTTGTTATGTATGTTCCTCCCCCACAGTATAACCCCTATTTTCACCGTTTTTGATGCCGGTGCCCTGCATCTTGTATATACACTTCTCTAATTTGGGGAGGGGAAGGGAAAAAAAAAAACACAAAATGCTAAATAAGGATACAAGTTGACCCATTGTAACAATTAGATGTACAAAACACTATGTTGAAAATGAGCTTTACAACTTTGGCGGGGAGGGGGGGGGAGTGAGGGGGGTAGTAGGGGGATGGTAGGGGGGGTATTGGAGTGGGAGAAAAAAAACTATGATAGCAAAAACAATATCAAAATAAGGAGGATTGTTAAGTGAACATGAAAGGTAAAGGACAGAGCCATGACTTTGGAATTATCTTTTTTAAATTTAATATGTGAATACTGCCTGTACGACCACAGATAGGCATCATAGTTTAACATTTCTGAAACTTATGTAATTGTGGCACTGCTGGTTGATTTATATAAGTTTATGATATAAGATTATACTTTTCCTCCATATAAAAATAGCCTAGATGGAGAGGTTTTGTTGTTTTATTTTCTTCTTCTTTTCTTTTTACTAGTGTCAGGTAATATAAACATCCTGAGTTTCCAATCTAAGTTGTATCCTGGCGGCACTCAAAATATCATGTAATTCTAACTAAAATTACTTAGCACATAGCTGATTTGTATAGATTTGTATCAATACTGATAATAATTTCTGTGCTTTAAATAAATAAAAGCCTTTCCATTTTATTCCCTTTTTAGTCTAATTATTATAGTTTAGATCATTGATTGATTCATCTTATACCTTTTAGGAATGTAAACTAATGTTTTAAAAATGGATTTTAAATTCAAACTTGTTACCTGATATTTTTCTATAAACGTGAAAACTACATTGCTATAATAACTGCTAATATCATAATGAAAGCAATATGAATTTGATACTATTTAATCACTTTTAGTGATGATTAAAATCATGAGTTAATTTCCACTAAATATAATGAAATATGTTGTGATTTGCTTTTTTTTTTTTTTTTTTGGTCAGCCATGGGGCTTGAACTCTGGGCCTGGGCGCTATCCCTCAGCTCTTCAGCTCAAGGCGCGCGCTCTACCACTTGAGCTACAGCGCCACTTCCGGTTTTCTGGTGGTTTATTGGAGATAGGAGTCTCACGGTCTCTCCTGCACGGGCTGGCTTTGAACCGTGATCCTCAGATCTCAGCCTCCTGAGTAGCTAGGATTACAGGCGTGAGCCACCAGCGCCCAGCTTGTGATTTGCTTTTTGCAGAAAGACTCCTAAGTATAAAAACTTTCACAAGGAGTATTGATTCTATAATCATAAAACTAAATTTTATTTGACTATTTTCATGTGAAAAAAATCAGCATGTTAACAGAGCAAACAGAATATTTGGCTTTGTTACATTGCTGCATGAACTGGTATAAATTAAATTTACATCACACAGAACCACACACATATATTAATAAAACAATTTTATTTTCTGGAAAGATCTTGACACTCAATAATATAAAAGTTCCACCACTCAGGCTGTCAGACGGTCACCCTGTCAGAGAAAGGCTAATGAGTCTGAGGTGGTCCTAAAATAAGGACTCAAACATTTGAAAACCCTGGCAGAGAGCATTAAATAAATGGAGAATAATCAGCTCTGGAGCAGCAGATTAGGCAAGAGGGCACATTTTACTTGCAAATAGGACAGTTGGCAGATTTACCTGAACTGGGCTTAGGGCTAGTGAAATCTCATAATGGGGCTTTGTGGATACTTGCTTAAGGTTTAACAATTTATAATTAAGTGACTTTATGTGTTGTTTCTTTTGGTGGTGATGGAATGTTCAAGAGGGAAAATCTTTTTTTTTTTCAAAGCTACTAAAAATACTTTCAGTGCATTAACTTCAATAAGTAGTGTTAACATAAAATGTAATCTGAAAACCCACTTTGGGTTTACTCTTTCTTACCTTGAACCATATAGGCAAAATAACCTTTATTTTGTTTTCCAGAGGATAGTCTGGGATAAAGTAGATTGAAAAAAGATTGCCACTGATGATTTATATTCAAGTGTTGATACATATAAAAGTATAAAAGTTTCACTGGAATTATGATAGGTTCCTCTGAACCATTTTGTTATCACTTAATGTTTTAATTTTTTAATTGGCAGATAAAACATTGATCTTTATCTGTGACACAAAAAAGGATGTAACTGTTAACACCAGAAAACTTATTAAAATTTGAAATGAAGTATTTCTGCTTATTTCCTTATGTGTAGATTATATGATTCGTGTTTCTGAAAATAAGGAAAAATATCACAATATAAGAATGAAGATTTTCTCCCAATGTATAGTGAAGTTGAGATGTGACAGTTTTTGAAAATTTTCTGTGAAGTGTTATGAGTAAAGCTACTTGGATATAACTTGTGTCACTCTGTACTTGTAATTATGCTAATTAAAGTAAAATATGTTAAACATTAATGATTAATCAGAGATCAAGAACATTTAATGGTATTCAAACCTGAACATATTTTTAGTCCCAGATAATGGAAGTTTAAGTCAATAAGTGTAACACTGAAATGCTAATAAAATGAAAATGAAGATTACTGTAAGAGCAGTGGTTTTTATTCTAATAACAATATCAAACCACCGGTACCTCAGCAGTAGAGCTAAACAAATCTGCAGTATGTTTTGCTCGAAATAGTAGCTATAGGTTTTGAGACTTTTCATTCATTGTCATTTTCTTATGAAAATCCTGAGGCCCTGCTAACTGTATCACAAACTAACATCAGCAATGAGACACAAAATTCCTATGGTTTGCACAGATGGAATTGTGGGATTTCAATAGAAAACAGCCTCTCCAAATGAAGAAATATAATAAAAAGATACACATTAATGAGGTAGCTTGTTATATTTATAAAAGTTTATTTTAATTGTGTAACGTTTTACCTGATAACTACTTTGATATAATTTAAAATTTCTGACAAAAGGAAAATATTGTTATACTTACAAGTGAAAGCATTTTTTGTGTGTGAAAGCATTTTAAGACTCAAAACTGAGTATATAAATTTCAGGTGACAAGCATAGTGCAAACACTTGCAAT
Organism: Dipodomys merriami; assembly: GCF_024711535.1. NCBI lineage: Eukaryota > Metazoa > Chordata > Mammalia > Rodentia > Heteromyidae > Dipodomys > Dipodomys merriami. The sequence goes on along the minus strand of NW_027203381.1, from coordinate 97,352,400 downwards.
GCTGGGAGGAGAGGTCGGATGCTTTTCCCATGAAAATCTCATTCTCTGTCGTTCATTTCACCACATAATAAGAAGTCATATCTAAATCTTTGAAAGAAGGAAAGGAAAAAAAACACTTTCTGCAAGTTTTCTATTCCCATTGTTTTATTCTTTACTTAGAAAGTGACTGACAGTATCAATCCTTTTTCAAACATTTTTATACAGACGTGTTCTCTGGCAAGTGGATTATAGAACTATTCACATATTCCTTTGGACTAAGACAAATTCTATCTTAGATTAATAGAAAAAATGTAGAGTCTGAAGTGTATCAGAAAACATTTCTTTAGTAAACATTTGCACAGGAGTCATTAGGGAACAGAAAAACTTTTAAACATATTATATTTAATTTGTCCCATGCAATACCTAATATGTGTGCATGTGTTCCAAGAATAGGTAAGTCACATCTACTTTTGAATGCTACCCTTACCAAAAAGTCATTATAGTTCTTGAATCAATACTTCTGTATGGGAGAACTTTTTAGTATAGAAATTGGTGCTTTTATGGGCAGCCCTAAGGCAGAAGTTAGAAAGAAACATAAAACTTGCAACAACCTTAAAAAAATAATGCCACAGAGTTTCTATAGAGAGAAATTTAAGTCCAATAGGAAAACAATATTAATGTATGCAGGAAATGTACGGAATCTTGATGTAAATGTTTTGAAATTAATCTAAGAATGAAAGTTTCTCAAACATCTTTGCCACCTGAGGCACTGATTAAAGATGGCTTATGTTTTACCTGGTGGTATCAATTGTTCAATTCTTTTGCTGTAAACTAACTCATGAATATTTCTATTGTATGGAATATTTAATATTGCTAGAACAACTCATAATTTAAAATTCCCAGAAAGCAGTTCTAAAAATATTTTCAATTAAATGGATTTAAAAATGGTACAGTTTTGAGAAAAATGCACAGTCACAATAGATGAACTAGACAATAATTGGCAAAGTCAAAACTACCACATTCATTATTGCTAGACTGATCAGGAAGCTATTTTAAATTGAGATTGAGTTAGTGCTCATAAATTTTACTTCATTTTATAATATGGGAAAAGCATAAACTATAACTATATTTGCATATGTAAATATCTGTTTCAATAGCCTTGAATGGATTTCTAGGCACTTAGAAATACTTCAAAGTTATGAAGAATGGTTTCTTTCTTTGAAGCTCTTAACTTACACTCATATTTGGAGATTTGAATTAAATTACCTATAACTACCACATGTTTCTCCTTCACATGGAGAATATAATATATCACTATTGAAATTCAAATTGTTTTTTTTCTATTAAACTGGATCAACTTTTAACAAAGACCTAAAGAAAATCACATTTGTAACAATATATGTATTTATACATGTATGTCATTTATAATGTTGCATTAAATACTATGAAACGTATTCGATAAAATTGACTTGTGTCTGCACAAATACAAATACATGCATGAACTGATAGCTTTGTGGACAACTATGTATATGTAATATATGCTTTTTAGAAGAATAATTTTAAATCTTAAAATTTAAAGAAATAAATACAAAATCAAATAATGTAGCACTAAATATTTTATTATATTGACTATTTAGAAGTTATATAGGAAATTATTAAAACATGTAACTTCAAACATTATTAGATAAATCTTTTTATTGACATCAGTTTACATACCAGTTGCCAACTCTGATTATGTTTACACACACACACACACACACACACACACACACACATACACACACACACACACACACACATACAAGTAAAATGTAATAAAAGGAAAATTCTTCAAAAGCAAAGAAGTAAATTGAAATGATCAAAATTAGATCTTTTGACAATGAGGACTTGAAAGCCTACCATCAGGAAATAACACTAGAGACTGCCATATAAATAAAGAAAATCTATTATTTTTTGTCATTATGTAATCACAGCTCAGGTAGAAATTACCAGGACTAAAACATAGAGATATTTTTCTTTGTATCTTTTGCCCATTTGTTTGCTAGTGTGGCTTTTATTGAGTAGGAAAAAGCAACACACACACACACACACACACACACACACACACACACATACACACACCATGTATGCTATGCACACACATACTATACAATACACATTACATACACACCACACACACAACAAATGTACCACATTGATTAACTTTACACACTGTACACATATTTTACACATAGTATACATACTTTACACAGTACAGACATACACAAACACATATTACGTACTAGTGTCCTAGGGAAAGCTGTATTGCAGCAAGCAAAAAAATAGAAGGGTGAAAATACAGTGGCTGGAGGTGGCAAAATGACCATTGTTCACTACCCACAGCACTAGTGCACCCAAGCATGAGAAACAGACTCTGATCACTTTACCAGCTTATCAGTACATCACAATCGGGGAGGTGGAATATTCACATTTCAAACACAAAATTGCAACTCAGCTTCTCCATCAAAACATTTATAAAATACAAAGACACAAAGCACATGAAGAATATTAAGTGTGAATTTTATGCAGTGAAGCTACAAATCTGTCCTCTGAATACTAATAAATTCTGGATAAAAAGGGAGGAAGTTTAATATTGTTTGCCCATTATGGGAATTTATGTCCCCCAAATCCACACTAATCAAATGAAATATAAATGTATTTAATAAAATAAATTCAATAATAGTTAAAGCCACAGAAATAAATTTTTGTTATCTATGTTTACTTTTCAGTATAACATTTTTGCTTTTTTAAAATGTTATTTTACTGTAAAGATGTTGTACAGGGGAATTACAGTTACATGAATAGGGCATGAGTACATTACTTGTCGATTATATTACCTTTTCCCTTATTGTTTTACCACTATCCCTTCCTTCCCTCCCCCACCTCCCTCACTCCTCTCCAGGCCAACCTCTTCCCCCCCCCCAAAAAAAAAAGTAGTAAAGTTCGTTTCCTGTTGGTATCCTTGTTGCAATGGGTCATCCTATGTTCTTCTTTCAGTGTTTTGTTACATTGCTTTTAAAAGAGTAATAGGCTACATAATTCAGTATACTAAGAAAAACAAGTATATTTTTATATTAATTCAGACTAAATAATTGATACCTTGCTAATAAAAACATTTCACAATTAAATATTTATATTTAAAATATGTTTACTATAAAATTAAGGCAAAAATTAATGAAAGGAGTAAAACTTGTAGGAATAAAAGTATTCTAAAATAGAAGAAAGAAAAAAATCACATTTTTGTTTGCAAAAATACACACAAATCAATTTATAACTGCGATGTGCACAATTCATAATGCCAGAAAAACATTAAATATCACTTATAGAAATATCTAAAGACAAGCCATTAGTAATACATGCAAGGCAATGCTACTATTTGTGTGATATAGCTAAAGATGTACTACAAGTACAAAAACAAATAGAAGAAATGTGTTGAAACTTTCTTTTTTATTACTTTTCCATATCAACATTTTAATGAATAATATGTAATAAATTTTGAAAAGTATTATTCCCACAATCATCCAATTCTTCTTTAAAGTAATATTTTCTTTCCTTACTTAATTTCTAAAATTATTTCTGAATGCATTCAAAGCAAAGCTTCCTGAGGAAGAAATGTTGTAGAGATACTAGTCAGAGAGTATTGATCCTAAAGTTAGGATAAACATCGTGGTAAAACGTTAAAGAAAGGCAATGATGTCTCTTCTAGGTCTAAAGTGTATAGATTTGTCTTTTGTATCTGGGAAAGAAATGTCAAAAGTATTAAGGAACTGACAACGTATAGGTATTATGATGTGAATTTATTTCTTCCTAGTCAGCTTTTCAGAGAATTGCTATTCATTACCTATGATAGTCTATTATTAAGCAATGAGGTTTTGGACTCATATTTTTTAAGCATACGACTGCTTCATTACTTTGTATGTAAAATGTATGCTCATGTACATGAATCATTTAGATCTACACCAAGGGAAAAAATTGCCCAATGAACACATCTGGTAAGTGGCTACAAATATAACAGAGGAGTGAGCTGATTGGGTCAGAGGATCTCTTCTGATGTGCTGGCTCATAATTGTTTCTCTTAGGTAATAGAGAAAAATGATCAAAAATAAAAACTAAAATGTAAATTCTGTCACAGAGCCAGAAAAACACACTTTGTGTATCATTAGCAATATGTTTCTCTTACCTCTGTTTATGTTTTAATTTGGGCTCCTTAAATAACTCAATTTGGTGTTCAAAGGACAATAATCAAGAAGTGATCTTGGTTTTTATTTGCTTGTTCCTTCGTCTTGAAATATTCTTAATTATGTACTGAAAATATGAATGATTAGTTATTAGATCACTGATTTTATCTTAACAGTATCATAGATAACACAACTATTTATGGAATACATAGTTTCTGGTTCTTTATCTTTTTAAGAAAAATTTTTCTCAGCATTTCTTCATTTGTCCATTAACACAGCTATGTGAGGGTAACAATGCTCAACAAGAAATGTACTCATTATTTTGTTCACCTAACTGTAACCCATCTGTACAGAATCTTTACAATAAAATAAAATTGAAAAAAATACTTTCTACATGCTAGTAAGATCAGCCCTAAACCCTGAAATTTAAATATAAGCAAAACACTCGATTCAAACATACATAGGGATTGTAGGAAAACATTAAAGCTCCTTTTTGTTGTTGTTGTTGTTGGTCAAGGGGCTTGAACTCTGGGCTTGGGCACTGTCCCTGTGCTTTTCAGCTCAAGGCAAGCACTCTACCGCTTGAGCCACAAGGCCACTTCTAGTTTTCTAGTGGTTTATTGCAGATAAGTGTCTCACAGACTTTCCTGCCTGAGCTGGCTTTGAACTGCAATCCTCAAATCTCAGCCTCCTGAGTAGCTAGGATTACAGACATGACCTCCTTTTATTGAGTTAGATACCTTTGTTTCTCTAAATCAATGGGTGACACATACTTTTAATTTTGGCTTCTTTTTCTAAAATTCATATGGTGACATATTTATGCTTTTGAAATACCACAGTATATTTTAGAAATGTATTGAATAAACCTACTACAGAAGTTAATACCTTCATGCATAATTTTATTTCTTGTATGATATGCTGATGTAACTATCAAGTATTGATAGTCCATATCTGCAAGGTACAGAACTCATATATTTGTGCTAGTTGTCATATTGATGTGAGTTTCCCTGAAGATACAGAAACAAGGAGGTAAGCTTATAATAAAGGCATTCCAGGGTTTAGGACAAGTCACTCAGAAATAGTTATCAAAGAGAAAAAATGTATTGGGGTAATGTGTCATGCATAGTATCTGGTTAACTTTCACATTATTTACTCCCCTATGCCCTCACCTAGATTGTCCGGGAATGTGTAGGCTAGTTTTGAGTAGACATGTTCAATGATGCTGGCATCATTGTACAGTTCTTACATGCGGATGGCTGATTTTCATAGCTATATGATCGTACAAAGAGGCATACTTTTAAAGTAGAGAAATTACATTTCTTCACACATCTACTTTACAGAAATAATAGATGTAAAACCAAAACTGATCAAATAATTAAATAAGACATAACATTTTAATTACAGGACACTACTTTGAGTACTTAACTGGCATGTAAACAAGAGTCTGACTTTCCTTCTCTGAGGTCTCCACTAAATAAAACTGGAGAAATGTATTTTTCTTGACCACTGTTGCTCCCTTGTTCAACCTGATTATTTTATATTCTATTGCCCATAAGTTATCATCTCTTTGCGCATTTCAGGACAGTACAAGCAGAGTAGATGCCAATCTTCTTGTCTCCATGACATAGAAAGATGATATATTTCCACCTGCGTTTATTGAACAAACCAGAAATAATAACCAACCAGGGAGGAAGGATGGCGATTCATTGTTCCTCAGATGACTGTCACGACATGTGAGGAACCTTATTTTCACTAAGCCATCTAAGGCTATGGAAATAAAAGAGGTGGGAAGACAATATTGATACAGCAAATTGCTCCTTATTTAAAGATGCTTTTAATATGGATATAGCTTTATAATCTGTCAAATAAAGATGGCACACAGAGATAAAAATAAAATGTCAGAACAAAAAATGTTCTTTTCTTCCCTGTGAATAAATTTACACGTCAGTCAAGAAGCTGTCAGTGCCTCTCCTGGATGAGTGGCATGTCTTAAGTAAGTAAAAGCAGGAGAATAACTAACAAGAATAACTAAAGGGTGAAACAGAGAAATTGACAGCCTTGATGAGGGAGGATTCTTCCCTGCCCAGGGAATGTATTCAGTTAGAATAATGCCTGCAAGCAAGCAAAGAAATAGTAACAAACTAGTAATTATAATAGAGAGAAATCTAAACAGAAATTCAAATTTGGCTGTTTGAGCCTCTCTGATGATGGATTCAAGAGTATATGGTAGAATTACTTTTCTAAATAAGAGCCATTATTCATTAACATTTTATTAATATTCGTTGCATTGTTATTGTGACTTTTTTAATAGGAAGGGAGAGTAACTTCATTTTCTTAAGCCAACTGGTAGAAAGCTATTTAGCAGAAGGCTAAGAGGAGTTTTTGCATAGAAGGATGATCTAGGTGTAACTGTACACAAGATGGCTACATTTCTAAAGTCATATTCACTCCAATAATCTACCACTTGAGTCCTGTCTCCATCTTTGCATTTTACTGTCTTGGAATGGGATAAATTTCTCTGCAGAGTAGTCTTGAATGATGATCCTCAAAATCTTACTATCCAGAGTAGCTAAGATTTTGACATTAGCTAACAGTACTCAGATGCCCATATTTGTTTTTTAAACGTAATGACCAAAAGGCTCTACTGGGCACACATACGAATGTGAGTTCAGAGGAACAGGTGCCACAGCTAATATGTTTTACCAGATACTAAATAAATAAACCTCTATTTCAATAAAATTAGAATATTAATTCACACTAATTCCTCATAATTATTGTTGGTATGATATGAAACATATGACAAAGATTGTTGAATGCTTGCTCTTTTCATGATCTGGATCTAGAAAAAATTTAATCTACAAATAAAAAATGAAGATAGAAGATCTTATTCTTATGTATTAGGGAAGAGTTTTAAAAGGGACAGTGTAAGTAGCACAGAAATTTCAAACAATGTGCTGCTTAAGGCCAAAGCTATACTTTGCTTCCTTTCCTTTTCTCCATTTCAAGTCACCTTCCTTCTTCCTCCTTTTTGTTTGGTAATTTATCATACTATTATTCCTAAAATATACTTCATATATCTTACTTAACATAAACTATGGGGAAAACCAGGGCAGGATTTTAGCTCAGGTAGTTAAAGAACAGTAGTCAACCTACTTTTCACTTGACAGTGGGCACATCCTTAAGGAAGTAATCAACAAATGAAATCATTATGGAAGGAAAATAGCAACCTCATCCACCTCCTGAAATGCTGCTGAAACAACAGGAGAGAACATAACAGTGTTTCTTATCAACCCCTCTAACACTTATACCTTCAGCCTAATGATGTTGAAACATCATCTGAATCCAAACTCAGATGCAAACTACAAAATAATGTATTGTATAAATGCCAATGACTTGGGACATAATTAAACATTAGAGAGAACCATTGCAGATTAACAGATAAAAGAGACAATAACTTACTACAGTAAACATTGTGCATTTTATTTGCTGTAGACAATATTGTTGGAATAATTACTGAAATCTGAGTAATGTCTATATGTTAGATAAGAATATCGAATTGAGGTTAACTTACCAAAATTATTGCTTGTTACATTTAATATAAGCAACTTCACACTGATCTAGGGATAAAAATTTAATTTAATAATTCAAACTAACATTTGAGGAAATAAATTACTTGAATATATCCCTGGAAGTTTTTATAAATATGAGAATGTGTCGCAAATAAAAGTAAAGAGAAAAAATAAGCCATAAATTTATAGAAATCCACCTCAGAAAATCAACTTATTATTATTGAAACCTATATTTGAAAACTGGATAATGAAACTTAATGAAATTGTTTTAAGAGATGATAGGTGAGGAACAAGTGTGGTAGTATGGTGAATTTGACCAGGAATATTGAAAGCATGTCTGGCTATCTTATTAATGAATCCGAATTATAATATTTTTAAAGAACTAAAATATTATCAGTGCTCCATTCACTGAGCTTCCTCTGAAGAAGTGAGGTGAGATGCTATTGGTTCTCATATAAAAAATGTGTTCCTGGGATAATACACACAAATAGGAAAGTGATTTCAGTAGTCACCAAGAAGGAAACAGCTAAATGAATTGAGATAAATAAGGCAACATTTAAAATGATATTTACAAATAGCACATGCTGGAATTTGAATGGAAAATAAATGGCTATTGAGAAAAAGACACTACTTTCTGACTCCAAATTGCCTAAACATTAAAAACAAATGGTGATCAGTAGTATAATCCTGGATTCCTTCTTGTATTCAGCTTTGGGGGTGGAGGCGTGAGAGAGGTGGGGGGAGGGAAGGGCTAGTGGGAGAACATCAAGAGAGAGGGTAACAATGCTCTACAAGAAATGTACTAATTGCCTTCCTCATGTAATTCTAACCCCTCTGGACAGCATTTTACAATAAAATAAAATCTAAAAACATTCATAAACAAGTAATAGTTAAATAGAATATGTACTTATAAACTAAAAGGCTCTGGGTTAATTTATAATAGGCATATTTTTTTCAGTTTCTTCCAATTTGTGGAAAATAAATCTTTCAAAATAACTTTATTGTAAAATTAGTGTTGGGGATAATATGAAAGATTTTTCTCATATTTCTGATTTTTCTTCTAATTTATATTGATGTTTTTGACATTGTAGGCATATATTAACCTTTTTGGTACAAAATAAAATCTCAGACATTACTGATTGCTCTCTATAATCAAACAACACAACAATTGATTTTACATAAACTCCACAAAACCAGATTACTTTGAAGGAATCAGGATCCATACTGCAGAAAACAAATGGATAAACAAATAAATCTAGAGAGTAAGAAAATATCAGGACTATATCTCTGGAAAATGTAAAAAACTTATGTCTGGGACAAAGTATATAATAAAAATATGTATATCTATAAATTTTCCTATCATTTATGTCTTTAAAATTGCATTTCACAAACAACAACAACAGGGGTTATACCATGGGGGAAGAACGTACAAAAGACACACAAAAAATCACATAGTACATTAAAAACAACAACAACAACGAATAAAGCTCTGTGTCCGTATCTTTGGGTTCATTTCACTTAGCATCATCTTATATAGTCATATATACATAACTTTGAGCTTTTCTGCTTGCCTGGTAAGATTATCCTACAAGTATACTAGTTATTGCAAATAAGGGAAACCATAGTCTTTGGGCCTGGCTTACTTCACTTAATAAAATTTCTTCCAAGTCTTTTCATTTCCTAACAAATGGGGCAGTGTGATTCTTTCGGATGGAGGTATAGCATTTCACTATATATATATATATATATATATATATATATATATATATAATACACATATAATGTATATATATATATATATATATATATATATATCACTTTCTTGATCCATTTATCTACTGAGGGGCATCTGGGTTGGTTCCATATCTTAGCAATAGTGAATAATGCTGCAGTGAACTTAGTTGTACTGATAGCTTTAGTATGGCGGTGTTCTTCCTCCATCCCAGGAAAGACTGACGGGGTCTGAGGAAAGATAAGTACACCACTGGCCAGTTCCCCAGCCTCCCTTAGCCCTGGAGACAATCTGATGGAGCTGGGAGTCAAGTCAAGAAGGAACTCGTTTATTAACACACAACAAACACTTTTTAAAGCAAAAGAGACCGGGTGGCATGGGAGGGGAGGAAAAGGAACCAACCAATCACTGTAAAAGGTCACACCCTATCATGCACCTAAGTTTCCAGGATCTGTTTATGCACTGAATGTAAACAAATCAGGCTCCCACTCAACTCCCTCTCAGCGCCATCTTTGCTGCCCATGAGCCCTACAGCCTAGTTTGTGAACATTTGGGTAAATGCCTAGAAGTGGGATTGCTGGGTTTGGGGAATTCTATGTGTAGTCTTTTGAGGAATCTCTATCATATATCCCGTGTTGTCACTGTACTTGATTTTGATACTCTGCATCTTGTATATACATTTATCTAATTTGGGGAGGGGAAGGCAAAAAACAGAACACTGAAACAAGGACACTAGATGAACCATTGCAACAATGATACCCACAAGATACTATATTGGAAATGAACTTTACAATTTCGGGGGAGGAGAAGGAGGAGTTAGGGAGGTAGGGAGAGAAGGGATGGTAGGGGAAAAACAGAGGGGGTAACAATGCTCAATAGGAAATGTACTCATTACTCATGTAACTGTAACCCCTCTGTATATCATCTTTACAATAAAATAAAATTTACAAAATGCATTTTAAACCTTGAAAGATGGATATTAGTACCATTAAAAGACAAACACTTATTGAAAATAGTTGAAAATAAGAAAATAAAATACTGTCATGAATGATTTAAGAAGGTAGCATCCAGTATACGAAGGCAAGAAATTCATGTGAAAAATTAGATTCTTAAGTTAGCATATTTTATCTTCCTAATACATTCAGAATCTCCAAATAGTTATACATCTGTGGTCTAAGTCATAACCCTATGAAAATAAAGCATGCTTTCTGAAGGAATAGACCTTCATAAAGTTGGGAGGAGTTGACCAAGGAGCTTAACTAATTCTTGCCTTACAGGGGGTGTTTCAAACGTTCACATTGTGCTCAGTAGTCTTTGATCTCCTAAGATCGTATTCATGGCAGTGGAACATAGAGAAGAGTGAATAAAGTAAAAACATAAAGGACAATGCCCAGGGGAAGCATAAAGATACAGTTGTATTTTAATATCTTTTTTTTTTACATAACAACAGTAATAATGTCCTGGATTTCAATTTCTTTTTACACTCATGTGCCTCAAAGAACTTAGTAAAGTCAAAGAAGCCTGCCAGCCATACAAGTTAGTCAAGTATTATTACCTACTTTATAGGAAAGTAAATCAATATATAGTAAAATGAAGCAATTATTCCAAAACAAAATATCCTTTACTAGTGCAAACATTTTAGTCACATCAAGTTATGTCCCAAGGGTAAATGACTATGGAAATAATACAGTGAGAAAAGGGTCATAGGAGAAACAAAGCCTCTTAAGTTGGAAAAGTGGGGCAATGGATATTTTTTCTTCTTAAAGTAAAAACTGAAAGTAAAACACCAGGCCTATGGGATAGGTACATCATGAGATCCTGTTCATCAGAATAGCCTTTCAAACACAGGTATGCTTTGCAGTGGACAGAACAGTTTTTAGTTCGCAGTGCTGAGAATCAGACAAGAAGGTAATATTTTTGTTTGTTTTGTTTTGTTTTGTATTTTTCAGGTAATACTGTGGAGAAGAGAGATGCATTGACCCACTGGCAACAAAATTCTTTAAAACCAAAGAATGAGCAAAAATAGACATACAAGGTAATAAAGAATCACATGTTAGAACAAGACTTAAATGTCCAGAAGAAATTTAGTATATGGTCTAGTGATTTCTTAAAATTGGTAGCTTTATGATTCAAAGAAAATGATGGTAATCAAAATGAGACTTATAACTAAACAGCAATTTAAATTCTAGGTACTCTGAATGTGTTTATACTCCATTTGAACTTAACATGTACAGAAATGTTTCTAGATATTTCCCAGTGAAATATTGTTTGTATATATAAAAATGCTAATAAGAAAATATCAAAATGAAAGTTACAGGATTATTGAGTATGAAGAGAAGTTATATATTTATTAATTTTTATATGTAAAATATTCAGTTTATTGGTATTATAGTCTAATAGGGACAATATAAATGTTATATAAAGCTGAAATAAAAGTAATACTGTCAACAATGTAATATCCCACTAGAAGCAACTGTATTTCGAAAAGTGAAAAATTTACTGACTATCCAAATTATTCAATTTGAATAACACCTTAACACTTCTCCATAGTAAATTTGAGCTCTATCTATCTATCTATCTATCTATCTATCTATCTATCTATCTATCTATCTATCATCTATCTATCTATCTATCCATCCATCTCTGTCTGTCTGTCTAATTATCTAAGTATCCTCTTATCTATGTATTTTGATTCTGGTCCTAGGACTTGAACTCAGGGTCTGGGCACTATTCTGGAGCTCTTTTGCTGCAAGCTAGCACTCTATCACTTAAGCCACAGTTCTATTTCTGGCTTTTTATTGATTAATTGGAGATGAAGAACCTCATGGACTTTCCTGCCTGACCTGGCTTCAAATCTCAATGTTCAGAGTTTTAGCCTTCTGAGTAGTTAGGATTACAGGAGTGAGTGTGGTTGTTGTTATTTCTTTGTTCCTGTCTTGAGGGTTGAACTCAGGGTTTAGGCAGTGTCTCTAAGCCTTTTAAATCCAGGTTAGCATTGTACAATTTGAGACACAGCTCCACTTCTGGATTTTTGGTAGTTAACTGAAGATAAGAGTCTCAAAAACTTTTTGCATGGCCCTGTTTGGAATTGGGATTCTAAGATCTCAGTTTCTGGAGTAGCTAAAATTGTGGGTTCGACCCAGTATAACACCTGTTTTCACTGTATTTGATGTTGGTATAATTTGGGGAGGGGAAGGAAAAAAACAAAATGTTTAAATAGGGATATAGGTTGACCTACTGTAACAATAACATGTACAAGACATTATGTTGAAAAATGAACTTTACAATTTAGGGGGCGGGGATAGTGTAGCTGTGGAGGTGGGAGGGAAGAGAGGGTGGGGGGAAAACAAAAACAAAGAGGACGCAACAATGCTTGATAAGTAATGTACTCATTACTTTACTCATGTTACTGTAACATGTCTGTGCAGTGTTTTCACAGTAAAGGACATAAAAAATTGTGGGTTCGAACCACTGGTGCTTCAAATTCCAGTTTATTTTTGTGAGTTGTAATATCAATATTACAGGCAATCAGGAATAAAAATTGTAGTTGTATATTTTAATTGTTTATCTTCCCATTTTCCAGGTTTAGATATAAATTTTGTTTCTATTTGTCTAAAGAGGAGCTTTATATTATCTCTTCATATTTACAACTACTGATTGGTGGGTCATATATCTTGTGAGCACTCAATTATCTAATATTCTAATGTAAATTCACAACTTACTTGTATCATTATGATTAATGAGGTCCCACTTATGATCATGAAAGTAGCATCTCACACACAATATACTTCCAGAAATTAGTAATTTTACTCATAGTCCTCTGAATATTCAAATTCATTCTATCCCCAAGTAGTCTTTATTTTGCTTCACATTATCTGTAGTTAGTGCATACACTTATTTCTCTTACTGCTAATTAAAACACTCATTCAGGTTCATCAATTATTTTATTTTGAGCAAAATTTTTTATTTGTAAACTGTGAACACTTTGTTCATTTATCAGAATGAAAATAATATTTAATAGTGCTTATACTTCATATAATAATGTGAAATATTAACATGGAATTCTATTAATTTTATAACATGACAGAGTTACTCTATTTTATCGGATACTTGTATCGCATTTTTTAACCCATCTGCAAATTAGAAACAAGTTTGGAAAAAAAGAAAAAGGGCATATTTCTATCAAGAATATCATATTCCCAAACTTTCAGTGGATGCAAGAAACCACTGATGGTATCAAACTCTGAAGATATTGTATTTATTCTCACAGAGTTGCTCAGTGACTGACAGGTGGATATACATACTCTGTTCAAAAGGATGATTTATGTCTTTAGCCAGGCAAAATGAGGTAAAAAAATCCATTACTCTATTTTAACTGATTCTTGAATATTTCTAGGCCACAGCTGATCATGATTTACATAAATTGCTGAAAGAGAATCTTCAGGTTAAGGGAACAACTTACAGTAGCCAGTTTACAGTATTTCTAGCTAAAACTCCAAAATATTTTGGACCAAGATAATATTCTCCTTTACATCCCTTAACACTATTCTACGATGAAAAGATAAAATTGAGTCTAAAACCAAATTTTGTCTCAGAATGTCACTTGATTATTCAAAACTATATCTTTTCATCCCTCTCTCTGCTTTGGTTCAATCTCTTCTCTCCTGATTCAGTTGTCCCTGAAGTCCTCTAACTTCTGAACCCCAGCACTTCTTTGATTGTTTGAGACTCTTTTGTGCCCTGTTATTTCTTTTCTTCCCTCATGGACATTGATTCCTCTAGGCAGACACTATGCTATTTATGCACTTAAATTCTCAATTTGATGAGTATCTTTTTTATTTATTTTTATTTTTATTTTTTTGTCGGTTGTGGGGCTTGAACTCTGGGCCTTAGCACTGTCCCTCAGCTCTTCAGCTCAAGGCTAGCACTCTACCACTTGAGCTACAGCACCACTTTGGGTTTTTGGTGGTTTATTGGACATAAGAGTTCACAGACTTTCCTGCCCCGGCTGGCTTTGAACTGTGATCCTCAGATCTCAGCTGTCTGAGTATCTAGGATCACAGGTGTGAGCCACCAGCACCCGGCTGGTGAGTATCTTTTATTAGCTCAACTTATTAAATTATTTTTAAAATTAAAGAAAATAAGTCATATTATTAAAAAGTGAATAGCAACAAAATATCACAAGAATTATTTGGATAGAATGTTCCTACTATTGCTAGCTACTAATCTAAAATAGCAATTGAAGAATTGCTTCAAATTATTTAACACAAAATATTATTCACTTTAATAAATTTTATAATTTCTATGAAATCAAAATGATTATTTAAATTAATAGTATTTGGTAATTAAACATATAAAAAGGATTTAATCTAAATTTAATTTACAATGTTCCCTAAACCCATGGCTTTTTTATATTACCCTTAACCTAGTATGATTTAACTTCAAAGTGGCCATGCAGATTTAATTATGTGTGAGCTCCTAAGGGATATACTGATATATCAGTTCCCATCTCTGGCGGACATATCATTTGCAGTTAAGTTACAAACCACTAAAAATCAATTTTTAATGGAAATATTCCTACAACCTTAACTGTAAAAGATCAAAAATGCAGGTATAATATCAAGTAGCAGGTTATTAACTTTAACTTGAATTTTAAGTTCTTTTACACAAGACTATGGCAGCCATAAACAAGAGCATTTACCACTTTACTTAGGAGGAGATTATTCATCAATGAGTTTCAGTGGGTCCAGCATTGAGCCCTTGGGAACTCAAGAGGGAATTCGGGTCTGCTTCCCTAGAATGAATTGAACCAAAACAACAATGGAAACAATGAAACTGTGCTAAAATAATGTTCATGTACTATTGCAGCAGGGCAATATAGACTTAAGTTGATGTCATTACTAATCATAACACCTCACAAAATACTTACATATGGTGTTTCAATGACTTCAAAAACCAGTAGCAGTATTGAAGCAGTATTTCGTTATCATAAAATATGCATCTTCTCTTATTCCTACAATTGTGTAGTTTACATATATTTTAATAAAATTTTTGAGTCCATATTAATGTGCTGAAGCCAAAAGAAATATGCCTAATTATTAGTCAGATGCCAATAATGATAAATTACTAATCTAAGGTCCAATTAAAGCACAATTTGTAAATTGAAATATTTGTGATTGAAAATGAGAAATTATACTAGAGTCTACAAGTAAACAGGATTACAACTGTGATGTTTAATTTTTAAAAATGTGTATCTCTACAAAGTATTCATACTGTTTTGTTATTATTCCTTGAAAGTCTGCTGTATAAATATAATATTTTAAGATTGCTCATTTTATGAAAAAAATAGATAATATATATAAACACTATGGCAGTTAATTATTTTAAAATGTCAAATATACTGAATTTTAGAACTAATATATACTATAGAAATAAATTGGAAAAGCTTTATTATCTCACAGTATTAACCAGGTTGTGCACGAATTTTGAGCTATGTTCTATCCTTATTGAATTCTGTTTGTCTTACATTTTCATGTTATAAACACTAGGATTCAATTGTAAATTCCAATACTCCCAAAATGTTTCTTAGGAAATGTTATTATCTTGGGTAAAATGCTTTAATGGAAATCTTATGATTGCAACTATGGGATTTAATTGTGAAGGAATTTTGGTTTTATAATAAAAAATGAATTATGTTTCTTTAGATCCTAGGGGAACATCTAAGTTTACAACAAATTGTAAAGACTACATGTGAAGTTCTAGGCATTGAAAATGTGTTTATGTTCAGGTACTGACTTAGAAGTTGGCTCATTTGTAAACTTTGTAACATGATTTTTTTTCAGTTTTCTTTAGTGTTATGTAATGGAAACTGGAACAATTTCTGACACAAAATAAAGGTTGATTAATGTTTGTTAAATGCAATTTACTTTCCAATATCAACTACTACTCTTTAATTTTTTTTAAATGTTTGAAAATTCTTGTCTACAATACCCACAGGAAAGCCCAAACTATTTAATCTTAGCGATAAATTTCTAAGTAGAACTTCTAGTTGCTTGAGGCTCAACTTGAAATCCCTTGCCTTTCTAGTGTAATGTGAGTTTAATCTTCACTGCAAATTCTGTTCAAGCCTGAACATGAATTATTTTTATCACATTTATTATCCAGAACACTAACTGATGCACAAAACATATATACTATAACTTAACAATATATATCTGTATTAACTATTCTACAAAATATATTGTATACTGAAGCAATAAAAGAGTTAGAGACTTGTATTTTCTTCATCAATTTTCCTATGAGAAGACATATTTTGTCAATGGTAAGATTTAAGAGGAAATAGGCTAAAACATGAAACAAAAGTAAACTTTGAAATAACACTTTAGAATTTTTAAATTTCCGTTGGACAATGTAAAGTACAAAAATAAAATGCACTTAGCTGTTATTAATAATGCACAATTGTTAACTTACTCTTCTAAATTCCTTTATCTACCCTATCTTTTTCTATTTTTACTCAATAATTTTTGTGCAATAGTTTAGGCACCAACTGTGTATACAAGGAGTTTTATAAATAGATTCCCAGCCAGTATTATATTGGAGATTAATTGTATACTACTATAAAAACAAATGATAAGAATTAAAACAACATATAAAATCAATTGAGAAAACAAACAACAACAACAACAAAAAGCAAAACCTCCATAATCTTAAAACTCTCCAAAATTTTCAGACATTATTTTATACTAGATACGGAATTTATTTAATTGTTAGATTCACAGAAGAAAATATTGTACCTGAAATGTTTTGTCCTTTTTAAAATTTTATTTGCTTTGTTTTTACTTATATTTTTCTTTATTTTTTCACACAAAATATTGCACATATTTTGGGAATAATATTTTGTTGCCTGTGTGTATTGTGCCATACGTGACACCTCATTTATTTATAATTTCTTTATAGCTCTTCTAAAATATTCAATAGCACTCAAGGTGAGCACTCTACCAATTGAGCCACAGTGCCACTTCCAGTTTTCTAGTGCTTTATTGGAGATAAGAGTCTCATGGAGTTTCTTACCCAGGCTGGCTTTGAACCGTGATCCTCAGAGCTCAGTCTCCTGAGTAGCTAGGATTATCTGTGTGAGCCACCGGCACCGTGCTAAGAACAATTTAAAACCAGCAAATGAATTAGGAGGAGAAGACTCTTCAAACACATTGTAGAATTAAGCATGTATGAAATTACGTGTTGAGTTTATAGGACAAGAATATTGTGCAATGTCTTAACATAAAAGACAAATCGTAATGAGACTTTTTTGTGAGGTGAGACCATATCAAATCCTCATTTTCTTACTTTTTGGGGCCCTTCTCATTATGATTCATCAGTTTGAGGACACAGCTACACGGAATTTGACAGGCCAAACATGGTTGTGGAGATGGTTGTGAAAAAAAACAGGAAAAGAAGTTGTAGGCAGATGGATAGGAAGAGCCTCAGCTGAGTCTCAGTTGCAATATGTGGTGATTTGTCGAGGAATTATGAATCCTACAGAAAGAAGCTGGCATTTTTATATCTCTGTAAGGTTCAGTTGCTGGCTCAGAGTAGCCTATGGGATGCAATGCCCTATCATTAACACCTTTTATGGTTCTACAGGGAAAGGAGCCAGGGTCATCAACCAATCATTCTCTGTAACATTCTTTTGAAGGAACTGAGAAGCTTATTTTTCTGCTATATTACATTGAGTGAGATGAGAAGTTTTTGGTTAGTTTAAATATTCTGTATTTTGATGTACTGTTAGCTTCAAATCTTTATAACTTTGTCAAAATGCATCAAAGTAGACACAAAAAGCAAAACCTCCATAAACTTAAAACTCTCCAAAATTTTCAGACATTATTATACTTGATATGGAATTTTATTGTATATTCTTTTATTGTAAAGATGCTGTGCAGAAGGGTTAAAGTTACATGGGTAAGGGAATGAGTTCATTACTTTTGGAGCATTGTTACCCCTTCCCTTCCTTGTTGTTGTCCCACTATCCCTTCCCTCCCCCACCACCAACATTTCTCCCCAATCCTTATCCCCTCTCCCCCCAAGTTGAAAAGATCTTTTCCAATATACTGTCTTGTGGGTATCCTTGTTGCAATGGGTCATTCTGTGTCCTTGTTTTAGGGTTTTGTTATTCCCCTTCCCCTCTCCAGATTAGACATACATATATACAAGATGCAAGATACCAAAATCAAGTACAGTGACAATAGGGGATAAGGGATAAGAGAAAGAACATACAAAGGAAAGAACAACAACAACAACAACAATAACAAAATAAAATCACATGGTACATTTAAAACAATAACAATAAGACAGACATCTTGTGTCCATATCTTGGGACTCATTTCACTTATGTGGTCATATGTACATGGCTTTGAGCTTTTCACTTCCTCTGATAAGATTATCCTGTATGTATATTAATTATTGCAAATAAAGGAAATCATGGGACCTAAATTTCTTTGGGACTGGGTTACTTCACTTAATATGATTTTTTCCAAGTCTCTCCATTTCCTAACAGATGGGGTGGTGTCATTCTTTCTGATGAAGGTATAGAATTTCACTTTATCTACATCTATATCTATATCGATATCGATATATAGAGATATATATAGATAGATAGATGCTACATTTTCCTGATGAACTCATCTACTGAGGGACATCTGGGTTAGTTCCATATCTTAGCTATGGTGAATAATGCTGCGATAAATGTAATTGTGGTAGTTTTAGTATGGCCTTGTTTGTGATCATTTGGGTAAATGCAGAGAAGTAGGATTGCTGGGTCATAGGGGAACTCCATGTGTAGTCTTTTGAGGAACCTCCATTAAGAATAACAGAGTGGTTGGACAAATTTACACTCCCACCAACAGTGCAGTAGGGTTCCCTTTGGGCCACATCCCTCCAGCATCTCTCATTATTAGAGGTTTTGATTATAGCCATTCTAACTGGGTTAAGTGAAACTTTTTTTTTTCTTGGTCGTTTGTGGGCTTGAACTCTGGGCCTAGGCGTTGTCACTCAGCTCTTCAGCTCAT
Source organism: Dipodomys merriami (assembly GCF_024711535.1). Lineage (NCBI taxonomy): Eukaryota > Metazoa > Chordata > Mammalia > Rodentia > Heteromyidae > Dipodomys > Dipodomys merriami. Next base: position 97,332,842 of record NW_027203381.1, on the reverse strand, counting down.
GGCTAGTACTCTAACACTTGAGCCACAGCACCACTTCCGGTTTTCTGGTGATTAATTGGAGAGTAGAGTCTGGGCTTTTTTCTGCTCGGGCTGGCTTTGAAATGGGATCCTCAGATCTCAGCCCCTCTGAGTAGCTAGGATTACAGGCATGAGCTATGGGCCCCCGGCCATGACCAACATTTTTATGTGATGTTTGTTTTAAAAATATTTTTTAAACATGTATCTGGTCACGCACCTTTAGTTCATGCCTGTAATCCTATCTACTCAGCAGGCTGAGATTTGAGGATTGTGGTTTTAAGTCAGTCCAAGCCTTAAAATCCAATAGATTCTTTTTCTTTAGTTAACATTAAAAACTTCAATGGAACAATGGCTCCAAGTGGTTAGAACATTAATCTTGAGCAAAAATACTTAGGGATAGCACGTAGGCCCTGAGTCTAAGCTCAGGCATGACACATGCATGTGCCTGCGCGTGCGTGTGCACGTGCACGCGCGCGCGCGCGCACACACACACACACACACACACACACACACACACACACACACACACACATTGGTTAGTGTTGATCTAAAATTCTCATTTTATATTCAGTGATCTGTTTTTTCATTTTTGTCTTTTGGTTTTTTATTGATTGATTGATTGATTGATATTGAGGTTTGAATTCAGGGCCTAACAGTCTCTCAGGTTGCTTATTCAGCTGGCCCTCTATCACTTAAGCTTCTATCAGGACTCTTTGCTAGTTACTTTGAAGATGGAGTCCCATTGAGTCTTTTGTCTGAGCTGGCTTCTAATGGTGATCCTTTCAATCTCAGCTCCCAGAGTAAGTAGAACTGAAAGTCTGAGCTACAGCATTTTCTCTTTTAATTCATTTTCCACTTAGTACTGTTTATTTTATATCTTATTATATCTTAGTCATGTTTATTTTTAAGAAAACACCCAGGAGAAGAAAATATTTGTTCTTGGTTTAAAATATCTAATCTGACTCATTTGTAAATGGCAAATAAGATTGAAATCCAATAGACAATTATTTAGAATATGTTATTTTGGAAGCATTGTTCCATTGTCTTTTGGTACCTATTGTTACATGTGAGAAATCTGTCAGTCTGCCAGAATTCATTAAAGAAGACTTTACTTGTGTGTGTGTGTGTGTGTGTGTGTGTGTGTGTGTGTGTTGATATTTTATGCTCTGATAATTCTCAGTGTGAAGTTGTTTATGTATTTCCTGCTTGGAGCATGATGTGATCTTTTAATTTCAAGACTAATGTTTTTATTCAAATCTGCAAAACATTCATTTCTATGAATATTTTCTTTTCTCCATTCTGTTTGTCATGGTTCTGAGAATCCCAACAGTCAGTGCACTTAATTGGAAGCAAAACAAATGAACTGCCTCATATAAAGAGAAAATAAATCACTGGGGGCTTGCAAATAAAACTCAGAAAATGAGCAAAAGCTCCTCAAAGGAAAGCAATCAGCACATCAATGACTACATACACTAACAAGCCTAAACTGCATACTTGCCATGGCCTCTGATCATAAGGTAGGTAGCTTGCACCACCATTAACACTAATGCTAGATGCCAAGTACTGCCTTCACAGACACATCCACTGGCCTCTAAGACAGTATGTTTTCTTTTCTGTGCAAAAAGAAAATATTTGGTCTCCTTTCTTTATAAAACATTAATTCTGCATTATTGTTTGAAGTAGGTGTGTTTCATTGCCTGAAGAATTATATTTCAGCCATTACTACAAAACAGGAACTCTCCATGTGTCCTTTCTAGTGACCATATCAGGATGCAGTCTCTGCGTTTAGTTTGGAATAATTTGAGGCCTTCATCTCCCTCTATGATGATTCATTATAAGCCAGTATTTTGCACACATTTCTTCCAAATATATTAATAGATGAATGTAATTTTCCCTTATACAAACAGAAATATATTCTTTCTCCTCTAATTTGAAAACTCATATATTATTTCTAAGGCATTAAATATCCATATGACATCATCTCAATATACTGTACTGTTTGAGTTAATTTGTATATATAGTCATTAGTCAAACTACATAAATATTATTGGAGAGAATACATCATATGTTAAGTAAATACAAAATGTTGTAAGATGTGGTTATTTTAACATGACAGACACCATATGTGTAGCAATTAATATTGGCAACATACTTCATGTTCTCTGAGCAATATTAGACATTGAGGTCTTGATCAATTCCATATCCTTTGTCCATAAATAGAAGTCTTTCTTTTAATTGAGTGTGGTATAATATCTATAATACCCATAATGTGATTTTAAGTATGAAGATTATAGTCAAAGTGCAGCCTTAGTCAGAAAACATGAGACCTTGTCTAAAATATAACTAAAGCCAAAAAGGGGTAGGGGCAAAACTCAACATTAGGACACCTGCCTAAATAGTTCTAAGCTTAAAGCAAAACTCTGGTGTCACCCCTTGAAATCAATTATTAATACTAAAATAATATTAATATTAATAAAAATAAAATGTCATTCATCCATGCTTTACTCAAATATTAAATATTGTCACCTCAATGTGTATGTGCACTACAGATGGAATGGATTGATACCTCAGTTGTCAGATGGATGCCAATGATATTATCCTTTAATCTCTGAAATAGCCAACACTTATATAAAGTTCATACATGAAAACTTGTGATTACAAATATCAGAAAATCTTTAACAATCAGTCTCATGCTCCCTACTTTCAGATGAATGTAACACCCTTCCAGATCACATCCTCTTTTATAATATTTGTTTTTGTTAGCTATACATTGTGATACTAACAAAACTACATATAGTCGTTTTTCAAGTAGCATGAGTCTTAAATTCCCCAATCATATGTGTATATTTAACCAACTGTTGTCTTGATATTTCCAGGCAGATTCTTACTGGAAAGCCATTTTACTGAGCATGTACAAAGTTAAGAATATATTAACCTTTGATGTTTAAGTTAATATGTTGGGATTTATTTGTTTGAATCCATACTTTTACTATGTTAAAAGTCTCCTAGATTGATGTAACCAAACCTTAACCAATTTTCTGTAGCTTAAAAGTCTGATGTCAGTCAATGGGGGCTTGGAGAATGGTTTTGAATATTCGGCAATGGTGACACATTTTACTTACCAAGATATATCTCTAGTTACAGATATTGGTCTGATAATATATATTGCTGACTATTCACCCTAAAGATGCAAAAAATGATTTCAGGAAATTACTATATCCATCATTCAGCATAAATTCACCACAATAGGAAGTAAATATTTCTCCCTCTCTAACCACTCCAAGAAAAAAAGGTGGAAATTTGTGTTACATTTAACAAAGGTAAATCCTAACTTCAAAACTCAATACTATAAAAATTCCATCAATGGATAGATATCATAGTTTTCTTTTTATCCCAACTCTATTTAGTTTTAAATGAAGCATTAAAAACTGCATATACTTAAACATCAAGTTGACTTTAAGTATAAATGTAAGAAATGAACGGTTAGAAACAAGATTAAGAATACTGTCATTACCTCCAGAAGTATTTTAGAAGTTCTGTAATTCATCCCTTCTAATCATTGCTACCAAAAATCCAGTGGTCTGCTTTTCTTCATTTGAAAACCAATAAACATATTAAAGTATCTGTGAACAAAGATCAAATTAAGAATGTAGAGCCCACTTAAATCTGTATCTTTTTCAATTTTATGAAAGGCTTCAGTGAAAAAAATAGCAAGCAATTTTCTATACTAAAGCATAAAATGTACATAGTAGGTGGGAAAGAAAGGGGGAAATACCTTTTTTGAAAATCAGATAAATATATACAAAATAATTTTGTGTACCACTTTTTTTTTGTTGGTCATGGGGCTTGAACTCTGGGCCTGAGTGCTGTCCCTCAGCTCTTCAGCTCAAGGCTAGTGCTCTACCACTTGAGCTACAGAGTCACTTCTGGTTTTCTGATGGTTTATTGGAGATAAGAGTTTCGAGGAGTTCCCTGCCCAGGCTGGCTTTGAAGAATGATCCTCAGATCTCAGCCTCCTGGGTAGCTAGGATTACGGGAGTGAGCCACTGGCACCTGGCATTGTGTACCACTTATGATACCTCAAATTCATTAATTATGAAAGGAGTATAATGATTATGGATTTTTACAATACAAGAGATACTTAGTATGTATATATTCCAAGATATCTGCCACTGAGAAAAATCTGAACATTCAGTTCTGATAGTGCATGTCTTGCAGACCCTGCAAAACATCCTTTGAAAAGTAACCATTGCTCTTGATTTACAACTAGTAATTGAAATAGTATATTGATGTTAAAACAGTGTGTAATTTCAGTATACACATTCACCTACATAATACAGAAATTATCTAACACTAATTTGTTGAGTTTTACAATGTCTTCATTCGTTTCTACCTCTGGCTACACCACGGTTATGGTGCATGATAACTTTTCAGAACTGTGACTAACAACATGAGAAACCAACTTAAAGAGAAAAAAATATTTTAGGATTATGATTTCTGTGCTTTTAGTCCAGGTTAAGTTGACACCATAATTTTTGGGCTATAACAAGGCAAAAACACCATGGTTGATGGACATGGTGAAAGAAAATGCTCAATTGCTCACTGATGGCAGTAAGATGAGACAGAGACAAAAAGAGAGAGAAAAATAACTCTCAAAGACATGATCCTGTGATCTTCCAAAATCCTTATTGTTTCTTGATAACTTATGTATTTAGTTATAAACCCATGAATGGATTTGTTCATAGATGGATCTACTATCACCTTGGTCCCGTCATCAGCTGGGGATAAAGCCAGGGAAATATTGTATCTAAACAAAGTGCCCACAATTCCTAAAGTATATGTGTTAAGTGCTTTGCATCTGAGTTTCTGTGAAAATGTAAGAATATTTCTCACAAGGGAAGACTTTGTCCTTAACACCATTTGCAAGTGAAATACCCTCCTAAGGGATTGTTAGGTTGGGCACCCATGACCCATTCCTATAATGAGTTCATGGGTAATATTAGCTAGTCAGGAGGCTGAGACCTAGAGTATCTTTGAATCTAAGCCAAGCAGAAAGTTTCTCACATTCAAACTCCAAATTAATAGCTAAAATAAAGCTTGAATGTTTCACTTAAGTGGCAGAGAACCTCCCTCACAAGCACAAGATTCTGGAAGTTCATACTACTATATTGCCACAAAATAAAATATTAACAAGAAAAAATGATCACATGATCCTGATTCTTTCTGTCTGCTCTTCTGGCTTGAGAGATGGAGATTTCTTCTTTGTAATTTACATATCCTGTGAGTGAATACAAGCATGATGCTATGAAATTGCTGAAAGTGCAGGCTATAAAAATGTTTTCTTTGAAAATCAGTTGTATCAAGAATTTTCATGGAAAAAATGGCAAGCTGAGTAATACAATGACTCTAGCTTGGGTTTGGAAAACTGAGCTCTTGATACTAACTTCTTGAAATGCAATTTCTTTAGGTAAGATGGTCTAGCATCATTTTGTCAAAAGGGAACATGGACTGTTCATGGTGGGTCGGAAGGTTCTGGTTAGCAAGGAAAGGAAAAATATTCATTTAAAAATAGTTAACATTTATGGTATATGACTAAATTACATATGTTATATATTTTGGACTCATTCAAGTATATGTATTCTTTTCTTTTTTTTTTCTTTTGGTCAGTCATGGGGCTTGAACTCAGGGCCTGGCCACTGTACCTGAACTCTGTACCTGAGCTCTTCAGCTCAAGGCGAGAGCTCTACCACTTGAGACACAGAGCCACCTCTGGTTTTCTGGTGGTTTATTGGAGATGAGAGTCTCACAGACTTTCTTGCCTGGGTGTGTCTTTAAACCCCATCCTGAGATCTCAACCTCCGGAAGAGTGAGGATTACAGGCGCCCCTATATGTATACTTTTATTACTGGATCAAATATATTCTTTTTTCAATTTAACAAATGAGCTGGGCACCTGTGGCTCAAGCCTGTACTCTTAGCTGCTTGGGTTACAGTAAGAATCATGGTTTGAAACCAACCAGGGCAGAAAAGTCCATGAGACTTTTAATTCACCACCAAAAGCTGAAAATAGATCTCTGGCCCAAGTGATAGAGTACCAGCCTTGAACAAAAAAAGCTCAGGGATGGTGCCCTGATCCTGAGTTCTAGCCCTTGGACAGGTATACACACACAGAGACACACACATACACACACGAGTTGCATTTTACTTTTAATAGTTTTAAAACACTTATTTCAGTGACTTTAAACATCTTTAACTATTGTTAATTGTTGTGACAACATACATATTTATATTTATTTCTGAATTAAACTGATTTCAATCACCATTTAAACTATATTTTGAATAAATTTTATGTTTTTCCAAGTTTTCTTAATTTACAGTTTTACTTATTAGACACTGGAAATTTTGAAACATTCTGTTATGCAAATGTTTTTGAATTTCTTGTACCTTTTAGGTAATGTGATTTATAATTTATTCCCTTGTGTGATGTAGACTTGAGACTCAGATCTGTCTGTATTTTTTCTATCTTTTGACCCTGAACAATCTTTAGATTTCCAGGAAAGAATACAAAGCTGTGTATCTCATTTTGGTGATGTGCCAGCCTTTTATAACTTCTGATTTTAGGTTGTATTACAGATCCAAATTCAATAGCAAATGATAAAGTCTTTATTTCCTGTCACTATGAAGATAAACATACTGATTTCCATTTACTCATGACTTGATACAATTCTGATTTTCCTGATGTTATAGCTTTGGATCCTGCTCAAAAATTTAACCATTATTTCATATGTATGTACATATCTATATATTGATCTAAATGTATTTATATATTATACATATATATATTTATACAGAGAGGTATGTTTCTATAAATATATAATCTGTGAGGTAAAAGTATTCTGCTTGTAAATGTTATGTAAGTAGCATTCTCATGAACCTGAATATATTATAATCAATATTGTTAGTATTATTAGCATTATTAGCATCAATTAGAATATTTATTTAGTACACTTAAAATATTCTCAGATACCAGTAGTTAAGACCATCTCAGAGATAAATAATTATATATATTAAAAATTCAACCAAATTTGGACTCTTGATTTTAGTATTTTAACAACCTCAATTATTACCATCCCTCCACAATGATAAAAGCTGACAATATCAGTGAATAAGCAGCAGTTTATAATTATAAAATATTCATTAAAAATCAATTTTTCTGGGTGCCAGTGACTTATGCCTATAATCCCATCTACACAAGAGGCTGATATCTTAGGATTTCTGTTTGAAGTCAGCCTGGGTAGGTAATCTAAGATTCTGAACCCCAATCAAGTGTCAAAAACAGCTCCAAGTGGAGAGCACTAGCCTTTTGTACAAAAGCTTAAAGATTCCACCCAGATCATAAGTTCACGTCTCAGGTCTGGCAACAATAACAATGACAAAAAATCAATTTTGAATTATCATACATGTATAATATAATATAGTTTCATTGTAATATTTTTCATAGAAGAACAAAATCTGCTCTGGGAAATTTCACCATTCCCAATATACCCCTATATTCCCCTCCCTCCTCCTCCATTTTCCAAACAATATTTGGTGGGTTTGATTATTTTATCTCCACACATATGAATGTGATATATTTCAAGCTTCTTCATTGTTCTCTACCTTTTCATTCCCTATTTTCACTGATACCCCAGAGGAGCCCCCTTTTACACTGATGTCTTAGTTGAAAAATTGTGATTTCATCATCATTATCATCATCATCATCATCATCATCATCATCATCATCATGATCATCATCTTGTTAGATCTGGATACCACAAAAGAGTGAAAACATTCAATAGTTGGAGTACTCTTCAAAAATGTATTTCTTCATCCAATAATGGTCAATGGAATAACTACTATATACCAATTAATGTTTTACTTTCTGTGACTATGACGCTACTCAAAAATACAGAATGTTATCCAAGTTTCAATGAATTAAATTTGGCACAAAATTACACAAAAACGAAAGAGACAAAAAAATACTCAAACCAAAAAATCTTTTACTTTTAATTTCAAAATGTGGAAAAGCAATGAGGAAAATGGTTTCTCTCTCATCTGAAAGTTCAGAAGTGAAATAGCAGAAAAGTGGTGTATTGTAGATCTCTCGTTGAGAGAAGCCATGTATGTTGTTTGCATAACTATAGTAAGACAAAGATGTATTGATTGGAGCAAGCAATTTTAGGTGGAGACACACAATAAGTAATCTCAGCCTCCAAGGTACAGTTTCGTTAAACTGTTTAGAAAAATCTTCACATATATAAATACGTATATATGAAACAGTAAAGATGCATACAGACCCAGATAAGATGTATCCTCAGAAGAGGTGCATGGTGTTCTTAAGAATTCAACTCAGGTTAAGGCTAAGAATGAAAGAATCCATCTAGTGAACTGAAATTACCTCAATCTGAAGCCATCTGTAAAGATGAGAAGAGATTGCTGGTTTTTCAGAGGACCAATTTGTTATTGGAGGAAAATTATAGGCATATAATGAAATAGGAAAAATTGCAACAGTAAAAATAGCTGAAGTTAGCTTACAATTTAGGTTTACTAGACAATTAATCCATGTTTGTTTCAATTCACTTTGAGGCAATTGATCATATTTAAAATGGACTCGTGAATCTTATATCTGGCATTTGAACCATCTGAGACTCTTTTGATTCACATATTGGTCGTTACAAACTTTTGGAGGAGTAATATTACCTTCATTTCTCACATTTCTTGAGAATCTATATTACTATTTGAGCAATTGTTGACAATATGCAGGTCTCGGTTTCATTTTGACATGCGTTTTGCCCAGAGGATAATCTATTCACCCTGGGCAAATTTAGTAAGCCTTAGGGGACAGGTGCAGAATAAATCCTAAGGTTTTATTATTTCTTACTTTCCATAGATGAGAATAATTTTTTTTGCTTGTTTTTGGTCAGTATTCTGTCTTATTACACTTTGGTAGTAGGTTGATTCAGGTTCACAATAGTGTCTAGAGTGTTTGGAGTTGTACCAGTTAATTGACATCAGTACACTGTAAGCATTCATTATTTTTTTGTACATGATATACATATTATATTACAATGTACTTGTCCACAGACTCATGCTAGTGAATATATTAAACTCACTGCAACTATTTAAGACAATGATGGTTTCCAGAAATTTTTTTGTTTTATTCTTATTATAAGTACAACAACATTGTCAAACTAACATTGATTTTTCAATGTGGTAACTTATGGGATTATGCAATTATTTTCACATACTTATATAGTGTTCAAATACAATGGTATGGATATCTAAATTCTACATTCTACTTCTATTGCAGTATCAAGGTCTTATATGCATACTGATATAAATTATATATACTTATATATATTAATACAAATAAATAACTTTTTCAATTTTTACTCAAATAAATACCTTTTGAATTTCATGATTTGCATGGATTTCAAACTTGAGATATTTTGAGGCATTTGTGGATGATCATGTTCTAGTTATAAAATTTATTTGATACTTTCCTATGATATATGTATATGTATATATTTATAATTAGAAAGGTTTTCATGATTTGACAAATGGAATTAGAAACTACCCTACTGAAAGTTACTTTCACTTGAACCACAGGGTCACTTCCAGCCTTTTCTATGTGGTCAATTGGAAATTAGTGTCTCATGAACTTTCCTGGCCAGGCTGGCTTGAACCATGATCCTCAGATATCAGCCTCCTGAGTAGCTAAGATTTCAGGCATTAACCACCAGCATCTGGCATTGAGTGAGTGATTTAATCTATTCTATTGTGTATATTCTAGGGTGCACAACTTTGTAAATATCATTGGAAAGATTTACATATGTAAAGGAATTTACTTTTTTTCTTTACAGTGTGAGGATGACTGAATACTGAAATTGAAGGGCAAGGTAAGAGACACTGAGAATAAGCACACAAAATGAAAAGGCATGACTATATCTACTAGCTAACTATCCTTTACCCAAACACAATCCTCCATTCAATTACTCTTCAAATGTAAAAGCTTTCTGCTACAGATTCATTTATATAAGGCATCAAATCTTTTGAAAATTAAATTCTAAAAAGTATATTTCCTTATACAGGAAAGTATTTTCATCAGTTTCTCAGAATGGCATCTCTATTACTGAACATGGAATAGAAATCTTCCTATTATTATTATTTTTTACTGAATTTCTCAGTTTTAAGAAGATTCACATTATTTGAGGCATCTTGGTTTTATTAAAAGTTGTAAGCCAGACCCAAAGAAAAATAGGTGCAATGGTTTCCTTTATTTGTCATAAATAGTATATGCCTATGGTAATCTTAGCAGATGAGCAAAAGAGTCAATAGCTATTGACCATAGTATAACCATATAAGATGATGATAAGCAAACTAAAGTCCAAGACATGGACATAAGATGTTTTACTTTGATATACCCCCTGCTTTCACTATATTTGATGTCGGTATAATTTGTGGAGGAGATGGGAAAAACAAGTCGTTTAAGGATACAGGTGGACCTGTTGCAACTATGAGAAGTACAAGTTGTTGTCATGTCGAAAACGAACTTTACAACTTTGGTGCGAGGAAGGTGGGGAGGGTATTGGGCGGGGGGAGGCTGGGAAGGGATGTGAAGGGTAAACAAAGGAGGAGGCTGCAATGCTTGATAAGAAATGTACTCATCTTGCCTATGTAATTGTAACCCTCTGTACAGTATGTTCACAAAAAATTAAAATTAAAAAAAAGATGTTTTACTTTGGTGTTGTTTTTAATGTATTAAGTGATTTTCTTTGTGTGTGTGTGTGTGTGTGTGTGTGTGTGTGTGTGTATGTGTGTGTGTGTGTGTGTGTGTGTGTTTCCTTCCCCCTTCCCCCCCATGGTTTATCTCCTGTTGTACCCTGGTATTGTATATGGATTTATCAGAATTAAGGAAGAGAAGGGGAAAAATGTTGAGACAAAGGACAAAGGGTGAACCAATGCAACCATGATACTAAGAAGACAATATGTTGGAAAGGATCTCTACAACTTGGTGTGGGGAGGGTAGGGGAGAGAAAAAAGCAGGAGAGGGTAACAAGTTCAACAAGAAATGTACTTACTACCTTACTTAAGTAACGGTAACCCCTCTGTACATCAATTGAAAATAAAATAAAAATAAAATAAAATATTCTTCTATATTTTTAGATCAAAATAAAAAATGTTGTCTGCATCTTTAATGGGTTTTCTTTTTAAAAGGGAGAGTGATTCTTTGCATAGTGAATTTTTACTACATTACAAATACAATTTGACTTGCAGAGCAGGTCACCAGAGAATACAAGGAAGTTCAAAGCTACCACTTGTAGCTACTAGTGGATACACTTGTCAGAACCACCATGGGTTTCAGATTTGTTTTCCTGTAGCAGATTTACATTTGGAAACACCTATATTAATTCAAAATTCCACCTGCCTGAATAAATAGGAGCCAGCCTCTGTGATGTAAATGTTACATTCAGGAGTTGATGTTGCACAGGTGGATTGGAAGCACCAAGTTAGCCTCACAGTATGATTTTTAGGGAAGGAGATTTTTGAAATGAAAAAAAAATGGCTTCTTTCCACACCATCATCATGTTTAAATGCATTCTGCTTTATAAATATGTATCTTAAATTTCCTATGTTGTTATTATTATTATTATTATTATTATTATTATTATTATTATTATTATTATTATTTTGTCAGGCATGGGCCTGGGCGCTGTCCCCTCAACTCTTCAGCTCAAGGCTAGCACCCTACCACTGGAGCCACAGTGTCATTTACTGTTTTCTGGTGGCTTATTGGAAATAAGAATCTCACTGACTATCCTGTCTGGGCTGGCTTTGAACAGTGATCTTCAGATCTCAGCCTCCTGAGTAGCTAGGATTACAGGTGATAGCCTCCGGCCACCCGGCATGTTTTAGTTTTTCTATGTGTTCATTACATATGTAAACATATACTTCATATATACATACATGCATATACATAAAAGCTATATAAAACACATGTATGCATATCTTGGATATATCAAATATAACTTGAGGTGTTAGAAAAAAATGAACAAGATAGACATTAAATTGCTATTAAATACCAGTTTATACAATGTATTCCAGAAAAGAAGTATCATACACTTTTAACACCTTAAATAGAATATAGAAAACATATATTGGTGCCAGTCCTATAGCTTGAACTCAAGGCCTAGGTACTGTCCCTGAGCTTTTATGCTCAAGGATAGCACTCTACCATTTGAGCCACAGCTCCACTTTCAGATTTTTAGTGGCTAAGTGGAAATGAAAGTCTCATAGTCTTTATTCCCTGGACTGGCTTTGAACAGTGATTCTCAAATCTCAGCCTCCTGTGTAGCTAGAATTACAGAATGACTCACTATGGAAAAATATTTAAAGTTCATTAAACAAGTTCTGCATCTATCATCATTAGAAATGCCTCATATCAGAGGCAAAATCATGTACTTTTTAAGTTCAGATCAGGACAATATCCATTTTTATTGGCTAGTACAATGAAGAACTTACAAATGTAAGATAGTAAAATGTAAATTTTGTTATCAAAATATGTATTTTATATATAGTTCATACAAATTAGAATATTAAATCATACAATAGTTTAAAATTATGGTTATGATGTATACTTTAATTGAAAGACTTAATTAAAATATTTATATATAGTGAATGCATGATACATTATTTCTAATAAATTGTACAAACTAACAAATAACATAAACATAAGATTTACTCAGTTGTGCAGTTTAGACTGGTTTAGACTTTTAAAGTTATTTCCGTTATTATACTTTCTCTCACTGAACATCTCCAAATTTTATGTGATTTTTAAAACTGATTTCCACAATAATTATATTGGTTTATTGGTTTCTGTTTAATGTAATAATAGAAATATGGACAGTAATGACAATTCCATAAGATCTGTATTATAAAAGAAAATTAAAGGCCAACCTTGCTATGACTAGCCAATGACACTAGCTTACTTTTGTGGCTTACTACTCAGAAACCTAAGAGTGCAGTATGATTTTTAGGGATATGCTCAGGGTCATGAAAGCAATATTTTGGGAATAGATTTCCAATCAAAGATAACTTTGTTTCAGTTCCTCTCTCTATCTTGTACACTTGCCTGCCCTTCTCTGTATGTTATAGAATAAAGAAAGTTGAAAACACTTGAAATATACCAATGCTGTGATTTTGGATTTGCAGTCTCTAGAATCATAATATGAATAACTTGTTCATAGTAAATTAGGATGTAAGTAGGGTGAAAGAATAAATATTGAACAAGTAGGATGTCCAAAAATAAAACAAACTATTCAGTTAAATAACTTGGAAAGAATGGTACTGCCCCTTTTGTAAGGAAATGGAACTGAAGTAAGTCAGACTCAAAAACATTGGTCCCATGCTCTCCTTTATTTGTAACAATTAGTATATAACTAGCATAATCCTAGAAAATTAGCAGAATAACTGAATAGCTATGTACATATGATGATATAAGATGATGCTAGGAGAAATGAACTCTAAGACATGGACACAAGAGGTTTTTCTTTGTTGTTTTTAATGTACTACATGATTTCTTTTTTCGTTTGTATCCCCCCGCAGTGGTTTATCCCTTGTGGCCACTTTATTTGCGTTTGGTACCCTGGGTATTGTATACACTTTTTTCTGAGGCAGGGAAGGGAAGGGGAACAACAAATGGTGAGGCAAAAGACAAAGGGGGAACGAATGCAACAGTGTTACTCACAAGACAGTATGTTGGAAATGATCTGTACCAATTGTGGGGTGGGACGTGAGAGGGAGGAGGGAAGTGGAAGAAAAAATGAGGGGTGTAACAAGTTGGATAAGAAATGTACTCACTACCTTACTTATGTAACTGTGAGCCCTCTGTACATCACCTTGACAATAAAATTAAGATAATAATAAATTCAGAAAATAAAACAAGATACACCCAATAATATTGGAAAAATGAGTATCCCAAATGCAAAAAAATGAAATATAGTGTCTTAACAATATAAATACAAACATTAAAATATATACCTGCAAAATTAATTAATGCATAAAATAAATAGATACAATAAAATACAAAATTTACAAAAATAGTTTAAAATCTTAATATGAGACCTTTAAAGAAAGCCTAAGAGGAAAGTACTTTGAAGTTAACCTTGGCAGCAACATTATGTATCACATCTGAAGTTCAGAGAAGCAAAAATACATAATTGGACTGCATCGATCTTGTATAGAATATTGTTATTCATGTACTTATCAAGGAATTCCAATCAATATTTAAATATTATGTCTAAATAGAAAAAGTACAATAAATGCCACGCTAAAATGGGCAAAGGACTAAAAGGAGTAGGAACCATCCAGCTCACAGGTATTTGCCTATCATCTATCTAACTATGTACCTATGTATTTATCTATCATCAATGTATCATCCATCTTCTTGTACCTCTTATATTCAATCTCCATTGAGTAATTTTCTGTCTAGATCTCTGACTAACACTGGTGGGAAAGATTGAATTGCATTGAGTGGATTTAGTTGAAAACAAGCAGTCAGTAATACAGAAGCATTCAAGTCTTCCTGGAGAAATAAGTTAAAAGACTGTTAACAGGGTTGGAGTCACTGACAAAGTAGCAAGATGTATGATAGTTCTTTTGGCATTGATAAAATAGCAGTGTACAACCAAAGCCAAGAGGAAAACAGTAACCAGCCATAAGGCATAGCTACTATAATATATATTAGCATAATGCACTGTAAAATTAACTATTATTGTGAAATCCATCATGTTCTCAAAGGAGATTTTTATGTTTAGAAAGATTATTTAGAATTTACTCTGGTTTTAAATATTAATATTCAATTTATTAAAGTTACAAATCCCAAAGCTAGTACTTCCTTAAGCTTTTAAGCTCTACATATGAAGATTATATTTGCAAATCTAGTAAATTTTTACTACCTAGTTTAATAGTCTTTTGAATCATATTTCATATCATTTACAAACTTAGTTAATTAAATACCTTTAACATTTTAAACAACGTTCATAAATTTAATATATTCAATTTCTTTTTAAGTATTCCAATTGTCTAATTAACAAATAAAAACCTCCTTGAATACTTCAACAACTTCTATATATTTAGCCTGCTAAGCTAATCTGTACATTCTTATAAATGTCACAAAATTGAATATTAAATTAGCAAATCTATATTTCTCAATTGCATATATTAAAATAGAATTATAGGAATGATTAATGAATTTCTAAAATGTCAAATATTTAGAAGTAAATTGGAAGTCCTTATATAAATATATATATGATTTTTAATTTAACACTGTAGGATGTATTTTATTCATTTTTACATCTATGTAATTCAATTTAACATATATAGCAGGCAAAAATATAAAATATGTATAGAATAACATAATAATATAATATATAATATTTGTAAACATGCAAATTTATGTAATATATACATATATGTATTATATCAATATAACTATACATATATAGATATCTATATGTGTATGGAGATACAGATATAGATACTATTTCAGCATCTATATGTAGATATAGATATATCTCATATATCTAGGAATTTATTTATATATCTCTATAGAGATAGAAATAGATATATATATCTATACATATAATATATAGGTCTGAGTATATGTAATAGTAGTATCCAGTTAAATTATTTCTTATCTAACGTTGTTGTTATCAACCCAAAGATCACCTTTTATTTCTGAGACTCAATCTGCTGGAAATCTATACTAAATATTGATTACCTTATAAATGGGGCAACAAAATAACCCCCAAAAGCATTCCTAATTCTGGAGAAGAATAACAGACTGTTTTATCAGACTTCATTAAGTTACATAGAGACTAGATGAAAATTCCAAATTCCTAGTTCTTATTTTCTATGCCTAAAAGGAACTGTCAGTATCTGTCAGGTGATGATGTTTGACCACTGTATTCTAGATCTTTAGTTCTTTTTTTCTCTCTTTCCCTCAAAGAACCATAACCTGTGGTGATAGTGCAAGGGAGGAACCTTTTTTTATGGGGGGGGGGTCCAGTCATGGGGCCTGAACTCTGGGCTTGGGTGCTGTCCCTCAGCTCTTCAGCTCAAAGCGAGCGCTCTACCACTTGAGCCACAGCACCACTTCTGGCTTTTTTTCGTTTTGCTTATGTGGTGCTGAGGAATTGAACCCAGGGCTTCATGCATGCAAGGCAAGGGCTCTACCACTGAGCCACCTTCCCAGCCCCAAGGAAGGAACCTTAAAACATGGTATTTACTGAAATCCAGTTCAGGTCATTGGGAGTCATGTCTTAAGGAGATATTGAGATTAGGTTTTCCTTCTTTTTGTTTTCTGATCATAACGAAGTGATATGTATTTTACACAGTCAAGTTTTGGTATACATCTTTGATCACTTTCTACATTTGTTCTATTAATTTGTTGCTGTGATCTTAGCATAGCTACATTTCACTGCCATGTCTTTTCAATAAATTGTAAATAATAAAAACAAAGACTTGCCAGGTGTCAGTGGCTCATACCTATAATCCTAGCCACTCAGCAGGCTAAAATCTGAGGATCACAGTTCAAAGCCAGCCAGGCAAGAATCTTCATGAGACTGTTATTTCCAATAAACCACTCAGAAAACCAGAAGAGTCCCTGTGGATCAAGTGGTAGAGTGCTCACCTTGAGCTGAAAAGCTGAGAGACAGGGCCCAGCCCCAGAGTTCAAGCCACACTACCACCACCCCCACCCCCACCACCAACAGACTTTTCCATGCTTCAGGTTTGACTTTAAATTCTTATTTTCCCTGTCCTCCTGCTGCCTTTTGGATTAAGAAATCATCCAGGGTACAAAGCTACTACTTCACTGTACAATTGGATTGGTGAAAGCTATTTATAAAGATATAGATAATATATGTATTTCAGGCTTTTGTAAACACTACATCTGGTAACATCTACACATCTCTGCCTTTAAAATTTAGTATTTAGTGTTTGTCCAAGAAATCCTAGTTCTGGCCTTGTGATGAAATAAGCATCTTGAGCTCAATTTTTTTCCCAGTATTTTCATTACTATCTATATATGGATGAGAACATTCACTATTTCATTGGGCTTAATTCTATTCACCTGCAGTTTACTGGTAATAGTTATGACACGGCATGGCAATGTCTGCACATGTTTTGAGCTCTTTTGAGCTTCCATGTAGGATCAGATTAAATACTCAACAAATTCAACTCTATTGTGCTGTGAATCATCAGGTGGATATACGAAAGTCATTGCACAAGAATTCCACTCTAAGTAGGTTCAAATGAACAACTTAAAATAAGATGTCACCAAATATTTACTATTGTATTAGATAAAACTTAGTATAGCCCACTTATTTATTCACCAATTGTTTCTTTGAGGATTTGTTCTTGGGAGATTTAATTTTTTGAGTTCCAAGTATGTTTTAGCTATGAGACCCTGGTCCGTTGTATGGCTAGTGAAGTTCTTCTGTCAATCCGTGGGCTTTCTATTGATCTTGCTAACTATGCCCTTTGCCATGCAGAAGCTCTGCAACCTCACGCAATCCCATTTGTCCAACCTGTCTTTGATTTGTTGTGTTTCTGGGTCTCTATTAAGAAAATTTCAGCCTGCGCCAAGGAGACCTAGGGTTTCTCCTATTCCATCCTGTAATGTTTTCAGAATGTCTGCTTTGACTCTGAGGTCTTTGATCTATTTGGAGTTGATTCTGGTGCAGGGTGATATATAAGGATCTAGCAAATGTAATATATATACACAATGGAATTCTATGCCTCCATCGGAAAGAATGACATTGCCCCATTTGTTAGGAAATGGAAAGACTTGGAAAAAATTATATTAAGTGAAGTAAGCTAAGCCTAAAGAAACATAGGTCTCATGGATTCCCTTATTTGCAATATCTAGTATATGTATGAGTCAAGCAGAAAAGGTCAGATAAGGTGATGTTAGGAAAATGAACCCTAAGATATGAATTCAAACTTTTTTTCTTTCATTTGATTGTTTCTAACGCATTTATAAGATTATTTCTTTGTTGCTTTGGATGTCCCTCCCCCACAGTATAATTCCTGCTTTCACTGTATTTGATGTCTGTATAATTTGTGGAGGAGAAGGGGAAAAACAAGTCGTTTATATAAGGATACAGGTGGACCCGTTGCAACAATGAGAAGTACAAGTTGTCATGTTGAAAATGAACTTTACAACTTTGGTGGGGGGGGAGGATGGGAAGAGATGGGAAGGGGAAACAAAGGAGGAGGCTACAATGCTTGATAAGAAATGTATGCATTATCTTGCCCATTTAATTGTTACCCCTCTGTAGAGTATTTTTACAATAAAAATAAATAAAAAAATTTTTAAAACTTAGCATAAAGGGATTTGGAAGCATTTTCTTCTTTTTATGTGTGTGTGTCTCCAATGTTTAGTTGTTACCTCTGTGCTTTTCACCTATCTTATAATGCCAACATATTAGTTTTTTTCCATGGAATTTTTTTGTAGTATATTGCATAACTAAACTTTGCCACCCTGCCTCTTTCTTAATAATAGATGATAGGAAGATAATTTTCTAGTTTGAATAGGCCTCCTAGGCATAGAATATGAGATTTTAGGCAATTAAAAGGAGTATATTCATTAGAACAGTAGTATTTATTCCAATATTTTATTTAAACAACATATGTTTATACTCAATTTTATTCTGTATACTAAAATTAACTCTTTATAGAAAAGAAACTAAGGTGAAGTATATCTTTTATTATAATAGGTTTGCTTGTTTTCTATTTTTCAGTTTCTCTGTTTCAAAGGAATATTTATATCTCTTTATCCTATTAGCTTCAATTAGTTGTGCAAGGAGCACACCATGTCCATTCATGAATACAATGTACATTGATAAAGGATTATTCCAGTCTTCCCTCTCTCTCACCCCCTACCTCTCTTTCTCCAATTTCTGTTTTTTAAATTCTACTTTATATTTCATTCTATTTTATTGTGAAGGTGATGTACAGAGTAGTTACAGTTACATAAGTTAGGTAATGAGGATATTTCTTGTTAAACAGTTTTAACTCTCCCTTGTTTTTTCCCATCTTTACTTCCCCTACTCCCCTCCCTCACAAATCGTAAATAGTAAAGACAAGCAACTTAATGTCTTGTGCATATCATTGCTGCACTGGGTCATCCATTGTCCTTTGTCTCACCATTTTGTTATTTCCCCTTCCTTTCCCCAATTCAGATAAACATATGTATGTTTATCTACCAAAATTAAAACCAAACCAAAACAAAACAAAACAGTTACAGCAGGGAATTAACAAGGGGGAAAATGAAAGAAAGAAGAAATAGCTTCACTGAGTACATTTTAATTTCACAAAGTACATTAAATAAGTAACAATAGAGCTTATACTTGTTTGTGTCTGGCTTATATATTTTCCAAGTCTTTCTATTTTGTTATGATTGGGTGATGTCATTCTTTCTGATGGAAACATACAAGTGATTAACCAATTTTGCCAGCACTATTTACTGAAGATTAGATGGCTATAGGTCTATGGGTTCATTTCTGGGTTTTCAATTCTATTCCATTGGTCCTGAGGTCTGTTCTTATGCCAGCTTTTTTTATTTTTTATTTTTA
Source organism: Dipodomys merriami (assembly GCF_024711535.1). Lineage (NCBI taxonomy): Eukaryota > Metazoa > Chordata > Mammalia > Rodentia > Heteromyidae > Dipodomys > Dipodomys merriami. Next base: position 97,313,146 of record NW_027203381.1, on the reverse strand, counting down.
TTGTGAAAATTATAATTACATGGGCAAGATAATGAGTATATTTCTTATCAAGCTACCAAGCTGTTTTGATTATTATGGCTTTGTCGTACAGTTTGAAACTTGGTATTGGTATTCCTCAAGCACTCTTCTTTCTGTTAAGGATCATTTTTGCTATTCAGGGTCTTTTATTGTTCCATATGAATTTTTGGATTGCCTATTCTATTTCCGTGAAAAATGAGGTTGGAATATTGATAGCTATCACATTGAATTTGTAGATAGCATTGGGAAATATTGCCACTTTCACTATGTTTATCTTTCCGATCCAGGAGCATGGGAGGTTTATCCACTTTCTAAGTTCTGTTTTGATTTCCTTTTTCAGGTTTTTAAAGTTTTCATCATGGAGGTCCTTCACTTCTTTGGTTAGGTTAATTCCTAGGTATTTTTTTTTGGTGGGGCTATTACAAATGGAGTTGCTTTCCTGATTCAGCCACGCTTTACTCATTGCTGGTATATAGACAAGCCATTGATTTTTGAGGGTTAATTTTATACCATGCTACTTTGCCAAAGTTTTGAATCAGCTTGAGTAATTTGGGAATGGAGTTCATGGGATTCTTTAAATACAAAATCATGTCAGCTGCAAAGAGGGAGAGCTTTACTTCATCTTTCCCTATTTGGATCCTTTTTATGTTTGCATCTTGTCTTATTGCTGTACCTAGGCATTGTAATACCAAATTGAAGAGAAGTGGATAGAGTGGACATCCTTGTCTTGTTCCTGAGTTGAGAGGAAATGGCTTTAGTTTTTCAACATTAAGTATAATGCTGGCTGTAGGTTTTGTCATATACAGCCTCTATTGTATTGAGGAATGTTCCATGGATTCCTAGGTTTTCCAGTACCTTCATCATAAAGGGTGTTGGATCTTGTCAAATGCTTTTTCTGCATCTACTGAGATAACCATGTGGTTCTTATCCTTGTTCTTGTTGATGTGATGAATTTGTATATATTGAACCAGCTTTGTGTCCCTGAAATGAATCCTGTTTGATAATGGTGTATAATTTTTTTGGAAAAATTGTTGAAGTCAATAGGAAAAAATTTTGTTGAGAAGTTTTGCATCGAGGTTCATCAAAGGACATATTAATAAACTGATTGTTTGTTTCTATGTCCCTCCCCTATGGAATAACCCCTGTTTTCACTGTATTTGATGTTGGTATAATTTGGGGAGGGGAAGGGAAAAATTGTTTAAATAGGGATACAGTTGGTCCCATTGCAACAATGAGATGAACAAGATGCTATGTCAAACAACGAACTTTATAACTTTGGTGAGGGGTGGGGGGGCAGGAGAGAGGGGAAGGGAGAGTGTAGATGTGGAAGGGAAGGGTTGGTAGGTAAAAAACAAAGGAGGCAAAAATGCTTGATAAGAAACGTACTTATTACCTTGCTCATATAATTGTAATCCCTCTGTAAGGTATTTTTCACAATAAAAATATTTATTAAAAATAAAAAAGTAAAAATAAGAAAACTCACTACAATACTCCTCACACCCTTCAATGAAATTGAAAGTAAAAGGGCCCTACCAAACTCATTATTTGTGGTCAGCATAGCACTTATTCCAAAACCATATAGAGACTTACCAAAGAAAGAGAACTATAGACAAATTTCTTTAATAAACATTATCCAAAATTTCCTAATAAAATTTTGGCCAACTGACTTCAGCAACTAATTAAAAAACTCAGACACTATGACCAAAAGGGATTCATTCCAGGGATATAAAGTTGGATCAATACATGCAAGTCAATTAAAGTCATTCAACACATCAATAGGAGCAAGGACAAGAACCACATGATCATTTCAGTAGATGCAGAAAAAGCACTTGACAAGATCCAGCACCCCAATGCAACCGTGATACTCACAGACAATATATTGGAAATGAAATTTACAACTTGGTGGGGGCAGTGGGAGGGAAGTGGGAGAAAAATGAGGAAAAGGAGTAGCAATGTTCAACTGGAAGTATACTCACTACCTTACAGTTGTAACTGTAACCCCTCAGTATATGACCTTGACAATAATATTAAATTAAAATAACCAAAGAGGTAAGGACCTTTATGGTGAAAACTTTAAAAACTTGAAAAAAGAAATCAAAATAGATTAAGGAAGTAGAATGACCTTCAACACTTCTGGATTGGGAGGATTAACATCTTGAAATTGGCAATATCACCAAAAGCTATCTCCAAACAATTTCAGTAAGCTTCATCATTTCTTTTTCTAACATATGTTTATAAAGTGTGTTTAACATATTGATACTTTCACCCCTTCCTCTATTCCTTTTCCTTTCTCCCATTAGTTCTGTAGTCCAAGTCAGGACCTGTTTACATTCTTGCCCTTCTTTCTTTATTTTTTTCTTTCATGTATGATAATTGTTGAAAGGAGTTTCACCATCTTATTTTGAACATGCATGTGTATTTTTGTCAAGAAAATGAAATTATTTCTCAGTCCAGAAAAATGTCAGTAATTAAACATCCATACTCACACACACTCTTTCACACACACTCTCATAAATGCTGTTTATATTTGTTTGTAAGCCTCTGTAAGATGTTCAACTATACTATGTGTTTCTTTAATACTAACCTATTGACCTAATTGCTTTTGATATTTCTAAAATAAATCTTACACTGCTTCAGAGTCTTTGAATTATCAATCTGAATTAAACCTTATACTGTTGCCATCAATGCAGGCTGTTTCTAAGAAGTGAACTCAGCTCTCATATGTGCAGCTTAATGAGAAGAATACCTCCTATTATTTCATTAAATTTTTAGCAATTTCTTTCCTTATTTGGTGATAAGAATTTCTAGGAGAATTTCAGTATATACTCTTTTTCTGAATATTAAACTATTTTTTCATTTAGAGTATCCTCAAATTAAATAAGGAATAAAGCAAAACAAAATGTAAGAGAAATGATATAATTTTAATTGCAACATTGTAAATGTTGCAAAACAATAAACAGATTTCTAAATGTATCCCAGTCCCCTTGGATAAGGCCATTGTTGTCTTACTACTGGGAAAAAGTATAAAATGATACATTTTCATAAGCTATCACTTTTCCATTCTCAAATGAAAGAATATGTTTTGTAGAGTTTTCTTAGGTCTTCGGTATATTCTCCTTCAAATATTTAATGATGCTATTTGGTTGAGAAAATAAATGCTTCCTTTCTTGTTACACATTAAAATTTCTGTGTCTCTATCTTGTTCTTCTAATTGTGTAATGATATGCAAAAGTGTATTCAAAATCAATTTGTCTTGTAAAGTCTAAACCATTTTAAAACATTTACAATGTTAAGTCTTACATAAGATACATATTCAAAAATTAAACAAAAATGTATTATTTGTCTTTTTTTTTGTCAGTCATGGGGCCTGAACTCTGCACCTGGGAGCCATCCCTCAGCTCTTCAGCTCAAGGCTAGGGCTCTACCACTCGAGCCACAACACCCACTTCTGGCTTTTTTTGTGTATGTGGTGTTGAGGAATCAAACCCAGGGCCTCATGCATGTGAGGCAAGCACTCTACCACTGAGCCACCTTCCCAGCCCTATAATTGATCTTTGAATGACATCCACACCCACACCTGTAGAGTAATTGCTTTGGATTTGTTGTAATGGTCTACTATAGAATGATTATTAATTAAGCGTTATTCATTTGATCTCTATTTTAAGAATTTTCTATATGCAGGAAATTCTTTTTGATTGATGTTTTACAAAGGCATCTGTGTAACAATTAGTTTGAATGTTAATTTTTATGTGCAAGTAAAAAATTGTGTTTTTCATGTAACCGCATTATATTTTATATACCCAGAAACAAACTATTTTATAAATCTTAGATGAATTTTAAAGGAAAACTGGCATACATCGAAGTTACTTTAAATTCTTAGAGAAGCAGATAGTAAGGGAGGTCTAATTGTTTAGGATGTGCTACAAGATAAAGAAGTTAATCAATGGAGTCCAGAAGAGCCATTAGATGATGATACTGGCCTTACTGTATATAAAGTGAGAAGGAAAGGAAGAGTGCAGAGGCAAAGAAGGGAAACATTCAAAAAGAAACAATGACAGTTCCTATGGTGAATTCTAGAAATAAACTAACCTGCCAAGACCAGTAGAGAGTCTCCATGTCAAAGTCACCCAGTAGAGCAGTCCTGTGTTTCCCAGGAGTTTCTTGGTTTAGCATTTCTGTTGTGCTCCATCAGTGGTTGATAGTAACTCAGGGGAAATGGCTTCAGTGGGAAGAGGGGTGGAAAGCAGAGTGTACAGCTGGGGCCATCACTCAATTGCACAGCCTGCAATGGTAAATCTAAGCAAGGCAATCTTGTACCCTCACAAGGTCTTATGAGGGAAGATCACACTTTGTTCTTGAAAGTTGTTTAGGTCTGAGGAAGGACACGTCAGCAAAGTAGATATAGCACTAGACAAGAAGACTGGAGTGCTTGATTTGTTTGCTCTAGTTTTACTAATTCAAAATGGCAGTGAACGCCCTTGATGTTGGTTGAAATAAATGAGAATGAAATATCAGATGCAATGACTACATAGAAGACACGGACTTTCCTACCCTGACTGGCTTTGAATGACAATCCTCAGATCACAGCCTCCTGAGTAGTTACGATTACAGGCATGAGCCACCGGCACCCTGCATCTTGCATATTTTTTAAATAAAATTCTTTAGTTTAAACCTGGAACCACACATTCACAAAGCTCCATGGTTGGCTGAGTGTTCTACTACTTAAACTGTGCATCCATTATATCTCTCCACTGGTTATTTTGGAGACAGAGAGCCTGGTTTTCAGTTACAGTCCTCTGCATCTCAGTCTCCTGAGTAAATCTTATTGAAATAGTGAGCCATCAGCATGTAAGTGTTCAGTATAGCCTCAGATGGTGAGCCTTCTTCTCTGGTCTCCAAGCAGATGAGATGTTTACATCTTATGTGGTAATATTTTCCCATTGAATTTATTTGCGATGAGACTGTATTGTATATCTTCTTTGCTTGTTGTCATAGAAGGAAACCGTATTTTTTTCCTGAAGTATTTGACTGACATTTATAAATGATTATCTAAAATGTTCTACTTCGCTAAGCTCATCTTCCATTGTTCTTTAATGAGAGAGGATAGGCTCTTGTGAAGACATATTTTTGTGTGTTTCCACTGACATTGTTAAATTGCTATTTCAAAATCCATGGGAGGATATATAAGCAAAAGGAAAACTTTCAGATTCTGTGTCTGAGTTTACACATGTATATTTTCAGTTTCTATTTGTGTAATTCATGATATATAAAGAACGTTTTTCTATACTACTTCCAAGAAATTGAACCACAAACTTCTATATTTATGCACATTTCCTACTAACTTTTTGTCTTAACTGTATTCTGTCTTTAACATTTAGATTCTAATTGTATTAGGGGAAAATAGTTATTTCTTGAATAAATTTGTGTTAAGGTTTTGTTCCTTGTTTCCTTATTTGAATAAGATGGTATTTAGTGAATCATTTATGTTCTCTAATTCTCAAGCCATTCTTTCTGTAGATTATTTGACTTTCCAAAATTAGCTCTTTAAGAGAAATATTAGAATGTTGGTATAATTTGTGGAGGGGAAGGGAAAAAAATCATTTAAATAGGGATACAGGTGGACCCATTGCAACAATGAAATGTTCAAGTCCTTATGTCGAAAAACGAACTTTACAACTTTGGGAAGGGGAGGGGGAAGGGGAGGGGCATAGGGAAGTAGGGAGGAGATGGGAAGGGATAGAAAGGGGAAACAAAGGAGGAGGCAACAATGCTTGATTTAAAAAAAAAATGTACTCATTATCTTGCCCATGTAATTGTAACTCCTCTGTATGGTATTTTCACATAAAAAAGAAAGAATTTCATAAAATAAAAAGAAGAGGTTGGCAATTCATTTGTACAACTATTTGAAGATACAAATACATTTAGAAAAAGAAAGGGCAATTATGGCAATACTATAACATTCCTCATTTTCCAGAACCATTTCTAAAGTTTTATCTGCCTAAAATTTTTAATTATTTAGGTTTACATCATTGGTTTATTTGATTATTAAGTGCTATGCATATAGTCTACTAGCTATGTTTTATTTGCGAAAACTCTGTATGAAAGTATTACTTACATGAACATTACATATATTAGTTAAGCATAATAATTTCTGCATCATAAAATGTGTTTCTAATATTTGTTTTATTTTAACCATCAACATTATTATAATGTTCTTCCTTATTTATTTTAATACAACAAGGAAACATTCTAAGTGTTTGGTTTTAGACTCAATGAACAGTTGTCCTCATTTTAATCTTTTAATGGTGTAATTTTTAAATATTATTCTACAAAACAGTAATGGATTGAGGTTGTTCTTAACTTGTATTTATGAGAAGTAGTCACACAAACTGTTTCCTGTGATGTCTTATTGTTTTCTTCTATTCATTTGTGTTTCACTTCATCTGCTTTGTAGACATCTGAACAACTTAATTAAACATCTTCACCCTGACATTCAAATAGAACACTGTCCATTAGTCAAATTATTCCTATTATCAAAATACCAGGGTTCTGAACGTCTAAAACCAGATGTCATGAATGCTGAATAATTCTCGCAGGTGTAACTAATTTTCTTATATTTATAAATAATATTATTCAGAGACTTCTAAAGTGATATAAAGTGAAATAGTGTAAGATAAAGATTAATTACCAATGTATCTGAAAATGTGGAGACTAAAACCTTCTAAAATTAAATTTATGTCTGTTAAATTTAAAAACAATAATGCATTTTTTGAATTGCTATATTTAAGAATTCACTTCTTTTTAATTTGTGCCTTTTCTGGCACGATTGTTGAATTTTAATCATACATGATAACAATGAATATAATACCACAATACTTATATTTTTATGTTTTTTAATATAATATCACAGTACTTACATTTTTATGTTTTTTGTTGTGGAAATACTGTACAGAGGAGTTACACGTACAAGATAATCAGTACATTTATTGTTCAACATGGTACATTTATAAGTCTCTTGCATCACCAACTTCAAAATGTACTTTGCTTGCAAGTTAAAGAATGATTCAAAGATTTTTTTTTTTTTTTTTTTTTTTTTTTTGTCGGCCGTGGGGCTTGAACTCTGGGCCTGGGTGCTATTCCTCAGCTCTTCAGCTCAAGGCAAGCGCTCTACCACTTGAGCTACAGCGCCACTTCCGAGGGAGATGAAGGGTAAACAAAGGAGGAGGCTGCAATGCTTGGTATGTATGCATTATCCTGCCAATGTAATTGTAACCCCTCTGTACAGTATGTTCTCAAATAAAATAAAATAAAATTAAAAAAAAAGAATGATTCAAAAAGTCTTATCAACACCAGCCACATAGTAAACATGCACTTTACAATATCATCTTACAGGTAAATTGCATTCAGTGGAAGTTCATTACAAATGTAGGTTATATCCATTATATAATATATATTATTTCCACCAGACAACAATCCAAATGTTCACCTCTAGCTTGGGTTTTCTTGTAATATGTCAGAGACTACTCTACCTCTTCCTTGGATCATTGCACATTAAATTGCTGGAAAACAAGGTCTGAGGAATGTTGCATCTATCTTCATTTCTATCCTGTAAAGTATATGATGTCTCAGGGCATGCCTATTGCTCATGCCTATATTGGTAGCTACTTAAAGAGGCAGAAATATGAGGATCAAGATTCAAAAGGTTCAAAGCAGCTCAGACAGGAAATGTCCATTAGACTCATTTGCAATTAACTTCCAAAAAACTGGAACTGAGCTTTAGGTCAAGTGGCAGAGGGTCATTCATGAGGAGAAAAAAAGCTAAGGAACAGTGCCCAGGCCCTGAAATCAAGCCCTTTCTCTCTCTCTGACTGTATTGAGGGTTGAACTTAGGGCCTGGTCTCTTCCTAAGTATTTTGCTCAAGGCTGGTGCTCTATTATTTGATCCAAAGCTGCACTACCACGTTTTTCTTTCTTTTTTCCTTTTTAATGTTTAATTGGAAATTAGAATCTCACTTTCTGTCCCAGGCTGGCTTGGAAATGTGATCCTCAGAACTCACCTTATGTAGCTAGGTTTGTGAGAGGGAAAACATATTTTCATAAACAGAATTCTTAAATTTAGTTATGATAATAGTTTATAATAATCAAGTTACAATCTTGCAATATAAATTTTCTCAGAATGTGATTATCTAAAATGTTGCTAAGGGCATCTTTCATTGTTGTTTGGTTCTAGAGAATAAGCTCTTGTGAAGACATTTTTGTGAGTTTTTGTAGACATTGTTAAATTGCTGACTATTTCAAAATACATTGTAGGATAAATAAGCAAAAGGAAAACTTATAGAAGTCCAATAATAAGAAAAAAACAATATATGTCAGATGGGAATTTCTTTCATTAACATGATTATGTAAGTGTTTAGATTTTGTTAACAATATCTCTGTATATTACATTTAAATCCATTAGTTGCATATAACAGTGATTATTTTGTATTAATAACTAACTAAAGATTTTCTTCTGAAACATTGAAATATTTAATCAATAACGAAGAATTAGTCATTTTGAGAGAAACAGATGTTTTTGATTTTAATTTCATTATATGATTTACTTAAGTTACTACTTATAACAAAACTGTTTCATTAACTTATAGTTCTAATCATTAAAATATAATACCTAGATTAATTTCACATAAGTAAAAGATTAAACATGTACATATTTTAGAAATCCAATATGAAATATATTAAATAAGCATTCTCATTTTTTCTCTGAAGAAAATGTATGCTTTGTTGGTTGTTTTTATGTTTTTCCATTCACATATCAACCAATATTCACAAAGCACTCACAAAATATTGTGTTTACCTTCATTTACTTTACAGTAGTTTTAATAATATATTTTTTAACTATTTCATAAAAACAAGATTTATTTTGCATTATATGCACATCCATAGTTTTATTCAGATAAACATTCAGAATATTTGAAATTGTTTTCTATTCTCTAACCTTGTTTTAATTACTTTTGCTACTGTTATGAAAACTTTGTAGCTGATTTTTAAATAATGACTGTTCTGCTAAATAATGATTCTTCTTATATGGTATAATAACAAATCAAATGGTAAGAAAATATTATCTTATTGAGTAAAGGACCTGAAAAGGCCAATTGTTATTGATTAAATGAAGAAAATGTTAAAGGTAATTATAGTGTACTTATATGAATTTTACATAGAACACATTAATATTTGATACTGATATGCTTTCTAGTTACCCATGAACTTAAATTTCCACTATTTCATTGCAATACTACATTCCATTGGACAAGCATTATCAGCCTTATACTAAAGAGATCAGAGACTAGGAAATTTAATCATGTCAAATCCAATACCACTTAAGAAAAAGTGTTTACTCAATTCTAAATCTAATGACTTTAAATATTTTTCTCTAAATCATGGATGCATACAATTTGAAGTTTCCTTCAAATTTTATATATTTCATTAAAAAATTATGATTTAGGAGTAAGTGCATTCAATTTCTAAGATTTAGTCCATATTACCTAAGAAAACTTTATAACTATGTATTATTGTTAACATTCCAGATAAACTATGATCAAATCCTTTTAGTAATACACTAGAAAAAAATCTGTTTTCTTATACAGGCAGGAGTTCAAATAATCATGGTTTATTTAATACAATAAATAATATTAATAGATACCAAAAAGATGGAATTTAAGTTCAATTTCTTTACTAAATTTCATCTAAAATACTTGACACTAAATACGGTACTTGTTAAAATAAATAACTTGGCCAGGACTTTTCCAGGTTTATTTTTCTTTTGCAGTTTTTTTCTTTTTGTACTATTTCAATTTGCCATGCTCCCCACTAAGAAAGTAACTTTCTCAATTGTTTGTTATATCCTCTGTTCTTAGAAACAAGCCCCTTACTGCTCAAGTCCAATCTTTGAACAGTAGGCAAAAATAAGTTAACTGTAATTGATTTGTAGTCATCAAGTGAAGTTTTTCTAACCAGAAAAATCAACCAAAACTGGCAGCAGCTTTGAAGATTGTCCTATCTGTTTATCTAATAAACCAGAGTTCAGACTCAAGAGTACTTTCTTTTAACTTGAATACACCAATCTCCTTGTCAATTTAACATGCTAAAAAAATGGTCTGAAATTAAATAAAAGAATGGCTTTCACCGGGCGCCGATGGCTCACGACTGTAATCCTAGCTATTCAGAAGGTTGAGAACTGAGGGTCTCAATTCAAAGCCAGCCCAGGCAAGAAAGTCCCTGAGACTCTTATCTCCAATAAAGCACAAAAAATTCGGAAGTGGCACTGGAACGTTAGCCTTGAGCTGAAGAGCTGAGGGACAGCACCCAGGCCTAGAGTTCAAGCCCCACAACCAAAAAAAAAAAAAAAAAAAGAAAAGAAAAAAAAAGATGACCTTCAGCTTTGTTTATAAAGAAATGTACACTTTTATCCAGGTTTTAACTATTTGTTGTTTTATATTTTGCCTATTTATAAGTGATTGATTTTGAATATGTTTTCTATACCGTATGTTTCTCCTGGAGACTGAGAGTTGGAAGATTGTGCTTTTGGGCTCAATCAGGTTGTTGATGGAATTAAATTCTTTGCTGATTTGAAATTGAAATCACCCCTCAAATTGTCCAAAGCTTACCCACTGTTTTTGGCCAAGTAGCTACTCTTTTTTATAAAACACACAAACCACAAGCTCTAGACCAAAATGAAGTCACCTTGATTTTATTCTTATGAAATTTAAGCAAGTCATGTAGACAACTGTAGTCAGATTTTTATCAATACAGATGAAGAGTAATGAGCAGCTAAAAAAGTCTATTAGACTGAGAATGTTGAAAAGGATGACTTTGATCAAGATATATTGGATTCTTAAACTGCTTTGTTGGATATCAATTATATATAATATATATTATTATGTACTTATATAAATACAAATACATATTACACAACTTCTATATTATATCATATACTATCTATAATATAATTATGAAGATATATATTAAAAGTGTGATATGAAGTGCTCTGTAAGAGATGCAGAAAGGCCATAGCAAATCTTGCCTTGGGCCATGGTAAGGAATTTAGAACTCATTAAATATCACTCTTAGTTCCACACTAAGAATGGTCTCTTTTGCTCCATTAGCATATATTACTCCTTGAAGCAAAAGGAATTTGTAAAAAGAAGAGTGCTGGCTTTTCAGATATTCTGCCTTCTAATATCCCAAACAATTTTTATGTGTTTAAGCTTACCAAATTTCATTCTGAAAGTCTCTTTCATCTATCTGTCTGTCTGTCTGTCTGTCTGTCTGTCTGTCTGTCTGTGTATTTATTCACTAGAGGGTGTTTTGCCTCTGGTAGTCTCAAGGTGTATGGAAAGAGTTGTAATGTTAAGTGTCAGAAATGTGAAAATACATACTCAATGTACCTTGAAATCTGTGTGAAAGAAAACAGAAAGATAGGAGTTTGGGTCCTACCTAAGGACCACCCTATCCTATGAGACTACATATGACATAAATGTTTCAACTGTATACAAAATAATTATGTGTACTGGAGTAACCAGTTTGATATTTGTTATTCAAAACTTGCACATAAATGTATTAAGATAGTTTTCCCTGTTTTCTAACAAATCAGTTATCATTATTTACATGTGACTGTTAATGCTAAAAATAACAGACCCCAATGCATATGTGGAAAGTTTTTCACAATTTGAGGTAGTATAATACTATCCTAAAATAGTCACACATAGTTACACAAAATAATAGTTCATTTTTCTCTAGAGATAAATATCTAGAAGTGAATATGAGCAATATTTTTCTATATATATGCTATATTATTGTTTTGCAAAGCTTTTCTCTGAATAATCTTAACAGTATGACAATGTCATTGCTTCCCTCATCAGACTTGGAAATATCACTTCAAATACATGTGTCCATAAATGCTGAAAAGTTGTCGTTGTTCTAACCAGCATAGTGTTAATTTCTAAAACCCTAGAGACATTTAGATTTAGAAAATAAGTGGGTCAATTGCATTTGATACTTCATAAACAAACAAGAAACTGAACAATAATCCCTATTAGAAGAAATTTAATTTTGGCCAACACTATGTTTTCCACTGGAAAAATTGTGCATCATCTTGGCAGCAATGTAACTGAAATATGAAACAGAAATTTGCAACACTTTAAGTCAACTGACTATGTCACTATTTGATGATAATATAAATTCTCACTGGAAGGAAAAACATGTATAACAGATACAATTGACTAGTGTCTAAAGTAGAATTGGGAATATGAGTGTGGATTCCTTCTTCAGACTGATAGAATTATATTGTGAAGCCTATTTCCTCTGGAGTTTTAAAGGTGTGTAAAACATTTAAAATATAATATCAAATTTTTTATAATTTAAATTAAATTTAATTCCACTTAATTTGATTTATAGATTTTGCTTCCTTCTGGTTCTGCATATTTGATGTTTTTTTCATAGACTTTTACCTTGGTACAATCTGATCCTTTCACTGTTCTATTCCGAATTAGAAAACATAGAAACTACCAATAACGTTTCCCTTCTTTTTCAAGAACACTTCAAAAGGAAAATAGGCTTTGTAGAACGCATGCAAAATATAATGAAATATATATATATATACATGTTTCAAATACACACATATGTGTATAGAGAATACTTTCTTTTCATGCTCTTCTATATCTAACCCAAATGAGAGGAAAATATCAGAAATGAAAATGTCTCATCTATTAATTTTATGTCCTCTGAGCAGCACAATAAAATATTATGTTATGTTGCTGAATCTTTCCTAGTTCATAATCATCCCTCTGTTCACAATATCCATCCTATATATGCTGCTGATCCATTAGTCATTCAGTTGCTGTCTCAATTTTGGTATGGCAGTGCTTGTATTCAATTAAATATGATTTTGCTCAACAATGGCCCCAAGGTACAGAAGCAGTGATACAATAGTGAGCCACAGCACAGAAAATGGTTATATTAATTCTGGTACTACATAGTTTTGCTGATGGTTATATCAGAAGAACCATGAGCACAGAAATCTCAAAAACATTTCTATTTTTTTCATTAGATATGGTTCTTGGAAGGTATCTGTTATGTAGCTGTATTAAACATGTATTATAATTGAGTCAGAATGACCTCATCTATTGAATTTTTCTCTTTATCTTCACACCAATATTGTTAACATCTTTCAGTGAGGACACTTTCTTTTTTAATTTAATTTAATTGTCAAAGTAATGTACAGAGGGGTACAGTTACATAAAATAGTGAGTACATTTCTTGTAGAACATTGTTACTCCTTCCCTCAATTTTCTCCCACTTTCCCACCAAGTTGTAAAACTTATTTCCAACATATTGTCTTGCAAGTATTGTCTTTGTATTAATTTGCCCTCTGCCCTTGTCTCACCATTTTTGTTGTTCCTCTTCCCTTCCCTAGTACAGATAAACCATATAAAATACCCAATGTACCAAAATCAAATACAGTGAAAACAAGTGATAAACCATAGTGGGAAAAAAGGGAAAAAAGGAAAAAAGAAATAACTTCAGATTGTACATTAAAAATAACAACAAATAAACCTCTTGTTTCCATATCTTGGCTGAAATCACAAAAGCAACTCCTTCTATAATAGCATAAAACACACATGCACACATGCACATACACACAAAAAAATCTTAGGAATTAACAAAAAAGTGAAGGACCTCCATGATGAAAACTTGAAAAACCTGTAAAAGGAAATTAAAGCAGAACGGAGGAACCTCCCATGCTCCTGGATTGGGAGGATTAACATTGTTGAAATGGAAAAGAGAGCCAAAGGCTACCTAAAAATTCAATGCGATACCCACCAACATGCCATCATCATTCTTTACGAAATAGAGGAAGCAATCCAAAAATTCATATGCAATAATAAAAGACTCAGTGAACCTTCTCATGCTATCTTTATACATAGATATCACAGAATTCATTGGTATTTGTTCTCCTTTCTCTTTCTCTTTCCCTATTATCATCCAATTCTCATAGTAGCATAGTGTTCACACTCACAGGCACCTACACATGTGTATGTATATCTTCAGATGTATGTCTAATTGTGGTGTGATGGAGTCATAACAAATTTGAGAAGAAAGTATTAAACTTACAGAAATATTCTGAATTCAATAAAGAGAAAAAGTAAGAAGAAATGCATAGAAGAAAGAAAATAAAAATTATACAAGGCTTCTACTCAATAAATGTAAAGACTCCTGTTAGTGATAGAGACAGAGAGACAGCTAGAAAAGATCAGACAGAGATTAATAGAAACATAGTAAAATATCTTAAGGCCAGATTAAGAAGTATAGGAATAAGATTACCCTCCAGACACCAGTAAATGCAAAGGCAAAGGTGAAAGAAATATTAAAAAAATAAACAAATGAGAAAAAAAATAATTAAAATAATGATTTTGTCCTCTTAGGTCAAAATTATACTGAATTGTTTACTAATCTACATGTGTAGTTATCAAATATAGAGAAAGGAAAAGTAATTATTATTATAACTGGCAGAATTAAACTTACCATTAAGGGAGAGCAGAGACCTAAGTTATCCTGTAGAGACACATATTGTTTGTGATTAATTTTTGTTTTGTTTTGTTTTGTTGTTTTAGGTTCTGGGACTTAAACCTTGAGCTCTTTTGTTCAAGGCCAGTGCTCTACCACTTAGAGGAACAGAGCCACTTCTGGTGTTGGAGAGGTAAATAGGAGATAAGAATCTCACAGGGACTTTCCTTCCAGAGCTGTCTTCAAACCAAGATCCTCAGATCTAAGCTTCCTGTTTAGCCAGGTTCACAGGCATGAGTCACTGGCACCTGTCTGGGTTTGGTAAATGGTTTAATAATGAGTGGTCAAAATTATTTATGTATATGTAATTATGTATTGTTCAGATGGAATTAGCATCTGTTCTTTAGTCTGTAGTACAAACTTAGGTATGTTTTAAGTTTAGCAATTTCATTCTAAAATTGTCCCCATTTAATGAAAGCTCTTTCTTCTTTGTTCCACAATATATTTCTAATCATCTCTGTAGTAACATTTTTTCTTATGTCTCAATATCTTATAGTAAACTGTGTCAAATGGCAGCCTAGTGAACACACTTTTAACTCCCTCCACTTTCGTATGTTTTATTTCTTAGACAATGTTTTAAATAAAACTGTATTTCTCTCTCCTGTGTATATATGTAGCACTTTCTATCTTGATTTTGTGATTATTTGATATTACTTGTTTTTACTGCTGTGGGCTTGAAATCAGAGCACTATTGACTGAATTTTTTACTCAAAGTTGGTCTCTCTCACTTGAATCGCATCTCTACCTCTCCTTTTTCACTATTTGGACATAAGCATTTCACAGACTTGTCTATGTCTTGGCTTTGGGTCCCAATAATCAAATCCCAGCCTATTGAGCTACTAGAATGATAGCCACTAACCACCCGCACCCAGATTTTTAATATTATTTTTATTTAGTTTTTTTTTCCTGAACACCACTAACTCTAAGCAAATTTGACTTTTTTAATGAAATATTTGAAAATAAATTTTAAATGATCCCATTAAAAATAGTTTTTGGAAATTGCAATCATGAACAGTATACAGTATCTAACACTTGTCTTATTTAAATGTTTTTATAGAACTGTGTATTTTATAATAGTCTATGATATAGGCACACATCCCTATTAAAAATGAATAACTGGCATATAGAAGTAGTTCAATTAAACAGTAAATTTAAGTAACTTTGATATCTCAAAGAAAAAACAAATAATATTAGAACACAGTACCGTCAATATTTTTAAACTTACTATAGTTTAGTATATGAAAGAGTTTTGGGCCGGGCGCTGGTGGCTCACGCCTGTAATCCTAGCTACTCAGGAGGCTGAGATCTGAGGATCGCGGTTCAAAGCCAGCCGGGGCAGGAAAGACCATGAGACTCCTATCTCCAATAAACCACCAGAAAACCGGAAGTGGCGCTATAGCTCAAGTGGTAGAGCGCTAGCCTTGAGCTGAAGAGCTGAGGGACAGCGCCCAGGCCCAGAGTTCAAGCCCCCACGACCGACAAAAAAAAAAAAAAAGAGTTTTGGGATATTGTGCTTTTATAGAGAGGGGAAGTATGTAAAGAAGCAAGTAGTTTATATTAGAAGAAATCTGATGTTATTTTTATTATCATATATTTCCTTTATATCTTTGACAATTAAACTCCTTCATTTAGCCCATGTATAGGTATTCGTTTTTGAAATACTGTTTATGTACGTAGATGAGTTTGGATCTTTTCAGTCTTTTGTATTTTGATTTCTGTGAATGATTTCTATTTCAAATTTTATTCTCCAAGCAAATAATGAGAAAACATAAAACAAATAAAAAAATCCTTAAGTTCCATAATTGGCCTAGGTTAATGAAGTTTTTTAAATAATATAAAGAGATCAGTCAGAAAGATAAAGGAAGTGGTCAAACTTCTTTCTAATATTTTCAGAGGAGAAATATCTCCAAATTAGATAGGCGTGGAAGGAAAAAAAGAAATTACAAGCAAATTAACATAGAACAATGAGATTATGGAATATGCCTGGAAAAATCCACAAGAAGATTGAGAATTGATATTAAATGATCCATGGAGCCAAGTATTATTTAGAAAAAAAGATAATTAAATTATTGACTGCATTTGTTGATGATCAAAGAACACTTTATGTGCTAACAGTGAAAAAAAAGAAGCACAAGGATATAATCTAAAAAAAAATCTCAGAATTTAACTCCAGAAGTAGAAAATAAATCAGTTAAAGTAGAATATGATTCTAATAGTAGTTTTATTTTAAAATAATATTTCCAACATTTGCAAACAAGCTAGGAGTTAAATTTGTATGCATACTTTAAATTGTAAATGACTATTATTCATAGATTGAAAAATATAGACTCTTCAATAATTAAACAATAACATATCCATAAAAGGATAAAGTAAAATATGTATCTTTCAGAGCACAGTACATACAATCACTAAACAACTTTGACTATTTCATTAGATTTAATCATGAAAATTGGTAACTTTAATTACAAAAATAGAAGCTTTTACTAGATAACAACTATTTGCTGAACAATGAATTTTAGCTATACACATTTTGACAAATATATATATTTATATATATATTATTTATTTAGTTATTTTTGTTGATTGTGGGGCCTGGACTCTGGGCCTGGGTGCTGTCCCTCAGCTCTTCAACTACTACTGGAGCCACAGCACCACTTCTGGCTTTTTTCTGCTTATGTGGTACTGAGGAATCCAACCCAGGGCCTCATGCATGCAAGGCAAGCACTCTACCACTGAGCCCCCAAATATACTTATTTTTGAATGATAGCTTAACGAGTGTCTTTCCTTTGGGGTTAAAAAAATAAAAAAAATTAATATCTAAAATCGCATGCCCATAAAAAATGAATTCATTAAGCAAAAAAAAAAATGTGTCATCACTTTACTTTAAATGTTTTACCTTTTTTCCATTTGAATAAACCTGCAACGTTTGATTATTATCTGACAATGCTTCACAGTTCTGCACATTTTTATTTGCTTTTTGTGTAGATAATAGACACTCAATAAAATTGCAACAGTCTAACAGAAGAATGAGTAATGATTGCTGAAACAAAATGCTAATAATATTTTTACTGCAGGAAATAAAAGGTAGAATGTTATATCACTTATGACTCAATTAATTAAATTTCACATTTATTTACCAAGGGCACACTATTTTTCATGGCTACAGCTACTCTTGCTACTCATCATGAAATTAACATAAGCAGCTTTTAACAAAATGAAGCAAGGAAAACAGAAAATATTATAGTGTAAAATATGATCAACATGAAATGGTAAGAAATATTTTTGAAGACATTGCATATTTCTCTCTCCAAATAAATGTGAATTAAAGTATTGAATTAATTATTAATAACTGCAAAATACTATGAAAGAAATCATGTGTCTAGTATTTTTTCAAAATATAATCTAAGTGAGTACCTAAGTAGCAAGTGTTTTCTAAGCAGTGTGATCCTCCTGAAAAGTAATGTGTGGCATGCTTTTTTTTAAATTTTATTTTAAGATGCTGTACAGAGCGGTTACATTTACCTGAGTAAGGTACACTTCTCATTAAGCATTATTACCCACTGCATTGTTGTTCTCCAAGTATTCCATTCCAACCCCTCCGCCCCCACCTCCCCACCAAGAAGTTGTAAAGTTCATTTCTGACAGTGTCCTGTGAGTGTCATTGTTGCAATGGGTCATCTTTTGTACTCTTTCCAGCATTTTGTTATTTCCCTTCCCCTCCCCCAATCAGATAAATCCATATGCGAGATAGAGGGGAACCAGAATCAAAGACAGAGATTTCCAGGGAAAAACCAATAGAAAAAGAAAAATGAAGTAAAGTAAGAAGAAAGAACTAAATACAGTACATTGGTGACACTAAGGTTGACAACTTAAAAAATAAATATAAAAAAAGGAACTGTTGTTTCCGGGTCTTGGAGTTCATTTCAATTAGCATCATTTTGTATGGTCATATGTTCATAGCTCTTGAGCTATTATGATTCCCAGGACTAACTTGGGCTTATATTAATTATTACAAATGAAGGAACCATAGAGCCTATGTTTTTTGGATCTAGCTTACATCACTTAATGTGATTTTTTCCACGTCTTTCCATTCCTTAAAAAAGGGTCATAATAAAAGCAATATATGACAATCCTACAGCCTGCATTATACTCAATGGTGAAAAGTTAAAACCATTTCCTCTAAAATCAGGAATGAGACAAGGATGTCTGTTCTCTCCACTCTTCTTCAATATTGTATTGGAATTCCTAGCCGTAGCAATAAGACAAGAGACAAACATAAAAGTTATCCAAATAGGGAAAGACAAAGTAAAACCCTCCCTCTTTGCAGATGACATGATCCTGTACTTATAGAACCCCAGATTAATTGAGCTGATCCAAATCTTTGACAAAGTAATGGTATAAAATTAACCCACAAAAATCAGTAGTTTTTGGTATGCCAACAATAAGAAGAGCAAGGCTGAAATTAAAACAAAAAAAACCCTTTTGTAACAACCCCACAAAAAGTAAAATATCTAGGAATAATCTTAACAAAAGAGGTCAAGAACCTCTATGAGGAAAACATTTTAAAAATGTAAAAAGAAATTAAAGCAGATTTAAAGAAGTTGAAAAGCCTCCCATGGTTCTGGATTGGGAGAATTAACATCATGAAAATGACAATGTTACATAAACCTATCTACAAATTCAATGCAATACCTATCAATATCCCCACAACATTCTTTAATGAAATAGAAGAAGCAATTCAAAAATTCATATGGAACAATAGAAGACCCTGAATAGAGAAAACAATCTATAGCAGGAAGAACAGTGCTGGAAGAATACGAATACCAATCTTCAAACTTTCCTATAAAGCTGCAGTTAAAAACAACAACAACAACAACAAGCTTGGTACTGGCACATGAAGAGGCAAGGGGAATAATGGAATAAAATTGAAGACCCAGACATGATCCCAAAGACCTATGGCCATCTAATCTTCAATAAGGGCACCAAAATTATCAAATGGAAGAATGACAGTCTCTTCAACAAATGGTGCTGGCGGGATTCTCTACACGCATGTAGAAAATTGAAGTTAGAGATTTATATATCACCCTCACCAATATCAATTCCAAATGCATCAAAGATCTTGAGATAAAATCAGAGACCCTGAAAATATAACAGGAAGGAATAGAGGGATATGCTAGGGCTCCTTGGCAAAAGTCGAAACTTCCCAAATAAAGATCCAGAAACACAACAAATCAAAGAAAGCTTGGACAAATAGACCATATTAAACTGCAGAGCTTTTTCATGGCAAAGGACAAAGCTACCAAGAAATATAGAAAGCCCACAGACTGGGAGAAGTTCTTCACTAGCCATACAACAGATAAGGGCCTCATATCTAAAATATAGTTAGATCATATATGCCCACAAAACAAAACCTTGAAGATACAACAACCCCATTAACAAGTGGGCTAAAGGCTTAAAGAGAGACTTCTCTGAAGATGAAATATGAATGGCCAAGAGATATGTGAAGAAATGATCAACATCTCTGGCCATAAAAAATGCAAATCAAAACAACATTGAAATTCCACCTATTGGCTATTATCAAGAAATCTAATAATAACAGATGTTGGTGGGGATGTTGATGGGCGTATAAACTTGTCCAACCACTCTGGAAAGCAGTATGGAGGTTCCTCAAAAGACTAAACATAGAGCTCCCTATGACCCACAAACAAGGCCATACTAAAGATACCAGAACAACCATATTCATTGCAGTATTATTTATCATAGCTAAGATAAGGAACCAATCCAGATGCCCTTCAGTAGATGAATGAATCAAGTAGATGTAATAAGCACACACACACACACACACACACAATGGAGTTTTATGTTTCCATCAGAAATAATGACATTGACCTCTTCATAAGGAAATGGAAAGACCTGAAAAACTATATATATATATATATATATATATATATATATATATATATATATATATATATATAAAGTGAAGTAAGCCAGATCCAAAGAAAAGTAGATTGCATGGTTTCTCTCAATTGTAAGAACTAGAATATGTCTATGATATTCTTTTTTTTTTTTTTTTTTGTCGGTCGTGGGGCTTGAACTCTGGGCCTGGGTGCTGTCCCTCAGCTCTTCAGCTTAAGGCGAGCACTCTACCACTTGAGCTACAGTGCCACTTCCGGTTTTCTGGTGGTTTATTGGAGATAGGAGTCTCATGGTCTTTCCTGCCCGGGCTGGGTTTGAACCGCGATCCTCAGATCTCAGCCTCCTGAGTAGCTAGGATTACAGACGTGAGCCACCAGCGCCCGGCTCTATGATATTCTTAACAAGGGTTCTTGCTAACTCAATAGCTTATATACAATGAATATATCAACATGAACTCCAAGATATGGAAGCAAGAGGTTTTTATTATGTCCTGTGTAGTTTTTTGTTTTGTCTTGTTTTGTTTTTGTTTCATAGTTTACCTTGTGTCTTGCATACAAGATTATTCGATCTGTGGAAGGGAGGGGGAACCACAGAAACATCAGGAAAAAGGATGAACTAATGCAAAATTGACACTGACTCGACACAATGTTTGATATGAACCTTAAAACTTGGAGGGGGCAGGGCAGAAGGGAGGGATAAGCAGGAGAAAATGAGGGATGTGATAACAGTATTTAACAGCAAATGTACTCATTACCTTACTTATGCAATTGTAACCTCTGCTTATCACCTTTTCAATAAAAATTTTAAAAGCAATATTTGGCAAGGGTACTGTTTTGCTCTAATTGTAGGTTCTAAAAGCATAACATAATCATTAAATGCTAACTGATAACAAATATTTTTTCTACATTCTTATGACTAAATAAATCATCCCTCAAATTCTCTTTCGGATAATCTAAAAGTATTATATTTCAAGAATAAAATAAAACAAAAAAAATTTTTTTGGGTCCGGTCATGGGCCTGAACTCTGAGACTGGGCACTGTCCCTCAGCTCTTGGGCTCAAGGCTAGCACTCTACCACTTGAGCCATAGCGCCACTTCCGGCTTTTTTTTTCTGCTTATGTGGTGCTGAGGAATCGAACCCAGGGGCTCATACATGCAAGACAAGCGCTCTATCACTGAGCCACCTTCCCAGCCCATAAATAAAACAAAATTTTAACTGCATAATTTTCTGTTCATCAATCAATGGTTGTTGTAATTTCATCAAATACAATTGACTTTAATACTTAATATTTATCATTTTCTGTACAGAAATATCAGTTAACCAGCAGAAAAAATTTCTCAAAACATATTAGTATATAAAACAGTAGATAATTTGGTGTATTTGAATTTTATATCTTGCCTGGCTATTTTATTTTATTTTTTTCAGTCATGGGAATTGAACTCTGGGCCTGGGCACTGTCACTCAGCTCTTCAGCTCTACCGCTTGAGCCATACCACCACTTCCGGTTTTCTAGTGGTTTATTGGAGATAAGAATCTCATGGACTTTCCTGCCCAGGCTGGCTTTGAACTGTGATCTTCAGATCTCAGCCCCCTGAGTAGCAAGGATTACTGGTGAGAGCCACCAGCGCCAGGATTAGCTATTTTTTAAAATCTTTTTATACCATATATTTTATTTTAAATCACATGAGGGCCTAGTTTAGACATAATATTTACATGAGCTTAAAATGTACTTAATAAAATTATTTTATATAATATTACTTAGTTCTTTGCTTGAGGAAAATTTCATCAGAATTAGACGATCAAAACTGTTTGCATCTCACCTATCCGTTATGAACACTTCGGATTCCCAGTTCCTCAGGTTGTAGTTTGATGTGGGATGTATGTGAGAATCAACGTTCTGCAGAGGCTCTCATTATAGCTATATGTCCATTTATCTTCACTCAGGTTTTATATCACTGTGTAACATCTATACATCAATTCTCTAATGAAACAGTGCCTAGAAAGGCATACTATGTTGAGTATGAAACTACATGTACAATAAATCCAGCAACAAGTATTATCTTAATACAAATTTGCCTTCCAGTTCTACGGAGAATTTTATTATTATCTGCCCTGTGGACTTCCCACTTCTCATCCTTTCTCATTCCAAATGTGTGCTAAAATACAAACACAATTTTGAAATACTTTCTGAATTATCTAATATAAGAAAGAACAAAAATGATGGTATCTTCTCTTTCTCCTTGCCTATAAAAATTTGCAATAATTCTCTTTGAAGTGGAAGAAAAAGTACCATTTCTAACTTTATAATTTACTGTAATTTTAGTATAGGTTGTATGGCCAGACATTCAAGGTCTCTCTTCGGAACCTGGGTTCATGCCTGTTTTTCAGTACAAATTAGCAGTATCATTCTGTCTCATTCTTACAAGTGTCCTAGCTTTGAGGAAAAATTGCATGATTATTTTAATTACAAATGGCTTTTCACATGCTGTAAAAATAGCCACTTGACTAAGAAGTTTTGGTTTCAAATTAAAAATATTCAATATAAATTAGATTTGGAAAATGATTTCTTGGCTTTTAAATCTGAACCACAGGAAACTGAACAGTACAGGTGGTTTCAAGTATATTGTACTTATTTTAATTTATGTGGAACTTTT
Source organism: Dipodomys merriami (assembly GCF_024711535.1). NCBI lineage: Eukaryota > Metazoa > Chordata > Mammalia > Rodentia > Heteromyidae > Dipodomys > Dipodomys merriami. The sequence goes on along the minus strand of NW_027203381.1, from coordinate 97,289,935 downwards.
GCCATATATGTTACAAATCACAATCATAATATTGCTTTGCTCCATGCATTACAGTACTTAAATAATTTAAAAATCAGTTTGACAGTTTAGTTATCTAAGACATAAGAAAGAACCAGTAAGTTTAAATAGATAATATTTATAGATTAACCAATGGAACAGAAATATGTCTTGGGAAATTTATAACTCAAACTTTGGAAATAAAAAATCCTAATGGGACAAAATAACCAAAAAATAACCTAATGTGAAAATAAACAATTTTTTAAAGTGAGATTTTTTTAAACCAGTAAGGTATATATCTATATTCAATATATCACAAATATGATAAATATGTAATAACATCAAAATATTGCTAATATAAATGTAAAATAATTAAAACAAAATATGTGTTTAATTAAAATACTAAGACATTTTATAAAACAATAGTATAGTACATATTCTTTATAAAATAGACATATAATACAATTAGTAACAAAATTGATTATTCAATTTATGAGAGTAACAAAATATTAATCATATCTAAAACAATTGCAATATAATGAAGAATAATGACATGAAGTTTTGAAAACTATTTGACTATTACGTTACAGTGTCTAAAATTACCTTTATGTTGTCCCTCACATACTTATTATTATTTTTGGGTGAATACTTATTATCTTCTCTCTTAGCAAGTTCCTGGAATCTAATACATCCCAAGAATACATACCAAGTTATGGTCAATCTATAATTATAGATTCCTTACTTCAATTTCAGAAAAAATTTGTATTGCTTTTCAAATATCTTTCTGCCTCATCCAAATCCTTTCGAAAGTATATTGTATACTTTCCTTTCCTTTTATGAGTTCACTTTCTGCAGATTATAAATGTATATAGTTCACATTGTATACTTATGTTAAATGAACCTTTTATATATGGTTAAAAACTATTAGCATTTCCTATTCTTGTGTGGTCCCCTTGTGTTAGATATACTTAAGTAATCAAGAATCTTCACACTGCTTTCCATAGCAGCTGCACAAGTTTACTATGACCTTGCTATGCCAACCTGGGCACTTATCCAAAAGATCACAAAAAGGGCCACGGCCACAGTGAAACTATCTGCACAACTGTGTTCACTGCAGTATTGTTCCCCATAGAAAAAAATGTGGTCAGTGGACAAATGGATCAAAAAATTTGGTGGGGAGAGAGAGAGAGAGAGAGAGAGAGAGAGAGAGAGAGAGAGAGAGAGAGAGAGAGAGAGAGAGAGAGAGAGAAATTAGAATTCTACACTTCCATCAGAAAGAATGATATTGTAAAGACTGGAAAAAAATGTATTAAGTGAAGTAAGCCAGACCCCAAAAAACAGGTTGCATGGTTTTCCTCATTTTTGGTAACTAAAATATGCCTATGAATCTCCAAATAAACACACTAGATGACAAAAGGCAATATATATATATATATATATATATATATATATATATATATATATATATATATATATATATACTTGGACATGGTAAATTATATAGGACTATAGACAAGTACCCATCATGGTACTTGAACGCTCAAAGGGAGCTTTCTACTGCTTGAGCCACAGCGCCACTTCCGGTTTTCTAGTGGTTTATTAGAGGTGAAAGTCTCTTGGACTTTTCCTGCCCTGGCTCAGATCTCAACCTCCTGAGTAGCTAGGATTACAGGCGTAAGCCACCTGTGCCGGGCTCAAAGAAGGATATTCTTAGGAGAGGATTATACATAGCTCTGTGTATACGATAATTTAAAATATTGAAATAAACTCCAAGAAATGGAAACGAGTGGAGTTATTTTTGTTATTTTGTTGTTGTTTTATCTGCTTTGTCATTGTTTTTGTTTTCTCTACCTGTTGTCTTGTATATAAGTTTGTCTTTTGTGAGGGGGAGGTTAAAGGGGAGCACAGAAATAGTGGGGCAAAGGGTGAAAAAATGAAGCACTGATACTCCCTAGACACTTTGTTGAAAATGAACTTGGGGTGTGGTATCAGGAAGGAAAAACTGGGAGAAGGCGAAGGAATGGGTTACACTGCTTAAAATAAAGATATTCATTACCAGACTTATGTAACTGTAATCCCTTTATGCATTACCTTTAAAATAAATATTAAAAGATGAACAAAACTCATGATATTTATTATTAATAGAAAATACACTATATAGACTGCCTTTTGTTTCACATGTACAATGAAGTCTATGGCAACAGACCTAATAAAATATTTCTGTTTGGATATTCACCCCAATCACTACAGAATAAAGACTATAATATTCTCCTATCATTCACTTCAGGTTTGACAGTCCAGTGAAATTGCTGTGAACTTAAGAAAAACACTTTATGGAGAAGGGATTTTGGACCTGTACTTAGCAAGCACAGAATTGGAATCTATTCTCTCCTGTCTAACCCTCTACATGCCACAGGCTTTCTCCCCAGTGCTAGGGAATTTATTAGTTGTCTTGGCATCCCATTTGAACAAGAGACAGATTACAACTTTACAACACCAGAAATATCACCATCAATCATTTCATGTACCAGAGGCTTTTGTATTCATAAGGCTTTGCAATGTTACAGCTGCTAAAATGTGTAAGAGTCTTTGGTTTTGAAGAATATGGTGTTAGGCATTTGTTTCAACATAGCTCAAAAGCCTTCTTTTCAAAACATGCTACCGCAATACCATCTAGATGATATTAGAATACTTTTTTCAATCATGCAACAAAAATTACCCTGTTAGGTATGTTCACTCACAATATATTTTCTCTATATAAAATGTTATTAGGTCTAACAGTGTCTTACACAATACTTCTATTGCAAAAAAATCTTTTGAGTTGTTTCAATAAATTTGATTTTAAGGAAAATAGTATGCATGCCAATTTATTTTACTGAATACATTAAAAATAAAATCAGCTCTTTAATTACAAGGACCTTGCATGAAAACAATTGCTACTTTTATAATGTTGGAACAAGTATCCATAATGTTATTTCAACTGTAGATTACAAATGTAATTTTTACTTCGTGAATTTTATGTGGTAGTCAGTTACAGAAATCAAGAAACAATAATTTAGTCTAAAATTTTATAAATATTTATTATCCAAATTTTGTCCAACATGATATACTTCAAATAACTGTATAAAACACTTGTATAAAATTTGGCTATTTTTACTTTCTGGTTATTTATAACTCAATGTCTATTTTCCTACACTAACACACAGAAAATGGCTATATAATAGTATTGCTTACTTACTTCTTTGATCTACATAGTTTCTTATTATTCTTTCCATCATCTTCCTGTGGCCTGATATTGTGTTATTGCCAAATAACCACTTTAGCTGATTTGTTTGAGTTTGCTTTTGGTGAATTCCATTTATTGCTGAACAGATGTAGCATTAAAACACTAAGTCCACCTGTTTTCAGGTATTTCTATCCATGCATGTCACCACTATATCAGAGGTCTTAAATGAATGTAAAAGCATTGATTAGATTTACACACCTACAATTAAATTCTTGGAGGTTTATCTGACAGTATTGAAAGGTGATAGGTCTCTTCTCAATATTTCTTTGATACAATGTTTTGGGTTTTCTGACTTCATGACTCAAACTCTACTCAATTAAGACATTTCACATGTTAAATCTAAAAAAAGTATCTTTTTGACAAATAAATCAGGAACATTTGGTAAACAAATCATTTAAATAGGGATACAGGTGGACCCATTGCAACAATGAGATGTACAAGTCATTATGTCGAAAACGAACTTTACAACTTTTGTGCGGGGGGGGGGGGGGGTGGCTGGGAGGCTTGGGTGGGGGGGGCGGGGGGAGGATGGGAAGGGATGGGAAGGGGAAACAAAGGAAGAGGTTACAATGCTTGATAAGAAATGTACTCATTATCTTGCCCATGTAATTGTAACTCCTCTGTACAGTATTTTCACAATAAAAAATAAATTAATTAAAAAAATAAAAAAAGAAAACAAAAGTGAATCCTCAAATATTCAATATTCTGAGAAATAATTTACAAACTTAATGAAAATTTATTCATGGTACACTTTGAAATACTTTGCCTACATATAAATTTTAAAACAAAATAAATGGTTAAATTATTCATTTTTGACTTAAAATGTAATTGAGTAAGAATTTCACCAAGAATTATTATTTGTTTTATGAATGTTAATTTAGCAACATAAACTGACATAACCTTGAGATTATTGATTTATATTATGCACAATTTCAGATAAGAAATAGAAGCACAGAGTAACTTAAAAAATACTTAAAACAATTAGCTATCAATTTGATGTGCCCAAATTTTAATATACTCAATCTTATTCTAGAGTTCATACTGTAGACACTAAGTCATTGTAAGTCTTTCCCCCAAACTAGCTATTAACACAGTTTATAGAACACAAAATAATACAATCACTATTTGTTTATATTGAATTTGTAAATTCTCAGTTAAAATTAATTTGAAATACACTATACCAATTTGGCACTCAAATGACAAGATTAGCCAAAAATTATATGCATTTTAAAGCAAATGTTATTTTACTGGGCACAAGTACAAACAGAGAATTTTAAAGGTTTTAGAATGGGTTAGAAAGAAAGTTGGGATTGGACTTATGACTTCCCATTAAACCTTATATGAATCAATTTCTAACCATGACAAAATTATGTTTTTGGATCATCACTTTGTTTTTAGGGATAAACTCATTAAAATCAAATAAAAAGGCATTCAACCTAGCTGTCAACATTATTTGCATGGTTCTACTTATGTGTGGGGAATTACTTAATAAATGTAATCTTTTTATTATACCAACTGTAACAAAAAGTTACCTAATTATATTGAAAAGCAACTGTGTATGTATAATGTAGTCTTGTACATAGCAAATCTGGCTTAACAGATATTTGTATATGTCAACTCAAGTTTGACTGGAAGAAGTTTGACTGGAAAAATAGTAACAGTGATATTCTACTTTGTCTCAATGCATGCACATTTAAGGAAGGGTGTGAACTTCTTATTTTAGCAATTATATGTTTATAGCTCATTCTTGTAACTTAAAACTTCTATGTAACTTTTAACTTTTGCTCATCAAGAATTAAAATTTAACAATGCAGTATAAAATCACAGAATTAGAATATAATTTGTTTTCTGTTTATCCTCTTTTCTTAAGTACATACTGCAAATATTCAAACACTAAATATTTCAAACTTAAACATGCATATATCTCAGAAACTGCACAGCTTTCAAACAAACAGATCTTTTTATTGAAGTGACAACATTTTCCCATAATTGTTTAGAGAAAGAATATTTCCTTAAGGCAAAGGCACCATGTGTAGTTACAATAAAATTCCTATTTAATTATAATGTGGCTCACTGTAAAATATGATATTAACATGTCAAGTCAATTTCATGCTCCCCTCTTCTCAGGCTATTTAGCACAACAAATTTCATGCTAATCATTCCAAGCTTGAAAAGTCAAAGATAGAAATTTGCCACTTTTGCATATCTTATAAAACATATGTATGCATATATATTTATAGCAAATATGGTAAGATATTGAAATCTATAATAGCCTTGATAAATAAGCATAACTTGATATTGCTGTAGTTTAGATTTAAATGGCAAATGAGATATTAACACTAATAAAATGATACTGCCATTGGTATAAACCAGGACAACTCATATGTAAAATAAGTTTGGAGAATTATCCACCAAAATCATTAAAGAAGTTTTCTCTACATGTTATAATTTTCAAGCACCTTTATCTCTTCTTTCTCTGTTTAGTAGTTTATTTTATTTTCTATATTTTTATTTAAAAGGTAATGTACAGAGGGGTGAAAATTCCTTGTCAGGTAATAAGTACATTACTTTAACAGTCATCTATTTCCTATTTTCACCCAACTTTTCCCTCCCAAACTCCCTTCCCCCAAGGTTGAATAGCTTCAATATAGTTTCTAGGAAGTATCACTGCTGAATTAGTTCACCCTGTGCTACACATTACCCTCCTCCAAACAGAGAAACTTACGTACAAAACTACTGAAATCCAAAACAGCATCAAATCAAAGGAGGAAGGGGGGAAGAGGGAACAAAACAAAAACTAAAATAAAAAACAACAAAAAAACCCCAAAACACCCCAAACTTTTGTTTCCATTTCTTGAAGTTCATTTTGATAAACATCATTTTATCTGACCATATGCATAGCTATACTATTGCTCCATTCATAAGGAAATGGAAAGATTTGAAAAAAATTATTTTAAGTGAAGTAAGCCAGACCCAAATAAAGAGAGGTTGCATGGTTTCCTTCATTTTTAATGATTAGAATGTGCCTATAAATCTACAAGTAAACACAATGGACATTAAAAGACAAAAATTTGCATGATAGTTTAAACAGTACTCTATTCACACAGTGAGACCAAAATAGGATATGCTTAGAAGAGGAAAAAAAAAGGCTCAATACCTATTTGTATATGATCAGATGAGATGATGTTTATCAAAATGAGCTTCTATTTAGTGTTTTAAATTGGGGAGGGTATTTATCAGCTATAGTATTTAAATTGATTATGGTATTATTGATTAAGCTTATATACATTGAGAATATTTGCACTCACTATTATTTAATATACTAGAGAATGGATTGAGAAAATATAAAAAAATATGAGATGTATTTCTTAATATTAATAACAAAAATTGCACTAAGATGTGTTTTTCTGCTGCAGAGAACAACTGTAACTGCAACTTAACAGATGGACTGACTACCAAAAGAAAATACTGGACCAATGCAGCTAGACAGATGGAAGTGCTTATATCTTTAAGGGAGAAGGGTGCTGGTCAAAGGAGTAAATTCTAATTTCCCTGGCTTTTAGCTTTGTCATGTCTAGTACACATTGTGGTATTTGAAATACACATATCTCACAAAGATTCAAATGGAGAGCACAGGTTTAAAGCTCACAGAATTTCTACTTTGAGAAATTGTGGGTAGAGTCTTTTGAGGAACCTCCATACTGTTTTCCAAAGTGACTGAACAAATTTACACTCCCACCAACAATGCAGTAGGGTTCCCTTCTGTCCACATCCCCTCCAGCATCTGTTGTTATTAGAGTTCTTGATTATAGCCATTCTAACTGGAGTGAGGTGGTATCTCAATGTTGTTTTGATTTGCATTTCTTTTATGGCTAGGGAAGTTGAGCATTTCTGCATGTGTCTATTGGCCATCTTTCTTTCCTCTTCAGAGAATTTTCTCTTCAAGTCTTTAGCCCACTTATTTATCGGGCAGTTGTTTCTTCAAAGATTTGTTGTCGGGGACTTAATTTTTTGAGTTCCAGGTATATTTTAGCTATGAGACCCTTGTCTGTTGAATGGCTAGTGAAGATCTTTTTCCAATTTGTGGGCTTTCTATTGATCTTGCTAGCTATGCCCTTTGCCATGCAGAAGCGCTGCAATTTCATGCAATCCCATTTATCCTACCTTTCTTTGATTTGTTGTGTTTCTGAGTCTCTTTTAAGAAAATTTTGGCCTGTGCCAGGGAGATCTAGGGTTTCTCCTATTCCATCCTGTAATGTTTTCAGAGTGACCCCGAGGTTTTTGATCCAGTTGGAGTTGATTCTGGTGCAGGGTGATATATAAAGATCTAGCTTTAGTTTTCTACAAGTGATTAACCAATTTTGCCAGCACCATTTACTGAAGAGACTATTTTTCTTCCATTCTATTTTTTTAGCTCCCTTATCGAAGATTAGATGGCTATAGGTCTGTGGGTTCATTTTTGGGTTTTCAATTCTATTCCATTGTTCCTGAGGTCTGTTCTTGTACCAGTACCAAGCTGTTTTGATTTGATTACTATGGTGTTGTAGAGTTTGAAATTTGGTATGACCCAGCAATCCCTCTTTTGGGCAATTACCCTAATGATCACAAACAAGACCATACTAAAGCTACCAGCACAACTATGTTTATTGCAGCATTATTTACCATAGCTAAGATATAGAACCAACCCAGATGCCCCTCAGTAGATGAATGGATCAAGAAAATGTGGTATATATACAAAATGGAATTCTATGCCTCATCAGAAAGAATGACACTGCCCCATTTGTTAGGAAATGGAAAGACTTGGAAAAAATTATATTGAGTGAAGTAAGACAGGCCCAAATAAACATAGGTCCCATCGTTTCCCTTATATACAATAACTAGGATATGTCTGAGACAAGAAGAAATGATCAGATAAGTTGATGTTAAGCGAAATGAACCCCAGGTTCATTTTTTCTTTCTTGCTATTGTGTCTAACATATTTATAAGATATTAATTTGTTGCTTTGTATGTCCCTCTTCGAGGGTATAACTCCTGTTTTCACTGTATTTGATGTTGGTATAATTTGTGGAGGGGAAGGGAAAAATCAAATTGTTCAAATATGGATACAGGTGGGCCCATTTCACCAATGAGATGTACAAGTACAAAATGTTATGTCATAAACGAATTTTACAACTTTGGCGAGGCAGTGGGGGGGGCACGTTGGGGAGAGATGGGAAGGGGTGGTAAGGGGAAACAAAGGAGGGAGTGACAATGCTTGATAAGTAATGTACTCATTACCTTGCCCATGTAATTGTAACCCTCTGTACTCTATTTTCACCATAAAAAAAAAGAAATTGCGGGTAGATGGGAAAAGTGCTTGAGAAGAAAGAAATTAAATTAAGGCACATCTGGATTATGAATTTTTCACTGGGGATTGGTTGAGTTTGAATTCCCATGGAACCCATTCTTCTCCAAGTCTTACACGTACCTAACATCCTTTACTGTTAAGATTTTCTGTCTTATTTTCAGGAACTCAGAGAAGCTCAATCTCAAACAATAGACCTCTAACTCATGACTGCCTGACTTTAGTAGTCTAACATGTGAGGAGGAGCAACAGTTAATTTTCTTCTTGAATGTTGGTTTGATTGAGAGCTAGAAAAATCCACACAGGTTTTAAGGCTTATGAAAACTTCAAATTTCCACTGTGGCTACAAATGCCAGTCTGTTTTCACCAGGAATCTCAGGTTTCCCTTGTAGCCAATGTTCCAGCTGCCCATTTCATCCCACCAGGAACCTGGAGTGGAATTCTAGAGTGTTTCATATTATTCTGTATGTCATCCTACTTATTTCCACTTTGCTTTTCCAAGTTATCTGTTGTTATTTTCAAATTACCTCCTCTGTTTCTTCAGGACATTGTTTCAACTTCATAATCTTGAATTTTCCCTATGGAGTCACATGGAGTGGATTTCCAGTCTTCACTCTTATTTTATCTGTGGTCTTAATTAATGCAGTTTTATTGTTACTTAGTGGGGATGAGGACTCCAAGTTGACATGAGACTGCAGGCTGGTGTTGATGTTCATCCTGGTAATAAACTGAGCAAGAGCACAAATTAGCTAATGACTAATTCGAATGATATATTTGTCATTGGCAAAAATTTGGACTTATTTTTGTGTTTAGTGTTTGATTTTTTGTTTTTGTTTTGTTTTGTTTGGCTATTAAGATACAAATGGCTTGCAAGTCCAGGCAAGTCTAAAGCTTTAATACTTTAATTTTATTCCCAAATTCACTACCTACAGTATTTTTGTTGAGTTTTTCTCTAGTTTTTATGATTATGTCTCATTTTAGCCCAGCTACAGAGTTTACAACGAAGGCCAATATATGTATGTAGGTATGTATGCATGTATGTATGTATGCATGTATGTATGTATGAGAGGGGTAAGTGTGTGTGTGTGTGTATGACTTCAGCATGAAAGTCATTTGAACTTCTTAGTCACAATTTTTATTTATAAATGTTGACATTTGTTTTTCATAGGTTTATTGTTGTTATTATTTTTTTTTTCCTTTTGGTTGTGGGACTTGAATTTTGGTCCTGGGCAGGGTCCCTCAGCTCTGCAGCTCAAGATTCGTGTAGACTTTCCTGCCTGGATTGACTTTAAACTGTGATCCTCAGATCTAAGCCTTCTTGAGTAGCTAGGATTATAGCCGTGAGCCACTGGCGCCAGCCTTTGCTAGTTTTCTGCAACATATTTTTCTCTTTTTAAAGTTGTTCAAAATTATTTTTTCACATGAAATTAAATATTTTATACTTCAATGTATCTTGGGAAAGTAAAGGGATTCATGTAAAATGAAAATGTGGCCAATAAAAAGAAAATTAGTAGTGTAGTGAAATGACTCATTTCTGGAATTAAAAGTTTAAATTCCAGACCAAGATGGCAATGGGGCCATAGCTCTCTCCAACCAAAAAGAAAGTTCGAGTTCCAACGCTTAATCTCCCCAAGAGACCGACAACAACAAAAAGACGAACACTCAGAGAAAAACCAGAGGCGGAGAATAACAAAAAAAGAAAGAGAGAAAAAGAAGAATTTCAGAACAGAGAAAAGCGAAGACCCCTCCCCCAACCTTTACTGGACCCGCGGCAGTGTGCCAAGCCACCAGCCAGCCGGCCCAGCGGGGGCTGCCGGAGCCCCAGAGACACAGGGGGGCCGCCTGCAGATCACCAGGTACAGGTTTGCAGAACAGCGGATCGCCAGGAACAGAGAAACCTACCAGCCGGGAGTCTCCACGAGGATCCCACCCCCACCCCTCACTCTCCACCGGATCAGAGAGGCTCCATCCCGCCAAAGCCCGGCGGGGCCGCCCTGGCCCCAGAGGCACCACAAAGAAGCTGCCTGAGTGTGGACACTTTTGACCCGACAGCTTCGACAGAGGCAGAGACAGAAAAGAATCACACAGAGCCACCACCGCCCAACCCAGCCCACAACCACCCCAACTGAACTCGGATTGCAACAACAACTGACGACCTACACCACACAGAAACAACCAGCTCCAGGGTGAGTACCCCACAGGGGAAGTGTATCTCTCAAGGGAGACCAGAGCTGGAGGGAATCCCCAGACCCTGACCTAGACTCCCTACCCCAACACCCGGACCACAGGACCCACTAAAACTGGGAACTGTTTGAGAGCTCCACCAGCCCGTGGAGCACACTCAGCTGGCAAGGCTAGAGCAAGAGGGCCCCTGGAAGGGAGCTTAAATGCCCAAGCCAGGAACAGCGCCCCTGGGTCAAGACTACCAACAGTAGAAGAAATTTGAACTGTGTCCCCCAGGCTGTATAACTTAGGTGGTATACACATCAGCACAGGCCTAACGAGTGCGCTCCAGGCTGCATAACCTAGGTGGTATACACATTATTAGCACAGGCCTAACGAGCCCACTCCAGGCTGGGGCCGGAACCAGGCCTGGGGATCCGGTGCCTGAACAACACGACCAACTCCTCCCAACTGAAGTAAAAAGCTGAGCATATGCTTCAACAGAGGGGAGAAAACCAGGAAACAACACTCCCCGGGAAGCACGCCTGTGACAACAAAAGACGTGGAGGCCCAGGACAAGAGAAGCCCAAACCCCACCAAAACTCTACCCATATACCCTAGACTGGGAATTGGGCAACACAGGCTGCCAGCACCTGATAGTAAGCAGGAGCTCAGACTGTTAAGGCGGCTCAGCAATAGAGTGATAGTCTTGGATGTATGAGGCCCTGGATCTGATTCCTCAGCATCACAAAAGCAAAAAGGGTCAGAAGTGGTGCTGTGACTCAAATGGTAGGGTGCCAGCCTTGAGCTGAAAAGCTGAGGGACAGCACCCAAACCTAGAGTTCAAGCCCACAACCAGCCCAAAACAAACAAACAAAAACACATCAGGAGCCCATAGCAGACTCCAGTATTTGGGAGAGTGCATCCAGAGCATCTGTTCTTCACAAGAGCACCCGTAGGAGCAAACACAAGCAGTCTAGGCTGCTCAACCCTTCCAAAGGCGGAAACTGCCAGCAATCTACAGCAGAGAGCTGAGAATCCTAAGTAAGTCAGAATAGCAGCTGGAAATAGGCTCCCAACAGAACCCAGATCAGGCACAGACTCTCTCTACCAATACAGAATCAGCAACCAAGCAAAGACAGACACACCAAAACAAAATTGAAGAGCAGTCTCCTGAACCTCCATGCGAAAATCACAGAGAAAAATCACAAGGTTTACCACCACCCAGGACAGCAAGCTCACCTCAAAAGCCAGCAGCCACGCAGGGGAGAGCCCGAGTGGGAGCAAAGCAGGAATGGAAGACAAAAGCTACATCCAAGGGTTGCTGGAGGCAATGACTCAAGAAATAAAGCGAGAAATTGATCAGAAATTGAAAGAGCACAAGGATGAACTATCCAAAGAGATACAGGGTATCAAACAAGAGATGCATGCAAAAATAGAAGCTGCACAAACCTCAGTAAGAAGTGAGATAAATGCCAAATTATAGGTAATGCATACCTCATTGAGAGGTGAGATCAGTACTCTGAGAACCAACATTGAATCAATAAAGGGATCCATTTCCTCCATGCAAACCACAATAGAAGCCACTGTCAACAGAGTGAATGAAATGGAAGGTAGAGTGTCAGATACAGAAGACAGAATACACCAACTGGACCAAAAAGTGACAGATATGGAAAAATCACTCAAATTAAACCAAAGGGAAATTCAAGAGCAAGCAGATAATGCTAAAAAATTTAACCTTCGCATAATTGGAGTGGACAAAGGTGAGGAATTCCAGAGCAAGGGAATGCAACACCTATTTAACAAGATAATCAATGAAAATTTTCCCCACCTCAAAAACGACCATCTTAACTACATCACAAAAGCTTATCGAACACCCAACAAGCAAGACCCCAGGAGAAACACTTCTAGACACATTATAGTAAAAATGATAGATCTGAATAATAAGGAAACAATCCTGCATGCAGCAAAAATGAAGAAGGAGCTATACTACAACAGGAAAAAAATAAGAATCACTGCAGATCTCTCCACACAAACAATGAATGCAAGAAAAGCCTGGGAAAGCACCATACGAGCCCTGAGAGCCAATAACTGCCAACCCAGACTGATATACCTGGCAAAGCTAGCATTCACATTCGAAGGAGAACTGAAAACTTTTAATAGCAAAGAAAAACTAAATGAATACATAAACATTAAGCCAGCATTACAAAGAATTCTAAGAGGGGGGACACAACCTGAAGAAAGCAACCAGGAACTGGGGCCTGCCCCAAACAGGCATTACTCAAAGTCTAATTGAGCAAGCACAGGAGGAAAGGAAAGAAGAAAAACTTAGGAAAACGGAATGGCAGGGACAACAATGCATCTCTCTCTTCTTTCTCTTAATATAAATGGGCTGAATTCGCCAATTAAAAGAAAACGAACTGAGGACTGGATCAGAAAACAAGACCCATCCATCTGTTGCCTTCAGGAGACCCACCTCTCAGCCAAACATACAAACAAACTCAGAGTGAAGGGGTGGAAAAGGATCTACCAATCAAACACCCCCAGTAAGAAAGCAGGTGTAGCTATCCTGATATTTGACAAAATAAACTTTTCATTAAAATCAGTACAGAAAGACAAGGACGGACACTACATATTAATAAAGGGAACAATGCAAGAGGAGGATATAACCAACATCAACTTATATGCCCCAAATATTGGTGCACCCAGATATGTCAAACAAATGCTCTCAAACTTACAGAATAAAATAGATCCCAATACGATAATACTAGGAGACTTTAACACACCACTCTCACCAAAGGACAGGTCTACCAACCAGAGGATTGGCAAAGAAGCTACTGAATTAAGAGAGGCCATACTTTAAGCGGAATTAGCTGACATCTACCTAGTATTTCACCCTAAAACAACACAGTACACATTCTTCTCAGCAGCTCACGGAACTTTCTCCAAAATAGACCATATCATAGTTCATGCAAGGAACTTAAGCAAATACAAAGGGATCGACATAATCCCCTGTATCCTATCTGACCACAGTGGAATCAAGCTAGCTCCCAATAACAAAGCATACCGCAGAAATTTCTCTAATACATGGAAATTGAACAGCACACTCCTTAACAATGCCTGGATAACAGAAGAGATCAGAGAAGAAATAAAGCATTTCATACAACTCAATGAAAATGAAAACACCTCACAAAGAAACTTGTGGGACACAGCAAAAGCAGTCCTGAGGGGCAAATTTATTGCCCTCAGTGCCCACATCAAGAGAATGGAGACAGACCAAGTAAATAATCTCATGTTGCAATTAAAACAGCTAGAAAAACAAGAAAAAATGGGACCTAAAGCTACTAGACGAAGCCAGATAACCAAATTAAAAGCAGAGATTAACCAATTAGAAAATCAGAAAACCATAACCAAAATAAACCAAACAAAAAGCTGGTTCTTTGAAAAACTAAACAAAATTGATGGCCCATTGGCTAGATTAATTAAAAAAAGAAGAGAGGAAACCATATTAATAGGATTAGGGATGCCACGGGAAACATCACAACACGTACCCAAGATATCCAAACAATTCTAACAGACTACTTTCAAAAGGTATACTCTCTAAAGGAAGAAAATCAGGCAGAAATGGATGCATTTTTAGAGAAATACAAGTTGCCCAAACTGAGCAAAGAAGTTAACCAATTAAATAAGCCAATATCCTATAATGAGATACAGGAAGCTATCAAAAGTCTTCCAACAAAAAAAAGCCCAGGACCAGATGGATTCACAGCAGAATTCTATAAGACCTTTAAACAAGAACTAATACCCATACTCAAGCTCTTCAGAGAAACAGAGAAGGAGGGAGCTATCCCAAATTCATTCTATGAAGCCAATATCACACTCATCCCCAAACCAGGCAAAGACCCAACCAAAAAGGAGAATTACAGACCAATCTCCTTGATGAACACAGATGCAAAGATCCTTAACAAGATTCTAGCTAACAGAATCCAGAAACACATAAAAAAAAATAATTCACTATGACCAGGTAGGCTTCATCCCAGAGACACAGGGATGGTTTAACATACGTAAGTCAATAAATGTAATCCAACATATCAACAGAGCCAAGGTCAAGAATCACATGATTATCGCCACAGATGCAGAAAAGGCCTTTGACAAAATTCAACATTCATTCATGCTAAAAGCTCTGGAGAAAATAAGAATAGTAGGAACATTTCTAAAAACAATAAAAGCCATTTATGACAGACCAATAGCCAATATTATACTTAATGGGGAAAAGCTACAACCAATTCTCCTAAAATCAGGAACAAGGCAAGGATGCCCACTGTCTGCACTCCTCTTCAATATAGTCCTAGAACCCTTAGCCAGGGCAATAAGGCAAGAAAAAACATTAAAGGGATCCGCATAGGGAAAGAAGAAGTTAAACTATCCCTTTTTGCAGACGACATGATACTATACCTCCACGATCCCAAAAACTCCATCCCCAAACTCTTAGAAATCATAAATCACTTCGGCAAAAATAGCAGGATACAAAATAAACCCACAAAAATCAGTTGCCTTCCTATACACTGATAATGTACAGGAAGAGAGGGAAATAAAGGGAGCAACCCCATTCACAATAACCTCCCGAAAAATAAAATATTTAGGAATTAACCTAACCAAAGATGTAAAAGAACTATTTAATGAGAACTATAAAAAGTTAAAGAAAGAAATTGCAGAAGACACTAGGAAATGGAAAGACCTCCCATGCTCCTGGATAGGCCGACTTAATATAGTAAAGATGGTAATACTTCCAAAACTAATATACAAATTCAATGCAATTCCTATTAAAATCCCAATGACATACATCACTGAAATACAGAAAACAGTCCAAAAATTGATATGGAACAACAAAAGACCTAGAATAGCCAAAACAATTCTAGGGGATAAAGACAATATGGGAGGGCTATCCATGCTGAACTTCAAACTCTACTACAGAGCTATAATAACAAAGACAGCATGGTACTGGCACAAAAACAGACCCGAAGACCAATTGGAACAGAATAGAAGATCCAGAAATAAATCCACAGGCCTACAGCCAGCTGATATTCGACAAAGGAGCCAAAGACATACAATGGAAGAAACATAGCCTCTTCAACCACTGGTGCTGGGAAAACTGGGCAGCCACATGCAGAAAACTGAAAGTGGACCCCAGCCTATCACCATGCACCAACATCAACTCAAAATGGATTAAAGACCTTAACATTAAACCTGAATCTCTGAAACTACTGCAGGACAGAGTAGGAGAGACACTTGAACTAATAGACACAGGAAGGAACTTCCTGAACAGAGTCCCAGGGTCACAACAAGTTGGAGAGAGACTCGACAAATGGGACTACCTTAAAATAAAAAGCTTCTGCACAGATAAAGCTATCACAACCAAGCTAGAAAGACAACCAACTAATTGGGAAAAAATATTTACCAGCAATATATCAGACAAGGGGTTAACATCCTGTATATACAGGGAACTCAAGAAACTAATCCCTCCCAAACCTAACAAACCAATTACTAAATGGACAAGGGGGACTTCTCAAATGAAGAAATAAAAATGGCAAAGAAACACATGAGGAAATGTTCATCATCCCTGGTGGTGAAGGAAATGCAAATAAAGACAACCCTGAGATACCACCTTGCCCCAGTCAGAATGTCCCACATCCACAAATCAGCCAACGACAAATGCTGGAGGGGATGTGGAGAACGAGGAACGCTATTACACTGCTGGTGGGAATGTACACTTATACAACCACTTTGGAAAGCAGTCTGGAGGGTCCTTAGAAAGCTAAAGATTGACCTCCCTTATGACCCAGTCATACCACTTCTAGGCATGTATCCTGAACAACAGGAACCAATATACAAGGACACGTGCACCTCCATGTTTATTGCAGCACTGTTCGCAATAGCTAGGATATGGAAACAACCTAGATGCCCCACCACAGATGAATGGATCCAAAAATTGTGGTATCTATACACAATGGAATATTATGCAGCCATTAGAAATGACAAAATAATGGCATTTGCAGGGAAATGGATGGAGCTAGAAGGAATCATGTTGAGCGAGCTAAGCCAAGAACGAAGAGACAAACAGTACATGGTCTCCCTGATAAGTGGATGCTAAATCCAAAATGTTAGGTGATATGACAAAACTAGCAGGACTTAAGAAACAAAGAACTCCCACTCATCTGGTTGAACCACTACTAAATATCCCCATGCTGCTGATCACATATACGGTATATAACATCTGATCACCGTTATATATTACAGACTGTGATAGACAATTTGCTCCAGGAAAGTTAGAATGAACTTGTGACTTTAAATGAGCATCATTATTCCACAATACTGTGAATTTCCGGAAATTAAGTAATCACCTAATCACAATCAAAAAAAAAAAAAAAAGAACCTCGGAAGGGAGGGAGGGAGGGGATGGTAGGGGGAAAACAATGGAGGGGGTAACAATGTTCAAGAGGAAGTGTACTCATTACCTCACTCATGTAACTGTAACCCTCTGTATAGTATCTTTACAATAAAAAAATTAAAAAAAAGTTTAAATTCCAGAAGTAAATCTATACAAAATCTTAAAATATTCTCAGCCTCTCTTCTCTTTCTGTAAGTTTTGGTGTATTAAAAATAAGACTCAAAGTTTCATGTCTATGATAGTAGATACTTAGGAATTACAGATCTCGATGATTGTGGTTTAAGATCAGTCCAGGCAAAATTAACAAGACTTCATCCTAATTAAGTGCACAAGGTGGTCTGTCATCCTGGCTAGGCAGGAGGAATAAATAGGAGGATTATGAGCAAAAATATAAGATTCTCTTAAAAAAAACTAATAATGCAATGATAGGAAAATCAGGCTTTGAGTATGACTCAAGCGGTAGAGTACTTGCCTATAAAGCACATGACTTGAATTTAAACTTCAGTGTCTCCCAAATAAAACACCCAAATGAAACAAACAAACAAAAAAAGGAGACATTTATTATAAAAAAGAAGTCTAAAAAAAGCTTCACAAGTTTACTTTAACCAGCATCAGCATCAAATGAAAGTTGATCCAAGTAATACTGTCATATTTTATTTGAATTACTTACTTGTAGAATCTTTAAGCAAGATTTTTACAAAAATTATCATATTTATTTATATTTTAAGATATTAATTTGATTTTATCTCTCCAAGGATGAGTTGAATACGTATTTCCTTTCTTTTAAAAATATTTTATTATCTTTAAGTAGTTATACATAGGAGTTTCCATTTTACAAAGCAGTATATTAATCATTTACATCTTGATCAATATCACTCTTTTGAACATTCTCACCAATCCTTCCTAATCAAATGCATTCTAATAATAAAATTTCCTAATATCTCTATTTTTCTAAGAATATGATGTATAATAAATATGAATATACTTTGGCTTTCATAAGCCTATTCACAATTGCATGATTTATACAAACTAGAGGTAACTTCTTTATTACCATTCTATTTTGTGATTTACAATAAAAATTAAAGGTTATCAGTGGTATCAGAGACCGATTGTTAATAGCTGAAAATTCTGATACTTATGTAACTATGTAAACATTGTGGAAATAACAGCAGATTGCATTATAGTTATTGGTTTAGTAAGAAAAGAATTCCTGCTTTAAGGCTTTAATGAGTCTTTCAAGATACATCTGAAATATAACTGTAGATGCCTCTAGAAGCGATAATTCTGATGATATTGGTGTGGTCAGCCTTTATTGTTTATCAGCACAGCGATAACCATGTGTAATATGTAATTTCGATGACCTGGATTTGCCCTGTTGCTTCATTTAATTGAAAGAATCAACTTCTTGCTTTTCTTTTTCTTCCCTTCCTTCTTAATATCTTTCTTTCTTCCTTCCTTCCTTCCCTCCTTCCTTCCTTCCTTCCTTCCTTCCTTCCTTCCTTCCTTCCTTCCCTCCCTCCCTCCCTCCCTCCCTCCCTCCTTTCTTCCTTCCTTCCTTCCTTCCTTCTTTCCTTCCTTACTTCCTTCCTTTTTTTTCTTTTTGTCTTTCTTTTTTGGTGAATCAAGAAAAAAAAATCTTATACAAAATCACCAAAAAATTGTCATATATAATCTGTTTCCTTGGATGGGCCTAGAAAAATCATATTAGGTGAACAAAACCATACTTAGAAAGACAAAATTACATGTTTTCGCTCCTATGTGGAAGCCAGATCTAAACTACAAATATGCATAACATATAGGGCTCAACACATTTACACACAAACAGACTAATTGCTATACTTAGGGGAGGAATTGAAAAGCACAACTCTTTTTAAACAACTAATGTCCTGTTTATCAAATGACTACCAGAAATTGGAAACATGGTTTGGGAGATGGGCAAAGGGAGGAGGCATAGGAATTGAGGGAGGGTGAGTATATATCATCATTATATTCAATGTACTTTTTATGAAAAATGAACTATGTAACGTGAGGATAGGGATGGTTGGGGTAAATTGAGAATAATGAAACTGGTGACATTCATTAATGTGGATTTCACTTATGATATGACATAGAATTGTAACCCTTCCTTACAGCTGTATAATAATGATAAGAAATAAAAAATGGATTTCCTTTTTCTGAAAATTTCCTGCTAACTCTATAAAAATTCTTAAGAATCTTCCTTTGCTATGGCCTTGTTTGTGATCCTTTGGGTAACTGCCCAGAAGTGGGATTGCTGGGTTAGAGGGGAGCTCTATGTGGAGTCTTTTGAGAACCTCCATACTGCTTTCCAGAGTGGCTGAACAAGTTTACACACCCAGCAACAGTGCAGTAAGGTTCCCTTTTGGCTACATTCTATCTAGCGTCTGTTGTTATTTGATTTCTTGATTGTAGCCATTCTAACTGGGGTGAGGTGGAATCTCAATGATGTTTTAATTTGTATTTCTTTTATGGCTAGAGAAGTTTTTATTCACCATAGCTAAGATACGGAACCAAGCAGATGCCCCTCAGTAGCTGAATGGATCAGGAAAATGCATATATATATATACATATACATATATATATGTATATATATCATATATAATGGAATTCTATACTTTCATCAGAAACATTGACACTGCCTTATTTGTAAGGAAATAGAAAACTTGGAAAGAAACATATTAAGTGAAGTAAGCCAGACCCAATGTATATAGGTCACATGGTTTCCCTTACTGGCAATAAGCAGTATACATCTAGGTTAATCTTAGCAGATGATCAGAATAGCTCAATAGCTATATACATATGACCATATAAGATGATGTTAAGCAAAATGAGCTCCAAGACATGGACACAAGAGGTTTTTCTTCATTATTTTTAATGTACTATGTGATTATTTTGTTTCTTTTGTATATTTTTCTTGCTATGCTATATCCCTTAATATCACTATTATTTGTGTACCCTGGTATTGTATATCAATTTGTTTGAATTAGGGAAGGGAATAATATTAGAATGTTTTTTCTTCCTTTATTTCTCTTAGTTTTTTTCTTTGTGTTTTACATAATAGACAATGAAATATGTGAAAAGGAAAGGGAATCACAGAAACAGTAGAATAATGGATATGAACATTACACCTTGGGGAGAGAGAGGTAAATGGGAGATAGAGAGGGATGGGGTTACAATGACTACAAACAAATGTTATTTGCCTTACCTATGTAACTGTAAACCCCAGCTCATCACATTTTCAATTAAAAAAAAGGACAAGTGGGGAACCAATGCAACAGCAAAATACACAAAAGAATATGTTGGAAATAATGGTACAACTTGGTGGGGGGTTTGTGGAGGAGGGAAAGTAGGATAAAAATGAGGGAAGGGGTAACAATCTTGACACAAAATGTACTTTTTAACCTTACTTATGTAATGGTAACTCCTCTGTAGATTAGTGTTACAAAAAACACTTTTTAAACAAACAAAAAGGAGAATATTCCTATTTTGTTTATATTTCATTATTCTGCTTGGTCAATGTGCTAAATTTCTCCTTCAGTAAAACTTATGATATTTGATTCTTTTTAATTTTAGAAAAAAAGATTTATTTAATGGATAATTCTGGAATTTCTAATTATTGGTCATTGTTCCCCACCAGAGCATGTCATCATGACCATTGAACTTTGTATATGGCCTTTCCATGCAGATTCTTTCCATAATGTATCTATTACAGTTTGTACCAACTTCAAATGCTCTATTGTGGGGATAAAGTTTTAAAATATTATTATTCTTGGAGATTTTTTTTATTAGCAATCCATTCATTGTACAAGGAGGGTTTCATTTGGTATTTCAATATCTACATAGAAAGTATCCTGGTCAAACTTCTAGATGCATTCATGTACCTTGTCCCCACTTACTCCTCCTTAGGACATTTTTGACTAGTTTCATTGTTTCTATTTTTACACATGTGTAAAGTATTTCAACTATGTTCACTCTAAACATATACAGCAACTGCTGACATAGCAATTATAGTACATCAGTATAGAAGCAATACAATTATTTTCATTTTATGCAGGACAATGTATACAAGTTACATGAAATTTTCTATGAGCATCATATAATTTCAGAATTTATGGATGATTTTATTAGTTGAAAAGTACAAAACAGACCTTTCACTTCATTAAAAATATTTCCTTATCTCAAGTGCCATTTCACTTGTGATTGTTGGATAGTACAAAAATATGTTCAATATGTCTATTTAACAACAAATTGTTAACTCTATTTACAAGTATATTTTCTTATTATGAATATTTTAATGCAGTCTTTTGTTTGAAAATAACTTCTTGAGTGATATTATAGAATATCTTAATAACAATTACATGCTATGAAACTATTTTTGTTTAACCATCTACTAAATTTGAATGACTCATTTGTTTTGATTTTCTTAGAAGTATTTGGATAATATTGGTTAATATCTTTAAGAATTTTAGAAACTACAATTCTTGAGAAATCCCTGGGAAAGATATTACATCCTTCTGTACCTATCTCCTCAGGACATAGTAAACTCAAATGCCATATCCACAAATACTAACCAGTGGTCAAACATTCAAGGGGGAGTAATCACTATATGGAAATTAGTCCTAACACCTAAGCCATGACTGTGGACAACACCATCACCATATTTGCACAGCCCATGAATATCAGAACTATACTGGCGTAAGACTAAAGCACACACTATGAGGTGCTTACTTTGTAAGTGTGGTTGTGGGTGGCACTGATATGTCTCAAAATCTGAGTCTATTCAGTTGGTTTGCAAGTCTCCTTTATTTGATTTTAGGGTCTTCAGTTTCTGCCTGAAGGCAGTTCTAACATTGATCAGCCTTTCATTGAACTCCAAGCCAAAGTTCAAACACGTTTTATGCGCTGCTGCACTGCTGTACAGGTTGTAGAACCTACGATGGAAGAAGGGTACTGATGACCAACTCATTTCCTGAGTCTCTGCCCATTCAGATTAACCAGGGGAAACAGGGTTGTGGCTTCTTCCTTAGTAATATGATTTACATATCTCAGGCATATTCTGGTTTTCATGTCTACATTCTATACTTCAGAGAGACTTTCTTTCCTGTGTCAAGTAGGAGACATTTATTCCATGTTATCTGTGACTTGTTTGAAAAGCCACTGCATAATTCTGAATTAAAATCAGAAATACGTAAGTATTCCAGTTCTCATCTATTTAACTAATGATTTTTCCCCATCATTTTGATTATAATATCTTGGATTGGATGTGAAGCTATATCTATGATGGCTTTACCTTGCTTATTAAAAACTGCTTGTTTTTAATCAAGAGAAATGTCTACCTAAATATTATTTTTATTTAGGGGATATTGGAGTGTTGCATAGGAGTAATAAATTTCTTTTATGTATTGTAGTTGATAGGTCTTTATCAAACATAGGTGATCAAATATTCTCTTCTATATTGTGCTACTTTTCTTTATTTTAAACAAGTGATTTTTTTTAACTTCTAGAAATGTTCTTTACTTTATTTCATATATTTTATTAAAACATACTGGTTCTATAACATTGATTTCATAATACACTATTACATTGAGAACTATATTTTGAACAAAAACAAAAATAGTGTTATAAGAATATATTTATAAATTTGGTATTCATTAAAAATCATGATGATGTTTCTATAGGGAAAGATTTATACACTTAAACACTTCAAGTTCAGGAAATTCAATAATCATACAGATGTAGGAGCACTAGTAACGGTAAAACTGTTCTCAAGATTTAAGTTATCTAGTGAAAATACTACCTTGAGGATTAAATGTTAAGAATTGTCCCTCCCTGATGGTATAACCCCTGCTTTCACTGTATTTGATGTTGGTATAATATGTGGAGGGGAAGGGAAAAAACAAATCGTTTAAATAGGTATACAGGTGGACCCATTGCAACAATGAGATGTACAAGTCGTTATGTGGAAAAACGAACTTTACACTTTGGTGTGGGGGGGGTGACAAAGGAGGAGGCAACAATGCTTGATAAGAAATGTACTCATTATCTTGCCTATGTAATTGGAACCCCTCTATATGGTATTTTCACAATAATTGTTTTTTTTTTAAAAAGAGAAGTTAAGAACTGTGTCAAATAAAGAGAACTGGAACAGAAAAAAAAGAATTTGAATTAAAAATAGTTAAAATAGAAACAGAGCAACAAATACCTCATTTGTTCAGTTTTTTCCAGTCTCCATTCTGATGTCACTTGGGAAAAATAATTGTTATTACAGATATGAATTATTTTCAAATCATTATTTAGTAGATTCACATTGTGTTACCCCATTGTAGTTCATTATCCCATTATAATTTTTATGATAACTTATGCTTATTTTCTATTGTTATATTTAATTATTGTCAACATATAGGTTTTCTTTAATCCTTTTGTTGTGTGTGGAAAAAGGAATTATTTCTAAACTTTATTTTTCCAATTAGTATATTTTAAAATGTTCATAACTAGTGACTTTTTTTCTAACTTATCTATTGTCACAAAAGCAGAGCTTTAAAAGTGTTATTTTATGTTTTAGCTGTCTTCCATAAGACCCATTTCTATCAGGTATAAAACCTATGAATTTCATCTAGTAATACAAAAATGATTTTACACTAAAGAATATTTTGTTGTGAGAAAGACCCAGGAAAATTATTATACAAACAAAACATAACAATACACATACACTAAAATCAAACAAAACAAATCTGGTTAGTATTCTTGGATCATATTCCTGTCTGTGGCACTGATGTATGTTTCCTTGTACGGCCTGGCACTGTGGAAGTTAGGCACTTGACAGAAATATTGGACTCTAAAAATAATAAATGGGAAGTAAAATTCCTCTTCCTACCTTCAGTGTATATTGCCTATGTCAAGCTGAAACAGTGATGAGATCAAGTTCTATCCAGCAGCTTAGTAAAGTTAAAGATGGTCAAAAAGGATAGAATTTATTTAAATTATTTTTTTTAAATAGGGCATGTTTTTGGAAACAAAGTAAATGAGAAGTAACAGACTGTATTATGTTACATAATATTTTGAGTTATTTTGTTTTAGTAATAATGGTATAACTTATGATGTTATTACCACTAGAATAAAATATTTTTAGTTGTTTTTGATGAATGGAGGCATTTGATACTTAGATTTAAAGATTACTGGCATGGAGAATTTTCTATATTAATGTTACTTATCAAAATGAAAGAGATCTTTTGCTCAAGAAAAATCACAATTCAAGAAAATGGTGAAGCACATTGCAGTGGATAGACGTACTTAGTTATTTTTAACTTATTTGGCAAATGTTCTAGGGGAGATAATACTTGGCATAACTAAAGCATTATAGGTCAACTCTACTTGCCAATCAGTCTTAGTGCTAACATAGAGTTCCATGTGAAATTTGGTGCCAAAACAGATACAAGAGGTGAGCTAGATGCGAAAAGTCCTTTAATAACCACTATGAGCTTTTCATTGGCAGCATTTTTGAAATCAATAGGATGACATGGTGTGATAGGATGGTATAAGATAGAAGATCACTAAGAAACAAAAAATAATATTGTGCAATAATTATCATCTTTCTAAATGGTCACAACCTAGATAATTATAAGATAAAAAATTCTGATAAATTTGCCAATGACTTCTGGCAGATTAATATTGGTGATAATTATGACATAGATTAAGGGACTCAGCTCTCCCTGGTACACCGTACTGAAAGCCACATTTTGTTAGAGCACTGCTAAGTACTGTTCAATCACTTTTAATGTGAATAACAGAACTTTAACATAAGCCTCTATTTTGATATTTATATTTCCTTCAGATAAATTAAGATATTGAGGACTAGTATCATTAGTTTCTCAAAATGACAGTTGCTATTTCCCTGGTATATTTGCTGGCTTTGATAAGGATACTAATCATGCCCCAAACAACTATTTTGCACACCCCATAGACTCTTTGAAGATAATATCACAACCACCCCAGATAATTGCTACTAAATCACAAGCCTCCATTTCTAGAGGCACTGTCCCATTCACAAACACTTCAGGTTGTTCATGCTTGAAGTTTTACCATCACAAAGTTGGTGAAATCTAGATGACTTTGTGGTTATTTTCACCTCGGAAAAAAAGAGAAGTATAAATTCCCCTGGTGTTAAAAAGAAGGCCTGAGACTAGTGAAAACATAGTTTATCATTTGCCTGAAGGGACTGCCATGATCGCTACAATCATCCCTGTCACATCTCTTTTCTGTTATATAAGCAGTCTGTCAGCTCACTGTCTAAGCTAGGCAGACAAAAACACAGAAACACCTTCCTGTGCTATCCTTTACGGAGGCAATATTAAACCCAATGAAAGCTTTTATTGAGTGGTCATTTTTTTGCCCAATTTTGATGTTCATCATTAGTAGAGAAAAGCTGAGCTGGGAACATGAAGAAAGTGTGAGAGACATTGGCAGAAATAGCAGCAGCAATGTGTGCGGAAGCCACCATTGCTTGTGGTGGGAGCAATGACAATGGTGCCTTTACCAGAAATAAATCCAAACAAATCTCCTGTGCCAGAGGCAGCCTTCCACTCCATGGCAGGAGTGGTAACAGCACACAGGGAATACATAAAGAGGAGCCAAAGTGCCAAAGGTTAAGAGTAGGCGGGAGAGGATAGGAAGCGGAGGATGAAAATCCACAGAAGGCTGTTAAGAATTGAGAACGAGAAACAGGACCCTGCCCTGGTTCCCTGGAGTTGAAACATTAGTTTTTACTGTTAAGGTTTGAGAATGTGACTTCTGAAGCTAAAGAACTGTAACATTCGCCACCACTGTCAAGAGCTAAGTATCCTAACAACCTAGAGTTAGAGTACTGGAAACAAAAGTCACTGAGAGGCTGAGGGTAACAGCACCCAAATCCAGGACAAGAGTTGCCACTGCATAAACTGTCTTAATTCTAAAGACAGCAGAAAGCCATGGGATACATAACCTCATCAGGGCTTACTAGCATTGGAACAGCTTCTCCTTGTTTATGCATTATTTCTGTGTGACTATAGCAAGAGGACTCCAAAGAGTTAATTCGTGACAGATGCATTTATAGTAAGATAACTGACAATGGCATTTTAAAAGATGTTATTTAAACTATACGATCTTAAAAATGGAAACTGAAACAAGCAATTGTGAACTGAAGTTGAGTAAAATAGTAAATGAAATTCTGAAATGATTTATATTTTAGTATATATGTGTGTGTGTGTTGTTATCCACCATTTAAAATATTTTTTTAGCTAGAGTTATAAATTGTCTATAGTTGCTTACGTGAAAGGTCTTTCAAAATATTTAGTAAAATTTCTAAATGTAGAATTATTTCTGGATGATTTAGTTATAAATAAAACATTAAATTTGTCAGATTAAAATGTTAGTGCTTTGGATATTTACAATCATTTTTAGCAAAAAGCAATAAGTCAATAATTAACTAAATGCATTATAAGATATGCATTTGTATGAAATTTGTTGCATATATGAAAACCAGGAAATGTTCTTCATGTAAAATGACTAGATTACTAGGTGATAATATTTTATGTGATCATCTTTGTATATATAGTCTGTGTACAAATGTATAGCAAGAAAGTTCCAAACAGTGCACACAACTTGACTAAACAAAATCACCCAGTCTAAAATTTACAAAGTTAAAAATGTAAATTTAGAGATAATTAATATTAATAATATTACTATAGTTTAGAAAAGCAATGACCATCTCTATATTAATGGATTAATAAATGATGCTTTTCTTCTTTTCTGACTGCTTACAATGTATTCATGCTACATTGTATTAGACCAATGATAAAAGCCATAATATGTGTCTGTGCATATACATTGTATTAGACCAATGATAAAAGCCATAATATGTGTCTGTGCATATACATTGTATTAGACCAATGATAAAAGCCATAATATGTGTCTGTGCATATACAAATCCATATATATGTACTTATGTATATATATATAAAATATACATGTACACATGTAAATAATATTAAGTTTATTGAGAAGTAGTTGCTAAATGATATAGGAAGATGCTAATTAGGTACATTTTATAAAATATTAATTAAAATCCTTGCAATATAAAATAAATGACCCTAATTATCTGAAATTTCAATATTTATCTGATAAGGATTCTTGACAAATGCTATATGAACTTTAACGAACTATCTGACTTGATGTTTTAGAGAAAAAAATACTAAAGAATCTAGTAATAAAAATTCTTTTGTATGAGATACATTTTTATAATTAGAAAATATTAAAGGTAGCCCTCTAAGTATTTGCTCATGGAATGTTAAATATATATTTTATGTAATCATGACAGTACTAAGAAACATTAGGCAAACATTCTCTTCATGATGGGCATAAAAGTGACATTTTAAAATATGTTGTGGTATGAATATATTAGACAAATTCATTTAATAGAATTCTGACCAGGTAGAATACTCAAGACATGGGTGTGTTTAGAAGGCTATTGGCAGATAACTATTTGAGGAAGAAAGAGTTTTATGTATTTCGAGAGATGGTAAAATTGTTGAACTTGTAGCTATAAAATAAGGATAACTAAATAAGGCAAGAATAATATGAAAGAAGCAATTTAGTATGAATAAAACCCTTTAGGTTGAAAAGAAATGAAAGAGAAATATTTTGAATACTATTTAATCCCTTAAAGTAGGTCGGAGAAAGAGTATATTAAGTGAGGTCAAAGAAAAGAGAAATTGTCAGCCTTGCTAATTTCAGAGACAGGTCTTTGCTCCCAGAGAGAGCAGCCATCTGGTGAGGAGTTTCTTCTGATCATATTACAATGTTTTAAATTAGTACCTTAATCAAGAACGTAAAGTTATTATTAACTTTTTGATTAATAGCTCTGAATATCTTTAATGATAGATAGATTATATACATTGACATACTAAGTAAGGAAAGTACTTTTACATAGCATGAAGAGCACTGCCAATATTTACACCCAAGGATCTGGACATTTATCTGCTGCAATTTCTATTATTTTGTCACATACCTCTGATTCCTTTTTTTTTTTTAATTGTATTTTATTTTATTTGAGAACATACTGTACAGGGGGGCTACAATTACATGGGCAGGATAATGCATACATTTCTTACCAAGCATTGCAGCCTCCTCCTTTGTTTACCCTTCACTTCCCTTCCCCGCCTCCCCCCTCCCCCCACCCAATTTTACCCCCCTCCCCCCACCCAATTATACCCCCCTCCCCCCCCCACACCGACATTGTAAAGCTGGTTTTGACATGACATTTTGTCCTTCTCATTGTTGCAACAGGTCCACCTGAATCCTTAAACGACTTGTTTGTCCCTATCTCCTCCACATGTTATACTGACATCAAATATAGTGAAAGCGGGGGTTACACTGTGGGGGAGGGACATACAAAGCAACAAAGAAATAATCTTATAAATGCGTTAGAAACACATGCATGAAAGAAACGAAAACATTAAAATACATATTTAAGGGTTCATTTTCCTAACATCACATTATCTGACCTTTTCCGCTTGACTCATACCTATACTAGATATTGCAAATAAGGGAAACCATGGGACCTATGCTTCTTTGGGCCTGGCTTACTTCACTTAATATAATTTTTTCCAAACCTTTCCATTTCCTAACAAATGGGGAAATGTCATTCTTTCTGATGGAGGCATAGAATTCCATTGTGTATATATACCACATTTTCTTGATCCATTCATCTACTGAGGGGCATCTGGGTTGGTTCCATATCTTAGCTATGGTAAATAATGCTGCAATAAACATAGTTGTGCTGGTAGCTTTAGTGTGGTCTTGTTTGTAAACATTTGGGTAAATGCCCAAAAGTGGGATTGCTGGATCATAGGGGAGATCTATGTGAAGTCTTCTGAGGAACCTCCATACTGCTTTCCAAAGTGGTTGAACAAGTTTACATTCCCACCAACAATGAAGTAAGGTTCCTTTCTGTCCACATCCCCTCCAGCATCTGTTGTTGTTAGAGTTCTTGATTTTTGCTGTTCTAACTGGAGTGAGGTGATATCTCAATGTTGTTTTGATTTGCATTTCTTTTATGGCTAGGGATGTTGAACATTTCTTCATGTGTCTATTGGCCATCCTTCTTTCTTCTTCAGAGAAGCTTCTCTTTAAGTCTTTCGCCCACTTATTTATTGGGCAGTTGTTTCTTTGAGGATTTGTTGTTGGGTGGTTTAATTTTTTGAGTTCCAAGTATATTTTAGATATGAGACCCTTGTCCGTTGTATGGCTAGTAAAGATCTTCTCCCAATCGGTGGGCTTTCTATTGATCTTGCCAGCTATGTCATTTGCCCTGCAGAAGCTCTGCAATCTTATGCAATCCCATTTGTCCAACCTTTCTTTGATTTGTTGTGCTTCCGGGTCTCTATTCAGAAAATTTCGACCTGAGCCAAGGAGACCTAGGGTTTCTCCTATTCCATCCTGTATACCTCTGATTCTTAAATGTTAAGTTTCTTGACCATAGTCATATATTAAAAAAAGCTTGTAGAGGGGTTGAAGAAAATTCCGGATTTTACTGACTGACCCAGAAACTGCTATTCAAATTCCATGGTAATCAGATTTTGCTTAAGGGCAATCTGAAAATAACTAAGAAATTTTCCCATAAATAAGTGGATTAATATAAATGGAGATGTACTTTTTATTTTTACATATAAGGGGCTGTTTTGGGTAGAACAGAAAGTAATGGACCAAGTTCTTGACCTGCCATAAAAGAGATTAACATTAGAATTCTTGAAAATTAAACTTCAACTTGAGTCTCAGCTTTCTATTTATTAAAATAGAGGAAAAATTACCTCACACTGTTTAGTAAGAATTAAATGATATAATATATGTCACTTAACCTCCATGTAAATGAATATAAAGCAAACAGAAACAGAGTGGAATATAGGTTTTGCCTCAAGATATTCTTTTTTTTTTTTTTGGCCAGTCTTGGGGCCTGAACTCGGGGCCTGGGCACTGTCCCTCAGCTCTTCAGCTCAAGGCTAGCGCTCTATCACTTGAGCCACAGAACCACTTGCAGCTTTTTCTGCTTATGTGGTGCTGAGGAATCGAAGCCAGGGCCTCATGCATGCAAGGCAAGCACTCTATCACTGAGCCATCTTCCCAGCCATGCCTCAAGATATTCTTGTCCTGTGTACTACCATAATATTCTTCCTTTTGAGGTATTGATCTTGTTTTGTTGTTGTTGCTGCTGCTGCTGCTGCTTCCATTTGAACATTTGTATTACTCTAATTTTATCTGAAAAATTGTCATTGTTTAAGCTGTCT
Source organism: Dipodomys merriami (assembly GCF_024711535.1). NCBI lineage: Eukaryota > Metazoa > Chordata > Mammalia > Rodentia > Heteromyidae > Dipodomys > Dipodomys merriami. The sequence goes on along the minus strand of NW_027203381.1, from coordinate 97,259,363 downwards.
ATAGGCTAGCTGAATATTAAGAACATCTGAAACAGAGTATAGGACTAGAAATATTACTTTGTAAGGTAAGCTTGTGCATAGGGATTCATTTCACTAATGTATTAAATGTTGTAAGATTATCATAGATAACAAAAAGAATGAGAACCTAATGTTTCTTGTTTTTTTCAAATCTATTGTGTGGCCATCAGTTGGCAAATTCTACTGTCAATATTTTCTGTTTTTGCTACTGGCAGAGAAAAAAAATAGATTCTTTAGCTTCAATCAAATTTATCTTTTTTAAAGTTTTCAAGAAAATTTATTTTTTGGGTATAAAATCATCAATTATTTGAAACTTTAAAAATCTTGTCCTAAGTTGTATATTTTCCTTCTTTCTTTCTTTCTTTCTTTCTTTCTTTCTTTCTTTCTTTCTTTCTTTCTTTCTTTCTTTCTTTCTTTCTTTCTTTCTTTCTCTCTCTCTCTTTCTTGCTTGTCTGTCTGCCTTCCTTCCTTCCTTCCTTCCTTCCTTCCTTCCTTCCTTCCTTCCTTCCTTCCTTCCTTCCTTCCTTTCTTTCTTGCCTTTCTTCCTTCCTTCCTTCATTTCTTTCCTTTCTTTCCTTTCTTTCTTTCTCTTTCATTCTCTTTCTTTCTTTCTTTCCATTTTGTTACATGTCTTGAAAGCAAAATAGTTTCCATAAAGTGTGCATTGCTCCAATAATTAAAGATGATTGAACTGTTAGTTAAAATATTTCAAAGCTATTTCTAGTATTTAAAATATCACCATTTAAAAATAGATATATTAATCTTCATTCAGAAAGGAAAAATATGTCACTGGAGCTTTAAAATTAAGGACACAGAAGTGATATGGGATGTTGACTGAACAACATTATCTAGAATGGGACAGAACAGCTGGGTCACCCAAGCAGTGTCTGAAATGGGAGAATAGTTACTTTCTCCATGCGGACAGGTGGAAGGAACAGCTTAAACTTCATTCTTAGTACTCTAATTAAAATAGTCATTTTTGAGGGAAATGTAACTGGCTTTAAAATAGAGTGAATAAGGTCTGTGAATTCTATTTGTAAGTGAATATAGAAAGTATTGTCAAGTCAAATAAACAAAAGGAAAATCAAAAATAAATGAAATCCAACTATTTGGAAATGATGAATAAGCCTATATCTCCTAGGTATGTTAAAGAAATTTTGGTTAAAAGTGTAATTGTGCAGGCATATGGATATAAGAATATATATATGTATATATACATATATATATATGAATAAATTTAGTAGGAGGTAACACATAGTGATTCCTCAGGAGGAGTGAGTATTGTTTTCACAGAAGAAATGGTTTCTGAAAAGTTAGTTCTCACAAGGCTATTACAAAAGAGACAGGTTAAGCTGGTTGCTGCCTATAGTTTTAGCTACTCAGGAGTTTGGTATCTGAGAATTGCAGTAAGAAGCCAGCCAGGGCAGGAAACTCTGTGTGACTTTAATCTCCAGTTAACTACCAAGAAGCTGGCAGTGAGTGGAGATACAGCTCAACTTGTAGGGCACTAGCCTGGAGTGAAAAAGTTCAGGGAGAAGAAAAAGGCCCTGAGGACTAACCCTGGGACTAGGAACAAACACTAAATACATAAATATATAATAACAAAAACGAGTAAGCCCTGACTTTCCCCAATTACTTCCTTCTTGTGTCTCATGCAAACTTTTCAATTGTGCTTGCACCCTTGCAATACAGCTCCCACCAGAGCCAGGCAAATGCAGTTTTGCGTTCCTGAATCTGCAGAACAGTTAGTGGTCCATACATGTTTTTTTCTACATACTTCCCACCCTCTCCTATTTTACTTTAGTGATAGAAAATTGACTGAAGTTTTAAATATGAGACTAGAAATCAATTCTTCCTCAGTTTTCCTTAAATATCTTCAAGATGTGCTCTTTTTATTTAACACCAAAATTACCTCCCATTAAATCTTTAATATAGAGGATTCTCATTCTACTTTATTGCTATCACTTTTTTTGTAAGATTGATAGTCATGGCAGTAACCTATTGGCAAACAATATTTTTAGATATTTTAATATGTGTGGAGATTACGGTAATTATATGCTATTAAATTTGCTGGATACTTAGTCACAGCATTCAAAAATCAGTTTATTTTTATTGTCTTTTCTAGTAATTGACTGTCTAATTCATGTAGATTTCTTTTGACAGGTTTTATGAAATCTCGTTTATTTCACCCTTTGCTTGCTGTTTATTTCACAACCACATATCCACTGAGGGTTTTGACAGATACTCTTCCTAATTACTAAAAGTTCTGTTATAACTTTATATGATTATATTTTGTTACAATTATCCTAGTAAAAGTGTTAACTTTAATGTCACCTGGCCTAATATCTGTCTAAGGAATTTCCCAATGGCCAGGTTCAGAAGTATCATTATTTTCTTTTAAACATTACAAGAGTGCCAACTATAGAAACACTTACAAAAATTATACTTTAGCACATTATTCAATTATGATTTACATATGATAAACTGAAATGCTTAATTTGTAAAGTGCCAAATGTTTTGAGATATGTGTATTATAAAAGATAGCAAACCAGATAATAAATATAAATATCACCTTCAAAAGTTTTATCAGGTGCATTTGTACTCTTTCCTACCTAATAATCTTGTTCAATTGCAAGGCAAAAAACCTGTTTTGTTTTCTTTCTCCATATATTAGATTGTATGCTCTTTGATTTTATGTAAGTGAAATTGTATTGTTGGAATTCTTATGCATTTATGTATATTTTTCTGTACATGTATTTTCTTTTCTTTCTCTCTTTTTCCTTTCTTTCTAATCATCTATTTTGGTGTGACTTTATTCCTTCACCATTTTTTATATTGAGATCATATTTGCTGTTTCATCAATTGTAATACATAAGTTATTAATATGAAGTAGTTTTTGCGTACCAAATATTTTCTTTTATTTACCTCTAGAAGGAGAGTTATTGACTATTATTGACTATTATCAATGAAGCATAAGCTTTTATTATTAAAACATTTTTTTAGGGGTCTGGTCATGGGGCTTGAACTCTGGGTCTGGGTGCTGTCCCTCAGCTCTTCAGCTCAAAGCCAGAGCTCTACCACTTGAGTCACAGTGCCACTGCTGGTTTTCTGGTAGCTAACTGGAGATTAGAGTCTTATGGATTTTCCTGTTCAGGCTGTCTTTCAACAGTGATCCTCAGATCTCAGCCTCTTGAGTGTTTAGGATTATAGGAATGAACCACCGGAGCAAGGCTATTTTTAAAACATTTTAATGAAATTAATTCATATATATTTCTATGAAGAATTCAATTTTAATGACTTAATTGGATATTAGGCTATATAAATATGATAAGTAATTCTTACCTGATATTTAATATTTTGTTATCATTTTAACTTTTCTTTCTATAACATCAGTTAATCTATTGGTTGATGAAAAAAGTAATATTATGTGATCAATAAAAATGTTAGGTCAAGAAAATATGTATATTTAAAAATCCAATCTCAAAATAAGTAAACTATCAAAAATACAATGATATTCCTGTATATTTATTTATTTTTTGGGGGGGAGAGGTGAACAGAAGATAATTTAATAACCAAATGTCAAATAAAGCACAACACAAACAGAACACAAGGATGTAGTCATGCACCATCTACATCTGACCAAAAGTGTTTTAGTTAGTGGCTCAAGTAGGATTAAGAATATAAATTTGAGCTGGATGCTGCTGGTGCAATCCTGTGATCTGAGCTACTCAGGAGAGTAAGATCTGAGGATTATGGGTTGAAGCCAGACCAGGCAGCAATGTCCGTGAGACTCTTATCTCCGTTAAAGTACAAAAAATGCTGGAAGTGGAGTTATGGCCCAACAGATAGAGCAATACTCTTTTTTTAAAAATAAGTTTTTATTGTGAAAATACTGTACAGAGGGGTTACAATCACATGAGCAAGGTGATGAGTTCATTTCTTATCAAGCATTGTTGCCTCCTCCCTTGTTTTTCCCCTACCATCCCTTCCCTCTCATCTCCACAACTACATCCACCCCCACCACCTAAATTGTAAAGTTTGTTTTGCGACATAGCATCTTGTACAATCTCATTGTTGCAATGGGTCAACCTGTATTCCTATTTAAACAATGTTTACCTTCCCCAAATTATACCAACATCAAATACATTCAAAACAGGAGTTATACCATGGGGAAAGGATATACAAAGCATCAAAAATATCACATGGTACCTTATAAATACATTAGAAACAATAGCAAGAAAGAAAAAAACACTTGTGTTCTTATCTTGGGGTTCGTTTCACTTAACATCATCTTATCTGACCTTTTCTGCTAGTCTCGGATATATGCTATTAATTGCAAATAAGGGAAACCATGGGACCTATGTTTCTTTTTTAATTGGGAAGCAAATTATAGCTTTCTTGTTAGAAATATGGACTGAAGATGAAATTGCCTTTTTAAATAAAATTTTATTGAGTAAACCTAATGCCAAATTTAAACATATTTTTTCTATTTTGTTCAATGCCAAATGATTCTGAAAGATTTACTGTTAATAAATCTCTCCATAAAATGTGTCTCATTTTTATTTCAGAGAAATGGTTACTATAATATTATTATGTATGTTGAAAAAATAAGACTTTACCTTCTTATCTATCATAAAATATCATGGTTTGACAATAAAGTAGTCCCAAGAAAGCTTAAGTATTGAATGTTGGGTATGCAAGAGGCAGAACTATTGAGGAATAATTGAATCAATAGATTGATCTATTGAAGATATCATATTAGAAATGAATTGACTCAACTAAATCTTCTGTTGGAAAATATGTCTATTAGGTAAACATTTTTTCCATCATTGCAGATTCAATATGAAAATTCAGAATTTTATCCTAAAAGATTTAAATATCTCTCCCTGCTGTGAGTATTTCACTATTTCTATGCCATGCTGGTGAAGAAAACTCTTGGGGAAAATCTTCACAGAATTCCAGATGAAAGGTTCATGGTAGGTAACATCATCAAATTACAAATTATACACATACTCTTTGCTCTATCTTAAAACTGATAGAGTCAATGTAAAAAAACACTTTAAAAAACTCTACTCAGTATATAACTGAGACTTCAATCTTTATTATCTAGAATAGAGAAAATTAGAAGTGTTTTCTAAAGCAAAATTCAATAGAGAAAGAAAACAGGATTTTCGTTTGAAGAGCAACCAGGAAATCCCCTCATCTTACACCTAGTGGAGAATATTCCCTATTGTAAGCTGGGGAAATTTAGTCTTTGGGACATCTGCAGAGATCTGAGAACTAGAGAAAAGTTTGAGCTGTGGTTTGATGTGGCAGATGTAGAACTTCCCACAGGATGAAGAGAATCAAGATCCATATATTTCCCTAATTTTGCAAGACTTTCATCTCTTCTGTTCTTATTTCTTCATTTGCCACAAGCCGTTGGGACCCTGATATCAGTCCTGAGAATTTTCTGCCATTTGGGATGTGTTTAAGTAATATAGAAATATTTCTCTTCATCTGGTTTAAATGTTCTCAGTTTCTACATTCATTAATAATGTAATAATTATAATGTTCACTTTTGCTATAGTTATGACATTACATATATACAAAGACCACCATACAGAATCAAGTTCTGTGCTTTCATGATTTTACAGTGAAAACTGTGATAATCAATTTTACTTAACATACAGAACATCTACTTTGGAATCTAAATGTCTCTAAATCTCCTTTTACCAACACCAATTTGCCTCTGGAAACTAAAGTAATTGAAAACTCTTCAAAGCCCTTTTATATTTTGCTCATTAGCATGCATTTCAATTTGTCAAATTTGCTGGATTCAATTAATACCCTTTAAGACTTCTAAATTCATGACACTTAAATACTACAGCATGAAAGAGTGGCATGAAAGAGTAAGAGCAGAGCACAGAACTTTAAGTGATTGCTTATCTAAAACTGAGCATCTCTATGCTCAGCTAGAGTCATTTAAATTTGGGCTTTCTACCCTAATAACATACAGCTGGAGATTTAACCAGTCATGAACTTGACAGCAGGTTTTCTTAAAGCGCCAGGATTTCAACATGTACTTAACATTTTTGTCTACTTATGCATCTCCTTTATCCATTTATTTTACTTTTTTTTCTGATTCAAAGCCATCTGTTCCTCTAGCAGAAGCCAAGAGGCTAAAAAAGATTCCTTTGCTGAATGACAGTCCCCAAATGGCATGACATTGTGGAACTGTGTAATTTTCATGTATCAGAAAGGTGTGAACTAAAAAAATGAAATAATTAGAAAACGAAGAAGCTGGATTAATAATATCAAAATAAAATTGTTAGAGAGAAAGAGAGAGAAAAGAGAGAGGGAGTGGATCACTGATCTCATGACATAACTAACCTGGGTGTTAATGGCAGTGGGGGTGTGGGGCTTCCTGCATAGTGAGATGTGTCCTACAACTCTCTCATCTTCATAAACAGAACATCAGATCCAACAACATTTTGCAATTGGTGAGGAGCCCTCACTAGATATTTAAATCTCAAAGGTCCATATCGTACTCTGAGAATAGATGGCATGAGTGTAGATTTTCATAGTTTTCTCAGAGACAAATGTTTAGCTTTACACTTGTAAAGTCTACCAAGCAGGATCTCAGAAGATAGTACTGGGTGCGGGCCAGTGAGGTACTCTCCCTTGGCTCAGAGGAAAGACTGATAGCTGCCACATACTTGCTTGCATGGCATGATGTTCTTCCACAAGAACAGATGGAAAGATACAGCTCAGCTTTCTGTATCTTTCATTGATTTGTTAATGTATGGCTGTGAGATACTGGGTGCATGAGTGTGTTTGTTCATTCTTTAAGGCTAATGACACCATGAACCACTTGAACAGTTCTCTGAGGGTCTCCTTCTAAACCAATGACACCAAAATATTACATGGATCCAACCTTTTGTTTAGGTTCATTTTTTTTTTACTAAGGTCCAGCCAGTATTTCCAATTTTCTAAATTGTAATTGTAGTGTTTTACTTACTTTGTTTCCTGAGCTAAAATGCTGGTAAGACTGGCATTTCCTCAATAACAAACTCATTTCTCTACAAGACTACACTGAACACAGAAAACAGCCATAAACTGTTTTCTTTTCAGGAGCTTTACATTGTTTCAAAGATTGTCATGTTTCTGTATCAACACAGTGCACAAGCAATTTCCCAGCATTAAGCCAGTTTAACTGATAAAGGAAGTATAATAAAAACAAAGCATTTTCCACTGATAGAGTTTGAGAAAGAGACATCATATATTAGGCATGTGACTTCATTAGGTAGGCATGAAGACTTTTATCTAAAAGAAAGATCTCTCATGGTTAGCAAGAAAATGTAAGTAAAAGTAGAAATATTTTAATTCTAACATGTTTTTATTGCATGATTTCAAGGAAGCAATTATATGTTCATCAGATAAATGTCATGCCATATTTAATAATTCTCACTTTCTTTTTTTAATTTTCAATAGAATCAAGGGTTTTATGAGGGGGTTTTCATCTTGACATGCCTATATTTTCATACAACATATCTGGATCAGATAACAATCCATCATTATGCTCATCTTACCACAATGTGGAATGCTTCTTACTATACAGGAAACAATTTTAGCACTATCATCCATATTCTTGAAAAATGTGCAATAATCATGCAGAATATATTTGAAGCTGGAAATTAATTCTTAATTAGCATTGTTAAAAACCTTTCTTTAAAAGGAATGATACCCCTCATCTGAAAATATTCTAAGCTGTTAGTAATTCTCTGGATGACTTTATTATATAAAACTAAAAGTATTAAAGGAATAAAGGTTAGATAAAGAAGATCTACATACTCAGGACAAATCTTTGTAGATAAAACTCAATATGAATGTAAGTTTTAAGTTAATATAAGTTCTAATTTAAGTTTTAAAGGTAGAGTTCAGATAAAGGGTACTGTGAATTAGCATAAGACAACAGGAAAGATAAATTGACTATAAACTGTACAAGACAGAACTAAAATGTTTATTGTAGCTATGGAGACCAAGAACAAACAAAGCAAGTGGATAAAATCAGGCCAGGTATCAAAGAAGGAATAGAAAAATAAAATCATTGTACATAGAATTCTTGAAGCAATTAAAGACATGGAACATTCTACTGAAAATAAGCCTCACCAATCATTAGTTTTTGTAGTACTCTCAGCTCTGTGTTTCCGTCCATAAGGCCTTCTGAGACCCCTATAGATGATAAAGCGAGTGTTAAGCAATCTTTCCTGCCTAATAACTTGGCTCTATCTCTAGTAGATAAGCGAAAATAAATGCAATCAAATATACTCATCAAAAAAGCTAGAAAGGAAGTGGCTCTGTGGCTCAAGTGGTAGAACACTAGCCTTGAGCTGAAGAGCGGAGGGACAGGGCCCAGGCCCAGAGTTCAAGTCCCATGACCAATAACAAAAAAAAAAAGCTAGACATAAGAATACTTATTTTTGCTGTTGTTATTAATTACTTACAAGAAAAGATGGATTAATGAACATTTCATTACATTTGTGCAACAAAAATAAACAATTTAAGAAACACATGCATTATAACTGAACGCTTACCCAAGAAACATTTCTAGTACATGCTGGTATAACAGGGAATGTAAATACATATCATTTTACAATTATCATTATATATTGCCATAAATAAATATTGTATTTTTATTCTGATAATTGGCATACTTTTCCATGACATAAAATCTGAAACTGAAAAATGACCTTCATTATATACCCATCAACTTTTCTTTTTCTGCCTTTTCCTTGAGAAGCTGTTTTTCCTGAAAACCACGCATCTCACTTCTGTCTGGTGTGTGCTTTTGTCTCACCTTCCTGAACAGACTTCTCCATTTTATATGACAGGGCATGGTCCCTTCACCATCATTTTCTGTTCCTTTACTCTCATGTGTTTTCCTCCAGGCTGTTATCCCACTTGACAAATGGTATATTTTCTGTTTATGGTATCTGCCCCCACTTGGGCTTAAGCTTCATAAAAACAAAGTGTTTGTCTGCTTTGATTCATGGCTTTTCCCCAGTACCAACAGAGTGTCTGCCCTTTGCTGAACATCTGAATGAATTTTCTCCTTGCCATTATAACACAGCTATATCTGAACATACATTACAAGGTATCCTGCATTAAGCTTTGAGTCACTGTTTATGCCAATATATCAAGCTTGTTTCATGAGTGTTTTATTAGAATTCATAAGTGAGTTTATTATCATTTGTTATCAGCAATAATGAATGGTTTAATTCTTATAAAAGAGGCTTAATTGTTACAATTTTAACAAATATATTGCATTTATTCATTATATTAGTCTTTCGAATTATCTGGTAACATGTATCTACTAATTATTTCTGTGATTTAATACCTAGAAATATGATGGAAGTGAGCTCCCCAATATATACATGAACATTGATAATTCATTTTTTTGGTCTGTCATGAAGCTTGAAATCTGGGCCTGAACACTGTCCCTCAGCCCTTTAGCTCAAGGCAAGCACTCTACCACTTGAGACACAGTGCCACTTCCATTGTCTGGTGGTTAATTGTAGGTAAGAGTCTCAAGGACTTTCTGGTCCAGGTTGGCTTTGAACCGTGTTCCTCAGATCTCAGTCTCTTAAGCAGCTAGGATTACAAGTGTGAGCCACCAGCACCCAGCTAAATTACCTTTTGACTGACTTTTAATTGATTGACCAGTAAATTTTTATTTCGAAACTTTATGTCATAAGAGTTCACCAGAATGGTGTGGTAGATGCTTCAGTTTAATTAATCCATTTATTTCATTTGGGATGTACAATATAAATATTATTCATTATATAAATAAATAAAAGTATAAATATAATGTTTACAAATATATATATATATATATATATATTTATTTATCACCAGGTAAATGAATTCTGTCACGCCTTGGATTATTATTAAAGTCAGTGAAATATGTAGTCATTTCACCAGGTAGAAAAAGAGAAGTGTTCATCTAGAGATACATTGAAGATAGTCCTGTTAAAATATATTGACATGTTGAAACACCTTAATGTGCAAAATTATTATACTATATTATTAAAATACTCTTATTACATCAATGAGAATCTAAAATAGATATATTTCTACATATCTGCTTATATTTCATAATATATACATTATATATATGTTTTTTTAATTTTATTTTTTATTGTGAAAATACTGTACAGAGGGGTTACAATTACATAGGCAAGATAATGAGTACATTTCTTATCAAGCATTGTAGCCTCCTCCTTTGTTTCCCCTTCCCATCCCTTCCCATCCTCCTCACGCCCCCCACCCAATGCTCCCGGCCCCCCCCTCACCAAAGTTGTAAAGTTCCTTTTCGACATAATGACTTGTACTTCTCATTGTTGCAATGGGTTCACCTGTATCCCTATTTAAACGACTTGTTTTTCCCCTTCCCCTCCACAAATTATACTGACATCAAATACAGTGAAAGCACGGGCTATACTGTGGGGGAGGGACACACAAAGCAACAAAGAAATTATCTTATAAATGCGTTAGAAACAATCGCATAAAAGAAAGAAAAAACCACAGTTCTATATGGTAGTCAGGATTAGAAAATAAGGCTAAATAATTACTATTTTTTGAAAGGATGGTATAGCCCGGCGCTGGTGGCTCACACCTGTAATCCTAGCTACTCAGGAGGCTGAGATCTGAGGATCACTGTTCAAAGCCAGTCGGTGCAGGAAGGCCCGTGAGACTATTAACGCCAATAAACCACCAGAAAACCGGAAGATAGATGCCCTATGGCTGAAGTGGTAAGAGCACTTACCTTGAGCTGAAGAGCTCAGGGACAGCGCCCAGGCCCGTAGTTAAAATCCCACAACACACACACACAACTCCCCCCACCCTCCCATAAAAGTACAATGTTACAATATTCATATTTTGTTCATGAAATGGGCACTGGCAAGAAACAGCAGAGGTTTTCGTTTGCTACAATTTAGGTCTCAACTGTCTTGCAATTACCTGAATAGTAAAAGCTGGGTCATCAGCCTTTGCTGGAATTTGTAAAATGAAGTTAAGCCATTGTCTGCATGCCCTTAAAGACAAATCGGGACCCCAAATCCTTACTTGTATTCCTGGTTGCTCAAGTTACGTGTTCTATCACTATCTTCTGTGTGGTAGAGAAAGGGCTGTGTGACCATGAACTGAAACCTCCAAATTTATAAGCTTAATTATCTTAGGCCTTTTGTCCCAATACTGAAATGCTGAGTATAGTAATAGGCTTGTTCTGGTAACACAAATCTTACTATGAACTACTCCTATGTCTGTAGATCATTTAAAGAACTCAATTTCTGTATTTGACTATACATTTTTTGTAAGGTGTTAGATTTTCTGGTGGTTTTGAAGTTTATACATTACAGGTACTTTCTGAATTTTATGTAAATACTTTTAGAGGGATTAGGACAACAGATGAAACAAATTAAAAGTTGTTGATAAGAAAGAAGGAAGGAAAATAACTCATATTGTGGTCAAACTGCTTGCTGGCATGACAGATATGCATTTATTCAGAGCCATTAGATTTAAAGAATTACAGAATAAAATTAAACATGAAGACTTATTTTGAGACCTAAGTGTGATTAAACATGTTATTTACTTACTGTTTTCATCTGTAAGCATTACTAAAAATTACGAGCATAGTGCATCAAGTATTTATTAAGTGATAGCTTCGTTAGATCAAAATCTGGGCTGGACTTCATCGGATTCTTTGCTCAAGGTCTCATGAGCCAAAAGAAGTATCAAGAATGATGTCATTAGAATTAGGCTCCATTCAATAATTAATTCAAAATTTCAATGAGATTACATGTTGAGCTCTATGACTGATTGTCAGGCATCTTGTTAATACCAATTGAAGATTTTCTCAGATCCCAAAAGCCACACTGTTTCAAGACTACTGTTCTTTGTTCTCACAAGGCAGCTATTTTTACATTTTTTTTTGTGGTTTGTTAGGTTTTATTAAGAACCTAAAGGGAAATTCTCAGGGATCAAGAAAGCCTAGATGATGCAATATAATCTAATTATAGGACAATTATAACATCACTTTGATAACACATCATAATCAAGGAAAGTGAGGTTTATAAATTGTATAGGTTAAAAGGAGAGAATTCTCAGGTCACATCTATCAAGGAGTAGCAGTCTTGGGAATAAACATACAGTTTGTTATTGTTTTTATCACAGATTCATATTTGTTTTTTCTTAATGGAAACTAAGGTCATATGAACACTGAGTTTATGGATTCATTTATTTCCATTGGTTCAGTACTGTGTTCTTTTAAAAAAAAACATTTTACTTAACAGAAAATTAATTGTTACATAGCTTTGCTTAACTTTTGAGCATTTCAAGTTTCAGAATTGATTAAAACAACTTCATATTAGTTCATTTTGTCATCTCAACGAATAGGAGAAATCCCATCTGACACAGGCAGCTATCAGAGAGAGACATGTAACATATATGTTATTAAATCCATTCCGCAGAAGCAACTAGTTCTAAGCCGTATCTTTTAGATTGTAAGTAACCAAAAAAGCTAGGAGAGATGTCAGGTACTTATAAAGCAGTGCAGAGTCTTCTACAAAACCATGTTGTGTCATGTTTAAACACTTAGAACTCATATAAAATTAGTATAATTCAAACACAGCACTGTAGAAGTAATGTCATTAAGAACATCTGACCACAGAACCTACTGAGGTGTGGTAACGGTGGTTCTTTATTTGTTAAGTCTCTTTCCTTTATATGATTAATGAATCAACACAATGAAAAATATAGTATGCATGCTTTGAGTGCTGCATGTTAAAATGTTCGACTCTAAAACGTACTGAATTACTTTATTACCTTTTACATATTATCATAAAGACTAAACTATTGACAAACTCACACCACCTAGTTTTTCTATTTTGAAATATGAGTAAAGTGAAATTCCAAGGTCCTTTTGAAAGTCATTCTAGCTTTTTTTCCCCTCATAACTTCACTTGGATAGCATAAAGTATTTTTTCCCCCAATAATGATAGAAATGTATCTTTTCCTCAGAGACAGAAGGAACAGGCAGAATTCTCCAGTAAGGTCAAAAGACCTGAGCAAGACTGAGCCAAATTTGGAAAATAATACAGAGAAACGAAAATTAATGAAGGAAAGGAATACCTGGCTACTTCTTGCCTGGGGCTAGGTCCCTAGAGGCCTGCATCACTATGTGGGATTTCTTCAAACTGTATAGGCACCAGTAGAAATGGAACAAGGATAGTACTTTTCTAAATAAATTGACTTGGTCATTAAAACATCACCATGTTGAATTGAATGGCTATGTATTATTCTCAATTGAGTAGTTTATTATGTAAACATCATCTGACTTTAAATATAACCTATGGAACTTGGAAAAGTATGTGAATCAACATATATAATTGGTTTCATCATGCAATTCTTGACGAGTGTAATAAAGTAGATTAAATTACTTCCAAGTAAGCAAGTTACCTTTTTCAACACTTATTTCATGAACTGATTACATATATATTTTATAGTAAAATTATTTCAGTAATTCAATATGATTTACTGGGAATATATTTATTATATAGTATTAACTATATTATATAATGCAATTTAATATCATATGTATTATATTATATATACTGGAGTTTGAAATCAGGCCTTGAACTGCCTAGGCAAGCAATATAGACCTTGAGATATGTATGCAGCACTTTTTGCTTATGTTTATTTTTCAGATAGTGTCTCACTTTTGCCAGGGGCTAGCATTAGATCATTGTATTCCTAACTCTGCTTTTGACAGTATAGGGGTATTCATCCATGTCATATATAGCTATTAAACATTTATTTTCCTTAATTTTTATTTTCCTTAATTTTACATAGAATTAAATATATTTTTATACTTTCTAATTTTTCATTTCTAATTTATGACTTTCAATCATATTCAGAGTTTACATCAGGTTATATTTTGGACATGTAATATTATTTTAAAGTTATTTAGAAAATGTTCAAATATTCATTTAACAATAATAGTTTGTCTTTATCATCAATGCATTAATTTTAGTTTGTCTTTATCATCAATGCATTAATTTTGAGCTTGCCTTTTGTGTGAGTTTCTTTTTCAACTTTATAGATAGAATATTTAATCCTTAGATCACCATCATTAAAATTTTCAAGTGAGATTTTTCCTTCCTCTCAGGATCTTTGTTTATTTTCTATTTCTTTGGTGGTGAGATGAGAAGTGAAAATTCATTTTGAATACTGAAAGTTGGGTTCCTGGATACTATATATATTTACTATATACTTAGTATGTATAGTATATATGTATATATAGTATATATATTATCATTAAGTAGTTACACAGTGATCATGATCAATGTCACATCTACCAATATTATCACTCATTCTTTCCCTAAGAATCCATTTCCTCACTTTTCTAAATGTTTTAGTATATACCTTGGACTCTTGTCTGCATTTCCCTTTCTTCTCTTCATTTGTCCAGCCCTTCCCACTATCCCATACCCTGCTCATTTTGAATACTCAGTTGGTGGTGTTTCATTTTGCTAAACTAATTTTGGCTTCCTAAGGAATTACACTATTTGAGAACTCCCTTGAATCTGCGATGGTTCAGTTAAGACATCATACACATTTTCATGCCTTCCAGTATATTTATTTATGACTTGGTCAGGTTAAATCTAGTTTCCACCTATAAAAGGAAATATGGACAACTCAATTAATAAATAGACTAATGAGCTAAAGAATCTTTGGAGAAGTAAAAATGATGAATAAACACATAAAGAAATAGTCAATATCTGTGTCCATAAAGAAATGAAAATCAAACACCCCAGTTAGAATGACCGTTATCAAAAGAACACACAATGACTCCATGCTGGTGAGGATGTAGCCAAAAGAGAATCCTTATACATTGTTGGTATGTGAACTTGTTCAATCACTCTGGAAAGCAGTGTGGAAGTTCTTCGAAAAAGGATACATAGAACTACCCTATATCCCAGCAATTCCTCTCCTGTGGATTTACCAAAACATTAAAAACCAAGATACAGTAAAGCCACCAACACAACTGTTTATTATTTCTATTCATTATAGCCAAAATATGCAATTAGCCTAGATGCCCTCCCGGTGGATTAATGGCTCAACAAAATGTGATATACGTGTGTATATCTATGTATCTATTTACCTATAGATACATACATATATAAAATTAGATAAAAATTTTATCTAATTAGATAAAATTAGATATAAATAGATACATACATATATAAAATTAAGTAAAGCAAGTCAGGCTGAGAGAATCAAGTATCTATAGATACATATATATGTATATACATATATAATATTATGATAAGTAAAGCAAGTCAGGCCCAGAGAATCAAATAAGAATTTTATTTACTTAATTGTTCAATTGTTCCCTTGCTTTCACACAATTTTACTCCCAATTAAGAAATTTAGTTATCCTTATAAACAACAATAGTATAAATGTCAGGCATAATAAAAAGTTTGTGTTTTTTTTACCAAAATGTAGAGATTAAGAAGTTTAATGTTGGGGCTGGGAAGGTGGCTTAATGGCTTCTCTTGCATGCATGAGGTCCTGGGTTCAATTACTTGGCAGAAAAAGCTGAAAGTGGCTCTTTGGCTCAAGTAATAGAGCCCCAGCCTTGAGCTGAAGAGCTGAGGGACAGTGCCCAGACCCAGAGTTCATGCCCCATGACCAGAAAAATAAAAGTTTAATGCCATGTAAAGTTCATAAAACATATACAGGCAATGTCTTCAACATAATGAATAATGATCTGGGATATTTTCATTCAAGGTACATAGATGGCCAAAGTCATAAAAATGCTTTTCTCTAGCCTTTCTTCCTTGTTGATATACCACTTCCTGCTTTCCCTCATTACTTATATTTTCTATATATAAAAGATAAGAAATACATTTGCTAGAAATACATTCATTCTCTATGGATATGTTTTCTAACACTTGCCTCAGCAGAGACTTACTACAGTTAATTTTGTGACTACCAACTTTGATAATTCTTGTACTAAATTCTCTGATGTCATTAAAATTTTTGACAACTATATTGACATCTGAAAATGTATTAATTATGCATATACTTAACTTTTTGTAAACTATTCTTCAAAATCGTTTCCTTCAGTAAGGAACTACATGTTATAACCATTTCACATTTCTTTTTTTAAAGGAAACAGTATGAATTAATGTGAGAAAGTGTAGGATTATTTGGGAACACGGTGTGAGAGGTATAATAATTTTAGTGGTAGAATGCTAGAAGAATAGATCACAGCTAGATTATGATGAGCCCTGGATATTGGGTTAAGAAACATGGCCTCCTAAAATTTTGGAAAAATAATAGTTCTTTTGTGTATGTCGTATTCATTACCCTACTCATGTAACTGTAACCTCTCAATGCAACATTTTTTTATTGTGAAAATACCATACAGAGGGGTTACAATTACATGCGCAAGGTAATGAGTGCATTTCTTATCAAGCATTGTTGCCTCCTCCTTTGTTTCCCCTTCCCATCCCTTCTCATCTCCCTCTCCTGGACCCCCCTACCTGATCCTCCTCCCCCCACCAAAGTTGTAAAGTTCATTTTTTGACATAATGACTTGTACATCTCATTGTTTATGCAACATTTTTACAATACATATATGTATTAAAAATACAAAACGGAAATAAATAAGGAACAGAAATCAACACACAAACAAAAAACCTTGGCTAGCACAACTATGTAAGTCATTTCATATCTCACAGTCCAAGTCATAGGTACAAATCTAGATTTTAATGGAACTTTCTATTGTCATGTTCAAAATTTTTTACCTTGAAGGAAGAAAAATACTGAGTTTATTTTTGTCCTTTCATTGGATTTTTATATCCTAACAAAGAGGAGCTCTCACCTATCAGTGAGAAAGAGAAAGACCTGTCAGTTTTCACTTGAAGTGCCTAAGTGAAGAACGAGTGCCCTAAATGTAACACAAGTTCAGTTTCTGTCACTTTGCACTGGTCTTTCCTATGAACACTCTACAAAACGTGCCAGAAATGGGTAGCTTAGAATAGTTATTTTGTCCTAAGGGAAGCTAAATGAATCCATCACAAATATGTAACTTTATCTCTCTTTTAGGCTCAAGAACTTCCTCTCTCTTGTTCCTAATGTTGTAACAAAAGTGTATCTTGATCTTTCCTTTCTGATGTACTTGTCATTTGGAACTCTTTTCAAGGCTGTGGATTTTAAACCTGTTGCATTGCCAAGGTTGGCTCTGGGTATAAATCATAAATGCTATAACTTAATATTAAATGAACTTGAGTACCAATGTACTCATATATATTACAAATATATAAATACAATAATATATGGAAACTTAGAGAGATTTTATATACATATGTATATATATTTGGAAACTTAATTTGTTAAAATTTTGCCTGCTAAGCAGTGAAGTACAGTTTTAAATAATTTTAATTAGAAATGATCAGAAAGATCTTTGGCTATGTAAAATGCTCTTTATGTAATCATTTATGAAGAATTATAGTACCTCAGGTTTCAGAAGATGAATATATTATTATATAAATGGATGATGATTAGGATAAAAATATTTATTTTTTTCAATATAGAGAGCTTGGTTAGTATCTTATTCTGATATTGATGGATAAAATAGTGAATGTTTCATTTGAAGGACTAATTTTTTGATTCTAATGTTTGAATTCATGGCCTCACATTTGCAGCTATTCTTCTATTTTCATTCCTACATCCATGATATTCCTACCTTTACTTCTGAAGATGCTTCAATTACAGGTGTGCACCACAGTGCTTGGTCTCACAAAGCTTTTTTGAAACTAAAATCACAGTCATGCTATCCAAGACATAATAACCTTTACTAGACAATACTATTGGGGAGCTGTTCTTTTAAACATCACTTTAGAATAGTCTTATTTATGGAAAAATACACTTATTGAGTAACTACTATATTTCTACTACTTTGTAAGAACTTAACTTACTAGTTATTTATTATTACCTAAAACAGAATAACAGGGAGAGACTTAAAGTAAAAATTCAGCATATATTTGTATTTTTTACACATATCTATATCCTGTTTAGGGTAGGCTAGTGATCTGTTATTAAATAGAATTTTACTTTCTTTAACATTTTCCAATTCACAGACTTTTCTAACATAATAATCTAGAATTACAATTAGTAATTCCCAAGCTTAGCATTAGTTACTATGTTTGTCTTCTGCATGTGTCATCTCCCAATATAGCCTTGTCAGTATTACTGTGGTCACAAGCTGGATATTTTTTTTTAATTTTAATTTTAATTTTTTGTGAACATACTGTACAGAGTGGTTACAATTACATGGGCAAGATAATGAGTACATTTCTTATCAAGCATTGCAGCCTCCTCCTTTTTTTTCCCTTCACATCTCTTTCCAGCCTCCCCGGCCCCCCTACCCAATCCCCACCCCCACCCCCGCACCAAAGTTGTAAAGTTCATTTTCGACATGACAACTTGTATTTCTCATTGTTGCAACGGGTCCACCTGTATCCTTAAAGGACTGTTTTCCCCATCTCCTCCACAAATTATACCGACATCAAATATAGTGAAAGCAGGGGTTATACTGTGGGGGAGGGACATACAAAGCAACAAAAAGATAATCTTATAAATGCGTTAGAAAAAAATGCATGAAAGAAAAAAACATTTAAATACATATCTACAAGCTGGATACTGGCTAAAGACAAAAAGTACATTCAGAAGAAGAGATTCAAAAAATAATGTATGTATTTAATAAATTAAATGAACTTATAAATTAATATTTTTTAATTATGAAAATACCGCACAGAGGGTTACAATTACATGGGTAAGGTAATGAATATGTTTCTTATCAAGCATTGTTGCCTCCTGCTTTGTTTCCCATCCCTTCCCTTCTCCCTCACCCCGTTCCCACCCCCTCCCCCCACACCCCTCCCACCCCTTCTCTCCTCCCCAGTCCCCAAAGTTGTAAAGTTCGTTTTTTGACAGAACGTCTTGTACATCTCATTGCTGCAATGAGTCCACCTGCATCCCTATATAAACAATTTTCCCCTTCCCCTCCACAAATTATACCAACATCAAATACAGTGAAAACAGGGGTTATACAGTGGGGGAGGGACATACAAAGCAACAAAGAAATATAAATATGTTAGAAACAATAGCAAGCAAGAAAAAAATACATTTGAGTCCTTTTCTTGGAGTTCATTTTGCCTAACATCAATTTATCTGACCGTTTCTGCTTGTCTCAGACATATACTAGTTATTACAAATAAGGGAAACCATGAGACCTAAGTTTCTTTGGGCCTGGCTTACTTCACTTAATATAATTTTTCCAAGTCTTTCCATTCTGTAACAAATGGGACAATGTCATTCGTTCTGATGGAGGCATAAAATTTCGTTTTGTGTATATACCACATTTTCTTGATCCATTCATCCACTGAGGGGCATAATGCTATCAGCACATAGAAAAATAAAAGTTACCTACCTTGAAAAATGCAAGACAGTTTGAATACCTGTATTTTAAACAAAATTTTAATTCTATATGTTACTTTTGAAAACTGAAGTCAAACAAGTAATAGTGGTTCTTCTCAAACAGCTTACCAAAATTATTTTGACTCAATATTATAATTTCTTTGAAATCATTATATCTGCTTAAGTCAATCAATATTTTGAAAGCATGATTATGCTGGAGTGTTTGTTTGAAAACTGGATTTTTATTGAAGACTCATTTTCTGATAAGATCTTCATCCTTGGAGGGGGTAGTTGTTAAATCTTTTATACATGAGTATGTGTTAAATGTAGGCCATTTAAGGTATGACAATAAATTCCAAATTTATTAAGTTACTTTAAAAAGATAAACTGTTTTTCTAGTAATATAGATTAATCTATACAAATATTGTTAAACCTTACTTAGATTGAAGAAAATTTAGGATTCTGAAATCTAAAGATCATCAATATATTTCTCCAAGGATGGAAAACTTGGTGTATGTACACAAAATCAGTTTTACAACAAAGAAAGTTTAGAAAAATGCTATAAGCAATATAGACTGAAAATACAAGTTAAGGGAAGTAAACAGACATAAGCAGGGCCAATATCATGTAACTTTGACAAAACATGCAGTTGTCAGATGCACAGCAAAGGAACTGTAATAGTGATTGCCATGAACTGTGGAGGAAGTATGCAACTTTCCATTTGTAATGGGTAACTGAGTTGTAGATTGAAAAAATGAACAATCTTGGAGAAGGAAAGTGGGGATGGTTGCACAATAATATCATTTCACTTAATGTCACAGAACTGAGTACAGAAAGCCAGAATGGCTGATAACTTTTTCAGTCAGACTTTTAAGTCCTTCTCTCTTTTCTTCTTTTAGTGATTAAAACCAAGCAAAATTGAGAGAGAAGGAGTCGGGGAGAGGGAGAGAGAGAGAAAGGAAGAGAGAAGAGAACAAGAAAGAGACTTGGGTGGGGAAGTGAGTAGATTCTGACCTACTTGACACAGATTGTGTGGAGAAGTGAAGATTTTAAATTGACTTGAAGATGAATTTAGAATAAGTCCAATGAAAACACTTCATTCTTACTTGACGAAACAGATATTGTCATGCTACAAGATTCTGCCTCAGGAGTTTAAGGAAATACATTTGATGTCATGCCATGTAAGATTTCTTTTTGCTTAGCTTAAATAATACATGATAAAAAGAGACTTGAAACATACTATACACGAACACTTTACACATTATCCTAAAGTAAAAATAATTTCAGCATATTTACATGATGTACTTTTCATAGTTAATACAATGCAGTATAATATAGAGTTAGGTGTTGCATATATCTGCTTTCTTCTCTCTGGCATTGCTGGTGGCTCCTGAATATGGAGAGTCTGCAATGCCCTTATTACAAGCAATTATCATTAAAACAACAACGACAACACATTTTATATTTGATGATCTGCCAAAAGCAGCATCATGTGAGTCTTCAAGATATTCAACCTGTGAGAAAAATATTCACATAACAAAAGGTGTATGGACAAGTAGATAAGTAATTGGTTTCAGGCCTAGGACTACCCACAGAGTTTTGTTTTGTATAAAGAGAAAACTCTCTTATTCTGTTAACCTAAATTATGTTGCTAGCAGTGACAGCTTCAAAATGCAATCTTTTTTTCTTTATTCTGCATCGAACATACCCATAAAATATCAAAGTATCACAGAAAAGGAGACAAAAAGGATAATAATAATAAAACAAAACAACACTCAAATACTTAAAAGAAGAAAGCTACTGTTCATATCACCTTTGTGTAGCTGACTACACAGACTCATTTTTCCCCACTTGAAAAGCTGGGCTACTGTGGCACTGGGCTACAGTCTGAATACCTGATCCATTTAGATGAAAGTTACATCCATTTCCAGTCTGGTTATGTGAAATTTTCTGAACAAGAAGCCGACTGTCTAGTGAATCATCATCAAATCACTGTTTACGCTTCTTCCAGTCACTCAGTCACTGTTGTAAGAGATCCCATCTACCTTTCTATTTGGAGAAAGTTATTTTGATTTTTAAAAATGTTTTGTGATTCTTTTGGTTCACTCTTTGTTGCACTTTTTTGTTGTTGTTGTTGGTCATGGGACTTGAACTCTGGGCTTGGGCGCTGTCTCTGCACTCTTCAGCTCAAGGCGAGCACTCTACCGCTTGAACCACAGAACCATTTCCACTTTTCTAGTGGTTAATTGGAGATAAGAGTCTGATGGACTTTTCTGCCCGGGCTGCCTTTGAACCGTGATCCTCAGATCTCAGCCTCCTCAGTCGTTAGGATAACAGGCGTGAGCCACCGGCACCCAGCCACTCTGTTGCACTTTTTATAAATTGTTCTGCAATATCTGCTATGTAATTTATATACAACTCTGCAAAATGTGAAGTCAAGAGGAAATTTACAACCAGTTACAATGGTAAAGGACAGATATTTAGACATTCTGTATTTTAAATTTATTTATTCCTGTTACTGTTTTGTGACTTCCAAATGTATGACTGCCTTACCTTTGTAATGTCTGATAGGATATAATATTTATGACTGCAAAATTACTGTTATTTTATAGTACCTCTCAACAAAACCGTAAGGGAGGAATTATTATACCAGGTTTTTAAAGTAGGAAAATGGAAACTTAATATATTATACAAAACAACACTCTTGCTAATGTGAGCAAATATCCAAAACAAGATTTATCTGATTCCAAATCTTACTACTCCCCATGGTACTTGACAGGAAAGTCCTTCCTCATCTCTGTTTTCAAATATGCATAATTCCTCAAAATTTTATTCTGCGACTGGTAGATTCAGTAAAAGACCAGATTACACTGGTCTTTCAGGTAAGCACTCTACCACTGAGCCACCTTCCCAGCTACACTGGGATTTCAAATGATAAATCTCACAGAAGTTTGCTACTTCTGAAAAACACACAAATGAAAAAATTTAACTCTTTCCCACTGCATATAGCAACTATACTATTTGACTCCAGGAAAATCAATTTCTCTTTTGTAACAACACTAAAACCCGTAGCTTTAGAAGTTTTTTTTTGTTTTTTTTAAGTCAATCAAATTTTGAGTTGTAAGAATCTGGCCTTGTGCATCAATTGTTTTCCTCAATTGTTCTTTGCTGATTGTACTTTTCTGCTTCCTAAGAACAGAATGAAAATCATTTACCACAGCTTTTACTTACACATATGCTAGGATGCCATATCTGGAAAACTTCTGAGTATGAAAAAATAAGGCAATAATACATAAAACATCAAAACTGCAAAGGCAGTCATGTACCTCTGGCTCCTGATTGCAATCCTAGCTACTCAAGAGTCTGAGAACCTAGACTGAAAGTGTGAGACACCATTACCAACATAGCCAACCAAACTCTGGACTGGCAGTGTTTTTCAAGGTTTCAGGCCAAGATAATATGAGGCACTGAGTTCAAATCGGTTTTCCTTATTTGCAATAACTAGTATCTCTCTAGGACAAGCAGAAAAGGTCAAAAGCTATGTACACATGAACCTATAAGATGATGTTAAGTGAAATGAACCCTAAGATAGGGACACAGTTTTTTTTTCTTTCTTGCTCTTGTTTTTAACGTATTTATAGTGAGCCACGTGATTTTTTTTGCTTCTTTGTATGTTCCTCCCCCCACGGTATAATCTCTCTTTTCACTGTATTTAATGTCGGTTCCCTGCATCTTGTATATATACTTCTCTAATTTGGGGAGGGGAAGAGAAAAAACAAAATGCTTAAATAGGGATACAGGTTGACCCATTGTAACAATGCGATGTGCAAGACACTATGTTGAAAAGCAAACTTTACAATTTAGGTGGGGGGGGTAGTTGTGGGAATGGGGAGGGAAGGGATGGTAGGGGAAAAATAAAGGAGGAGGCAACAATGCTCGACAGGAAATGTACTAACTGCCTTGCTCATGTAACTGTAACCCCGCTGTAAACTGTTTTTACAATAAAAAAACATACAAAAGAAAAAAAGAAATCCCATCAAAGGCATCCAAACAAATGAATGAACAAAATAGCCAAAAACTGGGCCAGAAAATAAATTTGAGAGTGATGTCCTCATGGGTGGCAAATGAGATTGATAAAACAAATGAAAACATTTACAAGGAAAAATATACAATATGGTTAGATAAATTATATACCTCTCTAGACAGTCACTCAGTGAAACCAAAGGAGGATATTCATAGGAGTGGATCACAAAGACTATGTGCATATAATCATATAAAATAATATTCATTGAGATGAACTCCAAGAAATGCAAACAAAATATTTTTGTTTGCTGCTATTACTGCCATGTCTATTATTTTTCCTTTTGTTTTGTTAATTTATTTGTCTTTGGGAGTGGAAGGTGTGCACAGAAAAGGTGGCTCAAAAGGTGGGACAAAAATACAACAATGGTACTCACTAAACACTATGTGGAAAATGAGCTATGAAATATGGGGGGGAGGGAAAAATTGGGAGGAGGGCAAGGCAAGGGGTGACATGGTTCAAAAAGAAATGTACTCATCACTTGATTTACATAACTGTAACTCCTTATATATCAGCTCTACATTAACAATAAAATATATTTTAAATATCTATGGAAAGAGAACTAGAGACCAAATTAATTTGGTCCATTAAATCTGTGGGGAATAAACAGAAAGGTCAATGAAGGAAGTCAACATTCAAGACAAATAGGTGATGAACTATATGATTATATCACATATTTGTTTGGATTTATAACAACTTTAATGCCAGAGATTGGTCTTTATTGTTGTGTGTTAGGATTAATTTAACTTAATATTAATTCATAATTTCAAAATGAAATCCTTCAAATATTTAATCATATCCTTCCATGATCCCATGATCACTAATTGGTGCTCTTTGACCCAGTATTCTGAAGAACTTCATAACATGACAGAGATTAGAGAGTCATTGATGTACATGTTTTCAGTAGTAACTATAATCTCATGAAAGTAAGTATGACTACCCAGGTAAATATGAGACAACAATTATTTATAATGTAGTAAATATGACATATATTGAAGTGTTGGATAGTGGAAGCTCCTTTATTTAATAATTACAACAATTTCAAAAGGACTTTCAGCATAATCTCAGAGCAATTTTTTGCAAATTACAACCAACATCACACATTACAAAACATTACTGTATCCAGCATACAAGGTGGCAGGTTTTTGTTTTCCTCTTTTTTTCTTCTTAGACATTCAATTCAGTTAGAAGCATAGATTATAAATACCTAAATAGAACATTTTATCCATTTTCAATTTAGCAGCTTCTGTTATGGCTTGAAGTTTTGTTTAACAAAAGGTAGTCTAGAGATTGCAGCTATGAGAAGAAAAACTATGAGTAAAAAGAAGTTGAACAAGGAGAAATAGATAGGCAAAACAGAAACAATAAATTCACTTAAATGCTGATTTTACAGTATATAAATATATATATATATCCGCATAGAAATATAAACCATGTCTATCTTATTGATGAAATATGGCTCGCTCTTTTTGGACCAGTCAGGCTTCAATCATAATCCTTTTAATTACTGACTCTCAGCTCAGATTATAGGCAGCAGTCACTGCACCTGGGCTAGATACTTTATTCTAATCCTGTGGGGGATGGGAAGAGTATGGGAAGGGATGGGAAGGGGAAACAATACTTGATAAGAAATGTACTCATTATCTTGCCCATGTAATTGTAACCCCTCTGTACGATATTCTCACAATAAAAAATAAATTAATTAATTATAAAACTTTTCAACATATTCAAAATATTTGAAAATAGTCATGGAAATTATAAACATTTATCTACATATTTGAAATCAATTTCTTTTACAAGAATAGAGTTAATACTTGGATAATTTTGTTGAGTCAGCTTTACAGTAACATTCTGTAATGTATAATGTACAAGGTATAATGATCTAGCATGTTATGAGAAATCAGTGAAATGGAAAAGATTAAGAACAAGGGGAGGAAAGAGAGAAAGGATAAAAGAGACTAAGATAAAGATATGAGAGGAAGGATGAAAAAACAAAGTGTGAACATGATCATATCATGACTTTTGCATGTGTGGAAATGTCACAATGAAACATACTGATTTGTTCAAACTGTATGTACTGACAATTATAGTGGCTGAACTGAAATACCACGTATTATGTAGGAAGTGTTAAGGAGGATCATATTTTTAGCAAAACCCAAGCAAATAATTCATGAGATCCTACCTCAACAACAACAAAAAAAATTGGGGCATAATGATAATATCTTCAATCCTATCTATACAAAGCTATATAGAAGATACATAAATTTAACTGCACAATTTATGTATACATACACATGTACAATTTATGTATAATATGTTATATTTCATGCAATTAGTACATATAATGTTATTATAACATATAGGTATTACATAGAATATATCATATATAATTATCACCTATATATAATAGAACAAATATAACCTATTATATAATTCATGTATTATTTATACATAATATTATTTGTGTACATATACATACATATGTGTGCATATATATGTATTATGGATAGAAGCTTAAGTCTGGCTTTATGCAAAGTAGAATAATTTATTCAAAAAATAAGTGAAAAAAACCTCTGGAAGCTCAGATTCATAAATAGAGTTCTACCCATCAGAATAAAGACTTTGGTTCAGATTTTCTCAGTGCCATAGAGTTAATATTTGTGTATTATTTTTACTGTTATTTTTATTTTGATTTAACTGAGGGCTTGGGTGCTGCCTCTTTTCTTGCCTAAGGCTGGTAATCTACCACTTAATCTACTCCTCCACTTCCATGTTTTTAATGGTTAAGGGGGAAGAAGGACTTCTTGCCAGGATGGATCATAATTCTTATATCTCAGCCTCTTGAGTAACTTGGATTACAAGTGTAAGAAGCTATTGCCTGGCTTTAATAATTAGAATTTGATCAAAACCAAACCATGGCTGTTCATGCCTGTAATGACAGCACATAGGAGGCTGAGGTAGGAGACCTGAGTTTGGCATTGATAGTCAGACTAGGTCTGAAAATGATTAAAAGAAAATCTAATACCCAGTGTCGGTGGCTGACGCCTGTAATCCTAGCTACTCAGGAGGCTGAGATCTGAAGATCACAGTTCAAAGCCAGGAGGGGCAGGAAAGACCAGCTGAGACTCTTATCTTCAATAAACTACAAGAAAACCGGAAGTGGCACTGTCACCCAAGCGGTAGAGTGCTCACCTTGAGCTGAAGAGCACAAGGACAGTGCCAAGCCCAGAGTTCAAGCCCCACGACCCGACAAAGAAAAAAAAAACAGAAAGAAAATCTATGCATATAAAGCATGGCTATATACTATAACTCCAAATTATGACATTCTCAAAGATACAAATGGGTATAATAAAAATCTTAGTTGTTTATGAATATATAAAACAAAACATATTTTTGAGACAGTAAAACTACTCTCTGAGACACTAAAATAGTGAGTGGAGGTCAATTTGTATTTGCCCTAAAATTGAATTTTAACACCAAATGTGAGCTCTAACTTAAGATGTTTTTGCTTATGATATACTCATGTAGCAATCTTAACAGGACATTCTAGATTTTTGCCTGTGATTCTGAAATACAAATTTGTCCCCTCCTCTCAGGTCTGCTATGAACATAAAATTACTCTAAAAAATGCAAATAGAAAAATAGTGTTATGAATCTCTATAACTCTGTACCTTTGTACTGACTTAAAAAAGAGCATTTCAGTTGGTAACTACCAAACTGTGTCACTTGTCTCTTATTCTCCACTTAAAGAGTCACTTTATAGTTTGTCCAAACTATTTTTAATTCATGGAGTATTCTCTGTAGCTGCTAAATTCTTCTCTGTAAAATCACCTCAGTACTACCTTGATAATATCCTCACTGAGAAAGCTCATCCCTCTATTTTTTTCTTCAGATGGTACAAACACTGCTTCCTAAAATTTAGTTTGGGAGACATGAGATAAATAATTTCAGTAAACTTTTTCTTGGAAGTTAGCTACTAAGTTCATGTTCTATTTTGACATGACTGTATACATGTTCATAATGGTGGCTCTACAGAAATATACTATGCCTGGTAAGTTGATACTAAATAAATAGCACAGAACAAACTTCTAGGAAGTTTATATGCAGGATGACTTAGGATGGAATCTTGTCAAGATATAAACACTATCACAATAAAATAGAGTTGAGGCTTTTTGAAGTTTGAGGCACGAGAGTTTTTTTCCAACCTTTGATGAACCAGTGGACTAGGGATGGATTTCACTTTATGGATGATAACTCATGGAATGAATTGCAATGAATTTCTGGACACTAGTGAATTTCATTGGTGAGAAAATTCTCTGTGCTGTCATACAACAATATGTAAGGAGGTTAATAACTTTCTTGAGACAATAGAAATTTGTCTTTTGAAACACTTCCAGATGTTACTCAGGATCTTTCTCTTTGTGAGTCCTTCTTACTGCCCACCTCTTGTAATAAGAAAATTAGAGTCATAACAAGTAGTCCATATCCAAGATGTTATGGTTTTGTATATCAGTTATTGGGCTCGGAATAAACAGTTTAAAAGTTTGACACAGTCAAACTCCAGTGACTGATACCTCTAATCCTAGCCATTCAGAAAGGTAAGATTTGAAAGACTGACTGGGCAGACAATCCCTTGAGATTCTTATTTACAATTAACTGTCAGAAAGGCAGACGTGGAGGAATGCTTCATGTGATAGATCACCAGCTGTGATCTAAAAGCAGAGCAAGAATTTAAGGCCCTAAGTTCAAGTCTCAATGTGTTACAAAATATGAAGAATAACATTTTTTTAAAAAAGAATCAGTTTCTGTAATGAATTTACAAGACTTAGTAATTCTGTAATACATATGTTTTGATATTTATACATTAGTTTCTATGTCATTTCTTGATAAGTTGGTCATTACTCAATATAATTGTATCAATTTTTCTAATTATTTTTCTCAGCTAACATAGGTGCCAAAAGATTAATACATCATACCATTGCACAACTTCGCATATACTGTGTTTCCCATAGCTGATAGATCCTGAGCAACTAAATTCAGAATTTTGATATGTCTTACCAGGAACATAAATGGCATTATGACTGGGAATAAAGTTTCTCAGCTACACATAAATACTTTGAGAACTCTGACATTTCATCTTATGTAAACATTTCACAAATCTTTGACCTGATCCTATAGATCATTCTGTAGCAATTGCTCTTAGTGACAGTTCTTTCTGAAGTCTCCTGTGCCCCTGCAGTTTTGATTGCCTGTCAAGAAGTGCAATCTGGAGAAAAGTTTTTTTTTCTTCTCTTCT
Organism: Dipodomys merriami; assembly: GCF_024711535.1. Taxonomy (NCBI): domain Eukaryota; kingdom Metazoa; phylum Chordata; class Mammalia; order Rodentia; family Heteromyidae; genus Dipodomys; species Dipodomys merriami. The sequence goes on along the minus strand of NW_027203381.1, from coordinate 97,230,440 downwards.
TTCTTTTTTCCAAGATGATGTCCCTGAGTCTAAAACAATAAAATCCATCAGCAATCACTTCCATGATGAGTGACAGAATTGATTGTCTATCACCACCATCATGGTGCTCTCAGAGACAAAATCTATAGTCTGGCTAACACCTTTTCACTGTCGGAATTTTAATAGATGTTTGTTTAGTTGTTTTTAAAATAATTCATATGAACTATTGTTAGTCTTTTCTTTACTCTGTAATTTTCCCTCCCACTTCTTGAGAAACAAGAAATACTGCATTTCATCATATTTTTATAGGAAAAAAATATGTGGAATTCTAAGTGTAATAATTTGGACCATGTGTGTCTGTCTCTATCATTCTATATCTGTCTGTCTTTAATATATTTTGTACATGTAAGCTCATACAACACATTGACTTTATTTTACTGGTTGTGAATAAAAATCATTTCAAATTTCAAAACCCAGTCTCAATTTTATTTTTACTTTTTTGCCTGTCCTGGGGCTTGAATGCTGGTCTTAGGCACTGTCCCTGAGCTTCTTTTGCTCAAAGCAAGTGCTCTACCAGTTGAACCACAGCATCACTTCTGGTTTATTTTTATTTTTTCAGTAGTTTTTTGAGGTAAGAGTCTCATGGACTTCCCTGCTTAGGCTGGCTTTGAACCACAAACCTCAGACTTTAGCTTCATGAGTAGCTAGAATTTGAAGCCTGAGCCACTGACACCAGGCTTTCATTTGTAATATAGTTTAATAATCAATATTGATATTTACTGTCCTGTATTCATATATAATAAATAAAAAGTGAAGTTAAAATTTTCAGTGGTAATTTAATTTTTGCAATCTAATTTCACACCATTTTTTGCTACTTACTTGATTTGAACAAAGTATATTTAAATGATATTCCTGTTAATTTATTACCCAACCGAATCTTATCATTCTTCTTGCATTTCACATTATGGAGAAAAGTGTCCTCTTTCTGTAAGCTATCATCCAGAAATGCTTCGCATACAAACTGTTTGTGGAGGAAAGTATAATTTCAACGGTAAGGTAGCAATCCAAAGGCATTCACAGGCAGTTATTTTCTCTCTCTTGAAACAGACCTTGATGCTGATGATTTGTGCTCATGAGTTAGCATATTATTGATGGGAGAAAAAGTCTGAGTGTTATTCACTTGAACTACAAGTCTACCAATTAATGATATATAGAAAGCACAAAAATACTTATTATATATGCAATAGTCTTCATGATTATATTTTAGATTCATTTTGCTTGGAGAATTTTATTGCATATGGTGTTAAAGAGTCAAAGATCATATCACTGTGAATCAACTTATTAAGAGACATAATAAAAGTCTCCTAGCTTAGAATAATTACTCCCATGATATCACTATTTAGTCATGTAATACCTGGGTAGACAAAAAAAAAAACAAAACAAAAACAAAACATTAAATAACTCAGGGACTCTTTTTCATACCCAGAAAGACTCATTGTTCACAGTCAAATTAGCAACTAATGTTGAATTGAGATGTTCATTTATGGATTGTATGTTCTGCATCTAACTCCAATGGAACAAGACTAATATCAACTTGAGTGTTTTTATTGCCCAAGGCTATATGAGGAATCTCTCTTCCTTCAAGCAAGTAATCATTCACATTATAAACAGTCATAAAGCCCTTTACTCCTCTAATATATGGCTGCTCCAGGCAACCAGCTGTTCCACCTATATGGTTCAGTCCAGCAGAACTATTGTACATGTACAGAAGCAGCAGCTTAATGTAATAGTAATAAAAGGACATACTATATTCTGACTCACAACCTTGAAGGATTGCCAAGTGTAGGCCAAGATTCTCATTATTTGAGTTTTAGACTTTATAGCTAATATAAATGCCTTCATAAGGGAAATGGACACTTTATTCATCATCACTATCTCAAATATAATGAAATAATCTGCTTCCAAAATTTTTGGATAATTTAGTTATTAAAGAAGAGAAAATTTGAATAAAACTAGCCACATTTGTTAGAGTCATTTTACTTTTATTTCTAAAAGAATGGTTGAGTTATTTATTTGCTTGCACTGGAAAATTTGCATATATTTCCTTGATTTATAAATAATACTTTGAATCATAAAACAATGATAAATGAGCTTGAAGTAGTTATAAAAAGGTAAACTGTAAAGAATTTTTAAAAACTGAATTATAAATTTATTGGTATTAATAACCTATTTTGTATTGCAATCACACTTGCTAATTAATATAATACAATTTTTGTTATGACTCTTATTACGTTTTAAGTGATTCCAGGCAATGACTCTGCTTTACTCAGTTTCACCTGAGTTTCACAAAACATGCAGTCATTAATTGGTGCTGATGATATTATTAATAATGGTGATTTCATTGTTGATATATTTCTGGATTTAAAACTGCATTGCATCACAAAAATATCTGGCAAGCTCTAAATGTATTATGATATGGATATGTTACTGAAAACAATAGTTCTTTGGAGAAAAAAAGAAGTCATCAGATTGGACAATAATAATGCCAAACCAGTCATCTAGAGCCAGACTCTTGTAAAGTGATAAGAATGCAATCTTCCATTGGCATTTTGTTATCCAAGAAAAATTCTTACTTCCTGAAAACTTTCAGAGATTTTTATGGGGATAACATAATTCTCTTAGAAATCAATTATTCCTGGGTAAAAGCTGGCATTATGACCCCCTTAAATATGATGGTATAACAGATATGATATTGATCTGATCTAAACTGTACATAAGTTTAATTCATCACACATATGTTCCTTTAATACTTGTGAAAAAATAACACAATTTACTGCACTTGGTTTCAATTACTATGATATAATCCAAATTTGTGAGAATATATGGAGACATTAATTATCATTAATGTTTGGGTTCTACAATTTTAGATTTCCAGAATTCATGAAAATATCAAATACTTCCAAATGTCAATACTTCCAAAATTGCTAAGCCATATTGGGATTCAGTTACTAAATCACTAGACATTTTTTTAGTATGGAAAAGGAAAATTGATAAGCATGATGAGAATAGCAATGATAATAATAATGTATTAATAATCTTCTTTTCTTTTGAAAGTAAAAGTACTGTCATATTAGCAGCTGTAGGTCATGAAGGTTGAAAACTATTTTATATATGAGGCACAGTAGTAAACAAACAAGGACACTGAGTACATTCATTCTTAAGAAGCATGTCTAGATACCATCCTTCTCACTTTGAAGAACACTTAAGAGTGATTATGTATACCTAATACTCTATTATTTCAAGTGAATATGTTTTCATTCTTGAGAGAATGGCTCAATAAAATAAAAAAATCACACTTAATTTTGTGTTATGTAAATTTACTTTAATTAAAGCTTGGTTTTAGTACTTAAAGTAACCACATGATCATAAGATGCAAACAAAAATGAATGAAGTCTTTGAATAAAAACTGTTCAAAAGATGATATATGAATTATTAACATGCATGTAAAGTAATTTCCAAAATTCTTATGAGGGAAACACAAAATCCAATCTCATTTGATTTTGTGTTTCTTTCATTATATTTATACTAATTATACTAATTATAATACTAATATTATAATTATAATACTAATTATAAAAATATAATACAAATACAATACTATTATTATGATTATAATACTGAAATACTAATTAATATACTACTAATAATAATTATACTAATTAGTGCATCATATTAATACTAATCCTCATTAGTGTTACTTTTGTAGTAAAAGAGAAAACAAGTACTGGTGAACAAATATTGGTGAAACATGAAGAAATTTAAATCCTTGGGCAGTATTGGTGATTATGTAGAAGTGTGCATCATTGTGCATCAACTAGTAAGGTGGGTTCTCAAAAACTAAAATGAGATACAGAGAATCAGAATACTCCCTTACTGCCCATGTACATTAGTCAAGCTCAACCTGGGATGCAATAACAAACCATTACAGATTTGTGGACTGTTAACATAAAATATTGACATAGTCCCAGAGGCTTACAATCTTCTAAAAAAATCTTCCATTGGGGACAACATGGCAGGGTTGTGCTGAGAAATTCAGATTTCCATGTAAAGGAAAGGTTATGAGAGACTGCCGTTAAAAGACGAATACTAGTCTAACATACTGTAACATTAATTAAACTGGAGGACGCTATGATAATTGAAATAATGGAGACATTAAAATATAGAAATAAAGTAATATATGATGCAGTTTATTATGTGAAGTACTTATAATCATTAAACTAATAATCACAGAAATAAATCTAAATGTGGTTGTCAGGATCTAGAAGTAAGAGAAAATGGAAGTTTTTTTTAAAAATTATGATTACTATAGGATGGCTGTTTTGCAAGATGAAAAATTTCTGGCAAATGGCTGCACAACAATATGAATATAATTAATACTGCTGAACATTTAAAAATTGTTGATGGTAAACTTTTTGCTGTTTTTTAATAAAAAATTTAAAAGTCATAACAAATCAAATAGTAAATTAGCATAAAATGAGTGACATAACTCATTTATACTATTAGGAAAAATGTGATTGCTAGAACACTTTATTGCTGATGGGTCTAATCCCACTGAAGGGAATTGCACATAAAGATTCATCTGCTAGATGTGGAAAAAATAGATCGTGGCCTGGTGTCTTGAAACTGTTGTATGAGTTTTGAAATTTTGTCTAGAAAGTAATGAGATATTTAACCCTTTTAACATAATATTGAGATATTTTCTCCTGAGTCAGATATTCAGAAGCCTAGAGAGAGTTGTTGGAGTTCAATACTTGGTGATTTCACAGAGTTGAAACCAAGACGTCACCTGCCTTGGCGTGGAAGAATTCACTTCCTCATTCTTCCAGATGTTTTGTAAAATTCCATTTTATCTTGCTGCATAAGATACAGGTCCCCATCTCTTTGTTGGTCATTTTCTCAAAGCTATTCTGGCTCCCAGGGGTCACTTCACAGTTCTTGCACATAATCTGCCCTGTGTCACGCTAAGACACATGATTTCCATACCTCAATTCCTGAATTTTCCTTCCTATTGTACAGATTGAAGATTATTTTTAATGTATTCCTATTTTAAGTTAGAACTTGCTTGATAACTGCTCACTAATCTAATTTAATCCTCCAAAGCTTCATTATGATATTGATATCTTGGATAGAATAATCATAGGACCATACTTTGAGTCTATTAGGCATCAGTAATATGGAGGGAAAGATTCACAGTAATTTCGTTAGTTTCAATTAGATATATTATTCTTTGCAATGTTGAGGACTGAAACGAAGTCTTCCTCATGTTGAAGAAGCACTCTACTACTGCACTAAAACTATCAATTCCTAAATTGTGATTATCAGTATATTAAAATATAGAGATGAATACAAACACATAGCTTTCAGAATATGATAAACAATCCCTCTATATCCTCAAATGTATTCATAACTGTAGGCCAATTTCTAACACATTTGGGTCTCCAAAAGAAGGGTATAAATGAAGATTGAAGTATATAAAAATAAAAAGGAGTAACAAAACACTGAAACAAGGACACAGGATGACCCATTGCAACAATGATTCCCACAAACACTATATTGGAAATGAACTTTACAACTTTGGGGGAGGAGGAGGAGTGAGGGAGGTGAGAGAGAGAAGGGATAGTGGGAGGACAACAAAGGAGTAGGTAACAATGCTGCACAAGAAATGTGCTCATTACCTTACTCATGTAACTGTAACCCCTTTGCATTAAATAAATAAATACTTACCAGGTATATATATATTAATCCTACTCATTTTTAAATATAACATTTCCCAACCTACCTTGGTGCCAGTGGTTCACACCTACTATCCTAGCTACTCAGAAGACAGAGATCTGAGAATTGTTGTTCAAAGCCAGCCCGGAAAGGAAAGTCCATGTGTGATAGTTAATTCCTTAACACAAGAAAACTGGAAGTGGTGCTGTAGTTCAATGTGGTAGAATGCTAACATTGAGTAGAAGAATTCAGGGACAGCACCCATGCTCAGAGTCCAAGTGACACATCTAAAAAATTTAAAAATAAATAGTTTGTTTTGGTTATTCTTTCATTTAACATTGTTTTACTTCCCTTTCTACTGATGTCATTTGATTAATGTGTCCCTTTAAAAATGACACTAAAATCCCTACTCTATTTTATAGAGTTCCTACTTGTTCATGAGGTCAGTAATAATGTTAATATGCAAATTGAATTATCTTTCAAAATTTGCTTAAATATACTTCTGCAGTATAAGGGCATCACATAAATATGCTTAAGTTTCTTAAGTGAGTTACACATGATGGTAGTTGTGAAAATCAGCAGAATTATTGATCATTTAATATATACTAATAGGTATATATCCTGAATTAAATTGCAATATATATATATATATATATATATAAAACCTAATAACAAGCTCTCAATTTTTTGTGATTGTTAGTTGATGAATAGCAAATAACAACCATTTAAAGGAATAACATATATGACCTTAGTGTACTGTTATAATTAATAAAATGTTCTGACATATGGAAATTAACAAACAACTCTAGAAACTACTTATCTGAATTCAAACTTTACAAGTGTATAAGAAATAACTTAGAGCAGCTATCTAGTGTATTAGCACTGTAATCTTAATTACTAGGGAGGCTGAGATCTAAATTGCAGACTGTTACCTCCAAGTGCTAAAAAGCTGGAAGTGGAGCTGTGTGGCTGAAGTGGTAGAGCACTAGCCTTAAGCACAGAAGCTCAGGAATATTATTCAAGCCCTTAGGTGTATACACACAAACACACATACACACACTAACATAACTTAAATCTTTCACAAGTCTGGTATTTTAATTTTCTCTTGAAATTAGATGAATTCATTTTCTTGAATTGAGTAGGGAAAACAATTAATTGATAAATATTAGATTATTTTATTTTATAATTTAACAATTATATTTAAATAATTGTACAAAAATGCCATTTCACAAAGCAGTTTCTGACTATATTTTAATCAATTTCATCCCTTTTCACTTTCTCACCCATTCCTCACCTTCCCTCACTCTTCTTTATTTTGGAGGATATACAATCAATTTTTGTCTTTATTCTCCCCCTTAAAAATGGTGTAAGGGGCTATATAACAAAGAATACATGCATTTGATTTTTGAACAAATATCAATAATCTGAAATTGGGGAAGTAAAGCTAAAGGAGAAATTCATCATATGTGAATTCTTACCTCAACTACCTAAGCCAAATTAAATAGCTTCAATACAATGCTAAAAATGTTTATGGCAAAATGCAAGTTTACACTATTTATTATTTTATTCATATTAACGTTCATGACAAAAGGGCTGTTGCAGATGTGACTAATTGACAAATATGAGGTAAGAAGTTTTGTTTTTTCTGGATTTTCTGAGTTGATACAACATAATTAACAAATGCCTTCCAAGATGGACTATGGAGACAAGAAGTCCCAATCAAAAGTTAGAGGAAAGAATAGGTTAAAAAGATGAGATAATCTTATCATATGACCTGAAAAGCTAAAAAGCTATGTACATATTACCATATAAGATGATGCTAAATGAAATGAATCCAAGATATGGACACAAGTGTTCTTTGTTGTTTTAAATGTACTATGCTATTTTTGTTGTTGTTATTGTTTCCTTTTCACGTTCTTCCCCCTATGGTATATTCCCTGTTGTCATTACACTTGATTTTGGTACCCTGCATCTTGGTATGGGGAGGGGAAGGGGCATAACAAAGCGGTGAAACAAGGACACAGGATGGCCCATTGCAAAGATGATACCCACAGGGCAGTATATTGGAAATGAACCTCCCAACTTTCGGCTGGGGCGGCGGGGGATAGGGTGGAGTGTGGAGGAGTGTGGGAGGTGGTGAGGGGAAGGTAAAATGGAGCAACAACAAATGAAGGGGGAACAATGATCGACAAATAATGTACTCATTGCCTTACTCATGCAACTGTAACTGCTCTGTACAGCATCTTTACAATAAAATAAAATAAAGATGGGATTTCTGACTTGGAAAATGAAAGGTGACTGTAAGCCAAGGAATTCGTGCTTTCTCTACAATGTAGCTCATGTAAGGAAAGACAACTTTCCTCTCAGAGTACGTATAAGAGTTGTACTCGTTTCTTATGTAATTTTAGTACCATCACACTGATTTTTAAGCAATCACTCTGTATCATTATTATTGCATACGTTTAAGCCAGTGAATTTGTGACAAGGAGGATTCCTTGCCTATGTATCTACAGAACCTAGAAAATACAGTTAAAGCAAAGAAAACTTTCACTGTTAATTTAACGTGAATTTAAAGTAAATCTTGCCTAGAATTTTCTTTGATATATTTTAACTGGGAAGCTAGAAAATTCTGGTAGGTTAGGAAAAATTTTCAGAAGAGAGGAAAGGATCTTCTGTATTCATTTGACTTAATTATTTTTGCTAGACTAAAAGTTTCCTGGAGCTGTTTCTTTAAATTTATAGCCAGTTATTAAAACAAATTCACACACAGAAGAAAACTTGAAACATTTTCCAGAATGCATGAAAACTAAAATGTTGGGCAATACGTGAGTGTGCACTGTCACTGTGTATAGGTGGTCTTGAAAATGATGCTAAAATTGAAGGTCTATGAAATGATTACTCAAAATCACAAGTACCCATTGGATCAAATAATGTGTCAAAACTGATTTCCAAATTTAAAGCTTATATTTTGTTGAAAATTTCAACTGTTTCAAAATAAGTTGCCTGAGAAAATAGTACCAGACAGAAAATAGCACTGGGACTATACTGAGATTACAGGAGTAGCTAAAAGTTGTTAATGGGTGCTATGCCCAAATATGTGCTTAATTTAGGCATGTTCCTACATAATAGAGGATAGGACTGGAAATGTATTTTAAATGACACATCTCTTTAGATCATTAGTAAAATTTTAAAAATATTAAAAATTCAGGTACATTTAAGAATTGTTTCTGAATGAAAATAAGAGATATTTTCCACTGAGGAAATTATTTTTCTTATAAATATTTCATAATTTGGCATTTTTGTGCTTTTAGTACTCTTTTCTATTAGTCATACAGAATGTTATTTTAGAGGAAAAATAGCAAATGGTTTATTTTATTAAATGTTTACTAATAAAATGTAATAATACAGGTAAAATTATAGACAACATGTTACAAAGCCTTTTTTAAGTTAAACTTCTTACCATTAAAAATCTTTACAAATACTACATTTCAGAAAACTTTCAACAGTTTTCTCATTTTGGAAACTTTGCATCTGATTCAGGAATATTTGGATAAAATTTAATAATACATCATCATTAAGATATTTTGTTTATCAGACACTGGTAGTGCTGAGATCTGGCCAAAATCTGCCAGGACCAAAAGGAAAAAAAGTTCCTGAGCCTCTTATTTTCAATTAACCACCAGAAAACTGGAAGTGGAGTTCTGGATAAAGGTGTTGGTATAGTACTTGAACAAAAGACCTCAGGAAAAGTGTTAGGACCCTGAGTTTTAGCCGCAGCAAATTGTGAACTCATGAATCAAGTTGAATTTTCACTGCTAGTTGAATTAATCATGACAATTTGGGTCACTTTAGTGATTTTACAGTTTGTTTTTAATTTAGTTTCTTTCCGTAGTTAGTATTTCAAATCTCATGTGGTTTTAATTCCTCTCCTCTTTCTTTCCTTCATGTCTTTGTTGTTTCTAACTTCTTTTTACTTTATAATTATTCTTTTTAAGCACCTTGTTTGCTCCTCCTATTCTCTCTTTTATTTTCTTTTATATATAGTGAACCAAGTAATATATTGGAGCTATTTCATTGATGAACTTCATCAGATTTGTCATGATTATGACAATGTAGCTAAGGTTAAAAACATTGTTTTTGATATGAAAGCATTAACTCCATGCAGAGTGAATAATAGTGCCTTCATGTTTCTCTCTTGTAATTTCCCCTTTTATATTACATTTCAGATTAACCTTTGTTCTCAAATGGTTTCTGGAAGATATTTCACTGATACTACAGCTACCATCCCTCAAAACGTGTGAAGAAATAAAAGCAAGCATGAGATTGTCCTGATACCTTTAGGTTGTGGGAGGAAATTAAATTTCTCTCCAATATTTGTTGGCACTGATTGCTGACGGTGTTGGCGGCAGTTGCCTGTAAAAGGACTGTATTGCCCTGTTATGAACTGTCAATAAAAATCATTGTTCTTCTAAAATTGCCCTTTTATTTCCCCAAATTTATACTATTTAACATCTTTAGATATCAGGCTTAAAAAAGGCTTATTAACTGGGGAAGTATTAAGTGGTCCTAAATAATAATTACAGAGATTCATAAAATGCAAAATTACATCCTGAGTATAATTAGAATGGAAAGATTTTTGTGTGCATACCTGTAGCAATTTCATATTTTGGTTACATTTTTTTAACTCCAACATTTCTATGTTGGATCTCATTGCCCATTTTCACTTAGCAGTTTCTCTGGGCTTTCTGCCCAGTTTGGATTAGTGTTTGTTTATTATAATTTACATTATCTGGGATAGTGTTTTGAGCTTGGTGCCTTAGAAATGGTTATAATTAAGTAGTAAGCAATACACTTATTAAACATATAAGTACATTAGAACATCAAAAATATTTTACATAGCAATTTAAATAATAATGTGTTTATATGAAATAAAGTGTTTTGAAACTTTGTAATCTGGTTAATCTTTTCACTTTTAAGCCAATTTAGAATGATTCATGTCTTCATTGATTAAGATTTTCTACCTTTTATTCCAAATCAACCTTATGTTAATATCCCTTGCTATTGCACACCTTAAAGTGACAAGAGAGAATGGGAATTTCAAGAGTGATTAGTTAGTTGTGAGATAAAATAAGATGACATAAATACTTCATAAGAATTCATTCAAAAACTACAACTAATTATTGTCTGCTTAAAAAATAAGTATATGCAACTGAATTTCAAATGGAATATATGAGCAAAATAAAATTAATAACATGAGCAAATTGCACAATCTATATAATGTATAAGAATAGACATCCATCAGAAACAAATAATTAACAATGAAACTGCCTCCACTAGAAAGCACCAGTTAGTAAAACCACAAATAGTGTACTTCAATAATTACTAAAATAAGCTCAAAAGAGAATATGGATTGTAGGAAAAAATTAACATGACCTCAGTAGAAAAGTGACAGAACTCATAGTGGTGACATCTATAATCATTATTAATAATAATAACAATAATAATAATAGATTCACAGTGAAGTTTTAATTCTGTAATATATTAAATATTTAATTAAATTTTTCCTTCCTTCTTTTTTTGGTGTCTCATATTGTCTTTGATTGCACAATGGATTCCTTATTCTTTTCAAATATCATAAATAAATCATTCTGAATATTTGAATTGATTTATCTACTAAATAAGAAGAAAATTAGTTCTGTTCTTTGCTGCAGATACAGATTGTGCTGTAGTGATTTGTAAGTGAGGGAGAACTATATCTTCCTTTTGGATGTTTGCTTTCCTTCGTATGTTGCTAAAACCCTCCACACAGTAATTATTGAGGTATTAACTGATTTGAAATTATTTCCTTCGTCCTTTAAAAATTATTGTAAAGTTTATGTACAGAGAGGTTCTGTACATAAACTTCCCTGCCTCTACAGTTGTATAGTGCATTTCCAACATAGTGTCTAGTGGGTTTCACTGTTGAATTGGTTAACCTTTTGTCCCACAGTTTCTGTTTCCCTTTCCTCTCACACAATCAGGAATTTCTAAATATAAAACAAAGGGTACAGAAATCAAAAACAGAAAAAGAAGGGGGTAACTGAAAGAAAAAAAAAGGAAAAGAAAAGGAAAAAAAGAAAAAAGAAAAAGAACGAAAAACAGTTTAATACAATAACTCTTACTTCCATTTCTTGGAGGTCATTTTGAGGAGCATCCTTTAATATATGCACATTGCTATTAAGCCCTTTCTATCCTCTTCTAAGAATATCCTCCTTCGAATGTTTCATTTTCTGTTTAGTTAATCATGTTCAGGTATAATTATTTTTCTTTTACTGTCTATTGGGATTGCTTGTAAATTTCTATGTTTCTTCCAGTCTGGCTTACTTGGCTTAGTATAATTTTGTCCAAGTCTCTTCATGCCTTTACAAATGGGGCAATGCCATTCTTCTTGATGGAAGCATAGAATTCCATTGTATAGGTACATACCACATTCTCTCAATCCACTTGTCTACTAAGGGGAATCTGGGCTGATTCCATATCTTGGTTATGGTAAACAATGCTGCAATGAACATGGTTGTACTGGTGGGTTTAATGTAGCCTGGTTTGTGATCAATTGAATAGAACCCCCAAAGGGATTGCTGGGTAATAGGGAAGCTCTATGTTGGGCTTTCTGAGTAACCTCCATACAGCTTTCCAGAGTGATTGAACAAATTTACAAGCTTTGATTGAACAAGCTTTCCCTTTTGGTCACATCCCCACCAGCATCTGTTATTGTTAGTTTTCTTGATAATGGCCTTTCAAACTGGAGTGAGGTGGTATCTCAATGTTGCTTGGTTTTCATTTCTTTTATGGCCAGAGATGTCAAAAATCGCTTCATATGTCTATTGGCCATTCTTATTTCTTCTTTGGAGAAGTCTCTCTTTAAATATTTAGCTCATGTATTAATTGCTTTTAGGATATGTTTTAGGAGGTTTAATTTTTTTTTAATTATTTTTAATTTTTTATTTTTTTTGGGTCCGGTCATGGGGCCTGAACTCTGGGCCTGGGCACTGTCCCTCAGCTCTTCAGCTCAAGGCTAGCGCTCTACCACTTGAGCCATAGCGCCACTTCCGGCTTTTTTCTTTTTGCTTATGTGGTGCTGAGGAATCGAACCCAGGGCCTCTGGCATGCAAGGCGAGCGCTCTACCACTGAGCCACCTTATCAGCCCATAATTTTTTTTTTAGCTCTGAATGTACTTTAGATATGAGACCCTTGTCTGATGTATAGCTAGTTAATATTTTTTTCCATTCTGTGTTCTTTCTATATCCTTTACCATTTAGAAATGATTCAGTTTGAAGCATCCAATTCATCCAGTGTATCTTTGATTTGTTGTGCTTCTAGATCTTTACATAGTAAGTTTCAACCTGCCAACGAGCCTTAGTGTTTCCCCTATCCCTTCATGTAATATTTTCAGGCTATCTGGCCTTAAATTGAGTTCTTCAATCTGTTTGTAATTGATTCTGATGCAGAGTGATATATAATGATCTAACTTTACAGCACATATAGCTAATTCTCTCAGACCATTTTTTGAAGAGGCTTTCTTCCAAATTGTGTTTTTGGTACCCTTATCAAATATTAGGTGGCTATAAGCTTGTGTATTCATTTCTGTATCTTCTATTATATTCCATTGGTTGTCAGGCCTATTCTTATACAAGTACTAAGCTATTTTTTATTACTATGGCTTTATAATAGAGTTAGAAGCTTGATCATGCTTGATAATGCTCTTCTGGGTGCAAGCAAATAATAATGGAAGAGTAAAGAAAAATAAAGGAACAGAAGGAAGAAAAGTAATCCACAAATAAAAAAGACTATTAAAATAAAAAATTAAACAAATATATAAATTCTAATAATATATAAAACTAAGGAAAAAAAGAAACTGAAAATTGAGCTATCAAATTAATATGTATACAACTAAGAAAGTGGCCTAGTAATCACTGTAGACTGTTTATCTAAGACCAAACAGAACACTAATGAAAAAAAAAAAAGGCCTAAGAAGAATGAAGAACAAAGGTTCTTCAATTTATGTGGGAGAACTTGTGTCTCTCTGATGTCTGCTATTCAATCTCTTAGTGTAGTTTGATTTTCTTGTGGTGGTCACCTTTTTTTGTGGCTTGGGTGGATCACAAGCCTTCTTGATATGAAATGTGGTTTGCGCTGTTACTCAGATTTCCACACTCAGATCTGTCTGAACATTACTTATAAATCAAATTGAACAGATGAATTCTCACATCTATTTTTAAAAATTTTTAATGTTTTTAATTTTTTAATGAATGGTCATATTAAAGTTCTGCTTTACATACTGAGAGTCTCTGCAGGCCCTTCTAGATACTGTTCTCTGGGAAAGAGGGAGAATGTCTTTTGTGGAGTACTCACACTTTGTCTTCATGTTTTAGACAGTCCACGATGTGATGAGTACTCTTCACACTCAAGTGTGGCTAGATGGTCTGTTGATCCCAGTACTGGTCTTTAACTTCAAGTTGGTTGTATGTGAAAAGCCCACTATTCTGTCTCAGCCACTATTTCAGCCACTGCTGCCTCTGTTACTGCCACTGGTGTTGTCACCTCTGCTACTGCTGGTGAATGTTTAATTCTGTCTTTTATGCAGGAAGTTTATAATTTTCTTCTTTGATATGTCTTTGTAGAATTGAAGCTTACTTGGCATGACTCTCTAATCATGTAAAGCCTGGTTGGTCCCTAAGACTGCTTCTTCAGAGTTCAGTTGCTTTCCTGCTACCATCTTCTTCTAACTCCTTTCCTCCTTTTTCTTCTACCTCATTAAGAAAGTTTCTCAAATGTATTCCATTAGAGCTGTGGTTATTATAATTTGATCATTATATATTTCTCTATGCATTTCTAGTATATTTTAATAATAATATGCATATTTATGTTAGTACTGTAGAAACAGAAATATGTAAAGATACATAAATCGAGTGATTTAACATCATTCTTTGATTTATTCTCATCCTATTCACTTTTTAAAACCAATTTCTAACTCTCTTGTTTATTTATATGTCATTTTACAAATATTTACCTTACATAAACTACGAGGCTAAATCTAAAGTTTTGCATATCACCAGACATATTTCTTTTTTTCTAACAGCTTAGTGCTCTCTTTGGTAGTCACATGATTTTTAAGATTTTTATTTCATCTTAGAACATAGATACTGCTTTCCTTAATTACACCTTAATATTGCTGATAGAAGTGTTTAAACATCAAAAAATATTTTACTTTAGTAGTAACGTCTACATTTGGCTTGAATGTTTGTATGGTTTATCCTTAA
Organism: Dipodomys merriami; assembly: GCF_024711535.1. Lineage (NCBI taxonomy): Eukaryota > Metazoa > Chordata > Mammalia > Rodentia > Heteromyidae > Dipodomys > Dipodomys merriami. Next base: position 97,215,389 of record NW_027203381.1, on the reverse strand, counting down.
TACTTAGAGTTCACAAACTTTAGTATGAATGTGTAGATGATTGTCTTATCAATGTAGCTTGAAATTCAGTGTGCCTTTCAAATAACACTTTCTATAGATCAATACAAGTTTATTCTAATAGTTAATTATATCTATTAGAACTGGTCTCCAAAATTTCAAAAAAGAAAACTTCTTTTTACAATAATATTGTATTCTTCCCTTATCCCCCAGATGAACATCTTAAAAGATTGAACATCAGGGTAATTTAAATAATTTTAATTCTACAAATGACAACTAATGACATCTCTGAGGGTCCTCCCTTAAGGGAAAGGAGTATGACAGTCTTAAAGACTTGCCAGCTGCACTGGTGAGTTCTGACATGGTTGCTTTTGTTCATTCTCAGCAGTTGGTGACTCCCCCATATTGTCAGGTGTTGTGCTCCAGTGAACACTTACAGTGAGCTGAATGGCTGATACTTTTAGGTGACTCCAAAAATGCCAAACTCAACAGCATTCTTCCTTCCTTGTTCCTGATATCCATTTAATTCATCTTTTTTTAACATTACTACATATAGCAAAATAATTACATGGCTACTGTGCTTTGCAAATAAAGAAAAACTCAAGAACCTGTTGCATTCAGCTATGTCTCACTTAAGATTTTTTTGTATCTGATATTTTAAAATTCTTATTTAAAATTCTTGCAAATAGACTATACAAATAAAACATAGAGTTAAAGGTGCAAAATATCTGTTCTTTTAAACAACTTCTAACCTAATAATACAGGTGCTTTTGATGACAATGACATATATCTATGCCTGAGGGAACTTGTACACAAGAGAATAATAAATTAAAGAGGCTAAACTCTGAGAAAAGTTTAACACTTTCTACTGCCTAGCTTCTGTTACAGTGCTTATAAATAGTATTTCTGAAGTTAGAAAAAAAATGGAATAGCCTCATATTTATATTTTCTCAAGTTCTCCTTATACCAAGAATTGAAAGTAAAGTGAAATTATTGGGCCCATTTAATTTGAATAACAAATAACCATTAAGCAAATTTTATATAAAGCTCAGGTCCTTTAATGACTAAAATATATGGTTTGTATTTCATTAGACACAAAACTACGGAAGGAAGAAAAAAGTAAAATAAGACAACTTATGTATGCATCATATATTGCAAAATATTATGTCATAATTATTTTCATAATGTTAGTATTTTCTTCTTTTTTAAGTTTTATAATTTTTTATTGTGAAAATACCCTACAGAGGGGTAACAATTCCATGGGCAAGGTAATGAGTGCATTTCTTATCAAGCATTGTTGCCTCTTATTCACTGCAATTGGAGAGTTTTGTGATGCTTCACTTATTGTGGAAAATAAATACACAGCAAAAGTAATGCATTTCTATTATATTATATTAAATATATGTTTTTATGTATCAAGACAAACTTTTTAATGCAGCAAAATATAAGCTATTTTATGAAATTTTATTGAAACGATTGATGTGCCACTCATTACATTCACTGTTAGTTAAATACTCATGATGTATATAATGCAAATGTATATCTCAAACTATTAGTTTATAAATAAACTGGTCACAGAATGAAAACCTAAACCTGCAATTCCACATTTTTATTTTGTAATTTTTAATTATCTACTGAAATACTGTCTTATCATGGTTCAACAAACAATCCTTTTGATTCAGATGTAGATTGATAATCAAGTCATTTTTATTAGTCATCCTAATTAATAATAATTCTATCTTAGGCTTATATTCTTTGCGAATCTATTGAAATAATTAAATGCATAGTGAAAAATTAAACAAGCTCAGAGTCAGGGGTTCTGAGGCTGTTATAATGCCAGATAGATTAGATACTGAAGAGACTGAGATCTGGAGTATTATAGTTCAAAATCAGTCTTGGTAGAAAAATCTGTCAACTCTGGCTCCAAAGTAAACAACAAAAGGGCTGCTGCCGTCATAGTGAAGTGGTAGAGCAATAACCACTAGACATGAGTAAGAAAGCCTAATGAGAGTGCAAGGTCTGGAGTCCAAGACCCAGTATCAACACAGTCATATTTATTTGTAAATAGCCTACTATTTTAACATTAAAAATATTTTCCGACAAATATTGTTGAATTTTTTTCTTTGAATAATCCACCTGACTTGGTCAGAACTACAACTTGCAATAACACAATTTTCACTGTCCCATATATTGGTTTCCTATATCAGCTTGGTTAGGAACACACTGTACCAGTGACCCATAAAGGGCAGTAAAATGCTGATATTATCACAAAAAATAAAAACCAAAATTTTAAAACTTAAAGCACATTAAAATAACTCATAAGTCTTACTTATTTGAGAAAAGTGCTTGATCATTATACTGTAGAGAATATTGTAACATTATTAACAGCTATTAAGAATCATCTATATAACACTATTAAGTTCACTATTAAAACAATTATTCTGGCTCTTTGCCAGACTTATAGTTAGATAACATTCATACTATAGCTTCAATTTTTAGAATTTTACCTACATGTACAAACAGGAGAGGATCTTATCAAAATTCTTATTCAGTGAATTATAGTTTGAAATAAATAAACTAGAATTACTTTTTGATGGCAATATGGAGTTTCCTAAGAATTTTCCTAGTTTCTCCTAGTTGTTTTGGAGATCTTCCCTCAAAATTTATATGACAAAGATTGTTGAAGTGTTGCTTATATAGGTGAACATTTAGATATTTCACAACTTAGATGAGAAATTCTTTGTAAAACCTGCCAAAAACTATTTTCTATTTTCACATGAGAAATGGATACTTTTTTTTCAGAAAGACTTGTTTTTTTCTTAATAGCCCCATTTTTAATAGGATCACATAGAGTTGCTTGGAAATCTTCTAACGCACAGACTACTTAAAAAAAAAACCCAGGCATTCTAATTTAGGAATTCTGTAGTAGGCCCCCAAATTTTACTTTTCTGTCAAATTCAAAGTGGTATTAGTGTTTATGTATGAGGGATGTACCTGTGGGGACATTTTAAGACAGTATGTCTTATATAATTCTGATGCTGTAATTATTGTTTTACATTTTGAAATCACATAATATTTATGCTTTGTGTTATGTCATTTTTGGCAATAACTTTATTTTATTGTATAAAAGTTGTAGACTATGCTCTTGAATTACATGATGTATTATGAAATGCAATCTCCTTCAACATACATTGATTTTCCCTCTCAAATTTGCAAAAATTCCTTCCCCACTGTGAGACCTTCCTATAGGTCTCACATTAAATTCTTAATGTCTTTATGTAGAAGGATATTGACATCTCTGAGACGATGCTCAAATGTCATTTAGAAGACAAAGTTGTGCCTCATTAGAATTCTTCACCATTCACTGTTGTAATGGATATAATCAGAAAAAGTGTACAAAGACAAATAAATTCAAAAATCAGACCACAACATATAGGCACAGAGACATTTGGCTGTTTTATTCTCTCCAATCCTGGAGCTTGAACTCAGAGTCCAATTACTGTGTGTCAACTTTTTTGGTTCAAAGCAGTGTTTACCACTGGCGCCACAGCTCCACTTTCAGCTTTTCTCGTAGTTTATGGGAAAGCAAAGTTTTCACAGAGTCTCCTACCTTGTTGGCTTCAAACCAAGATCCTCACATGTAATCCTCTTGAGTAGGTAGGATTATAGGCATGGGCCACCAATGACTTGATGCCACTGAACAATTTAATTTTATTACTAATATGAAATTAACTCTGAAATGAATATTGAAATCTAGTTCAAAGAAGGTGGCTGAGAGGCTGTCAGTACTTTCCTTTGTCAATACATGTCTAAAACAAAAACTTATGTACATAACAACAGGTACAGGTAAGTGATATGGTAACATATAAAAATTCAAGACCAAATAATGGACAACAGAAAACTTGGTGGAATGCAGAGCTTAAAGTTTGCAAACGAAATAGCTAATGGGCTCTATGAAAAATGGTTAAAAGGGAGATTACCTCTTTGAGATTTAAGATAAACATACAAGAAAGCCCCAGCAACTTCCAAAATAACAGTCCAACACTGGGATATCACAGTGCGCCATGTAGCAGGGAAATGATGAAGCAGCAACAGCCTACACTTCATAGCTAAATGTATTATAAGAAATCACTTAAGAGAATCCTTACTTCAATTCATTCAACTAGAGCAGCAAATAGCCCTGGGCATTTATAGTACCAAAGCCCAAAGGCCTTCTTCCCCCCACCCAACCCTTCACAAGCTAAGCAATTTGCTACATATAAAATTATTATGGGCCAAAGGAACTGATGTGTCTTGGAAGCAGATCCAGGGACAAGAGTCTACATGGTGAAAAAGGTAGGCTGTGTTATAGAGGGAAGCAGAAAGATGATGGGAAGAGGAGCCAGAAAACCAACATGTGAGTGAACAGAGATCCATATAGCCAGGGCATGCACTATTGTTCATTCTATGCCTCAATCTCAAGTGCAGACTGTTCTGGTTTGAATGCTTCTTACTCTCTCAGAGAACTTTAATAGAAACAGTGCTTTGATAGAAAACACAGTGCTGTGGAGTATTTCTCATTGGCCAAAGAACCCATTGTAGAAGCATGAGTTCTTGCCTTGATTGCAAGTTATATACCGGATAATTTTGTGGATCAATTTTGGGTAATGTACACACTGGAAATTGAAGTGATAGTATCTCTATCCTGCTATACAAACTATAAACACTTTTAAACATTCAAAGGGGATTTATTTGCTAGAAATTTTGCTACTAACTCCATTCAGTCATCCTCATCACAAATGAAGACATAATTTTGTATAAAAGTGATTAGTAAGAGAATAAATTTATGCATAGTTTGGTTATGCCATAAGAAAACATAGATGTGCCATAAGAGAACAATACAAGAAAAAATATTATTTAATTTACTAAAGTTTTATACAGGAGTATATTTCATGAAGATAATATATAAATACAGGATGTATACAAATGCAAGTTTCTAGATTAAATCTGAAAGGTTTTTCTGAAACTTAGTAGTCTTATTTTAATATTATATTAAAGTTTAGTTTCATATTCCTTGTATATTCCTTTGTACTGAAACCAACCACATTCCCAAAAGAATGTTTCTCTATGTCCATTTTTAAAAGACCACATTCTCATAATTTGTAATGGCAAGATAACTATCAGTTGTTCTTTGAAAACTGTTATTTATTTTTCAGGTCTATTTTCCTTTAATATCTGGTTATCAAAGATATGTAAATTATACCTTTACTTTGGTCCACATGGTAAATATTAAATGTTTTCCTGAACACAATATGATGGCCTACAAGGTAATTTTGTTTGCTGAGTTGATACAATCATTCCACAAACTCTCTTTCTTTCATATCCTCCACAAAGATGGTAATAATATAAATTACTAAAGAACCAGATACCTGTTCTCCGAATTTGATAAACCTAATGAAAAACAAGGACAAACTCAAATTTTAGGACAACAAACACTTTCAATAGATATAAGGACTGTCTTTGCCACAAACAGGTGTATTTCCATGAAGTAATATATATTTAAACATGTCAAAAATAGAATTTTACAAAGAATACCAGCAAGTGCATCACTTTATAATCAAAGAAATTAATACTAAAAATTTTCTTATAAAATGTTAAACAAAACATAGCAATGATGAAAATGAAATATATATAGATATAGCAAAGTGTTTCTCATTTTATTTGAAAAGAAACTGGGATTCTAAAACTGTTCTGTAAAATTTTCTACATCTCTGGTAGATAACTCAAAATATTTACTACATCTCTGGTAGATAACTCAAAATATTTACAATAAATTTTAGTTTAAAAATGGAATGTTTTCTTCTAATTAATTATTTCTGATTAAGTGCTATCAAATTTTAATATGAATTTTTTGGGGGTCCAGTCGTGGGGCCTGAATTCTGGGCCTGGGAGCTGTCCCTCAGCTCTTAAGCTCAAGGTTAGCGCTCTACCACTTGAGCCACATTGCTACTTCCAGCTTTTTTCTTTTTGCTTATGTGATGCTGAGGAATCGAACCCAGGGCCTTATGCATGCAAGGCAAGCACTCTACCACTGAGCCACCTTCCCAGTCCTGAATTTATATTTATTACAACTTGTAGCTTTACCTTTACCATTGACTTGTATAATTCTGATTCTTTCTTATAATAATTTTGAAGCCAGGCTGAACAGACAAGTCTGAGAACCTTATCTGCAGTTAACAAATAAAAGCTAAAACAAGAGGCCTTTATCAAGTGGTAGAGCTCCAGTAATGACTAAAGAAGCTGAGCCAAAAACAAGAGGTTCTGAGTTCAAGTCAAAATACCTGCACACACGTGCACATGCACACACACACACACACACACACACACACACACAGAGTAAAGCAAAGTACACAGCATTAGTGTCTATTTGTTCAACCTGGCAGCATTCTTATAAGAGTTCTCCAAGAAAAGGAAGAAATAATGCCAACACATACAAAGAACATTGAAGAAATAACACTCCTACATATTTCAAATACAATGCAAATCATTGATCTATGTATTTATTCACCTGAAAAGCGTCCACTTACATTAACCATAATTGAACTCTTGAAAGCTAGAAAATATAAATCAATCATAAAAGAAAGGTAATTTGCAAAAGATCAAATATAGATTAATAGTCTATTAATAAATCAATGAAATTAAGAAAGGAATATTCATTCAAAGTTTTGAAAAATACAGTACCCTGGTGTACCTCTATAGTCCCAGCACCTGAGAGATTTGCATATAAGGTATGCAAAATTAAGAGTATCATGGGTTACATAATAGACTCTCTGGAAAGAAAATCTGTTAAAAATTTTGTCAAACAAAAATTCAATGTTCAGCTAAACTATCTTCAAAATCTGAATTAAGCATTGCTATTACTCAAAATAACTCCTCATTAAAGTGTAAATTCAAGGATAGTTACATTAATGTTTACATAAACTATAACTTAAATAACAACTTCATAAATCACTGGGTCTGCAGTACTGAAATTCAAACACAGAAAAGATCCAATATAAATGAGCAAGAAAATAACAAATCAGATAGTTTAAGAACATAATCAACCTTACTGATCACTTAGATAGATAAAAATTATAAAACAATAAAAGTGATCTAAAATGTTTAAAATATTTTATAAGAAAAGACTTTAAAATGATGGAAAACCACAGGGTGCTGGTGGCTCACGCCTGTAATCCTAGCTACTCAGGAGGCTGAGATCTAAGGATCACAGTTCAAAGCCAGCCCAGGCAGGAAAGTCTGTGAGACTTATCTCCAATTAACCACTAGAAAACTGGAAGTGGTGCTGTGACTGAAAAGAAGTGGACTGCTTGCCTTGAGCTGAAGAGCTCAGGGACAGTGCCCAGGCCCAGAGTTCAAGAGTGAGCAACCTAAAAAAAAAAAGATGTAAAAAATACTTAATTCAATACAATCATTTCCTAGGTTTTGGTAATTCTCCTCATATATATATTTATATGTATATACACATATATATGCATAATACATATATGCAACAAAATAAGAACATGTGTATGCTACAACAATATATATGCTTCATATAATTGTTGAAGTTAGAAACAATTGAAATTTATATGACTTGTTATGAGAAATGTATTATGCTTTTTCATTTGAATATTTAGAACAAAATATGAATGACATGAATATAAAATTGAGGCATATATTTTGCATGGAAACTAGTACATATGATACCATTTATTAAAAATAAATTTATAAAGCGTTTCTTTAATGTTAAAACTGTATTTTCCTGGAATGAGGTACCTTACAGAGATAGAACAAGGAAGCTTCTCGCAGCTCCTCTGCTAACTTTCCCACTGTGAGAGCTTCCATAGTTACATTTTTGTCTTTGCAAATGCATGCAATAATTAATTATCACTTATTCTTCAGTTACCATTTTACATAAGACATTTTCAGAGTGGTATTAAGGATGATATAAAAAGAATCTATATGTGATAGCAGAATTCCATGATGGAAGGAATTAGTATTGTTAGATGTGAAGTAAAAACAAGCATTTTTAATTCTAGAGTTCTTAGAAGCAAATAAAAATTTGAGGTAGATTAGCATTTGATTTGGCATATTAAGTGTATAAGGGCTACCAAACACGAGTGAAACCCGAGTAGTCATTTGCTTATGCATTTTGCATAAATTTATTTTTTACAATATTCAATAAAATAAATTACTGCCAACAGGTATAGAGAAGCCAAAATCTCTATTAAAGTCATAGTAGGTACATATGTTCATAAATATTAACATGCTACACAGGAAAATACCATGACCATACATATTTAAATGACCTTCACATTTGAAAAGTTTCAGAATATATTTGAACTTTCTAATTCTCTACATTGATAAGGATTTTTGTGGCCATATTTTTGGTGTTGGTAAGAGTCTATTGCTTAATAAACCATACTATTTTTCAAGGAAAAATAAATAAGAAAACTTTAAAATCTAAAGAGTCATAAATGGATTCCAGCAATAACTTTATGTTATTTAGCCTAATATTTACAATATAATGCATTCAATAAATGTGTATTGAAATTAAATGATGTGCAAAGTTATACTGTAGCGGTTAGTTGACTTTGCCTAAGAACAGCCAAGCAGTATGCTGTGAACACTTAACACTTACACATTATAAGCTCAACAGGAGTCTACACCAATCTTTCGGAACCCTGCTGCACTGTTGGACGTGTCTCTGTATACATTGGACTAAAACTCACTCCTATTCACTATATGACATTAATCAAACAGTTGGATTCTGTGGACCCTTTACCTTCTAACTGTTTATTATACCTGATTTTCACCCTGACCCAATTTCTAGCATAGAAGAGATAAGAAAACTTTTCAAGTTGTCATCAGTTAACGTTTTTTAATAATCCATGATATATAATTTTATTTACAGCAAATACTCTGTCATGTCTTATATTTTTCTCTTGATAATTTCAGCAACAAAGATGACATACAATTAAGAATATATTCGTCATAGCCTACATAAGTAGTTTATTTTGAAAAGATTATTTAAATAATTATGAACACTTCAGTATCTCAAGTTATTTTAGATGTACAGAATGGATACTTATCATTATATAAATCTTAAAATGAAATATAATACTCATTTTATTGTCAAGTAAATTTTATCTAAGAAAAAGTAGATTTTTGATAGGTTCAATAGATAAGTATATAGAAAATGCATTCATATCTATCTGTATTTAGGTGTGATTTTACTTCCTCTTGCTTTTGTAAAGTTATAATATTTAAAAATGTATTCAGTTTGTGTTGTTTCATATTATTTGTGGCTGTCAAACCAGAGATGATGCAATGTCCTCCTGAATATCCATCGTAGTAAGGCAATGTAGAAGCTAAGAAAGTCTGTAAAACATTTTGGTGCATCACACCTAAGCTCCCCATCATATCTAAATAATTTCTTTAATTTCTTAAAATTATCAGACTTGAAAAATGATTTAATGTGTCTAATGCTAATTTCTCTAAAAGAATTTCCTCTTAAAGTACATTAGTTTGGACAGTTCAGGTAAGAAAGCAATGAAATACAGTGAAGTACAATTTCAAAATTATTTTTACTCAGGACAATAGTAGAAAATGTCATATATTTTTCTGTGTAAAAATGTAACAACAATTTTTTATAAGTATTTAGCACTATGTAGCTTATGCCTATATTCATAGCTATTCAAGAAGCTGAACTTTCAAAGATGACATTTAAAACCAGCCCAAGTAAGAAATTCCCCAGGACTTTATCTCCAATTAACCTGCAAAAAGCTACACTGGAGACATAGCTCAAGTGGTAATCCACAGTCCTTGAGCAAAGACTCCAACTGGTGTGCAGTGCGTTGAGTTCAAGCCAGGGTACTGGTATACATATATATATATATATATATATATATATATATATATATATATGGCATATATGTATATAACAATTATAGTCTACATATGATATTGAAAATGTAATATCTATAACAATTAGATGTTTAAGATTAAGAGATCTTGTTACCCCCATCGTCATTTTTTTCCAACATAGTGTCTTGTGAGTGGCACTGTTGCATTGGTTCTCCCTTTGTTCTTTGTTTCAGCATTTTTTCCCTTAACCTTCCCTAATTCAGATAAACATATATACAATACCTAGGGTACCAAAATCAAATACAGTGAAAACAGGGGATAAACCATATGGGGGGAAAAGACAAAAGAAAAAGGAAATATGTAGTACATTAAAAAAACAAGTTCAACAAGAAATGTACTCACTACTTGTGTAATTGTAACCCATCTGCACATCACCTTGACAACACATTTAAAATAAAAAAATAAAAATGTGAAAGAGATTAAGAGACCTAGGTTAATATTTGAAATAACTATGAAAATAACTGAACTTTTGGTGAAGTTGTCAATTGTGAAATAATAAAATTAAGTTCAGGGCTAAGTAGTTTTTACTTGACAATCATATCATACCATTCATTTTGTTTCTAGAATATGTATACTCATTTTGTATCTAGAATATGTATATATGTGTATAGATACATATATACATTGTGTTAGGTAATCAAAATCAATTTAAATTAATGGAGGACAGATATATAGGAGTTATATCCAAACAGGAGATATGCATTTGGACTTAAGGAAAATAATATTGTGTGGAATAAAGAAGAATTGTTGCAGTTCCTTATTTGGGTGAATGGGGAACAGATAGTGTGTTAGTTGGTATTGAGTGTGAGATTGGTATACTATGCAACCATGTGCAGAAATAGAATAATGGATATTAAAGACAATGTCTTCTTTAGATTGAAGGAATATGAAACTTGGAACACGGAAAAGTCTCACAAAAGAAAGTAGAACATGAATTACATGAAGTCACAGCACATAATAATATGTACACCTAATTAGAAATATGGAAATAGATAAAATGAATACTTATTTACACAGAAAATCCATTTTCCCCCAAATGCAATGTAATATATGTGTACATAAATGTCATTGAACATTTGCTTTCCTTTGATAAGGGGCAGGGTAGGGCATAGCTTCAACATTTATTTCTTCTAAAAAGAGACTAATTGAAAAAATTCTTTATTAAAAATGTTAAAGGTCTGGGTAATTTCACTTAATATGATTTTTCCAAGTCTTTCCATTTCCTAACAGATGGGGCAGTGTTATTCTTTCTGATGAAAACAGAATTCCATTGTGTGTGTGTGTGTGTGTGTGTGTGTGTGTGTGTGTGTGTGTGTGTGTGTGTGTGTGTGTGTGTGTGTGTGACATTTTCTTGATCCACTCATGTACTGAGGGGCATCGGGGTTGGTTCCATATCTTAGCTATGGTGAGTAATGCTGTGATAAACAGTTGTGCTGGTAGCTTAGTTTGTGATCGTTTGGATAAATGCCCAGAAGTGGGCATTACCCAGAATGCTGGGTCATAGGGGAGCTCTATGTGTAGTCTTTTGAGGAACCTCCACATTGCTTTCCAGAGTAACTGAACAAGTTTACACTCCCACCAACGCTGCAGTGGGGTTCCTTTTTGGTCATATTCTCTCCAACATATGTCATTATTAGATTTTTTTATTATAGCCATTCTAACTGGGGTGAGGTGGAATCTCAATGTTATTTTGATTTGCATTTCTTTTATGGACAGAGAAGTTCAGCATTTCTTTATGTGTCTATTAGCCATTCTTATTTCCTCTTCAGAGAAGTCTCTCTTTAAGTCTTTAGCCCATTTATGGGGTGGTTGTTTCTTTAGGATGTGATTTGGGTGACTTAATATTTTGAGTTCTAAGTATACTTTAGAAACTTAGGTCCCATGGTTTCCCTTATTTGCAATAATTAGTATACATATAGGATAATCTTAGCAGATGAGCTGAAAAGCTCCAAAACCATGTACAAATGACCATATAAGATGATGCTAAGTGAAATGAACCCCAAGGTATGGACACAAGAGTTGTCTTTATTGTTATTATTTTAAAAGTACCATGTGATTTTATTTACTTATTTTTGTTGTTTTTCCTTTGTATATCCCTATGGCATTTCCCCTGTTGTCACTGTACTCGATTTTGATAGCCTGCATCTTGTATATACCTATGTCTAATATGGCAAGGGGCAGAGCAATAACAAAACTCTGAAACAAGGACACAGGATGACCCATTGCAACAAAGATACTCACAGGGCAATATATTGGAAAGGAACTCCACAACTTTGGACAGTGAGGGGGCAAGGGACAGGACTGTGGGAACTGGGGGAGGGAAGGGATAGTGGGACAACTACAAAGAAGAGAAGGGGTAATTGCCTTACTCTTGTAATTGTAACCCTCTGTACAACAGCTTTACAATAAAATTATTAAAAATGTAAAGGACAATAGATAATAACAAAATTCAACAGAAACAATGAGAAAGAAAATAATCAAGTTACATTTAGTAATTAACAATACAGTGACTTCTTAAATTTTTCATGAAGCTAATATGATTTCAAAAGAAATGTATGTGTTTTGAAGTGTATTGCAATTAGTATACAACCGACTAAGAAAATAACTAAAATACAAATGATTTTAACAAGCTCCACTTCTTACTTCTTGGTGGTTAATTGGAATAAGAATCTAATGGACTTTCTTGCCCAATCTTACTTTGAGCCAATAAAAAATAACAATTTTAGTAATCAAGAACTCAGTATAATGAGCAATTTCACAGAACTAATTAGATTTTCTATGTAATCATATAACATAAGCCATAAAAGTAGGTATTAATTTAACAAAATTTGTTGAACACTAAGTATAAAATTCTATGCGCTAGAAATTTCAGAAATTAGGACTGCATATCTAGAGACAAAAATAAATTTTAAAGGGAATAGTCAATAAAATTATAAAATTCTTTAATGTTGATATACTTATATTCTAATTTAAAGTTATTATTTAAATTTAATATATAATTAAATTATACCAGGCTCATACAGAAATTAAGAAATCTTTCAAAATAACTTATGAAATGTGCCTTACCCATCTCTATTGATCAAAATAATATTTGTAATATAAAACAAATTGGGGAGAATTTTCTATCAATATCAAGTTTAACTTTGAACTCAAAGACAAATAATAATCCATCTCTAGATTTCAAAAAGAAGAACTATGCATATTAGCCGAATGATTTTGACAGTGCTGACAAATTAATTTGGTAGAGTAATTATTTTAAGTACTATCTACTAATTATATTGAAAGAAACTAGATTTTTTAAAATATTTTTATTAGCTTCAATTTGTATTTTATTTTATTTTTTTTCTTTTTGCTTATGTGGTGCTGAGGAATCGAACCCAGGGCCTCATGCGTGCAAGGCAAGCGCTCTACCACTAAGCCACCTTCCCAACCCTTCAATTTGTATTTTATACGAAGAGAGTTCAGTCTGACAATCCATCTATAGATCCAAAGTATCTTCTACCTTCTGTCACTCTTCACCTTCTACACCACTCCCTTCCCAAACCCATCACAGAAAGCTTCTTATTTCCATTTTAGCATTTAGTGAAGAAAATATGTGGTGAAAATTTAAATATGTCAATGGATGAAAATACACATTGATCTTTAATGCATGCTGTTATGTTATGCATGTAATGTAGCCAAGTTCATGAGATAAACAACTTGTGTCTCATGCTTTCAGAGACTCTGTCCATTCTTACTTAGATACATTGCTTTAGGCCCATGGCAAGGTTGAAAATCATGGCAGGAGGACATGAGAGGAGGCTTCTGACTTCATGGAAGCTGGGAAGCAAACAGAGAAATAAGGTGTTCTAAGGTGCCTTTCAACAGCACACCTCTAATCACCTAACATCCTTTTACTATGCCTCAGCTCCCATAACTCAATTACCACTCAAAAATCTTCTATGACAATAACCAACCCTTTAACCCATGGCCTCAACCAGAGTCAGATGATTGTGGCTCACCATTGTAATGCTAACTTCTCAGGAGTCTGAGATATGGATGATCACAATTTAAGGACAAACTTGTTCAAAAAATTCTTTGATGCCATTTCCAGAGTTACCAAGTCAAAGGGGCTGGAGACATGGCTTAGATTTCAGAGTGCAAATCCAGCAAATACAAGGACCTGAGTTCCTACATAATGAATAGAAAAAAAAAATAAAACCAAACAATAGCACATGTCAGGCCGAGATATTAATGGACAGACATTCCTTCTTAAAACATCAGAGAAATCTTGGGAAAGGGTGACATTATTAAAAAAATGCACTCTTTGCCTGATACATGTAACTGTAATGTTCTAATTTTAGAGTTTTCAAATAAAATAATTTTTTTAATTATGAAAGTACTGTTCAGAGGGGTTACAATTACATGGGCAAGATAAGAGTACATTTCTTATCAAGCACTGTTGCCTAAAAGTCAATATTTAGATGATAAAACACTGAATGTCCAACAAGAAAGATCTACAAATTTCAATAGCAATAGAATAATAGTTATCATTTTCTATTTATTTTCCAGTATTTATTTTTATGATTTACTGGGTAAAGCAGAGGTTTAAAATCTAAGTGCTCAAATTGTAAGTGGAACAAACAAGTATGTAACTGTTTCCTAAATCTAACACCAGGAAATAGAAAGGAGAGGTTTTATTTGTTGCTTTAGGGAAATGATTATGGTACACACATTTTATTTATTTACTTAAGTAAATATCTGTGGCACCTAGCAAATAAACTTAAAATATTATTTTCTTTCAAATTGTTTTAATTATGCAGTGAGTAATTTCATCAAGTGGTAGTAATTACTGAGTTTGTTAAGATGAAAATATGTTTTATATTTTACATATTTACCACCTAGTAGCTATTCTTGTATGTCTATTGTATCTTCTTTTGTGAAAAAACATGAATGACATTTTTGCAAAGGCTACAGTCTTAATGTTGACTATAATTATAAACTCTGATCACCAATATAGTGCTGTCATTCACAAAGCATGTGTTGTATTTCAGGTACATCAATGCCTACAGGCAGAAAACAAAATTTCCCACTGGGATGAAATAGGAAATGTCAATTATGCAAGGGTAGGCTGACACCATACTGAGTATAATTAGACAGGGTTTCACATGCTGTGCCCTTACAACTAAGAAGGTAGCACTGTATAGAATTGAAATCAGTCCTAACCTTTGAAATTATCATCTTTTCCATATTAATAATTATGTTGAAGAAATGTGTTGTATGGTATCTGTAAGAAGTTATAAAATATAACAAAGAAACAATCACTCACAGGCTCATTTTTCCAAAATGAATGATCAACTTCTTAGTCAATATTGGATGTTTTTCTTCAATGTGCAATATTAAATATTAGTTTTGGTAGTAGAAAGTTAATTATCACAATTGTTCCTGAATATAAACTTTTCTGAGTTTTGTATGAGACCTATATTTTTAATAGCACAATAATATACTTACTCAGCTTACAGTAAATATTTTACTTCTATGAAAATAATATTTGTGTGTGTGATAGGGTATAGCTATTATCCCATTATGACTTTGAACATGAGCATGTGATTCCCAAATACTAGAATTTGAAAAGTGCACCACAAACCAGGTTTGATCTAATTAATTTGTCATAAAAAAGAAATGCAACATTTACATTGACCTGATACTATTGAAATCACACCAATTTAACGTAAATCAAAATGTAAGAAGCAATCATTTTCAAAGAAAGTAGGATTTGACAAATGATCTGTGTCCATTATCGTGCAATATATAATTTGTCCTTATACCAAATAGAAGCCTAACATTTGTCCTTCATTTCCAAGGAATAACAAGTAAACGTGTGAAGTGTAATTGATTGTATGGGCTCCTAAGAACATATCTTATGGTTTATATTAATGAGGTAACTCCTTGTGGAGGGTGATCACAGAAGAAATATCAATTTTAATTAGAAGGTTGTGCTTTGGTGCTCCTCTCAACTTGCAATGTGCAGGAGGTGAAGGAGTTAATGAGGATCTGATCTCGAGAGATCCATATAGAAATATATAAATGCATTAAAAACTAAAGAGTGGGAAGCATCCTAAAATACAGATAGCCAAGTTACAGTGAGAGCAGTGATGAAGATGTTACTTCCAGCTTGGAGGATTTTATTTCTGCTCGAAGTTCTATAATAGAATTTCTACTTCATCCAGACTAAACCTTTGACATCAGTGTTGTAACAAACCATGGAGGCACTTATAATATAGCCAGCTATGTGGGGACACTTAACAGAGACCACCCGTGTACTTCCCATGCACCAAGGTTACTCATAATGATTTTGTGTCACAACTGATATGAACCATATTTGAAAGAGTCTCAAAGGTGAAAGGAGCACCAGCAAAGTCCATGAATCTTGTAAAAGACTTACTTTTATAGCATAGGATTTTTTAGCATGTAACTTAGAAATGAGAGACAGCGCAGAAGAAGTTCAAATGTCACTAATAACTTTCATTTTCTGCATCTTGAGAAAGGAGAAATCAGATTTAATCTTCTTTTTTTTTTTTGCTCTTGGGATTTGAGTTCCTGCATAAGATTCATTATTATTGCTGCAGTGTGTGTATATATATATGTATATGTGTGTGTGTGTAGAGGTTTCTACATAGATAGATAGATAGATGGATAGATAGATGATCTTAGCAAACTTTTCTTTATATAGAACACATATAGATAACACTAACTTTCTAAATATGATCAAAGTTTAGAAATTCATAATGAGAAATAATAGAAAATGAGAAAGCTAATAAATATAAAGCAAAACAATAGAATAATTTTCCCTTTGAAATTTGTATTTAAAGTAATATATTAACTATTTGATAGAAATTCTTCCAATATCAACTTATCTTGATTATTCTTAATTTGAAATAGATCTAAAAGTTTTTTTATTAGAAGCAAAATTTTCATACTCAAGTCTAGTTGCATTTTAGTAGAATAAATGAATATAAAAAAAGAAAACTAAATTCTCCATACTCAAGCTTTTTCTTTAAATTCAACATACAATATAACCATTTTAGAATTGTGAAGGGCAATATTTAAATTGAACCTGTATTTCTATATAAGAAGAACATTAAAACCTATGCCATTTTTTTAGGTAGAGAGAGAGAGAGTTAAATGCTCATTCTAGAAATACAAAATAGCTATGTAAGGAATTATCATTAGTGGGGGTTTGGAAGGTGGCTCAGTGGTAGAGTGCTTGCCTTGCATGCATGAGGCCCTGGGTTCGATTCCTCAGCACCACATAAACAAAAAAGAAAAAAGCCAGAAGTGGCGCTGTGAGTCAAGCTAGTCTTGAGCTGAAGAGCTGAGGGACAGTGCCCAGGCCCAGAGTTCAGGCCCCATGAACAGACCCCCACCCCCACAAAAAAGAATTATCATTAGCTAAAAAATTTGAACTTAAATATTGAAGGAAACCTACAGCTCAATAGAAAATTTAATCTATTAATATATTTAATTAACTTGTGTTAGTTAATTCCCATGTTTGCCTAAATATTCTGTGGAAGCATCTTCAACTTTTAATGATAGTTATATTTTATATCAAAGTAATTTTAGGATTAAATGAGTGAAAATAATTAAAATTTTACATTATTATTTTACATTAATTATCATATGTAATTAGTCAAGAAATACTAAAAAAATTTTCCTCAATGTCTTTACTAATAGTCTTATTACTGTAATAATCATGTGCAAAAAAACCCCTTAACTGTTGATGGAAACAGCAGGTCAGAAGACTTGCTCAAGTATGGTATTTAGTATCTTATAAACTAAATGTATTTTGACATTTAACATATGAAGTCATCAAATTCTTTGTGGCAAAATGTTAAAAAGTCATATTTACAAGACTAAGTTTGTAGAAGTCTCCAAAATGGTCCTTGATGATTCCTTTCCTGGAATTCATGCTGGTATTGCTTCCAACTTCTTTATACAAAAGTCAGTATTTGTGAGACATTGTATACAAAAGAATAGCGATATGTGGTAACTAAACCATAAAGGATATTTCTGAGACCATTCAGTCAACTTTCAAACAATTGCAAAGGTATTCCAGTTTCCCAGTGAAGATCTAAAGTATGCTTTGAATAGGTGTTGAAAAACTGAGGCAAGCAGCCCAGCAGATAGTTAGCTATCTTGTTCATACATACTTCAGCTCAGAGTGTCAAATGCCTGTAACCCTGCCTTATGTATTAATTGAAATCTATAAGTTACTCTATGAAGGAACAATTACCAAAGATATTATAGAAATGCTGATCTAACTTTAAAACTCTGTGAAATATTATCCACTGATTAGGATGGTAATTTTGAAGAAAAATTAACATAATATTTGGTAACTAGGAAGAAACTCATGAAAATTTCACTTATGGTTAACAGCGTATCTGAGTATAATTTATCTTCCTAAGTTATAATTTAAAAAGAGGACTTATAGATTTGGTAGCCATTACAATTCTTTCTACAGTGTAACTACTTAAGTTAGTATTTTCATAATCACTTAAAATTCCAATTGTAAATATTTCTATGAATAAATTTAAATCTTATTTTTAAACAAACTGCATTTTAAACTGTCAATGAAATATGAACGATATTGAGTAAATTTAGGCAAAAAGTTAAATACAATTATTAGTATGTTAAAACATAGTTGTAACTTTTTAACCAGTAAGTTATATTTCATTGTACTAAGAAAAATATTAATAACTTGTTTCTTTTTACTTTTTCAAGAGCTAGTTATTTTGTTTGTGTTTTCTTTGTGCATATAGGATAGATATTATGTATTGTAATGATGCCTCAGTTGGAAAGCAGAGTCAATTGTTCCGCTTGTATCCCTACAAGCCAGTAATAATCATCAAATGGTGAAAGCCATATGGTTGTAATTCTAAGATGATTGTTGTAATAAGTGATGCTTGTATAACAATAAGGTGAGATGGATGAGCTCAAGATGAAAAGACAGAAAACAAACAGTGTTAAGGTATGAAAAGAATAAATTTCACAATGATTATTTGACAGGTAGTAATGGTTGTATATATATAGAGAGAGAGAGAGTCAACCTGGTGGATACTGGATGAAACAAACTATAAAACAAGATTATAATTTCCTTTTATTTTTAATTCCATGATGCTATTTCTATAATTTATTGATTCAATTTAAACTCAAATAACGATGAATGTTAACACTTTGATCTTCTGTTTCTCTCATGTTTGTCCTATGTGATAGCTAACTGCATTACTAATATTACTCTAATATATCTTAGTTAGCAAACTGAACATGAAAACAACTATTTTTTTGTAATGCACTGATAAAATAGAGAATATGTTGCACTATAGAACAGACTTTAACCTATTTCTAAAGATTAAAATCAGAATTTACTCCTAATATCATAAAAAACTGGAAATTAAGACAGCTAAAAATTAGAAAATACTTTGAAATTAAATATTTAAAAGATCACAAGAACACAAACTATCAAGATGAATATTAAGGTATTTTGAATTAAATGATACTGATAAATCAATTCATACACAGAAGTCAATAATTTTAAATGGTAGTCTGAAAAATGAAGAGGATCAGTATTCCAGTCCAGTTGTACTAAAAATGCATAAGATTCTATTTCAAGAGCAGCTGGCTGTGATGGAACACCTCTTCTATGAAAAGAAGCCTAAAATAGGCTTATCACTTTTCAGGTACATAAACTTAAACTTAGTCTCAAAAGCAATTTAGAACAGACAAGGACTGAATGTGTGCCTTCCCAGTAGAAATCTGCCTATCAAATTTGAGCCCCTGATTTCAGATCCCACTACCACCAAAAAATGTTTCAAAATATTTAAAATAACCCAACTATAAATGAATCTATAAGGGTAAAATGAACTTTGTGAAAATTGCATAAAGAAATTTCAAACTTTATGCTTATTTTAAATTATTAAACAAGAAATTTTCAAGCACAAATTATTAACACTTAACACACTTTGTTATACTCTAGAAAAAATGTCTAGAAAAATAAAATTGTGACTAATTGAATAGTTGTTTCAGAAGAAGCTACATATATTGCCAGTAAGTACAGGAAAGTTGTTCAGTGTTATCATTTATTTCAAGTCAAGATTTCAAGACTCATGTATGCAAGCATATCTTCTAAAAGGTACCAAACAAGGAAGATAGAAATACAATGTTTTGAAGAAAATGTTCAGAAAGTAGAATTTCTGGGATGTAGCTCAGAAACTAGAATTTCATTCATTAATGGTGAAATTGAGAACTTGTATACTTTAATTAAAAAAAAAACTTTTGTAAAGAAATGGAGAGATTTGGAAAAACTATGCTAAATGAGGAAAGTCATGTTCAGAGTGACAAAAAATGCATGTCTTTCTGCTTGTCTCAGACATATACTAGTAATTTCAAATAAGGGAAACCATGGGAACTATGTGTCTTTGGGCCTGGCTTACTTCACTTAATGTAATTTTTTCCAAGTCTTTCCATTTCCTAACAAATGGGGCAATGTCATTCTTTCTGATGAAGGCATAGAATCCATTGTGTATATATACCACATTTTCTTGATCCATTCATCTACTGAAGGACATCTGGGTTGGTTCCCTATCTTAGCTATGGTCAATAATGCTGCAATAAACGTAGTTGTGCTTGGAGCTTTAGTATGATCTTGTTTGTGCTAAGTTGATGTTAGGTGAAATGAACCCCAGGATAAGTATGCAAATGTTTTTGCTTTCATGTGATTGTTTCTAACATATTTATAAGATGATTTCTTTGTTGCTTGTATGTCCCTTCCTGCTTTCACTGTATTTGATGTTGGTATAATCTGTGGAGGGGAAGGGAAAAAACAAATAGTTTAAGTAGGGATACAGGTGGACCCATTGCAACAATGAGATGTACAAATCGTTATGTAGAAAAACGAACTTTACAACTTTGGCCGGGGAAGCAGGCGAGAGACGGGTAGGGGGGGGGGGAATGGGAAGGAATGAGAAGGGGAAACAAAGGAGGAGGCAACAATGCTTGATAAGAAATGTACTCATTATCTTGCCTATGTAATTGTGACCCTTCTGTACGGTATTTTCACAACAAAAATAAAATAAATAAATAAATGCATATCTTGCCTTATATGTTAGAAGGTAGATTTAGTTTAATTAATTTATAACTGAAACATTGGATGATTTGCAAGTGTATACAAATATTTTAAGTGAACTATGATTGATTCAAAGGAGATCTCAAAGCATCTAATTCCTAAGCAAGACAAAAGCAAAGTTCAGCAAAACACCATTAAACATATACTCCAAAGGTGGGGTCAAGGGGAATACGGTAAACCAATGAAGAAAAGATCGGGAGAATGTAGTCAGAAAGTCAATGTATATACTACAAAAATAAGTGAAGGAAGGAGTAGGTAAGGAATGAATGTGTGAGAATATTGAAAGGGGTGACATTGAACAAGATGAAATGTGTTAGTTACAACTGTGTTGCTGACACCAAAATATATGAAAAATAAACATAAAGAAAAGAAGTGTTCATTTTATTTCACTGGTTCATAAATAGCAGTTTTTAATCCTTAGTTTTGATGATTCTTGACACATACTGAGGAAGAGAATATGGTGGTAAGGGTATATGTGT
Organism: Dipodomys merriami; assembly: GCF_024711535.1. NCBI lineage: Eukaryota > Metazoa > Chordata > Mammalia > Rodentia > Heteromyidae > Dipodomys > Dipodomys merriami. The sequence continues at coordinate 97,193,807 of NW_027203381.1, read as the reverse complement.
ACTGGTATGGGGGGGACTCTTCTCATGGCAGACAAAAAGGAGGGAGGGGGTCCTAGAAGGGTTCAGGGTAAGATACAGTTCCAAGAAGGTCCCTCTGACCTTCTTTCTCCAGGTAGGCCAATTTTCTCAAAATCTGAGCCTGCAGTTAGAATGATAATTACCAAGAAAAATAATAACAGATGCTGGCAGGGATGTGGACATAAAAGAAAGTTAATTTGTTGTTGTGGGATTATAAACTGGTTCAACCACTCTGAAAAGCAGTATGAAAGTTCCTCAAAAAGCTAAACATAGAGCTTCCCTATGACCCAGTAATTCCACTCCTGAACATTTATCTGGTAAAGCACAAACAAGGCCATACTAAAGCTACAAGCACAACCATGTACATTGCAGCAGTTTACCATAGCCAAGATATAGAATCAACCCAGATGTCCCTCAGCAGATGAATGGATCATGAAAATATGGTATAGATACACAATGGAGTTATACTCATCTATCGGAAAGAATGCACAATTCAAAAGGAAATGCAAAGTGAAATTTAAATTTGTGAATTAATCATGTTTTTTATCAATCAACTCCTGAAAAAGAAAAATTGATGTTTTTCAATTTCTCTCACACAGGATACCTTTATCATTTTCTGCTTTGATATATGTATAAATAAATGCAAAATATACACTCAGATTTTCTTTTTAGATTTTTAAAGATGTAACTTTATTTACTTACCTCTCATATTCAACAAATATTTTTGTGGATTCTAGTTGTTTTAAAGGTAAAATACTACAGGTATCTTTGAAAGATTTTATGAAATTAATGCCAATTGGATATATGACAATTTCTTCAGGCCTCCAACATCAACATTTAAACTTGTACTGAAATTGTCATTTTTGCCATTCCATGTATTTTTTCCTTTTTTTCTTTTAGTATGTACATATTCATAAGAAATACACCAATTTGATTACTTCTTCCCTTGATCTTTACCTTTTATATTATAGTTTATAATATTTGTCTTTGATCTTTTTATTTAAATGTATCATTTAAACTTTCAATAGGATGTAAAGTAAAATTCATTAATCAATGTATTTCTATATTTTTGGTTATTTATAACATTAATTTTTTAAATTCCAATTTTGCCAAGAATCTTGTCAAGAAGTACATAGAAAAATTGCTTGTTTTCTGAATCCATTATGTTATGATACAATTACATTCAATTTATATTGAGAAATTACATTCTTCTTGTGTTGCAGTATATGTTTTATTTTCTGATGATGTAATTTTATCCTCAATTTTAAAAGATGTAGATGGCTTTTTGTTAGTTAACATTTTTTATTTAATTTATTGTCAAGGAGATATACAGAGGGGTTATAGTTACATATGTAGTGAGTATATTTCTTGTCAAACATTGTTACCCCCTTCCTTATCCTCCACTTTCCTTCTCCACAAAGCCCCCACTCCAAGTTGTACAGTTCATTTCCAACATAGTGTCTTGTGAGTATCATTGTTGCAGTGGTTCACCCTTTGTCCTTTGTATCACAATTTTGTTCCCCTTCCCTCCCTAATTCAGATATGTATATACAGTACACAGAGTACCAAAATAAAATACAGTGACAAGGGATAAACCACAGAAAAGAGGGAAACATGCAAGAAAAAAATAAATAACTGCACATAGTATATTCAGGAAAACATCTTTTTTTCCATACTTTGGAGTTCATTTTGCTTAGCATCATCTTATATGGTCATATGTACATAGCTATTGAGCTATTGTGATCCTCTTCTAGGATTATCCTAGACAAATACTAATTATTACAAATGAGGGAAACCATTGAACCCATGTTCCTTTGAGTCTGACTTACTTAATTTACTATGATTTTCCCCCCAAATCTTTCCATTTTCTTACAAACAGGGTTGGGGGTTGTCATTCTTCCTGATGGAAGCATAGAATTGTGTATATATACCACTTTTTTTCTTGATTAATTCATATACTGAGGGGGAAAGAAAAAAAACGTTTTCTCTTTGTGTTTGCAAAGATATTTGTATTTGAATTTTTAACTATGGTACTCTATTAGTTTTTGTGTGATATACAGAATATGGCTTTAAGAAGAGAGTAAGTTTTCCTGAATATGTTGTATTTAGAAAGATTTCATGAAGGAGGAAGGTGCTTTTCCTGTAGATGGTTTAGTTGTATCTAGTTTAGCTTATTTAAATCATCTTTTTTCACTATTGGAACATATACATTTTACTTACATTTAATTATATAGTCATAAAAATTTGTATTCTTTCTGGTAAATAAATCAGTAGTTTCTGTTTTCTCCTCAACAAATATAAAAATGTTAACTTTTTCTCAGGTATAATGCTTTTGTATTATTGTAAATTTTTAACACCAGTAAGTTGTTTGTATTTTAATTTCATAGGATGTTATTGCTTAAGATTACTTGCTACCATTATAATTAAGATTATATTGCCACCATTCTTGGCAGTATTTCATTATTTCTACTCCACTATCTAATTGTGGTTTTAATTCATTTTGTAATGATTTTAGAAGACAGCGATCTGTCTTCTAATCTATAAAATATATTTCATTCTCTGTATTCTTAATTCCTTTGGAAGAAAATCACTTCGGTTTTGTTTTGTTTTTAATTATATTGTTGCCTCTAATATTCCTCATGTTTAAATTATATTAAATTAAAATATGAATCTTTGAGTGGTTTTACATGTTTTCTGTCAGAACTATAACAGTATCATTGTTCTTAAAAGAAATTTTTATCTTTTTGTTATTATTAATAATAAAATTTATAAATAAATAAGCACTATATAATACATATAATATATAAACTGGGCTCAGTTTTTGAGCTTCTTTGGCTCAAGATTAGCACTGTACCACTTGAGCCACAGTTCACTTCTGGCTTTTTCTGAGTAATTTATTGGAAATGAGAGTCTTATACACGTTTCTGCCCAGACAGGCTTTGAACAACAATCCTCAGCCTTCAGTTTTCTGAGTAGCTAGGATTACAGGTGTGAACCATCAGTGCCTGGCTATTGTTCTTATGTTTGATACTGGGTTTGAACTCAGAAGCTTAGAGACTGTAACTCAGGCCTGAATTCAAGCCCCTGGATTTGCACAAAAGTAAACAAAACAAAATCTAAAACTAAAGTCATGCATTCCACTGTAATAGTTAAAATCTATTTTCTAAAATTTTTTATTTGATATGATAAGGTGTCTTTTTCATTGTTTCTCATTTTTTCTCATTACTCATATTTTTTATGTTTATTTCATTTTTGTGAGTAGACTTCTAAATTAAGAATAAAAAGTCAGAGAAATTAATGGTAGTGTTATCAAAAATATATTATGAGCTTTTTAATTGATATCCCAACCCATCTTTCACAATGACATCATGATATATATGTAACTAATATAAATTCATGACTTTCTAAAATCTATGTATGGTGAATTTATTTTTTACTTTGAAGGCTTGATAAGGACCTAGTAGGTTTTAGCTCCCTCATTTTGTTATCAATCTCCAGTAAGAATACTCTAGCCTAATTCCACTCTTTGTGCCCAGAATAAGTGAACATTTCACCTTCTTGCATGGACTATTATTTTTCCTCTTTGACTCTAAGAAGTTTGAAGGGTTCATACAGGCTTTCAGTAATCATCTTCATTCCTAAAAGAACAGTAACAGTGAAGTTACATGCTGATTATTGACTCTTTTCTCATTCCTGTGTATCCTTAACTATTCAGATAAAAATGCTATAAATTACCCTATGTCATGTGCCATAGGAAATATTTCCATTCAAATAGGAGATTTCATAATAAGTAATTTAGATTATGTAAACCTTTCCTATGCTCATTTTAATATATTTTATAAAACTTTAAAATACCGACCTACAAAAAATACATGTAATTTAAAATAGTAACATTTTCTTAAATTCACTGGTGATTGTGTACAATAAATGGATGAGTGATGGCAATTTTTTTGATCTTTAGACTTAAGCTATATTTGAGTTCATATTAAACTTAGATTTGCTAATATTAGATGGACTAGAAACAATGATGATTGATAATATGTATTGGTTAAGTTTTTTTTTTTTTTGTTTTGTTTTGTTTTGGTCAGTCATGGGGCTTGAACTCTGGGCCTGCGCACTGTCCCTCAGCTCTTCAACTCTACCACTTGAGTTTCACAGCCACTTCTAGTTTTCTGGTGGTTTATTGGAGATAAGAATCTTATGGACTTTCCTGCCTGGGCTCCATTTTAATCATAATCCTCAGATCTCAGTGTCCGAGTAGCTAGGATTACAGGCGTGAGCCACTGGCACCGGGCGTATTGGTTAATTTTTATTAGTACTAACATCTGTTAATCAATTAAAAATAATTTTATATGAGTAAACCAAAAAGATAATCTGGGATACAATAATGGGGATATTAGCTTATGATTTACGTTTGGTTGATAAATAGTAACTCTGTGGCACTTGTGAATGTAGCTCAGTAGTTGATTGTTTGGCATAGTATGTAAAAGGAGCTGGATTTGCTTTATAGAGCAAAAAATAATAATAAAAAGATTAATGATAACATAGAATTTCACTATAAATAAAAATATCATAATTCACTATACATCTATTATGTGTAAATGACATCATGTGTTAAAAGTGGTAAAAAAAATATGGAAAACTGTTTTTGAAGTTAAAATACCTAATTAGGTATTTATTTTGTTGCTGACAATAGTCGGTAATTTAATATGAATAAAACAATATTTAAAATTTATTTTTCTGTAATTTTTCCACCTTCTATGATACCATTTATTTTATTTTATTTTGTTTTTATTGTGAAAATACGTAGAGGGGTTAAAATTACAGGGGCAAGATAATGAGTACATTTCTTGTCAAGAATTGTTGCCTCCGCCTTTGTTTCCCCTTCCCATCCCTTCACATCTCTCTCCCTCCCCCCTTCCTCCTCCATCCCCCCCTCACCATCTCCTCCTGGCCAAAGTTGTAAAGTTCGTTTTTTGACATAACGACTTGCACATCTCATTGTTGCAATGGGTCCACCTGTATCCCTATTTAAAAGATTTGTTTTTTCCCTTCCCCTCCACAAATTATAACAACATCAAATACAGTGAGAGCAGGGGTTATACCGTTGGGGAGGGATATACAAAGCAACAAAGAAATCATCTTATAAATATGTTAGAACCAATAGTGACACATGTTTTGATTGCCATATTAGACTTCCAAGTGCATAAGCATTATCTTTTCCCATTGAAGAAAAATTCACAGTAGAAAACTTGGCAGTCCAATTGTGATCCCTAAACAGAAGTTCGATATCAGAGGAAGTGACATTTATCTAGGGAAAAATAGATATCTGAGTAAATGTACCAGATCAAAATGTCCCATCTCAGACCAAAAACACTAAATCAAATAGAAGTCAATTACAAAAGGGTTAATCTGTTTTGTCTGGCATCCACATATCCCCAGTACTCAAAAAGTTAAAGATCTTCAAGAAAAGTCTTGATAAAGATAAAGCACAAAACCTCAAAATAAAACAAAAATAATAAATAACTGGTTAACTGATTATGCTGAAAGTTCCTATTACTTCAAAATATCATTGTGTAGTTCACTTTAAGTTTTTAATAACATTTGATTTGATAGAAAAAATATTGATTTGTATCCATATGTGAAAACTGCAAGAAAAGGCAACACACACACACACACACACACACACACACACACACACACACAGAAAACAAAAACAAAAACAAAAACAAAAACAAACAAACAAAAACACACCAGAGCACCCAAAATTTTGAGGGAGACAGTATGGACAAACTCCATACAGTTATCATTAATTTTTGGCAGAGTTTGTACCATTATTCCAGGAAAGAATGATCATAATATCAATGAAATTTCAAAAAACATAGTAATTTTTATAATGACCTGTTCTCTTTTCCAAATATGACATGCAAAACTGGCAGAAAAATAAAGAAAACCTTGTTATCATTTTTGTTTTCTTGTCCTGCTTAATTACTCACAAGTGGTTCACTAATACCCCATAACAGATAGAACACTCAAGGTTAAGCCAACAATTATAAAGAAAAAAGTTAAAAGAAGGAAAATTAAAATTTGTAAGAAACACTATTGGATCCAAAAAACTTAAAAAGTAATTTACCCAAATGAACATTTTGTGCAGAATCTGAAGTTATACACATTAAATAGTGCTAATACAGTACACTGCTGTTAAAAATTTTTGAGACTTTTGTGTTTAGTTTTAGGCAATGTAGGTGACTAATACAATGTAAAATCTGTTAATTTATAAGTTTAAAACAGCCACATTTCAAATTGCCAGGATAATATTTAATATATATTTTTATAAGACAAGAGGCAAATGAACACTTTAAAGCACTAGGTATGTTATTTAATTAGGATTCCATTAATAGCTGAAAACTAGGAAGTGTTTTAGAAAGTGTTTAGTTTAGACAGAAGGTGAAGCCAGGAGGTTGTGGCTCATGAATGTAATCGTAGCTATTGTGGAGGCTGAGATCTGAGGATCACAGTTCGAAGTCAGCCTAGGCAGAAAATGCGAGACTCTTACCTCAAATACACTACCCGGGAAGTGGCTCTGTTGATCAAGTGGTAGAACTCTAATCTTGAACAGAAAAATTGCAACTACAGTGCCCAAACCCTGAGTTCAAGCCCCAGGACAAGGAAAGAAAAATCTGTTTTTCGTTTGTTTGTTTTTTTGAAAGGTGAAATACTACTAGCAGAAGCAGTGAGCAATTATTCAAAGAAAAAAACAATTAAAATTAATTAAGTAAATAAATTATTAAAGTAAATAAATATCAAAACTGTTCAATAAAATGATAGCAATTTCTATTTTTTTTTTGGGGGGGGGGTCCGGTCGTGGGGCCTGAACTCTGGGCCTGGGCGCTGTCCCTCAGCTCTTCAGCTCAAGGCTAGCGCTCTACCACTTGAGCCACAGCGCCACTTCTGGCTTTTTTCTTTTTGCTTATGTGGTGCTGAGGAATCGAACCCAGGGCCTCATGCATGCAAGGCAAGTGCTCTACCACTGAGCCACCTTTCCAGCCCGATAGCAATTTCTTAAAAAAAACAAAAAATATATAAAAGCATATATTAGTCTGAAGTGCAGTTTTAAACAGCATTGATTTGTTTATATAGTTTTTTAATTCCTATAAAAAATGTCAGACCATGTTTCTAGAGTAAAATATTGCATAACAGTGCCCTGAAATTTACAAAAGAGTAGGTAATTTACCAGAGAAAGTGTTCTCCTGAGCCGATACAGATTTAATATTCAAGAAGCCTAATGTGGTTCTCTGAAAAGAATTGCCAGCATTCACAGTCAATGCTATGTGTTAACTGCATAAAACCTATGAAATACACTGATAAAATTCTATTGAAAATAAAACTTACAGAGATAGGATGATATAAAAAAACTTCTCAGAAAAAAATAAAAGATAAATCAATATTATACGTCTATTATATATAATAGGCAGTATATACAATATATATAGCTGAATAGCTTAATAGCTATGTACCTATGACCCTATAAGATGAAGCTAAGTGAAATGAACTCCCAGATATGGAAACAAGAGGTGTTTCTTTGTTGTTTTCTTTTTAATATACTATGTGAGTTCTTTATTTCTTTTGTGTTTTCCTCCCTGTGGTTTATCCCTTGTTGTCATTGTATTTGACTTTGATACCCTGTTCATTGTGCATATGTTTAACAGAATTAGGGGAGGGAAGAGGAACAACAAAATGATGAGACAAAGAACAAAAGGTGAACCAATGCAACAGTGATACTCTGAAGACAATATGTTGAAAATTAACTGTACAACTTTAGAGAGGTTTTGGGGAAGTGGAAGAAAAATGAAGGATCTTGTAACAAGTTCTACAAGGAATGTACCACTACCTTACATATGTAACTCTAACCCCTCTGTACATCACCTTGGTAATAAAATCAAATTTAAAAAGTAAAATATATATAGAAAATTAAATGCTAGTATATTTAAGGTTTTGGAAATTAATATTATGATATAATTTAAAAATAGCCAAAATTGTAGAAGAAACATCCAATATATGCCTATTTCAAGCAGGCAGAATTTGAACTTATCTGACTAATCTTAAGAAGTGAATGCATAGTCAAGGTTTCTCTTTCTGATCTTGTAAAGCACAAAAAGAAACATGATGTTGTAATTTTCAGCAGAACTTCAAAACTGTACCACTTGAATGTATAGTAGTTACATGACACGTAATAAACAAGAGATGCTCCAAAACATTAACATAAGCCCCTTTAAACAAACTCAAAGTATATCTGGATACCATTTTTATTTTTTTATTTTATTTTATTTTTTTTGTCGGTCGTGGGGCTTGAACTCTGGGCCTGGGCATTGTCCCTCAGCTCTTCAGCTCAAGGCGAGCGCTCTACCACTTGAGCTACAGCGCCACTTCCAGTTTTCTGGTGGTTTATTGGAGATAGGAGTCTCCCGGTCTCTCCTGCCACGGCTGGCTTTGAACCTAGATCCTCAGATCTCAGCCTCCTGAGTAGCTAGGATTACAGGAGTGAGCCACCAGCGCCCGGGCCATTTTTATTTTTAAACCTCTTTTAGATGGGCTTTTCTATGTACAACAAATATTTATGGCAGCAAGAAGTCATCAGGATCAAAGATAAGATGTCTTTCTTTTTATTTATAGCTAACCTGGATATTATTATTTTCTGTACAGTCAGTGTACAAAAGTTAGTGCAACTGGTTTTTCCAAGAATTTGATAAAATGACCCATTTATCCTACTTAAATTCTACATCTATTGTTAGCAATGCTTCAGTAAACATGGAATAACCAAGTGCCACACTCAATAAGACTTTTCGAACATTTTCAGGGTTTCTCAGTGTAACTGTTTTTTAAAGGTATATTGAGTTTGAAATACCATCTGATGGGTGATATTCTTGAAATCCCTAATAGCCTAAAGGAAAAGTTTCCAGTGTCTTAAATATGTACATTAATACATTTTCTTTCAAGATTAATTATAAACTAAGTCACTAATATGAAAATGACAATGTATTAAGTAAAAATTTTGTAGTGATACAGCTAGAACTTTAAAAAAAACTAAGTTTAGCTTGTATTTTAAACATTTCTGGGGGCTGGGAAGGTGGCTCAGTGGTAGAGCTCTTGCCTTGCATGCCTGAGACCCTGGGTTCGATTCCTCAGCACCACATAAGCAGAAAAAGCTGGAAGTGGCACTATGGCTCAAGTGGTAGAGCTCTAGCCTTGAGCTGAAGAGCTGAGGGACAGAGCCCAGGCCCAGAGTTCAGGCCCCCACAACCGGCCAAAAAAAACAAAACAAAAAAAAACAAAAAACATTTCTGGATTCTGATCTCTATACTGTGAAATTCCAGGTATAGATTGGCTTTCCCTTGATTAGAATCAGGAAGTATGATTTTGTTCAATAAATTTCTAACAGGACTCTTTCAGAAGGAAGATAGACACAGCTACCTGTCCTACATATCTGTCCTACGTTCATACTGACATTTTCAATAGACTCTATTATACATAGGATTACATCTACTTATTTTTATTTTACCCTGGAGTTCAACCAAAGTAAACATAATCACTATATACAGTAACAAAATATTAATTCACTAACTCTTTACATTTAAACTTTGTGTTAGCCTCCAAGATAATCTTGATACTTAGAGTTACCCTACTGTGCACACTTACAAGAGTCTGAGTTTGAGTTGTAAGTATATAGGGGGAAGGTGTTCGCAATCTTAACATAGTTGAATTGTCATGTAATCATCATCAGAAGCAATTTACCTATTGACAGCTTTGTCTCAAGGTTCTCTGGGCCAAGCCTCCCTTTCATTGCTCATGTCTATTCTAAACACAAATCCATTGCTTTACAAATGTGCTGTAAAAGGTAAACATAAATGTTTTCTTTAAGATTTCTTGCATATTCACATCATCCTTATTGAGTGTATCAGCTTCTTTTATTTTGTCCATCTATTGGTGAGCACCAAAGCACTGCCCATTACCTCTCCATTCAGCACTGAAAGACATTTGGGCTATTTGAGATACTTGATATGATCATTAAGCTACTATGTACATTAACTGACACATTTTAGTATGGAAATATTTGCTAGAATTCTGACATAGACTATATTTAATATGCCTAATATATAGTAATTATCTGAATATTTGTTAAAGATTGCAATGTATGGGTTATATTATTCATACATGTTTGAAAATATGATTATCTTGTATTTATCCATTCTGATAGGAGCATGGTGCTATCTAACAGTCATGCTAATTTTCATTTTCCTTCTGAGTAGTTATGCACACTAGCAATTTGTGCCTGTGTTTTATTAAGTACTCTACTACCCATTTCATTCCCCAGGATAAGTCTTTCAGAATGTAGGGCTCCAGCTTTGAATCACACCAGGGAACAGTGGAAAATGGGTTTCCAATGAAAACAAAACCGAAGCAACTCAATATTTCTGAAATTTTCCCTACTCTTCTGAAAGGCAAGAATTTATTCTAATGTGTTTTTTTTATCGATACACAATTTAAATCTTCATGTTTACAGGACACAGTTTAATAATTTGATACATGTATGCAATGTGAATAGAATTCTTGTGAGCAATTTCAATCTCCTCTCTTTATAAAATGATTTTATTAATAACTGTAGTCAGGTACTTTGCTGTAAAACACTAACATTTATTCTTTTTTCTTAAAGAATATTTCATACTTATCTACGAGTACAAATAGTTGAACAAATTGGGAGGATTTCAGTTCTCATGGAACACTTGACAGGCAAATATATCTTCGAAATGTAAAATATTAACTGAAGTTAAAAGTATATTTGTGCACAGATATACTTGAAAATGTGTACATTTATCTGAGTAATATAATTTTTAATAAAGCAAGACATATCTTATTTTATATACAGAAAATACAGGCAAGGAAGGAAACATGTCACTCTATGGCATGCATTAACCTCTGAATTTCTAGATTATCGAAATACACTGACATGAAGAGAGACCCATCATTAGTTTCATGAACACTGTATGGGGTAACAAACTGTTTTGAAGTAATATAATGATTTTTCAATATTTTAGTGAACAGAAGAGCTGGGCAAGTACGTTCTGCCTGAATGACGGCTTTGATTATAATTCTAATATTACTTCTCAAATTAAACATTTTATAGCCTCAGTTGGCCCAGCCCTTGTCATAATAGTTTCAAATCAGCATGCTAAAGCGTAGCTGAACAATTTTGCAGAATAACAACATGTTTTCTTCCCTGCAAACAAACCCCAGCGGTTTAATCACTGTGATGTGGAGAGCATGGCAGGCTTCTGTTATGTTTTACAAGGAACATAATATACACTCAACATTCAGCAACAAGTTATTTTATTTACAAAAAGGATAAACATATGTGGCTATCATAAACCACGCATTTTTAGCTAAAGAAAATTATTATAGAAAACAGTTTGTACGTACAGACTTTGATTTCTGAAGTAAATGATAAAAGTAATAAAAATATTCAATAAGGAACTGAATAAATGAGAATTATAACTTTAGACAATTCAATCAGATATTGAACTATAAGAACATGTTTATTTACTCTTTTAGAGAAGAAAATATCTATAATAAGTTCCATATAATAGCATTATTTTATCTTTTTCCTCTCAACAATTTCAAAAATAGTAGAAAGAATTTCTCTCTCTCTCTCTCCACACACACACACACACACACACACACACACACACACACACACACAGAGTATATTTATTAAAGTAATTTATGATATGGCAGTTAAGGCTAGGAGAAAATAATGGTGGTGAAGCATTAAATAAATATCCAATATGTTCTGGTTATAGTTGGCACCCAAGCTGAGGCAGGATGCAGCAGTCCTAGTGGATTTCCTTTAATCAATCAATGGATTCATATTCTCATCCCTTTGGGATTTTTATTTGGATGTTACCTAATGAAAAAGACTGAAGAAAAGATAACTACCTTCAGGAACAAGAGTATGTTATATAGAAGGGCATCAAGGCCTAGTGAAGAAATCATTTGGAAGTAATGGATTGTGGACAATCACAGATTGTCCACATGTCTAAAGTTATGGGAGAAATAAAAAATCCACTGAACACCCCAGATTCCTACCATCCACAAAGAAAAATATTCCACAACAAATGAAAATCAGGTTTTCTGGTACTTCTGTGTTTTAAATATCATCATGCTTTAGCTTTTTGGCTAAATTCTAAAGAAATTTTTGATTTACGGCATGAACTATTCACCGTAAATAAAGTTCAGGAAAGAAATGGAGCTACTCTTGAAGTCCCAGCATGAACTCTTATACTTTGTCTGACTTTTATCTTGTCCAGTGCCAGGTAAGTTCTATAATAAAGATGAACAAGTGAATATTAAATCAAATTTTGACTAGTTTTGACTAGTTTTTTTTAAGATAGAGTATATTACATTGTTGATGATCTATCAAATTCAAGAGATAAATTAGGTGTCATTTCACTCAGGCTCATTTTGATGGATATTTGAAACTAAAAAGTGATGTACAACCACATATAAAAATCATACTTACAGATTAATATTTAAAGGATACATAATAGAAAAAATTGCTTACTATAGAAGGTTATTTATTTAATTTTGAGAAGTTTAGTATATGTTTTCTAAAAGTGATATAACAGGAATCACATGTTTTACTAATTAAAATTATAAGCAAAAAGCCATGTTTGTATACTCATTTTAATTGCTTTAATTTTGATATAAAATCAGTTATCATAAGAAAAATACACTTTTTCTCAGCTTCCCAAATCCAGGATATTAAGTAGCTATGCATATGTTTCCCAATACGATTAATTAAAGTTTCTTCTAAGCCCATATCAAAACTAATAAAATAAGCTGGGCGCCAATGGCTCAAACCTAGCTACTCAGGAGCCTGAGATCTGAGGATCGCAGTTCAAATCCAGCCTGGGCAGGAAAGTCGGTGAGACTCTAATCTCCAATAAACCACTCACAAATCCAGAAGTGGAGCAGTGGCTCAAGTGGTAGAGTGCTAGCCATGAGCTGAAGGGCTGAGAGATAGGACCTAGACCCAGAATTCAAGACCCAAGACCGATAAAAACAAAACAAAAAACACTAATAAAATGTATTATGCTAATTAAACAATGAAATAAAATGCTTATTGAAAATTAATTCTCCTAATTTAATAAATATTGAAGTTTACTGAATTATACAGCTACAAATAAAAGCCATTTTGTTTTTTCAGACAGGAAAAAATATTTTTGTCCTTGTCTTACTTTATTGAGGCTAGAACTTACCTTTATTCTGCATCCAACGTTATAGGTCCTACTAATAAGATGTCAATTATAAATAATCAAGTATATCTGAAAATGATAGATTGTGAATAATACAATAAAATGAAAACAGAAAGGGAGAGAAAAGCTGACCATAACATGGTTGTTTTCAAATAGGTAAGATTCATTCTAGTTAATCCATTCTGTATGAATTGAAATATACTCAGAAGCAAAGAAAATAAATTGACATACAATCAGGAGGAAGCAGTTTGGGTTGCTATTTCAGAATATAGTTAAAGATAATGTAATGAAAAATAATAAAATCATCTTTATATTTCAAAAGCCAAATTAAATTTTCAAATGTTTTATTCATAAAGTGACAGAATTAAATAAACATCTTATTTAATCCAATGTAAATATTATACAATACATTCACACTACACATCTAAATAGTGTATAGTGTTGCATAGTACTTCATAGTTATAATATTTACACACTTTAATGTTTTTATTCATTAGATAAAAAATTCGTTCAAATTCATAGATAAATAAATTACTCCCTTATAATTATATACTTGATTTGAAAACCAGTCTCTGTGAATCTTAGAATAGTATAGGTATTGAAAGAGAGAGAGGAGGTGGAGGGGGGGAGAAAAAAAGAAAGTGAGGGGAAAGGGAGAATGAGGGAAGACAGGGGGAGAGAAAGGAAGAATTCATTTGGACCATTGTCACAGATAACATTAATTGCTGACTATTACAAGTGGTGTACTACTACAAAGACACTCTTTACAATAAAATTTAAATTAAAACAAAAGAAAAAAAGATAATTCTCCTTTTCTCTTTCCTTTCTAGTAATCTTAAAAAAAACTACTAAAGAGAGAGATTCTGTAAAGGAGAAGAAATTATGTCTGACTGCTTTCTTAGATTCACAGCATGGCCAATAAAACCTTTTATTTTGAAATATTAGAATCAAGTACACATTTTAATGACAGAAAACATAGAATGTATTCTGCATGTCTTTAAGATTGAATATGCCTTACAGAGTCCAATTTAACCATTGGACAAATGAAATTTTAATATGATACTGCTCAGTAATATATAACCCCAAGGGCACATAAGAATGACGACCTCTGTTGACAGATTCTTAGAGAACTCGTGAGAATATTAAGAGAACGCTGTTAACTGAAACTTAAAGGGACAAAAGCCTGAAGGTGCATTAGAATAATTGTACAAGAGATTTGATGTATATGTAGGCAAATATGTATACACACACAGAGACAGACACACTCACATACACAGACAGATACACTCACACACACAGACACACAGAAATCCCCATGAGTGACAAGCACTAGGTATTTGGCTGCCTGTTTTTCTTCTTGGTTGTAGATAGTGTAGTTTCAGTTGGAATATATTTCCTCATTAAAAAAAAACATAAAGGACAACCTGAGAAAATAATTATTAATCTCTCTTGTTAGGGGAAGTCTGTGGCTAAGATGATCAGTAATTAGAGAATTTAAGACTCAACTGACTGGGCACATGCCTCTAATCCAAGTTTTTCATGAGGCTGAGATCTGAGGATAGCTTTTGCAGGCAAACCTATTTATAATTTTCTCTCATACCATGAAACTAGTAATATAATAAATCATATAAAATATTTTCATCACTTACTACAATCCTAGTTTTTGATATCCAACAAATACCTTTAAAATAAAAATGACAAGATAAACATTACTGTCAATTTTTCAAATATAAAATAATCAATAATACAATAAATCTTTAAAATATGATATAAATATTAAATTTTAGATTATGATTATTCAATTAACACTTTTAATCAAAAAAACTTTAGTGCTACTACATCTTTTGTAACTGATTATTTTTTAACCTAGATGTTGGTTAGGTGGAAAAAATATCAGTTGCATATTATAATCAAAAACCCCTTCTCTGTGGCTTATAATTACATTATATAAAATGATGTAATATTATAAGTGGGAAAAATGGTCCTTCAGGTCAAAAGCAAATTCCATATGCAAATGTGTACAATGCAGTTATTCTTTGGTACCAGATATAAAAATAATGGAGAGATCAAAATCGGTGCTCTAATTGCAGTCCTGAATCTTTTAATGAAGAGGGTTGATTAAGATGCTTTAAATTTGAAATGCTAAAACAGTGACATACTCTTTATTCATTTATTGTTATTGGAAAACAAATTAATTCAAATCTAGATTAGACATTGACTAGCCAAATTAAATATGAATTTGGTAAAGCATTTTTTCTCATCCTGTGTGAAGAATTAAGAAAGGTCTTGATTCTTATAGTGGTCTTGTGCTGCCATAATCTGATGTTATTCTATATACTATAGCCTGAATTCTGTATTGGAGTTGAGCAAGTAAATATTACTTAAATATGTGGAATTTGTAAATATTTAGAAACCTTAAAATTATGGTAAGAATAAAAATACCTCCCTTACTATTAATATTAGCATTTACTTTATTTTTAAGATTTCCTTTTAATTAATTTATTCTTTTTCTAACGTGATACAAAAAGAGATATAATATTAGATATTTGGGGGCTGGGAAGGTGGCTCAGTGGTAGAGTGTTGCCTTGCATGCATAAGGCCCTGGGTTCCATTCCTCAAAGCAGAAAAACCTGGAACTAGTGCTGTGGCTCAATTGGTAGAACTCTAGTCTTGAGCTGAAGAGCTGAGGGACAGCACCCAGGCCTAGAGTTCAGGCACTATGACCAACAGAAGAAAAAAACAAGATACATGTATGGATGTACATATGTATATATGTATATAAAGATATATAATTATTAGATAATTAAATTAAAATATTTTAGGTGCATACTAAATTGTTTCACATACTGATGTAAATGTTAACCATCTCTATTGTCAATAGATCAGCATATCTATCACTCAGCAAATCTCTTTCATGCTTCTTTATAGATACATTCTCTTCCATAATCAGAACTCTTAGGGAAAATTGTTTCATATATAAGTGTAAATATGAATTTGTCTTTCTTTTTTCATTGTGTAAATACTGTGCAGAGGGTTTACAATTACATGATCAAGGTAATGAGCACATTTCTTATCGAGCATTGTTGCCTACTCCTTTGTTTTCCCTTACCATCCCTTCACATTCCCACTCCCGCCAGCACCAAAGTTGTAAAGTTTGTTTTTCAATATAACCTCTCGTACATCTCATTATTGCAATGGGTCCACCTTTATCCCTATTTAAACAATTTGTTTTTTCCCTTTCCCTCCACAAATTATACCAACATCAAATACAGTGAAAACAGGGGAAGGGACATACAAAGCAACAAAGAAATATATTATGAATATGTTAGAAACAATTGCAAGAAAGAAAAAAAAACATTTGAGTCCTTACCTTGGGGTTCATTTCACCTAACATCAACTTATCTGACCTTTTCTGCTTGTCTCAGACATATACTAGTAATTTCAAATAAGGGAAACCATGGGACCTATGTATCTTTGGGCCTGGATTACTTCACTTAATATAATTTTTTCCAAGTCTTTCCATTTCCTAACAAATGGGGCAATGTCATTCTGATGGAGGCTTAGAATTCTATTGTGTATATATACCACATTTTCTTGATCCATTCATCTACTGAGGGGCATCTGGGTTGGTTCCATATTTTAGCTATGGTAAATAAGGTTGCAATAAACATAGTTGTGCTGATAGTTTTAGTATGGTCTTGTTTGTGATCATTTGGGTAAATGCCCAAAAGTGGGATTGCTGGGTCATAGGGGAGCTCTGTGTGGAACCTTTTGAGGAACCTTCATACTGCGTTCCAAAGTGGTTGAACAAGTTTACACTCCCACCAACAATGCAGTAAGGTTTCCTTCTGGCCACACACCCTCCAGTATCTGTTGTTATTAGAATTCTTGATTATAGCCATTCTATTCAATGTGATACTTATCAATATTCCAACCTCATTCTTCAAGGAAATAGAAGAGGCAATCCAAAAATTCATACGGAACAATAAAAGACCCCGAATAGCAAAAACAATCCTTGACAGAAAGAACAGTGCTGGAGGATATCAATACCAAATTTCAAATTCTACTACAAAGCCATAGTAATCAAAACAGCTTGGTACTGGCACAAGAGCAGACCTCAGGACCAGTGGAATAGAATTGAAAACCCAGAAATGAACCCACAGACCTATAGGCATCTAATCTTCGATAAGAGAACTAAAAAAATAGAATGGAAGAAAGATAGCCTCTTCAGTAAATGGCACTGGCAAAATTGGTTAATCACTTGTAGAAAACTACACCCTGCACCAGAATCAACTCCAAATAGATCAAAGACCTTGGAGTCAAACCAGACACTCTGAAAACATTACAGGACAGAATAGGAGAAACCCTAGGTCTCCTTGGTACAGGCCAAAATTTTCTTAATAGAGACCCAGAAACACAACAAATCAAAGAAAGGTTGGACAAATGGGATTGTGTGAAATTGCAGAGCTTCTGCATGGCAAAGGACATAGCTAGCAAGATCAATAGAAAGCTCACAGATTGGGAGAATATTTTCACTAGCCATAAAACGGACAAGGTTCTCATATCTAAAATATACTTAGAATTCAGAAAGAAAAAATAATAACTGCCCCAACAACAAATCCTAAAAAAAATTGGTTGATTAATAGGTGGGCTAATGACTTAAAGAGAAACTTCTCTAAAGAGGAAAGAAGGATGGCCAAAAGACACATGAAGAAATGCTCAACTTCCCTAGTCATAAAAGAAATGCAAATCAATACAACATTGAGATACTACCTCACCAGAGTTAGAATGGCTATAATCAAGAACTCTGAATTGTCATTCTTGATTTTATATATAAATACAGTTTTATCTGATTCCACTAACACAACATACTTTGGGATGATTTCAACATTTTCCATTGTTAAATAATTTATTATTTTTAATAATAGCTAGTATTTGATAGTAGAGATATACTGCATATCATTAGGTGAGATAGTGGTAGAAATGAAGGCTGTATTAAGCATTGCTTATTATTTTTGTAGGGAGCTTTATGCTTTCTCAACCTGATGCAATTATTTCCTTTATCACATACCTGAGAATTTATTCCTCATGCTTAAATATTTTAGCATTATTGATTCATATGTTTATTGCTATGAGTGTTCAGGCTTTAGTATTATTTATTCCTATATTCTAACAAAATACTGAACTCCCATTCTTGAGCCAAAAATAAAGTCACTTGATTCTGTTCTCAGAGCAACAAAATATGCATTTCACCATAACTTTTTTCTGAAAGGTTGTTTTCAGACTGTTCAAGATTAGGCAATGGAGAACTTGAGTTTACTGCAAACATTGACTTTTTATATCAATAAGAACTTGTATAAGCATTTGTGAGTCAAATTACACAAAAATAACAAGAAAAGTCAGTAAAGTAGATAAGAAAATGTTATTTTCTCAAGAAGTTGGCATATTACCATCATTTCCCCTATATAAAATATATTCTTTAAATTAAAGTCTAAAATGTATAAAATAAATTTAATTAATTACTATTACCAAATAATGGAGGTCAGTAATTGTGATTTTAACTCCTAAATTCATAATGGTTAGTAAAAACTGAGTTGTAGAATTCCCTCATATATTATACTTAAAATTGATTTCTTTGGGCACTAAAACATAAATACCAAAGTGAGAGTTCTGTAGCTTAACCTACCCTTGTAGAATACCTATTCCACTCATTTAAGTCTGAGGTATTTCTTGAAAGATGGGTGAATGTGATCCTTTGAAAAAGGTAAAGAAAGACATTCTAAAGTCTCTCTCTCTCTCTCTCTCTCTCTCTCTCTCTCTCTCTCTCTCTCTCTCTATCTATCTATGTATCTGTCTGTCTACTTACCTACTTATCTATATATCTATCTAAAGACAGAGAGGGAGCTATAGTGTCATCTTTTGAAGGGTTCAGAATTCTAACTCTATTGTGGTAATAGAGTTAAACAATATATTCTAACAATTTATTGCTGGTAGGAAGCCAAATTATTTCTTTTCATTCTGGGAGACCTCTCAGACTGGAGATTATTTTATAAAGCAAGGTTGAAAGTATACTTTTAAAATTGCCTTGTCAACTCCTGAAATATATGCTGGTAGATATGAAAGGTAATCTAAAGTCTATAAAGATAAACGGAAAGGAATTACGTTCTCATATGTCCAACTCCTTAGTTCTTTCATGCATTTAATAGGATTGAAACACTTATAGATAATTTTGGTGCTTTTGGGTACCAAAAACCCATCATAGTCTTCATTTCACCATGAGGATTTGGGGAGGTATAATACTAGTTGGATCTTCAAAAATGCTGTACACAAAATTAAAAGCAATAATATCTTCACAGAAATATGCATTCTTTTCCTTTTCTAGGAAGAAATGGTATGGTTAAACTCTCAACGGATAGATTAATCAATTGAGAATATGTTGAAAGGCTGGGAAGGTGGCTCAGCGGTAGAGCGCTTGCCTTGCATGCATGAGGCCCTCGGTTCCATTTCTCAGTACCACATAAGCAAACAGAAAAAAGCCGGAAGTGGCGCTGTGGCTCAAGTGATAGAGCGTTAGTCTTGAGCTGAAGAGCTGAGGGACAGCACCCAGGCCCAGAGTTCAGGCCCCACGACAGGACCCCCCCCCAAAAAAAAAGAAAAAAGAAAAAGAGAATATGTTGAATTTTACACCCACTCACCCCCCCCACACACACACAAAGCAAGTCTACATCTCTTTCTATAGGTTGATTGGGGCTGTGTGTTTTAAGCATTAAATTTTTCCTTATGCTATTGCTTTATCACTAAAGTATGATCTCTGAGCTGTGGATTTTTTTAGTAAGATCTGAGTGATTTTGAAAAAAACCTAAGTACCACTGTATTTATTACTGGAGAAGTTAAAGAGATGACATTATTGATTCACTTAGTTTCAGAGATAGAAAACAAAAATAAAGGTTTGGTGTCATTATATAAGAACACTAAAATTAAAATTATGACTCCTTGTCTACTTTATTAATGTATAAAGGGATTATGGAAATAAAGGAATATCAAATTGTTGAAAATGTTAAAATTCTAGCAAAGGAATTGATTATCATCAAGTACATTGGCAGGCTTTTCAATATAGTTACAGAATGGAAATACTTATTCTTCAGAAATATTAAAAGAATTTCCTAAAATCAATAAAAGATCATTTTTCAGAGATCAGAAACTGTTTAGAAGAAACAGGTCTCACAAATGTAACCTAAAGTCAAATGATCTGCCATAACTCATACTTTTTCAAATGTTTGTTGATAAAGAATATATTTTTATAACATACTGTTCGATATTCATATGCTCCTGACAGCCAAATTCCATGCTCCTTAACTAGAGGGAAATATACTTAACTTGGTAGTTTCTACTTCAGAGGAAAGATTGACCTTCTTTCTGAGCTTTGTCACATTGTGCTTAACCTCATTTGGCCTCAGGTGATGTTATTACTGTCTTTTTCTGTTTCTCCCTCCCTAGTGAATTTTTCTTCCATCAACCCACATATTGGTCTTTCTCATATCAAAAAAAGAGAAAAAAATCTTCCTTTGAAACTATACCTCCCACAATACCATGCCCTGTTTCTTTTATCATAGAACTCATTGACTCAAGCAGCTAATGTCAGTGTCTCTATTTTCACTTCAGTCCGTGATACATCAAATCTGTTCCTTAAGTCTATGATGCCAAGGAAGGGGTTTAAATTGAAATTGCTAATGAATTCTTCATCAATGATTCCAATCCCTTTTTTTTCTCATCCTATTTAATCTTGTTGCAGCATTTGGCACTGTTGAATGTACTCTTTTTTTAAAACCTCATCTTTCACTTCAGAGAATTTAATCTTAGTGATTCTTTTTTTTTCATTCTACGTTTTAATTCAGTCTTAATTCAGGTTATGTCCCTATACCTCTGCTGCAAATAGTTATTTCCCAAAGATAAGCTGTGATGTTAGGCTATCCTGCCTATTATGATTATACTTATATTGCCAAGACTTAAACAAAAGCCCATGAAAGTCTCAAACAGGTTTGTTCTACCTATATTAATCTCATTTTATGTGTGTCATATTTATTTCCAACCCTGGAAATGTAATATTGAATTCAATAAATGATTCTTGAATTTAAAATCAATATGAATTCTACTTTTAATATTTCTAAGAATGTATAGCATATGTTCTACAGCTACCTCAAAGTTAACAATGAAATCATTTATCCTTTAATATACAAATAACTTTTTTAACACTGATCATGTGCAACTGAAACTTCCCTCATTTATGTGTGCAAATATACATATATACACATAATGCATATATATGTGACATATAACAAAATTAAGCTATGTCAGAGACTAAAAAAATATCTAACTACATTAGAGAAGAGACAGCAGATAAGTAAATTTTTCAAGTTGATATCTTAAGAGTTTATAAATTATGGGTGCTGTTGGCTCCTGTGCCTGTAATCCTAACTACTAAGGAGACTGAGTTCTGAGGATCATGGTTCAAAGTCAGCCCAGGCAAAAAAGTACCTATGATATTCTTGTCTCCAATTAACCACTCAAAAACCAGAAGTATTACTATGGCTCAATTGTTGCAGATCTAGTCTTGAACATAAAGAGGCTTAGGAACAGTGCCCAGGTCCTGAGTTCAAACCCCACAACTGACAAAATAAATGAATCAATCAATCAATCTATCTATCTATCTATCTATCTATCTCTCTCTCTCTCTCTCTATCTATCTATATATATATATATAAAGAGTTCACATATATATGAACATATGTATGAGTTTGGTGTGTGTGTGTGTGTGTGTGTTGTGTGTGTGTGTGAGAGAGAGAGAGAGAGAGAGAGACAGACAGACAGACAGACAGACAGACAGACAGAGACAGAGACAGAGAGAGACTGAGGGTTTTCAACTCTGCAACTGGGCACTGTCCCTGAACTTTTGTGGTCTATGCTAATGCTAGTTATCTACCACTTAAGCCACAGCTTCACTTCTGAATTTTTTGTGGGTTAATTGGAGATCATGGTAAGGTATCCATTCAATAAGAGTAACACAAAGTTTTGAATCTGTTAGTAGTTCAAATTTTACTGTAAAGATCATCAACATTAAATCACGGTAAATTGGGAATATACATTGGTCAAGATTTTAGGCTACAATGACCATAACTGGGACTAATATATAAGCAACACTATCTGTTCTGATGCCAAATACTCAGTAAATTTTAATAGGTCATTCATTTTAGAGATTTTTTAAGTAATCAGTTTTTCAACATTTTTGTTGTTGAGTTCAGGTCATTATAATATATATCAATAATTCCCCTTAAATCTGTTCAGATTCCAAAAAATATTTCTATGTATATACATAATCATAATCTCTACCCTATTAATATTCATCAAAATATTACATTTTTGCTTATTTGTTTACTTTCAATTTACATAATTGTTGGAAGATAGCATGTTTAATCAAAAATTAATACTTTAATATTAGATTTTAACCCAAACATCCACCTGTAGAACTTCCACAAAGACAATAATGTATGTAGAATGTTTCCATTATGCACAAAGGTTATTTCATAGCACTTGGCTGTTTGTCCCTTCCTCTATAACATAGGCAGATAAAAATGAATTTGTCTACTGTTGCTAGCCATGTTTGAATAGTCTGAGTCTATTATTTTATGTCACACTATTGCACAATATATAATTTGTGACTTATCTTTTTCACTTAAGATTTTTAAATTGTTCATGTTATAAGAAACAATGAACCCATGATTGATGATAATATGCACACACAGTATGCATACTATGTATAAGTTTGTTATACCAATGATTTTTCTGCTGAGCTGAATAATTCAAATTCTACTAGTTATCTGCTAAATGTCTGGAGCCACTTATATAGGTGCTATTAAAAGGTGATTTTTGTTACCATTAATGTTATTTCACCAATGAAATAAGTATCTTTAAAAAGAAATGAAGTACTTCCTGCAAAATATAGAAGTTGCAAAGGAAGATTTTATCTGTGTTTTTATCTTGTGTTTTTCTGTGACTATGGTAATAAAACAAAATACTTCAATTATTTTTCACATGATGCAGGTAAAGTAGTTCAGTGAGCAGTTTGATTAAGTAGTTATTAAAATTATACAATGAATTCAAACTCCTATTTTGATGCAAAATAAAGAAAAAGTCTGAAGTACAATGTATCTAAAACCTATGCTTGTAGGTATTTCCCTAAAGACAAAAATGACAGAAGAGTCAGTGGCCTGATAATTGCACCCCTTGAAGATCAAAGACTAAGAAGATAAAAAGGGATCCTCTCTCTGAGCATACTGGTCCTGCAGGACAGTGATTGACAAAATCATTCTTCACCTCAGACACATGTTGGGAAGATAATGAGGTCACCAGAGAGGACTGGGCATACTTCTTAGATTTTGTATAATAGGTATGGAGAACAGAATATTCTGGGAGCACTTATCCAGACCATTACTTCAACAGTAGTGGCCTACCATTTGAGTAAGAAATGTATTCTGAATTGATTATAGTTATTTCAAGACACTTAAGCAAAATGCCTCTGTATAAGTAAAACAAGTATATTACTAATTAAAATACCTTGATTGTATATATGAAGCCTGTCTTCTTTGTAATTGAGTCACAACACTCAGCACATTGAATATATTATATGATTATTGGAGGCAACATTGAATCATATTTCTTTGGACAAATGGTGAGTGTGTGATAGTGAAATATTATTACTATTTTTTATTGTGAAAATACCATACAGAGGAGTTACAATTACATGGGCAAGGTAATGAGTACATTTTAAAAGTAAATGCTTGAAACATTGTGAAATCTTTAATAGTTCCAAGCAAAGTTTTAAGGAGGCTTTAGTCTCCCAAAGAGCTCTGTGTACTAAGATATTAACCCAACTTGTGATTTTTAAAAGTAGTGGAATATACAGCCATAGATAGTCTCTTCAGAGAAAACATAGCACACTCATAGGGAAAGAGTAAATACTCCTAAGAGTCTTTAAATTTACATTCTTCAGAGCCCTCTGGGACAAGGAAGCTCACTGCCTCCTTTTAAAAGATTCTGTTTCCTTGTAGACAATTAGTAAGACTCACCTGAGGCAGGTATCTTCAAAATGTGGCTCGGTGTCCTGAAAATACCTCTCCAGTTACTTTTACCTTTCCTTTCAATAACTGTGTAACTGATTTAGCAACTTGAGACTAATGTAGGAGCATATTTCATATAGAAATTCTTTGGGCCATTCCTGTATTTAGTATTTCTAGGGGAAAACTTGATTTGGTTGTATGTGTATGTAATTTCAGCATTTAGGAGGCAGGCAGCATGGGAAATACAGTGAGTCTTTGTCTTACAAACAAACACGTTCCTGAGTTTAGAGGAAACAGCTTTTCACCATTAAATATAATGCTGGCTGTAAGTTTTTCATACACGGCCTTTATTGTATTGAGAAATGTTCCCTGGATTCCTAGCTTCTCCAAAGCCTTCCTCTTCAATTTAGTATTAAATTGACTAGCTGAGCAATAAGACAATATACAAACATAAAGATGATCCAAATAAGGAAAGATGAAGTAAAACTCTCTCTCTTTGCAGATGACATGATCTTGTGTTTAAAGTACCCCATGAACTCCACTCCTAAGTTGCTGGAGCTGATTCGAAACTTTGGCAAAGTAACAGGGTATAAATTAATCCTCAAAAATCTGAGACAAGGGCTGGGAAGGTAACTCAGTGGTAGAGCACTTGCCTTGCATGCATGAGGTCCTGGGTTCAATTCCTCAGCACCACATAAGCAAAAAGAAAAAAAAGCCGGAAATGGTCCTGTGGCTCAAGTGGTAGAGCGATAACCTTGAGCTGAAGAGCTGAGAGACAGCGCCCAGGCCCAGAGTTCCAGCCCCACGACCGGAAGCCCCTCCCCCCAAAAAAAACTGAGACATGCAGAAACGATCAGATAAGTTAATGTTAGGCGAAATGAACCCCAAGATAAGGACTCAAATGGTTTTTCTTTCTTGTGATTGTTTCTAACATATTTACAAGATGATTTCTTTGTTGCTTTGTATTTTCCTCCCCGACTGTATAACCCCTATTTTCACTGTATTTGATGTTAGTATAATTTGTGGAGGGGAAGGGAAAAACAAATCGTTTAAATAGGGCTACAGGTGGACCCATTGCAACAATGAGATGTACAAGACATTATGTCGATAACGAACTTTACAACTTTGGGGGGGGGAGTGGAGAGGTTAGGGGAGCAGGGAGAAGTGAGGAGATGGGAAGGGATGGGAAGGGGAAACAAAAGAGGAGGGAACAATGTTTGATAAGAAATGTACTCATTACTTTGATAATGTAATTGTAACCCCTCTGTACAGTATTTTCACAATAAAAAAAAATTTTAAAAATCAAGCCGGATGCCAGTGGCTCATGCCGGTAATCCTAGCTACTCAGGAGGCTGAAATCTGAGGATCACGGTTCAAAGTCAGCTCGGGCAGGAACATCCATGAGACTCTTATCTCCAATAAACCACTTGAAAACCGGAAGTAGTGCTGTGGCTCAAGTGCTAGAGCTGTCTCCTAGAGCGCTGAAGAGTGCAGGGACAGTGCCCAGGCTCAGAGTTCAAGCCCCACGAAAGACAAAAAAAAAAAAAAGTCAATGGATTTCCTGTTTGCCAGTAGTAAAAAGAATGCAGCTGAAATCAGGAAAGCAACTTCTTTTGTAATAGACCCACAAAAAATTAAATACCTAGGAAAAAACTAAAGAAGTGAAGGACCTCTATGATGAAAACTTTAAAAACCCAAAAAAAGAAAATTAAAACAGAACTAGGGAAGTGGAAAAGCCTCCCATGCTCCTGGATTGGGAGGACTGACATCATGAAAATGGCAATACTGCCAAAGGCTATCTACAAATTCAATTCAATAACCCATCAATATCACAACCTCATTCTTCAATGATATAGAAGAATCAATCCAAAAATTCAAAGGAACAATAAAAGACCCTGAATAGAAAAAAAAATACCATAATTCTAAGCAGAAAGAACAATGCTGGAGGAATAACTATACCAGGCTTCAAACTCTACTACAAGTCCATAGTAATCAAAACAGCTTGGTACTCACCCAAGAACAGACCTGAACAGGTGAACCCATTGCAACAATGCGTTATGTCAAAAAACGAACTTTACAACTTTGGGGGGGAGGGATTTGGGGGGGAAATGGGAAGGGATAGAAGGGAAAACAAAGGAGGAGGCAACAATGCTTGATAAGAAATGTACTCATTATCTTGCCCATGTAATTGTAACTTCTCTGTGCGTTATTATAACAATTAAAAAAAATAGAGAACAGACCTGAAGACCCAGAATGAACCTTCAGACCTATAACCACCTAATCTTCAATAAGGGAGACAAAAAAATTGAATGGAAGAAAGACAGCCTCTTCGGTAAATGGTGCTGGCAAAACTGGTTAAACACATGTAGAAAACTAAAATTAGATTCTTATATATCACCCTGCATCAAAATCAAATTCAAATGGATCAAGGCCCTCAAAGTAATAGCAGATACACTGAAAACATTACAGGAATGAATAGGAGAAACTCTAGGAATCCTTGGCACAGGCTAAAATTTTCTTAATAAAGACACAGAAACACAACAAATCAAAGAAAGTTTGGACAAATAGGATTGCATGAAACTGCAGAGCTTCTTTATGGCAAAAGACATAGGTAGTAAGGTCAATAGAAAGCCCATGGACTGAAGAAGATTTTCCCTACCTATACAAGAGACAAGGGACTTATATCTAAAATATACTTAGAAACCAAAAATTAAATCCTCTAAAAACAAATTCTCAAAGAAGCAACTGCCCATCAACAAGTGGGTTAAAGACTTAAAGAGAGAATTCTCTGAAGAGGAAATAATAATGGCCAATAGACACATGAAGAAATGCTCAACTTCTCTAGCCCAAAGAAATGCAAAGTAACAATGAGATTCTACCTCACTCCAGTTAGAATGGCTTTAATCAAGAAGTCTAATAACAGATGCTGGAAAGGATATGGCCAAAAGGGACTCCTACTACATAGCTGTTGTGAGTGTTAACTTGTTCATCCACTCTGGAAAGCAATATGGAGGTTCCTCAAAAGACTACACATGGAGCTCCCCTATGACCCAGCAATCCCACTTTTGGGCATTTACCCAAATGAAAACAAACAAGGCCTCAGGAAAGCTACCAGCACAGATATGTTCACTGCAGCATTATTCACCATAGCTAAGATTTGGAACCAACCCAAATGCCCCGCAGTAGACAAATGGATCAAGAAAATTTGGTGTATATATACAATGGAATTCTATGCTTCTATCAGAAAGAACAACACTACCCCATTTGTTAGGAAAGGAAAAGACTTGGAAAAAAATCACATTAACTGAAGTAAGCCACAGAAATTTAGGTCCAGTGGTTTCCCTTACTTGCAATAATTAGTATATGTATAGGATAATCTTATGAGATGGAAAGCTCAAAAGCTATGTACATACGACCATATAAGATAACGTTAAGTGAAATGAACCCGAAGATATGGACACATGTTGTCTGTCTTTGTTGTTGTTGTTTTAAATGTTTTATGTGATTTTTTTTGTTTCTTTTGTATGTTCTTGATTTTGGTACCTTGGATCTTGTATATACATTTGTCTAATCTGGGGAGGGGAAGGGGGATAACAAAATGATAAAAGAAGGACACAGGATGATCCATTGCAACAACAATACCCACAGGAGCGTATATTGGAAATGAACTTTACAACTTTGGGGGGGTGGGGTGGCAGAGTGGGGAGAATTGTGGGAGGTGGAGGAGGGAAGTGATAGTTGGGCAGCAACAAAGGGTAACAGTGATCAACAAGTAATTACTCATTCATTCCTTACTCATGTAAATGTAACCCCTCTGTACAATAGCTTTACATTAAAAATTTTTAAATACAATATCAAAACAACAAACAAACAAGAAATCAGCCCTCAGTGGATGAATGACCCTCAATGGACTATTGACTGTCAATGGACATCTGGATAAAGAAAATAGGGCATATATACACAATGGAATCTTACCCATCCATTCAAAAAATGATATTGTACTATTTGTAAAGAAATGGTAAAACTTGAAAAATATTACCTGACATGAAGCAAGCCAAGCCCAGAAAGACAAATGATCCATGTTTTCCCTTTTATGTGGAAATTAAACTTAGCTTACAAAATCATATGTAAATATACGGGGTTAGTATGCAAGCATATACAACTGTATTGACTGAAATATGGTAGATTCAAGGAAGATCTCAAATAGTGTGATTTTTAGAAAGGCTTTTTAGTAGAGTTTGAAGTTTGGTATTGATAGTCTTCCAGTGCTATTCTTTCTGCTAAGGATTGTTTTTGCTATTCAGGGTCTTTATTATTCCTAATGGATTTTTGGATTGTTTCATCTATTTCATTAAATAATTATGTTGGGTTATTGATGAGTATCACATTGAATTTGTAGATAGCATTCAGCAGTCTTCCCATTTTTATGATGTTAATCCTCCCCAGGATTATGCAGGAGAAGGGTTTTTTTTCCGCTTTCTTAGATCTGCTTTAATTTCCTTTTACTGGTTTTTAAAGTTTTCATCATAGAGGTCTTCATTTCTTTGGCTTATTCTTAAGGCTATTTGTACAGGTCAAAACTTTCTTAATAAAGATTCAGAAACAAAACAAGTTTGAATAAATGTGATTGCTTTAAACTGCAGAGCTGCTGCATGGAAAATTAGATACCTAACAAAATCAATAGAAAGCACACAGATTGGGAGAAGATACTAACAAGCCATATAACAGACAAGGGCCTCATATCTAAAATATATTCTGAGTTAAAAAAATAAACCCAGAAACAAGTCCTCAAAGAAATAAGCACCTCATTAAGACACATGAAGAAATGCTCTACATCTCTGGCCATAAAAAAATGCAAATCAAAACCACATGGAGATTACACTTCACTCCAGTTAGAATGACCATTATCAAGAAATCGAATAGCAACAGATGCTTGCTGGAATGTGGCCAAAAGGGAATGCTACTACCCTGTTGGATGAAGTATAAACTTGTTTAACCACTCTGGAAAGCAGTATGGAGGTTCCTCAAAAGACTACACATAGAGCTTCCCTATGACCCAGCAATCCCTATTCTGGGCATTTATCCAAATAACCACACAAGAAGTCATACTAAAGCTAACAGCATAACTATGTTCATTTTAACATTATTTACCATAGATATGATGTGTAACTAACCCAGGTGCCCTTCAAAAGATGAATAGAACAAGAAATTTGGAATATATATACACAATGGAATTCCATGCTTCCATCAAAATGAATGTCATTGCCCCACTAGTAAGGAAGTAGAAACACTTGCAAACAACCATATTAAGTGAAGCGAGCCAGACCCAAAGAAAAATAGGCTCCATAGTTTCCCTCAATTGGAATAATTAGTATATGTCTAGGATAGTCGTAGCAAAGGCTCATAAAAGCTCAGTGATTATATACATATTATCATGTAAGATGGTGCTAATTGAAATGTACTACAAGATATGGGAATAAGAGGTTTTCCTTTGTTGTTGGTCTTAATGCACTGGGTGAAGTTACTTTTTTCTTCTTCCATTTTTTTTCCTTTGGTTTATCCCGTTGTCACTAAATTTGATGCCTGGTATATACATTTATCTGATTTGGGAAAAATGAAGGGGAAAAACAAAATGGTAAGACAAAGGACAAAGGGTGAACAATGAAACAGTGACACTCACGGATGATATGTTTTAAATGAACTTTACGATTGGCAGGGGGAGAAAATGGGGGGAGGGAAAGTGGGAGAAAAACCAGGGTGAGGGTAACAATGTTCAACAAGAAATGTACTCATTACCTTATATATACAACTCTAACACTCCATATATTACCTTGACAATGAAATCAAATTTAAATAAAGAAAAAATACATTCATGTATAATATAGCTATGCTCTTAATAGTATTAAAGCTTTTACCATTTCATAGGGAGTACTGAGTTTAAAGAAATTGAACATAGGGGGGCTGGGAAGGTGGCTCAGTGGCAGAGCGCTTGCCTTGCATGCCTGAGGCCCTGGGTTCAATGCTTTAGCACCACATAAGCAAAAAGAAAAAAGAATTTGAACATAATCTTATATTTAATCAATATACACAAAAGATCTGTGAATATTTTTTTTAATTTTTGTGTCTTCACTATTTTCTGAATAAGTTTAACACAAACAAAAACATATAATTACATTGTTATGGGATAATTTGGTGTTTTGATATATGTGCAGATTATGTAACCTTTCTTGGGTTTAACATGTCTATCCTCTCAAATATTTATCTATTTAATATGCAAACACTTTCAAAATGCTTTCTTCCAGAATTCTACAGTATATACGGTTAACACAAATATTTTGGCTATTTCAAATAGATGTATTCATTTTGGATTTCACTATATATTTTGGAAAATATAAATGTGTATATAAGCCCATCCAGTTGACTTTAATAGAAAATTTTAACACATACTGGACATTACTACACTCTATTGCAAAACAATGAAGATTTTAGTTTGAGGTTTCATTAATAGTGCTAGAGATTTGAATAATTTCTTTTAGAAATGATTCAGAATATTTTAATATCTTTCATTGTAATATTTTTAAATTACATATTTTATAAAACTGGAAAAATATTTTGCAGCAATATAAAACTCTTGTATATATATATATATATATTTTTTTTTTTTACCAAAACTACATGGCTATTGTCTTTAATTTTAAAGCCTAGTGGGGACATGTAGAATAGATAGAAATCAACAAATTCTAGTGTTTGTTTGTTTGTTTTCTCATGAATTTGTTCTACACCAGGACTACAGTTCTCCCATATAAAGGAATCTTTTCTCATATATATCATCAGTGTTCTTCCAGAGGTCCAGTGAGTCTGTGTAGGCAAAAGTGAACAACTATATCCCTGCTCTCTTCAGCTCAGTATGCAGAGAAATGCTGATCCAATACAGTTGCTTTCAACTCCACCAATTTCTTTTATATACTCCAACTTCATGGAGCACATCATCATAATCTGAACAAGAGTCAAGCTGTGAAAATAGAGTAGTAAAGAGTAAGCTTTTCTTTTTGTTTCATATTTGACAAATTTTCAAGCAAATTAGCATTCACAGTACTATGGGTATCATAGCAACTTAAATGATTCGCAACTTTAAAAAAATAAATGACTGTCTTTTTATTTTACTGATATAAATGCATACATTATCATTGAGCCATGTCAAACTTTAATATTAATACATATGTGTCAAAATTGACAGAAAGATAAGTCCTATCAATTATAATTTCTTTCTATCACTAGAAATCTGACTTTATTGAGAAATTGTGTTCTTTGATGCTAGAAGAGGGTGCCTATTAATACAAATGGAAATTCAATCTTTGGGTGTTTATAAGAATCATTTTTGAATAAATTTCATAAGAATTTATACTTACATCTTCATAGTCACGCTGATAAAATTGCTTGATGCATGAAACAACAATAATTCACAACTCATGTCCTAAAATAATTCTAATACAACTATGCAAATAATATACAAAACATAATTTAAAAGATAACACTGTGGAAAATCATAATTTACTTGAACAAGATCAAATGAATCTTTTATAATCACATAAAATTCAATAGGCTAAATAAAACAAACAAATGTTTAATTCAGCACCAAAGCTTACATGATGTTATAAATAAATGCAATAAATGAAAACACACGTTGAGCTTCAAATAACAAGAAGTATACTTATTTAAAACTGTACTAGAATCAACCGCTCCAACTTCTTTGTTGCTTCTCAAAAATAAGTTTATGATAATAAATTTAAATCCATTTTCATTGCAGGAATCACAATATCAAGAAGCAGTATCATGAACGTGATGCTTACTGAAATGAACACCAAGAAATGGAAACAAGAGATTCTTTTTAATTGTACTATTTGCAGTTACTGCCTTTTTCTTCTTCTTCCTCCTCCCCCCCTCCTCTCCCTCCTGTCCCTCCTCCCCCCTCCTCCCCCCTCCTCCCCCCTCCTCCCCCCTCCTCCCCCCTCCTCCTCTTCCTCCTCCTCCCCGTTTCTCCCTTCCCCTCCCCACTCCTTCCTCCTTCTCCCCCTCCCCCTCCTCCCTCTTCCTCCCTCCTCCTTTCCCTCTTCCTTCCCCCTCCTCCCTCTTCCCCTTTCTCTC
Organism: Dipodomys merriami; assembly: GCF_024711535.1. Classification (NCBI taxonomy): domain Eukaryota; kingdom Metazoa; phylum Chordata; class Mammalia; order Rodentia; family Heteromyidae; genus Dipodomys; species Dipodomys merriami. Next base: position 97,161,220 of record NW_027203381.1, on the reverse strand, counting down.
TCCTTCTCCTGCCTCCTCCCCCCTCCTCCCTCCCTCCTCCTCCTCTCCTCGTCCTCCCCCCCCCACTCCCCCACTTTTCTTCTTCTTGCTTTGGTTTATTCCCTATTGTCACTATTTTTGATTTCTGTACTCTGCCTTGTATAGAAGTGTATCTGATTTGGGGAAGGAAAGGAGAATCACAGAAACACTGGGACAAAGGGTGAACTAATTCGACAGTGATAGTCACTACACACTATGCTGGAAATGAACTTTACAACTTGGGTGGGGGAGGGGGTCAGGGGCGTTAATAGTGGGAGAAAATGAGGGATGGGGTAACATGTTCAAAAAAGACATACGCTTATTGCCTGTGTATGTAACTATGATCCCTCTGTGCATCACTTTTACAATAAAATTTAAATAAAAAATTAGTTACCATGCTTTCTTATAAATTTTTAGCAATTAATGCAATATACACTAAACTTGCCACTATGGACTAGGTTCTATCTTAGCCAGTGCAGTACAGTGGGAAATAAGATAGAAAATGTCCGGGCTGGGGGTTTAGCCCGGCGGAAGGGCGCCCGCCTGGCGTGCCCAAGGCCCTGGGTTCGGTTCTCAGCCCTAGTTTAAAAAAAGAAAAAAAAAAAAAAGATAGAAAATGTCCTGCTGGTTGCGGGTGGCTCCCACCTGTAATCCTAGCTACTCAGGAAACTGAAATCTGAGGACTGCAGTTCAAAGCCAGCAGGGTCAGGAAAGTCTGTGAGACTCTGATCTCCAATAAACCACTCAGAAAACCGAAATCGCGCTGAGGTTCACGTGGTAGAACACTAGCCTTGAGCTGAAGAGCTGAGGGACAGTGTTCAGGCCAGAGTTCAAGCCCCATGACCGGCAAAATATAATAATAAAAGGCATATGTGATTGTAAATAATATAAGAAGTTCATTAAAAAGCTGGAGACGCACTGTCAAGTTTTGTAACCTGATAATACAAAGTAGCTTCAGGACTATTTTTTAAAGTAAGATAAAGCTCTTTTAAAAAGGTGACAAAATGAAACTGACAAACGACAGTTAGGAGGAGAGAAGACAAAAGCTCTAATGGTGGAACCTATTTAAAACTGAAAATGCTTAATTGTATCAGAGGACTTCAGGAGCCATGGAAACTACTTAAGAAACAGGAGGTAGGCCAAAAGAAAAAATGCTCTGTTCTTGAAAACAAGACAATATTTCATGATATTTTTAAATGCACATACCATAAAGATTTACCTAGATAACAATAAGAATGCTACCATAAATTGACATTAATGTTTTCATACATCTTGATTTCTCCTCCTTTGTTTCTTTTCGTGTATCTTCTCAACATCTGTCTCTCAAGCAAGTCCATATGTTTGTCTGGCTAAGAATAGAGCTTAGCGTTAAATGGTGGAGATATAAATTGTTTAAATTTACTTTTTTAGTTTCAAATATATAATTTAATATATTTTAAAAGATAAAATTTAATTAAATTTGCATTAATACATACATATCAGAGAAAATAAATATGGTTTCTAATGTAAATGTACTTTGCCCATATTTTGTTACTGTGTAAATAATTAAAATACTTTTACAAGCTTTAAAGGCAATTGAATTTATTTCTTTTAGGTTTTGTAGGTCAAATGTCGGTTCTCAGTTTACTTGAGTTTGCTGTTCAATAATCACAATTATGTATTTAGCTACCTTGGGGTAATAACGCTAAGTACTCAAGAGACTTATTTTAAACTAGGGCAGACAATTTCATGAGATTCTATCTCCAAAACATACAATAAAATATCAGACTGGAAGCATGGTTCAAGAAATAGAGAGCCAGCCAAGCAAATGGAAGGCTCTGAGTACAATTCACAGTAATAGAAACAAATAAAAAAAGGGAGGGGAAGGTATGGTAGGGGAAAAACTGAGGAGGAGGTACAATACTTGATAGGAAATGTACTCATAACATACTGTACAGTATCTTTACAATAAAAAGTATTTAAAAAAGGTTATTCATGAAATTATCTTTAATCTGAAAAGATTTATTCAGATTAATATTTATGCATAAGATGTATTTTGTATCAATGACAAACTAAATCAGAATTTGATAGAACTACCACTCACCAATAACACTGGCATTTATGAAAATTAAAGAAGTAAAAATTGTGCTAAATATTTCAAGAAGATTGGATTCATATAATATATAGAATTTAAGTTTTCCTGTAATGATATACACCTTTAAGTTTATTAACTGATTTATAACATAAGCCTTGAAGACATTTTACTGGCAATAGAAATAGCATATTTTTCATTTGATTATTTGCTAATTATTTAGTTTACTTTCATTATTTGTCCTTTATTGCTATTATTAATCATGTACTTTAAGCAAAGTTTTACTTGAGTACTCTGCTTTTGGAGATATAGTTGCATTCATAGTTGTGAATAATCATTTTTAAAATAATATTTTACAATTATATATGCTATATATAATCAACATTAACATGATTATCTGAAATGCTTTAATTTTAAGAGTTGAAAAGGAATAGGAATATAATGATGACCTGTGGATTATGCCAGGCATTATTGGTCATTATTGCTAACTTAGAGATCCAGTAATTAATGACCAGTCCCAACTAATATTTTATAAGTTAATATTGTATCTATCCACAACATTACTGTAAATGTTTTAGTCAATATGTCTGTCTGTATTAGAGTTTTCAGATAATAGAGAATGATGAAAGGTGTGACATTGATCAAGAGGCATTATATTCGTAAACTGCTGTGTTGAATGGCAACTCCTTTGTACAACTGTGTAAAGGTATTTTAAAATGTGAACATTCATTTTTTTAAAGTAAGGAATTAAATTTTTGTATCAATTTAGCTTTTTGGAGTGAAGTCAATAGAGAAACTCTGTAACAAATATTCCTTGGTATTTTTTTGGTTGCTAAGTAACCTTGTTTCAAAAGTTAGGTAGGCTTCTATAATTTTATTTATTATATTTGGAAATTTTAAATAATTTGCCGTATATTATATAATCCACTGTATTCTGTTATTGCTCTATGTCTTCTATACAGTATTTTCACTACATTTTTAAAAATTTACTTAGATTGATTAGTACTGAAATCACATCACAGAATGCTGTCTGTGGATAGAGCTAACGCATTTCAGTACTGTTATTGAATATAAATAATGAAAATAGACAGGGAAAATATATAATATATAATATACATAATATATGTAAATGTTACTTTTCATGAGTACATATCATGTATTTTCAAATATAATATTAAGAGTTATATATCATATATTTGCAAATATAATTTAAGAGTTTGGGAAAACAAACTTGCCCAAAATTAAAATTATAATATTTAACTATATTACACTTCGTGTGTGTGTGTGTGTGTGTGTGTGTGTGTGTGTGTGTGTGTGTGTGTGTGTGTGTGTGTGTATTTAACGGTTTAACAGTGAGGTTTCCAGAAGCCACATTTATTGTTCTCCCTTAGGCCCAAATTCATGGCAAACTCATGTAAATATTTGTTTTCTTAAAGTCAAAACAGAAAAGAAGCAAATCATCTTTTAAAAAACTTTTTCCAGATGTTACTTGTGATATGCACTCTCCATTTGCATATTAAATGATTGATGTGGCTATTGTCCTGTATTAGCCTATGCTACAGAATGCCAGGCATCTGGAGCAGGTGTGATGACAATCACAATCCTCCTTATGCATTAAAATTAATCTAGATGATACATTTTAAAAGGAATTTTAAAATAATATTTTCAACCTTTCTAATTTTACACATTATTCTGTATCACTGGACATGTGTGTTTTATAAGGGAAAACAAAGTGAATAATAAAAATAATTTTTATGTTGTATTGTCACATTTCCATATGTTTGTGAGCATTTTTGCTCAATATCGTTTGATGTGGGTATGTCCTGATTGATGTAATATTACTTGTCACATTTATCCACACCTAGAAATACTTCATAATTTTTGCCCTATGAGAAAAACTATTGTTGTTAGTGAAATTCACTGAACAGCCCTGACAGTGATTGAGAAAAATCAATTCCATCAGAAGTATGTGTTTTCTCTAGAGAAAACACCAAATTGCTCTTAAAAAATACTGTCATTGATTTATTTTTTTATCATGACATGAGAAAACAGCACAAAAATTCTGTACACCATTTATAATCTTACTTATTCTCATCCACCTTCTCCTCTCAATTAGAGAATGCAATACTTCCCCTTATAATTCATACATGTGTTTGTGCTTTATGAAAATTTGGATAATATATTTTATTTTGAATTTTATACTATCTTTTACTAATGCTGTAATATGATACACTAATGTTATATGGTTACTGGAAATATGATGTAAATAAGAATTTTCTTTTTTCTTTTTTTTTTTTTTTTTTTTTTTGGTCTGGACGTGGGGCCTGAACTCAGGGCCTGGGCGCTGTCCCTCAGCTCTTCAGCTCAAGGCTAGCACTCTACAACTTGAGCAACATCACCACTTCTGGCATTTTTCTTTTTTGCTTATGTGATGCTGAGGTCGAACCCAGGGCCTCATGCATACAAGGCAAGCGTTGTACCACTGAGCCACCTTCCCAGCCCAAGGATTTTGTTATAAAGGTTAAGAATTATTTTTGTCACATTACTTAGTTGGATGTAAAGATCTGAATTATAAATGAAAATTATTTTTGAATTTACAAAACTAACTACATTTGTATTTAATGTAAAGTTCTGAGAACTAAAGGAAGTTTCACAAAAGTTCCATTTGAAAAACACCTAACAGAAAGCAAATGTTTCAAGAATCTACTTGCTGGAGGAAAGTTTTTGTCTATCTAGAAAAGTTTGGTTGCAAGGGAAGTAGCATGAATCTTTACTTGTAAAAGAATCCCTTTCCCACAGCTCCTTCTGGCACACCAAGCTGTATATGCAAAATTTTACTGTATCACCCTCTTTTTTCCATCATAGTCTTCCCATTTTCCTTCCTATTCCTGAATCCTTATCCAGAGAGAAAATATACGTTATAATTCAAACTTTTCATTTATAGAATCAAAAGAATAAATTTTTATTGCACTCTCTATTATTTCCATTATGAAAGAAACAGTTTTATTTTGGAACTGAAGATATAGTTGCAGTATTTCTAAATAGATTGCTTTCAAATTACATAATTCAAATGGATAATGTAAGGTCTGCACAGGGACACCTCCCTACTTCTTAACAGGTATATCAACTTGAAATACTAATTTTGTTTTTAAAGCTTGGCCTTTTGATAAAGTAGTGAATTTGCAAGTTGGGAAAATTTATAGAATTCTAAAGAGAAAGGTCAAGAGTTATCTATAAGTCATTGATTAAACAGGAAGCGTGACACTACCATAAGAACTAAGGTAGAAAAAGTAAATTCTGTTCAAAAACACACAACAGTATTTTAAAAAGTGAAATACTGAGGATTCTTTGAGCTACCAGGATTTCTTAGAGGAGGAAATCACTACAATTTGACAGTTTTTCAGGGGAAGGGCTGTTAATAAAAAATAAGAATCAATAATTTGATTACATGAGAAAATAACAATCCTTAATATGTTTGTCAAAATCTTTTGAAAAATTTTGTGTTTGATTATGTTATACAGTTACTCGAAATCTGATGTAAATAAACCAAATTTTATGTGGTTACTGGAAGTGCAAGGTAAATAACCATAAACTTTTTAATTATTTATTAAATATCTCAGAATTTGAAAAAAAATAATTTCAAACATGTATAAGCTCATATGCTGCCAATTATCTTGCTAACATTATTTAAAGTTAACTTAAGCTTTGTTTCAGTTTAGTTGCAGAGGTATTGGAGTTTGAATTACAGGGCTTGGTTCAGGTGAGACAGCCAATCTACTGTTACCAGCTGAGAAAACCGAGAAGCCATGTTTTGAGAGGTCGAATCTTGGAGTCTTTATTAAAAGGCTGGAGACTGCACGGTGGACTCCTGTCTCAAAGACCAGCATCCAACAAATATACTTAATACTATTAGGATACTGAGCCACGAAGGCTGGAGAAGAAAGGAAGAACAAAAACAATGCCAACAAACCAGCTTCAATAGAGATGATGACTTTTTCATGATGACTGAAGAAGAGTCAGGAGATAGGAGACAGGAGAGGAACACAGGGACAGGGACATGGGGACAGTAATGCTCCTGTGCTGGTCTGAGGCTACAGAAGGGGCAGGGTTACTGGAAACTCAAGTCTCAGACACTGGTCTGAGGTTTATTAACCTATCATCCAATTTCCTGACGCTCCCTGCAGGGATTCAGGCACACCTATTACTGGGAAGTGGGACTTCATCTTCACCCACTATGAAGACATACACCCTACGACCCACTATGTGGCCAAGATGGCACTCACCAGACCAGACACCCTCACTTCACTACCACTTATACCAAACATGTAGCCATATTTGCTCTGTTTATGTTTAGAGATAAATGTCTCTTTTTGCTTGGGTTGCTCTGAATTTCATTACTCCTACTTGTATTTCTTTCCATAGCTGGGAAAAGAAAAGAGACACATGAAACCACCAAGTTTTCTGTTGAGATTGTCTGACCAAATTTTCAGATTCTTCAGAATCTTCATCCTATTTTCAGTATCCCACATAGCTGCAATAACACCTACGAACTCACCCAGATATTGTTTAATATGAGATATTACCAACGTTTTGCCTTCACTGGTCTTAACATGTAATCCTCCCCAACTGCACTAGTTCCATGCAGCCATGATTAAAAGTGTGAACCAAGCTGGGCACCGGTAGTTCAAGCCTGTGATCCTAGTTACACAGGAGGCTGAGATCTGAGGATCGCAGTTCAAAGCCAGCCCAGGCAGGAAAGTCTGTGAGACTCTGATCTCCAATAAACCACTCAGAAAACCGGAAGTGGGGCAGTGGCTCAAGTAGTAGAGTGCTAGCCTTGAGCTGAAGAGTTGAGGGACAGCGCTCAGGCCCAGAGGTCAAGCCCCATAACCAAGAGAAAAAAAAAAAATGTGTGAGCCAAGGACACTTGGCTTCAAAACCTGTGTGATGGAGCACATTGTATCGTTTTATTTCACAGTTATTTTTTAACTATAATTACTCACATACAAAGCAAAAACATCACCTTGTAGAATGGCTTCAATGGTAACATGTTCAAGGTCTTGAGTTCAAACCCTGAACCACAAAAATATAAAATAAAGTGATATGTTTCTTGTAAAGATATTTTCTGTAATATAGGCAGATTTATATGAATCTTTCTCTCTCTATATATACGTGTATAGGTATATACGTATATATAGAGAGAGATACATAGATAGATGATAGATAGATAGATAGATAGATAGATAGATAGATAGATAGATAGATAGATAGATACAGCTATAGAGAGAGGTCTATATATGCACATTGATAGATGGATAGATTATAAATAGTATAATGCAGTGAAATACCTCTCCAGTCACTGAATGGTTAGATTCTTTTTTTATTTTGTTTTGTTTTGTTGGTAGATGGGCTTGAACTCTGGGCCTAGGTGCTGTCTCTCAGCTCTTCAGCTCAAGGCTAGCACTCTACTACATGAGCCACTGTGCCACTTCCTGTTGTCTGAGTGGTTTATTGGAGATAAGAATCCCAGGGACTTTTCCGGCTCTGGCTGGTTTTGAACTGTAATCCTCAGATCTCAGCCTCCTGAGTAGCTAGGATTACAGGCATGAGCCACCAGCACCAGGCTAAGTGCTCTTTATCACAATTTTAATAGATATTTATTATGTATTTATTGTTACAATCTTTACTAAATATAGGAAACTGTGGAAGTGTTTTAAAAAACTAAGTTCTCATTGTTTAATAAATATTTTTAAACCAGTTTGCATTGCATTTCCCAGAGAATACTTAGAACCTAGTACCTGCTTCACATAATTCGCTTGATATGCAAAATTAAAATTGAATAAAGAAAAAGTGTCAAATTAATTGTTAAAATGTGCTTTTCAGTTAAAAAATTAACAAAATGCAACAAATGTTCAGTTAAACTTTAAAAAAATAAATCCAACCAAGAAACCAACAACAGCAACAGCAAAAGTACGAAGACAAAATAACAACTGCAAGTGACGAGTCGCAATCACTTCTATATTTATTTATTTGTACTTAAGCATGTTTTGAAAAACAAAAGAAGGCAACAAAACAATAACACACATTTTAAAGTAGGATTTTTAAGTGTACAACAATTGTCACCAAAATATGGTAAGTATGAAGAATTCAAAAGTGTATCTTAGCCACGTGCTGGTGACTCATGCTTGTAATTCTATCTACTCAAGAGGATGAACTCTGTAGATGGCAGTTCAAAGCCAGCTGGTGCAGGAAAGTCCATGAGACTCTTATCTCCAATTAATCACAGAAAACGCCAGAAGTGGTGCTGTGGCTCAAGTGGTAGAATACTAGCCTAGAGCTAAATGAGCTCAGTGATTGTGCATAAACCCAGAGTTCAATCTTAAGTTGATGATAATCAATCTTAAACACAGTAGCACTAAGAAACTTGTACATGAAGACTTAATTTTCACACATAGATTTTCTTAACATTAAGTGGAAAGCAGATGAGGAGGGTGGGCACACCTTTGTAGGGTTATCTGACAAATTACCACTGGACAAATGTTCTGTATTTGTTGCTCTTAGGATCAAAGGCAGGAACTATAGCCAAAAGAAAACACCACATATATTGTGATTTACCAAAAAAAAATGTGTAACTGAAACCATTTTATTACCTTAGATTCAATTTATCATTGTTCTTTTAAATCATAGGCTAACATTTAAAGTTTAAATATAACACAAAGATTCAAACCTATTCACCATTCTCATTGCAAAGTAAAACAGATTATCAAAGACTCAGATAAAAATAAGTAACCAATGTATTGTCAGAACACTGTCAAGAGAACAATGTTCTGTTACCATTTTTATATGTCTGATGGATTAATTGATTATATCTTTGTACATTGAATATCTTTTTTACCTATTTTCATTTTGCAGGATGATTCAGACCAGAATATTGACAGCACACAAATAAGAATCCTTACAAAAATGTACAAAATTTGCTAGAATTACAGCTTTCTAAATAGCTGATGCTTGTGATACTGATGAAATTTTAAGAGTCATCCTTTCTGAAAGCTTGAGGCCTTTCACCAATATGATTTGATATTTTTCTGACACCTTGTTCATGGGCCAAATATTGAGTAATAACTAATAAAGCATTGCTTATTTTATCATTGAAGTCCTGCTATCAAAGATTTCAATATAGTGATATGAGGAAAATCAAAGTTGAAAACTCAGTATTTTCAGTGAGTGCAATCCCTATTTCTATGCCTGCTTGGAGAATTCACTGACTTAGGTATATTGCAATCATCACAAGACAGGAACAATTAATTAAAGTTTAGTAATAAAATCATCTTTGAGGGGTTATCTGATTTTGAATGAAAATAATTTTATAATCAAGTGTGCCCCTTGCAATAATATAAAATTTCAAGTCAGATATGCACAACCTGGTTCAGTTTTGCCATATAGGGGATATTTAGCAATGTTAGCATACATTTTGAGAATGTTTAAAAAATGAAATTATACTTGGGTTTCATAATATAATAGCCACCAAAATGTTCATCTCTGCTAATGGAAAGCAAATAAATAACCACTTGAATATAAGACCAACATGGGACCCTGTCATTTATATTTTTTGTATTAGTTGTTAAATTTATAAAACCTTTTCTTAAGCAAATAATTTTGAATTTGTGTACCTACATAAAAATCTTACTGATGAAAAAGTGATAACAAATGTTCAGATTTTAAGTTTCTCTCCTATCTGACAGGAGAAGTCCATGAAGAACCAAGAATCTTACATTTCTTTCTTTTTTTCATCAGATAGGTTTACAGTACAGGATATATTTATATATTTATGTGTTTATATCCTTTGTGAATTTAACTGATTATATATTATATATGCAAGCCTAGACCAAACAATTCTGATTTCATGAAGCTAAATATGTAATGTGATATTGAGAACTGTAGAAAATACCTAGAATATAAAAGGTAATAGTTTATTAGAAGAATACTATTCTACTCAGACCTTTCAGCATCCTTGGAATATTTCAAGTACTGAATATTCTAAGTCTTAACAAATATGCAATGAAGCACCGAACAATGATTTAGCAGTATACATAGCTAGTGAATTAGCTGGCTATTTTGATGGAGGTCATATGTTTAGAAACACACACTCTAATATTTAGAGAGTATATGTATATATATATACATATATATTTACAAACATATAGGTGTATGCATGTATACATATATGATTTATCTTTGTAATTTTTGAATATAAACTTTGTTATAACTAGTAAGCATTCATAGTCTATCTTCAGAATCATGATTTAGTAAATCTTTTGATTCAGTCAAGTATATTTATCAAGTGTAAAATAATTCATTAAAATAAAGTAAAATCACACCAATTTGAACACATTGATTTAGGAATAATCCAGTATATACTAGAAGATAATCAAAATTTATTTTCCAAGTTAAAAGAAATGTAGGACATTCAAACTACTTTTATCCCATTAGAAATCTTCAAATGGAGATCATGTAAAAGATACAAACCTACAAATATTAACCATGAATCATGGAGTTTGTATAGAATCTAGATAACCTGATACTATAGCTTTCATAAGCAGTAGTTTAATTTGTTTGCTACTTATTTTATTTACATTTACGGGGGGTATTTAAATATGCTTTCATAATTATTAACCTTCTGTTGTTAAAATATGTATGTTTTTCTATCTGTTGTCATTTTTATGAAAACAAAGGTACAATGTGGTGAGAGCCTAAATGCACATAACATACAAACAGCTGCTCTGCCAGTTTGCTATAAAATTTCCAGTTCATATCGAGAATCAAATCCAATAGCTAATAACTAGTAAAAGTGCTGTAGTGATTCATAGATTTTACCACTGAATACAGAGTAAAAGTGAAGTATGTAGATGATCCTAGTAAATATTGCAATTCCATTTTGTGGTGGTTAGGATCTTCTTAGCAATAAGATTTCAGCTTCTCAGAGTTCACTTGATCATTCAACCTAGGCTATAAATCTTGTCAGATAATTTTTATCTTGAAATAATAAGAAGAAACAAATAAGAATTATGTGCCTATCTTTGAGTTTCATATCGCCCAAATATATCTTCTAATCTCCTAGTAGATGGCAGGCTTTTTAAGGAAGGAGATTGTCTTTGTACCTTCATTCCTCAGGATGGATCTCTGCACATTGTAGTGACACAGAATTACTTCTGAGAGTGAACAGACTAATTTCACCACTAAACTTCTTGACAGTCTGAGCTACACATGTTGCTCATATATTCATCCTAATTTTATTTATCTGTGACAAAATTGATGCATCTCTAAAAAATCCCTGTGCAAAATAATTGTTAAAATGTTCAGTACCAAACAAAAATAAATTCAGTGCCTTTCTAATTGCCCAATCCATAGTATTATGTTGCAAGTTCTACAAATGTAGATGGCTATCTTCTTGGAAATTTATCACCCTTTCAACATGAAGTTCTGAGAATTTTACTATTTTCTTCTACTGTGTCCTTTGATTATTCCAAATCTTTCAAGAGTATTGTCATGAAGAATAGCTTGTGAAATAATTTGAATTTTAGGACAATTTTGGTGTATATGTCTAAAATAATCTATTATAAAATACATGATAAGATACTGATAATTTTTTTAGTTTTGTTTTTATAAAAACACTCTTAAAACATATAAGAAATAGATCTCCTTTAGTTCATTTCCATGGCTTGAATTACAGTTCTTCAAGCTTGAATGCCTACATAATAATTGGCTAACTTTGTTCAGGTGGCTAAGATAATGTGTTAGGTGAGCAGTTAGCTAGAAAATGTAAAATGACTTTACTCATTTGTCTAGAATTGGGAAAGCTGTTACTTTACTAAACAGGTGCAAGTGATTTGTTGTCTCTCATTATCCAGCAGATTAGTAAATAATTCCTAATATAGGAGTTTTACAACAATTTTTTAATCTCAATTATTTGCAAGGCCAGGGAATAGGATTCTTTAAAAAAAATTTTATTGTAAAGATGAAGTACAGAGGAATTACAGTTACATGAGAAAGGCAATAAGTACATTATTTGTCGAACACTGTTACCACTTCCCTTGTTGTTCTTCACATTAGTTCTACCTTAATTTTCAATTGGACATTTTAGTAAAAATGACATTGTTTTTTATCAATATAACTTTCTTAATTTTCATTAGATTTCATCTAAATCTAGTTGCTTTTACCATATAAGAGATTTTCGCACAGTCATTTCTCGGAAGGTCTTTATAAAGTTTGAACATGTCAGGTTACCATGAAATGATGCTCTAAAATTGGTAACAATCTTATTTTCTATTAAAGAGTCAATAATTAAAACATTCAGAAATTCTAACCTGAAGTCTAGTCCTTAATCATATTGCATATTGTTTTTTCTTTTATCCCTCACTTTATGTCTTATTTTAAGCATATTTGGGAACCATGAACCTCTAGAATTGATAAAAACATTTTACTTTCTACATAACAATGTTCTGAATATCCATGTTAACTCCAAATTATCTAGAGATTGAAATGTTGTTAGGTTATATTATCTTTCACATTTTTGATACACAATTCAAATAAGTCAATAATACTTTCAAAGTTACATATATATGCATATATATGTGCATATATATATATATATAATGTGTTAGAGTTTTTTTGTTTCTAAACATTCTGTATTAGCATATTTTAGTACCTGTCTACTATGTTACCAAATGTAGTGTGGTAATATAAAAATTGTTTCTCAATATTTTATTAAATAGCTGTCATGTTATTCATGTTAATTGGGTCCTAATGTAGTTGAAGAGTTTAAGAGAAAAATAAACCAAATAACATTACATATATTTATTTATGTACTATCATATATATACACATAAATGCACATAGATGTTATTTAGTAAAACTTGAAACACATGAAAAATATAAATTCATAGATTCATTTTCACACTTTTATTTTTTATCTTTTAAATAAGTTTTTTATTGTGAAAATACTGTACACAGGGTTTACAATTACATGAGCAATGTAATGAGTACATTTCGTATCAAGCATTGTTGCCTCCTTCTTTGTTTTTCCCCTAACATCCCTTCTCTCCCATCTTTTAAAGCTCATCACTTCCTGACTTGTAAATGACAGAAATGAAAAGTTTCAGGTTATCCATAGTAGAACAGTATCCTAAAAATTAACATGAGGCAAGTCATTTAACTAACATAAAGATGATGTCTTGGCTCAATGTTATAGATTGAATCACAAATCTCCACAAATGGTATGGTTCTAAAGGATTTTTGCTAGAGGAGTTGGGGGTTAGTTATTGAATTATGAGACATTTAATCTCATTAGTTCATAAATCCATTGATCAATTCATAATTTTCTGTCCTTATGGAAAAGTGTAGAAACTGAGATTGTATGACCTTTTTGGAGGAAGGAAGTTCCTTTATGAATGACTAGGTAGTGGATATCTTGACTTTTACCACTTCATTTTCTCTCTCTTTGCCTCCTGATCCCCATGAGAAAAGATGTTTTGATCTATACTTTGGTCTTCTCTACAAGGCTTGGACTCATTTTAAGTCAAAATTATGTAGCCAGGTGTCTATGGAATAAAATTACTATTAATCCTGATTTCTTATGAAGATTTTCTTCTTTTATTTGAAATTTTAGGATTATACTTTGACTATGTATTTTTGTTTTCTTCCTGAAATAGTTAATTTATACACCTTTACTTTCTGAATTTAAAGCTATGTGTTTTCTCCTGAATTGAGGACTGTAAATTCCAACTACCAAGATTTTTTTCTGTCAATGAACAAAAGTTCTCTGCCATTTTGGGCCATTGATTTATCTAGTAGCTCCATAGCTCATATCCCCAAGACAAAGACAAAGACTTCTTACATTAAAATTTTGGAAATTCTCTTTTCTCAATTGAATGAATCTTTTCACATTTCCTAGGAGGATGAGTGAAAAGACTCACATTTATAGAACTCTCTATCTACAGCCTCACAAGCCCTGCGGGAGTGTGTCTGCAAGGGTTTCAGTATATCTTAAATTTATTTTCAGCTATTTAGCACTTTTATCAGCTACTGCTGTGTTCTATTTCCTTCTATAAGACTCATCAAATCTGATCAAATCTCATCCTCACTCCATTTGTTCTTATCAACATGAAATATTGATATATCCAGTAGGGAGCAAGTTGAACTTGAAAAGGATGGGACACATCTATGAAATTTCTTCCAGAGTGTATTGACAAACCTTCTCTAAGTTATATTTTTCCTGTTCTGGGCAAAAAGAGATTTTTTTTTTAAGGACAGAAAAAGTTGTAGTAACAGCTTCAGTCTAACAGTTACATTCTTCGGAATCCAACCTTGAGACACATTCTAAAGAATAAAACACCCAAGGATTTATTCTTACCCCAAAATTATTATGAGCAGAAAAAATGAGTAGGAATAGGAATATATATATATATATATGTATATATATATATATATATATATATATATATATATATACATGTAATATATGTTATATGTAACAGCCAGAAAAAAATCAGAACATTCCTCTGGAATTACATTAAGGTCATATGCATTAATCTACATCCCCATCCTTCTTTTAGTTCTTCAGCAATCCTAAAGTAGAAAAACCCCAATTATTGAGAAATCAATAATCACATCATCTTTCATTTATTTTTGATGAAGGTCATCAGAATTGAGAATGATTAAAACTAACATTACATTTGCAACACTAATGTTCTATGCTCTCTTTCCTCTGCTTATTTTCAAAGCCTGGTTACTAGAAGATTCTTACTCTTTCAAAGAATGTTTAGATAAAGGAACAAATTAATTTATAGACATGTAATTACAGTTTTGACTAGCACTGAATAAAATGCAGCCATATTATTCAATTGATTTCAATAATAAAGGATTATTATTGTTTTATATTATTATTGTTTTATATTTTTTTTCTTAATCTTTGTTTTTATTTTCATTTTGTGACTGAAACTCAGAGCCTTTTGTTCAAGCACTCTGCTTCTTGAGCCCTGTCCCCAGTTCTCTCTGCTTTAGATCATTTATCAAGGACAGTTTTCAGATTTAGTCCAAGACAGCCTTGAATAGGAATTCTAATATATGCATCACTCAAGTAACTGGGAATATAGATATGCACCACTATGCAAGTCTTCTTTTTGCGCTAGAACACAACTAATTCTTTTCTTAGCTGGCACAAACCCTAATTTTCCTATCTGTGACTCACAAATAGCTATAATTTGGTTGCAAATATAACTCAATGGTAGAGGCCCTACATAGCAATAACGAAGACCTGAGTTAAATTCCAGTGCTGTCCCCCCAAAAATCAACATAAGTATTAGACATATATGCTATGCCTAGTCATGCTTTAATTATTTTTAACCATTTAGTAAAATTATACAATAATGGATATGATAATGATCTTAAGATCTTGATATATCAAACAAATAACAAAGACATTTCCAGCAATTACAAAAATAGATCCTTACATTTCTATATACAATATAAATATACTTCAATGATTTTGGCAAATCTCCTTTGAAAGTTAATAATTTTTACAAAGCAAATATAAGATATCCTGTACTATGCAAAAACTACTTCTGACTTATTATTTTATTGAAAAATCTGAAAGTGGCCATGCTACATAAATGTCTCCATATGAGAGAAATATGATCGAACACAAAGGTTTATCAGAAGCAAATGTATCATTTAAAGTTAAATTTGCCTGTGAGTAATTAAAAATGTCAGTGCAACAGTGACTTAATTAACTTAGAAATATCTTTCTTTCTCAGGGAAATTAAATCTTAAGCTAATGTATCTCTATTATATCTTGAGGCCAGTGTAACACAATCTACCCTCTCTACTCATCATATTAATTTATTCCAGATACAATTTAGATCATAGGAAGCTAAAGAGCACATCTCTACATATTGAAATTTTTTTGTAAGACTGTACATTTTCATTTTTTCCAATGTCCAGAGTTTACACACATGATTATAACTATATCAAAGGCAATCTTTAAAATGAAGTCTGTATTGCAGTGGCCTATCTAGTAATGTCTAACACTATTTCTAGAACTCAATCTAAGGAAAATGAGATGTATGACTACAGAATGAGTTGTTTCATAACTATCTTTGGTTTAGAAGATCTTATTGAAAGTGTAAGCCTTTGATATGACATCATTTGACAACTAAATCTCATACTCAGTTGTGATTGATAGGTCAAATTAACAAGATTCAGTGGCCAGAAACATAAATACTTTATAGATTTTTTGTGAAGCATATTTTACTATTGAATGTGTTTTTTAAATTTATTTTGTATAGTTGAAGTCAAACCACTTTTATAGAACACAGCCATATTGGTACAATGTCAACTATGGGAAAATGATCTTCACCATTACCTTCCATATTTATATTTTGAAGACAATAAAATCATTTGGAAAAAATACTGACCATTTCTGAAGAATAAGGAATTTATTCACCAAATGACCAAGCCTGCAATTTCATGAGTTAGCTGTTAATCTACCTACCTGCATGTCTTGGGAATATTTGCCTATTCAACACCATAATTTCACAAATCAATTTTTTTTTTTCCGGTGGAGAGGCCTGAACTCAGGGGCTGGGTACTTCCCCTGAGCTGAGCTTTATTACTCAAGGCTAGCACTCTACCAATTTGAGCCGCAATGACACTTCCGGTTTTCTGGGGTTAATTGGAGATGAAAGTCTCATGGACTTTCCTTTCTGGAAGGGCTTCAAAGCATGATTCTCAGATGGAAGAAAAGACAAATTGTTTTGCTGAACTTTTTCAATGGAGGCTTCAATGATGGCACTTAGAAACACCATAATATATTAAAAGGTTTATGCCAAGTTAGTAAATAAAGACATTACTTATATTTGCTTCATAGGAACAAAAAAACACGTTGGAAATATTTCTTCAATCTAGTATACATCTCTAGAAAATGCTATTTGAAACATTTCTATCATTTGCCAGATGATTGACTAATGTGACTCAAAATTGTTTTCTCAAAGATTAATTTGTGATTAAAAAGACAAACAAACTTGCTTGAACCTATAGCCACATAAATCTTCAATTAGGGAGCCAAAAAATTAGAATGGAAGAAAGCCTCTTCAGTAAATGGTGCTGGCAAAATTGGTTAAACACCTGTAGAAAACTACTAAAGTTAAATCCTTTATATTACCCCCCATCACAATCAACAACAAATGGATCAAAGACCTCGAAGTCAAAGCAGACACCCTGAAAACATTACAGTAAGGAATAGGAAAAACTCCAGGACTCCTTGGCAGAGGTCAATATTTTCTTAATAAAGACCCAGAAACACGAAAAATCAAAGAAATGTTGGACAAATAGGATTGCATGAAACTGCAGTGCTTCTGCATGGCAAAGGACATAGCTAGGAAGATCAATACAAAGTCCACAGATTGGGAGAAGATCTTCACTAGCCATAAAATAGAAAAGGGCCTCATATCTAAAATCTACTTAGAACTCAAAAAATTGTTTCCTCACAGAAACAACCGTTCCATTAGTAAGTGGGCTAAAGATTTAAAGAGAGACTTGTTTGAAGAGGAAATGAAAATGGCCAGTAGACACATGAAGAAATGCTCAACTTCACTGATCATGAAAGAAATGCAAATCAAAACAACATCGAGGGGCTGGGGGTTTAGCCCAGCGGAAGGGCGCCCGCCTGGAGCGCGCAAGGCCCTGGGTTCCGTCCTCAGCCCTGGAAAAACAAAAACAAAAACCAACATTGAGATTCCACCTCACTCCAGTTAGAATGGCTATAATGAAGAAATCTACTAACAACAGATGCTGGAGGGGATGTGGCCAAAAGTGAACCCTACTGCCTTGTGAGTGTAAACTTGTTCAACCACTCTGTAAAGCAGAATGGAGGTTCCTCAAAAAACTCCACATAGGGCTTCCTTATTACCCAGCAATCCCACTTCTTGACATTTACCCAAAAAACAAGGCCATAATAAACCTGCCAACACAACTCTGTTTATCACAGAATTATTCACCATAGCTAAGATATGGAGCCAACTCAGATGCCCTTCAGTAGATGAATGGATCAAGAAAATGTGATATATATATTTGTATATATGTATATATGTATATGTATATATGTGTATATATATATATATATATATATATATATATATATATATATGAAATCTATGCCTCCTTCAGAAAGAGTGACACCACCCCATTTGTTAGGAAATGGAAAGACTTGGAAAAAATCCTATTAAGTGAAGTGAGACAGACCAAAAAAAAAAAAATAGATACCATGGTTTCCCTTATTTGCAATAATTTGTATACATCTAAGGTAATCTAAGATTCAGATGAGTAGAAAAACTCAAAAGCTACATGGCCATGTAAGATGATGCTAAGCAAAATGAACTCCAAGATATGGACACAAAGTGTTTTTCTTTGTTGTTGTTTGTAATGTACTATGTGATTGTTTTTTGTTTGTTTCTTTTGTATATTCTTCTCCTTAGGGTATATCTCCTATTGTCACTGTGTTTAATTTTGGTACCCTGCATCTTGTATATACATTTATCTAATTTGGGGAGGATAAGGGGAATAACAAAATACTGAAACAAGACACTGGATGACCCATTGTAACAATGATACTCACAAGAAACAATGTTGAAAATAAACTTTTCAATTTGGGGGAGAAGGAATAGGGGAAGTGGGGAAAGGAAGGGATTGTGGGAGAAAAATAAAGAAGGGTGTAACAATATTCAACAAAAAATATACTCACTACCTTACTCATGTAACTGTAACCCCTCTGTACAGCATCTTTACAATAAAATAAAACTAAAAAATCTTGCTCCATATTTTCTAGATTACAATGAAGCTGCTCACTCAAAGATTTCATTTTAGTTAACTTAGAAGAGAAATATCACGTATGATGATTGACTTATTATACATATCCCCAGAAATAATAGTTATGATCACATATGTAAAATTTTTTATATAAGCCATTTTTAAATTTATGTATTATTTCCAAAAATAGAAACCCATCCATTTTTTGTTATTCGTGGTGTGTTAATGATGGCTTTGTTGTTATTTTGTTGCTTGTTTTTATCCCTGTTTAGGTGAACAAAGAAAGGTATAGAAATTGAGGGATGAAGCATGAACAAATAGCAGTATGGTATTCAGTAGACCTATGTGGAAAATGAAATATGCAATTTGTGGTTAGGAAGGAGAGGAGGAAAACCAAAAAAGGCGTGATATTTTCCAAAAGAAATGTGCTTATTACCTGACTTACAATGTCAGAACCTCTCTATACAAAGTCTTAGTAAAAACAATACAATTCCAAAATAGTTGGCATTTAAATGACTTTTCTCCTAAGAAATGGAATATTGCAGAGATCTTATATCATTTTCAGTGAATGCCTTGTGTTCCATTACCATTTCAAAAAGAAGGTCTCTAGACTCCTAATGGATTCCTGATGATGATGAGGAGGTTATATTGCAGAATGCTTTTTCTTTCAAATATTTTAATCATAATCTTTATTCATGGGCTACAGGTATGGCTATCAGACCTATATTTATGGATGATAGTATTCTGCTGTAGTCTTTGTGGTGATCTGTTCCTGAGTTTTCTTTTTCATAATTGTAGTCAGGTCCTCTGACACAATTTGGCTACTTCTAGAGCAAGAGTACTTTCTCTATATATTTTTATTTGTTTTCTGATAACAATCTTATATATTTTTCAGTTTCCTATTGATAGAATGCAGTACATGGTAATGTCTGCATCCAATATTTGTAGAATTGTATGAAATATTTGGATAAACTAAATATTGAAAAACTGGGTAATGTTGGAACAATAATTATATAATTACTTTTACAAGTATGTCACTTAAGTATTTTTATAGAACAATATAATAATGATAAATGTGCGCATATAGAATATCAAGATATATTTTACATAGCATTCTATATAGTAAATTCAACATAATGCAGAGATAATACTTTTTTCTGTTAATTTTTGTAAATATAAATAACATAATTTTGATATTAGTTGAATATTTTATGAAAGTTCCATTTTAATAATTTTTGAATCTTATTAGATTTTGAGAAATGATCTTACATCATGCTGTTACAATCACCAATAAAATAATAATATCCATTTACCATTTAGTAATATGTAGTATTATATTCAGTATTATATATAGTGGAATAGTGTCTCATTAAGATGTAAGGTCCTGAAAAACATGAGTGAATCCAGTATTATCTGCCTTCCAAATATATATAAATTCTAGCTAATTTTTATTATTCAACCTTGCCTGCCTGTAGTCACCAATTTCCTTCATCACTGTCATTATTCTCTGGGAAGCTTTGTCTATTTATATATAAAACAAGACACATTCTGAATATTTTTGGAGTTTATTTTATTGAAAATATATCCCCTACCATCACTTTCATAATATTATTGGCATCAAAATATTTTTATAATGTAAAATTGAAATCTAAGTATTCAACAAATGGGTAAAATTGCATATTAATATTCATAATGAATTTGTAAATGTTTAGAACTAAGTATATTTGTTTTAAAGCATCACCTATATTATTCTAGGTTAAACCATAATGGTTTCTTTAATGAGCAATTGAAAATAACTATAAACATCCTTCCTACTGATATTCATTTTTCAAAGCAATTCTTCAAATTTTATCTACAGTTATCATTTAAAACAAAAGAAAGCCAGCTCATTAAATTGTATAGAATTGACTAAAAGCTTAGTGTTCTGCAGAGCAAAGTCCAAATTCCTTTTAGTTACCTTCAAAGAAACCAAATCCTTTGTCCATAAGAAATATCAACCTTTCTGCTACAACTGCATCTGCTCTCATATAACTTATTTTTTTTCTAGCTATACTCAGCTTCTTGGTATTTCATGAGATAGATTATTTTACTCTAAAAAAAGAATATTAAAATATGTATACATTGAATGCTTGAATATTGATGGTTGAATTTTTGAACCTGTCAATGTGATTTATCTCCATGGCAAAGATAAAATAATGTTCCTTCTAAAAATTTGGATCCCATTTGATTTTTTATAAATTATGACGATTGCTCTTGTATTATGTAAATGTGGGTATTTTATATAAGATTGTTATTAATTCAAACAATAAATATAATTTTAAGAAATATTGTATAGATTTAATTAAAACCCAAATTAGTTGAGGTTGAAGTTGTAGAGTAAAAGCAGACAGTTCTTGAAAATCCATTGGTGGTTTGTGATTTAACCATAGAGGTTATAGGGCTTTATCACACAATGGATTTCTATGTAGTCAGCCCATTAGTGGAAGTCTAGATCCTGGGTTTAATTCAGGTTTTAATTTCACAAGTGTAAAATGTCCCTATGCTTGCCTTCTTTTCAGTAGATGAAAATGGTAGTATAGGAATCCTCCTTCTGCTTTTCCCAATATATCTTCTTCTTTCATTTATATTGTAAAAGTAGACACTTCATTCTCTTCACCAATTTCCTTAGCTATTGTGAAGTTAGTTCCATGTACAACAATTCACCTTAGTACATTTCTCTGTAGATGGGTACCAGAGTATCTTACTCAGCTACCATCTGCTCAAACTCCATCTAGCATTCACTGTGCTTACTTTTGCTAAGATATATAACAGAAAAATGTTGAATTATGAGTTATTTTTGTATCTGCATTATTTCTCTTCCATCTTTTAAATCTATTGCTTTATAATGAATATTTTGTCTATAAAATTAGTTTGCCTAGTGATAAATATAAAACTAATATTAGCATAGCATAAAATTCAGAGAAAAATCAAGAAAACTACTATTTTGCTATATTACTGATGTTAAAAACTGCATAATACTACTAAAAAGTGCATTGTAAAAATCTGATTGCTCTTCTTACCATGATGAAATGTATAATACTTGAATGCTCTTAAATTTTACTTTAACCTATGAGCTGAGAAATTTATATTGGCAAATAAGAAACAACTACTGTCAAAAATCAAATACATATTTCAAATAAGAATATTTTCACATTATAGTCAAGGGAGAAAGTTTTATGTTAATGGCTCAATTTTTATCAAAATTGGTCCTTTTAAAAAGTGAATCTCCTCAACTCACCCTACTTAGTAACATGAAATATATTAAGGATATGTGTCTCTTAGGAATCAATATCTCTGTCCTTAGATAAAACTCCTCAACACAAAAATTTGGAGGATTGAATTGTCTAAAATCTGGAGTACAGAAATGAATTGATCATTTTAATTATTCACAAATAACTACCTAAAAGTTTGAAGTTAGATTTTCACAAGTTATTGAGGTCACCTTCATCTATTGCATATCAAATGAAATTATTTTTTCCTGTCTTAAGCATATAGAAAAAGGAGTATTTGAAGGATCTTGTTAAATATGCTTCAGTGTTTGACGATAATATCTTTTCACAGTGTCTGAAGAATGTGGCAATGTTAATAAAAATGTTACATCATAGAAGTTATAAAGATTTAAATCAAACAAAAAATCATCATATTCAACTCAATACTTTCTTAATGATAGTAGGTAATTGAGACTTGCTAATATCATTTCCTTAAGGACTGGTTTTTGGAATGGGTTTGCAAAGAGTGTTGTAAGTAATGTACTCTGTACTTTGCCTTCTGAGATGTAGGAAGCCATTAAAGATTAAATGAGTTGAAATTTGCTATCAGACTTGAGACATCAAATAACATTTACCCAATTGCAATTTTCAATATTAATCAATTAAATGTCAAAACTGTCCCTTTGGATTTTTATATTAACCTTCTTTATTTCTCTTTAATATAAAATTTGACTGTACTCGTAAAAGACGAAATAGCTGTGTTCTTTCCCAGAGGCCAATACACATCACAAAATGACAAAACAACTATTTATCCCAGAGGCAAAATAGCCCCAAATATTGCTTTTCATGAGTACAAAAACAAAGTTACATTAAAGTAGTGTACTTTAAAATAAATGCTCTGACACTTGAAAAATCTCATTTCAAAATCAAAGATATATTTGAGTTTTCCATGCTTTCCAAGTCTAAATTGCAGATTGTTACTTGATAATATCATGGAATGAAGCTCTCCTCACACTGTCATGACCATGAGCACTGTCTTCAAATACTTGAAGTAGATTATTTGAAAATTAATATGGAATTACAATCTTAATGTGAGAAAAATTTACATAGTTGACCATTACTACAAATTTATTTATACAACGTTGACAACTATAATTAATTCATTTTCCCATATAACTTTTCCTAATCATGACATGTAAATAAATATGTCAATGAAAACAGCAATTAACAAATTGATGCTTTGTTTTTTTATCTTCTACCACTTAACTCATTAAGCACAATTAACTAAAAGTAATTTTAATCCTTCAATATGAGATAAAAAGGTTTAAAATTCAAGATAATTTAAAATTATATAATAAAATCATTTTGAAATATATTTAACATTATGAAAATTACATGACTGTGTGGTTACACAAATATATGATTAATATAATTATGAGAAATTGAAAGCATTTATGTTTACAACTTCTTATATTTCACATTCATATATTTCCATTTTGGATATCTGTACTAGTAATTTTATTTGGTGCATGTTAAACACTATCATTAACAAACTACTTTTGATTGTAAACTAATTTTCAACTTTATTATCGTATGTACAACTGGAAATTAGTCTGGTAACACTTGCGTTGATGCTTGTCTGTAAAGATATTTGTAATATACATATTAGCATAAATATTGGATACATGCCCCAAGACAATATACAGACAAGAAGCTTAGGCTAAGTGAGTTTATAAATGAGAAGAGTCAGGGAAGCAATGGTAGATTATATACCAAAGATAGAAAGAGAAGAAGAGGATAGGGGATCATGAAAGAAGTGACAGGATAGCTGAATAAAGCACTGACAAAAAAGAAAAAAAAAGACTATGCAGCAGAGGCTTGGGGGGGGAGTGGGGAGAAAGAGAAAGAGAGATTCTTAAATATATATACATGTTTATTGGATTGACAAGATTACCAAATAAAAACTCAATGGACAATAATAATGAACTACGTTGGTATAAAAAAAGAAAGAATAGCAATAATTAGAATTGATATGTTCAAACAGCAATAAAATAAAAAGAAAGACAAGGCAGTCATGGTCACAATATGTAAGGCATCTGGGATATAATTAGGAAACCAAATCTAAAAAAATAAGTTGTAAAAATACAGTTAAAGATATAGACAGCTTAACCAGGTGCTCATCCATTCTGTTTTCTGCTTTAGTTATTTTTCATATAGGAAATTTTGCTTTAAATCTTGGCCAGACTGTGAACTTGATATTTTCAAGCATGCTTTTTCAATGTTGCAGGTGAAAGCCACATAGTAACTATAGTCAGCTGGGTTGTTGACCTAGAATCTTGGTAACCTTTGGTGCAGGCTCACCGAAACTGTGGTCCACTTGATTTTACTTCCCATGTAGCAAATATTTCTTAAGAATAAATCAAATTTATTACTTGACTATTATTTATTGGTCATTTTTTCTGTGCCCATCCTTGGGATTGAATTCAGGGCTTGGGCACTGACATGAGACTTCGTGTTCAAGACTAATGCCCTATCACTGAATCACAACTCCAGTTCTGTCCGAGTGTGTGTGTGTGTGTGTGTGTGTGTGTGTGTGTGTGTGTGTGTGTCTGTGTGTGTGTGTGTGTGTGTGTGTCTGTGTGTGTGTGTGTAGTTAAATGCAGATGAGTCTCATGGATTTTTCTGTCTAGGGTAGCTATCTGTCAATTGTGACCCTAAGATTTCAGCCGCCTGAGTAGTGAAGCTGACATGCATGAATCCCTTCACCCAGATTGATCATCATTTTTAACATTTAGAAATAGATTTCTGATTGTTACAAAGAGAGGGAGGAAATAGGATAATATTCAGACAAGATACAGTATTTTTCTTTTTAAAAAATTATTTTTAATGTAAGTGGAGATGTTTACAGGGGTTATTTATAAAAGTATCACTTAACTGCTATAAGAACAGAAAACAAGAAACATAATTTAAAATAAAAGACATTCATTCATTCAAGTATGTATTTTAAACATTTTAGCATCACATATTACTTGTTCAGCAGAGCCTCATAATACCAATTCTATAAGTACTCTCTCTAATGACCATCAAGCCTTCTTCCTTTTTAGATTATTTCCTCAGGGATACAGTAATGTAAATCCAGCTAACACAAATACACATGTGATTTCATTATTGATATAAACCACAGCAATTAAATATGAAAATTGAGACTGACATAATCTTCTAAGTCAATTGCTTAGATGCCATCATCTTTCATGGAACTTTTGACTAGCATCAAAATAAGTTCCGCATACTGTTGAAGAAAAGCATTTATGAAGTTACACACAGATACCTAGAAATAACTCTCCATCTTTCAGAAAGTTACTTTCTTATGCTGGAAAAGCTTATTGAATATTGTACTTAAAAACATTATATTAAAACATCATAATCATGTGAAAAAATAATGATGAAAACATAAATAACAGACTTGACTTGAAATTCTATTTATATCAACATCTGGGAGAAGAGATAAATATTAGGAATTTTATATCATAAACATGAAATTTCAAATTCTACTCGTTCCCTTCATTAACTCTGCAAAACAAACACAAATCATAGGCAAAATTTGCTTCCTGTTCTGGACTTCTATTAATTCATTTGTAAAACAAATTCATCATTTGACTTCACTTAGTATTATTTTGCAACTTGGTATTTGAATCACCCTTGTTCTTACTTATTTATATGTTTGTTTATTTACTTATTTACTTACTTACTTGCTTACTTACTAATTTATTTCCTGGTCCTGGAACTTGAACTCTGGGACTGGGCTGTCTCTGGGTTCTTGAGCCACAGCACCACTTCTGGCTTTTTCTGTTATTAATTGGAGATAAGGGTCTCATAGACTTTCCTGCCCAGCCTGGCTTCAAACCATGATCCTCAGGTATCAGCCTCCTGAGTAGCTAGGATTGCAGGCATGAGCTACTGACACCTGGCAAGCACATTATTATCAGTTTAGCATGTGTGAGCATTTAATACAATTTCAATAACCTTTCATTACAATCTGATCCTATAAGTAAACCTCTTTTGAGGATTTGGAGCTGAACCATTAAAATTATGAAAATATTATCAGAAAAACAAATTCATTATTTTAAGCCTATACATTATTTAATAGTAGAATTACTCTGCTATTTCTTAAATGTATTCACATATTATATAATATATAATACCATGTTATATCATAATGCCACAAAGATCAACAGGATACACATAGAATTCAGAAATCTAATCTCTATTACATGTTTGAGGGATTAAATTCATCCCCTCACACTAACTAAACAAATATTCTACTTTTCAAAAGGCACCACCAGTTCTTTCACTATGTACTTTGCTTTTTTTTTTGATAGTGTCTCCCATTTTCCCTTGGGCCAGCATAAGACAATAATCCTCTTGCCTCAACCCAGCTGTCATTACAGGCATGTGCAACCAGACCAAATTTTTATTGTTATCTTTCTAGTAGTCTTTATTTAGATTTTTTAAAAATCAGACTAAATTTCTAAAATAATTATGAGATGCTATGAAAATTTTATAGGAGAAACATTTTACTGATTTTATAATGTATACCATAGAATTACCTCCAGAACTGAAAAATTAAAGAAATAAAAGATACTGTAGATTTTATTTTATGGTATTTTTTTCAGAATTACTTTTTTTTCTTTCCTACCACTTGAACCACAGCACCACTTCCAGCTTTTTCTAATTATGTGGTGCTGAAGAATCGAACCCAGGGCCTCACGTATGTGAGGCAAGCACTCTACCACTGAGCCACCTTCCCAGCCCCCTCAGAATTACTTTGTTCTTTACAATTTTATTTTATTGTCAAGGTGATGTACAGAGGAGTTTCAGTTACATATGTAAGATAGTGAATACATTTCTTGTTAAACCTTGAAAACCCCTTCCTCATTTTTCTTCCACTTTCCCTCCCCCCAGCACTCCCCCAAGTTGAAGTTCAGAATTACTTTTTAATAACACTTTCTCAATTACATTATCGTTACCCATGAGCAAGACAGAAAGTTGACATTAGCTGTCAACCTGTGAACTAGAAATTATTAAAAATAAAATTTAAAGTTCTGCTTTCATAAACCTTGTATAACCTAAATACCAGTAATGTTGTTGCTCAGTATCAAATTTAATGGTGAATAAGAAAAAGATCAAACAAGATTATTCTTTAAGTGCTCGATAACTTGAAATGCTGACATCCTATCTAGACTTTCAGAAATCAATACTAGAAATGAATCAGGCTACAAGGGAATCATCTACCATAAGCTTCCTTCTGAATCTAGACAACACAAGAAGAGTTATGTTATATAGCACTGGAAAAATGTCATGTAACATTGATTTACTATGTCAGTGACAGCCTTGGAAAAACAAATCAAACAATCCAAGAACAGCAAAAATTGCATTGTATAAATGTTGTCCTTTGGATAACAATATTAGCCCTTGGAAGTAGCTAGAGGAACAAACTTGAACTGAAAGGAAATCATGAACTATATTTTTTGTTTGACCCTCACGTTTTGAAAATATGTATAAAGTATTTAGTTTAATATACTCATCATATACATTCCTTTAGGGAGTACAGATCTTCTTTGGATGTACATTTCCTTAAAACCTAGATGACTCAATTCATCTAACATCTGCTTAGTAGAAAAAATTATTTAGAAGCTATGCTGCTCCCATAATTTGAGCTACTAGTTCTTAAGTAATATTTTGGTTAGCTAATAAGCCTTTTCTTTTTTTCATGTTACTAATATGTGATAAATTAAATGCATAGTTATTTCAATTAATTCCAAATTAATAAGAATTTCATTAAGATAATAACATAATTGAGGTGACTAAGAGGAAATTGGTCACATTTCAACTAGAATAATGGCAGCACTGGTTTTGCAATAGTGCTAATTCAACAGACAGAGTTTTTCATTTTTTCATTTATTTTGTATGAAATTTAGATTAATATTTTATTTTGATTTGAATATTTTACTCCCCTAAAAATCAGAAACTTTAAAATTTAAATTTTCTCAAATGCAAATCAAATGAGGTTTAACTAATTTTTCTCTGAAAAGATGAGAGTTTATATTCTCATAATTTAAGAATTATTTCATAAAAATAGAAATTAATAAAAAATTAAAATCCAGACAGGATTTATCTCCATTCATATTTGAAATAATCTATTCTATTAAATAAATATTTATGACTGAGTTTTGCACAGAAAATAGACAATGCTACTTTGGATTCATGAGTACTGTTATTTTTAAGGAAAGAGTCACAAGTCACTGAGAGTTAGGTTCTGGATTAAGAATAGCTTGTTTCATGGAACATCAATTTCTAAGCTTTCAAAAGAGCAATTTCACAATTCTGCATGAGAAAGCATGAATGTTGGCCCTTTTTCAGGGACCAATCCCATGCAAGCAGGTATGATGCCCACTGGAAACTGTGATTTATCATGCTACTGTCAATAAACTACAGAAGACTTTGAGCCAAACAAATAGGAAGCCATGGTAAAGGGCCATGGTACAAGGAAGCCAAGCAACAGGGGAGCCAAATGTGTGCAGGGCTAATCTAATTTTTTAAAGCTGTAACTCAGCCCATGCCTTAGAGACACAATTTCTCTGTGGCGACATTTTCTGTGCAGCTAAAACAGCTGCTTTACCTATCTCAGATCAGATACTGAGCTGCTTCAAGCAAATGTTTACCCCAAATAACAATTGTCAGACATGATTTTCCAGAACATTTATATAGAACAAAAGAGATTTCCTGCCACTAAGAAAGGATGGTTTAAATCACATTTGCTATTATATTTTCTGGAATTTCCAAAAATGTGGAAAAGATTAAAATAATCTGAAGACAATAAAGATAAAATATTTACATTTTAAGAAATTAAGAGTAAGGTTTTTGTTGGACACAATGTGAATTCATAAAACTAATACATCCAATAGATCTAGACCTAACAAATGTAATTTCATCCCAATTCAAAGCACTTAAACATCTTTATAATTACATAAAAATGTTAAATTATTTCCTCTAGTGACATATTAATGACAATGTAATTACTATTGTTTTGTCTCATTTTCATTCTTGTTATAAAAATAATTTCATCAGATTACCAAATCAGATAAAGTAAGACTTTTTGTATATTTTATTTTCCTTTGAATTTTACAGAACATTGATTGATGTGACAACAATAAAATTCTCAAATGATAGTAATATTTTAAAAGATCCAGAATATGTTGGATTAATATGCTTATCTGTGTAACATGGGACATAGAAGTCAACGCCACTCAATTTGATACCTGAAGTGAGGTTGTTTTTGTTGTTAGTGGTGATGATGATTATGTTTCTTTTTTCAAAGCTAAATGTAATTTCCTTCTTTCTCAAATGAGTTTTTAATCTTACAAATTGAGAATCAACATGCTAACCAGCATGCAGCATATGTGATTTAGTATCATAGTATATTTATCCCTGACAATCATTGCTACTCAGGAATGATCTAATGTGACACTGAAGTCCTCAGGAATAGAAAGTCTAGAGAATGTTGTAGAAGTTGAAGGTCAGGATAGAAAATAATCTATACCGATGTCCAGATGTACATGAAAAAGCACTAGAAGGCAAATTTTCTTGCTTCTGGCGAAATCCAGTCCAGATGAATCAAGCTTCAGGAGGTAGAATGAATGTCAAACGATCTATGCCAAAGACCAGCTTGTTTTCAAAGTATGCTTAAGGCCATTTTGTTCAGAGATTTTGTGGTGGAACCAACCTTCAATTGTAAGTCTGAAAGCCTACTAAGTTGTGTTTGTTTGTTTTTATTAAAATTAAAAGTCTTTCTGACACATTGTATTATATCAAGTAAGTGAATAGGCCTGAAGCATCACAAAAAACTATTTTGTTTTTGTTGTTAGAAAACTGTTTCAGGAGCAAAATGTCTAGGAATACATCAAGTAGTATTCTGAGTCAGTTAAAAGGTATAACCTTTGCTAAAATGTTACATGAACAGAGGGCTAAGGTATGGTTTAATAGAGCAGTTAACATGTGCTAGTCCTCACTTCTATATACAAAACCTAAAAATAAAACATTAGATGAACAACAAGAGAAAGGAAAGAAAAAACATGTTTGAGTTCAAATAGACATAAATACTTCCTGGTTTAAAGTTTTGAATAGAATTCTCTTCCAAACAATGATATTCTTGACAGTCATGTTCCTGGGCCATAGGCTCACACATCCAGATATTATAGTTCCCGAGTGCTGTGATGATGAGTTCTGTAGATGCAAATTCATCAATGTCATGCTTACAAGGCTCATATCATCTCATAATTGTCCCAGTAATTTCCATCTGTTGCAGGCATATCTGAAATCTGAATGGTAAATGATTAGGTGTTAAAATGATTTAACAGAACAATGAGATATAGCTTCTATCTGCTTACTGAGAAGAAAGAACTTATCTAAATCTCCACAACTTATTTGTGAATAAGTATTTTCTGCTGTTGGACAATTATCTAAAGATTTTTATCATATATTCTCCATAAAGCATCACTGAAGGAGAAAATGAATACTTTTTAATAAGCATGACAATATTGTGTAATTTAATGCCTTATAAATGTTAATTCACCTTAGACTTATAAATGCATGTTCCTAATAGTAGAAGGAAAAAAATGCCAAATATAAATACCAAGTAGATTACTTGCACATAAAAATTGGCAATTAAATTCATCTTTTATAAAATAGAATATTGTAATATACATTAAAGACTACATGAAAATACAAAACTTACCTCCATCAAAACTGCTCTCGTAAAATAAAAGTATCCCTCTCTACTTCAACAGAAGGAAATGAAAATCTTTAGGGGAATAAAATAAGTAATAGGAGGTGGAAGACCGTGGCTACCTATGAATACTTAACTCACTATGCATTACCTTGTAAACAGTTTATACAAATCAAATATAATATTTTGTAAATACTGTACAAATGCTGTGACTGCTCCAAATTATGTATGTGTACATAATCTGCAAAGTTACAAGAAGTATATCTGATTCCACATTATTATAAAACAAATTATTTACTTTTAAATTACATTCGAATCCTATATTCCTGAATTTCAATTTGGTATTTGTTTAAAATTTTCCACTCAAGATTCTTGGGGAAGATGGCGGAGGAGAAGCTGGAATCTGAACAAGCTCTCCCATAGAAAGCAGTTTTAGAGTTCCAGTGAACAGTCCTAAGCCAGAGAATCACACCAAGGGTGCCATCACAGGACAGAGAGTTAGACAAGAGAGGGAAAGCCAAGGCAAAAAGACACATCTGAGCGCCTGCCAGCAGCCGCCGCGGCTGCGGCGGCGGCAGGGTCACGGCAGAGAAAGCAGCCGGGGCCATAACTGAGTGCTCACACAGAGAGTCCGGGACGAAGGAGCCAGACACAGCGGGCGAGATGATTCTACTCAACACCAGCAAGAACCGACAAGGAGCGGACATCTTCATCCTGCAGTTCGCAGACCAGAGACAACCCAGGATCCAAGACTCGACCTGAGTAGAAGCCCAACGTCCTCACTCCTTCTCAGGGAGCAGAGGAGGGAAGGCCACCCCCCCCCAGCACCGGTGATCTCCATCTTGGATACCAACAAAGCTCGGCGGAGCTGCCAGCTCCAACCCAGGCCATGGAATAAAACGAGTCATTTAGCAGGTCACAAGAACTTAACGGCTGCGAAGTGACCTGCCAGACTCGGCTCCATCCCGGGAAAAGTCACCCAGCTCAGGCACCAGCCATTGGAGTGGCATTCCTCACTGGGTAACCAGAGCCAGAGGCTGCCCCTCCCTCTAGCAGCCTCAACAATCAATTGAAAAACAGAAACCCTGAGAATGGCTCCAGGCTGGGCTCTGTGAGTTTTTTTTTTTTTTTTTCCACAAAATAGCCCCAGGAAAAAGCTACTGATTGTTGAAAGGCCTCAACTCTACCCAGAACCTAGCCTTACCACTGCATCCCCCTCTTTTGTGATTCTCAAAGCAGATCACCCTCCCAGTAAACTAATCTGGGAGGGGGATCTCAAAATCTTGGGTAAAGCAGACCATTTTTCTGCCTGGTCGAACAAACTGACTTAAGAAACCAATCAAGCCACAGGACCTCAAGCTGACCAGGGACTCCAACAAGAGGCTGTTTACAGACAAAAGGGAGATACAGGATTCTTCCCACCCTTCCCTAAAAATCAAAAAAAAAAAATCAAAGAACTTTTTTTTTTTCTTCTCTTCCTCTTCTTTTCTTTTTTTTTTTCTCTTTTTTTTCTTTGTTTTTTGGTACCTTATATATATATAATTTTTTTTCCTTTTCTAAAAATTTTATTAATCTTTAATTTTTGCCTTTTTTGAAAAAATAATTGTTTTCCAGTAACTTTTTTTTCCTCTTATAATTTTTATTTTAGGAATACATGAATGTGCGTTTTCCTTTCTTTTTTTTGTCTT
The DNA here is from genome assembly GCF_024711535.1 of Dipodomys merriami. NCBI lineage: Eukaryota > Metazoa > Chordata > Mammalia > Rodentia > Heteromyidae > Dipodomys > Dipodomys merriami. The sequence goes on along the minus strand of NW_027203381.1, from coordinate 97,128,550 downwards.
CTTTCTCTTTTTCTTTCTTTCTTAACTATCTTTTTGTTTTTTTGTCTAGCTCTACTGAACTTCTGATCTTTTTCTCTCCCTTTCTAATCCTTTTCACCTTCTCCTCTCTTTTGATCTTCTGTATGTGACTTAACTCTTGTCCTACACATCCTCAGATAAACCCGTAGTTAACTAGTAGACCCTATCCCCATTGTGTACACACTTAATCCACAAATTTATTACTCAATTCAAAACCTCTGAGACATAAATTCCTTAATAGCAGTACTACCTCTTTATACCTATATAATATTTTAAGCATTTCCTTAAGTTTTTCACTTCTCCTCTATGTCCCTACCCTTCTATTAATATACTCATATTCCTCTCTAAATAGATGGTCTTTTAATTTCCATAATAATATTATTTTTTACATTTCTATTTTTTTTCTGGTCTCTTTTCATTTCCCTTTCCCTTTCTTCCTTTTCTCTCTCTCTCTACTTGCATCCTACCCAACCTATTTCCGCACTGAGATTAGGACATAGTTAACTCTCCCTGTGCCTCCCCACACCAATCTATTCCTATTTTTTACCCACATCTCTCCCTAACCCTAAAAATTTCTGGTTTTCCAAATGCTTCTCTGCGGTTCAAAAACCATTAACATATAGTTGTTTGATGTTGAATAGATGTATCTGTTGAACTACACTCTATCTGTAGACTATTGACTGTATAAATGCAAACATTGGTTGATGGTTGCCTTAAGATAGTGTTCTAGCACAAAACTGGTGCTATTTTCATCTCAAATGGGCAGAGTAAGCCGGAAAAACACAAGAAAAATGGCAAATCCGGGTATCTCAATTCCCAATCTTGAAACTCAGGGGTCAGATCAGATAATGAACAACCCAGAGGAGAGTTCCCAAATAGCCCTACAAACACTGGTGGCAAACATGAAAAATGAGAAGTTTGACAATGTACAAAGGACTCTGTATGAGCGTGATAGGGAGAGAGAGGAAGCATCCCAAAAATTTTACAGGAATGTCATAAGCGTGAGGAAGCTACTCAAAAACTGATACAGGATTTGCGTGAACAACTTGAGAATACTCAAAGAGAAAGGGAGGAATGGCATGAGCAGGCTGAGAATACTCAAAGAGAACTGCAGGAATCCCACGAACGGGAAGAAAGAGAACTACAGGAATCCCACAGACGGGAGGAAGCTAATCAAAGAGTAATTCAGCAATTAAGAGACCAGGTAGAGAATACACAAAGATCACTAAAGGCATTCATGGAATCCATTAACAAGGAGCTGAAGGAAGTAGGGAGACCACAAAGGGAATGCTGAATGGAACGCAACAGAAGGAAGGGGAGTCCAAAGAAACCATAACCAATCAACTAAGTGATTTGAGAACAAACACTGAACACCAAATTAAGAAAGTAAAGAAATTCATACAAGACCTAAAACAGAGCTTCAACAAAGAACTTGAAGCCATCAAAGCTGACCAATTAGAAGGAAAAGAGATAAAAAACAAAGTAGAGAGTCTTGACAGCAGGTTAGACCATGCAGAAGATCGAATCTCAGGGATTGAAGACAACCTAGATATTACAGAGAAAGAACATACAACCATCCAAGACAAGTCCAAGAAATATGATAGATCTATTCAACACCTGGAAGACACCATCAGAAGGCCTAATCTAAGGATAATGTGTGTAGAGGAGCACCTAGAAACAGAAGTTAATGGTCTAGGAAATTTGTTTAACAGGATCCTAGCAGAGAACTTCCCAAACATACAAAAAGATAGGCCTATTCAGATACAAGAAGCTTTTAAAACCCCAAATAGACCAGACCAGAATAGGACATCCCACTGTCACATTATCATCCACACAGGATCAACTCAGACCAAGGAAAAGATCCTTAAAGCTGTCAAGGAGAAAAGGGTAATCACCTATAAAGGGAAACCAATTAGAACCACCTCAGATTTCTCAGCAGAGACAATCAAAGCAAGAAGAGCCTGGAATGGCATATGCCATGCCCTAAAAACAAACAATTATCAACCAAGAATATTGTACCCAGCTAAACTCTCCTTCATAACTGAAGGCCAAATAAAAACCTTCCATAGCAAAGAAAAATTGAAACAAGACATCTCCACCAAACCAGCCCTGCAAAAGATTCTTAAAGATGTCCTACACATAGAAAACCAACAAGACCGCAACATAGGCCAAGAAACTGCACCCAAACTGAGAATCCAAGAACCTTAGGAAGAACCCAGTTTTCACAGCCCCCAAGAAGGTGGATAACATGGCAGGAACTCCCAAATACCTCTCAGTCCTATCTCTTAACGTTAACAGACTGAACTCTCCAATTAAGCGACATAGACTGTCTAGTTGGACTAAAAAACAAGACCCTTCTATCTGCTGCCTGCAGGAGTCACATCTTGCCTATAAAAACAAACACATTTTCAAAGTTAAAGGCTGGAACAAAATCTACCAAGCAAATGGCCCCCATAAACAGGCGGAAGTTGCAATCCTAATATCAGATAAAATAGACTTCAAATTAAAATTCGTGAGAAGAGATAAAGAAGGTCGCTACATACTAATTAAAGGATCTCTCCTTCAGGAGGATATTACAATTGTAAATATCTATTCACCAAACAATGGAGCACCCAAATTTATCAAAGAAACACTACTTTCCCTCAAATCCCATATAGATCCAAAGACATTAATTGTTGGGGATTTTAACACACTACTCTCCCCACTAGATAGATCAACTCGTCAAAAACTCAACAGAGAAACCGCAGATCTAAACAACTGCATAGATCAACTAGAATTAACAGACATCTACCGAACATTTCACCCAGCAACATCAGAATACATGTTTTTCTCAGCAGCACATGGAACGTTTTCTAAAATAGACCACATTTTAGGCCACAAAGCAAACTTGTCTAAATTCAGAAACATTGAAGTTATACCTTGCATTCTCTCTGACCACAAGGGAATAAAATTAGAACTCAACACCAAAAGCCACCAAAGAAAGCCCGGTATCACATGGAGGCTGAACAACACACTGATGAATCAAGAGTGGGTCATGGAAGAGATTAGAAAGGAAATTCAAATGTTCATGCTATTCAACAAAAATGAACACACAAATTACCAGCTCCTCTGGGACACAGCAAAGGCAGTACTCAGAGGCAAGTTTATAGCTCTGAGCTCCTACATCAACAAATTGGAGAGATCTGAAACTAGCAATTTAATGACACATATAAACCTCCTTGAAAAAGAGCAGCAAGATAAACACCAATCCAATAGATGGAAAGAAATAATCAAAATTAAATCAGAATTAAATGAAATAGAATTCAAAAAAACTATAGAAAGAATCAACAAAACAAAGAGTTGGTTCTTTGAAAAACTTAACAAAATTGACAGACCCTTAGCAAATCTTATCAGAAAAAGGAGAGAACACACCCAAATTAATAAACTCAGAGATGAGAATGGAAACATCACCACGGACACAACCAAGATTCAGAACATTATAAGGGAATACTTCTCAAAACTTTATGCTAATAAGTTTGAGAACTTGACAGAAATGGACCTTTTCCTAGCAAATATTGACATGCCAAAACTAAACCAAGATGAGTTAAACCAGCTCAACAGGCCCATATCAAGCATTGAAATAGAAACAGCAATAAGAGACCTCCCAGCTAACAAAAGTCCAGGACCAGATGGTTTTACAGCGGAATTTTACAAGGCCTTCAAAGCAGAGCTCACACCAGTACTCCTCCAACTCTTCAATGAAATTGAAAGAGAAAGCTCACTATCCAACACATTCTATGAAGCCATCATAACCCTCATCCCAAAACCTGGCAGGGACTCATCAATGAAAGAGAACTATAGACCCATTTCTTTGATGAACATTGATGCAAAACTTCTCAACAAAATTTTGGCCAATCGACTTCAACAATTCATCCAAAAAATCATACACCATGATCAAACAGGATTCATTTCAGGGATGCAAAGCTGGTTCAATATACGTAAATCAATTAATGTTATTCATCACATCAACAGGAGCAAGAATAAGAACCACATGGTTATCTCAATAGATGCAGAAAAAGCATTTGACAAGATCCAACACCCCTTTATGATGAAGGTTCTGGAAAAATTAGGAATCCATGGAACATTCCTCAATACAATAAAGGCTGTATATGACAAACCTACAGCCAGCATTATACTCAATGGTGAAAAACTAAAGCCATTTCCTCTTAACTCAGGAACAAGACAAGGATGCCCACTGTCTCCACTTCTCTTCAATCTAGTATTAGAATGCCTAGCTACAGCAATAAGACAAGATGCAGACATAAAGTGGATCCAAATAGGGAAAGAAGAAATAGAACTCTCCCTCTTTGCAGATGACATGATCTTGTATTTAAAGAATCTCATAGACTCCACTCCCAAATTACTCAAGCTGATTCAAAACTTTGGCAAAGTAGCAAGTTATAAAATTAACCCCCAAAAATCAATGGCTTTTCTGTATGCCAACAATGAAAAAAGTGTGGCTGAAATTAGGAAAGCAACTCCATTTGTAATAGCCCCACAAAAAATAAAATACCTAGGAATTAACTTAACTAAAGAAGTGAAGGACCTCTATGATGAAAACTTTAAAATCTTAAAAAAGGAAATCAACACAGAACTTAAAAAATGGCAAAACCTCCCATGCTCCTGGATTGGAAAGATTAACATTGTGAAAATGGCAATTCTTCCCAAGGCTATCTACAAATTCAATGCAATACCCATCAAAATTCCAACCTCATTCCTCAAGGAAATAGAAGAGGCAATCCAAAAATTCATATGGAACAATAAAAGACCCCGAATAGCAAAAACGCTCCTCAACGGAAAGAACACTGCTGGAGGAATATCAATACCAAACTTCAAACTCTACTATAAAGCCATAGTAATCAAAACAGCTTGGTATTGGCATAAGAACAGACCTCAGGACCAATGGAATAGAATTGAAAACCCAGAAATGAACCTACAGACCTATAGCCATCTAATCTTCGATAAGGAAGCTAAAACAATAGAATGGAAGAAAGACAACCTCTTCAGTAAGTGGTGCTGGCAAAATTGGTTAACTACATGTAGAAAACTTAAGCTAGATCCTTATATATCACCCTGCACCAGAATCAACTCCAAATGGATCAAAGACCTTGAACTCAAAGCAGACACTCTGAAAACATTACAGGATGGGATAGGAGAAACCCTAGGTCTCCTTGGCTCAGGCCGAAATTTTCTGAATAGAGACCCGGAAACACAACAAATCAAAGAAAGGTTGGACAAATGGGATTGCATAAAGTTGCAGAGCTTCTGCAGGGCAAATGACATAGCTAGCAAGATCAATAGAAAACCCACGGATTGGGAGAAGATCTTTACTAGCCGTACAAGGACAAGGGTCTCATATCTAAAATATGCTTGGAACTCAAAAAATTAAACCCCCAACAACAAATCCTCAAAGAAACAACTGCCCAATAAATAAGTGGGCGAAAGACTTAAAGAGAAACTTCTCTGAAGAAGAAAGAAGGATGGCCAATAGACACATGAAGAAATGTTCAACATCCCTAGCCATAAAAGAAATGCAAATCAAAACAACATTGAGATATCACCTCACTCCAGTTAGAAAGGCAAAAATCAAGAACTCTAACAACAACAGATGCTGGAGGGGATGTGGACAGAAAGGAACTTTACTTCATTGTTGGTGGGAATGTAAACTTGTTCAACCACTTTGGAAAGCAGTATGGAGGTTCCTCAAAAGACTTCACATAGAGCTCCCCTATGACCCAGGAATCCCACTTTTGGGCATTTACCCAAATCTTTACAAACAAGACCACACTAAAGCTACCAGCACAACTATGTTTATTGCAGCATTATTTACCATAGCTAAGATATGGAACCAACCCAGATGCCCCTCAGTAGATGAATGGATCAAGAAAATGTGGTATATATACACAATGGAATTCTATGCCTCCATCAGAAAGAATGACATTGCCCCATTTGTTAGGAAATGGAAAAACTTGGAAAATTATATTAAGTGAAGTAAGCCAGGCCCAACGAAACATAGGTCCCATGGTTTCCCTTGTTTGTAATATCTAGTATATGTATGAGTCAAGCAGAAAAGGTCAGATTATGTGATGTCAGTAAAAGGAACCCTTAGATGTGTATTTTAATGTTTTTTTTCTTTCATGCATGTGTTTGTAATGCATTTATAAGATTATCTCTTTGTTGCTTTGTATGTCCCTCCCCCACAGTATAACCCCTGCTTTCACTATATTTGATGTTAGTATAACTTGTGGAGGAGATGGGGAAAATCCAGTTCTATAAGGATACAGGTGGACCTGTTGCAACAATGAGAAGTACAAGTTGTCATGTCCAAAACGAGCTTTACAACGTTGGTGCGGGGGGGGGGGGAGAGGGGGGAAGGAATAGGATTGGGATGGGGGGAGGGGGGAGTCTGGGAAGGGATGTGAAGGGTAAACAAAGGAGGAGGCTGCAATGCTTGGTAAGAAATTTACGCATTATCCTGTCCATGTAATTGTAACTCCTCTGTACAGTATGTTCACAAATAAAATAAAATTAAATTAAAATAATTTCCACTCATAAATGAAATGAATCCCAAGATATGGACATGAGGGGTCTGTCTTTATTGTTATTGTTTCAAATGTAGCGTGTGATTTTATTTTTTGTTGTTGCTGTTGTTTCCTTTGTATATTCTTTCCCCTATGGACTATCCCCTATCATTGTACTGGATCCCTGCACCTTATATATACATATGTCTAATCTGGGGTGTGGAAGGGGAAATAAAAAAACTCTGAAACAAAGACACAGGATGACCCATTGCAACAAGGATACACAAAGGACAGTATATTTGAAACGAACTTGACAACTTTAGGGGGGGATAGGGAGGAGTCTTAGAGGAGGGGGAGGGAAGGGATAGTGGGACAACAACAAGGGAAGGGGTAACATTATTTGGCAACTAAAGTACTCATTGCCTTACTAATGTAACTGTAACCCCTCTGTTCAGCATCTTTACAATAAAATTAAAAAAAGAATCCAACTACAAAAATAATAAATACAATTATTATTCTTGTTAGAAGTATTTAAATTTCAGATAAGTTGAGAATCAAACATAAAATTAGACTTCTGAATTAATAGCATTTGATTACTACATGAGGAATTCAAATACTTCTCATAATACAACATAGAAATATTTAATCTTCTGGATTTCAAGACTGCAATTATTTCTAATAAATATTTACTACATGCAGTGAAGTAAAACAGTTTCTTTTCTATTAGTGCATATATTGATTTTCACAACAATTTTGTGAGAGGAGTACCATTATGAACTTAATTTTGTATTCAAAATCAGAATAAATAAAATAATGAAAATATTAAAAGAGAAACAAATTAATATACCTAGACTAAACAGTTTTCTGACCCCAAAAGTATGGATACAGAATCTATATTCTGTCTTCATTGGTAGACATTGTACCACTTAGAAAGCATTATTGTAGTTATGGTCTGATAATTTCCATACAAACAGAAATCTCTTGTAAACTTTTCGATATTTTGCCATCATAGGAAAAACAAAAAGTATTAACATTTAACTAATTTTTAAAGAAAAACTCTTAAATTATATCATTCAACAGATAGTTCAAGAAAGGTTTCTAAATATTTTTATTACAAGTTCTTTTCAAATCTGTTTTTCAGTTTAGTAGCAATTTAAATAAATCACCAAAGGGTGATTAATGCATTATACTAAACAAGAGTCATCTACTTTTCGTCTTTATCTTTAGAAACAGAAAGAATTGGCTGATCTTTGAAATAGCAGTGCTTCTGTAATTTTTTTCAGAAACATTGTTTTACTCACAAGGATGTATTTAGGTGACTTACTATCTTATATCTTTGTAACCTCCTACCTACCTTTCTTACTTTTTTAAAAATAGAAATTCAAGTGAAAGGTGTTATATTCTTACATTCTGTATATAATGTTGAAGTTGTTAAGCAAAGAGGAACTATTTTTCATTGTTCAACTATTTTAAATATGTTAATATTAAAATAGTAATAATAAACATTTACTATACATCAATAATATAACTTAGAATCCATTTGATGACATTGTTCAGTCTCTAAAGTTTCTTCTTTCACAATGAAGAAAATAATTCAACAATGCTTATGAGTTTGAAATGTGGCTTCCTGGGCACTGACACTCTTCACAAAGATGTTGTCTTATGTTACACTTTTGAAAACTTGTGCCATTAAAACATTCTCATAAGTCTTAGCACACTTGCAAATTGGTGAAGACACAGTTATGAAGAAATATTCAACATTCCTATTTATAAAGTTAATAAAAATTAAAATGACAATGAGAGTCTATTACTTCATATCATCAAGAGAACAAATAGCCTCAAATGTTGATAGAATTTTGAAGTGTGGAAAGGCTAGAAGGAACTTTTATTATACATGGCTGTTTCAAATGTAAATTTGTATAGCCATTATCAAAATCGATATGGGGGTTACTCAAAACATATACTCTCAAAATTGATAATTATCTACTCTACTACCACTGGACATTTATCCAAAGAATCATAAATCAATATAAAATAGAAAAATGTATTTATTCTTAGAGAACACACTCTCCAATAGTCTAATTATGGTATTAGCCTAGGTGCCCATTATGTATTTATGCCTATAAAGACAGTATATTCATAATGCACAATTATTCTTCATAATTGTGGTATTATTATATACCTCTTCAGTGTATAGATATTGCATATCTATATATAGTGTATATATAGTGTATTCTTTATGTACTATTATCATTATTTATAATATACTATTATTCACCCATAAAGAATATTTTATTATTTGTAAGAAAACAATAAAATTGAAAATTATCATGTTAAGTGATATAAACAAGACTGTATAAAACAAGGATGTCATACTTAGCAATAAAAGTTAAATATAAAACTAAAATTGTAAAGTAAAACAAGAACAGGATTATAAAAGGGAAAAACCCAGGGGAAGAGGACACACAATGATTATGGTTTTAAACATGACTCAAGTATGTTATGTGAGAAATTATTGAGAATTCAAAAATAAACGATGATTAAAATATTTAAAAATCATAATCAGAAAATAAAGGAGGAATTAATGCAATCAAAATTATATATAAACATATACACACCCACATCTATGTATATGTATTTATATATGTAAGCATACAGAAAAGTACAGTAAATACCATTGTACAATTGAAAAAAAAATATAGTAGTCATGAAAAATATTGATTTTAGAGGTTTATTAAGGTTTCTATGTTTTCCACATGACTTAAAATATTTATTTTTCTTATTGAAGATAAATTATTGCTTTATAAAAGGAAAATTTTTAGCAAAATATCCTTAATACTTCTCCTGAAAATCAAATGTAAAGTCAATCTTGATACCCTCCTACTCCTATATTCCTTCATCTTTCATACGTACAAAAACTATTAAAGATTAAATAATGCATTCTTTTTTAACTGAAATTTCTTATCTATTTTCTGCTGGTATTTCTAATATTCTTGCTGTAAATCATTCATTATGGTGTAGGAAGTTGGATGACACAGGTTATAGACTTTGGTCATCATTTCAATCATCTTATGTAACCATATCTTCAAAACCCAGATTCATGTATTAACTCTATGCAGATTAATTTCAAATTTTCAGCTTTGGATTCTTCCTAAGATCTGGACTTTCAAATTCTATTACCTACCAGAAATTGCTTTCCAAATACTATTCAAGATTTGAACACTCAACATTGTGTCACAATTTTAATCATTTCTAATATTTCATCTCAGCTTTTATTATCTTCAATGCTTAAACTTGTACTAAGTTTATTAAATATATCCATATATATCCATATACAATTGATTTGTGACAATATAATCTCCCTCAGGATAAAACAATGTGTTTAGGAAAGAATAATGTAGAACAAATTAACAGTAGATAAAGAGAATTTAAAAATACAGCACACATAAATTATTTTATTGAAGAAAACCAATTTGCAATTTATACCTATCAATTAATTGAGCATGATCAGGAAATACTCAATTTCAAACACTGGAGATATGTCAGATGATCCTTTCATTTTATCAAACATTAACCATTATGGAGAGAAAAACAGCTAATCAAAAAATATTAAATGCTAAGAGGATCCACAAGGAATATATGAGATGGAGTAAGCTTACATCCATGAAAGTATGAACTTGGAAAAGAAAGAAAAATATATTTGTGACAAAAGCACTAATCTTTTGGAAAATGTTATGTAAGATATATTCAACTGTCCAGACTGTTGAGAATTCTCATTAAAATTATAGTTACACAGAAAGTAGAGTAAAATATGGCTTGAGCATTTATTTGATCTAAGCCAACAGAAAATTTGGGAGTCATTCTTTTAACTGTAAACTTATTTTGAGTATAATGGGAAGCAAAATAATTTGACCCCAAAATATACCAGATTTATAAATAAGCTATGTAAATATTATCCTTCAAGTATTTAATGAAAAGCATTGAGGAAGTACAGCCTTAAGTAAGTCAAGATATTGTCATCATAAAATAATAAAAAGGAGGTATTTAGTAGAGTGAATAATATGTAATATGTAAATTTTGTAAATATTTAATATGTAAATTATGAACTACTAGGAAATTGTCTTAACAGAGTATTGCTATTGGCTAGATGTTTTAAAATTTGTGGGAAGCACTAAAATCATATTTTCAATTTGTTATACATTATGAGTTCTTGTTTATAAATTAGAAGATTATTTAAAAGATGATTTGCCATGTTTGTTGGGTACCAGGGCTCATTCCTGTAATCCTATCTCTCTCAGAGGCTGAGCTCTGAGGATCATGGTTTAAAGTCAGCCATGAAAGGAAAGTCTGTGAGTTCTTATCTGAAAATAACCACTAGAAAACCAAAAAAGAAGCTGTGGCTCAAAGTTGTAGGGCAGTAAAACTCAGGAGTAGCACACAGGCCTGAGTTCAAGCTCCACAACAAACAAAATCAAAAAATAAAAATAAGGATAAAATTTGCTTAATTTTGACTAGAGTGTGTAGAGGCTACACACATTTCAGAAAGAGGCAATTAATGACTAACTGGAAGAATGTGTGAAAATAGGAGAAGAGTAATTGAAAAACAACTAAGTATGACAACATGACCAAATATGAAAGAAAATGTAATAATTCAAATATATATATAGTATAGTATAGATAGTATGTACTATTTCCTCCAGTCTTTTGAGCTATATATTTTTATAACAAAAGTAATTGATAAAAAGAAAATAACGTTTGAAGCAACTTTTCATAATACAAAGCAACATTATAGTTAAGATCTGTGAAAAAGATGAAGAATAATCTCTAATATAGGAAATTACATTTTCAGGCTAGACACCTTGTTTGTAATTGTCATGAAATGTCAATGATGTCTTTGATTGTTATTTCATGCCCAGTAATTTCAAAGAAAAGAACATTAAATTTGTCCCACTTAAAAACTTGGCCCATTGCCACAAGTCAGAGATAGTTAAAATGAGGAAAACTCTATTTTTACCAACATTATTGTACTACACATCAAGGTAAGCACTGTTTTGTCATATTAATAGGTTAAGAAAAGGTGGTTGCAAAGAGTTAGAAAGAGAACAAAGAACAAATGAAGGGTATAAAGGCAGGGAGAAAGGGAAGAGAAGAGGAAAAGAGAACAATAAAGACTGCATTGGAATGCCTTGTTTATGCCTTAAACAATTTCCAGGCATTGTTTATACATACTTATCATCTGTACCAAAATAAAATATGATGCTAGAATTTGTTTCTAAACGGTAAACGAAACCATGACAAATGTAAGATAATGTGTTACTAAAGAAAGCAATTTCTCTACCTTTTTAAACCCATTTTAGAAACATGGTTACAAAGCATGTATGAAAGTAACTCATAATAATGATTTAGTGGAAATCCATGCTTATTATAAACACTAATCCTTTTATTCTTCAATCTTTGAGGCATTTTGCATATTTGCTTGGCTATTATGCTTAATTATGAGACTATGTTTTTTCCAATTTAAGTACTTGAAATATAATTTAGAAACATACAAAATCCATTTTACATGTGAAAAAAGTTTGTATTTCTAAAATTTTAGTGCCACATTTGAATTAGTTATAAATTACTAAATTATATTCACTATATTTCAAACTCATTAAACTAAATTGTTTGTTTCATCCTATGCTGTATCATAAAGATTATATAAATGAGGATGCTGTTTATGTAATCAAAGCTGAAGAATAGAATAAAAATTAAATGACCAAAGGGTTATATGCAGTATTGCTTAAGCACAGTACCACCAGAGAACATATTCTTAATGGAGATCAAACTTATTAGAAAACACTAAATATGTCTACAGTTTTTGCACTAATGCTTCTGTAATCTTGTCATTAGCCATTACTCACAGATTTCTGTTTTCAATGATATCACCTCATTTAAAAGTTTGATTTTACAATGAACCAATGTGAATGTATACAAGTTTTAACTGCATATGTTAACTGGTACTTTTTAGAAATTGATACCTGTTAGCATTTTCAATGCATATTATACTTTATTACTATGTAGGGTTAACATTTATATGGTAATGAAATTATTATCTTACTTTATCAGAGTCTTTTACTGTATGTATGAGCACTAATATATTCCAAATTATTTACAATTTCCATTTTCATTATCTGTCCTTCACTTATGGTAATTTGTATTTTTTTTTCTTGTAAAAGTGAAGCCAGAGTCTGGAGGAAGATGGTGGAGGAGAAGCTGGAGGCTAAACAAGCTCTTACAAAGAAACCAGTTTTAGTATTCCAGTGAACAGTCCTAGGCTAGAGAATCACACCAAGTGTGCCATCACAGTACAGAGAGTTTGGCCAGAGAGCGAAAATCCAGGCAGCATGGTCAAGGAGACAGATCTGAGCACTTGCTGGTAGCTGTGGTGGCGGTGGCAGTGGCAGTGGCAGTGGCTGCCAAGGCCACTGTATCAACAGAGAGAGTCTGGGACACACATGCCAGAAACTGTGTGCAAGCAGATTCTATTCACCACCAGCAAGAACTGACAAAGAGTAGACATCTTCATCCAGCTAATTGCAGACCAGGGATGGGTAGGAGCCAAGAGTCCGGCATGAATAGAACCCTGACTTTCTCCCTCCTTCTCATGGAGCAGCAATGGGAAGGCAGCTCCTCCTCCACTAGCGAAGATCTCCATCTTTGATATTGACAAAGGCTTGGCCAAGCAGCTAGCTCTAACTTAGGCCTTGGAGGACAACAATAGGAGCCATTTAGCAGGTCACAGGAACCTGAACTGAACTATCAGGCTCAGCTCTACCCAGGGGAAATTCACCCCACCCAGGCAGAGATATCTCTGCCCCCAGAGGAGTGACTGTTTTCACTGGGTAAAGAGAGCCAGAGGTTACCCCTCCCCACTGCAGCCTAGACAAATGATTGAAACTCAGTAAACATAAACCCTGAGAATGGCTTCAGGCTGGGTTCTTTGAGTGTCTCAGGAGCTAGCCCCTCAGGGAACAGCTATTGATTCCTGATAGGCCTCAACCGTACCCAGAACCTAGCCCTATCACAGCAACTTCAAGCTAGAGGAAACAGCCATCTCCCTCTTTTGCGATACTCAAAGCAGATCTCCCTTTCACTGAACTAGCCTGGGAGGAAGATCACAAAGTCCTAGGTAAGGTAAAACATTTTCCTACCTGCTCAAACAAACTGACTTAAGAAACCAATTAAGCCACAGGAAAACCAAACACCTCAAGCAGACCAGAGACACCACAAAGAGACTGGTTATGGCCACAAAGGAGATACAAGATCTTCCCACCCCACCCTCCAAAAAAAAAATCAAAGAACTTTTTTCTACCTATTTTTTAATTTTAAAAAAATAATATTTTCTATTATATTTTTTCTTTCATAAATTTTATTTTAGGTGTGTATGTGTACATGTGTGGTTGTTTTTTTTAATCTCTTTTGATCTTTTGGTCTTTTCTTTTCCTCTCTTCCTTTTTTGCATGATTTAATTGCTGTTCTGCTCATCCCTAGATATATACCCATCACTGATTTTTAGACCATATCCCTTATTTTATCTCTCTCCTCCTCTCATCCTATCCTTTTCTTCTCTTGATATCATTTCTGTTTTACACTTACATAATTCTTGTGTTTCACTTTTTAAGTTTAAATTTTTGTTTATCCATTTTATCTTTTTTTTCTTGTATTTTTTTAAAAATCTCTCTTCTGTCATTCTGTCCTGTCCATTTCCCTCTCTGAGATTAGGACTTGGTTAATTTCACTCTTTCTTTTTACTTCTCTACATCCTTCTAATCCTATATTTTCCCCACAATTCTTCCTAAACCTTATAGTTTCTGGATTGCTGAATCCCTCCTTAATGTTCTTAGCCCATTAATCAATAGTTGTTTGATGTAGATTGTATTTGTTGAACCAGATTTTATCTGCAGCCATTTTGACTGTGCAACTATAGGACTCTGGTTGATGCTTGTCTTAAAATAGTGTTCTAGCACAAAATTGCTGTTACTTTCATACCTGGACAAAGCAAGCCAGAGAAACACAAGAAAAATTGCAAGTCTAGGTATCTCAGCTCCCACTCATGATAATCAGGTGACAGAACAGTTAAAGAACAATCAAGAGGAGAGTTTCCAAAAAGCTCAACAAAAACTACTGGTACACATGGTGAATGAAAAGACTGAAAACCTGCAAAGGACTCAGTGGGAACATGATAGGGAGAAATAGGAAGCAAACCAAAAATTAATACAGGAACTTCATGAGCATGATGAGGCTAACCAAAACTTAATACAGGAATCTTGCGAGCATGAGGAAGCTACTCAAAGATTAATACAGGAATTGCATGAGCAGGCTGAAAACAGTCAAAGAGAAATACAGGAATTGCATGAGCAGATTGAGAAAAGCCAAAGAAAGACAAAGGAATTGCATGAGCATGGGGAAGCTAATCAAAGAGTAATACAGGAATTGTGTGAGCGATATGAGAATAGAAAAAGATCAAAAGAGGAATCCATTGAATCCATAAATGAACAGCTGAAGGAATCCAAGGAGAACACAAAGGGGATACTGAATGGAGCCCATCAGAAGGAAAGGGAGTATAAGAAACAAAAAACAATCAACTAAGTGATTTGAGAATAGACAATGAACACCAACATAAGGGAGTAAAGAAATTTATACAAGATCAAAAACAAAGCTCCAACAATGAATTTGAAGCCATCAAAGCCGACCAATTAGAAGGAAAGGAAAAAAAAAAAAGAGTAGAAAGTCTTGACAGTAGTTTTGGCCATGCAGAAGATGGAATCTCTGGGATTGAAGACAGCTTAGATATCATAGAGAGGGAACATACAACTATCCAAGACAAATCCTAGAAATATGATAGAC
The DNA here is from genome assembly GCF_024711535.1 of Dipodomys merriami. Taxonomy (NCBI): domain Eukaryota; kingdom Metazoa; phylum Chordata; class Mammalia; order Rodentia; family Heteromyidae; genus Dipodomys; species Dipodomys merriami. The sequence goes on along the minus strand of NW_027203381.1, from coordinate 97,113,083 downwards.
CTATTTAACATTCAGAAGACACCATCTGAAGGCCTAATCTGAGGAAAATGGATGCAGAGGAACATCTAGACAAAGAAGTTAATGGTCTACTAAATGTATTCAACAGTATCCTAGTAGAGAATTGCCCAAATATGCAGAAAGATAGGTAGGTCTATTCAGATACAAGAAGCTTTTAGAAGCCCAAATAGCCCTAACCAGAATGGGACATCCCACTGTCACATTATAATCCAAAGAGGATCAATTCAGACCAAAGAAAGGATCCTTGAAACTGTCAAGTTTCCCCTATAAGAGGAAACCAATTAGAATCACCTCAGATTTCTCAGCAGAGACAATTAAAACCAGAAGAACCTGGAATGAAGTATGCCATGCCTTAAAGACAAATAATATCAACCAAGATTACTGTACCCAATTAAACTCTCCTTCATAACACAAGGTAAAATAAAAAACCTTCCATAGCAAAGAAAAATTGAAACCATGTATCTCCCCCAAACCAGCCCTACAAAAGATTTTTTTAAAAAAATTGTTAAAATACAGTACAGAGGGGTTACAATTACGTGGGCAAGGTAATGAGTACATTTCTTATCAAGCATTGTTGCATCCTCATTTGTTTCCTCATCCATTTTTTCCCATCACTCCCTTCCATCCCACCCACTCACCCCAGCCTGCACCAATGTTGTAAAGTTCGTTTTTCGATATAATGTCTTCTACATCTCATTGTTGCAATTGGTCCACCTGTATCCCTATTTAAACAATTTGTTTTTTCCTTTCCCCTCCACTAATTATACCAACATCAAATACAGTGAAAACAGGGATTATACCTTGGGAAAGGGACATAAAAAGCAACAAAGAAATCATCTTATAAATATGTTAGAAACAATTGCAAGAAAGAAAAAACATTTGAGTCCTTATCTTGGGGTTCATTTTGCCTAACATCAATTTTTCTGACCATTTCTGCTTGTCTCAGATATATACTAGTTATTGCAAATAAAGGAAACCATGGGACCTATGTTTCTTTGGGCCTGGCTACTTCACTTAATAAAATTTTTTCTAAGTCTTTCCATTTCCTAACAAATGGGGCAATTTCATTCTTTCTGATGAAGGCATACAATTCCATTGTGTATATATAACACATTTTCTTGGTCCATTCATCTACTGACAGGCATCTGGGTTGGTTCCATATCTTAGCTATGGTAAATAATGCTGCAATAAACATAGTTGTGCTAGTAGCTTTAGTATGGTCTTGTTTGTGATCATTTGGGTAAATGCCCAAAAGTGGGATAGCTGGGTTATAAGGGAGCTCTATGTGGAGTCTTTTGAGGAACCTCAATACTACTTTCCAAAGTGGATGAACAAGTTTACACTCCCAAAAAAAATGCATTAGGGTTCCCTTCTGGTCACATCATCTCCTGTTGTTATTAGAGTTCTTGATTATAGCCATTCTAACTGGGGTGAGGTGGTATCTCAATGTTGTTATGATTTGCATTTCTTTTATGGCTAGGGAGGTTGAGCATGTCTTCATGTGTCTATTGGCCATCCTTCTTTCCTCTTCAGAGAAATTTCTCTTTAAGTCTTTAGCCCAGTTATTTATTGGGCAGTTGTTTCTTTGAGGATTTGTTGTTGGGGGATTTAATTTTTTGAGTTCCAGGTTCAGTTTAGATATGAGACCCTTGTCCATTTTATGGCTAGTGAAGATCTTCTCCCAATCGGTGAGTTTCTATTGATCTTGCTAGCTATGTCCTTTGCCATGCAGAAGCTCTGCAATTTCATGCACATTTTGATTTGTTGTTTCTGGGTCTCTTTTAAGAAAATTTTAGCCTGTGCCAAGGAGACCTAGGGTTTCTCCTATTCCTTCCCGTATTGTTTTCAGAGTGTCTGATTTGACCCTGAGGTCTTTGATCTATTTGGAGTTGATTCTGTTGCAGGGTGATATATAAGGATCTAGCTTTAGTTTTCTTCAAGTGATTAACTAATTTTGCCAGCACTAATTACTGAAGAGGCTGTCTTTCTTCCATTTTAGTTTTTAGCTCCATTATTCAAGATTAGATGGCTATAGGTCTTTAGGTTCATTTCTGGGTTTTCAATTCTATCCCATTGGTCCTGAGGTCTCTTCTAGTGCCAGTACCAAGCTGTTTTGATTACTATGGTTTTGTAGTAGAGTTTGAAATTTGGTATTGATATTCTTCCAGCACTGTTCTTTTGGTTCAGGATCATTTTAGTTATTAGGGGTCTTTTATTCTTCTATATGTGTTTTTGGATTGACTCTTCTATTTCCTTGAAATATGAGGTTGGAATATTGATAGGTATTGCATTGAATTTGTAGATAGCCTTGGGAAGTATTGCAATTTTCACAATGTTGATCCTTCCAATCCAGGGGCATGGGATTTTATTCAATTTTCTAAGTTCTGTTTTGATTTCCTTTTTCAGATTTTTAAAGTTTTCATCATAGAGGTCCTTCACTTCTTTGGTTAAGTTAATTCCTAGGTATTTTATTTTTGTGGGACTATTACGAATGAAGTTTCTTTCCTGATTTCAGCCACACTTTTTTCATTGTTGGCATTCAGAGAAACCATTGATTTTTGAGGTTTAATTTTATAACCTGCTACTTTGACAAAGTTTTGAATCAGCTTGAGTAATTTGGGAGTTGAGTTTGTGGGATTCTTTAAATACAAGAACATGTCATCTGCAAGAGGGAAAGTTTTACTTCATCTTTCCCTATTTGGGTCCCTTTTATGTTTGCATCTTGTCTTATTGCTGTAGCTAGGCATTGTAATACTAAATTGAAGAGAAGTGGAGAGAATGGATATCCTTGTCTCATTCCTGAGTTAAGAAGAAAATGTCGTACACATAGGAAACCAACAAGACCACAATAAAGGTCAAGAAACTACACCCAAACTGAGAATCCAAGAACCACAGGAAGAACCCAGTTATTGCAGCCCCCAAGAAGGTAGATAGAATGGCAGGAATTACCAAACCCCTCTCAGTCCTAACTCTGAACATTAATGGAATTAACTCTTCAATTAAGTGACATAGACTGTCTAGTTGGATTAAAAGGAAGATCTTTCTATCTGCTGCCTTCAAGAATCACACTTGCCCATAAAAACAAAAATACTTTGAAAGTGAAAGTCTGGAATAAAATCTACCAAAGAAACAGCCCCTAAACAGGCAGGAGTTGCAATCCTAATATCAGATAAATAGACTTCAAATTGAAATTAATGAGAAGAGATAAAGAAGGTCTCTGCATACTAATTAAGGGTTTTCTCCTTTGAGGGTCTTACAATACTAAATATCTATTCACCACAAAATGGAGCACCCAAATTTATCCAAGAAACACTACCTTCCCGCTAATCTCATAGATCCAAAGACATTAATTTTTGGGGACTTTAAATGCCACTATCTCCATTAGATAGATCAACTTGGCAAAAACTCAACAGAGAAACTGCAAATCTAAACAACTGCATAGATCAACTAGATTTAACAGACATCTACCAAATATTTCAACCACCATCAAGAAAGTACACATTTTTCTCAGCAGCATTTTCCAAAATATACCACATTTTACATCACAAAGCCAACTTGTCCAAATTCAGAAACATTGAAGTTATACCTTGCATTCTCTCAGACCAAAACGGAATAAACTTAGAACTCAACGCCAAAAGCCACCAAAGAAAGTTCTCTAACACATGGAGGCTGAACAACACACTGCTGAATCACGAGTGGATCATGGAAGAGATTACAAAGGAAAGTCAAATCTTCATGATATTCAACAAAAATGAACACACAAATTATCACCTCCTCTGGGACACAGCAATGGCAGTACTCAGAGGCAAGTTTATAGCTCTGAGTTGCTACCTCCAAAACTTGGAGAGATCTGAAACCAAAAATTTAATGAGACATCTGAATCTCCTTGAAAAAGAGCAGCAAGATAAACACCCCAATCCTGTCAGCAGAAAGAAATAATTAAATTAAATCAGAATTAAACAAGTTAGAATTAAAAAAATAGAATCAACAAAACAGAGAGTTGGTTCTTCAGAAAAATTAACAAACTTGATAGACCCTTAGCAAATCTTATCAGAAAAAGAAGGGAACACTCCCAAGTAAACGAAGTCAGAGATGAGAATGGAAACATCACCACAGAAGCACGTAAGATTCAAAACATTATAAGGGAATGCTTCTCAAATCTTTATGCCAATACGTTTGAGAACTTGGAAGAAATGGATGATTTCTTAGTAAATATCGACATGCCAAAACTAAACCAAAATGAGATAAACCTAGTTAACAATCCATAGCAAGCACTGAAATAGAAGCAGCAATAAGAGATGTCCCATCTAAGAAAAGCCCAGGACTGGATGGATTTACAGTGGAATTCTACAAGGCCTTCAAAGCAGAACTCACACAAATACTCCACCAACTCTTAAATGAAATTGAAAAAGAAAGTTCGGTATGGAACTCTTTCTATGAATCCATCATAACCCTCATCCCAAACCTAGGCAAGGACTCATCAAAGAAAGAGAATTATAAACCCATTTCTTTGATGAAGATCGACCCAAAACTTCTCAACAAAATGTTGGCCAGTGGACATCAACAATTCATCCAAAAAATCATAAACTCTGATCAAACAAGATTCATTTTCAGGATGCCATTATGGTTCAATATACACAAATCAATATAATTCTTCACATCAACAAGAGCAAGGATAAGAACCACATGGTTATCTCAATAGATGCAAAAAAAACATTTGACAAGATGATGAAGGCTCTGGCAACACTAGGAATCCATGGAACATTACTCAATACAATAAAGGGTATATATGAGAAACCTACAGCCAGCATTATACTTCATGGTCAAAAACAAAAGCCATTTCCTCTAAAATCAGGAATGAGAAAAGGAAGTCCACTCTATCCACTTCTCTTCAATTTAGTATTAGAACGCCTAGCTATTGCAATATGATAAGATACATACATAAAGGGAATCCATATAGGGAAAGATGAAATAAAACTCTCCCTCTTTGAAGGTTATACGATCTTGTATTTAAAAGAATCCTGTGGATTCTACTTCCACATTACTCAAGCTAATTTGAAACATTGGCAAAGCAGCATGGTATAAAATTAACCCTCAAAAATCAATGTCTTTTCTATGTGCAAACAATGAGAAGAGCGCGGCTGAAATGAGGAAAGCAACTCCATTCATAATAGACAAACAAAAAATAAAATGCCTAGGAATTAACTTAACCAAAGAAGTGAAGGACCTCTATGATGAAAACTTTAAAAATCTGAAAAAGGAAATCAAAACAGAACTTAGAAAGTGGAAAAACCTCCCATGCTCCTGGATTGGAAAGATCAACATCGTGAAAATTGCAATATTTCCAAAGCTATGTACAAATACAATTCAATACCTATCAATATTCCAACCTCATATTTCAAGGAAATAGAAGAATCAATCCAAAAACACATATGGAAGAATAAAAGACCCCTAATAGCTAAAACGATCCTTAACCGAAAGAACAGTGCTGGAAGAATATCAATACCAAATTTCAAACTCTACTACAAGCCATAGTAATCAAAACAGCTTGGTACTGGCACTAGAAGACACCTCAGGACCAATGGGATAGAATTGAAAACCCAGAAATGAACCCACAGACCCATAGCCATCTAATCTTCAATAAGGGAGCTAAAAAAAACTTGAATGGAAGAAAGACAACCTCTTCAGTAAATGGTGCAGGCCAAATTGGTTAATCACTTGCAGAAAACTAAAGCTAGATCCTTATATATTACCCTGCACCAGAATCAACTCCAAATAGATTAGAGACCTCGGAGTCAAAGCAGACACTCTGAAAACAATACGGGAAGGAATAGGAGAAACCCTAGGTCTCCTTGGCACAGGCTAAAATTTTCCTAAAAGGGACCCAGAAACAAGAAATAAAAATATGCATGAAGTTGCAGAGCTTCTGCATGGCAAAGGACATAGCTAGCAAGATCAATAGAAAGCCCACAGATTGGGAGAAGGTCTTCACCAGCCATAAACTGTACTTGGAACTCAAAAAATTAAATCCTCCAACAACAAATGCTCAAAGAAACAAATGCCTGATAAATAAGTGGGCTAAAGACTAAAAGAGAAACTTCGCTGAAGAGGAAATAATAATGACCAATACACGCATGAAGAAATGCTCAACTTCTTTAGCCATAAAATAAATGCAAATCAAAACAAGATTGAGATTCCACCTCAGCCCAGTTAGAATGGCTATAATCAAGAACTCTAATAATAACAGATGCTGGAGGGGATGTGACCAGAGGGAATCCTAATGCATTTTTGGTGGAAATGTAAACTTGTTCAACCATTTGGTTGAACAAAAGACTCAACATAGAGCTCCCCTATGACCCAGCAATCCCACTTTTGGGCATTTACCTAAATGATCACAAAGAAGACCATACTAAAGCTACCAGCACAACTATATTTATTGCAGCATTATTTACTATAGCTAAGATATAGAACCAACCCAGATGCTCCTCAGTAAATGGATGGATCAAGAAAATGTGTTATATATGCAGAATGGAATTCTATGCCTCCATCAGAAAGAATGACATTGCCCCATTTGTTAGGAAATGGAAAGATTTGGAAAAAATTTTATTAAGTGAAGTAAGCCAGGCCCAAAGAAACATACGTCCCATGGTTTCCCTTATTTGCAATATCTAGTATATATATGAGTCAAGCAGAAAAGGTCAGATAAGGTGATGTTAGGAAAATGAACCTAAGATATATATTTAAATGTTTTTTTTCTTTCATGCATTTGTTTCTAACGCATTTATAAGATTATTTCTTTGTTGCTTTGTATGCCCCTCCCCCACAGTATAACCCCTGATTTCACTGTATTTGATGTCGGTATAATTTGTGTAGGGGAAGGGGAAAAACAAGTCGTTTAAATAAAAATAAATAAGGATACAGGTGGACCCGTTGCAGCAATGAGAAATACAAGTTGTCATGTTGAAAACGAACTTTACAACTTTGGTGGGGGGAGAGGATTGGGCAGGGGGCGGAGGGGGGGCTGTGAAGGGAGGGGAAGGGGAAACAAAGGAGGAGGCTACAATGCTTGATAAGAAATGTACTCATTATCTTGCCCATGTAACTGTATCCCCTCTATACAGTATTTTCACAATAAAAAATAAATAAATTTTAAATATATCAATTTTAACTGCTAATATATATATATATATACATATATATATATATATATATATACAATTTTTTTTTTTGGTCCGGTCGTATTACTTGAACTCTGGGCCTGGGCACTGTCCCTCAGCTCTTCAGCTCAAGGCTAGCGCACTACCACTTGAGCCACAGTGTCACTTCCGGCTTTTTTCTTATGTGGTGCTGAGGAATCGAACCCAGGGCCTCAGGCATGCAAGGCAAGGGCTCTACCACTGAGCCACCTTCCCAGCCCCCTGCTAATATATTTTTTGAGTTATACATTGTAGGTTGCTACCAGTTATCATCATGTTTAAAATCCCTTATCTCATATACAGATATTAAACATTTTAATCATTATTTATTTAAACTTCCCTTCTTGGTACTTACGCCATTTCTAAGTCTAATAGGACCCTCAGTAGCTAGTCCAGTTACCAATTAAATTTCGTTCCTCCTTCTTGGTTGTTTTAAGCAGAAAGTTGACTAACAGTATCTCTCCTGTACAACAATAGAAATTTAGCCAGGTGCTGGTGGCTCAGCCCTCTTATTCTAGCTACTCAGGAGTCTGAGATCTGAGGATGAAAGTTCAAACTCAGACCAGAGGTGGTGCTGTGGCTCAAGTGGTAGAACACTAGCTTTGAACTGAAGAGCTGAAGGACAGTGCCCAGGCTCAGAGTTCAAGCCCCACAACTGACAACAACTAACTAATAATAATCATAATGATAATAATAATGATAATGATAATAATAATTGATATATTTTAAATGCATCATTTTAAATATATTTGAAATGCATCATATTTAAAACTGACAAATACATGGCAATGTCCTACTGAAGGGAGGAAATCTGATGCTAATACAATTTAACACTATATCTATGTGAAAAACAAGAACTATAACATAAAAGTAAATAAGAAATATTGAAGCTAAATACATGAAAAAAGCCATTCAATAATATTGACATGATGCTCCTGAAACTTAAAAAAGAAAACAGCAAAACTCAGAACTAACTTATGTTTAAATTTTAGGAAAGTAGTTAGTCTCATGATAAGGAAGATTAGAACTAAGTACCACAGCTCAAAAATAACCCAGTGGAAAGGCTGCAAGACCCCAGCTTCAGATAACCTGGGCCCAAAGCTGCTGTAAGGAGGTGACAGAATGGCAAAAGGCTAGGGTTCAGAGAAAGTGCAATGTCCAGAGTTCAAGCCTCATTTTAAAAAAGAAAGAAAAACTAAACAAACCAAAAATTATGAAATTAAGATAAACATAAGAAAATATTGTAAAAGTGATAATTATGCTAAAAATTCAAGTTTGTTATATTCACTCTGAAAACTCTTCAGATTTTGAAAAAGGATATACCATATAGGGATATTAAGAAGTTCTGGTATGTATAGGTCAGGGTTTGAGTGTTTGCCTAGCATGCATGTATGCCAAAGGGTGATACCAAGTATCACATACATTAAAAAAAAAGTTTAGAAATTGAGAGGAGTGTATGAAACATCTAAATTATAATCATTTAATTAATATTTACTATTTTGTACAAAATTGATAAAATATAGCATCTAATATTTTATTCTAATAATAAAATGATTGTACACACTATTTTACTTTTCACTTTCTTCATTTAAACGTCCATATAAAACCATGTGTTATGATGCTAAGTTTATTAAATATGAATTATTGTACTGTGAATTACTGAATACTTATTTTAATGAAACAATCTTTGAGGATTTGTTTTGGAGGATTTTTTTTGAGTGGGAAGTATATTTTAGGTATTACACTCTTGTCTGTTGTGTAGCTAGTTAAGATCTTCTCCTAGTTGGTCACCTTTCTGTTGATCTTACCAGGTGTCCTTTGCCATGCAGAAGCTCTGCAGTTTCATGCAATCCCATTTTTCCAAACTTCGTTTGGTTTGTTGTGTTTCTGGGTCTTTATTATGAAAATTTCTTGCAATGTTTTCAGGATGTCTGCTTTCACTTCAAGGTCTTTGATCCATTTGGAGTTGATTCTGGTGCAGGGTGATATACAGGATATGATTTTAGTTTTCTACAGGTGTCTAACCAATTTTGTCAGCACCATTTAGTGAAGAGGCTGTCTTTCTTCCATTCTACATTTTTGGCACCCTTATAGAAGATTAAGTGGCTATAGATTTGCGGGTTCATTTCTGAGTCTTTAGTTCTATTCCATTGGTCCTCAGGTTTTTTCTTGTACCAGTACCAAGCTATTTTGATTACTATGGCTTTGTATTACAGTTTGAAGTTTGGTATTGATATTCCTCCAGCACTCTTCTTTCTGCTAAGGATTGTTTTTGCTATTTGGGTCCTTTTATTGTTCCATATGAATTTTTGGATTGCTTCTTCTTTGTCATTGAAGAATGAGGTTGGGATATTGATGGTATTACACTGAATTTGTAGATAGCCTTGGGAAATATAACCCCATTAATAAGTGGGCTACTTCTCCAGTCATAAAAGTCATAAGTGCAACTTCTCCAGTCATAAAAGAAATGCAAATCAAGACATTGAGATTCCACCCCAACCCAGTTAGAATGGCTATAATCAAGCAATCTAATAACAGATGCTGCAGGGGATGTTCCCAAAAGGGAACCCTACTGCACTGTTGGTTGGAGTGTAATCTTTCTCGACAATTCTGGAAAGCAGTATGGAGGTTCATCAAAACACTACATAGAGCTCCCCTGTGACCCAGCAATCCCACTTCTGGGCATTTACCCAAATGATCACAAACAAGACTATCCTAAAGATAAGAGCACAACTATGTTTATCACAGCATCATTCACTGCAGGTAAGATATGGAACCAACCCCGATGCCCCTCAATGGATGAATTGATCAAGAAAATGTGATATATATATATATATACATATATATATATAATTGAATTATATGCTTCCATGAGAAATAATGACACTGCCCCATTGATCAAAAAATGGAAAAACTGGGGAAAAGAAGTCTTATTAAGTGAAGTAAGCTAGATCCAAAGAAACATGTTTCTTATGCTTTCTCTTATTTGTAATTAGTATATGTCTAGGATAATTTTATCAGTGAACAGGAAAACACACATCTGTGTACATATGACCATAAAAGATGATGCTAAGTGAAATGAATCCCAAGATATGGACCCAAGAAGTCTTTGTTGTTGTTGTTTAATGTACTATGGTCTTTATGGTTTAATGTACTATGGTATGGTCTAATCCCTATGGTATATCCCCTGTTGTCACTGTGCTTGGTTTGGCACTCTACATCTTGTATCTACATTTGGCTAATTTGGGGAGAATAAAGGGAATAACAAAACGCTGAAACAAGGACACGGGGTAACCCATTGCAACAATGATACCCACAAGATACTATATTGGAAAAGAACATTACCACTTCCTGGGGGGGGGCTTGGAGGGAGGAATGAGGGAGGTGATGGAGGGAAGGGATAGTGTGAGGACAAGAAAGAAGGGTGGTAACAATGCTCGATTAGAAATGTACTCATTACCTTACTCATGTAACTGTAACCCTCTGCACAGCATCTTTACAATAAAATAAAATTTTAAAAAATACCATCTTTACCACAGTGTTCATAAATTCTAAAGTTCTCAATGGGTATCTTACTACTGCTACATTTTGCAATATCTTCTTATTAGGTTGAAATAAGTGGTGTTTGTGATGACTCCTGAATGTAGGATACTTTTTTTTGCTAATTTTCAAAGTGATAAGAAAGTCTTTTTAATATATATATATATATATATATATATATAATAGAATCTTCAATTGTACTTTAATAGCTGAAATTTATCATCAGATTTAATAATTACTATCTATGGTTTGATGTTTTTATTTTTAGAAGTGGTTTCAGATAAGATGTCAAAGATATGTATTAGAGTGATATATAATTGAAGTCTATTGTTTCCATTAAAAGCAATACCAGTTTCAATGCTCTGTACATATTAAGCTTAAGTGGAATTTAATAAGCTCTGCAGAAATCCAAAATAAAGAAAATTTAACTTTGAGAAGGTTGTAAATTTATTCAATTACTCTGTTGTTCTTTTTTGATCATTCATTCACTTTTGTTTTAATCTTCAGATTTAATTCATTTATATTTACTTCCATATAAAACACACAAAAAGAAATAACCAAAGGAACATCTCAATCTATCAATTAATTATTTTGGTAAAAAGAGTAATTTGAATTAATTCAGTAAAATATACTTGTTGACACAAACTGTGCCTATTATTTATGATAATTAAAATAGATTATCAATATAGTCTAAAGGAGACATTTATGTGAACCAAATATAATTATTAGCCATTAAAAATACATTACCATATTTTGTTAAAGAATTCCACTTACACTAAAATTAACCTGAAAATAAAAGCTAATATTATGTTGTTTCACTGGATCTCAGAATTCAGATATTTTAAATATTCCAGTATAAGAGTTTGAACTCAGGTCCCAATTGGACAGGACTTATTCTCTCAACTGAAGGTCTTCCATTTGAGTCATTCCTCCAACCCTGATTTTTTTTTGTTTTTGGTTGTTTTGGAGATGGAGTCTCAGAGTTGGCTTAGTCTATGTTCCTCCAGATTTCATTCTCGGCAGAGACCTATGCCTGCCTAGTTGGAAGATTTTTGTTTGTTTGTTTGTTTTTTATTTTAAAGAATGGTGATCAATTTTAGAAAATGGTGAGTATAACTAGGACTGTTTATTCTAGATATATACTATATATATATATATACACTAGATATACCTAGTATAACTATATATATATATATATATATATACTAAATATACATAATATATACACCAGATATAACTAGTAGATATAGTAACAAAGTAGAGAAATTTGATCAAATATCCATTGGATTAAGAATGATAATACAAGGAGACTGATGAACCAGCAATAAGAAAATGACCACATTTTTAGTTAATAATATTCTACCAAGTTGGTTAGTTTATTCTGACAAAGTCATGGGATAGGGATGACTTTTCATGGAGTTCTTTCTTTAAATTTGCTTATAGGTCAGGATATGTGTAGATCTTTCTACCCCATCATAGTTGTATAGAAGTGTGAAAAATTCATATTCCATGCAACTAAACCACTCATTAATTCCTATTGATACTGAATTAAAACAATTTAAGATGAAATGTTGCTTTGTATGTCCCTTTCCATGGTATAACCCCCATTTTCACTGTATTTGATGTTGGTATGATTTGTGTAAGGGAAGGGCAAAAACATATTGCTTAAATAGGGATACAGGTGGACCCATTGCAACAATGAGATGTACAATATTATGAAGAAAATGAACTTAACAACTTTGGTGTGGGGGGGTTGGAGGGGATGGGAAGTGATGGGAAGGGGAAACAAAGGAGGAGGCAACAATGCTTGATAAAAATGTACTCATTACCTTGCTCATGTAATTGTAAGCCCTCTGTACTGTATTTTCACAATAAAAAAATTGAAAAAAAGATGAAATGTTGTAATGTTTTTAAAAATAGAAAATAAAAGTAATAAAATCATCAAAAGTCTTAGAGGAGTAAAGAATTCTTGAAGCAAAATGGTAGAACAGAGAATATCACTGGCTACTATGTATCCCATTACCACCATATAAAATAATACTAAAGAAGAAATAGCCACGTTTACAAATATAAAACTATATGTGGGAATAATTCAGAATTACTGAAATGCTGTTCAAAATAAAATGAATACTAAAGACTTGGAAAAAATCATATTAAGTGAAGTAAGCCAGGCACAAAGAAACATAGGATGTCTCATGGTCTCCCTTATCTGCAATAACTAGTATATGTCTAGGACAAACAAAAAAGATCAAAAGCTATGTACATATGACCATACAAGTTGATGCTAAGTGAAATGAACCCCAAGATAAAGACACAGAGGTTTTATCTTTGTTGCTGCTGTTTTTAATGTACTTATAATGTACTGTGTGATTTTTCTTGTTTCTTTTGTATGTTCTTCCCCCATGTTATAACATCTGTTGTCACTGTATTTGATTCTGGTGCCCTCCATCAATTTTTTTTGTCAATCATGGGGCTTGAACTGCCCTGCATCTTGTATATACATTTTTCTAATTTGGGTAGAGGAAGGGAAATAACAAAATGCTGAAACAAGGATATAGGCTGAACCATTGTAACAATGAGATGTAAAAGACATTATGTTGGAAATGAACTTTACAACTTTGGGGTGTGGGGGAGGGAAGGAGGAGTTAGAGAGTTGGGGAGGGAAAGGATGATATGGGAAAAACAAAGAAAGTGGATAACAAAGCTCGATAGGGAATGTACTCATAATGTAACCCCTCTGTACAGTATTTTTACAAAAAATATATATTAAAAATTAAAAAATTAAAATTAAAATTAAAATGAATACTGATTTTATATTTAGTGATTTACTAGAATTTGAGAATCAGTTATTCTTTATATGTTAAATACATTTATTTGAGAAGAGCATTATGTACTAATGTAATAAAGAAAAAAGGAGAATGGGTTGTTTTTCTGAAGAAACTAGTCACATTATTCCAAAATAACCAAGTCCAAAACTAATTTCTGATAAAGAAAATTTAAAACAATAAGATGGTTACCATATTCATATCATTCCAGGTTTCAAAATTGTCAGTTATGAAAGCATATTTAAAATAGCTCCCAAGTCAAATTGTCTGAAATTGATCAGAGTAGTAAATCATTAAGAAAGTCATAAGTAATTCTTTCTAAAACAATATTAGGAATAAAGTAAAATAATATAATACTTTAATATTTCATTATCAATTATTCATATGATTTTGAAATAGTTTGGGTCATTATTGACCACGTATTATTGCATGAATTGTTTTAAAAGAGTTGAAGTTTAACTGCACAGATTTTACAGCAGTCATCATTAAGAAGAATCTGTCATGGTTTGCAAATGAAACTATAAATAAGGTTATAGATCATATGTATTACTTAATACATAAAAGAGAATGTGTAATGTTTATCAATATTTATTCAGGCAATTTTAAAACAATGCCTTATTTCCTTTTATGAAGAGTATATATACAGCCAAAGAATCATTGTCATTTTATTTAATCTTAGTTTTTCATTGTCATTTTAATGCAAGGCATTTTTACTCTTAGTTTTCCTTTAACATGGCAAATGAATGATTGACTTGTATGGCAATTTTTTATAACTATATTAAATTCTACACTAAGTATTTAAATATCTTTAATATGGAACAGGAAACAAGTATGTGATTAATTGGTTGTGCTATGCCTGCCATGACTGCGTGAAAAGCAAGATGGGTAGTTTCTCAGGGTCTTTGAAGCTTTTCAAAATTCACCTGTGTGAAGAGCTCATTACTTATTGAAGAATTATTTCATCTTTTGAGGAAGAACTTATAAATCGCTTGTAGAAATCAAATAATTGTTGTTTCCAGTCAAGTGTCCAATATGCCATTACTCTTTTACTGTATTAGAAAATAGTCAAAATATTTTAAAATTATAGATAGATAGATGTAAATTATCATAAAGTAATATAAAAACAGAAGTGACAAAGATTATTTGGCCAGTGTTGTATATTGCCTCATATTTTTCTTTATTCACAATAAGATATGCATCCTATAATTGTGCAGCACAAGAAGATTCTGGCACAACTCTAACTGGGGTGATGCAAAATCTCAGTGTTATCTTAAATTACATTTCTTTTATAGCCAGAGATATTGAATATTTCTTCATATGCCTATTGGCCATTTTTGCTTCTCTTTTAGTAAACTCTATTTTTAGTTCATCATCCCATTTAATAATTGGGTTGTTGCATTTTGATGGCTTTATTTTTAAGCTCTATGTATATTCTTGATATTAATTCATGGTCTGATGCAAAGCTGAAAAAATCTTAACTAACTTTTCTCCAATTCTATAGACTCTCATTTCTGGGTTTTTGGCTATGTTCTTTGCCATGCAGAAACTTTTTTACAAATGTGTTGACTGATGTGCAGTAGATTCAAGGGAAAACTCCAATAGTTTAATTGATTGCACACACACACACACACACACACACACACACATGGAAATGGCTACTTGAAAGATATGTCATATAATTATATACAGAAAGATATATACGTGTAATACTACCAATATTAATTATATCTGTAGCTTTCCCCTGAAATTTTATATTCTACAAATAGGACATCTAACATTTCCAGTAGAGGAACTACCAAGAAAACATTATTACCAAATAAACAAATTCCAATCTCAGCATTTAATTGGTACATAAACCCTTAACAAGTCCACTTAAAATTCACAAAATGCAGTCCATTGCTAGGGAGAGAGATGAGTAAGTAAAAGATAAAGCATTTCCTAATGAAAGTAACTACTCTTATTTTTTTGTTTTAAAGGGAGAAAATGAATTTTCAACTTTATTCAGTTCAGATTGCATTTCCCATTACAAATTGATAAAAAGTTATTTATATTAGTTGTTCCCTTTTGACAATATGTTTTACTTAGTTTTATGTTTTTTTTATGATGCTTGTTTCTAGGTCACTGAAATACAGTGTAGCATAGTAGAAGGGCTTTCATTTGACACTGAATGGTTCACAAGTCCCTGTGTCAGCTCAGCCCAGGCTCAGGCAGAACTGTATTAGGAAACTTTTTTGGATGAGTGAATCAAGTAAAGTTCAGAGGGTTAGTTTGATTAAAATGAATTGTCTACCACAAAGGCCACTGATTTTTCACAATGATTGCTCTCATACCTTCCAAAACATGAAAAATTTAAATCTATGTTTGCTATATATCTCTACAAACTCTATAACACATTGCTTATCACAGTAAATACACAGCAATTGATAAATAGCAGTGTTATATTTTATTTTCAACTCATGTCATATTCTACATTGATGATGTGTATCCTTATATATTTCATCCATATATTTTTATGGTTTTTTTTTCTTCTAGACTTTAAAGCAATACAGAAATCCAACTGAAAAATAAATGCAACTGAGACAAAGACATAATACAGAGAATAGTATCTAAATCTGTAGTGAACAGATAAAAAGCAGTGCAAGGAATATATTGCACATTTAGTATTCACAACTTAAAATTCTGGGAGTAGATACCTTTTTGTATATACAAAGCAGAGAAGCAGTAGTTGCACTTATACAGATGTTTTATTTTATTAAATGACACAATATAATTGAATATTGAGTTATAGGTGAATCGGAAAATTTGTCATTTTACCAGAACTTTACTGAAAGTGCTACAGAAACATATAAAGCATATTGTATAATCATTTGCATCCTGTATATACGTTTGTCTAATATGAGGAGGGGAAGGGAATAACAAAATGTCAAAACAAGGACACAGGATGACCCATTGCAACAATGATACCCCCACAAGACACTATAATGGAAACAAACTTTCCAATTTTGGGAAGGGGGCCCCGAGTGAAGGAGGTGGGAGAGAGTAGGGATAGTGGGAGAACAGCAAAGGAGGGGGTAACAATGTGTGACAAGAAGTGTACTCATTGCCTTACTCATGTAACTGTAACGCCTCTGTGCAGCATCTTTACAATAAAATGAAATTTTAAAAAATTAAAAATGTGGAGGGAAATGCATTCTGAATGAAAATGAGGTAAGGTTGCCTACCATCTGAGCAAATTTCTGAAGACATTTATTAAACCGAAGGAGACACACAGCAAGTATTCTTCTACAGAAAGTGCCTGCTCAGAAATTATTTTTCTTTTTAAATTTTGCTCCAGAAAAATAAGTAGTATATATTTAAGAAGTAGTGGAACCATCTTTCCATGACTAAGATGTTTGTTGAACTTGGCAATCCATCGGAAGTCTACTTACAATGCTATTCAGAATAATCAGAATAATAGAGGTCAAGATACAAACTAGAATAGAAGCCTATTTAAGCTTTAAAAGTTGTCATAGCCAGGGTACAGCTTTGGAAAACTGGCCAAATAGACTGAGAGCCAAGCATATGATGGACATAGACTATTAGCTTTGAGTTCTTTGACTTTTCTAAACACAAACTCTCACAACTGAGTTTGTGTATACCTAAAATTTTCACCTTATTTTTCAAGAACATTAAAGTGTTCATATAATTTCACATGAACCAGCCACCCCGATTTTTAATTCATTAATAAAATAAAATTAAATTAAAGTTAGATCCCAGTGACTCATTCCTGTAATCCTAACTACTCAGGAGGCTGATTTCTGAAGACCAGTATTAGAAGCCAGCCCAGGCAGTAAAGTTCATGAGATTCTTATCACTAATAAACTACTCAGTAAAAGCTGAAAGTGGCACTGTGGCTCAAGGGACAGTGCCCATGCCCTGAGTTCAAGCCCCAGTACTGGAAAAAAAATACTGTGTTAGAGAGTAGATGTATAAAAGTATATTTTATGTACTGTACATATTCTATAGGAAATAAATGCATATATATATATATATAATATATATGATGTTTGAACAAGCAGCATTGAATACACTAATATTCATTTAGAGATGCATAGTAAAACAGAAATTTTTAAAGTTAGTGTCAGTATAAGTCCTTGTCTCACAAAATTCAATCTGAAATGCGGACTTATATTGAGTTCGCGGTCCCTCAATAATGTTGATTTGTGACCGTGATACAAATATTTAATGTTTCCAGTATTAATCTATAAATTTCAGTGACAGCATCAATGTCAGTTTTGTGCTATGGTAGCAAATAGTTGAGTCTGGGAAATTTATACAGATTAGAGCTTGTTCTGAGTATCTAAGTTAAAGAAGGAACATGTGAAACTGACTGGTATTTTTTTTTTCTTTTCACTTATTTTTTTTTAATTGTATTTTATTTTATTTGAGAACATACTGTACAGAGGGGCTACAATTACATGGGCAGGATAATGCATACATTTCTTACCAAGCATTGCAGCCTCCTCCTTTGTTTACCCTTCACTTCCCTTCCCCGCCTCCCCCCTCCCCCCACCCAATTTTACCCCCCTCCCCCCACCCAATTATACCCCCCTCCCCCCCCACACCGACATTGTAAAGCTGGTTTTGACATGACATTTTGTACTTCTCATTGTTGCAACAGGTGTGCTACAACACATTTGAAGATGGAAGGCAAGAGGGCTTTCAATTTTGAGTTGATCAATCTTGTATATATTAATAACAGCACATTCACATAATTACCTGATTCCCATGATAAAGACAATACTCTGTTTGTGTAATTTTTTTACTTCTTTGTTTTTTGTGGTTTGATGTCCACAGGTGGAAATTTCGAGTATTCCTACCATAATTATTTATCTTTAATCTATTGAAGTAGGAAGAAATTTTTGACATGAATTCAGTCTTTTTAAATTTACAAAGATAATGACTTATGGGATAGACCTGATCTAACACAAAAATATTGTATGTGTACTTAAAAGTACACATTTCTACTGTGGCTGAGTAGAACACTCTGCTTACATGCATTAATTACGTTTAATTTATAGTGTTCAAAGCATATGTTTCCTTATGGATAATCCATTGTGTTAATTATTGAAAGTTATGTATTAAAATCTCATACCTACTGAAATTATGATAGTTTCTTGAATCCTTTCCATATTCACTTCATTTTCCCAGTTATTATTGTATAATCATTATACATGGGTATTTTTATTGTACAAGATTATTTCATTTATTCTGAGTCTCATTTCTTGCCAAGTAAACCTAGACTATACTCCTGCAGTTTACATTTCCAAAAATAACTACGAAGAGAGATACACAGAACCACACCCAAAGTTTTTATTGATATGGAGTCTACTAAATTGACATTTGGGTCCATATTGTCCTGGAAGTGAGATACTCTCAGTTTCATTGTCCATATGGTTGGTATAACAGGCACACCATCATTCTGATTGTTTTCTTGAGATGGTTGTCTTAAATCTGTTTTGTCTTCTTGTTGATCTTCTTTTATTTTCTTTTTATGGGCCTAAAGTGACCTAGAATTATCTTCCTAATTTCAAATTTCCCATATAGCCCGAATGAGAGACTGGCATTTTCTTATGTACATATTGTTTGAGATTGCATTTTGCAATATGTATATACAGGCTAACTTTACACTGCGATTCTCCTAATTTCTGCCTCCCAAGTAACTAGAAATGCTAATATGAGCCAATAAAACAGGCTTAATAAAGAAAATTTAATTGTACATATAAACTAAGGGTTTACCTTTCACGTATTGTAATATAGTCTGAGTTTATCAATTTATGAAGTATAAAAGTTTACTTTTGCTTATGAATTCAGAGGTTTCAGTCCATGATCGAGCCAACCCATTGCTTTAAACTTGTAAGCTAGGTTCTGAAGATTGTATATCAGGGAAGAAATGTGTGTTTAGCAAATTTATTTATTTATTTATTTTTGGGTCGGGTCGTGGGGCCTGAACTCTGGGCCTGGGCGCTGTCCCTCAGCTCTTCAGCTCAAAGCTAGAGCTCTACCACTTGAGCCACAGTGCCACTTCCGGCTTTTTTCTTTTTGCTTATGTGGTGCTGAGGAATCGAACCCAGGGCCTTGTGCATGCAAGGCAAGCGCTCTACCACTGAGTCACCTTCCCAGCCCTAGCAAATTTATTATTTATCTCATTTTCAGGAATAGAGAAAGAGAAAGGCATTGTGCTCACAATAATCCCTTAGTACATCCAATAATAATAATAATAGTAATAGTAATAATAATTTTTACTGTGCTAATGTTTTTTAAAAGTCTCCACTTAACATTATCATTCTAGGAAGTGGCACCGTGGCTCAAGCAGTAGAGTGCTCACCTTGAGCTGAAAAGCTCAGGGACAGGGCCGAAGCCCAGAGTTCAATCCCCAGGACCGACAAAAAACAACAACAACAAAAAAAAAAACCCAAAAAAACAAAACAAAAAAAATTATCATGCTAGCCTGAAAATGAAACTTTTAATTCATGAGTCCTGGAAACCTGTTGTATATTCAGAGTTCAATGATCAAATATATCTGTAATTAGAATTTATCAAATGAAATTGTATGTATTTATCATTATAATTATCAATACTTTAGTATTTCATGCCTATATTTAGTCTATTTATAAAATATCCAATTTTTCACACCTAATTTCAAAGGTAGTTGAATCAAATATCAAGAAAATGTTGTTAGTAATTAATTAGGCATATATTGCTAATATGTTATACCACATTGAAATATTAGTACTGGTTTTATGAAGTAAATGATGACTGTCTCACAAGATCAAATATTTCTCACACATATTTTTAGTATGCAAAATATTTTAGGATGATTTATAATTTGAAATTTCTTCAATAGAACTTTTTAATCAGTTAAGGCTCTTTTGCTACTTCTTACCAAATCTAGAAAATGTAGCATACAGAAGTGTAAAGGATAAAACAAATTTTAGAGCACAAACACATTCTGAATTAAGGGGTACCGGTAGTTATGAAAAACATTATTGTATACAAAGATGTGGATGATGACCATTGTGACAGATTAAAATGTTAGGTGAATTTAAAATATTCTTGTGATTTTATTAAGTCATTGACATATGTGTTATTCGACTAAAATCAAACTCCTAGAAAAAAGATGATTTGGGTTTTTGGGTTTTTTTTTTAAATTGTATTTTATTTTATTTGAGAACATACTGTACAGGGGGGCTACAATTACATGGGCAGGATAATGCATACATTTCTTACCAAGCATTGCAGCCTCCTCCTTTGTTTACCCTTCACTTCCCTTCCCCGCCTCCCCCCTCCCCCCACCCAATTTTACCCCCCTCCCCCCACCCAATTATACCCCCCTCCCCCCCCCACACCGACATTGTAAAGCTGGTTTTGACATGACATTTTGTACTTCTCATTGTTGCAACAGGTCCACCTGAATCCTTAAACGACTTGTTTGTCCCCATCTCCTCCACATGTTATACTGACATCAAATATAGTGAAAGCGGGGGTTACACTGTGGGGGAGGGACATACAAAGCAACAAAGAAATAATCTTATAAATGCGTTAGAAACACATGCATGAAAGAAACGAAAACATTAAAATACATATTTAAGGGTTCATTTTCCTAACATCACATTATCTGACCTTTTCCGCTTGACTCATACCTATACTAGATCTTGCAAATAAGGGAAACCATGGGACCTATGCTTCTTTGGGCCTGGCTTACTTCACTTAATATAATTTTTTCCAAACCTTTCCATTTCCTAACAAATGGGGAAATGTCATTCTTTCTGATGGAGGCATAGAATTCCATTGTGTATATATACCACATTTTCTTGATCCATTCATCTACTGAGGGGCATCTGGGTTGGTTCCATATCTTAGCTATGGTAAATAATGCTGCAATAAACATAGTTGTGCTGGTAGCTTTAGTGTGGTCTTGTTTGTAAACATTTGGGTAAATGCCCAAAAGTGGGATTGCTGGATCATAGGGGAGATCTATGTGAAGTCTTCTGAGGAACCTCCATACTGCTTTCCAAAGTGGTTGAACAAGTTTACATTCCCACCAACAATGAAGTAAGGTTCCTTTCTGTCCACATCCCCTCCAGCATCTGTTGTTGTTAGAGTTGGAAAACTGAAATATGGACCAGACATCAAGAGTTATTTCCTCAATTCAAGATAGAGATCCTTATTCACAACTTCTCACATTATGTCTTTTAGGAAATGGTTTTAGTAATATAAAAAAACTATGAGTACTAAAAATATTTATTGGCAAAAAATGGATGAATTTTATAGATTTTTCTTAGGAAGATTCTAAAAGTAGTATATGATGGTTTTCAGGTAGAAACATAACAGGGTAGGCAAGCTGTTGAATACTGCATGAGCTAAAGCATGTTTTTGTTCTCCTAAGCCATACCTGTACATATAGTTAACTTTTTCAGGTAATTACTTCCAGGTGCTTGCCTATAGGAACTCATTGCAATGCAGTGAAATCAGAGTAATAAACTCATCAGCAAAAATTAACCCATAGGCATGCTACAGAGACACGTATATTTAAATGGCATCCATATTATAATTTGTGGATTCTAGATGTTTATGCTCATGATGAAGACAATCTCCTCCTTGGTAATTAGGAAGATCTCCATACAACTAGGTATGTTTGACTTTATCCTAAACTCATTAGGATATTTTATATATGCAATGTTTAAATGACACGTTTGTATGTTTTAACCAGTAGGTATATAAAAGTCTTTATTTTCTGATTACACTATTGATGGAGTTGAGACTATATAAACAATTTCGCTATTACTATCCCTTCTCCTTGGTAGCACACTACATTAAGTAAATTCATTTTGCTGGAGAAAAATGAAACGCTTTTGTATTAGCTTTTTCTTTAATAAAATATGTACAAAGTCACCAAACTGATTTCAAATTACATTCAGGAAAGATAATTTTTCAACTAATTCAAATGCCTAGTTTTGGTTCTCAGAGTATTTATGAAATGTTACAATACAAAGATTATATTGAAAAGCAACAAGATGTTTTCATGTACAAAATTTTGATGATTCTGAAAATCCATGTTTTCATTTATGTTAAAATAAAGAATGTATGTGGGTAAGGGAGAGAAAGAGAGAGATACAAATAAAAAGAAAGAGACAGAAATTGTGGCCTTTAATGCTATATTTAGAGACAATATTCAACTGCGAGTCTATTGTATATGTCATTCAAATATATGTCTAGAAACCACTTGATAAGAATTTTGAAGTTCAATACACCTGCATCTGTGCAAACAATATGAGGTAAGTGACAGAGATTCCTCTTACGACTGCATCATATTGAGTGGTATCCGCCTTAATTTATTCTTCAATTTATTCTTATCAATATGAATACAAAATTATACATGTTGCAATGAAATTATTTTTACTTGTATGAATGTTTGCACAGATTGTTGTTAAACTGATAACAAGCAAGATTGAATATTCACTTAAGTTTTCTTAAATTTTCTTTCAAAATTGCCTACTATGACACTATATTTTGATCATGATATGGTATTATGTTTTAGTATATAACCAAGGCAGATGAGAGTTAATGCATTTTTCGTCTAAATTGAAAATATCCTGTGAATAAATGATACCTATCTTCACAAAACTTAAGGAAAATAATGAAATTTTGGTCTTTCAGTTTTTGCTATCATTAAATAAATGACTCACATGTGCTAAGATCTGACCTAGGTATCACTTAAAGTTTGAATATTTAAATGAGATCTTCCATATTTGCATATATAAATATATATTTGCATATATAAAATATATTTACTACAAATACATAAAGATACATATTTCAACATTTTAACATTTTCTGTTAAATATGGTGAATATCCAACTGAAAATACTTTGCTTCTGGTAAAATAACTACTTTTCCCATGCATGATTAAAATTCTCAAGAATAACATGAAATTAGTAATATTTGTTGATATCTAGAAAATACAAACTTATAGCACACACCATTTTGGAATCTTATAATAACCTCATAAATTCTATACTTATATTCCACTAGACATCTATTGAAATATGTTATAATCTAAAAAGATACATGGCTGCTACTCATAAGATGGTTGGATTTTTTTTCTTGAATAGATGAAAATAGATCCTAAGTTTGGTTTATATTCTCACTATACATGTGTGTATCTGTATGTGTGTGTATATTTATATACATGCACACATACATGCATATGTATGTACATGGATATATGTATTTATATGTGTGTAATGTATGCACATATACTATACATATGTACATGTTTAAACATGTTTGACCTTTACATCTAGCTTCCACATAGAAGTATGAACTTATGATATTTTAATTTTTAAGCTTGTTTTTCCTCATTCAATATGGTATTGTCTAATTACATTCTGCAAATTATATTATTTCATTTTTATATTTATAATATATATTATAATATATATTTATAATATATTTATAATATATATACAACATCATTGTATCCATTTATCTGCTGTTGGCACCTAATTTCATTTCATCATTTGAGTATTTTGAACAATGTTACAATAACCATGTATATATAGACAACTTTCTGGCTTACAAGCACTTTTATCAGTAAGAATATTTGTTACTTCAAATAGTTTAAATAGGGATACAGGTGGACCCATTGCAACAATGAGATGTACAAGTCATTATGTCGAAAACGAACTTTACAACATTGGTGGGGGGGTAGGAAGGCTGGTTGGGGGAGTGGGGGGAGGATGGCATGGGAAGGGGAAACAAAGGAGGAGGCTACAATGGTTGATAAGAAATGTACTCATTACCTGGCCCATGTAATTGTAACCCCTCTGTACAGTATTTTCACAATAAAAAAATAAATAAAAATAAAAACACAATCCGTAAATAAAAAAAGAATATATGTTACTTAATTGTAATATATGCTTGGGAGATAAATTTGTTGGCTATGAGTAAATATAGGAACTTTCTTCCTTTGGCTAAAGTTTTTTTGTCCACTCTTCTAGAAATTCTGAGATTCACTCCAATGAATCAAGCCAAGAACTTGTTTTTACTTATCTTGCTTAGAAATCAGCCTCAATTTCTCTGAAGAATATGTCTTTCTGCAATTTGAGAAATTTGTGTTCATTTGAAATTCAATGCATTTTTCCATTAAAATTACATGTGCACTATTACAAGGTTTCTTTATCTCTTCTGTAAGCCATTTAACTTGTTGTATGATCCATAATTCTTTTATAAATCATCACCCATATTAGCAGTGCTTCTTTATGCTTAATTCTTCATATTACCATCATCTTCTTATTTATATGAGCATATCTTTGGACATAAAGACAGTTCAGAAAAGTTGTGTTTTACAAAATATATATGTTAATCAACTGGACAGTGTATGGAAGTGGCTCTGTGGCTCAAGTGGTAGAGCATTAGTATTAAGCTGAAGAGCTCAGAGACAGTGCCCTGGCCCATAGTTCAAGTCCCATGAACAACCAAAAGAACAAAGACAAAACAAAACAAAACAAGACAAACTGGACAGTATATTATAGTTAAGTTAAACTTATGTATTTTAACAGTTCATATCTTTAACACAATGGTTTGCTTCTGCTTGGAAAAAAATCCAAAAACTATTTTTATATTGGTTTTTGTGTCTAAAATATTAAAATATATAATGTTATGTGCATGTGTTTGTGAACATGGAATATAAAACATTTAGTAGGACAGTAAAACATATTTAGCAAGAAAATATAGTTGGTAGAAGTTCTCTTGCCATGTTTGGATACCACAAAAGAGACAAAGGCAGCATCTACATAAAAACAACAGAGAAGTTTGGCAGGAAACACAAAAGCACAGATGGCTGTAGGTGGCACTTTCTTTAGCAACAGAAACAGATTTTCCTGAGAAAACGTTTCATGAAAACTTTGCTTTGAATCAGTCTGTTCTGCCATATTGAGGAGAATATTCAGAGGGAAAAAATGTTGCTAATGTACAGGCAGTGACTCTGATCGTTATTTATGTTCAAATATCAAGTACTGATACAGTTTTTCTATGGTGCTAAAAGGACCCAGATCTAAACAAGAGTAACCAGACCATCTTTTCTGATGGAAAAGACTGCTTAAAATAATATACAGTCATTAATAGTTTATTATATTGATGCTTTTCTTTTTGTGGACCATGTGTTTTTTGGTACTGACTTTAGCTATAGACCTTATCAACAGTTAATATATCAGATTTTTCAGATACAGTATTAAATATTTACCCTATCAAGCAATTAGGTATGCAGTTTTACAAACTAAAACTTTTTCTTAATTTAGATTTTTTTTGTCTATTGGTGAATTGTTTTGTTGTGAAATATAGTCTAAAAAATTAAAGTAAAATGTAAGTGAAGGACGCACATACTGTTTTCTCCCATGTGAATCCTTTAAACTTCAATTTCCTTATTGATAAATTGAATGTTTTAAAATCTCTTGAAATTATAAGGGAACTTCAATAACCTGTAAGACATTACAAGTAAGTCCAGTACCTAAATTAATTACTTCAGTACTTCAGTACTGTTGGAACATAGAATTATTAACTATAACAAATTTAAACCATCCTCATAAAGCACTCTCCAATATAACTATAAAAAATACAGAATAATGTCAGCAAAAATATAATAAGTGACAGAAACAGGAGGTGAATAGATACTATAAGACCAGGCTAGTGGACTTCCAGTGGAAAAGAAATTTGAAACAAAATCTTCTTTAGGAACAGAACTGACAAAAAGTTAGAAAAGATAAATATACAAAAAGAGAGTATAGTTTATGAACAGAAAGAAGGTGGAAAATTAACTAATGTTACCTGATGAGTTGGGAGAAGGAGCAGAAAACCTTTCAGACATAAGTCCTTTTGTCTTCAAAACAAGGGGAAAAATGGTGACAACGTTTTCACTGCAAAGGATTTAAATAGATTTAATTTTAAATAAATAGATAATTTAGTTGAAAATATTAAGGGAACATTAAATCCACACTTATTTTCTTTCCAATTGCTCATAGAAAAGTACAATTTATTTTCATTCTGCACATAAAATCACAAGAGAAATACATTTGTTTAGAAGAAAAGTTTCATTCTTGTACTACATTTATATTTTGTTTAGTCGCTTTCTCCTTACATTTTTATCTAGTTCAGCTCACTTGGAATGTTATCACTATATTTTTATGACATGTAGTTATTTTTACTTTGTTAATTTTTACATGTCAAAAATAGAGTGTTTTTCTAGTTGATTACTATAATGAAAACAGTAAACACAAAAACATGAAAGCACAGAAGCAATTAACTCTGAACTTAGTGGTCTGAAAATGAGCAAAGACATATGGGAGCACATACATGCAATATAAACTTTGCTAGAAAATTTAACCTTGGCAAACAGAGGTACAATTCATTAGAGAATATGTCGTTTCAAAAATTTCTGTATTTGATATCGGTGCCCTGCATCTTGTATATGCATTTTTCTAATTTGGGGAGGGGAAGGGAAATAAAAAAATTGCTGAAATAAAGATACAGGTTGACCCATTATAACAATTAGATGTAAAAGACACTATGTTGAAAACGAACTTTACAACTTGGGGGGTGCGGAGAGGGAGGAGTTGGGGAAGTAGGGAGGGAAGGGATGATAGGGGAAAAAATAAAGGAGGAGGTAACAGTGATTGATGTACTCATCACCTTACTCATGTAACTGTAACCCCTCTGTACAGTATTTCTACAATAAAAAGCATATAAAAATTCTGATTATCTCTTTCTAATAGCACTGGAATGGATATTCATGTGTCATCAAGTTTGACACTTAAATGCAGTATGTTTGGTTATAGAAAACAAAAGACCACCAATACAGGTAGGATTTGATTTATTTAATTTTATCTTCACCATTCTATTTCATTTTTCTTTTTATTTCTTCTTTTCTTTTTCTCCTTTTTTCCTTGATCTTAGGGCCTCATATTTATGTGCCTTATTTTCTCATGTCTGGGACTTTACTACTAGCACCATGATTCCAGTTCTAACTTATTGTTTTTTGTTTGTTTGATTGATTAAAAGGACTTTTCTTCCTAGGACTGTCTTCTAACAAAAATCCTCAGATTCCTTCTGACTAGTTAGTATGAGCCACCAGTGCCACATGCCAAGTGTTTTTTGTTTGTTTGTTTTAAAATTTAATGGCAAAAACTATATGCTAATGTAAATATAAGGTAAATTAAATATGTAGTTTTAATTAGGTATCTGATAAAGAGAAGACCACTCAGAAGAGAAATTTATTTTACGAAACTGCTTGCCCTGGCCATGCATGATGGAGACCTTATGGCCAAAAGGGGCTGCCTAGGTCCAGCCTGGGTTTAAGTAGGAAAGTAGTGGGAAGAAGGTGCAGCCAGGTGAAGGAAAGTGTGGACATGGAAGTGATCTCAGGGCCTGGTACCCTCCCACAGTCTGGTGGGAGGTGTGACCTGGGCTGCCCAGGGTGTGACCTCGGGCAGGAGTGAGGTGATTGTCTGGGTGTGCGAGTTACCTGCCTGACATAGGTACTGAGTGGAGACTTAGCCAAAGGAGTGGGGAGCTTGCCTTGTCTTCCCAGGGCGGACCTATTTTTGTATCTAGGCTTGTGTCTGTCTCCTTATTTTCAGTAGTGTCTGTTTGATAAACTCGGGAGTATCAAGATTGGATGCACAAATATAGGTAGACTTCAATACCTTTGAGATGGGCTATTATCTTTATGAACATATTCTCCCCTTCTTTAAGTTTTCTTCTTTGTGTGAGCTTGTAATCTATTCCTGCTATTACTCATCCTTGTTTTCAACTTCTGCTTGCTTGATATCCCTGTTGTTATTGTTTTATTTTTAGATTGTGAATGTCTTTGGTTGTGAAGTATGTTTCATTTGGACAACAGATTTTTGGATCTTCTTTTAATCCTATCTTGCCATCTGATTTTTCATGAGGAGTTAAACCTTTCATATTTAGAATTGTGAGTGAAATGTGTTTCTCATTTTCATTGATTCTATTGTTTTATTTTTCTATTGTTTTATTGATTCTAGTGGATATTGTTTTCTCAGTTGTCATATATTTCTATATTCCCTTTTGAATTTTACTCTTTCCTCTCTAATATTTCAGATTTTTTCCTAGTCTGTATTAATAATGTAGTACTTCTGCTCTGATTGTGGAGTGAATAAGTGGGGCTTTAGTCTTTGCTTTACTTAAAGATTTTCATTTTTTCCATGAAAATTATAATTATTCATTTTTTCTTTATTATTGTGTGAGGAAAATGTTTCCTCAATCTTATTTTCCATCTTTGACAAATTTGAATTATATTGTCTGATGTTAATACTGTGATTTTCTTCTTTTACTCATAGGACTTTTAATTATAATTTCTACTTACTTTTTCAGTTTCCACACTTTTGCTGAATTTCTCATTCATGTTGATGCTTCTCTTGTCTAGAACTTCACATAATTTCTTAACTCATTTGTCTCTTTATTTGAATGTCTTTGTAGTCATTGATTTTAATACACTTTTTAAGATTATTATCTTTAAGTAGTTATACAAAGGAGTTGCCATTTAATGAAACAATCTTTCTGACACCTCAGCCACTTCATTATCTTTGAATTCATTTACTGAATTGTTGTGAAGGTTTGGAAGCACAATATTCCCCATTTCATCTTAGATGTATTACTGTGTTGTAATTTTTGGATCTCTCAGTTGAGTTTTCTTTCTGTGAGAGGAAACAAAATATTATAGCATGCTGCACAATTGAGAAGAAAGTAAAACATTTTAATCAAAAACTGATTGAGAGCCTAAGTTTCTAATAAGATTGTAGAGAAATTGCAATCAGGTTCATAAATAATAAGCTGAGAGTTTAAAATGCTTAAAATTAGGATAATGTAATGTAAAATGGTTAAAATTGGATAATGTAAGAAATTAACAGGAAAAGGAAGAAAGTAGGAAGACAGGAAAAGATGCAGAAATATATAAATAACAGTGTAAAACCATTTTCATATTGCTTTAGACATACAGAATATTTTTTCAAATAGAAAAAAATACAAGAAATTCAAAGTAATGTACAAGATGCTTTGTCAAAAATGAACTTTACAACTTGGGGGGAGTGGGGGGGGCAGAGATGGGAGGGCAGGTATGGTAAGGGGAAAACAAACGAGGAGGCAACAATGCTTGATAAGAAATGTACTCATGTAATTGTAATCCCTCTGTATGGTATTTTCACAATAAAAAACTTCTTAATAACAAAAAAAGAAAATCAAAGTAAATCAAATTAAAAATAACAAAATACATTCATATAGCAAATTCACAAGGCAAATATAAACAGAACAAAGAAAACAATCTACTCTTCCTGCTAAATGGTGGTATAGGTTAAGGTTGGTACAGTCTAAATGTCAAGCATTCTCCAGTCTTCATCTCTCATTGATTTATCTTTGGCATTTCTCTTAAGAAGAGGCTCTTTTGTATGTACACTCCACTTCTAGACTTACACTGAGTTACACTGTGTTACATAACACTGCAGAGCTCTAGAGAAACAGGTGGAGTTTATGTGCTAAGTTCTAAGTTCAATTAAAACTGTGAGCCTTTGACAATTGTTGAAGTGAGGCAGGGGCCAGTCCTGTGAGTAGCTTGAATTCTTAGGCACCGGGTTTCTCTGCCTGGATTATGATGTTGTAGACTTTCTATGAATGTGAGGTGGTAGTTGGGGTTAGATGACAGACTGTGTAAGCACTTTAGTT
Source organism: Dipodomys merriami (assembly GCF_024711535.1). Lineage (NCBI taxonomy): Eukaryota > Metazoa > Chordata > Mammalia > Rodentia > Heteromyidae > Dipodomys > Dipodomys merriami. The sequence goes on along the minus strand of NW_027203381.1, from coordinate 97,082,728 downwards.
TAGAAAATACTGAAATATATTAGGTTAAAGAAAAGCTTCAAATAGTGTGATATTTTTAGAAATGAAAGACAAATTCAGCAAAATAAAGCACCAGGAAGTGGGTACTTAAATGTGGTGGGGTCAGGTTAAGGGGAAAGTAATGAAGAGGAGAAGGTAAGAAAATTGAGGGTAGGGGTAGGTCGGGAAGAATGAGTAAAAACTTTGACAGGGAGTGACATTGATCAAGATTCATTTTATACATAAATTGCTTTTTGAATGACAATTCATTTTTACAACTACTTACTGACTAAAAACAAAACAAACAAATTTGCTAGACTTTGCATGCACCTTTCGTCTTTGGCTGAGATCCAGTGTGAGCAGTTTCACCCATCCACCAAAACAGGTGTGTTATGTGAACTCTTCATCAGCACACTTAGCAAAAGTCTCTTAAAGAACATTGTATTCAAGTTTCCATGCTGGGATTGGCTGGGAAAAGTCCACTGTTATTCATTGCCCTATCAATCCTGCCACAAGTTGAAGAACATAGACCAACCTAGGAGCTAGTTTTAATGATAAATTTAGAATAACGTTTGCATCTCTTTTATTTTTGTGTTGATTTTATAACCAAAATGCATGCTTATGGTCAGTAGTCCTGACACACAACTTTAGGAAAAGCAGTATTCATGATTGGTTAGAATCATCTACTCATTCAGAATATCTTGGCAGCAGATGATAATCCCCACAACATAAATTTGAGGCTAGCAAGGAAACATATGGATAACAGCAGGTCTGGAGAAAACATCTAGCCAGGCTGCCCATTCACACTGTTCAGGCACAAAGAAGGGCTTTGAGATGTGAATTCTCACTTTGATATTCAAACTGGTTATTTTAATTTTAGCAAAAAACAAAAAACTGTAGAGGAAAAGAATGTGCATGATCCTTTAGGTTCTACGTGCACAATGAATATATTTGGTTTAAATATATAAAATAATAATGTGTATGAGAATCAAATTTATTTTAGCATATTAACCTCAGAATTTAACTTTTCAAAATGTTCTCAGAATGAGAACATAAACTTTACAAGATGAATTTTTGTATTATATGTTATTAAATTAATAATCACCATTTATCGTATCAATATTTGCATAACATAAACATGTCCAACATGCATTTAGAGCAAGTCCCTGAGGAATATCCTTGCATTTGTTCCTATATATGAGGTGGTGAATCAAAATAATTTAGTAAAGATATAATTGTTTTTTCAGATGATAAAATGAACTTTAAGTAAATTAAGGTTTCACTTAAACTTTCATTCATTTTAAATATTTTCCTTTATATTGTAAGTTAACATGTATCCTAGATTTTCTATATTACCTAGGCCAAAGTGGTGTGATGAATATAAAAAGAAAAGATTTTTAGTGGTGGCATATTGCAGAGAATTAAGGCCCAATCTAACAAATATACTTTGAAACATAGCTTTTTGATTAAATAACTGGATAATATTGAAATGTTTTCTTACATTTTGCTGAAAAGTGGATTATCACTCTATCTTATATTTATTTATATATTATTAAATATTTATCTTTTTCTCATTGTTAAAACATTGAAATTCTTTCTTCTAGCTGTTTGACACCCAAAATATTATTATCCAAAGTCACAATATTGTAACATAACATAACAGAGTTCTTACTTTTAACTATAATTTAGGAGCTGAATGAATATATAAATGATCTAAATATTAAAATATGCAAATACATATCAAAACATATCATAGTACCAAAAAAATGGATACAATTTTTGTTTTAATATTGCAATTAAATTTTCAGTACATAAATATAAATAATTTCTAAAAACCATATACTATAACCAAATGATGGTCCAATAAATTAAGAAATTTTAATGGTTAGTATAATTTTGTTTAGGTCTAATATTATAACAAAAATACTTCAATGTGAAATGCTGAACAAAATTGATTTTCCAGTATCTTCTTCAAAGATAGCATCTTTCCTCTGGACTGAAGTTTCCCCAATAGCTTTCTATTATTTTTCACACTGGGCCTGGAGTTTCCAATATACACATATTAAGAGACACATCATATTCACACTATACACTCACAGTTGTTTTTTGTTTGTTTGTTTGCTTTAGTTTTTTGTTGTTGTTTTGTTTTGTTTTCTTTTTCTTTTTTTGGCCAGACTTGGAGCTTGAACTCAGGCTCTAGGCACTGTACCTGAGCCTCCTTTGCTTAAAGTTTGCACTCTATCACTTGAACTACAGCACAATTTCTGGCTTTTTCTATCTAGGTGGTACTGAAGAATCAAACCCAGGGCTTCATGCATGCTAGGCAAGCACATTACCACTAAGCTACATTCCCATTCATACACTAAGAGTTTTGAAGTAGTTGAGGAATTTATTGTTGTGTGTCAAAGTGATGAATTCTCTAATTACATTCCCTCAATCAACTAAATAAAAAAAACTATCAATCAATCTGTAATATTGCTTGGTATTTAATATGGAATCCTTGCCTCTCACCAACTCCACAATAACCATAATTGAATCAATACCTTTATTCCTGTAGATAAATTTATCATGAAGATATCTATTGTCAAATACTCTATTATATGAAGTAGACTTTGTAACTTAATATTTAATATAATAAATATTATTTTGAAAGTGATACTATGGAATTTTTACCACATTGTTCTTCGTGGAGTCTTCCAATGGATATTGGAAGTGATTTCCATAATTTTAAATAAGGCAACACTCAAATATTTCATAAACATAATTACCTATAAAATTACTTGATATAAGTTTGATATTATGTATGCATTTTTATTTTTATTAAATTGGATTAAAATGAATTACCTGTTAGTGAACACTTCATATCTCTGAGAATAGTCCAGTATTTTAGCTATTTTGAAATTTAGTTGTTTTATTTGAAATTGGAATAAAAAATATAGGGGACTAGTAAAGGTAAAATGTCAGTCAAACAAACAGATAAAAAACAATCTAGCTAGAAAATGGTGTGCTTAATTTAAGACATTCATAGGGTGTCTTCTCTAGGCAATATACAAAAAGTTTATCACTCAAGATGACATAAGTCAAGTCACAATTTTTAAGATCACAAATGTATCCATATCCATATATGCATATAAAATAGAATACAGATATTTTGTCCATATATATAATTTGCATTTTCATGTTCCATACTTCTGTGTTTTAATGTTTATTAATATTTGATTTTGGAAATATTGATTATTTTAGATTTCAAAGCAAACAAACATAGATTTATATTATACAATAGTAACATTAAAACGACTATAAGAGGCTTGAACTAAGAACTTCTCATAATTATTCCAATTTCTTGCTGATAGCTGGTACTTTACTACTCCAACGATGAAATATTTTTGCTGATTAGTTTCAGATACAGTCTCATAAACATTTTTGCCTATGTTTGCTTCAAAGCTCCAGGTATTAGCCTACAGTTCACTTTCTATAAAAATACAACAGAACTTAATCCAGACAATGGAATAAACCTGAAAACAAACCAAAGGAACAAATACCTATATGATTTCACAAAATTTGGTGTCTTTACTAGATGACAGAAAAGGAAATAATGGGACATTAAAGGAAGACAATAAGGTTCTGCACTGCCCCAAACAATAATAAAATATGCATCTGTTACTTTCTCAAACCAAACCATGTTAGTGCTACAGTAAAGTGCAGCTTGTGGACATGCACAAAAATAAAGAAATATAAATTACAACTATGTTTCATGAAATAAATCACCAGACAGTCATGACTCTCAGTACTGTTTATCAAGAAGAGATTCTGTTTGCTTTTTAAGCACAAAAAAGAAGACACACTTAATGTCTCCTTAGGGAGGAGAATTTGTTTTCCAATCTGCTCAGCAAAATACTGGTTTTAAAAAGTTGTTTTGTTGTTATTGTTATTTTTTCTGTTCTTTCATTTGGAAGCTCTTGTTTTTAGTATTGTTTTCAACAATCAATATATAAACCTAGTAAAATTAATAAAAGAGAATAAAGAGCAGTTCATTTGAGAAACAAAAGTCCTAATCAAATATTCAAAACAAACATGGTGTTTTTGCTCAAAATATCTAGTTAAAAACTAGCAAGAACAAATTAAGTCAATGATTCAACATATTCTCTTGATTTTCAATTGAGCTTTTAATTTTGACATCAGCTCTTCAGCTCAAGTCGAGTGCTCTACCACTTGAGCCACTTCTGTTTTTTCTGGAGGTAAGAGTCTCAGGGACTTTGCTGTCTGGGCTGGTTTTGAACCGCGATCCTCAGATCTCAGCCTCCTGAGTAGCTAGGATTACAGGCATGAGCCAGCAAATTTTGGACATATCTTTATAATGTGTTTGTATTTGTGTGTTTGTGTGTGTCTGTGTCCATGTCTGTGTGTGTCTGAACATACAGATGGAAGGATTGCTAAATCACTCATCAGTCTTTTTTTTTTTTTTTTCAAAAGACTGGTTTTTGCTTTAGTTTGTTTTTCAGGTGGATTTTGCTTTTCTAATTAAGGGCCAATCTCAGACCACAGGAATATATGACATCCACATCATGCAGAGCTGGGGTTACAGGAATACACCACAAAAGCAGCCAAAGTAGAACTTCTGAATGAATGATCCTTGGAAATTTTCACGTTTTTATGGAGAAGAATGAAATCCCACTTATATATCTTACCAGCTATAAAAGCAAATTCACAGTATACTAAAGACTTAATGAAAGACATGAAATTACTTGATGAAAATAAAAGAGAGATGCCTTCAAGCAATGGAAATGGTAAGCATATGTGATAAAGACTCCAAAAGAACAGACAATAAATTACACAAATGAGACTATAAGGAGACAAAAGTATCTGTACTACCAATGAACCTGATGAAAGATTTAAGGAATAACAGAGAGAATGAAGAGAGATATACAAAAACTATATTTTGACAAGCTGTTAATAACTAGAATATCAAGCAAATCTAAGACCTTAACCACAAAAACAAAAAGATCCAGTTGTTGTCACTCATGCCTCAAATTGCAGGTACTTGGGAATTGAATATTGAGATTAAGATAAGCCTGGAGAAAAATTACCAAGGATATATTTCAACCAACAAGCCAAATATGATGGCACTTGACTATGGTCACAGTTGCACATGAAACCATTTGTGGGAAGATTACAGTCTGAAGCCATTCATTAAAAAAGTTATAACAAGATACTCTCTGAAGAAACACAACTGAAGCAAAAAATTCAAACAAACAAACAACAACAACAACAAAAGACAGCTTGGAACTGTGGAAGCCAGTACAGAGATTCCTCCGGTAACTAAAATTAACAAATGTGAGTGTGGACATACACCTTAAGGAATGCAAGTATTCAATAGTCAAGCTATCGGATCAGACTAGTCCACCTCAATTAATGAATAAAGAAAATATGATATAAAGTTTATATTAGAGAATTATTCATTCTACATTTGCAAAAAAAAATCATCGTGTTAAGTGAAATAAACCTGAGAAAGACAAACATCATATCACCTTTCTCATATGTGAATCTAGGTGCTACTAAAAAGAAAAAAAAAATGGCCCAGGGCCAGAGGCTCATGCCTGTAACCTATTCAGAGGGTTATTCAGAGAGCTATTTCGAGGGCTGAGATCTGAGGATCACAATTTAAACCCAAATTGGGCCGGAAAGTCCATGAGAATTTACTTAGAATAAACTTTCAAAAAAGTTGGAAGTAGGGATGTGGATTAAGCCCTATGGTTAGAAGAAAGAGAGAGAGAGAGAGAAGAGAGAGAGAAAGGAGACAGAGAAAGGAGACAGAAAGAGAGAGAGAGAGAGAGAGAGAGAGAGAGACAGAGAGACAGAGAGACAGAGAGAGAGAGGATGAGAAAGAGGAAGAGAAGGAGAGAATGAAAGAGAAAAAAGAGAGTGAGGAAGAAAATTGAAGGAAGAGAGGAAGGGGAAAGGAAAGAAGGAAGAGACGCAGAAAGAAAGGAAGGAAGGAAGGATGGAAGGAAGGAAGAAAGGAAGGAAGGAAGGAAGGAAGGAAGGAAGGAAGGAAGGAAGGAAGGAAGGAAGAAAAAAGGGAGGGAAAGAGGGAGGGAGGAAGGAAGGAAGGAAGGAAAGAAGGGAGGGATGAGGGAAAGAAATAGTATAAAATAAGAGGTCAATTTACTGCCTGGAAATCTAGCAGGAATGAGAGTAAAAGAAGTTATTTTAGAGACTAATAAACATGTACTATAATGATTAAGAAAACAGTATCATGGTCCTTTCAATGATTTAAATGAGAACTAACATGTGATTCAGTTGAGTATATATCCAAAGGAAATAGAAGGAGAATGTATGCAGTTTCTCAATGAAGGACTTTTTGGAATCATGAAGAGGAAGAAATGGCAAAGTGTAAATTGTCCAACAACAGATGATTGGACAAAATTTGTAACATGTACACAATTAAACACAATTCAGTCATGAATAGAGAGAAATTGTGCAATTTTCAACATTATACATAGACATAGTTATATAAAGTGAAATAAGCCAAATGCAGGAAGACAAGTACAGCATGAATTTGTTTTCATATGGAATATAAAACTTTGGAAATAAGGATACCTAGAGAATGGCTGATCAATGGTCTAACCTACAGTGAGACAGGAATTAGCTGTGCTGTGTTAACTGATAGATTTGGTAGAGATAGCATTTATTAGTGTATACATCAAAAATCTAAGAGAACTAATTTTGAATATTCTCATTATGAAGAAAAAGTAATAATGGCTAAAATGATTAATAAATTACACAGTGTGTATATGTATTGTAACATATTCATATAAATGTGAAAATCCATAAGACCTTTGACGGCTGGAGGATTGTTTGACATAAATAGTGGCTAACCAGCTCTTCTAACCAAGCCATAAGTATGCGGTCCTGAGTTCCATTCTCAGTTTTATTTTATAAAAAAAGTCCTGAAATAACATCAATTTGAGAATTAGGACTTAAATATGTACATTTGGGAAGAAAAAAAAGCTTACTCACTGACAAAATCTGCAAAAACTGAATAAGTGAAATAGCTTTCTTTAAGCTATATAATTAACAAAATAATGAAAGAAAGAATTCCACTCTTAAGGTATCATAGAAAATTTTACCCAAAAGACCAAAATTGTTCATCTTGTGAATAATAATAATAATAATAATATAAATCACAATGAATGTATTAGAAATCCAATGAGGATAAATGAGGTGTACTTTTAAGAAGAAAGAATTGAGACAGAATTGTAAATGTAATAACAATATATTGGAATGTAATATTTTCTGTTCACAGCAGGATGAGAAGATAGAAATAATGAAAGAGAATATTTACACCTTGAATATAACACTCCTTTACTAGAATTATCCTGGGAGATATGGCTAATATTTTACTTTCTTGACAGGTCTATGTAAATGGTATTGGTTAGAGGAAGTCATAACTGTAGGCAACTAAAGTTGGATATTATGCAACTAATTTACCAGTATCCAGTTCTATAATCACCCCAAACATCACAAACATAATTCAAAGGATTAATCAATCGATGATAAATGTTTTCACATTGTTTAAAAAATAAAATTTTCTTTAATTATTTTACTGAAAACTTGTTATACAAGCAGAGCATACAATTTTATTCAAAGAATTTAATGTGTCTTTTTGCTTTCTTACTTAAGCTTACAGATTCAATGATTTTTAATGGTGATGGGACCAAAAAGAAAAAAAGAAATCTTGCAAACCCTTGATGGAATGATTGCAGGTAATGAGGAAGTAATTACAGCCCTAAGAGCTGAAATCTGATATTATATAATCAATATTCAGACGGAGCTCTCTTGTATTTGTGACTAATCATAGTGGAAGTAAAAACATAGTAAGTTACTAGAATGATTTTAAGACTTATGCTGGCTTTGCATATAGGCATAGGACAATGATATTTATCCTTCAGCTCTCATTATCATCAAAACATAATTTTTAGAGGGCAGGTTTGAAATTTATCAACCATTATTTCAATGTGTTTGTATTTTCAGAAATAAACTTACATTAATTCACACTAACAAATAAATGAAAACAATAATATACAGTAGAATTAGCCAAGGGAATAAAATTCTAAAGACAACAGCAAATTTTAATGAAATAAAAGATTTGTCCAGCAATAAACTAAAAAATATTTAATTATTGAAAGTAATCACTATGACAATCACAATGTAAAATTTTGATGATATTGCAATGTGTTTCTTTGCTATTAAACAGTAAACAGTTTAATTATTTTTCATAATAACTGTCACAGTCATAAACATAAATATACCTACCTAGTTTTTCAATCAGACATATGCATAGCTTAAAACAGGGCAGTGCATATACTTTCCTGCCATTTACTTTCCATACATATATGTATATGAATACAATATAAGAATGTATGTATATATACTCTTTATACACATATATATTTATTATATGTGTATATTTTCACTTATTCAATAGATTGCTCAAATGTAAAATTCATAAGTTATTCTAATTTTATTTTATTATCAGAATCACATTTTAATCAATGATACTTATCAAGATGGAATATATGCATTTTGATCAAGGAAGGTAGAATATACATGAGCAACATTTTTATTGGCATACTAGTTAGAAAATGAACTATTGAAAATGAAATACTATTTAAAACATGTATATACCAATGTTGTAAACCAAAAATGAGAATATATATACTTTTTACTTCAGATTCAGAAGAATATAATTTTAATTATATGTAAAAATAAATGTAAAGCTCTCTTTTGGAAAACTGTATGTTTTTAATAAGATATTTATATTCAGTTATCAGCCACTTAATTTTCAATTAGTTAAAGTTACGTAGTTATATTTAGTATTTCAATAATTCAGTTTAATAAATGTAACAAATTCAAACTGAAATGTTCTGAAACGGGTACAAAAATTAATTGCAATTTAGAATGTTACATTTATTTTTTTTTAAATTCCTGCTGCCCCACAGAATTAAAAAAAAGAATTGAAATGTGTAAAGCTACATAACTAAAATCAAGAAATATGATAAATTTTCAAATATTACATAACCATACTCCTAATAGATTTCTGAAAATTTTCATTTACCTTTGAAATACAAAGTCAAAGGCAAGAGTGGTCATGAGTAACATCAAAAATTATATGTATATATATATATATATAGTTTATTATTCTAAGTTACATAAATATTTATACATATAAATAAAAGTTAAAATAACCTGAAATTAAAAGTAGTAGCTAATATTTTCTATCCATCTGTTACATTGCAAGCACTTAAGGCATGACTAATAAATAAAAATGACTCATTTATTCCTTTTATATTTACCATAAAGTCTAATTACAAAAATAAAATCTTAATAAATGACATAATTTTAGAAGTGCTAAGAAAAGTGTAATTTTAAATATGAATATTACCATTAGAAATATGAATTGCCTACCTCTAGTCAATGGGATTAATAAAATGACAACAAACAGATATCAAAGATCAAATCATTTGCATTAAAATAAAAATTTCAGGCAAATATAACCAAGGAACAAATTTTCAATTCATTTATTTAATAATTTATATCCAGTTTCCAAATGCTTGAACTTTTCAGATACCTGAGAGGAAGTATGGAAAATAACATCTAAGTGTATCACCTAATTCAATTAGAGAAAGCTTGACCTGAGGTCCACTATGTTGGCAGCACCCTGCTGATACAACCATTTAGCAAACCAGTAAAGTGTTTGCTGCTGGGTAAGTCTGGCTTTGTTAGAATAATAATTGAATGTTAATTCTCCTGGTTGATTAACTGAGCAAGTAAAATATTTCCTATTTTCCCCCCATAATGTGGAAAATTTGTTACTTCATAATTTATCAAATATTTTATTCTCTTCTAACCAAATTATGGTAAAATTAAACACATTGTGACATCTCTGCAGTTTATATTATGTCATTTTTTGAAAGTATCAAAATGTTTATGTCTTAAAATTATAATGTTAGTAGTTCAGCAATGTGAATATGAGATTTTCTGTAAATTATGTCATTAATAAAGCAGCTCTCACACTCTACATACATTATGTCAAAAATATCTTTCCATATACTGAGTGTTAAAATTGTCACATATTTGATTAGAATGATTTTGAAATGTGCAATATTCTGCCTGATCTAATTTTAGGAATGTGCATTTATCTGTAAAATTTCCAACAATAATGCAGCAGAAGACTATGCAACTTGTATTTTCAAATTGTATGTTAAAAATACTTTAACACTTGCCTTTGTTATTTTAAATCATTTTAATGTCAATAACCATGGTGGCAGTGAGATTCTACAATATCAGGAAGCATATTTTTTAACGTTACATATGTATTTAGTATCATCTGGACACATTTTACTAGTAATCTGTTTGTACTTTTCCAAATGTTTCTCTGATGATGAAAAACAGGTCCAATGTTATCAAAATATGGAAGTTCCAATACCCTCTTTGATAAACATGACATGCTATGGATTTGTGTAAAGTTGGAAAAGTTTTTCACTTTATCTCATTATTTTTGCAGCTTTTCCACTGAAATAAATACTACAGTTTTCTCTTGCACACTCCATCATCTATACCAGTTCACATGTCCTCAAAACAATACAACTCTTTCTTTAAAAAATAACCCATAGCAGTTTATCAGTAAATTGCGATTGAGTTGATTTCATATAAACACTTGGTTACTTATTATATATGTAGATATTATCTACATCGATTGTGTTTTTAAGATGTCTTATTTTGCTATAAACTTTTTAGAAAAGTATCATGCAAGGGTCCAGAAAAAGTGAACAAATGGCATTCTTTTGTGTGTCTGAGTAGTCACATAGCTATTATGAAGTGTAGATTATCTAGAAAAATATTCAGAGTTTAAAGTAATTATTATGTTGAGAACAATATTATTTAACCTTGTACTCCAAGCAATACAATTCCTTCTGACAATTCATCCAGCAATTACAATGTACTTGTATAATTTCATGGTTTAATAGAGGAGGAAGGATGTATTTAGACTTATAAAGATAAATCCTGATCACAGGGAGAAGTGTTGGTGTGTGTTAACCATAATAAACTTATGGCCATTACACACAGGATTGAAATGGAAAAACAATCTGTGTTATAGTTCATGTTCAGGCCTTTACTCTAGACAAGCTATTTGTACATTACTTTGCCAAATGAGATTTTTAGGAAGTAGGATTGTGGACTATAGTTCATGATAGGTCATTCATAGTCTACAAAGTATAGAGCTGTCTTCGATGAGAAATACTCTGAAAATATTTTTTTTCATAGATTTAATGTAGAAATGCTATCCAGAGGGAAGAGACAAATAAGATCTAAGGAAAGAGGATGAGGGAAAGGGAAATAGCAGAAGCACTATACTTGTTAAAGCTGGGTGACACAAGTCTAGAGTTATTGATATTCTCCCAAGCCTAAAGGGTATATATGGTCCTGAAGTAATAGAATACTTTTTTACTACTTGTTGAAAATAAATGCATCTTTTGAAAATTCAAGCAATCTTTAAAATGTCATTGAATCCTTTAAAGGTATGATATGAGTGTTGGTACAAATAAGGATAAAGTAAATCTATTCATTTAATTCTGATTTTAAGTAAAAGCATGGAGTAGAATAGATTTGAGATAAATATGTACTTGTAACATTTATATAATGTATTGATTGAAAATAAGTTAATGATTGCCCAATCAAAATGTGAGTAGAAATGTTTTAAGCTTTACATACTCATAATAGTCATTTTTACATGCCAAAATTGCCAGGTCATAGAGTAAGCAAGTATTCTATTAACTATTACCCTAGGCTCTTCTATCAGGAGATTTTTTTTGTTTCAATGAGATTTTTATTTATATTTGTAAATTGAATGTTGATTGCCCTCTGTTGAGTTGAATAGCTGAATAAACTTTTTTAAAGTCTTTTTATAGAAAATAATTTTCTCCTGCCTACATGGATAAGCTGAGATATCAGTCCTCTACCCTTGTACCTAAACATTTCTTATTGTTCTCAGGGCTTAAGACTTTTCCAACAGAAACTATAATATTCATTCCTCTCACTCTTTGATTGGCTGACTATAAGTTCTGGAACTTATCACCCTCCAGAATCACAAGAGCAAATTATTTACCATACATTTTTAAGTATATACAATATTATAATATTAAAATTATAAAATATTTACAATATTAAAACATATGTGTTTGCTTATAAAGGATATATAGGTTTGTGTATATGTGTGAATGCATTTCTGTGTACTCTTGGTCCTGTTCTCCTGGAGAATCATGGCTAAAATCATCCTTACAATCTTAATATTGACTTTGATATTAAAAATAAGTTAGATGTTAATATAAAGTTGATGTACAGAGGGGTTATACTTATATAAGTCAGGTAGAATACATTACATTTTGGACAATATCACCCCTTCACATCTTTTCTCCCAGGTTTTCCATCAGGACTGCACAACAACTTGTACAGTGCATTTTTTTTTTTTTTTTTTTTGCCAGTCATGGACCTGAACTCTGGGCCTGGGCGCTGTCCCTCAGCTCTTCAGCTCAAGGGGAGCGCTCTACCACTTGAGCCACTTCCGGCTTTTTCTGTTTATGTGGTGCTGAGGAATCTCCTCATGCATGCAAGGCAAGCACTTTACAACTGAGCTACCTTCCCAGCCCGTACAGTGCATTTTTGACGTAGTGTCTAGTGACTACCACTACTGTATTTGTTCACCCTTTGTCCCTGCAGAAAAGTTCATCTGTCAAGGAAATCAAATATTCAATGAATTTACAAGTTAATTTCACATAGATTTCTGTAAAAATGTCTGTAAAAATAACAAATTATTTCTATAATAAATGTTTTAGTGATAAAAATCACAGCACAGTATTTTGTGGAATATTTGTTATAAAATATTCAAATTTAAATATTATTCCAATAATATTTCCTTCTTATTTAGAATTCATATATTAATCAATAAATTTTTAGATTGTGAAAAATATAGTTTCTTTAAAAGGGTAGAATGGTTAAAAGAAAACTTGACCATAAACACTCAAATCATAACATTGTTATATTGTAAATATTTAACAGACCATTCTCCAATGTTTTTGCCATTTCTGTGATGCAAAAATCCTTCACTATGCTGATTTCATGCTTCACTTTGACATCATTAAATACATATTCATTAATGATTTCTGTATCAGGACTGACATATCAAGTCTATCTGTACTGAGTGAATGTTTTAGAAAGAATTACAGCTGTTTCATAATAATAAAATGTAGGCTGAGATTATGAATTTAGAATTTTTTAACTGTATTTTTTTTGTCTTTTCTTTTTTGGTACTGGGGATCGAACCCAGGACATTGCACTTGCTAGGCAAGCGCTTTGCCACTGAGCTACATCCCAGCCCATGAATTTAGAATTTTTTAAATAGTTTATTCATATGAAACAACCTTCAATTTACCTGAGTGATCATTTTCAATATAACAATTTTTTCAATCTGACACATATTTCAGTATTGTTAAATTATGATCCTAAAACAAAACAAACAAAAAAAAACATTGCTTTGCTTGCACCACCATCTTTTTCAAATATTTTTCATTTCTTTAGTTATGTTACTCATGGAGTATCCAATTTCTATCACAAGATGATCTTTCTTCCTCAAATCCAAGATGAAAATATATTTTTTCTCCATGTTTATTTCTTGCCTCTTTCATTCTAAAAAATGTACAAGAAGTAGAAAATTGCATGGCAATAATATTTTTGTTTAATCCTCTAAAGGTGGCTCCAAATTATGTGGGACCTTGATCTTTCAAAATTACTTATAAAAGTATATGTCACATTCAGTAATGAAAATACTTCATTTATAGTCATACAGAACATTATTATGATAGTACTTAATGTACTCATAAGGAAACAAAAAGGGTTTACTGAAGACTTTTTGCTAATACATGGACCTGACATCAGAATTTTAATCTTTCAATATTTCCCCAGGCCTCTTTGTTATCATTTTCCTGTAGAGAGAAGGCTGACCTATTTTCAAGGCTTCACTAAATATTGCATATGCAAATGACATCTTTGCTATATTATTTCCCTGATCATCAGATATTAACACATAGATTCTCTCAGATGTTGCAGAATAAATTGTACAATGCACACTACTTAAATATAATTATTTTGCATCTATCATATATATATGTATATAGATATAGTATCAAATGAACTTATGAAAACTCAGGCACCACTAAAGAAATCAATTATGGTCTTTTTTTCCTCAAAGGACAACTTTTACATTATGGGTTGGCAGATGTCCAGTTACTATGAGGAGTAGACTCTTTTTCTTGACCTTGGATAAAAGAATATGTTCTAAGGATGAAATAGTTCACAAATAGAGGCCATTAAAATAATGTTTTTCCTCTTTCAAGTAGATAGAAGCTTTGCTTTTAATTAAGGATCTCCTATTTTCCAGGGATGCTGAAGAAATTAACAAGGGCTCAGAGGCAAATATACTCAGTTTGAAAAGCAGAATTGCTAATAAATAACTTAGGATTAAATAGCAATCCTAATATCAAATTCCAAAGCCATGTACTCAGGGGATGTGTGATGTTTCAAGTAAATTTAGGCTTAGAGTTTGGGGTTAATTTAGTTTAATTTTTTGTTATAGATAGTCTATGTCCTACTCTAGAACACTGCACAGGTAATATCAGCAACTCCATAAATCTCTTTTTCACTTACATTGAAAGTTTGAATTTAAGCTGTGTTCTCTGAGGTAAAGGGTCAGGGGTTTATCCACTAAGCCAGCAAACCCCTTATTTCAAGTATTTTGAGTCTGGGTATTTCTTTGTGACAGAAGACACTCATGAGGAATTATGTGCTATGCCTGAGGGCAAAGAACTACAAGAAAGCCAGCCTTATTAAGAGTACATGTGCTGCAGCCTGATGGATTTTGACCTTCAAAATGACACAAAGGCAAAAATGAATGCAAACTACCTCCACTGCTGTTAAACATGAAAACAAAATGATCCATAGGACTTAAAAAATAAAAACAAAATTGTTTATCAATATTATGGTCCAGAGTGTATAAAGAGAAATCTAGTATCAGTCTTAAAAGGATAGAAGCTCAAAGACAAAAAGAAGATCTTAAGAACTGTGGGTCAAAGAAGACACTGGGTATATAAAGAGTCTGGTAATCTCAACTGATATAGTCTGGCATTGTTTGTCTCCCATAAATGGGCAAATTGACCTTTCATTGTGATTTGAACACAGAATGATTGTTTTATGCCCAAACACCACCACAGATTAAATCCTTTCCAGGTGACATTTTTAAAAGCACATTTTTTCTAGTTTTTTAAATTTTATTTTATTGTAAAGATGCTGTACAGAGGGGTTACAGTTACATGAATAAAGTAATGAGTACATTTCTTGTCAAGCATTGTGACCCCCTCCTTTGTGTTCTCCTACTATCCCTTCTCTCCCCCACCTCCCTCATTCCTTGCCTCGCCCCCCACAACCACCCCTCTCACGTCCATAGTTATAAAGTTCACTTCCAATATAGTGTCTTGTGGGTGTCATTGTTGCAATGGGTCATCCTGTGTCCTTGTTTCAGTGTTTTGTTATTCCCTTCCCCTCTCCAAATTAGACAAATGTATATACAATATGCAGTGTACCAAAATCAAGTATAGTGACAACAGGGGGGAAGAACATACAAAGGAAACAAACAAAATCGCCTAGCACATTAAAAACAACAACAACAAAGAAAAGGCCTCTTGTGTCCATGTCTTAGGGTCATTTTGCTTAGCATCATCTTATATGGTCATATGTACATAGCTTTTGAGCTTTTCTGCACATCTGATAAAATTATCCTAGACGTATACTAATTTTTGCCAATGAGGAAAACCATGGGGCCTATATTTCTTTGAGTCTGGATTACTTTGCTTAATATGAAATTTTCCAAGTCTTTCCATTTCCTAACAGATGCACATTTTTATTGGTAATAAGTACATTAAGGTTTTAATTATTTTCACAATTAAAAAAATAAAATTAAAAAAGAATAATTGAAACAAGTGGCCATAGGAAGGTTTTGTTTTGTTTTGTTTTGTTTTGTGGGGCCTGAACTCTGGGCCTGGACGCTGTCCCTCAGCTCTTCAGCTCAAGGTTAACACTCTACCACTTGAGGCACAGCACCACTTCCGGCTTTTTTCTTTTTGCTTACATGGTGCTGAGGAATGGAACCCAGGCCCTCATGCATGCAAGGCAAGCGCTCTACAACTGAGCCACCTTCCCAGCCCAATAGGAAGGTTTATAAGCAGTCTTGTATTTTCCAGTCAAGATAATTTTAAATAATAATTAGGTTAAAAATAAAAAATAAATAAATTAGCAGCTATAAATATTACTAAGGTAATTATGTTTTATCTTAAATTAATAATGAGTACAATAAATTGCAAAAACATACTAAATTCTTTAAAAATGGTATATAAAATCTGTACTGAGCAAATAGCATCAGTGCCCTGGAATTACAATGGAATAGATTATATTTTTAACTAAAAGTATAATATTTTCATATATGCATCTTAAAGATTTACTAATAAATTGAAATAGCAAACTTCTTGGTCCTCATTAGCAAATATATCCTTTCAGAGTCTTCCCATTACATAGCTCCAACTTTAAGGTCCTGTGCTTTGTGCAAAAGCTGAGTTAAGTTGGCTTAATTCTCCTTCCAAATGCCGGGGAGCTGTCAGGAGAGAAAGTCCACTGCAAGCACAGCTTCCTGAACTCCGAGAGTCCTCAACAGCATCTCACACTACAGTCTCCAGCGTTGTAGCTTAAAGGCCTATTTTCATCACAAAACCAGAAAGAATAAATAAAGTTGTCACATATTTTAGAGAAAAAGTGGCATTTAAACAAATTTAATTCAATATAACATTTCTAATATTTATGTATTTTAAAGGTACAAATGTTTCATACAGTAACAACAATACTACTTACAATTAGAATATTGTCATAATACATTTTTTCACTCCCATTTCCTGTGCAAGAAACAGGAAATATTTCATTATGCATCAGTACTTTGTCCTATTTTTACTAAATACAAGAAATATGGAAATACTACAAAAATACTACTCTAATATATACTATATGATATATATATATATATATATATATATAATTTTTCTTAGTGCTAGCGTTCCACTGCTGGCTCTGTGTGTGTGTGTGTTTGTGTGCTTGTGTGTGTGTGTGTGTGTGTGAATTCGTGTGTATGTGTTTGTGTGTGTGTTGTTAATTGGAGACAAGAGATGCAGCACTTTCTTTCGTAGACTGACTTTGAACTATGATCCTCGGAGTATAACCTCTTGACCTTGACTAGCTAGGGTTGCAGGTATGAGCCACTGATGTCCAGGTTATTACAAATTTTAATAAATTAATTATTGAAAATTGTACTTACATTTTTGGAGAAATTAATTTTGTAAAATATTTGTATATCAAAACATGCCATAAAGAACATCATGGTGTTTCATGTCTGTAATTGTAGCTATTCAGGATGCTAAGATCTGGAGATTTAAAGACAGTTTGAGCAGAAAAAAAATGTCTAAAGGTTTCATCACCAAAATTCCTTGAGTTAATCCGCAAACAAGACAAGCCTAGTTGTTGATGTTTTCAGGGAGAGCAAACTTTTGTTGCTAAGACATTCTTAATATCACTGCCTTAATATCACTATATCTATACGCCTTCCAGATCCCATTCTAGATGCTATTTCTGATACTTTTCTGTGTATCCTTTAGAGCCTTTCAGTATTGTCTACACTCCTGGCTTATCTATGTTTGACAATGTTTTAAAAAAATTTGTATTGCTATGCAACTAAGAGAATTGCTACAGTTATTCTAGGACACATTTTTTCTTGCATCTATGTACTGTCGCACAGTTCACGTGCAGCCTGTGTGGCTAAGCAGTAGGTGCCACCCTAATTGCAAACCCCAGGGCTCTCCCATGCCATTAGGCTTTTCTGTTGAGCAGCATGTCTTTCGTGCTGTGCCTGCACCCTTATAACATTGTAAGTCTCAGTAACTCTTTCTGTGTGGAACAGTTTCAAAGTCTAGAGATGCTCTCTCAGACAACTCTTTAGAAAACTTTGACTTCTATTTTCTGGTAAGTCTTGAAGTTGAAAATTTCCAAGAAACGTAGCAACTGACTCCGTCACAGTTTTATCAGATGAAACACAAAGAATAAGTTTTGTTTGACTGTAAATCAGGCTTAGCTGCTAAATGCTTAGCTCTTACTACTAAACTCTGAACACTTACTAGAGTTTACACAGTGGCCAAAGGGAATACTCTACCATTTCCAGGGACTCAAATTTGGAGACTTTGACACACCTAGGAATTCTAGGTTTTTGTTGTTGTTATTGTTTGCTTCCTTCCTGTCTTTCTTCCTTCCTTCCTGTCTTCCTTCCTTCCTGCCTGCCTTCTTTCCTTCCTTCCTTCCTTCCTTCCTTCCTTCCTTCCTTCCTTCCTTCCTTATTATCCTTCCTTTTTTCCTTCCTTCTTTCTTTCTTTCTTTCTTTCTTTTCTTTCTTTCTTTCTTTCTTTCTTTCCTTCCTTCTTTCTTTCTTTCTTTCCTTCTTTCCTTCTTTCCTTCTTTCCTTCTTTCTTTCTTCTTTCTTTCTTTCTTTCTTTCTTTCTTTCTTTCTTTCTTTCTTCAGTATTTCCTACAATTGCCAATGTTCATGTAACTGTGGTCTTGTTAAAAAGATTCAAGTTTCAACCAAATGCCAGTTGCTCATGCCTGTAATCCTAACTACTCAGGCAGCTGAGATCTGAGGATCACGGTCCAAAGCTAGCCTAGGCAAAAAAAGTCCCTGAGATTATAATCTTCAAGTAATCACAGAAAAAGCTAGAAAAGGTGCTATGGCTTCCACACTGGGGAGTGATAGCCTTAAGGAAAAGAAGTTTAAGGACAGTGCCCAGGCCCAGATTTTACACAGGAAAAAAAATCAAAAAGATTCAACTTTGTAAAATTGTATTGTTTACTGTCCAGTCCATGCGAATGAGATTGATTACATATTTCTAGAAAATAAGGATTTCAAGAGTATTCACTATTGGGCATAAAATAAGTTTCATATACTTTCTGCATTCATGTTATAAACTCTCCATTTTTGGCTGATCTTATTGAGTATTAAGCAAATGTGTTATCCTTCAAAAGACAGACAGATGCAAAAGGATAGCAAGCAATTGTTGGATACGTTTTGAGACAGTCCAATTTCCTGTGAGCACCCTCACTTTTGTCCTTGTGACTACATTTGTCTTTCATCAGAAGGGATATAACCCTGAAATAACATTCTGTAGTGACATTCGCAGCCATGCCAATCAGTACTGAATTACTTACCATTATACTATAGTTACTTCTTGTTATCCCTAGGAGATTGGTTCTACAGGGGATACAAATATCCCCAAATGCCCACGTCTCTTAAATAAAAAGGAAATTATTCTAATTTCTCTATCAAACCTACTCAAACACAATTCATGCAACCCATGTATGCCTAAAGAGAAGTAATCTGGAAGGTGATGGTGTGGTTATAACTTTGGTTTAAGAATAAACGTGATTGCTGAAACTCCAGGTTTTTAGTAGATTCTAACCATTAACAAAATTACTGATATTATAATACAATCATAGATTGTAACTTTATGGTAACATGTATTTTGTTGGACATAGTTGTTTATGCCCTATAATCCCTGCTATGAAAAATTAGGAGTGAACTAGCCTGAGGTTTATCCTGGAGAAAAAAAAAAGTGAGAATACATCTGAAGAAAAACAAAACTTTAAAAACAAATACAACTAAAGAGCCATCTAGAAACCATCTTGCGTGGTAGAGGTACGCAAATACAAAGATCTAACTTTAAAGTCAGAGTGACAAAAAAAATTTAAACCATTTGTTTTGTTGATAACTTTGTTCAAGCTCCTCAGATCCAGTATGTAATGTATGACATAATAGTTTCATCAAAGGATTGGCAAAGCTCACCTTGAATGACTTGCTTTGCAATACAACATTAAAGGGAGAAAGGTCTCCCTTCTATCTTCAACAAAAGAGATCCTACAAGCCTGGCATCAGTGGCTCTTGCCTGTAATACTAGTGACTCAAAAGATCTGAAACCATAGTTTAAACCCAGCCAGGCAGGAAAGCCCAAAGGACTGTAATCTCTAATTAGCTACCCCCCAAAAAAGGCCAGAAATGGAGCTGTAACTTAAGAAGTGGAGTCCTAGCCTTGAGCACAAACAGGCTTAGGGACAGTGCACAGGCACTGAGTTCAATTCCCAGATCTGGCATGGGAGAGAGAGTGAGACAGAGACAGACAGACGACAGACAGACAGACAGACAGACAGACAGACAGACAGACAGATTAAGATCCTACAGATTGTGCTTCCTTACAACCTTATGCAAAAATGTCAGCTTTCAGAGGAAAACTATCAAAGACAAAATAAATAGATATGTACTTATATAAAAAGGATTGAGAAAGACAAAATTGCTTACTTGAACAAAGATTTTTTTTTTCTTTTCAGTCACAGATTATTTCCATTTTGTCTCCTTATCCTCGGTTTTTCAGCTTAGAAGTCAATAAGATAATACTACTGGTCTTATGTGTGCATGAGTGAAATAAAATTTTGACCATAAATGGAAAGTCTATAAGGTGTTTGCACACAATTAGACATGAATCTAAGAAGCCATTGACTAAAGTAATCAATTGATTATATAATATACATAAGCTATGTATCTCTATATTTAATTTTAGATGACATTTTATTCTTTTTTAATTCTTTGAGTATTTTTTATTCTTAGTTTTCCACATCACTTTTTGATCTCTCACAGGTAATAGAGTACATACACATTATCAGATTCTCCCAGAATACTTGATAAAAAAAAGTTTCTTGAGATAACTGAATCAAATTAGCAAAGATCAGAAAGTGACTTTTAAACTTAGAAATATCTAAGTAAATTCTGAAATTCCACATCTTATGATGCAATCGTCCAAGATAGAACTGAAAATTTTTCATGTTGCCCACATTTCCTGTAATGTTAATACTGCTAGTAATGGAAATTCACTTTAAGAAACACTTCCCAGGAAAAAATTAACAAATTCTAGGAGATTCTTGTGTTAAGATTCTGAAGAACAATTTCAACATTTACCTCCAGAATTTTTTCTGTTTTTATAGGACTCAATCCCAAACATATTCAAGCAGGAACTATAGCATCATCATTAGCATTGTTTTCCATTGTGGTGATTGCTTGTATGTGATTACTTATACAGTTAAATGCATGTATTTTAGGAACTCCAAAGTGAAGTTTATCTGATACTTTGTCTTTTAATAATATCAGAGTTATAGCATTTGTAAGACCACAAAACGGAAGAAACAAAGTCAGGCTAGTATATGAAAATAAATAGTAGCAATGGTGCTTTTCAATGATGATATTAATAATTTTCTGCCCAGCGAAATATGAAACAGTTTTACTCTACTTAAAATTATGGTTTAAATACTTCATTCTTCCAAAGCATGCCATCAAACGAACTGCATAATCAATAGAGGGTGTTGTGGCTCCACATTTTAGAAAAGAGAATGTCAGTATCACAGTAAGAGATTCTTCTGTGGGAGAGTTTTGTCTACCTTATAAAAATAGCCTCTTTTAATTAAAAAATAAGAAGGATTTTTTTTTCAGTTTGTCATAATATAATGCCTTAAGATAAAGTATAATGCTCTTCATTTTATTCGAACTATGCAATCTTGATAATTAGAATCTCACTTCCTAAATTTGGCTGCATGATAACATCTTTTTACAAACTCAGCTTGTAAATTAGGTGCTTATTGATGAAATATCATAATCAAAATTGAGCTAGAGAAAAGAAAAAAAATGAATCTGAAATGAGTTACCAAAGGAAATCTTCTTTGGGATAATTCAGGATAATGTGAGGTTTTGAATAGTATGTACTATGTAACGTGCAAAGATAAATAATACACATTGTAATTGATTGGCTCAGAGAACTTCAATGTTATTAAAGATTTCTACAGTGTTGTATATTTTGCAATTTTCTTTGCTTTTGGACACCAAAGAGATGGAGAATAATAATAAAAGACAAAAACAGAAATGTATGCCAGAAAAGAACCACAGTATTCATTAATTTCAGAAATTCATTTCATATATAAGGAAATATTTAATCTTAAAATGTTGAAAGACATGCATTACAGTAGACTGCTGTGAGAAGAATGGATAGCATTTTTCCCCATTTTGAAGATTCACTAGACAGGGTTTCATTATTGCATTCTATTTTACTGTGAAACATCCGAAGAGCAATTTAACCTTTTACTGTCAAGGAAGTTTGAAGTTTTAATTGTTGTTGTTGTTGTGATGGTATACATTTGTTGATTTGGTTGAGGTTGAGAGTTATGTTTCCCTACATTTTGTTCTCTGATATTTAGATTGTAATTAAGAGAGAAATTTACCTGGGATTTGAAAGGCTATATTGAAGCATGGGCCTATAATCTCAGAAAGTTCTGATAGTTCCAGTTAGTCATAAACATTTGGGGTAGTGTTCTTAGGTTATCTCCTCTACTTCATTTACTTTTGGAACTGATCCTTGAGTTAATCACTCTGATTCCAGTTGTCCATCAGGTATTAGGTGTTAGATCTAATAAATAGTTTGTTACAAATGCAAAATCTCTCCCACAGCTAAAAATCTCTATGGATCTCCATATGAATTCTTTTTCTAGTATACATCAAATGAATATGTCCTTGATTTCCTTTTCTTTGTATGAGTGCTAGCTTGTCCACCACCATTATAGTTATTTTTGTAGACTCATTGATTTTACTAATCCAGATTTTTTTTCAGAATTATTCTAAATTTGGGTAACAACTAATTCATATGACACAACTAAGTAATCAGCTTGTTTCTTGGATAGAATCTGAATAATACATTTTTCCCTATTTTTTCTTATTCTTTACTACGCATAAAGAACTAGGCAAGCATTGCTGCCATAAATAAGGAGTGTGTTTACTATAAAAAGATAAACAATGGCAAAACAAAGTAACTATGAAATTTGCTACAGATTATAGTGGGCTAAAAATGCCTTGTTATAGACTTGAGAGGCTTAAATTATGAATATTTATTTTCTGAAAGTTATGGAGGGCTAGAATCCAAGAGTCAAGATTATCCTGGAAGGAACTTGACCTCTGAGAGTTTCTCCTTCTCCATCTTCCGTTGTGTGTGTGTGTGTGTGTGTGTATGTGTGTGTGTGTGTGTGTGTGTGTGTGTGTGTGTGTGTGTGTGTGTGTGAGAGAGAGAGAGAGAGAGAGAGAGAGAGAGAGAGAGAGAGAGAGAGAGAGAGAGAATATTCTTGAGAAACCTCAATGTAACCCTTTTCATCATTCTCTCCCATGCCTCTCACTAGACTTTCCTCAGTATTCTGTGGCCCTACTTGAAAGATTAATTTTATTTCATCAGGACCACACAGTTATACTCTTACAGAATCTTAATTACTTCCTCAGTGGTATTTCCTTTAATATAGTCATACTAGGTTTGGTACTGTTAGGGTTTTATGCTTGGAGCACACAAGCATTTAGCACATAACATTTCTTTAGCACATAATTAAATAACTGTATAATTATATAAATAATTAGGTAATAATAAAGTATCATTTATTTAAGTGTTTATAATTACTTATTCTTATTCATCTCAAATATCTCATTCCTTAAAGAAAGTTCATGTATGTATTAAATTTTATTATGTACCTATTAAAATTATTTAACTGATATATTGTACATAATATTGAGATAACATATAATGATTTAATATATATATACTGATATTCTATATTGTTTGTAGGTTAGTTTTTATTTAAAATATAATGTTAAATATCTCCCCAGATAAATAGAAAACAATTTCTAGAGAAGAGACATGTAAATCTATATTATAACAGAGTCACCTAAATCATCTATAAGAAATTCCTTATAGGTACCAAACTTAATAAACAGAATCTAAGTCATTGGGTATCTATTTCTTATACCATGATAAGAAGATGTTTAATACAATTTTGGCTGTCATATTAAAATGCAGTAACTGATTAGCAGTACTCCTGCATACCATGACTTACACCGTTGCTATCATAGCAAACATGGCCTCTATATGTCCCTTTGTCAAAAGTTAAAAAGAGAACAGATGGATAAAATTAATATCTGCAATAGGCAATTTTAGCTGAAGGTGATTTGTTCTTTATATGTACTTAAAATACATTTGATAAGTTGATATCTATTATAAACATGTATAGCTAATTGTGACCCAAATATTCAATGTCAAATGTACCTTTCAGTATACATAAGAAGGAAAATACAAATAATACAATAAAGTTTAAACAAAGAGGATAAACTAAGTATTGGTGGCTAACACCTGTAACTCTAAATACTCAAGAGTCTGAGAATTGAAAGAACCATCCCAGGAATAAAAGTTCATGTGCTCTATCTCCAAAACTAACAGCAAGAAAATTGGACTGGGGGTATTATTCATACACTACAGTGCTAGCAGATCACACAAGCCTTGTAAACCAGAAGCCTTGAATTCAACTGTAGCCAACACAAACAAACAACAAATAGAGGCAGTAATTTATTGAATAATACTAGGACTTTTGAAAATAAATTCCTCTAAGCATTTAAATTTTCTTTTTTTAAGTGAAAATAAAAAGGTAACTATTTATGGCAATGTTTTGACTCCTATAATGGTAAATATTGGATAGCATAACTGCATATACCTTAAAATTAATTTTTAGAGCCTGTCAATTGTCCATAATAATTGAATTTAGAAAAGATTTTCTACAGAGTAAGTTAATGGTTAAAAAGTAAATTAAGGCTTAGAAAAGTCCAGGACCAGATGGATTTACAACTCAGTTCTACAAGGCCTTCAAAGCAGAACTCACACCAATCCTCCTCCATCTCTTTAATGAAATTGAAAGCAAAAATTCACTACCACACTCTTTTTATGAAGCCAGCATAATCCTCATCCCCAAACCAGGCAGGGATTCATCAAAAAAAGAGAACTAAAGACCCATTTCCTTGATGAATATCAACGCAAAACTTCTCAACGAAATCTTGGCCAATCAACTTTAACAAGTCATTAAAAGAATCATACACCACGATCAAGCAGGATTCATTTCAGGGATGCAAAACTGGATCAATATATGCAAAACAATACAATTCATCACATCAGCATGAGCAAGGATAAGACACATGGTTATCTCAATAGATGCAGAAAAAGCATTTGACAAGATCCAACACCTCTTTATGGTTAAGGCTCTGGAAAACCAGGAATCCATAGAACATTAGTCAATATAATAAAGGCTGTAAATGACAATCCTAAAGCCAGAATTATACTTAATGGCGAGAAGTTAAAGCCATTTCCTCTAAATTCAGGAACAAGACAAGGGTATCCACGCTTGCCACTCCTCTTCAACCTAAAACGCTAAGCTACAGCAATAAGACAAGATGCAGACATAAAAGGGATCCAAATAGGGAAGGATGAAGTAAAACTCTCCCTCTTTGCAGACGACACGATCTTGTATTTAAAGAACCCCATGGACTCCACTCCCAAGTTACTTTGAGCTGATCAGAAACTTTGGCACAGTGGCAGGGTACAAAATTAACACTCAGAAATCAATGGCTTTCCTGTATGCCAATAATGAGTAACAGCCCCACAAAAAATAAAATCCTTAGGAGTTAACTTGACAAAAGAGGTGAAGGACGTGTATGACAAAAACTTTAAAAACCTGAAAAAGGAAATTAAAGAAGAACTAAGTAAGTGCAAAAACCTCCCATAATCCTGGATTGGGAGGATTAACATCATGAAAATGGCAATACTGCCAAAGCCTATCTACAAATTCAATGTGATATCTATCAACATTCTAACCTCATTCTTCAAAGAATTAGAAGAAGCAACCCAAAAATTCATATGGAACAATAAAAGACCTCGAATAGCAAAAACAATCCTTAGTAGAAAGAACAACGCTGGAGGAATATCAATTACAAATTTCACACTCTACTACAAAGCCATAATATTCAAAACACCTTGGTACTGGCACAGAACAGACCTGAGGACCAATGGAATAGGACTGAAGACACAGGAATGATCCCACAAACCTAAAGCCACCTAATCTTTAACATGGGAGCTAAAGAAATTGAATGGAAGAAAGACAGCCTTTTCAGTAACTGGTGTTGGCAAAATTGGTTAAACACTTGTAGAAAACGAAAACTAGATCTATCTATCTATCTATCTATCTATCTATCTATCTATCTATCTATCTATCTATCTATCTATCTATCTATCTATCTATCACCCTGAACCAGAACAACTCCAAATGGATCAAAGACCTCGAAATAAAAGCAGACTGAATGAAAACATTATAGGAATGAATAGGAGAAACTCTAGGGCTTCTTGGCACAGGCTGAAATTTTCTTAATAGAGACACAGAAGCACAAAAATTAAAGAAAGGTTGGACAAATGATATTGCATGAAGCTGCAGAGCTTCTGCAAGTCAAAGGACATAGCTAGCAAGATCAACAGAAAGCCCACAGACTGGGAGATCTTCACTAGCCATACAACGGAGAAGGGTCTCATATCTAAAATATACTTAGAACTCAAAAAACTAAATCCCCCAACAACAAATCCTCAAAGAAACAATGGCCTAATAAATAAATGGGCTAAAGACTTAAAGAGAGACTTCTCTGAAGAGTAAATAAGAATGGGCAATAGACACATGAAGAGATGCTCAACCTGTCTAGCCATGAAAGAAATGCAAATCAAGACAAAGCTGAGATTCCACCTCACCCCAGCTAGAATGGCTATAATCAAGAAATCTAATAACAACAGATGCTGGAGGGGATGTGGCCAAAAGAGTACCCTACTGCATTGTAGGTGGGAGTGTAAACTTGTTCAACCACTTTGGAAAGCAGTATGGAGGTTCCTCAAAAGACTCCACCTAGAGCGCCCCTCTGACCCAGCAATCCCACTTTTGGGCATTTACCCAAACGATCACAAACAAGGTCATACAAAGCTACCAGCACAACCATGTTTATTGAAGCATTATTTACCATAGTTAACCCAGATGCCCCTCAGTGGATTTATTGATCAAGAAAATGTGCTATGTGCTAGATAGATAGATAGATAGATAGATAGATAGATAGATAGATAGATAGATAGATAGATAGATAGATAGATAGATAGATAGATAGATAGATAGAGATAGAGATAGATATAGATACACACACACACACACACACACACACACAATGGAATTCTATGCCTCGGTCAGAAAAAAATGACATTATCTCTTTTGTTAGGAAATGGAAAGACTTAGAAAAAATATTAACTGATGTAAGCCAGGCCCAAAGAAACATAGGTCCCATAGTTTCCCTTATTTGCAGTGACTAGTATATGTCTAGGACAAGCAAAGTAGGTCACAAGCTATGTACATATAGACCATATGAGATAATATTAAGCAAAATGTACCCCACAACAGGGACACAAAAAGTTTTCTTTCTTTTTCTTTCTTACTAAGTGTTTTTAATGTATTTACAATACAGTATATGTTATAACACCTGTTTTCACTGGATTTTATGCTGGTGCTCTGCACCTTGTATATATATTTTGTAATTTGGGGAGGGGAAAGGATATTGCAGAACGCTTAAATGAGGATGCAGGCTGACCTGATGAGGAGATGTACAGGACACTAAATTGAAAACGAACTTTGCAATGTCGGGGTAGGGATGGGATATGGGAGGAGTTGGGGAGGTGGGAAAGAAAGTGATAGTAGGGGAAAAATGAAGGAGGAGGTAAGAATGCTCGCTTTGAAACGGACTCATTATCCTACACATGTAGCTGCAACCCCTTTGCACAACATTTTTACAATAAAAAAATGAAGGAAGGCTTATTACAAAGAAAAATTCAAGAGGAGACTCAGGAGCCATTTTGTGAAGAGGCGAGGACTGGCCGGTTGTTTCCTTCTTGCCAACCTTGAGGAGCTGTCGATTTCTCACAGAATGTAGGAGTAGGAGATTCAAATAGAATATCTTTTCCCTCCCACGTTCAGTTTTTTGAGGAGCCAGACTATCAGACACAATGGCTAGCAATGTTACCAAAAAGACGATCCTCGTTCCATGAACTCCTGTGTATTCATTGGTTATCTCAATACCTTTGTGCTCAAGACGTCTTCACGATGTATGGCAAAATTGTGGGCTGCTCTGTTCACAAGGGCTTGTCGTTGTGCAGCATGTTAATGAGAGAAATGCTCGGGCTGCTGTAGCAGGCGAGGGTGGCAGAATGATTGCTGGCCAGGTTTTAGATATGAATCTGGCTGCAGATCCAAAAGTGAATCGAGGAAAGGCAGGTGTGAAATTATCTGCAGCTGAGATGTACCGGTCAGTACCACAACACCTTTCTCCGTCACCTCTACTCAGCTCTTCATTTGACTTGGACTATGACTTTCAACGAGATTGTTACGGAAGGATGTACGTTTACCTAGCACGTGTGCCGCAGCCTCCTATTGCTTGAGTCGTGGTGCCCTCTAAATGTCAATGTGTATTAGGAAACACCTCATCAGGGGCAAAAGTAGCTTCAATTCTAAGAGTGTATAGCGGCAATCTTCCTCCAAGTCTGGAAAGTTGAAAGGAGATGACCTTCAAGCCATTAAGAAGGAACTGACCCATATTAAACCAAAAGTGAATTCTTCACTGGACAGCCTGGAAAACATTGAAAAGGAACAAAGCGAACAAGTAGAACCTGTCCTTATCGTCTCCATTCGGGGTGAAGAATGAGAAGTCAAAAGAACAGAGCAGCAGCTCCATGAAGAAATATGAGACTCATGTCAAGGTAGAATCTGAGAAGGGTACAGATGACTCTACTGAGGAGCGGGACATACTGGATGGTGAGGATAATGAAGATGGGGGGAAGAGCAGCTGGAGTTGATCAAGGATGCTGAGGAAGGAGAAGGTGACAGAGACAGCGCCCATGGTGAGGATGACTCTTAAACACGTAGTGGGTTTAGGGATTTTATCCTGTTATTTCTTGACCTAGGCGCATGTCTTCAGATCAAAATTTCACCAGATCCTCTCCCCTAGTATCTTCAGTACATGTTCACAGTTCTCCCTACAATTGTCCTTCCCATGTTCATTCATTCATATTGCCTAGTTCCGCTTTCACTTCCTTTGATGCTCCTGATAGTTTTGTTAAGTTTATCCTGTAATTTTTGCTTTTAATTTTGATACCTCTTTATGACTTCACAATAAAAAGGATGTAATTTTTTAATCAATTGTCTCCAAAATAATCTCTTGTTATGCAGGAAGTACAGTTCTTCCCACTCATACACGATTTTTGCATTTGCTTCCCTAACTGCAAAGGCAATTTCATGCATTTAGTTGTAGCACTGATAACAGCTTTAAGTTAGAAATCTGTGTGTCCTACTCCACCTGAGAGCGCTGTGTAAGGAAGTTAAACACAAATGTAACAATGTATTTTTGTAAATGAGAGTTGGCATGTCAGATGCATCCTTTAGAAAAGTAATTTGCGTAATAGTCTTAATAGTTGTTTTCTTTTTTTAATGTTGCTTTTGGTATTTATTTATTTTTGCTGTGAAAATACTGTACAGAGGGGTTACAATTACATGAGCAAGGTAATGAGTGCATTTCTTATCAAGCACTGTTGCTTCCTTCTTTCTTTCCCCTTCCCATCCCTTCCCATCTCTCCTCCCCCACCCCCTTCCTCTACCCCTTAGGAGTACATTTCTTATCAAGCATTGTTGCCTCCTCCTTTGTTTTTCCCTTACTATCCTTGCCCTCCCATTTCCACGACTACACTTCCTGCCCACCCTACCTCACTCCCAAAGTAGAAATGTTTGTTTTTTGGCATAGCATCTTGTACATCTCATTGTTGCAATGGGTCCACCTGTATCCCTATTTAAACAATTTGTTTTTTACCTCTTCCGCTCCACAAATTATACCATCAAATACAGTGAAAACAGGGGTTTTACCTGGAGGGGGAGGGACATACAAACAGCAAAAAAATTATCTTATAAATATGTTAGAAACAATAGCAAGAAAGAAAATCTATTTGAGTCTTTATCTTGGGGTTCATTTCACCTAACATCAACTTATCTGACTGTTTCTGCTTGTCTCAGACATATACTAGTTATTGCAAGTAAGGGAAACCATGGGACCTATGTTTCTTTGGGTGTGGCTTACTTCACTTAATATAATTTTGTCCAAATCTTTCCATTTCCTAACAAATGGGGCAATGTCACTCTTTTTGATGAAGGCATCACATTTTCTTGTCTTGTTCACCTACTGAGGGGCATCTGGTTTGCTTCCATATCTTAGCTCTGGTAAATAATGGTAGTTGTGCTGGTAGCTTTAGTATGGTCTTATTTGTGAGCATTTGCGTAAATGCCCAAAAGTGGGATTACTAGGTCATAGGGGAGCTTTGCTAAAGTTGATACTGTGGGTTATTTTTGTGAACAGCCTGTTTGGGACCTTTTTGTCCTCAAAAAATAAACAAGCCCTTATTAAACAAGGAATTTGGAGAAAAAAAAAGAAGAAAAATTAAGCTGGTTATTTCTGTCCTTAATGTATTTGTAATCTAAACATATGATCCACCAAAGTGTACTTACGGATGATAATAAAAGACAATATGACTTTCTGTATTCAATGATGGAGTCATATTTAAGGAAAACTCATACACATGAGAAAGGGTTCTAAAACTACAGAAAATACCTTTGGTATGGCCTTGTTTATGATTGTTCAGATAAATGACCAGAAGTGGGATTGCTGGGTCATAGGGGAGCGCTATGTGTAGTCTTTTGAGGAACCTTCGTACTGCTTTCCGGAGTGGTTGAACAAGTTTACACTCCCACCAACAATGCAGTAGGGATCTCTTTTGGCCACATCCTCTCCAGCTACCAGCACAATTGTGTTTATTACAACATTAGTCACCATAGCTAAGATATAGAACCAACCCAGATGTCCCTCAGTAGGTGAATAAGTCAAGAAAATGTGATGCTTTCATCAGTAAGAATGACTCCTCCTCATTTGTTAGGAAATGGAAAGACTTGGAAAAAAATTATATTAAGTGAATTAAGACAGACCCAAAGAAACATAGGTCCCATGGTTTCCTTTATTTGCAATAACTAGTATACATCTAGGATAATTTTACCAGACAAGCAGAAATGGTCAAAAGCTATGTATCTATGACCATATAAGATGATGCTAAGTGAAATGAACCCCAAAATATAGACACAAGATGTTTTTGTTTTCTTTGTTGCTATTGTTTTTAATGTACTATGTGATTTTTTTGTTCTTTTTGTATGTTCTTCCCCCATGGTATAACCCCTGTTGTCACTGTATTTGATTCTGGTGTCCTACATCTTGTATGTATATTTTTTTCTAATTTGGGGAGGGGAAGGGAAATAATAAAATGCTGAAATAAAGATATAGATTGACCCATTGTAACAATGAGATGTACAAGACACTATGTTGAAATGACTTTTACAACTTCTTGAGGGGGAGGGATTAGTTGGGGAGGTGGTGAGTGAAGGGATAGTAGTGGAAAGCAATGGAGGGGGTAACAATGGTTGACAAGAATTGTACTTATTATCTTACTCATGTAACTATAACCCCTCCCTACAGTATCTTTATGGTAAAAATATTAAATAATACAAAGAACAGTATGAAGGGGTATAATTATATACATATACTTTATGTTCACATTTGAAATGGAGCCATGCAGTTTGGTAGGATTATTTTTCCAACTGATGTGGAAGAATGAGGATGAGTAATGGATGTGGAGTCAGATATAACAGGTATAATGGATGCATTTATGTACATGTAAAAATGAAACCCCCTTGCATAACTCCCTTGGATAAAGTAACTATGGTGAAGTTGAACAATACCTACTATATTTTTATACAATGGAGATTTTTATTGAAGTATATATGTCTTCAACAAAATGTATACATTTATTTTCAAAAGATTATAATCCACTTTTATATGAATATTGTTAACATTTGAGAACAAGCTATCTAAATAAAGGTAATATAAGAAACTACAGGATTATCAGAATGGGGACCAGGTGTGGAAGTTAATATTCTCCTGTTAAGATAGCAAACTGGTCCAGTGGTTCCGAATTTTGGAATTCATTATGTTGCTCATTATTTACAAGTCTGTTGGCAGCTTGCCAATCATAATGTATGCATAAAGACAAAAGCCATATAATTAGCAGTGGATGACCTGTTTGGGCTGGAAATGTCAATACATCAGAAATGCTTATTTTGAAATAAATATTGCAATACAATTGTATTGAGGTGAGTATTACTATCTTCATTAAACTGACATCTATAGCAACAATCAATCCATATATTTCTTCTACAAGTACTAGTTTGTTGTTAAGGACAATGGGTAACTTACTTTCTATTAAATATTTGGTAATACAGGAAAGATACTTGCAATAAGAATCAAGAAAAAGAGAAATGACACTCACTTTCAGTAATTTACAGTTAACTATATTTTCCCATTTTATTTTATGTGCTTTTGGGATTGCATCTGCACTGTATTTCATAGTAGATTTTAGCACAGTATCCAGATGTTCCTGACACATCTGTTTTTATGCCTTTTCACAAATGAACTTGGAAATGATACTGGCAACTGCAAAGACTGCATTAGTTACGATAAAAAATACATATTTTTGTCTTGTCTACATGTAGATCGTCTATGTATAACTAGATGTTGAGTAACTAGTCATTTTTTATGTGTCCTTGAAATGCTGTTATTTACATACTGCAGATTTGCTATGCTTGGCCATCTGGTTATGGATGAAAAGCTGCAGTTACTTTCTTTTTCTCCTTTTGCCTTTGTTTAAAAGGATGCCCAAATATTATCAGCACCAAATGTTATATGATTTTGCTAATGATTTAAATTTTTACATATATTTATTTTAGGACATTGTATGATATATTTCAAAATTTATATTCAATTAGAATTTTTAACTGACACTGCAGAATGATATAATATTACGTTTTGGTGTTTTTATAGATGTTGTATGACTAACATTATTTCTTAATAACTGTGAATATGTGGATACACACCACCTGTTCTCCCATTAGTGAAAATGCAGGCTTATAGTTAAATGCTAAGGTTTTGTGGCACGAAGATGAATATAATTGTCGACTGTGTGAATTTGGATGATAAATAAACATCCACATGTCTCAATTTCTTTGTCTTTATAGTAGTGATAATTGTACTAACCATTTGTATAGTTCCATGAATTAAATGACATGACCCATTTTGAGAATTTAGATCAGCATCAAAGTAACAGAACTCTATAAAGATGGTTGGGCGTTTATATACTTAAACTCACAGTAATTCACATATTGCATCTGGAGTCAAGGAAGTTAATAATTTCTACCCATATTTTCTCAATTTTATTATAAATTAAATAATACCTATACTACTGTTATCTAAATATAAAATGTTAAAATCTGTGCTTCATGTTCTAATATTTTAAATGAAACGAAAAAACAAACAACTTATATGTTACATCTGAACTTTCAAAGATAAATTTAGTATCAGTATGAGTTCCTTGGAATTACAATTTGCTTTATATTCTCATGTTTATTTTGGATATATCTTAAAGTCTGAATTATTTTCTATCTGATCATGAATTTTGGTGTGGACTTAGACTTAACAGATGATGTACTGACTTGAATACATCCACTCCCAGTTTTTCTAGGTAGTTTATTGTGAGTAAGAATTTCATAGACTTTCCTGTCCAGGATGGCTTCAAAACACCATCCATGGATCTCAGCCACCTAAGCAGATAGGAAGACAATCATGAGTCCTCAGCACCAGTATTTTTTTTAAAAAATTGGTAGTAGGATTCTATAACATTTTAATGAAAGCATTAAAAAAATTCACTTGAGTCTAAAGAATTAAATAAAAAAACAACACTTTTGATTGTGTCTGTCCTCATCTATTAGTACTATGTTCTGTCTTTCATGTGAGATTTCCTCCTGATAATTCTACAGTTATTGTAAGTTCTAGATCAAATCTCATACTCAGAAAAGCCAATATCATGAAGCTCTACTGACTTTAGTTCTGTGCTAAGACCATCAGATCAGCAGTAAGGAATCTCGTACATTGAAAGACAAAGAAGTGTGAGATTAGAAACATACCACGAAAATGAAATAAGATTTTAACTCTCATAATTTATTATTAGCTGATCATCATCACTTATTACATAGATATTGATGAATATACTTTTGAAATTTAACTTGATTCCTTTACAAAGGAGTTTTCATTCAACAGTTTATGAATGAAGTTGTGTACAATGTCTTGATCAGTGTCAACCCTTTCATCATTCTCCCCGATCCCTTCTAACCCTAACCTTCCCTCCCCTTTCTTAATTGATAGTATGTGCATTGAATTTGTTACTGGGTTATTCTCCCTATTCTTCTCTTCATTTATCTACCAGCCTCTCCTTTATCTCACCCTACTATACCCCTTTCAGTGTACCTATTCCCTGATTTTATTCTGTTGAACTATGATTTTGCCATTCTAAGAAAGTTCTCCTCTAAACCTACCATATTTTATTTAGGTACAATTGCATATTACCCAAGGTTAAAACTGTGTGAACAAATTCTAGCTTTTATGTATGAAAGAAAACATGCAACAATTGTCTCTCTAGGACCTGACTTAATTCACTTAACATTTTTTTCAAATCCTGCCATTTCTTTGCAAATAATGTAATATTCTTTCTGATAGATGAGTAAAATTCTATTGTGTTTATTTCTGAAACATGGCAAGTATATAAATAGAAATTGTTACAACTATAGTGTTGCATGGTATTGCTCATTATGATAGCATGGTATCAGGACTTCTTCCTTTCATTTTGTTTGTATGTCTAATATGTGATGAATTGAAAATTGCACCCAGACTGCATGAATGTTCTTCTAGTCTCTGTTTTTTGTTGTTGTTTTCTGAATTAAATAGCACTAGCTGGAAAAATTCCCCAGTTCCCTATATATGCTTTGATAATTCTCTATTTCTGCTAGGTATAATCTGTGTAAATCTAAACTAAACTAAGTATTCTTTTAAAAGTGGAAGAAATATCTTCAATACAGCAACCATTCAGTGAATCTAAACTATCTTCAAGGGAGGTTAATGTAGTGTGCATTGATTATTTGATCAAGAAGGGACTGAAATTATGGAATGTTTTCTCAATGATTAATAAGGCTGTAGAAGACACATGGTTTCAGAATTCAGATTAGCACATAGAATTATGCAGTTCTGACTATAATTCATGTTGTGGTCATCATAATGGATAAAATTTATATAGAAACTATTCTATTTCAATGGAAAAAAATGCTGATTGTTAGCAAAACCTATCTACTCCAGTGAGACTTAAAACTAAGTCTAGTGACCTCTTCTATACAATCAAGAATAAAATTCCATCAAAATGTAGTTAGCCACTACCTTTGTTGGGACCCAAGTCACAGCTCACTGTGGCTGGATCCTTGCCATCAGTGTGTAAGGGAACAGAGTGCTTTCTTTTTGTTACTGTGCTGGCTAGACAGCAATGAAAAGCTGACAGTGAGCTGCTGTCGCAGTATTACCTGGGAGCAGAGCTCTCTTTCTGCATGTAAAGAGCCCAGGCACTGAAGGGAAGACAGTATTCCTACTTCTTCTGCGTGGCCTATAGAAAAAAATATCTGATTTAGCAGCTGTGACAGCCCACAGGAAACATGATCCAGTCAGAAACAGAATGGGAAATAAGAGTTCTCTTCCAGAAGTTTAAAAAAGGGAAATGGGGACAAAGAATACTGAGAGCTCCTGATAAGCAGACATTGTGTTCTATACATTGCAAGTATCATGTAATTTGCCAGAACATCATCTGTACTTGTAGAATGTGAGTATGTTATCTTTATCCATATAGTAAAGAAATAGTTGTGAACAATGACATATGAAGCAGCACTTAAAATACAGCAAATGAAAATGGACTTTGAAATATTGTGACCTGGTTTTCAAATGAGCTTGGATAACTTACTGGTAATGAGAACTTAGAAAATTCCTGTTGGCATTCTATTCCTCAGTTTGCATAACCTGACAAAACAGGGCAGGTGTATCTTGTTTTAGTATTCAAAGATAATTTCCATTGATTCTGTAGGGAAATATTTCATGTTTACATCATTTTGATCACACTCATTGTGAAAGATCATTCATTTTCCCATACTAGGAAGATAATCACATACTCATTGACATATACTGAATGTGCCTACATTCTGCATGTAGTGCAAGCACATCCTTTTTTATATATATTGTAATGAATGATCTCATGCTATTTGGATTCTTAATATAACTTTATTAATTTAAAGATAATATTTCATTTTGGACTTAAAACAGTAAGAAATTCCACAGATACAGACAAGTCAGTCACTTTAGTGTCTCTTTAAATGAAACATAATCTTTATAAAACAGGATAAATTGGGCACAAACACAGAGTTATGGAGTAATAACACAGTGATTGCATAAGTTTTGCATAAGTTCATTTGTAACATAGTGTCTGTACACCTCATTGTTACAATGGATCAACCATATCCCTGTTTCAGCATTTTGTTATTTCCCTTCCCCTTCCCAAATTAGAAAAGTATATACAAAATACATGGCACCGAAAATCAAATACAGTGACAATAGGGGTTATACCATAGGGAGAAGAACATACAAAACAAACAAAAAAAATCACATAGTACATTAAAAACAACAGTGACCAAGCAAAAACTTCTTGTATCTCTATCTTAGGGTTCATTTTGCTTAGCATTATCTTATATGGTCATATGTATATAGATTTTGACCTTTTCTGCTTCTCTGGTAAGAATATTCTAGACATATACTAGTTATTGCAATTAACCACTGGACCTGTGTTTCTTTGGATCTGATTCTTTGTCTATGGTAAGTTCCAAATTATCTCAGCTCTGACTTGCTGGTGCCTTGTTTTGTTATTAGTCTTTTTATCCTCATCCGTTCCTTATTGTGAATATCTGCTTTCTGATTGTGAAAATTACTTTTATGTGTCAACCTGATAAACATTCATATAATCAAGCATTACTCAAAATGTCTGTGCAAGAGAATTTTTCATGAAACTTAAATGTTACATCACTGAACTCTGAACACAGCTCACTGCCCTCCATAACATAAGTGAATCTCATCCTAACTGTGAAAAATGGATCTTCCCAAACAAGAAGGATTTGTCAGTAAGCATCATTTGGATGTGAGTTATAATGTTTGCTCTGCCTTGGATACTTAGCCTACCAGTCTACAGTGCACAGTTTGCACATTTTAACTGGTCATCATCCCTCTCTGTCTCTGTCTCTGTTTCTGTCTCTCTGTCTCTCTCTTTTTCTCTTTCATTTCATGTAAATAGACATACACTTCTTACTAATACTGAAAAGTTGCCCTGCATTGAAACATTTTTTTAATTGTAAGGTCCAGGACAGTATTAGGGCAGAATTGTTCTTTGATGGTCCTATTATATACAGGTTGATATTACATGATACTGTAAACTGAATGACAGCTAAGTTGCAGTATTTTATCCCTTGTGAGTTTGGATGCTAGAAAGTTAAGATTAAGGCACTAGCAGATTTAATGCCTGGTGAGGGCCTGATTTCTGAAAACTGGCTTGCTTCTGCTTTGTTTTCAGATGGTTAGAGAGTCAGATACATTTGTTTTGTTCTCTTTTATAGAGATACATAATGTGTTATATAAACACAGCTTTTAATCGTAGCATCTTGAATGGTAGGATCTCAAAATATGAAATATATTGGACATAAGCATTTTGTCATATTGAAAGGTACTAAGCACGACAGTTTTGGATACATATTAGGTAAACAATGTATAATCACTGAGTAAATTAATCACATGTGTTCCAAAATTGGCACTTTGGTGTTTTGAGTTTTCTTTGAAGAATATTCAGAGGGAGATAGTGCAATATATATACATATATATGTATATATATATATATATATATATATATATATTTCTTTTTTGAGAAGAGAGGTCTCATGATTCCAAATAATTAGTGAAGTTCCTCCATTTTACCCAGGATTACCAATACTGTCAATTAAACGAGAAACAAAATGTAAAGAGAACCAACACCATACCTCTTATTAAGGGAATTTAGGAGCATATTTCATCTCAATTTATTTTTCATGGCATCCTGGTGCTGAGTGCAGTTTCAAGCACTCTCTACCCTCCCACAAATTATACAGCAAATCATCACTTGGTAATGGCCACTCTAGTTTTCATGCTGATTTCCTTAAGTGCTCCACTCAGGATTCTCGGTCAGTGCCATATGCTCCTTTTTCCCCTTCACTTATTGAATACAGAGCCATGATGATAATTCCAAAATTTTGTATAACTTTTTATGAACATTGGCTTACTCAACATTTTTATTTCAGATCAAGAACAGTGTAAAAACTCATAAGAAACCAACACAAAGTACTTTTTGGTTCTTTTATCACATTTTAAAAGATTCTCTTGAAAAAAGATTTCCCAGAAAAGGCAGAAATATCTCAACTTTTGAATTTTAAAAAATGCTTTGAAAAGAAGTAACATAGTTCAAGAAAATATGCTTCAAATTCTAAGATCTTTGACAAATTATAATGCGTGTCATTGTTTTATTTTGATCTGCTTTATGAATTATCTCTTATTTAGAGGGAAGTAGAATTAAAGGCAATAAATATGGAATGAATGTTAAATTAGAATTAAAAAACAAACATTGTTCAGGGGTATACTGTCCTAGACTGATAAAATGATTTTCTCCCCTCATTTTCTTCAGGAATATTCATAAAAATCAATTCATTTCCTTGTCACAAGCAAGCCCCCGGGCAATTCTTGGCTTCTGTCTGCCCAACTGTTTCTCCAAGTCGCTGATTCCTTCTACTGTTCTAATCCCAGCTGGCCAACTTTCCCTTTGCTTCAAATGTGTCTTTAAAATTCTCCCAAATAGTTTTTTTTAAGAGAACATGATTTTTTACATTGTAATTCTATTATTTCAATGCCAATCACCTCATTTGTTTTTAAGTTGTCATGACTAACTACACAAAGATAAAATGAATATATTGTATCTTATTATCTTTGATTTTACATAAAAAGTGATTTCTACTTGTATTTTTTCTTACAATATTTTCAACATTAAGAAGAAAATTAAAATACTTGTAATGATCATGAAATGATAACCCTCTATAACACCTTAATAAAAGAATCAATATATTTTCTTTAAATAGTTGCTATGAATGACTGCTATTAATAAGAAATGTTATTCCATGCTCTTGGAAATAAATTTTTATCAAAAATGGTTCTCAATCAAGTAGTTAAGAATGAAAGAGAAGAGATTATTTTTAAAAGTTTATTGCTTCTATAGGAATATACATAATTACTCAAATGGCAGAATTTTTTTCTGGTCCTGGAGCTTGAACTCAAGACCTGGGTGCTGCCCTGAGCTTCTTTTGCTTATGGATAGCATTGTAGTGCTTGAATTTTGGAGTATATTTAAAAATGAATTGTTCTATTCAGATCCAGTTGTAATTGATACTCAAAACTCAATATTTAATACTCTTTTTGTGTTGGAAAGCAAGCAAGCATTCTATTCTGATTTTTCATTATAATATTATTTTTGGATGGATATTATCACTATTAAATAAGAATTACACAATGAATGTTCACACTGAGACTCTGCTAGCCATTATGTGAAATTTTAGTCCATAAAAATCTCATGGTCACTGAAAAATTGAACCTCATCCATTCAAAAAGTATTATTTAACAAAGTTTTCTTTCTGTTAAAAGCCTAACCTACACAGTAGTTTCATTTTGCACACATGTAGCAATACAAACATTGACAGAATAGAAAAATTATTAGCAATCTAGAAACAGAGCCTGCTCAATTTGAGTCAATGTATAGTCCTGATAGTTAGATTAAGCAGTGTTGGTAAAAAAAATGCTGTAAAATTATTTTATTTCTAACTCAATTTAAGAGCACATCAAAAGTGAAAGATTTATTCCCCTCCCAATGTCAATGATCCCTTAGAAATGCTCCTTAAATCATAAATAATAAAATTGTAATTGTCATTGTCACCCATACACATTAAAATTTTTCTTAGAAAATTGGCAAACCATAAAAAATAGAATAAACACTTCTCATAAAATATATTATGTGTGACCTTATTATATCAACAAAGTGAAGGTTTGAAGCTAACCTGGACAGATAAATCCTAGATACTCTTACAACTGTAGGCATGGCTCAAGTGTTTTATAACAAGTCTGAGAGAAAAAGCTGAGAAACAACTTCAGTCCTGAGTACAAATTCAAGTAGTAGCACTGAGAGAGAGAAAGAGAGAGAGAGAGAGGGAGAGAGAGAGAAAGAAA
This sequence comes from Dipodomys merriami, assembly GCF_024711535.1. Lineage (NCBI taxonomy): Eukaryota > Metazoa > Chordata > Mammalia > Rodentia > Heteromyidae > Dipodomys > Dipodomys merriami. The sequence goes on along the minus strand of NW_027203381.1, from coordinate 97,042,221 downwards.
GAAAGAGATAGAAAGAGAATGAGAGTTAAGATGCATCCTCCTTACACATAATATCATTTTAAAATACTATCATTTATGAAATTCTTATACAATAATGATTAGCTCCTGTGAATAATGTAAGAGAGTATATATTGAGATTCAAACTAAAGTTTGAATAGATAGTATTGTTTATTTTTTAAAGTATTTTTCTTCACTGAACAATTATGTTATATGACCAAAATGGATTTAGGGGTATATTAACTTTGAAGTGAAACTGGGACCAGTGCCTCATTGCCACCTATCCACTCAGGAGACTGAGATCTTATAATTTCAGTTAGAAGCCAAGAAAATTCTAATAAGTCCCATCTCCAACTAACCAGCAAGAAGCATAACTGAAGAAGTGGTTCCAAAGAGATTACTAGTATAAAATCAAGTACTTTAATCATCTCATAATTGACAAAATTGGAAATTGAAAGTCTCTATATTAAGTAAAAAATTATGTGTATGTGCATATATATACATATATTTTTTCTTACAATGTTGGGTTATTTCTTAGATAGGTCTATCATAACATCTGTTTCCTTTGGATATTTTCATTTGAAAGGGTTAGAATGAACAATGACATGAGACTTTGTAATGACTAAAATTACATCTTTAGATAAATATGGAAAACAATTTTGAGTCAGGTATACTTAGATGTAAGTCTTATTTACTCTGATAATTAATTTTTGAATATTAACAATGAGAATGATTTAGAGTAAAAGGCTGAAAAGTTGGCCTGTTTTAGGAAGATTATAGATAAATGGTAAATCTGTATATATAATATGTGCACATTCATATATTTATCTTGCAAAATAAAATATATACATACTCTGTATTTGGGGATGCATATAAATTTATTTAATTAGTTAAAAGTAAACATGTAAATATGTTATGGTATCTTCTATTAATGCTTCAAAATAATTGTTAAATATTGTATATTTAAATTCATGTATAGGTAAGACATGAAGTTAAAATTATAACTAAAAATTAAGTCTCTAAGACAATATTTAATGCTTTTAGGTTGTCCCTTATAAAAATATGTCCAAATGAAGAGATTTTCTATAAACATGTGCAATTTCACTGAAGTAGCTGAATGACATTTCATGCTTACTGCATTGAACATCTTCCTCAGATATTTATGAGATAACCTTACATGCAACTAATGTAGAAACTAAATTTAACTAATGTTAAGTAGAAAGAATTTCGATCTTACCAGGGTCCAATAAATTTGCAATTTTGTATCATAGCAATATGCTCAAAATTAAATATTAGGTAAGGGGAAATTATAGAATGTAAATAAATAGTATAGAAAATAGAAGAATCACTCTGAAAGCATTTTATGATTTTGTGTCTCTAGAGAATCTTTAGAGATTCTTTTTTTTATTATTTTTAAAGTCTTTTTTTTTTTTTTTTTTTTTTGCCAGTCGTGGTGCCTGAACTCTAGGCCTGGGCGCTGTCCCTCAGCTCTTCAGCTCAAGGCTAGCGCTCTACCACTTGGGCCACAGCACCACTTCCAACTTTTTCTGTTTATGTGGTGCTGAGGAATCGAAACCAGGGCTTCATGCATGCAAGGCAAGCACTCTACCACTGAGCCACCTTCCCAGCCCCTCATTAGAGATTCTTAATGTCTCTAACGGAGAAATTTTTTTATAAATACTCCTTTAGTTCTTCTTCAGCTTGAAATTCAAGCAAATTGAAATGAGATAGTTTATGTCTGTGAATACCCTAAGTCAGAAACCACAGAATAGAGAAAGAGAAGCAAACTTAATACTCTTAGCTTTAGAAAGAAGTAAAGAAATTGTTTCACTGTAATTGGCAAACAGAAAGTTAAAAAATAAAACACAGCAAAACAAGTTACTTATTGAGCAAGGAAGTTGATGTCATAAGTAATTTATATGTGATTTAAAAAACAGAGATGGAAAAAGTAACTATAGGGATTTTCTACTCAACAGAACATCTGTTGTCATTCTTATAAATGCAAGTACTAGGGGACATGGGATGGTTTAGTGGTTATTCAAATGAATTAATGCAGAAATGTATAAAAAGTAAAAACATCACAAGATTGATTAGTGGCCTCTAGTCAATATAGAGATTTATTCCCTATAGAGATATGAGAAAGCATTGTATTCATTAGAATTTTTAAATGCCCAAAGACAGTTTCAATAAAATGTAAAAATATGCTGAAAGTATTTCCATTTTTATATTATTTAATTTTGAGACTGAAATGTGTCTCAGACTATCCAAAAATTGCTGATGATTCTGCCTCAGCCTTCCAGTGCTCATAATGCAGATGTGGTCCACCATAAATGGCTAAAAGAATTCTGATATCTATAATGACTAATAAAATAATATAAACAATAGATCGCTCTTGGCTAATAAATAATTATATACCATTTACAAAGTAAATTATATATCAAGCATGATCTGCTTCTCAATAATTTCCAATACATTTATTGAAATATTTGGAAAATAAATGACACCTTTATGATTTAATATTTTATTAAACTCTAACCCTTATCAATAAATAGTATATAGTATTATCATATTAAAATATGTTCAAATTTAGTTTTAGAACTTGTAAATTGTCAAAATTTATTACTATTTATTAGATAAATGAGCAGCAAAATATAATTTGATGGTATTCATAAATAAAGTTTCATAGTGTCCAGATACTAAGAACACATTAATTTCTATAGCAATCTTAAAAGGCAGCTGGGCATCAGGATTGTTAGACCACATCTCTAACCACAAGACAGAGATGAGATGGACTGACAGTTGAAACTTTTGGGGAAAAAATATTAGCAAGAACTTATCACTGCATACAACTTACTCATGGTGCTTAAAACCTGAAACAGGATGTGTTACACTGAGGATCACTGTCTATGAACAACCTTAAGGAAAAAAAATGTGAAAAACAATTTGGAAAATGACAAATGTATGATAAAGTGCTTACCCATCTCAAATTCCTGAGTTCAAAACCAAGTACTGTCAAAAAGATAGCAAAACAATAAATAAAACTTGCTATAATGAATCAAACCATTTCACCCATATTACCAAATCATAAGCGATATTATCTAACTAGAAAATAGACTGGTATATTTTGAAACCACACAAATTTTTTATTAACATCATTCATCATACATAAGAAATCATTTTGGCATATCCTCATATGCATAAAAAACACCTTGATCAGATTCATCTTCTGCATCTTGCCACTCCCTCCTTCCCAAACCAAACACATCAAAACTCATGGTTCCATTTTCTTGTGGGTAAGATAATATGTTGACCATTTCTCTACTCCATTTTTTACATGTCTTTTTATTGTGCTATACTAAAGAGCAAGCTCCATGATCTTTCAACAATTTTCTTTAGCTCTCTTGAAAGTAGTTGATGTGTAAATAGCTGTTCAACTTGGTATGGCAGTAGCGAGATGATCTTGCTCTTATTATGTCAAGAATTATTTCGTACCAACTTTTTACTGTTATCCTATATTTATGAAATAGTTTCATTATAATGATCAAATTCACTATGGTTGTTTTTCAAAAGTTACAGTTTGAGAAATGAAATTTGTGTTTCTGTTTGGTTGCAATTAATTTGATTATTATATGAATTTTGAAATCTTGGGTCCAAGAGTCCATTGTTTCTAACATCCATGTATAAATGTAAATGAAACAATTGAGTTACAATATACCAGTGAAAATGAATTCACAGCCCACATAATTAATAATATCAACTTTAAACACACTGAAACAAACTGATTATGAGGACAGAATTAATTGAGATGAGCACCAGTATACTTATTTGGCAGGCAAGAAATTTTAGCCTCTGATAATTAACACTTTCTCAAGCAGTGTTCAAGGGGCCTGGGCATTGATAGATAAGAAAGAACAAAGAAGAAAGTGGTTCTTAACAATTGTACTGTTTGACATGAACAACACAGAGCTATAATTGGTGGTTGGTTTCTTCTGTTACACAATCTGGATGAGAGTTGTGATAAGAAAGAAGGATTTCATTGAGGTTATTATCTTTATGGCTTCAGAGAGTCTAAAGGAACCTGCCTTGCTGAGTTTGATGACCAAGTGACTGCAGTTTCATGTATCCCATTTCCTTAGGTTAAAGAGTTCCATGACCTTTTTTCAATGTTCTCTCTGTCTGATATTTTTAATTCATTTCTTAATAGCAAATGTAACATTGTCTAACACAATGTTGAACAAAATAAATCAGAGAATTTCCTGCAGTATACAGTTACATTTATTTAATGTACATAAGCAATTCCAACCATCTGCAGTTGCAAATGTTAGATTTTTTTTATTGTGGAATGTGGTGCTTGGGAGAGTTAAAGTTGCAAACAACTATACAATTTCCTCATCTTCTTATCTTGGGTTTTTATTTGATGACTTTTGGTTTACATGGCTAACTTTTATTTAGAAATGCTTTATTATTTTTCTGGGAAAGTAGTATAAAATATAAAAATAAATAATACATACAGTAGCTCAGTGATAAAGAATGCTTGTTTTGCATGATGAGATCAGAAAATGTTCCATCACTTCCGCCTTCTGCATTTCAACTAGATTGGAGTTCCAGAGGAAAAGACATATTTTTTAAATGAAGCTGAATATAAAGGACAAAGGAATTGTTTAAGGGATGGATGCTGCCCTAACTTATCTGTACAATAATTTTAAAATGGTAAATACTTCATTACTGATGGGTTTTAAAGCAAATACACTGTCCAGAGAAATCAGCCATGTCAATCATGGTATTCTCACACCACAGCTTCCAGTCAATTTCCTTATCATTTTTTGATCATAGTTATTTGATCATATGTATTTTGAATGGGCACCAGAATTAGTTGGAATGTTACAAGTTCTTAATCTCCCAAACGTTTCAGGTGCATTTGTTATTGGGAAAAACAGTCATTCTGTCATTATCAGATCTTCTAAGTATTGATATTTAGCTAGCAAAATATATTGTAGTTTGACATTTCATTTTTCCAAGCCTTTGTTTACTGGTTTGTATCAAAGATTCTTCATTCACTATCTGTCCTGTACTGTTATGAAATATAAATGTTATTGTGGTGGAAAGTCAATGGCTCACACCTTTAATCCTACTTACTAGGAGGCTGAGATCTGAGAATTTCTATCAGAAGCCAGCCTGGGCAGAAAAGTCCCCATGACACTCATCTCAAATGGGGGAGGGATGGGAAAGGGGAGGGGGGAGGGGGAGGACAGGTTGGGGGAAGATGGGAAGGGATGGGAAGGGAAAACAGGAGGAGGCAACAATGCTTGATAAGAAATGTACTCATTACCATGCCCATGTCATTGTAACCCCTCTGCATAGTATTTTCATCAAAAAAAAAAAAAGAAAGAAAGAAAGAAACTGGAAGTGACACTGTGGTTTAAGTGGTAGAGTTCTTGCCTTGAGCACATAGAGGCTCAATCTCCACAAATGACCATATACAACTGATCTCTCTCTCTCTTTCTCTCTCTCTTTATATATATATATATCTATATCTATATATATGTATGTATCTTTGACCTTGACTATATATATATATTTGACCTCAACTATATATATATATATATATATATATATGGTCAGTTGAATATGAATATTATATACAATATTCATATTGTGATATCATTAAGATATGAGGGAAATAGAAATAGAGATAAAATATAAAGTAGTTTTCCAAGTCTTTGAGATTATGAAATGTTTCTAGGCAGAAGTAATAGTTTGTTCTGTAGTTATAAATATTAGTAATGTATATTGTGCAAAGTGAAGATAATCTAATTCAAGATGTGGGAAATGTGAACTTTCTTGTTGAAATGAGTGTTGTTTTTCTCATATCTTAAAGGTGAGAAGAATAGCTGAAGAACACTGGGCGCCGTTGGCTCAAGCCTGTAATCCTAGCTACTCAGGAGGCTAAGATCTGAGGATCATGGTTCAAAGCCAGCTTGGGCAGGAAAGTCTGGAAGACTCTTATCTCCAATAAACCACTAGGAAATCAGAATGATGCTGTGGCTCAAGTGGTAGAGTGCTCTTGAGCTGAGGAGCTCAGGGACACCACACAGGCCCAGAGTTCAAGCCCCACGACCAACAAAAAAAAAAGCTGAAGAACAAGGAGTACTTGGTAAAGTAACCTGAGATTTCCATCTATGGTTTCTGTAATTTTTAATGATGTTACTAGAAAAAAGCAAGGAGAACCATGTAAGTACTGTGACATAATTAGACATAAGCAATACTACATTGATTTCTTGAGCAGACCATTTATTTCCAGGGTAAAACGTTCACTCTCCTAGGATACATTTTTATATTTCAGAAATGTTTGCATACTGTATTTTTTCTTTCCTTTCTCTGTTTTTTTAATTCTTTCCTCCCTCTTTTTTGTATGACAACAACATACAGTTTTATCACTTTATATCATGTAAACATCAACACACCATTAATAGTTTGAAACAACAAGCAGCCACTATTTTTAAAATTATTTTAGTCATTTTAGGCACGTTTTAACTCTGTTCTCTACAGGAGGTCTTACATAGCTTCAATCTAGCTGTTGAAAGAAGCTGACTTCCTGTTTGAATGGGAACAAGGGAGACATCTGCTCTCCAATGCTCTTGGCTGGTGGCAACATTCAATTATTATAATGGTAGGTTCATAGCAGCTGGCTGTTTGCCAGGAAAGGAAGAGAGAAAGACTGAAAATACCTGGTTATCAATATTGAACATTATGAAAAGACAACTTTTTTTTTTTGCAGTGACATCCTATCACATTGGAAATTACATTAGTTAGAAGAAAAATTAAAGACTGCTCAGACTGAAGGTTGGGGCAAGGCAGCATGGTCTTGGTGATTATCTAAAAGCATTTACATGCAAAGATAAAAATCATAGATGTCATCCCAATGCCTGTCTGCCTCAGTCAGGCGTTCTATGTTTGTCTTACATCTGTGTTTAGATTTATTACTATGGCTGTACAATATATGTCGAAAATGCATTTTCATTGTTACAGATGATTTTTAAGTTTCCTTCCCCTGTGATTTTATAACATAAGCTAGTTTCATGATTCAAAGGAAGAAGTCAGATTTTCCGAAGTAGAGAATTAAAAAAAAAATCCTATTAGATTTTTACATAAAATTCTCATCTGAGATTTACATAATAATATTGTTTTGAGAATAATATTAAAAAAGAAAAAAAAGAAATAAAATAACCTGAGTATCAGTAGTATGTTTTGGGTTTTGTTCTGTTTTGATTTATGGAGGGGACTTTGAACTCAGGGCCTACACATTGTGCCTGAGCTTTATGCTCAAGTCTACCACTTTGAACCACAACCACAGTTGCACTTTGGGTTATTTGGTGGTTAATTTGGAGGTAGAGTCTCATATGGACTTTCTTATGTGATCCTCAGATCTCAGCTTCCTGAGTAGTTAGAATTACAATTGTGAGCCCCTGGTGCCTACCTCATTATTATGATTTATTTTTTTCATCAAACAATTATTTCTATAAAGAAAAAGTAAATATTAGTCAATGCCATATTACGTATTAAGAAAAAAGAAAATTTAAAGCTATAAACTGACTGTTCATAAATAATCACTACTACTCTTTTAATAAAAATCTATTCTTTCAGAATTAGTAAAAATATATTTCCAAATTTATAATCTGACATGTGAATGCATAAGTAATGACAGAATAAACACATGAATCATTCTAGTTAATGAGCTTTAAAGTGAAAAAGAGTGTTATCACTTTTGCTCAAACAAATAATGTCAGGTTCACAGGGTAAAGATCATGCCATTCAAAGTTCACTACCACTGAAAGATAATGCTTACTCTGGACAGTGAACTTCAGTAGGAAATGACTAAATTCATTTGATTTTCAGAAATAAATGAAAATGTTATATATGTCCTGTTCCTTTTATTCTTTCGAAACAATACTTTAAAATTTGAATTTGTCCCTCCCCCTTTATTTTTTGATAAAGTGAAAGGCCTCATATTTTTTAAGCAGAACTCAACTATTTATCACACATTCTGAGTCAGAAATTATTTCTTAGCATCAGATTGTAAATATTTAATTTAATTTGTGAATAATCTATAAGACTCATTCCTCATACTTTCAAAAATTATTATTTTTCCATAAAATGTCCCCAGTAATCTGTCATTGTATGACATTGTTTGGGAAATCCTAAATCTTAGTCATTTTTGCTTCATTCTAGTGGATAATCTGTCATGCATTTTCTAACATTAATTTGATATTTGTTCTCACTTGAAGATAGGGAATTTTCCAACACATGGTCCATAAATGCCTACATTCATCCAAAAAATTTCCCCAGAATGATCAAACTCCTGAAGAAATATATTTGCTTTCATACATTTTTTTTCTCAGGGTCATAGGAGACTTTCCCCAAGTTGCTTCTCAAGTTTTAACTAGAGCTACATGTATTTTTTTTCTCCAAGAAGCAATTGACTAAAAAGAACATTTTCTAATTTAGCATCCTATGATGATATAGTGATTCTTTAAAAAGTTTTGCCCATGTAACAGAAGAGCTGATTGGATTACATAATCTGTGTGCTGTGAACCTTTGAAAAAAATCTTAATAAAAATAATGAAAATATATACAGACAATAGTAAGCACAAGTTTCTGCAGTATTGATGTTTATATATAGCAGTAGACACTTAAAGAGAATAATGACTTTTTTTCTCAAAATCTACTATCTTTTCCAATAAATACAGTTCTGGTTATCCTCTAAAAATATGGGACACATTCCAGTTTTAAATTGGCATTTGTTTGCAAGTGATTGAATTACTTTTTTTTCCAATAGGAAATGAGTGCTTTGGGAAGACCCAGTGATTTTTTTTTAAGTTTGATATCAGCTTAGTTTTTTATTGGACAAAAGTGGGAGATAAAAAAACAAAACCTCATTTGACATATTCTAGAATTCTCATGGATCACATAAAAATGCAGAACTTTCTTTCATCGCTTCCCCAAGGTTTACTTTAATCAAAATGTTTAAATTTCAATTACATTGTTTTATTTCCAATTTTGGTAGATGACTGTGAATGTACAACATTGATTTAAATAACTTGAGAAATATATTTCAAAGACTCTGATAGGAGAACAGTTTAAATAATATTGCATTTACAGTGATTCCCTCTACCCCTGAAGAGGCAAACATGAATTTTGTCATGTATTTTATGCTAAAATCCTTTCAAGTAATTAAAAAGGAAATATATTTTAATTGTTCAGTTTTTTCCAAAGATTGAAAACATTTGTAAATCAAATCAGTCTTATTTTATAAATCAGATATATGTATCAATTTATAAACACACCAGAATACAAGCAGAGATTTAATCTTATGTGTAATTTAAAACTCAATGTATGCTATTATTTATATCATGCTAAATATTGAGAACTTATTAGGAATATATTTTAAAGGATTTATTTAGGTGAAATATATTTCATTTTGTTCAAAATATATTGCCAAGTTTACAATAAAGGTGATGTAGAGGGATTACAACTACTAAGTAAGCTTTACCACTTGACCCCCAGTGCCACTTCCAGGTTTTCTAATGGTTTAATGGAGATAAGAGTCTCGCAGAGTTTCCTGCCTGGGCAGGCATTGAACGGTGATCCTCAGATCTCAGCTTCCTGAGTAGCAAGGATTACAGGCATGAGCCACTGGCTCTTGGCTTACTCCACATTTTCTTGATCCATTCATCTACTGAGGGGTTGATTCCATATATTAGCTATGGTAAATAATGCTTCAGTGAACATGCTTATGCTGGTAATTTTAGTTTGGCCTTGTTTATGGTCAGTTGTGGGTACATGCCCAGGAGTGAGATTTCAGGCTCTAGGGGAGCTCTATGTTTAGTCTTTTGAGGAACTGCCATATTGCTTTACATTCTTCAATGATATAGTGGAAGAAATCCAAAAATTTATATGGAATAATAGAAGACTCCAAACAGCAAAAGCAATTCTTAGGAAAAAATAGTGCTGGAAAAATATCAATGCCAAACTTCAAACTCTATTATAATGCCATATATGTATGTATGTATGTGTGTGTGTGTGTGTGTGTGTGTGTGTGTGTGTGTGTGTGTGTGTATAGATAGATAGATAGATAGATAGATAGATAGATAGATAGATAGATAGATAGATAGATAGATAGATAGATAAGGTCATCAAAAACACAGAGAAAAGATAGCCTCTTTAAAAATGGTCCTGGCAGAACTGGCTATACATGTGTAGAAAACTGGAGTAGATCCTTATATATTACACTGCACCAGAATCAATTCTAAATGGATCAAAGACCTCCATGTAAAACCAGATACCCTGAAAATTTTGCAGGAAGGAATGGGGAAAACACTGGCACTTCATGAAACAAGTCGAAACTTCCTAAGTAAAGATCCAAAAACAACAAATCAGAGAAAATCTGGATAATTGGGATAGTATTAGACTACAGTGTTGCTACATGGCAAAGGGTATAGCTATCAAGATTAATAGAAAGCCCATAAATTGGGAGAAGATCTTTAGTAGGTATATATCAGACAAATCAACTAAATCTAAAATAAACGTAGAGGTCAAAGAATTACCCTCCCCCCAAAAAAAGTCCTCAAAGAAACAACTCTATCAATAGGTGGGCTGAAGACTTAGAGACTTTTCCAAAGAAGAAGTACAAATGACCAATAGACACATGAAGAAATGCTCAACATCACTGGCCATAAAATAAATGAAAATGAAAATAACATTGAGATTCCACCTCATGGAATGGCCCTTATCAAAAAACTATTAAAAGATGCTGGTGAGGATGTGGCCAAAAATGAAAGCTACTACACTGCTTGTAAACTTGTATACTTGTTCAATTACTTGATTCTTTAGTTTTAATTTGAATCTGAAGTGTATCAGGATAAAATGACTGTAAGAATGGACAAATAAACTGTCCCTTATGTATCAATCCTCCTCCTTCTTTTTCTTCTTCTACATCTTTCTTCTTCTTTTTCTTCTTCTTTCTTCCCCTTCTTCTTCTCCCTTCTCCCCCTCTTCCCCCCCCCTCCTCCTTCTTCTTCTTCCTTTTTTGTTCCAGGGAAAAGAGATTACGTTTTCAGAATCCTTACCATGTATTGATTTTACAATGCCCAACACTTCCATTTTGTAGAGTGCTCTAGATTCCAAAAACAAAGCCTACTTTTCATTGAGTTGCTCACAAATTGCCTTTTGAGGTGTAAAACAACACTCTTACTGCTTCTTGATGTTTCACAGGAGCTTTCAACCATAGCATTTTGTTATAAAACTTTCTCTCAATTTCTGCTTTGCTGTGGAATAGCTTCGGTGATGCCTTTCTAATTGGCTTTAGATTCTTGAATATGGTTGTTTTCACATCCTCACCTTCTGCTTCTCCTTTATTCATAAGTTTGTGCCCACTTCTTAACCATTTAGTATTTATAACATCAAATATTTCCACTTAAAAATTTCCAAACTATTTTATCAACCACTTAAAACTTCATCATTTCTGATCTATTCAAGCAGTCCATCTTGCTCTATTTGATATTTTTGTTTAAAGATTACTTTTAATGAAACCAGATAATTCACAGTGAAAACTCAAATCATAAAGAAATTAATGTATAGTTTCATCAGAATGATATGTCTTATATGGAAAAAATATATACAATAAAATATTAAATTTATTAATTTGAACCAAAAATGAATAGATTATATTTAAATGTAAATAGATATCTAATTATTATCTATTGGATTGTTAACTTTTTCAATAAAGTATAACATCTTATTTTAAAAAATCCCTTCATATTTATGAATTGGAAATGAGTTAATAGGCTAACAATGATTATGTATTAATGTTAACTGAAAGTAAGTTTAGTAAACTATTCTTTAATGGTTTTATATATCACAATAATATCTTCCATTTCTCAAACAGTAGTTCTTTAATAAAACAAAAAATAATGTTTTCATTGTGTTTGATGTTGGTATAATTTGTGGAGGGGAAGGGAAAAAATTGTTTAAATAGGGATACAGGTGGACCCATTGCAACAATGAGATGTACAAGACACTATGTTGAAAAACAAACTTTAAAACCTTCGGGGGGAGGGGGGGTGTACTTGTGGAGTGTACTTGAGGAGGTGGGAGGGCAGGGATGGTAGGGGAAAAACCAAGGAGGAGGCAACAATGCTTGATAAGAAATGTACTCATTGCCTTGCTCATGTAATTGTAATCTCTCTGTACCGTATTTTCACAATAAAAAAATTATTAATAAAAAAACTTTCCAATCTATGTTGTTTTAAATTCTAATTGAAAAGTATGCTTTAGAGAACTGTTTCTCAATACAGGTACTAGACAGAATAACTAACATTTTGTTAGTGTCTTTACTGGGTCATATTTTAAATGTGCATAATTATATTCACCAAGATGGATTAAAAATGTAACTATGTGATCATCTTCATTTACAAGCTAAAAGAATGAACTTCACAAACAAATGACTTCATATATTTAAAAAAAGCTTTTTTTTGGTCGATCATGGGGCTTGAACTCTGGGCTTGGGCTCTGCCCCTGTGCTCTTCAGCTCAAGGCAAGAGCTCTACCTCTTGAGCCACAGCATCACTTCCGGTTTTCTAGTGGTTTTATTGAAGATAAGAGTCTCACGGACTTTCCTGCACCGGCTGGCTTTGAACCGTGATTCTGAGATCTCAGCCTCCTGAGTAGCTAGGATTACAGGCGTGAGTCACTGGCGTACAGCTTATTATATTGTCTATTTTCAAATTCTGTGGGTTTTAATATTCTTCTTTTTAAAACTTTTTTTTAAGCCTCAGCAACATTTTTTTTTTTTTTTGTCAGTCGTGGGGCCTGAACTCTGGGCCTGAGCACTGTCCCTCAGCTCAAGGCTAGTGCTCTACAGCCACAGCTCCACTTCTGTGGTGCTGAGGAATCAAACCCAGGGCCTCATGCATGCAAGTCAAGCGCTCTACCACTGAGCCACCTTCCCAGCCCTTCTTCTGTTTTTTAAGAAAAGGTCAGTTAGATGTTAATGTAAGCACATAATGTACAGTGATCATGCTTATCCTTACTTGTCTTTACCTCTTTCTCTTTCTCCTCTCACCCAAACCAATGCTACCTACCTTTATTATATATAAAGTTTTTTGTACATATTCACTGTTTTACCATCTATACAACATATAATTTAGTATTTTATGCTTATTTAAGCATAAGATGAGGTAATAATTTTCTTCCTAGATAATTGATACAATGTATTCTCCATTTCCTAAGATTACTTTTTTTTTCTAATAGTAGTTTAAACATTCTTCATAGGCTGACATATTTTAACTATTTCAGAAACAAATGATCTGCTTTCAGGAAAAACAAGTTATTAAATTTGGGGATTTTATTGTCAATTAATACTATTACTATTTTCAACAGTATTACTATTTTCAAAAGATTTTGTTTGTGTTGATATGGGTTTAAGTGTGTAAAATGTGATATAGATACATTATTTCATTTTCCCCAGCACATCCTTAAAAATGGAAAATCACTAGAGTGTTTGTAATCTAATAAATTAATCAAAATGAGGCTACAGATGCATGACCTCAACAAAACCTCCAGATGCGCCTCCCTTGCCTGCCAGTAGACAATCTAAAAGTGGAGCCAGCCGAGGTGACACCAAGGAGTTAGCAACAGGCATTGGTGCTTTGAATAGAACATACATTCAGACTTTGGCATCTGGTTCCTACTTTTGCCAAATGTGTCTTGTTTGCATTCACAGCTGTTAAATGTGTTTGTTGAAAAGGATAGACTAGGGAGAAGAAAGAGATTGGTGAGAGAGATGCCAGCTTCAGTGGGAGGCAATGTCAAGCCAACATGCAATTTACTCACAGATAATTGTTTGCTTTAGAAATCTGTTGTCATTTATTAGAATAATTGCGGTATAAGATGAGCATGAACTTTGTGCTATCATAGTCATCCGTGTAGTTTACTTTAAATACAAATTTAAATTTGTATTTAAATTTGTACCACAAAATTAATGCCTAAAAGGCAAGTATCTCTTCAATGGCTTCAAATATTATAATCTGACAGTTTAGGCTGCATTGTTAAAGGCAGGCTTTTATATATTTTTCTCACATACTCACACCTTTTTGTGTTTTCCCAACATATTAACAAGAAAAACATCTAACTTTTTTTTTACTCAAGTAACTCTATGAAATAATTTACTTTTGGAAAATAGTTGAATATTATATTTCATCTTTAGCCTTTTAGAACTGTTATGTTTATTTTTACTCTATGGTATATTTCCTTAGCAGAAATGCATTTCAAAATATTTTGAAAATCAAATAGCAATAAATTTATTTCTTCAAGTAATAAACATGATGGATTTAAAAATATTTTTTTCTTGTTAAAATAACTCAGGTAATTGAATAATTTGACATGGAAAGGTGGTATGTGAATTCTTCATTATGTATTCAAACAACTCCTATTACTCATGATCTATTTTTTCTAGTTTGAATACAATTCTTATGCTCCATAGAGAAGAACAAAATACAACATACAGGTGACAAGGATCCTTGAGTAAAAGCTGAACTACCTGTGCTAAATTATGTAATTTAGCTATTGTAGAGTAGGGCAACTGCTTTTAAATATTTAGAATATTTTCATCAAAACAAAGTGAGTGATAAAAGCTTGAGAGGAATATTTTGAACTTAGCTCAAACACTACACAATGTATAAGTGTTCTAAGTGTCACATGATAGCCCAATAACGTCTCAATTTTATATTTCTTGTTTCAGCTATATGTGAATTTTGATTATAAAAGCAACACAAAATTAGTCACAGATATATACATAATGTATATGATGTGATGAGAGTTGTAGAGTTCATTTCCAGAAAGTAAATTTACCCTTATTTTTGCATTGTCATGTTTTGAGGTCCTGTTTTGGTTTATATTGCACACACCCCATATACACATCCTCACTGAGTGTCCTGTTGATTTCATTGCATCGGTTATTATCATTTCTTATTTTTTAAAATTATTTGTTAATTGGAAATTGGGATTAAAAAATTACTTTTACTGGTAAAAAGGAAGAGAGCTTCGACCATTTTTCCAAGTTTAAAAAACAGGTCTTGAAACCATACATATTCTCAGAATGATTAAAAGAGATTTCTCTTGTCCTAACATACCTTTTCTTTTGTGGTGAAACAATCTCTTAGGATCACAGGGAAATTTTCCCTACACTTGTGACAATGAAACATACTCCAAGTATGTTACACCTCTCCTCCTATGTTGTTTTAGAATATCAAACAAGTGAAATGTCTGAATTGGATTTTGCATTTAGTCTAAACAAATGTTCAGTCCCATAACTACATTTTATTTATGGTAATAGGATTGAAACTGATCATCTTGGATAATTTTAAAAAGTGTACTGGCTTTTACTGAGATCAGTGTGCTGTGCTGCTAGGAAGAAAATAGAGGAACAAGTTGGATACCTCATATCCTAGATTTTGCTTTTGCAGTGTGTGGATTATTTGAGCATGTGAGTATAAATCTCTTTTTCAAAATGTATATAGTGTGTGCATGTGTGCATATGTGTGTTTTGCTAAAAAAAAGTCTTACAGGGCAATATATTTATTCTTTCTAATAATTATATGATAGTCTCTTAAAATTGATTTATAGAGTAGTAGGAAGGTAACCCATAATGTTAAGAATCAAATAAATATGAAAAATGTACAAACAGAACAATCAGCATGCCATGATGTTATCAATTAAATGTTAAAAAGAACTTTCTTTGTATTGGCTAGAATGTTTTTATTTGTAATTAAAATGAAAACCAACAAGTTTTTATGATTCTTAATAAGTTTTTTATTGTGAAAATACTGTACAGATGGGTTACAGTTACATGAGCAAGCTAATGGGTACATTTCTTATCAAGCATTGTTGCCTCCTCCTTTGTTTTTCCCCTACCATCCCTTCCCTCCCACCTCCACAACTACACTCCCCTTCCTCCCTGCCTAAATTGTAAAGTTTGTTTTTCAACATAGAGTCTTGTACATCTCATTGTTGCAATGGGTCAACCTGTATCCTTATTTAAACAATTTGTTTTTTCCCTTCCCTTCCCAAATTATACCAACATCAAATCCAGTGAAAACAGGGTATATATGGTAGGGGAGAGACATGAATAGCAACAAAAAAATCACATTGTTCCTTATAAATATGTTAGGAACAATAGCAAGAAAAACAAAACACCTGTGTCCCTATCATGGGGTTCATTTCGAACACTCCAAGAACTAATGTTGATGTGCCTGAAGATGGGACTATTGATTGGGCTCATTAAACCACATCTTATTTTTCTTTTAACTCAAACTTGCTTGAGGGAAATCTGCTATCATGATTTTTCTGTCATAGCAAAATAAAAATTAAAAATTGTGTTCAAAAGTGAGAACAGTGTCCTGAACCTTATTTTGTGGTGTTAAATATGAAATTATTGTTATCTAGGTATTGTCAGATGACTGAGTTAACTAAATTATTTCATTTGAACAATTTCATTTGAATATTTTCTTTCACTTTAGATCCAACCAATATTGCAATGGAAGTTTGATTAGAATGACACTTTAATAATGTACCAAATAGTATCAGTGAGAAAGAAAGATGAAACTTTATTTTTTGAAATGTTATTGTTACTAAGAACAGTATTGTATATCAATGAATTATCTCTTCCTAACATTTTCAAAGGCCAAACAGAAAAAAAAAGTGAGCTTTAAGCTTTAACCTTTTTGTTTCTGTAAATTGTAATCAGTAACTTTAAAAAATAACTTGGGGTGCTGGGAAGGTGACTCAGTGGTAGAGTGCTTGACTTGTATGCATGAGACCCTCTGTTCTATTCCTCAGCACTGCATAAGCAGAAAAAACCAGAAGTGGCAGGGTGACTCAATTGGTAGAGCACTAGCCTTGAGCTAAAGAGCTGAGAGACAGTGCTCAGGCCCATAGTTCAGGCCCCATTACAAAAACAAAACAAAACAAAACAAAAACAAAAAACAAAAACTTGGAGCCAGGCGCCTGTGGCTGACATCTGTAATCTTAGCTACTCAGGAGACTGAGATCTGAGGATCGAGGTTGAAACCCAGCCCAGGGAGGAAAAGAGTATCCCCGGGAGACTCTTACCTGCATTAAACCACCAGAAAAGTGGAAGTGGTGCTATGGCTCAAGTGGTCAAGTGGTAGAGCGCTAGCCTTGAGCTGAAGAGCTGAGGGACAGGGCCAAGTCCAGAGTTCAGGCCCCACCACTGACAAAAAAAAACAAAAACAAAAACTGAAAAAATATGTTTTCTGCATGTAAGTCTAAATTAGTTGTTATTTTGATTATTACATTTGCTATATTATCATTAGTCCAAATCAATAATTATATGATAGGTGAAATATTTAATAAAATGTTTGTTTGGATAACAATACATTTCTAGTATCTTTTTTCATGACTATAATTCCAAAATAATATAGTGTTTATACTGTTTCTAGTATACATTTTTTTTTTCAAAATATTTTGAAAAAAAATAGTGTAGCCGGGCGCTGGTGGCTCACGCCTGTAATCCTAGCTACTCAGGAGGCTGAGATCTGAGGATCGCGGTTCAAAGCCAGCCCGGGCAGGAAAGACCGTGAGACTCCTATCTCCAATAAACCACCAGAAAACCGGAAGTGGCACTGTAGCTCAAGTGGTAGAGCGCTCGCCTTGAGCTGAAGAGCTGAGGGACAGTGCCCAGGCCCAGAGTTCAAGCCCCACAACCGACCAAAAAAAAAAAAATAGTGTATAGTAGAAACACTATAAATTTAGAAATCATATTAATAACAGTGCCCTACTACTGTTTGTTATGCAGGTCTGGTGGTCTTGACAGTAAATCTAGGCATTTAATAGTAAGGACAGGGCTGGAAGTATCTGATTTGAAGCACATAAAGTCTTAACTGCCACAGATAATGTCAACCCGAATTATTATTTCCATTTCAACACAGATTACAGGACAAGAAGACATAAATGGAAATTAAAAAATAAATTCTGCACATATTTCAGAAAGTACCTTTCCATGAAGAGAATAATAAATACTTAGAAGAGCCTGCAGGCAAAGTTGTGGAGGCAAAAAGCAAGAATGTCATTCAAGAAACAATTAGATGCCATCCTTGGGGAAATAGAGTACTAAAAAGGATATGCCTTGATGGACCAAATGACCTTTATTCTCACTCCAAAAATCTCTCATGTTCTTATCATTCTAATGGAGAAATATTTCAGCAATTTGGCCTCCAGCAATGTCAATTCTTACCTGAATTATTCACCTCAACAGCTCATGGCTGAGGAAGAATGTCTCCTAGTGCTACAAAGATTGCATATTGACCAGAAGTAATTCCAATGCTTTTGTTCAAAAGCATTTAATTCAAAAACATGCCTCAGAAATGATACTATAAAAAGCTTTGTTATAGAAGCTTCTTTTAAACACATTATGATTGAAATATTGCCCACACAAAAAAAGAGATATTTAACTAAGTTTCTTAATTATAGAGTACATAAAATTCATATGGTAAATATACAGCAAATTCCAGTAGGATAGAATACATACTTTTTGTTCTTTAGTTAATTTTAGTTATTCAATAAGTTATTTCTAACTATTCTATTTATATCAATAGAATACTATGGAAATAAAAATCAGAAAATGCTGTCTTTAAAAAGTGAATTACTGACAGTACATCTAAAATAAAAACATTTAATAATAACACACTTTAGAAACCAGCAATTGACAATGAATAAAATTCATATGCAAATATTATTTATAAGCTTGAGAAAATTGTGAAAATCAGTGATCTGTGCTTTCCTGACTTTAGACTTACTAAGTTGAACACAGAATTCTTGAGGAGGTGAGGAATATAGTGAAAACTATTATTGCCCTTCCTATGTTCCTAAAGTGACAGGAAAAAGAATGTGTTTTTAATACTTTTTTCTAACTTTTAAGAAGTTGTACAAGAGAGTTGCCATCAACCAAAGCGGTTTATGGATACAGTGCATATTTATCAATGTCACTCCTTTCAATATTCTCATCCACCCCTTCCCTTACCTTAACTTTAGGTTACATATTGAATCGCTTACAATTTAACAAAGCAGTTTATGCATAAAATGTGTCTTGATCTGTTTCATCATTTCAACCTCTTCACCACCTTTCTACCCTTCCATTATATTTCTCAATTCTGTGGTATATACAACGAAAGCTTGCCTGCATTCTCCCCTCTTCCTCCTTTATTCTTCTACTTGCTCATCTTGGTCCCACTTTCCCTTTTTTCAAGAACCCATTTCTTGATACTTATTTTATTGGGCTTTGGCTTAGTCTGGTTTTGTTTTGTTTTCCTTTGCTTTTGTTGTGATTGTTATTGTTGTTGTTTGGTCGTGGGGCTTGAACCCTGGGCTTGGGCGCTGCCCCTGTGCTCTTCAGCTCAAGGCCAGCACTCTACCACTTGAGCCACAGCGCTACTTCCAGTTATCCAGTGGTTTATAGATAAGAGTCTCCCAGACTTTCCTGCCCGGCCTGGCTTTGAACCATGATCCTCAGCTTCTTGAATAGCTAGGATTACAGGCGTAAGCCACCGGCGCCTGGCTTTGCCTTGGTCTCTTTAAAGGACTGTACTATGTGAGCTCTGCATACAGATCTTACACTTCATTCATTTGTAAGCACTTGCTAACCACACAGTGGGTTCACTTTTAGATTTACAGGCACCATCAAGCTACCACAGATGGAGGAAACCACGCAACCTGTTTCTCTGGGTCTGGCTTACTTTGCCTAATTAAAATTTTTGCAAGTCTATTTCCTTACGAATAGTATTATATCGTTTTTCCTGATGGATGAGTAGAATTTCATTGTGTATATGTACCACGTTTTATTGATCCATTAATCCCTTGAGGGACATTTGGGCTGATTCCAAACTGGGCTGTGGTAAATTACTTAAAGAGAGATTTCTCAGAGAAAAGTGAAAATAGCCTAGAGACATGTCAAGAAATGCAAATCACAACATTGATATTTTACCTCATCACAGTTAGAATGGCCATTATCAAGAAGACTAACAATAATAAATGCTGGAATAAATGTGGCCAAAGGGAATTTTTTACATGGTTGGTGGGGTTATAAATTTGTTCTACCATTCAGTATGGAAGGTCCTTCAGAGGGAGAAGGAGAAGTAGAGGGAGAGGGAGATGGAGAGGGAGAAGGGAGAGAGAGGGAGGGAGGGAGAGAGAGAGAGACAAAGAGAGAGAGAGAGAGAGAGAGAGAGAGAGAGAGAGAGAGAGAGAGAGAATGAAGAAGTTACCATATGATTCAACAATTCCACTCTTGGGCATTTATCCAGCTGACCACAAACAATGCCACAATAAAGCTACCAGCACAATCGTGAGAACATATTTTATGTGACATTTAAATGAATTCCAGGTATTCTGTGTATAAAATATTTTAACTCTGCAATAAAGTATGGGTAAAGAGTACTTTTCCATAGGTAAGGGAGAGCCACATAAATTGGAACATTCAAAAAACAAAACAAAACAAAAAACTAGAAGCTTGGAAATTGCCAAGTGTTTTAATTAGCTTTTGAAACAAATATATTTTTTATGAATTGTCACAAAAAATGATATTATTATCAATTGTGTTTAAAAATATATTCTTTGATTACAATGCATATTATTTTTAGTTTATGAAATCTGCCAATCTGCTAAAAGTGAGTAAACCTTACTTCTTTCATACCCTATTTGTGGTGTTGTTGTTGTTGTTTGTGGGGCTTCAAATCTGGGCCAGGGTGCTGTCCTTCAGGTCTTCAGCTCAAGGCTAGCGCTCTACCACTTGAGCCTCAGCACCACTTCCGGTTTTCTAGTGGTTTATTGGAGATAAGAGTGTCATGGAAAGGATCCGGGAAGATGGCGGAGGAGAAGCTGGAATCTGAACAAGCTCTCGCATAGAAAGCAGTTTTAGAGTTCCAGTGAACAGTCCTAAGCCAGAGAATCACACCAAGTGTGCCATCACAGGACAGAGAGTTAGACAAGAGAGGGGAAACCAAGGCAAAAAGACACATCTGAGCGCTTGACAGCAGCCGCCGCCGCGGCGGCGGCAGGGTCGCGGCGGAGTCCTTAGCACGGGGCATAACTGAGCGCTCACACAGACAGTCCGGGACGAAGGAGCCAGATGCAGCAGGCGAGTGGATTCTACTCAACACCAGCAAGAACCGACAAGGAGCGGACATCTTCATCCTGCAGTTCGCAGACCAGAGACAACCCAGGATCCAAGACTCGACCTGAGTAGAAGCCCAACGTCCTCACTCCTTCTCAGGGAGCAGAGGAGGGAAGGCCACCCCTCCCCCCC
Organism: Dipodomys merriami; assembly: GCF_024711535.1. Taxonomy (NCBI): domain Eukaryota; kingdom Metazoa; phylum Chordata; class Mammalia; order Rodentia; family Heteromyidae; genus Dipodomys; species Dipodomys merriami. The sequence continues at coordinate 97,020,848 of NW_027203381.1, read as the reverse complement.
AGCACCAGTGATCTCCATCTTGGATACTGACAAAGCTCGGAGGAGCTGCCAGCTCCAACCCAGGCCTTGGAATAAAACGAGTCATTTAGCAGGTCACAAGAACTTAACGGTGGCGAAGTGACCTGCCAGACTCGGCTCCATCCAGGGAAAAGTCACCCAGCTCAGGCACCAGCCATTGGAGTGGCATTCCTCAAGAGCCAGAGGCTGCCCCTCCCTCTAGCAGCCTCCACAATCAATTGAAAAACAGAAACCGTGAGAAGGGCTCCAGGCTGGGCTCTGTGTTAGCCCCAGGAAAAAGCTACTGATTGTTGAAAGGCCTCAACCCTACGCAGAACCTAGCCTCACCACTGCATCCCCCTCTTTTGTGATTCTCAAAGCAGATCACCCTCCGAGTAAACTAATCTGGGAGGGGAATCTCAAAATCTTGGGTAAAGCAGAGCATTTTTCTGCCTATTCGAACAAACTGACTTAAGAAACCAATCAAGCCACAGGACCTCAAGCTGACCAGAGACTCCAACAAGAGGCTGTTTACAGACAAAAGGGAGATACAGGATTCTTCCCACCCCTCCAAAAAAAAATAAAAAAAAAAATCAAAGAACTTTTTTTTTTCTTCCTCTTCTTTTCTTTTTTTTTCTTTTTTAATTTTTTTTGGTACCTTATATATATATATAATTTTTTTTCCTTTTCTTAAAATTTTATTAATCTTTAATTTGTGCCTTTTATGAAAAAATAATTGTTTTCCAGTAACTTTTTTTTCCTCTTATAATTTTTATTCCAGGAACACATGAATGTGCGTTTTCCTTTCTTTTCTTGTCTTCTTTCTCTTTTTCTTTCTTTCTTAACTATCTTTTTGTTTTTTGTTTAGCTCTACTGAACTTCTGATCTTTTTTCTCCCTTTCTAATCCTTTTCACCTTTTTGTCTCTTTTGATCTTCTGTATGTGACTTAACTCTTGTCCTGCACATCCTCAGATAAACCCGTAGTTAATTAGTAGACCCTATTCCCATTGTGTACACACTTAATCCACAAATTTATTACTCAATTCAAAACCTCTGAGACTTAAATTCCTTAATAGCAGTACTACCTCTTTATACCTATATAATATTTTAAGCATTTTTTTAAAGTTTTTCACTTCTCCTATATGTCCCTACAATTCTATTAATATACTCACATTCCTCTCTAAATAGATGGTCTTTTAATGTCCATAATAATATTAATTTTTACGTTTCTATTTTTTTCTGGTCTCTTTTCATTTCCCTTTCCCATTCTTCCTTTTCTCTCTCTCTCTACATGCATCCTACCAAACCTATTTCCTGCATTGGGATTAGGACATAGTTAACTATCCCTGTGCCTCCCCACACCAATCTATTCCTGTTTTTTACCCACATCTCTCCCTAACCCTAATAATTTCTGATTTTCCAAATTCTTTTCTGCGGTTCAAAGTACTTTAACATATAGTTGTTTGATGTTGAATAGATGTATCTGTTGAACTAGATTGTATCTGTAGACTATTGACTGTACAAATGCAAACTTTGATTGATGGTTGCCTTAAGATAGTGTTCTAGCACAAAACTGGTGCTATTTTCATCTCAAATGGGCAGAGTAAGCCGAAAAAAACACTAGAAAAATGGCAAATCCGGATATCTCAAGTCCCAATCTTGATAATCAGGGGTCAGAACAGATAATGAGTAATCCAGAGGAGAGTTCCCAAATAGCTCTAAAAACACTGGTGGCAAACATGATAAATGAGAAGTTTGACAACTTACAAAGGACTCTGTATGAGCGTGAAAGGGAGAGAGGAGGCATCCCAAAAGCTTATACAGGAATATCATAAGCGTGAGGAAGCTACTCAAAAACTGATACAGGATTTGCATGAAGAACTTGAGAATACTCAAAGAGAAAGGGAGGAAAGGCGTGAGCAGGCTGAGAACACTCAAAGAGAACTGCAGGAATCCCACGAACACGAGGAAAGAGAACTACAGGAATCCCATGAATGGGAAGAAGCTAATCAAAGAGTAATTCAGGAATTGAGAGACCAGGTAGAGAATACACAAAGATCACTAAAGGCATTCATGGAATCCATTAACAAAGAGCTGAAGAAAGTTAGGGAGACCACAAAGGGAATGCTGAATGGAACGCAACAGAAGGAAGGGGAGTCCAAAGAAACCATAACCAATCAACTAAGTGATTTGAGAACAAACACTGAACACCAAATTAAGGAAGTAAAGAAATTCATACAAGACCTAAAACAGAGCTTCAACAAAGAACTTGAAGCCATCAAAGCTGACCAACTAGAAGGAAAAGATAAAAAACAGAGTAGACAGTCTTGACAGCAGGTTAGACCATGCAGAAGATCGAATCTCAGGGATTGAAGACAGCCTAGATATTATAGAGAAAGAACCTACAACCATCCAAGACAAGTACAAGAAATATGATAGATCTATCCAACACCTGGAAGACACCATCAGAAGGCCTAATCTAAGGATAATGGGTGTAGAGGAGCACCTAGAAACAGAAGTTAATGGTCTAGGAAATTTGTTTAACAGGATCCTAGCAGAGAACTTCCCAAACATACAAAAAGATAGGCCTATTCAGATACAAGAAGCTTTTAGAACCCCAAATAGACCAGACCAGAATAGGACATCCCACCGTCACATTATCATCCATACAGGATCAACTCAGACCAAGGAAAAGATCCTTAAAGCTGTCAAGGAGAAAAGGGTAATCACCTATAAAGGGAAACCAATTAGAATCACCTCAGATTTCTCAGCAGAGACAATCAAAGCAAGAAGAGCATGGAATGATGTATGCCATGTCCTAAAAACAAACAACTATCAACCAAGAATACTGTACCCAGCTAAACTCTCCTTCATAACTGAAGACCTTCCATAGCAAAGAAAAATTGAAACAATACATCTCCAGCCCTGTAAAAGATTCTTAAAGATGTCCTACACATAGAAAACCAACAAGACCGCAACATAGGCCAAGAAACTGCACCCAAACTGAGAATCCAAGAACCATAGGAAGAACCCAGTTTTTGCAGTCCCAAGAAGGTGGATAACATGGCAGGAACTCCCAAATACCTCTCAGTCCTATCTCTTAACGTTAACGGACTGAACTCTCCAATTAAGCGACATAGACTGTCTAGTTGGATTAAAAAAACAAGACCCTTCTATCTGCTGCCTGCAGGAGTCACATCTTGCCCGTAAAAACAAACACATTTTCAATGTTAAAGGCTGGAACAAAATCTACCAAGCAAACGGCCACCATAAACAGGCGGGAGTTGCAATCCTAATATCAGATAAAATAGACTTCAAATTAAAATTCGTGAGAAGAGATAAAGAAGGTCGCTACATACTAATTAAAGGATCTCTCCTTCAGGAGGATATTACAATTCTAAATATCTATTCGCCAAACAATGGAGCACCCAAATTTATCAAAGAAACACTACTTTCCCTCAAATCCCATATAGATCCAAAGACATTAATTGTTGGGGATTTTAACACACCACTCTCCCCACTAGATAGATCAACTCAGCAAAAACTCAACAGAGAAACCGCAGATCTAAACAGCTGCATAGATCCACTAGACTTAACAGACATCTACCGAACATTTCACCCAGCAGCATCAGAATACACGTTTTTCTCTGCAGCACATGGAACGTTTTCTAAAATAGACCACATTTTAGGCCACAAAGCAAACTTGTCTAAACTCAGAAACATTGAAGTTATACCTTGCATTCTCTCTGACCACAAGGGAATAAAATTAGAACTCAACACCAAAAGCCACCAAAGAAAGTCCGGTATCACATGCAGGCTGAACAACACACTGCTGAACCAAGAGTGGGTCATGGAAGAGATTAGAAAGGAAATTCAAATGTTCATGCTATTCATCAAAAATGAACACACAAATTACCAGCTCCTCTGGGACACAGCAAAGGCAGTACTCAGAGGCAAGTTTATAGCTCTGAGCTCCTACATCAACAAATTGGAGAGATCTGAAACTAGCAATTTAATGACACATCTAAACCTCCTTGAAAAAGAGCAGCAAGATAAAGCCCAATCCAGTAGATGGAAAGAAATAATCAAAATTAAATCTGAATTAAATGAATTAGAATCCAAAAAATCTATAGAAAGAATCAACAAAACAAAGAGTTGGTTCTTCGAAAAACTTAACAAAATTGACAGACCCTTAGCAAATCTTATCAGAAAAAGGAGAGAACACACCCAAATTAATAAACTCAGAGATGAGAATGGAAACATCACCACGGACACAACCAAGATTCAGAACATTATAAGGGAATACTTCTCAAAACTTTATGCTAATAAGTTTGAGAACTTGACAGAAATGGACCTCTTCCTAGCAAATATTGACATGCCAAAACTAAACCAAGATGAGTTAAACTATCTTAACAGGCCCATATCAAGCACTGAAATAGAAACAGCAATAAGATGCCTCCCAGCTAAGAAAAGTCCAGGACCAGATGGTTTTACAGCGGAATTTTACAAGGCCTTCAAAGCAGAGCTCACACCAATAATCCTCCAACTCTTAAATGGAATTGAAAGATAAAGCTCACTATCCAACACATTCTATGAAGCCATCATAACCCTCATCCCAAAACCAGGCAGGGACTCATCAATGAAAGAGAACTATAGACCCATTTCTTTGATGAACATTGATGCAAAACTTCTCAACAAAATTTTGGCCAATCGACTTCAACAATTCATCCAAAAAAATCATACACGACGATCAAACAGGATTCATTTCAGGGATGCAAAGCTGGTTCAATATACGCAAATCAATTAATATTATTCATCACATCAACAGGAGCAAGAATAAGAACCACATGGTTATTTCAATAGATGCAGAAAAAGCATTTGACAAGATCCAACACCCCTTCATGATGAAGTTTTTGGAAATATTAGGAATCCATGGAACATTCCTCAATACAATAAAGGCTGTATATGACAAACCTACAGCCAGCATTATACTCAATGGTGAAAAACTAAAGCCATTTCCTCTTAACTCAGGATCAAGACAAGGATGCCCACTCTCTCCACTTCTCTTCAATCTAGTATTAGAATGCCTAGCTACAGCAATAAGACAAGATGCAGACATAAAGGGGATCCAAATAGGGAAAGAAGAAATAAAACTCTCCCTCTTTGCAGATGACATGATCTTGTACTTAAAGAATCCCATAGACTCCACTCCCAAATTACTCAAGCTGATTCAAAACTTTGGCAAAGTAGCAGGTTATAAAATTAACCCCCAAAAATCAATGGCTTTTCTGTATGCCAACAATGAGAAAAGTGTGGCTGAAATTAGGAAAGCAACTCCATTTGTAATAGCCCCACAAAAAATAAAATACCTAGGAATTAACTTAAGTAAGGAAGTGAAGGACCTCTATGATGAAAACTTTAAAATCTTGAAAAAGGAAATCAACACAGAACTAAAAAAATGGCAAAGCCTCCCTTGCTCCTGGATTGTAAAGATTAACATCGTGAAAATGGCAATACTTCCCAAGGCTATCTACAAATTCAACACATTACCTATCAAAATTCCAACCTCATTCTTCAAGGAAATAGAAGAGGCAATCCAAAAATTCATATGGAACAATAAAAGACCCCGAATAGCAAAAATGCTCCTCAATGGAAAGAACACTGCTGGAGGAATATCAATACCAAATTTCAAACTCTACTATAAAGCTATAGTAATCAAAACAGCTTGGTATTGTCATAAGAACAGACCTCAGGACCAATGGAATAGAATTGAAAACCCAGAAATGAACCTACAGACCTATAGCCATCGAATCTTCGATAAGGGAGACAGCCTCTTCAGTAAATGGTGCTGGCAAAATTGATTAACTACATGTAGAAAACTAAAGCTAAATCCTTATATATCACCCTGCACCAGAATCAACTCCAAATGGATCAAAGACCTTGAACTCAAAGCAGACACTCTGAAAACATTACAGGATGGAATAGGAGAAACCCTAGGTCTCCTTGGCTCAGGCCGAAATTTTCTGAATAGAGACCAGGAAACACAACAAATCAAAGAAAGTTTGGACAAATGGGATTGCTTAAAGTTGCAGAGCTTCTGCAGGGCAAATGACATAGCTAGCAAGATCAATAGAAAGCCCACGGATTGGGAGAAGATCTTTACTAGCCATACAATGGACAAGGGTCTCATATCTAAAATATACTTGGAACTCAAAAAATTAAACCCCCCAACAACAAAACCTCAAAGAAACAACTGCCCAATAAATAAGTGGGCGAAAGACTTAAAGAGAAACTTCTCTGAAGAAGAAAGAAGGATGGCAAATAGACACATGAAGAAATGTTCAACATCCCTAGCCATAAAAGAAATGCAAATCAAAACAACATTGAGATACCACCTCACTCCAGTTAGAACGGCAAAAATCAAGAACTCTAACAACAACAGATGCTGGAGGGGATGTGAACAGAAAGGAACCTTACTTCATTGTTGGTGGGAAGGTAAACTTATTCAACCACTTTGGAAAGCAGTATGGAGGTTCCTCAAAAGACTTCACATAGAACTCCCCTATGACCCAGCATTTACCCAAATGTTTACAAACAAGACCACACTAAAGCTACCAGCACAACAATGTTTATTGCAGCATTATTTACCATAGCTAAGATATGGAACCAACCCAGATGCCCCTCAGTAGATGAATGGATCAAGAAAATGTGGTATATATACACAATGGAATTCTATGCCTCCATCAGAAAGAATGACATTTCCCGATTTGTTAGGAAATGGAAAGGCTTGGAAAAAATTATATTAAGTGAAGTAAGCCAGACCCAAAGAAACATAGGTCCCATGGTTTCCCTTATTTGCAGTATCTAGTATATGCATGAGTCAAGCGGAAAAGGTCAGATAATGTGATGTCAGGAAAATGAACCCTTAGATATGTATTTTAATGTTTTTTTTCCTTTCATGCATGTGTTTCTAACGCATTTATAAGATTATCTCTTTGTTGCTTTGTATGTCCCTCCCCCACAGTATAACCCCTGCTTTCACTATATTTGATGTCAGTATAACTTGAGGAGGAGATGGGGAAAAACCAGTTGTTTAAAGATACAGGTGGTCCTGTTGCAACAATGAGAAGTACAAGTTGTCATGTCCAAAACGAGTTTTACAACATCGGTGTGGGGGGGGGGCGGGGAATGGGGGGGAAGGAGAAGGATTGGGAATGGGGGGGAGGGGGAAGGCTGGGAAGGGACGTGAAGGGTAAACAAAAGGAGGCGGCTGCAATGCTTGGTAAGAAATGTACGCATTATCCTGCCCATGTAATTGTAACCCCTTTGTACAGTATTTTCACAAAAAAAAAAAAAAAAAAAAAAAAAGAGTGTCATGGACTTTCCTTCCCGGGCTGGCTTTGAACTGTGATCCTCAGGTCTCAGCCTCTTGGGTAGGTAGAATTACAGGCATGAGCCACCTATGCCCTGCTATAAGCTATTCTAATAAAATATTATAAAATACAATAGATTATAAATTTACAAAATCTTTTCCAAAGACATGACAAGTAAAAAGTTTTATGTTCAATACTGTGATCCGTATAGAAGACATCATATATTATTAAATTATAACAACATAGCTAAAACCTCACCATAAACTTTAAATTGATGGGAAGGTTATGTCTCATATAGAAAACAAGTCATGGCCAAGAGAAAAATCATAAAAACTAAATTAATAACAAATATATTAAACCAAATACTTGTCAAATGAATTAGAATTTATGTAACAAAAGTACTAAGAAATTAAATACTCTTCTATATCAAGAAATGTGTATATAAATAAGCCTATCCTTTTACTAGGTTGTGAAATTTAATATATCCTATATATGTATGAATATTTATCAAACAAATATATTATTCGAATTGTTTACTAACATTTTCTTAGTGTATTTAATGATTGAGGATAGCTGGAAATCATTCCACTTTTTTGTGAACATTGAATATTATTTATTCTGGTTATTTTACATATTTCAATCAATAATATGCTGTGATTACAATGCAATCAGAGTATTTCTGTACCAAATTGAAATGGAAGTAACTATGCATGTTTAAATTCGTGTCTGTTACTTAGCACAGAGTATTGTTTATTGGTACAGACAGGTTATAGGACAAAATTACGCCCAGGAAATAGTTAATATTTCCTTTGCAATTTGCTTTTATTAACCATTTAATTTGAAAAGTCTGAACTCTTATATGTTAATTAAAACTAAATATAATAAATTAAATTATTCTTTTGATTTTTGTCTTTGTATACAAGATTAATAAAAACTGTAAGGTTAATACAAACTATGAGGTTAACAGAGATTATGTAAAATTTTTAAGAATTCCAAACCAGATTCAAATCTTTACCTCATTCACTTTTGCTGAAAAGTCATGCAAGCTGATAACTGAAAATTTTAGACAAGATAATTGATTCCACAAATAACAAGGTTACTTAGGATGTGGATATGTGTTCTATTTTTATTCGTGAAGGTCTAGGTAAATGGCACTAGTACATTCCCCCTGAAGAGAATTAGAAAAAGACTGCTAAACTATAAATAATTTTTGACAGCATTAGATGACTTCCAAAACACTGAGAATAATAGCACAGGAAAAAGAAAACAAAGCTGAACATTTGAGGTCACTCATCTTTCAGAACATTTCCACATGAGAGTCTGTCTACTATCGTGTCCTTAAGTTGCCTGTTCCAGTGAATGATAAAATATTGGAAAAAAATCTATCCTTGAATATGTGTCGATACATTCATACACATATACATACACATACATATACACACATGTATAGTTAAAATAGATTTCCATCATTTTCTGCCAAGTAAATATACCAAAAGCCTCCCTTAACTTACAATAATTAATAATTAATCATCTCTTTAATATGTTTAAAAAGTAAACAGAAATTTTAAACACTATTATATTTTGTTTGATCACTTTAGTGAAATCTTAACCTACTTCCAAAACCATTTCATGTGTTTTTAATAAATCAATTGAGTTTTCTTTTATTGTTCATTTTGGAATTCAAATTGCCCCTTGAGCAATTAGCATCAATAGAATTATATCAATAGAAATATGGCTATTTATCTAATATTTTGAGATAATAATTTAAAAAATAATGTTTTTTCATATTAGGACTGAAAATTTGTGTCTAATTTTAAACTTACTAACATATTAACAAAAGTGACACAGTAGAAAAGTGTCTCATTCATATGAAAAGTCTAACTAGTATAATGGTTAATATTGTAAGGTTTAATATTTTATTATTCAATGATCAATCTAATATTACAATGTTGGATTCAAAACTAGGAAAATAATGGCCATTTTTGTCAGTCATTTCTAACAAGCACGTTTTTTCACTGATTGTTTGGAAAGGAAAATTATAAAAATGTATATTTGTATTATACCTGTCTCACAAGTTGATGTACCTCTTCTAGTTTGCACATGGGTCAATAAGATTCCAGAGGTAAATAAATTACACATAAGTTGTAACCTAGTTTTCAAGTATCATATACATGATTCTTCACCCAAAGTCATTTTTCTAACATTTTATAATATACTTTGAGCAACAATGTCACAACAGAGCGCCATATGCATGTTTGGGGACTCAAGATTCAAATTATAGGAATCAAAACTGAAGATAACAAACCAATGTAGTTAATTTGTTGTCAATAGTAGGCAAAGCATTAACCCAGAAATGGTTATTAGACATTTCGATGTTCCAATACTTTGGCATATTGTCAAGATATTAGACAATAAAAACCTAATTAATTAAAAGGCTATTATTGGAGAGGTTTTAAATGGTTGTTTAGAAATTAAAATATTAAAAAATGAGATTGTTCATTTCTCATTTGGTACTGTGTGTGTACCTGTTTTCCATTACTTATTTCACTACACATTACTTTATGTCCTAAGATTTAGAATAAAGGTCATATATAATGAAAATAAGATAATAAATATTCAGATAAATATAGGGAATTTTTATTTTATATTTAGTCATGTCTTTTTAATACAATATTTTAGGTTTATGTTAACACAAAATTTGTTACTTTTTATTGAATTATTTGGGAGGACAAGATGTTTAGTAATAGTAATATTTGAGCTGAAGTCCAGTTTATCTGTTACTGAATGCAAAGAAATTTGTAGAACGCAGGTGTCTGTATTCATGATTGTCTGAAAACCTAACTACCACTCTGTTTTCCACTGTAATGCTTTTCTTAAATCATCTTTTATTTCTATATTAATTTTGTAAAATCAAATCATGTGATAGGAAACTGCACTAATAAAATGAAACTTTAACCTTCATTTTACAGCACCTATACAATGTGTTTATTAAAGTAGATTTCACTTCTGGCTGTATTTACAAAAGAAGCCTAAAAGTAGAAATAACAATATTATGCTCATAACTAACCTTGCAATATAATTTTAGTAAGCTACAGTACTCTGCTTTTAATTGGGAAAGTTCAGAATATTAAATTTATTTAAATGATTTGCAAAGATTCTCTTAGCTCAAAACAGAATATGCAAAAATATAAACAGGCAGCTTTTCAATGAATATTAACTAGATATAAGTTTGCACATAAACAGGATCAACATGGGTGAGCCTAAAATACAGAGTTTTTGCAGAATGGATTTCCCAAGAGAAAGTAAGATAACAATCCAATTAAGCCATTTTTCTATGTAAATGAAGAATTGTAACATAAGTAACCATAAGAAAAAATAATCCAGAAGCAAAAATGATGCATCCTTTGTTTCATTTCAAACAAGTCAAACAAATAAATATCTTTATGTGATCAGGAGCTAAGGGAAATTGGTTAGTAAAAGCTGATGATAGATGGGTTTTCAATGTTAGTAGAAAACCTCACCATCACTTCACAATTAAAAGCTTAGAACTTTCAAGGCCAGAATAACATTTTGTAAATAGAAGCTGCATGTGAGGAATGTAAATGAATATAATGGCTTAATTGAATAATCAGTGCTCAAGCTAGTACATCTCAAAATAACTATTTATAAATATTAATGCTCTAATACTTTCCCCCAAAAAACCAAAACTATGTATCTCATTCTAAACATAATTAGTATTATGCCATTTTTCAATTATACTCTTTAGTATTAGTTAAAACCCAATATTAAATTAGAAAAGAAGAATATATTTAAGTTCAAATAGTACTTCATTTAAAGAATACGTTCAGTTTCTACTAAATGGGAATGATCCTTTCTAAACCTTTAAACCACTTTTATTGGTTCCCTGAGACATAAGCGTACATAGTTCAATGGTGTTACATCCAAAACATATAAAACTGAATATAAAACAGTATTGTAAGATGTCAAGTACATCTTAAATGATTGATGAATGATTATTCTTAGCGTGGAGAAGGGTATACTCAAACCATTCTTTTTCTATTTGTCCTAATACCATGAGATGAAAAACTAGAACTATGTATACTGAACAAAGATTTTACCAGTACCTTCTCAGCTTGTTCCAAATATTCAAAAACATTTCTAATTGTTGATTATAGTTAACATCAAAATATTAGAATATATATTACATGTTAGACTTAAAATGCAAATACACACAAGATCATATAAATCTGTAAAGGATCAAACTGACTAAATCTTGGTATGAGCAGGAGTGAGATTCAATGATTTAAATCCCTTTGAACAATTAATATCATAAAGCTCACACGAGTCTTGACTAAGGAAGAGACATAAAAGCTAATGGGAGGGATTAAAAAATAGAAAGAATGGTAGCAAAAATAATCATAAGACCCAATGTATATATGTGAAATGGAACTAGAAAACACTATGAGACTGGGGGAGAAAGATTAGGTATAATGGGTTCGTAATGATGAACAGGGTGACTGGAAGCTGCACTGTGGCTCAAGTGGTAGAGCACTAGTCTTGAGCACAGAGCTCAGTCTCAAAGTTCATGCCCACAATTGACAATAAAGGGGATTTGAGTCTAATCAAAATGTATTGTACATAAAAATGTGCATGTGAAGTTGAAATTCACTATGTGATCAGTTGAAAAACAACAATGAATAATAAAAGTAGAATATATGGCAACAGCCGCCCCAGACTCCACAAGAGAACAATGTATTTTATCTGGGTTAGCACAGTTTAGAGGCAGTAAGTGTTTGTTGACCAAATTGCTCATTTTTTAAAATTTTAATCTACAATTATATAATAAATCATTTTGATAGCTTTGATTTACTGAGAACTAAAACACAGCTATTCAAAAAAAGCAATAAGAGGTGCAATATGGTAGATTCAAGGAAGAACTTAAGTAGTGTAATTCATTAGAAACCGAAGTCAAAGTTCAACAAAATAAGAACATTTAAATAGATACTTGAAAGCAGTGGGATAGAGCCAGGGAAGGAGGGGAGGAAGAATGAAGAAGAGAAAGCAGGGAAGAATACTACCAAGAACTCATTGTCTATCCTACAAAATAAGAAAAGTGAGGGAAGGTGTGGCTTTTGAGAGATGAATGAGAATGTTTAAAGAGCTGGCATGGTTCTCAGACACATTCAATTCATCAGATGCATTGTTAAATGGCATGACCTTTGTACAACAAATAATGAAAAACAAAAATGCTATTATTAATAATTAAATAATTTAAATTAATGTGTAAAAGCGAAGCAATGAATAGTTAAGAAACACAGAATTGAAATTTCTTTTAAGGATGCTAAATTTGATTTTTAACAATTTTTCCAATTAGAACTGGCTAATAGTGTTGTATGTTATTTTTGTCATTCAATCAAGCCCATGATACAAGAACTATAGTAAGATTTCAGCTTAATTTTATCATGTATGTATGTATATATTTGTATTTATGTATTAATTAATTAATTTATTTATTTATGTGCTGGTCCTGGAGTATGAACTCCTGGCCTGAATGCTACCCTGAGATTTTCATTTTTCCTCAAATCTAGAACTCCACCATTTGAGTTCCACTTCCAGCTTTTTGAAGGAGTTAATTCAAGATGCTCACAGACTTTTCTGTTCCAGTTGGCTTCAAACTTCTGTCCTTAGATCTCAGCCTCCTGAGTAACTAGGATTACAGGTGTGAGGCACCAGTGTAGGGAACTTCAGCAGTACTTTATTGAACAATCAGAAGAAAAAAAAACTGTGAAGTTTGTAGTTTTGTCTTACAGACTTTAGTGATGAAAATATTTAATGAATCATAATGTTTCTAATTTCAATAGCCTTTTAAATGGGTTACTTGTTTTCATCCATGAGAATATGCCCTAAGGGCACAATTCTCACTGGTGAGTTCTAAAGTCTTCTGAACAGTTTCCTGAAACTTATTTACATTAAATTTCACTTGAATATGTTTAAGTTTGCATCTAATTTATTCTAAGTATGGCAATATTTTTTTCACTATGTTTGACACTTTATTTATATTTATCATTCACTTTTATTGCTTTTTTCCAGTAAGTAGATGGGAAAGCCACTGTTCCCACTGTTCACAAAGATAATCAGATTAAAATTGTATTAATTTTAGTCAGATGCAAGTGTCATTAGTAACCAAACTTCAATGATGGGATAGTTCTGCTGAAAAGTCAAACTGACAAATCACACACGGTATTGACATGGTTTGGAAGCCAAGGGAATGTGAAAAATATTAGTGATTGAAGTTCTCTTAGTTTATACAGTAAAGAAAACTGAAACAAAAATATGTAGTTTGTACTCAAGTCTTAATTTAGAGACAAAGGCTTGATGGCCTTATTCTTTTTAATTGTTTGAAGAAAAAGTCTGATAAAAGTAACTTAACCAAATGTGTTTGTTTACTAGCAAATTCTCAAAAAAAGAAAGTTTATCCATTCTAACATATAATGTGCAAATTAAAATACAGAAAAATGGTAATTATACACTAACTGGTAAATGTATGAACTTGTTCATTGTGACATAATTTGTGTGGGTTTGGGATGAGGATCTAAACAGAAAAAAAAAATAGTTTATTCTGGACTCCATACAGATTTTGTTCTTTATCTGCTAATTCACTCTTTCCCTTTGAAGTGTTAGGGGCTTGTGAACCAAAGCACCACCTGTGGTTTTATTTTATTCTAAACACATCCCTCACTTGTGATTTTAAATACCTCATCAGAGGGAGCTTCTTAAGGTGAATGTCCTCATTGTCATTCCAGAAAAATAATACGGTATTATATCCTGGTGATGTGGTTCACATCTATAATAAAGCCAAACCTAATGAATTCCTTTATTTTTTCTAAGTCTTAAATTCTTAGCAGGGGGATAGAGAAGAGCTTCGCATCTGATTGGCATATTTCTATTTTCTTGAGGAATGCTATTTAATTAACTGTGGGCATTCTTCTTGAATTCTTTACATTATAGCCAGCTATCTGGCAGAATATTTTCAAGTGTAATAATAATCTATTAGATGATTGTTAATAGGTACTTTTTAGAAAAATAATAGAATCTTAAATATAGTGCCTTTAGAAATCCAAGATTTTAAAAAGTCCCTTATAACAACACAAGAAGACAACTTTTCTGTATTTGGAAAAATATTAAAATTAACAAATATCTTAATAGTTAATTCAAGTGTTGAGTTTTTTTATCTCTAGTACAATAGTGTTGATAAACTCAGAGAGTTGATTAGATCATGAGGGCTCTGCCTTCTAGATAAGTTTAATGTTGATATCATACCAAAGGGTTACTTATTATGCCTGTAGGAGTATGGATTCCTTCTCTTTTTTATGTCTATTTTTCTTTCTCATGTCTCTGTAATTCTCTGTGACTCTCATTCTCATTCTCTTTTTCTCTCATACCCTATCACTTTTTCCATGGCATGACACAGAATATATTTGCCAAATGTGAGTGCCCCTTCAACTTGCAACTTTATTGATTTAAGAATGTAAGGAAAAATCTGACCTGATCTGAGTCACAGAGTCAGCATCAAATCAATGAACCTTAGGAAGCAGGATATCAGGAAGAGGCCAACTGAGAACAACTGAGAACAAATAAATTATCTTTGTAAAGATATACAAATCTTGGAAGAAGAGGAACAAGCACCTTACCAAAAAATAACGATGACCACAATTAAGCTTAGGTGATATCCAGGAAGACTGTACTCACTACAGTACAGTAATAATAAGTAATCAAGGGAATAGCCTGCAAAATAGGTAAATCAAATAGCTTCCATGACGAACCTGGATGTGTGTGGATTGTGCCTTTCACTACACTGTGTGTATCTGAGACTCATTTTAGATCTTGGACTGGTGAATGTGTCTCTCACAGAATTAACTCTAATTTACTTCTGGTGATTATTGATATCACCATGGCAGATAGTATGAAGGTTCTTCAAAAGAATTGAGATAGATTTATTTATGACCTAGTTATATAATTCTTGAATTTTTTTGGGGGGGGGTCCGGTTGTGAGGCCTGAACTCTGGGCCTAGGTGCATCCCTCAGCTCTTTAGCTCAAGGCTAGCGCTCTACCACTTGAGCCACAGTGCCACTTCCGGTTTTTTTCTTTAAGCTTATGAGTGCTGAGGACTCGAACCCAGGGCCTCATGTATGCAAGGCAAGCACTCTCCCACAAAGCCACCTTCTCAGCCCAATCCTTGAATATTTATCTGAAAGCATGTAAGTCATGACAAAGATGTTTGAACATCATGTTCATTGCAAACTATTCACAAAGATACCATACCCAAATTGTAGATTCAAACCAATGCTCTACAACCAACAAATGGATCAAGAAAGTGTAGATTTGCCTAAGAGTAGAAAGAAATAGAGACAGAAAAAACTTTATTTTTTGTTTATTGGAAGATTCACAATTGTTTGTAAAAGCCTGTGCCATTTTTCACTGCATTTACTAGGAAAACAAATGCTAATTAGTACCTGTGTGTGGTTTATTTTTGGTAGAGATAAAATTATATTGAAAACAAACATATATCTGTCTTTGGAATTAACTTTTTTCAGTTTCATGTTTTAAAGAATAGCAGTTCTAAAATGCAGAAAACAAAAAAAAATACTTTCCTTCCTTTCAATAATATTTGTCATTCTAAATAGAATCTTGGAGTAGAACTTCCTGTTATAAAGTAGTCAAATACCTCAACAATGTTAAATACTGCTGCAATGAGCATGGTTGTGAACAAATAGGACAATAAGATATGATACACACAGAAACAATAGAATTCCATTCATCTATCAGAAAGATTTGTACCATTTGTAAGGAAATGGAAAGACATAGACATATTTATAATAAGTGAAATAATCCAGTTGTAGAGAAACATGTGTTGTATGTTTTCCCTTATTTGTGGTAGCTAGAATGTGCCTATAAATCTACAAGTAAATGTATTGGAACGTAAGTAAGGAGTTACAAATGAGTAAACTGAAGTGTAATAATTTCTATAGAAAGTGCAAATAGTATAATTATTTTTAAAAAGCAAGTCAAAGCCCAAAAAAGTAAGTACCCAAATTGGGTACTTAAAAGAGTCGAGGATGGGGCCAAAGGAAGGAATAGAAGAATGAAAGTGGAGTGGAGAGAATGCAGGCAATAATACATTTTATATTGCCACAGAATTGAGAAATGTAAGGTAAGAGATGGGACGACATTCCCTTTAAAGAATGTCAAAGACAATCTTCAATTTCTCTTGAGGAGTAATTAGTCTAAAAATAACCATGAGCAATTAGAACTTATATCCTGTCCTTAGATGAAATTTAATGCTACCATCAAAGACTTAAATTTGTGAAGATATAATTCCAAGTCCAGAATTCAGATAATAATTCCATTAGACATTTGTTATTTAAGATAGCTTGATTTTTATCACTTAATTCTTATATTTGATAAATGGGAAAAATAATAAATAACATATACAAAATACATACATTACATCAACTATTCAGGGATTATCAGATATAAAAAAGAACTCTTGACAAGTGGGTTATAGGATAAAATTCAAATTATCTCTAAATATTGAATTAGAAAAAATATATATCTAGTCTGATAAAAGAAAGAAAAATTCACCTAGAGTTTAAAAAGGAAGATAGAATTGTACCTTTTAGGAAGTTTTGTTAATCATTTAAGATGCTTTGTAATCAGGTAAGGAAAGTTAGATAGGATAGAAAATAATTTATAAAAGCAAATAAGATAGATAGGTAGGTAGATAGATAGATAGATACATTGTAATTTATGACAAAGTAACATCATTATCAGTGAAGCAGTAACCACTGACTTTATGCCTGTTCTTTCAAGAATAGAAAACTTGATTACTTCTGCATAAATCTGAACACTAGATCTTGATGGCCCCACAATGGAGCAATAACAATAGAAACAATACCAATGAAAATCTGAAAAGTCATCTCAAACTACTGACTAAGTTTTCTGATAAGGCTACTATGATAGAAGTTAAAAACACACATTGAAATATTTTTTTAAGAAATAAATGGTCTGTACTGCACTTATGGAATCAAATGCTTTTGATAGAGAGCCTTGTATTTGAGAGCAAGTTTGAACAATTCCATTGAGCTATCAGCAGAATAATTATATGCTGTTGCTGCCTGACAATTCCAATATACTCTATTGAATGATACCTGAAACAAAAATTGAGACTCTGACAATATATTCAGCTGTAATGAATGTCATGGGTCCTTTGAAAAGAAAGCATTATGCAAATTCACAATGTAGAAGAAAATGCTTTTGAACATTAAATATTAGCATTTTAAGAAGTCTTACCAGATTGACTGAAATTAGTATCAGAAACATAAAATATAACGTTTCTTGTAGATTCATGTACATTTAATAAGGACTCATATTTTACACTTCTATTTCAGAAATATAGAGATGATTATAAAGTTTATAAAGTAATATAAACTCTCCAAGAAAACCCCCTTGAGTTTCATCATTTTTAGGGACCATGATTATTTGTTTGTAAACAGTAGGAGATTGCCCAAAAAACAATATGAGTATTAGATGGATATTCAAAATCAAACTTCAAAATTCAACTAAAAGTACTTAGATTACTCAGCTATTGTAGATATTACTGTATCTTAACCTGAAATTCATTACTTTTATATAATTTAAAATGTTTAAATATGGGTATAGGTTGACCCATTGTAACAATGAAATGTGCAAGACACTTGAACATCGAACTTTACAATTTAGGCGGGGGGGGAGAGGAAGAGGAGTGTAGTTGTGGAAGTGAGAGGGAAGGATGGTGGTGGGAGAATAGTTGTGGAAGTGGGAGGGAAGGGATGGTAGGGGAAAAACAAAGGAGGAGGCAACGATGCTTGATAAGAAGTGTACTCATTACCTTGCTCATGTAACTGTAACCCTTCTGTACAGTATTTTCACAATAAAAAACTTATGTAAAAAATAAAATAAAATAGAACTATGAAAAATACAATAAATAACATTTGAATACTCTTTCTTTGTATTTTCAAATTGAGTTAGACTTTAATAAGTTTTCTCCTTTCACGTCTTATGTTGGATATTTCTCATTACTAACAAAACCATTTATGTTTGTGAAAGAGAAATGTATTTATCACTTGATGGTTGATTGGTGATGGAGGAATCTCACAGATTTTCTGTGGCCTGAATTATAATATAAATCCTCAGGTGTCTGTCTAAATAGGATCCATGAATCATAGGCACCTGACTACACTTCGTATTATATAAGTGAACAAAAAAGTGAGAAAAAACATTAAACAAAACAAAAAATAGGTGTGAGACTCATTTATACAGCTATTATAAATAAATCTTAACACAATTTAATTTTTACCCATCTTAATGCTTTCGCTCTGATTTTTAACTGCCATATATGGTTGTGTACATATACACATATAAATATATGTAGACATTATACATATATATATATATATATATATTTAACATGCATATACACTTTTCAAAAAATAGACATTGAATCTGGGGCTCCACAAGAAACTAAGTTCTTTTGCTTTTATTTGTTCTCCACAGGCAGACTCATGACTTTGTTCTGACTTGCTTCCAGTCAATGTTTCCCTCCCTCAGGAATAGGAGAGCATTAATTTCTCTCCCTGGAGAGTAGGAATTATGCATTGCCATACCATTCTTATGCTTTCTCATAAATTTTGCTGAGAAGCCTCTTACTGCATTTAGAAAGAAGTCAAACTATATTACCTCAATGTAAAACATCTCATTTTCAATTTACAGTTTCTAGTGATTTTTTCTTAACTTTTATTTTCTTATTTATTTTTTCAATTAGGCATTATCATGTCATGTAGATGCATCCACTTTTCAATGCTTTGGACAAAATCTTCTCCAGCTTATATCACCTAAAGTCATTCATGGCTGTTTCTAAATCTATTTCCTTGCCTTTCTAGAGAATCAAGCATTGAAATGTTCTCCTCCCCATTTTATCAATATTTCTGTCTTCTTGTTCTCTGTTTCCTGATATCAAACTGTTATATCTCAAATCTTCCAACTTGTACTCCCTGTTATTTTGGTGTAAGCCCTTGGAAACAGGTTGACCCATTGTAACAATGAGATGTGCAAGACACTATGTTGAAAACAAAGTTTACAACTTGGGAAGGGGATATTGGGGAAGGAGAATTTGAGGAAGTAGAAAGAGAAGGGTTGGTAGGAGAAAAACAAAAGGAGGTAGTAACAATACTGGATAGGAACTGTACTCATACCTTGCTCAGGTAACTGTAATCCCTTTGTACAGTATTGCTAAAATAAAAATATTTTTAAAATATGCTTGTTTTATCTGCCTGTAATAAGGAATACTGTAAATTCATATCTATTCAGAGAGATGCCTTTTAAATCTAACAGTCATGTCTCACCCAGCTATGGTTATTGCATTATCTAAATCTCATTGTTAATGATAGTCTTCCTTTATCCTGAATTCCAGGTATCTTTACAACTGTGCCCACATTTTCTGCTCTCAAATTCCTAGACTCCTCGCCATTGTCCAGAATTGTTTTTGGATTTAATTCCATGTAGAAAGTTGTTTCCTGTTTCACAGTGGTTTAAATAAGGTATTTTCAGGATTGTCTCTGTTAACTCTTGTAGGCCTCAAACACTAGAGGTTCTTCATATAACTTTCAATGTAGTTCTATGCATATGTTTGTTTTTATTTATTTGATTTTTGCCTCTATGGCCATATTTCTGTGTGTATATGTGCTATTTATGTAGATATGTATATGTTTAGATTTAATGATTATTTTTAAATGAGGAAATTTGAAAACATATTCTCAGAATTTGGAAGCATTAATTCTGATCCAGTAACATATATATATGGACAAATAAAAGGAGAAATCCTGTTTTATAAGTAGTTGTTACTATCAAAAATGTGAACTAAATAATTTCAGGTAAATCAAATAAACTCTCAGCAATTTCAGGTGTATAAAACATTGCTATTAATCATAAACATCCAGCTGTATAATATCAAACTTCATTATTTTTTATAAGTGACATTTTATGTGCTTTGGGAAATATTGTTATGTTCTCTCTCCCTCAGTCCCTGGCAGCCACCATTCTGCTCTTTGCTTTCATGAGGTTGATTTTGGTTTTAGAGTACATATAAGTGACATATAACATTTATCATTTTGTGCATGATTGCCTTCACTTCATATGTCTTCCATGTTCATCCATGAAGTCCCATCTACCAGTTTTTCCATCTTTTGTTGGTAGTATTCAACAACAGAAACTAAATCCTTGATGTATGGATAATAACCTCTTTCCTTTATGCTTCCAGGCAAAGTTGTTTTAGAAATGTATTTATTACAAATTGTGCAACTATGGAACAATTCCTGATAGTTTACACTTGCTTTTGCCTCCTGGAATTGATCACTAGAAGCTGTTAGGTGTTAACTAATGTAAGAAAAATAATTGCAGGCTGGGAAGGTTGCTCAGCGGTAGATGCTTGCCTTGCATGCATGAGGCCCTGGATTCAATTCCTCAGCACCACATAAGCAGAAAAACCCATAAGTGGTGCAGTGGCTCAGGTGGTAGAGTGCTAGCCTTGAGCTGAAGAGTTGAGGGACAGACACCAGGCCCAGAGTTCAAGCCTCACAACCGAGCAAAAACAAATGCAAATATCATGATCTGTTGCTTTTCACAGTGCAAGATCCTGGAACACAGTGTCCAGTAGGCAGAAAGGGACCATTTGGGTATAAACAATGTTTATTAAAACATAATATGCTTATAAAGGGCATAGGGACAAAGACGGTAAGTCTTTAGTTAGGGGATAGTCACTGGATAGTCACAGGACAATCACTGGACAGAAAGTTGGCCTTAAACAATTCTTGGGGGATGTGGACAATTACCAACCTTTAATCAGTGGGCAGAAAGCGTTGTTCAAGGTAATAAAAGAGGAAGCAAGGTGCAAGTAAGGCTCTATTAAAAAACACAAAAGCAGTGGAGGGGAAAGGAAAATCAAATCGTTTAAACAGGGATACAGGTGGACCCATTGCAACAATGAGATAGACAAGTTGTTATGTTGAAAAATGAACTTTACAACTTTGGGTGAGAGGGGGTGATGAGAAGGGTTGGGAAGGGGAAACAAAGGAGGAGGCAACAATGCTTGATAAGAAATCTACTCATTATCTTGCCCATGTAATTGTGACCCCTCTGTACGGTATTTTCACAATTAAAAAAACAAAAAGAAAACAAACAAACACAAAAGCATAGTTCTACCAGATTAACTTGGAGGTGCATGAATGGCACTTCCCACGAACCATCACCTGGTGTTGAGCACAAGACCTTTGCCTTGCATGGAGGAAGGGGTGGCCCCTTTCCTCCCCCAGAGGAATGCATGCCAGTATGCACTCTCACAGCATACAAGAACTGAGAGTGGGTCTTGAGAGTCAATGGCTCTGACAGTCAATTCCACATATATAATTTATATGAAAAATTAATGCTTAAGTCTCCTCAGGTGGCCCAAGATCTGAGGATCTCAGTTTGACGATTGATGGGAAAGGAAGACTATGAGACTCTTTAATAATTACCAAAAATCTGAAAAATGGATCTGTGGCTCAGAGGTGGCCTTGAGAAGAGAGAGAAAGAAAAAAAAAGCAAAGCTCACTTAAATTTCAGACATATATATTTTTTTTCTTTTCTTTTTTTTCTTTCCTTTTTTTTCTGGGACAAGGCAGGTCATGTCAGAAACTGGAAAGCACCACAAAACAAAAGAGGACACTTACAGTAACTTTGCTTGAATACCCTAAAATTGTGAAAAAGGCTTTAGCTATTCCACATGCAGACATCTGTGCAATGCCAATATCATATTTGAGAACAGATGTTTCCATACTTCCTTGTCAGAAGTTCCAAAACACGCCAATTGAGATACTAAGCTGGGTGCCTGTGGCTCACACCTATAATCCTAGATCTCAGGATGCTGAGATTTGAGGATCCCAGTTCAAAACCAGCTGGGGCAGGAAAGTCAGTGAGATTTTAAACTCTGATAAACTAATCAGAAATAGCTGGAAATGGCATTGTGGCTCAAGTGGGAAGGCTCTAGCCTTGAGCACAAAAAGGTTCCAGGATAGTGCCCAGGCCCTGAGTTCACTCCTAAGATCAGAAGAGAAAAAAAAAGAAAAAAAGAAAGTGTTGATCTATATCAATAAAAATAGTAATTCAGACTGGAGGAAGATGGTGAGAAGCTGGGGGATAAACAAGCTTTCACATAGAAACCAGTTTTAGTGTTCACTGAAAAGTCAAAGGCTACACAGTCACACCAAGTGTGCCATCATAGCACGGAGAGTTTGACCAGAGAGGAACAATTCAGGCAGCTTGGTTAAGGATTTGAGCACTCACTGGTGTCCACTGCAGTAGCAGTGGTTGCTGGCTGGGCTGCCATATTAACAGAGGGAGCCCGGACAAAGGTGCCAGAGATAGTGTGTGAGAGGATTCTACTCATCATCAGAATTGACAAGGAGCAGAAATCTTCATCCTGTTGACCACAGATAATCACAGATTGTGGACACCTAGAAACCAAGGGAAAGTTGTGAGTACCCCACAAGATATCCTCACTCCTTCTCATGGAGCAACGGTGGGAAGATAGCCCCTCCCCCACCACCAGAGAAGAGCTCCATCTTTGATACTGACTAATATTGGGCCAGAGCAGCTGGCATTTAATTCATGCCTTGGAAGAAGACAATAGAGGTCATTCAATAAGTCAAAAGAACCTGACCTGCTGGGCACAGCTCCCTCCCTGCGGGGTGACTTCCTTCACTGGTTAAACCAAGCCAGAGGATGCCCTCTATAGCTGGGCCACAACTCCAGCTGCCTGAAGGTCAAGAAAAACAATTGGAAACTGGATAGCATAAGTCCTGAGAATGGTTCCAATCTAGGCTATGTGAGTGTCTCTTGTGCTAGCCCCTCAGGGATAAGCTATTGATTTCTGAGGGATCTCAACATTATACACAACTTAGCTCTCTCACAGCAACTCCAAGCTAGAGGAAACAGCCATCTCCCTCTTTTCTGATAGTGAAAACAGATCACCCTCCCATTGAATTAGTCTGGGAGGAGTGCCATAAAGTCCCTGGTAAGATAGAGCTTCATTCTGCCTGATTTAAGAAAACAATCAAGCCACAGGAAAGCCCAAACCACAAGCCAATCAGAGACTCCACCACAAGACTGGTTATGGACACAGGGGAGCCACAAAATGCCTTCCTCCATAAAAAATATAATATATATATATATATATATATATATATATATATATCAACTGTTTTCTCTCCTTTTTTAAAAAATAAAAGTTTTCTAATTTTTTCCCATCATTTTTATTTTAGGTTGTATATTATTATTATTGTTGTTGTTGTTGTTATTATTATTATTATTCTCTTTGGAAGTGGCATTGTGGCTCATGTGGTAGAGCAGTAGCCTTAAGCTGAAGAGCCCAGGGACAGTGCCCAGGCCCAGAGTTCAGGCCCCACAACTGAAAAAAAAAACAAAAAAAAGGTAGTAGTATTCTCTTTTTACTCTTTTCCCCCTTTGGTCCTTTTCTTTTTTCCTGCTTTACTTAATTGCTGTTCTGTTCACTCCCAGATATATACCCATCTTTGATTATTAGATCCTGTCCTTCATTGTGTGCATACTTAATTCAGATATCGATTAATCAATTCATAAACTCTCAGCCTTAATTCCTTTAATTGTAGTATTTCTTTATACATATATGATTTTAAGTGTTTCATTTTTAAATATTTATTTTTCATTTTTTCCTTTTTATTTTCCTCTCTTCTCCTTTCCTTTTCTCCTTTTCCTCTCTCTGAATTTAAGTCTTAGTTATATTCCCTCTCTTCCTTTCCCTCCCCACATTCCACTAATATTAATTTCTCTTAACAATTCTCCTTAAACCTATTCATTTTTGGTCTTCAGACTCCTTCTTTGATTTTCTTAGTCCATTGATCCCTAGTTGTTTGTTGTTGAACTAGATTATATCTGTACTTGTTTTGACTGTGTGAAACAATCTGTGCAACTTCAGTGCTCTGGTTTGATGCTTTCCTTAAAATAGTGTTCTAGCACAGAATTGATTTTGCTTTCATATCAAATAGGAAGAACAAGCCCAAGAAACAAGCAAAATGGCAAGACCAGGTGTCTCAACTCCTGCTCATGATAATCAGGCAACAGAGCAGTTAATAAATGATCCAGAGGAGAGTTCCCAAAATGCTCTACAACACTACTGGGAAATATTCTGAATGAAAAGATTGAAAACCTGCAAAGGAGATCTGTGTGAACATGATAGGGAATTGCATGAGAGTGATGAGGCTAACAGAAGATTAATATGGGAATTTAGTGAGTATGAGGAGGCTAATCAAAGATTAATAGAGGAATTGCATGAATAGGACACGAATTTAAAAAAAAAGAGATTACTGGAGGCATTCATGCATTCCACAGAGAGCTGCAAGAATCCAGGGAATGCTGAATGAAGTCCAACAGAAAGAAAGGAGGGAGTCCAATAAATTATAACCAACCAATTAAGGGATTTCAGAATGAACTCTGAAACCAAACTAAAGATGTAAAGAAGTCCATATCAGACCTAAAATAAAGCTCCAACAAAGACTTTGAAGCCATCCAATCTGTCCAATTAGAAGGAAAGGAAAGAAAAAAACATGAAGTAAAAAGCCTTGACAGTAGGTTAGACCATACAGAAGATCGAATCTCTGGGATTGAAGACAGCCTAGACATTATAAAGAACAGACAAGAATTCAAGACAAATCCAAGAAATATGATAGATCTATTCCACATTCAGAAGGCCTATTTTCAGGCTAATGGGTGTAGAAGAGGGCTTAGAGAAAGAAGTGAAATGTCTACAAAATGTGCTTAACAGGGTCCTAGCAGAGAATTTCCCAAACATGCAAAACAGATAGGCCTATTCAGATACAAGAATCCTTTACAACCCCAAATAGACCAGTCCAGAAAAGGAGATCATACCACCATATTGTAATCCTCATAAGATCAATAGAGACAAAGGAAAGAATCCTTAAAGCTGTCAGGAAAAAAGATCAATCACCCATAAAGGGAAACCAATCAAAATAACTTCAGATTTCTCAGCAGAGACAATGAAAGAAAGAAGAGCAGGAATGATGTGTGTCATGTCCTAAAGACAAACAACTATCATCCAAGAGTACTGTACCCAGGTAAGCTCTCCTTTATAACAGAGGAATAAATAAAAATCTTTCACAGCAAAGAGAAATTGGAACAATATATCTCCATCAAACCAGCCCTACAAGAGATACTCAAAGATGCCCTACACATAGAAAACTAACAAGAGCATGATAAAGGCCAAGAAATGGCCCCCAAACAAAGAATCTGAGAATCATAGGAAGAACTCAGTTGACACAGCCCCCAAGAAGGTGGATAACATGACAGGAACTACTAAATACCTATCAGTTGTAACTCTCAATATTAATGGATGTAACTCTGCAATAAATGAAATAGATTTTCTAGTTGGATCAAAAATCAATATGCTTCTATCTTCCGTTTTCAAGAGAAACACCTTGCCCACAAAACAAAGATATTCTGAAAATGAAAGTCTGGAATAAAATCTATCCCGCAAACAGCCCCAATAAACAGATCAGAGTTGCAATCCTAGTATCAGATAAAATAGACTTACAATTAAAATTAGTGAGAAGATATTAAAAGGATCAATACATAATAATTAAGGGGTCTCTCCTTCAGGAGAGATTCTAAATATCTATTCCACAAATAACAGAGCATCCAAATTTATCCAAGGAACACTACTTTCCCTCATCTCACATAGATCCAAAGACATTAATTATGGGGGTGTATAATTATTATCCCTGCTGGATAGATCAACCTGGCAAAAAAATCAACTGAAAATCTTCAGATCTAAACAACTGCATAGTCCAACTAGGCTTAACAGACATCTACAGAATCTTTCATCCAGCATTATCTGAATACACATTTTTCTCAGCAGCACCCAGAACATTCTTCAAACTAGACCACATTTTAAGTCATAAAGCAAATTTTTCCAAATTCAGAAACATTAAAATTATGTCCTGCATTCTCTCAGATCACAAGGGAATAAAATTAGCATTCAACACCAAAAGACACCAAAGAAAACCCTGTAACACTTGGAGGCTGAACAACACACCATTGAACCACCAGTAGGTCATGGAAGAGATTAGAAAGGAAATTCAAAAGTTCAGGATATCTAACAAAAATGAACACACATATAACCAGCTCCTCTGGGACAGAGCAAACACAGTACTCAGAAGTTTATAGCTCTGAGATCCTGTATCAACAAATTGGAGAGACCCAAAACCAACAATTTAAGGAGGCACCTGAAGCTCCTTGAAAAAGAGCAACAAGCTCTTTTCTGATACATAGTAACCATCTACCATCTGGTAACAAATAATTAAAGGTAAATCAGAATTAAATAAGTTAGAGTCCAAAAAACCACAGCATCAACAATACAAAAGTTGGTCCTTTGAAAAAATTCACAAATTTGACAGAACCTTAGCAAATCTTATCATAAAAATAAGAGATGAGTATGGAAACATCAATATAGAAAAAATAGAAAAAAAACAAGATTCAGAACATTTCTACCAATATTGACATATGCAAACTAAACCAAGATGATTTAAACCAATGTAACAGAGCCATATCAAGCATCAAAATAGAAACAGCTGTAAGAAACCTCCCACCAAAGAAAAGTTCAGGACTGGATAGATTTATAGCTGAATTCTACAAGGCCTTCAAAGCAGAACTCTTCAATGAAATTGAAAGTGAAAGTTCACTATGAAACTCTATGAAGCCATTATAACCCTCATCCCAAAACCAGACAGTGATTCATCAAAGAAAGAGAACTATAGACCCATTTCTTTGATAAACGTCGATGCAAAACAACTCAACAAAATTTTGGCCAATCGACATCAACAAGTCATCAAAAAAAATCATAAACCATGATCACACAGGATTCATTCCAATGATGCAAACCTTGTTCAATATACACAATTTGAACAATATGATTCATCACATCAACAAGAGCAAGGATAAGAACCACATGGTTATCTCAATAGATGTGCAAACATCATTGGACAAGATCCAACACCCCTTTTTGGTGAATGCTGTGGAAAAGCTAGGAATCCAGGCAACACTTCTCAATACAATAATGACTGTGTATGACAAACCTACCGACAGCATTATACTTAATGGTGAAAAGCTAAAGCATTTTCTCTAAATTCAGGAACAAGACAAGGATGTCCACTCTCTTCAATTTAGTATTAGTATGCCTAGTTAGAGCAATAGGACAAGATGAAAACATAAAGGGGATACAAATGGGGAAAATGAATAAAACTCTTCCTTTTTGCAGATGACATGATCTTGTATTTAAAGCACCCCATGGACTCCACTCCCAAGTTACTCCAGCTGATTCGAAACTTATACAAAATAGCAGGGTATGAAATTAACCCTCAATGGTTGGGAAGGTGGTTCAGTGTTAGAGTGCTTGACTTGCATGCATGAGGCCCTAGGTTCAATTCCTCAGCACCACATAAACAGAAAAAGACAGAAGTGGCACTGTAGCTCAAGTGGTAGGGTGCTTGCCTTGATCTGAAGAGCTGAGGAACAGTTCCCAGGCCCAGAGTTCAGGCTCTGTGACTGACCAAAACAAAAACAAACTCAAAAATCAATGACTTTCCTGTATGCCAATAATGAGTAGAACACAGCTGAAATCAGGAAAGCAACTCCTTTTATAATAGATCCACAAAAACAAAATACCTAGAAATAAGCTTGACTAAAGAAGTTAAAGATCTCCATGATGAAAACTTTACAAAAAGGAAAGTAAAGCAGAACTAAGGAAGTCTAAAAACCTCCCATGTTCCTGAAGTGGGAGGATTAACATCATGAAAATGGCAATACTGCCAAAGGCTATCTAAAAATTCCAAGCAATACCCATCAATATCTCAACCTCATTCTTCAATGAAATAGAAGAAGTAATCCAAAAATTCATATGGAACAATAAAAGACCCCGAATAGCAAAAACAATCCTTAGCAGAAAGAACAGTGCTGGAGGAATATCAATACCAAATTTCAAACTATACTACAAAACCATAGTAATCAAAACAGATTGGTACTAGAACAAAAACAGATCTGAGGACCAATGAAATGAACCTAAAGACCTGTAGCCACCTAATCTTGGATAAGGGATCTGAAAAAAAAATAGAATGGAAAAAAGACAGCCTCTTCAGTAAATGATTAAATACCTGTAGAAAACTAAAGCTAGATCCTTATATATCACTCTGCACCAGAATCAACTCCAAATGGATCAAAGATCTCAAAGTCAAAGCAGACACCCTGAAAACTTTACAGGAAGGAATAGGAGAAACCCTAGGTCTCCTTGGCACAGGCCAAACATTTCTTAGTAAGACCAGAAATGCAACAAATCAAATTAAGGTTGGATAAATGAGATTGCATGAAACTGCAGAGCTTCTGCATGGCAAAGGACATAACTAGCAATATCAATAGATGGATTGGGAGAAGATCTTCACTAGCAATACAACAGACAAGGGTCTCATATCTAAAACGTACTTAGAACTCAAAAAGAAAAAAATAACTCCCCCAACAACAAATCCTCAAAAACAAAAACAAAAACAAAACGGGTTGATTAGTATGTGGGCTAAAGACTTAGAGACTTCACTGAAGAGGAAATAAAAATGGCCAATAGACACATGAAGAAATGCCCAACTTCTCTGGTCATAAAAGAAATTCAAAGCAAAAATACTTTGAGATTCCACCTCACCCCAGTGAGAATGATTATAATAAAAAAAAATCTAGTAACAATAGATGATGAAGGGGATGTGGCCAAAAGGGAACCCTACTGCACTGTTTGCAGGAAGGCAAATTTTCTCGAAGTATGGAGGTACCTCAAAAGACTTGACATAGAGCTCCCCTAGGACCCAGCAATCCCACTTCTGGGCACTTATCCAAATGATCACAAGCAAGGTCATACTAAAGCTAACAGTACAACTATGTTTATCACAGCATTATTCACTGTAGCTAAGCTATGGATCCAACCCATATGCCCTTCAGTAAATAAATGATTAAGGGATGTGGTACAATTGTAATATGCCTACATCAGAAAGAATGACACTACCCCATTTGTTAGGAAATGAATATAGCTCGGGATGGCTTTGAACCGTGATCTTCATATCTCAGCCTCCTGAGTAGCTAGGATTACAGGCGTGAGCCACCGGTGCCCGGCTAAAATAAAATATTTTGACTGTATTCATCCTCTCATTTTATCTTTGCCATTCTTGTTAATACCATCCCCCAACAAATTGTATTTGTTATTTTTTATGTATAGTAGATATCTATTATTCATTAATTGTATTAGACCATGAACTTATCAAGGGGTTTGTTATGTATTTATATTAGATTTTATTCACCTTAGTCCCCTTTATTGCTTTCTCTTTCCCCATCTTTTTACTGTCTACAGCTCTATAACTTTCAGTTAGGATTTATTTTTTATAAACATATGGATATTAGAAGTCCCCTTTACTTTCCTTCTCTCTAACATAATTTGGTCATTAACTTTTGACATACTAATTAGCACTCTTTTTCTTAATTTTAAAAGATACAGTTTAATAAATCTTTTTTCTTTCATCAGTTCTCTTACTATACAGTCACATGATTTTCCCTGATACATATTTATATATGATTAATATAAAATATAACAATACATTTTTGATTTAATATGAAGGCACTAATTTGTTAAATCCAAAAAATATATAACGTTTATCCATCTTCTGAAAATATGATTAAAATTTTAGAAGCTTGTGTAATTTTAGAAATGGTAGATTCTTTAGCCTTATCTTTGTAAATATAAAATTTCTATATTACTGATGATACATGTTTTTCACTGTCAGATCAAAATTGTTCATCCAATTTTCAGCTTAGTCTGATATATAGCAAAACATATTTAAAATATGTTTTAAATGCTTCCTTTAAACATTCACTTTAGATATATTTCCATGAATTCAATAAAATTCATATTTTCTAATTTGTGTGAGTATATTTCCCAGAGTTGGTGAATACTTATTAAGACTGTATTAATGTACTATACATTTACTGGCCTCTCATTCTTGTAGACTCAGTCGGAAGACTTGCTTCGAAGTTGTATATTGACAGTCTCAAAACTAAACAATAACAACAACATTATTATTATTATATAATATGAATAAAATGAATAAAAGCTGGGAAAAGCAATTTATATGACTTCTTACATTGGAATGACTCTGTCATCACAATGGAAAAATGCTCATTTGTTCAAGTGTAAAAAATGCCTGGTTTAGAGTTAACTGCTGCTGGGTGTTCCAGACAATGTTTGCTAACAGATGCTATAACAACTAGTCATGACAAATCTTAGCCAATATTACTAGCTAACTAGTCACATTAGATATATGGTGTATTTTCATATTCCAGATCACTTTTAAGAAATTTTTTATCTTTTAGATTTCATTTTGGAGCATCAATAAATAAGAGATTCCAAAGAACACATACACACACACACACACACACAATATTGTGTTAGTTTAACTTACATGTGTCTTTGTTCTTTCAGTGACTCACTAACTTTCCAACTTTGTACTATTAAACCCTGTATTTAACATTTTTCTATGGAACTAGGGAATAATTAATTCAGACAAGCTTTAACTTCATTAACATATCTGAAAAGACTATACTATCAGTTAGAGAACTCATAATGCAATTCTCATGTTCAGATAGTGAACCAAACTTTGACCTCATCAACAGTGCTATTGATATCCTAGATGAATTCTCTGAAGTATTTCCCACAGGGTTTCTCTGCCGTGTGTTCTCTAAGAGGTTTCAAAAATTCATTAGCAGTGATTAGAGATAAATGGGACATTTTTCACTTGTGGTGACTGACTTTATCCTAACAATTCAAGACCCTTTAAACCTGGAATTCATTGAGAAAGAAAACCATAAAAAGTTGCTCTCTTTTGTCCAAGGTTATGAAAAGTCAGAAGACATTTTAGAGCAATATCTGAGATATCAATAATTTCTCCTAAAATGTATATAAATATTGTGTGTATATAAATATTGTATATGTATATATATAACTTGAGTTTGTGATTAAAACCAAATTCTAAATTTAAAATTAGAAATATGTGTGCATGACTCCTAAGATAGCTTTAATGAAATATATAGCATTATAAATAAAGTCTGAATTATTTGCTTTCATAAGCAAATATTAACCAACCAATTTGTATATATACTCATATGTATACATGTGCATATATGCACATTATACATTTTTATGCATGTATATATGTGTATATATGTATACATGTTTATATATTTTTGTGTGTATTTATGGGCATGTGTATATAAGCATATGGACATATATTCTATATTGTAGTGTATAGGTTTCATAGATATATCAGTGGTACTCTGAATTATGTCTCTCAATTTTATTAAGTCCATGTGTAATCCATCAAGCTTGTGCATAGTATATGGGTTGGAAATTTCTTTGCAAGTATGATTTCAAGGATCTTGACAAAGGAAGAGTGTCTAATACCTTGAGAGGCCTGATATAATCAGACAGGTCTTTGTAAGAGATTGACAGGAACAATGTTGAAAGCAAAGGCTATGCTGACTCACTTTGAATGGAAGATCAAGGTTTACAAATAAAAACAAATGATTTATAGAAGCAAAAGTGCACGAAAGATGTATCCTATCATTAAGGTTTCTAAAAGAAACGAACCTCACCACCATCTGGATTTTAGCCTCGTATTTCTACCAGAAGTTAAGACAGTAAATGTGTACTGGTGTAAATCTTGAAATTTGTAAATATTTAATTTTGTACCTCACCAACAGAAATCTGATACATGGGAATAATATAAAGAAAACATCTATCTATCTATCTATCTATCTATTTATCTATCTATCTATCTATCTATCTATCTATCTATCTATCTATCTATCTATCTATCTATCTATCTAATCTATCTCCCTACCTACCTATTTGTTTATCTACCTATGTAATTATTCTATGTAAACTCATAATTTCTCCTAATAATTGCCCATGCACTTAGTTATCAATAATTATTCACATTGACATTTTGAACAGTCTTTCAATTGATATCTTGATATCAATTTGATATTTGATATTATCAGTTTGATAATTGATGTATTTGATGAGACATTAAATATGGATGTTAACATGTTACTAAAGCATAGGACAGTGTTTTGAACAATATTACCGAGCAGGTAAAGATTAAAAATGAAAACATTCACTATTTTCAAATTTCCATATTTTCTTGTGGTGTGAATATTCACTCAGCAGAAACTCTTGGTGTAATGCTACTTCTCAGCAGTAGATCAAAACTAGTGGTACCAAAAAGCATAGAGTATGCAGAAATCATTTACTATATTAAGCCATTTTGGAATAAAATAGGAAAGACCATATTCCTTCAAATATATTCTGATATTTTCAGTTTTTCCCCAAGTATTTCAAAATTATATATGAATGGTTATATAAAAGGTATATGTATAGCCCAATTTATACTTCAAATCACATTTCTTATTCTTAATATTAAAGCTGAACCTCCCAAAGTATATTTCTTTCCCTTAAAGCTGATTTGAATATATGCTTAATATAAATGTAAAGAAACAGTTTCTTTCATGAGTGACCTGTCATTGCCAGCAGATAATGTAGCTAGTCTTTACAGATGATTAAGACATGAATATGAACAGGTGCACATGTGCACACACACACACACACACACACACACACACATACATTTAACCTCTAGGTGGTGTTTACTGAAGAAATGTATAAAGGTTATTATTAAGTGGCTTCCTTGCACTTTATTATTAAAAAATATATCAGATTTAGGGAGAGTGATTAAAAGGTATGCATTTTGTAACTTAAATGCTATAACTGGAATGTAGTTAAGTATTTGCTTTTCCCTCTGTTGGGATACAACCAACAAAAGATAGAAAAGCAATATTGCTTGGCAGAAGAAGCAGAACAATTGGTGCTGCTAACAGAAAAAATTATCTACCTTTGATGAAGGTCAAATGAGTATAATTAAAAAAGTAAACCAAGAAAGAGGTTGAGACAACACTATGGGTCTCGAATTTCCAGGTTTATTTTTCTATTCATAATTATCTTATTAGTTATTTATGTGACTATATATTTTTTCTTTAAAATGGTCAACATTAAGAAAATTATTAGTGACTTAGGTCAGTAAAGGGGATTGATCTATATCTTTCTATATTTATCTCTATTTACCTATACCTATATCTTCACCTATATATATCCTGACAATTACAATTGCGTATTGAGAAAGAGAGAAATACATGATTTAAAATGTTAGCAAAATCATTTGAAATACTTTGAAAAGTCTATGAAATAAAAGAAGCATACTTTTTCTACTTTTAAATTTTTATTGTAATGATACTGAACAGAAGGATTACAGGTATTCGAGTTATGTACATATCCTATAGAGTAATTTTTTTCTTTTTTAATTTTTTTATTGTGAAAATACCGTACAGAGGGGTTACAATTACGTGGGCAAGGTAATCAGTACATTTCTTATCAAGCATTGTTGCCTCCTCCTTTGTTTCCCCTTCTCATCTTCCACCCTTTCCCCCGCCCCCGCCAAAGTTGTAAAGTTCGTTTTTCGACATAAGATCTTGTATATCCCATTGTTGCAATGGGTCCGCTTGTATCCGTATTTAAACAGTTTGTTTTTTCCCTTCCCCTCCACAAATTATACCAACATCAAATACAGAGAAAACAGGGTTATACCGTGGGGAGGGACATACAAAGCAATAAAGAAATCAACTTATAAATATCTTAGAAACAATCGCAAGAAAGAAAAAAAAAAACATTTGAGTCCTTATCTTGGGGTTCATTTCGCCTAACATCAACTTATCTGACCGTTTCTGCTTGTCTCAGATATATAGTAGTTATTGCAAACAAGAGAAAGCATGGGAGCTATGTTTCTTTACATAAAGTATTGTTACCCCCTACTTTATTTTCCCCATACTATCCCTTCCCTTCCCACCTCCCCAACATAGTGTCATGTATGTCTCATTGTTACAATGGGTCAATCTGTGTCCTTGTTTTAGCATTTTGTTATTTCCCTTCTCCTACCCAAATTAGAAAAAAATGTATATACAAGATGCAGGGCACCAGAAGCATACATTTTTACAAATTTATGGACAATTCGGAGCAACTCATGATCAATAGTTTCCTACATGAACACAACCAAGTGGCTGTTTAAAATAACATCACATTATAGTTCACAGAGTTATAAACAGTGCAATTATTGTGAACAATATTACTCTAAAGTACAACAGAAATAAAATCAGTGATGTTTACCACTTGTTAATATTTTTGTTAATCTTGTATTAAACAATCCTATTTCCCCAATCAATGTTGTGTTATAAGATCAGACAGATTAATATTAAGACAAATTCTTTTTTGGATTCCCCAGGCTCCTAAATGGAACTAATTCTTTACCGAAGATCAGAAAAGTATTAATTATTTGGAATAAATGACTGAACTAAAGGATTTAGATCCTCAGAGATATTCTGGAATATAAATGTGTGAAAGCATTACAAGAGTTTCAACAAGATGATTTTCTATTAGAAAATTGCCTTCAATCTTGCATAAATTGTTAGCAAATTATTGAAGTAAAATTTTGCTACTGTTAACTAGAGAAGAGCAGCTTAGAAAGTAATCTGTAATTTCAGTCTGAACTATGAATGCTTATTTTATTAAGGAAAATATGCAAAACATTCATCTTATATATTTGACTGAAACTACAGACACCTGAATTGGCCACATCACTGAATAAAGAATTAACATTATGCACTTCAAGGAGCACTTGCATAATTCTAATCAGATCACATTGGTGTTTTTAGCATTTTTTGTTGGTGGAAAGGCCTATCTCAAAATACAGCAAATGGTAGAAAATAGTAGTAGCTAAAATAAAACTTTAGGAATATGCAAATATGAAATGTGATAGCTAAAGCAATTTATATAAAATTAAATTAATTTACTAGTCTTACATTAGTATCAGCAACTTATACATGTTTAAGGAGGCAATGTTACTTGTAGTAAAAACAAACTGCAATTCAGTTATCATAAGTGTGTTTGCCTATCTTAAACAACAGTCATATATATGTGTGTGTGTATATGTATGTGTTATATAGAAATATATGTATATACATATGTGTTATTTTCTATTTAGTGAAAGGGAAAAATATATTTTTTAAATTATAACACTATGTATACTTAAATATTTCCCCATGTAAATAATGTATTTCTCATGTGAGGAGTTTATAACTGTATCTGGAAAATATTGAAAAAAATATGTAAGGGAAGAAGATTTTTAAAAGCTGGGATAATAATTCAAATATTCCAAGGCCTGAGCTGGAGCTAGCAGCTCCTCCGAGCTAGGTCTCCTTGGCTCAGGTCGAAATTTTCTGAATAGAGACCCGGAAGCACAACAAATCAAAGAAAGGTTGGACAAATGGGATTGCATAAGATTGCAGAGCTTCTGCAGGGCAAATAACATAGCTGGCAAGATCAATAGAAAGCCCACCAATTGGGAGAAGATCTTTACTAGCCATACAACGGACAAGGGTCTCATATCTAAAATATACTTGGAACTCAAAAAATTAAACCACCCAACAACAAATCCTCAAAGAAACAACTGCCCAATAAATAAGTGGGCGAAAGACTTAAAGAGAAGCTTCTCTGAAGAAGAAAGAAGGATGGCCAATAGACACATGAAGAAATGTTCAACATCCCTAGCCATAAAAGAAATGCAAATCAAAACAACATTGAGATATCACCTCACTCCAGTTAGAACAGCAAAAATCAAGAACTCTAACAACAACAGATGCTGGAGGGGATGTGGACAGAAAGGAACCTTACTTCATTGTTGGTGGGAATGTAAACTTGTTCAACCACTTTGGAAAGCAGTATGGAGGTTCCTCAAAAGACTTCACATAGATCTCCCCTATGATCCAGCAATCCCACTTTTGGGCATTTACCCAAATGTTTACAAACAAGACCACACTAAAGCTACCAGCACAACTATGTTTATTGCAGCATTATTTACCATAGCTAAGATATGGAACCAACCCCGATGCCCCTCAGTAGATGAATGGATCAAGAAAATGTGGTATATATACACAATGGAATTCTATGCCTCCATCAGAAAGAATGACATTTCCCCATTTGTTAGGAAATGGAAAGGTTTGGAAAAAATTATATTAAGTGAAGTAAGCCAGGCCCAAAGAAGCATAGGTTCCATGGTTTCCCTTATTTGCAATATCTAGTATAGGTATGAGTCAAGCGGAAAAGGTCAGATAATGTGATGTTAGGAAAATGAACCCTTAAATATGTATTTTAATGTTTTCGTTTCTTTCATGCATGTGTTTCTAACGCATTTATAAGATTATTTCTTTGTTGCTTTGTATGTCCCTCCCCCACAGTGTAACCCCCGCTTTCACTATATTTGATGTCAGTATAACATGTGGAGGAGATGGGGACAAACAAGTCGTTTAAGGATTCAGGTGGACCTGTTGCAACAATGAGAAGTACAAAATGTCATGTCAAAACCAGCTTTACAATGTCGGTGTGGGGGGGGAGGGGGGTATAATTGGGTGGGGGGAGGGGGGTAAAATTGGGTGGGGGGAGGGGGGAGGCGGGGAAGGGAAGTGAAGGGTAAACAAAGGAGGAGGCTGCAATGCTTGGTAAGAAATGTATGCATTATCCTGCCCATATAATTGTAGCCCCTCTGTACAGTATGTTCTCAAATAAAATAAAATACAATTAAAAAAAAAAGCCAGCCCCCCCCCCAAAAAAAAAAAAGAAATATGATCAACATAAAAAAAAATAATTCAAATATGTATCTGTGACAACTTGGGTTATCTTCTTATTTAGGGATTATTTTTATTACCTTATTACTTAAAATCTTTTCATGTTCAAAATATGCGTGTAGTAATATATTCATCTGTAAATATTGCTTCTCCAAATCTTATTTTGAAATATGCTTAACATTATCAAGATGAAGTATTCTTTTTGAGATGAAACTTTTTTATTTTAGATTAAGATTTTGAACTGAAACATGAAACAGGACATTTTTGGTGTATTTATTTGAAATAATACAGTGTCTTCTGTAAATGCTCAAAAATTTAGAAACAGCTACATATAAGAAAATATTTTTATTTATTCATACACATGTACATACAAATACATAATTCTCTAAAAGTGTTAAGTATGTAGGCTTGGTAGTAAGACTGTAGTAAGTTGTGAGCCCAGGGGAATAAAGGCCCAGCAGATGGCTACATAAACATCACACTCAGATAGTAGAGTAGTTCCTTTACATTGCCATCTGGCATGTAATACTCTCAGAGACTGAAATTTTTCAAGTATGAAATATTCTGCCAAAATTTCGCTATGCTTATCAGTCCAAATATCAGGTAAGAAGAAGAAATCTGCAGTGCATGTTTTTTAAAGATACTACTTAGTATATGATTTGTAGAAAAAATATTAATGTATTTTAAATTAATGAAATGTATCACTATGTCAAGCTTTAGTAGATCAAGTACATTTACATTTACATGGACATCTGCTGGTATGTGCATAGTCATAACTCCTGGGCTGCAAAGTCCTATTCTATACACTTCATAGTATTTGTCAGTGCATTTGCATACCTGTCAATCAGTTCTTGTCTCTAAATATGGAGAAAGTAAACATAGGGACAATAGATATAAACTAAGTTGTCTCAATATACCATAATTGTTTAACGATGTTATTCAGTAATAGGTGGAACACAGGTTTTTATTCACTTAAGATTTTAAACACATTGCCAATATTTACATATAGTATGTAATAAAAATTGGGAATATTTGTACAAATTATTAATATAAAATATTGCTCTGTGGCATCAATTCAAAATGCATATTCATTTTTATATGTTTTTGTGTCTGTCTTAGAGTTGTTAACAGCCAACATTTCAAATTCTGTGGTCGAAGGTGTTTGTCTTTTAAATAGATTCTTCAACATTTCTTCCCAGTTTATTTCCCACATACTTAAATAATGAAAGAACAAAGGTTTTACTCGGTAAATTAGAAAATATTTGATAATAGCGCATATAAGTGTTGTTAAAAATATAAGACCTACTAATTAATTTACTTAACATTTTAGAAGTTAGAAAGTAATGAAGCTATTCACCTTATTACATAATATTTCAGAACAGCTCTACCTTCTGTTTACTTCTCTTGGCTCAGAATATCTCTGCTGCTTTATAGGTACATATTCTGCAATTTTATACCTATAGAAAATGCTGTGGTCAATTTTTGATGCTATATACAGAATTATAACCCTAATTATTATGTGGAATTTTCAAAACATATTTATATGAAAAAATTAATAAAACCAATAAGCATTTAGTTTTCACTCAATTTATATATTAATTTTTATTGCATAAACAACAATGAAAACAGGTCTTGCCATGTGAAAATAACTAAATTTTGTGCTTTATTTAAATCAATTACAACTAAAATGAAAGAAAAAGAATAAATGCTGATGTGACAAGATGAAGTTATAATTTTTTGAGGAAATAAAGATCTTGTGCTATAGAGAGTCCTAAAGAAATTAACACAACTGGCTAAGGATATATTCTAAGGGGTGGGAGGGATGGTAATCCAACAACATTAAAGATGAGAAAGAGTGTTTGGAAAGACTATCATAAAAGAAGAAATGAGAAGGCAAAAACTTTTGAGCACATTGAAGAACAAAAGAAAAAAATAGCGAGAGCATTGTGAAAATATTTATCAATCTTGAATGGCCATATAGGAATATGTAGCAAGGTATGTACAATCCACTCTTCATAACTGAAATAAATTCAGTGAGGAACCCAATGTGTCAAACATACCTTAGTGGAGAAAACAGATATAAATAATAAAATAGATAATAATAAGACTGAGAAATTGTAGTAATAAGTAAAAGTTTACTGGGAAAAGTAAGCTAACGTATCATTATTCTGGTGACATGCATGGTAAATTATATTAGAGATGTCAGAGGGGATGGAGAGAATGTATTGATCACTTTGAGAATTATTTCCTGTGAAGAACTAAGCAGTTTGAAAATGCATGATTGCTGATAATGAGGAAAGAAGATG
The DNA here is from genome assembly GCF_024711535.1 of Dipodomys merriami. Lineage (NCBI taxonomy): Eukaryota > Metazoa > Chordata > Mammalia > Rodentia > Heteromyidae > Dipodomys > Dipodomys merriami. The sequence continues at coordinate 96,981,179 of NW_027203381.1, read as the reverse complement.
AGCAAGAAATATCATGAGCACTTTGAGCCTTACTGATTATTAGGATAATAGTAATATACTTTCCAAAGAAGTCTAATTAGATGGCTTCACAGTTGACATAGGTGAAATAAATATTATCCTGTAAACTTAGTTATTCAATTATTCCTGCAGCAATTTGCTGAATGGCATGCTAAAGTGCATATAAAATGAATTCTACTAATTTTCGATAAGGGAGCTAAAATAATAGAATGGAAGAAAGACAGCCTCTTCAGTAAATGGTGCTGGCAAAATTGGTTAACTACTCGTAGAAAACTAAAGCTAGATCCTTATATATCACCCTGCACCAGAATCAACTCCAAATGGATCAAAGACCTCAGAGTCAAAGCAGACACTCTGAAAATATTACAGGATGGAATAGGAGAAACCCTAGGTCTCAGGCCGAAATTTTCTTAATAGAGACCCGGAAACACAACAAATCAAAGAAAGGTTGGACAAATGGGATTGCATGAAGTTGCAGAGCTTCTGCATGGCAAAGGACATAGCTAGCAAGATCAATAGAAAGCCCACGGATTGGGAGAAGATCTTCACTAGCCATACAACAGACAAGGTTCTCATATCTAAAATATACTTGGAACTCAAAAAATTAAATCCTCCAACAACAAATCCTCAAAGAAACAACTGCCCAATAAATAAGTGGGCTAAACACTTGAAGAGAAACTTCTCTGAAGAATAAAAGAAGGATGGCCAATAGACACATGAAGAAATGCTCAACCCCCCTAGCCATAAAAGAAATACAAATCAAAACAACATTGGGATACCACCTCACTCCAGTTAGAATGGCTATAATCAAGAACTCTAACAACAACAGATGCTGGAGGGGATGTGGACAGAAGGGAACCTTTCTTCATTGTTGGTGGGAGTGTAAACTTGTTCAACCACTTCAGAAAGCAGTATGGAGGTTCCTGAAAAGACTTCACATAGAACTCCCCTATGACCCAGCAATCCCACTTTTGGGCATTTACCCAAAGTTTACAAACAAGACCACACTAAAGCTACCAGCACAACTATGTTTATTGCAGCATTATTTACCATAGCTAAGATATGGAACCAACCCACATGCCCCTCAGTAGATGAATGGATCAAGAAAATGTGGTATATATACACAATGGAATTCTATGCCTCCATCAGAAAGAATGACATTTCCCGATTTGTTAGGAAATGGAAAGGCTTGGAAAAAATTATATTAAGTGAAGTAAGCCAAGCCCAAAGAAACATAGGTCCCATGGTTTCCCTTATTTGCAATATCTAGTATATGTATGAGTCAAGCAGAAATGGTCAGATAATGTGTTGTTAGGAAAATGAACCCTTAGATATGTATTTAAATGTTTTTTTCTTTCATGCATTTCTTTCTAACACATTTATAAGATTATTTTTTTGTTGCTTTGTATGTCGCTCCCCCACAGTATAACCCCTGCTTTCACTATATTTGATGTCGGTATAATTTGTGGAGGAGATGGGGAAAACAAGTCGTTTAAGGATACAGGTGGACCTGTTGCAACTATGAGAAGTACAAGTTGTCATGTCGAAAACAAACTTTACAACTTTGGTGCGGGAGTGGGGGGGGATTGGATGGGGGGAGTGAGGGGAGGCTGGGAAGGAATGTGAAGGGTAAACAAAGGAGGAGGCTGCAATGCTTGATAAGAAATATACTCATTATCTTGCCCATGTAATTGTAACCCCTCTGTACAGTATGTTCACAAAAATTAAAATTAAAAAAGAATTCTAAACAATATCATCTTCAACATTTTATAAGCATTAAAACAATAAAACAAGAATGATAGACCTTTGCTCACTTGATCAAATAAAATACTTTGCTAACAACATTTCATTTTAAAATATTAAAATGAAGAAATTGACAAAACTAAAATACAAATGTTGACAGTGGACAATTATTTGAGAATATTTACATGGAAATAATTTCTAAATGACAAGTAAGAAAAGGTTTTAATTTTTCATCAATTTCTATTTAAGGTATTATACAAAATTACATTTTGAATTGACTGGAGATTTGGTTTTGTGTATATAAGCTTAGGACATCTGAATGATATAAGACAAATAAGAAAACAGAAATCAATAGGTAGAATTGTATATAAATGATCATACAAACATAATAGTAAAACTGTTTTAGATATATGATAGCAAATAGCTGATATTTTTAACATAATAAACGCATACAAATAAACTGAGAAAATATCTTCTAAAGCAAGAAGAGATTGTTCCAAAAGACATAATACAGTTAAGTAAGAATGTTGGAAATATTTTCAAAATAATAAGCAGGGTAAGAAAATGTTGACAGAAATGATTCTTTGAATTGAATTCTATTCAGTGAGTCATTTTATTTGTGTTATTACAAGAAAAATCTTTCATTTAAACCTTACATATTTCAAAAATAAAAGTAGAAATTTTTACATTCAAGCAAATTTTTAAAATATTTTCCTTGAGCAGTGGTAGACACCTTGAGACAAAGTTTTAAATAGTTTAAAAAGAACATTTGCTTAAGAAATGTTCTGCAATTAATATATTTTACAAAGAAATAAAATAAATAAGTGTTAAATGTAATAAATTGCAATGGATTATTAATAAATAATTTTCATTTTTCTGTTATTGATATTCTTGTGTATTGCTAGACTTGCTAAACACAGGATAGATTGTCTGCTATTTTAATGAAGAACAGAAATATTGACAAAGGTTTGGATTCTAATTATCTAACTTAAAAATCTTTGGTATTTTTATCTATTTGTAGCCTTTTCTATCCCCCTTTATTTTGTACACATTAACATTTGTGTATGTGTGTGTGTGTGTGTGTGTGTGTGTGTGTATACTTGTCCTGTGGAAATCTTGAACTCAGGGCACTTGATTTCTGCCTCTGTCTGTCTCTGTCTCTGTCTCTCTGTCTGTCTCTGTCTCTGTGTCTGTCGCTGTCTCTGTCTCTGTCTCTGTCTCTCTATCTCTCGGCTAGTGTTCCATTTCTGACTTTTTTTGGTACTTAAATAAAGATAGATCTCACCGACTTTCCTGTCGGGCCTGGTATTAAATCATGATCCTCAGTTTTGTTTCCTGAGTGCTGGTATTACAGACCTGAGCCACCAACATCTGCCTCTTATTTACATATTTTTATTAAAATAAATAACTGTCAATTTAATATTAAGACCTTCCATGTATTTTAAATGGTCCTAGATTCTTAAAAACTATAAAGAAAAAAAACACAAATGATGAGAATTTATGTAGTTGAGAACTAAGTTCTCATAAATTGAAACCAATAGAACAAATAATGATAAATGATTAGAATTATAATGAAGATACATGGAAATAAAAATCTAGGGAATAATAAGACTTAATAAATCAGAGGTACTTTCTTACTGATAAGATGCTGTTCCACATTGCTGTTTACTTATTTGGACACTCCTTCACTTAAGAAAGGCAACAGGAAATAAACAAGACTAAGTGATCATTCTCTACTCTGCGATAGAATAAAACAAAAACAAAAACTTTGTACTATCAGCTTCTATAGTCATTTAATTTGTTGGTGATTTTTATTATTATCTTTAAGTAGTTGTGCAAAGAAATTTTCATTAAACAAAGCCATTTCTAAATACAATGTATCTTGGTTAATGTCACGCGTTTCAACCTCCTCATCCATTCCTTCTCTACCTACCACTCCCCTTGTTAATTTTGTAAGATATACACTGAATTCTTGATTGCAATTTCCCCTACTTTTCCTCTTCACTCATCCCGCCTTTTCTCCTTGATTCCACCTCACTCCATTCTTTCAAGTTCTTCTTCCCTGATGTTTTATTTTGCTGAAAATTGATTTTGGCTTTCTTGTTTGTTTGTTTGTTTTTGGGTCCGGTCGTGGGGCCTGAACTCTGGGTCTGGGCGCTGTCCCTCAGCTCTTCAGCTCAAGGTAGCGCTCTACCACTTGAGCCACAGCGCCACTTCCGGCTTTTTTCTTTTTGCTTATGTGGTGCTGAGGAATCGAACCCAGGGCCTCGAGCATGCAAGGCAAGCGCTCTACCACTGAGCCACCTTCCCAGCCCTGATTTTGGCTTTCTAAAGAATTACACTATCTAGATTTATCTTACAAATTCATAAGTAAATATGTTGGGAGGCATGCAAGTGTATACATGTACTTGTATGTGTATTAATTACATAGACAAATTTATAGTGTTCCTTCAAAGAGAACTTTTAAATTAAAAATGTATATAAGATGTAAATTCTCCACCATGAGTTAATATCAAATATAAATGTCTTTCAATAGCAATCTGAGAAATGCTATAAAGGGCAGAAATGAAGAGGAGACAAGATATGAATATGTTATGAACATTATTTGAAAATGGTCACTAAACATTTTGAGTAACTGGTAACTCTTTGTTTTGAACTTTAATTATGTCTTTCTAACAAAATATAATACTTGAGTTCTCCCTTGAATTTACCATATTTCAGTTACTACGTATGTATACACTTGCAAATGATTTCTCATATTTATAAACTTACAGCTTAAGCTTGTGATTTTATAAGCTAAATCCAGCTTCCTCTAGGTCTGCCTCCCTGGACCTGACTTACTTCATGTAACAATTTTGTACATGTCTTTCCATTTCTTTTTTTCTTTCTTTTTTTTTTTTTTTTTTGTCGGTCGTGGGGCTTGAACTCTGGGCCTGGGCACTGTCCCTCAGCTCTTCAGCTCAAGGCGAGCACTCTACCACTTGAGCTACAGCGCCACTTCCGGTTTTCTGGTGGTTTATTGGAGATAGGAGTCTCACGGTCTCTCCTGCCCGGACTGGCTTTGAAACGCCATCCTCAGATCTCAGCCTCCTGAGTAACTAGGATTACAGGCGTGAGCCACCAGCGCCCGGCTTGTCTTTCCATTTCTTTACAAATAATACAATTCCATTTTTTCTAATGGATGAGTAAAATCACATATACATATATATATAAATACATTTTCTTATATACATACATTATCTTATTATGCATACTTTTTTTTTTTTCCAGTCATGGGGCCTGAACTCTGGGCCTGGGCACTGTCCCTCAGCTCTTCAGCTCAAGACTAGCTTGAGCCACAGTGCCACTTCTGGCTTTTTTCTTTTTTGCTTATGTGGTGCTGAGGAATGGAACCCAGGGCCTCATGCATGCAAGGCAAGCGCTCTACCACTGAGCCACCTTCCCAGCCCCGTATGCATACATTTGTATATACATATACATCGCATTTTCCTGAAGCAAGTATTGAAAGGTGTGGAGTGGGGTCAAGGAGAAGGAGTAGGCTAAGGAAAGAAGAGGGGGAGAATACAGTCAAGAATTCAGCGCATATCCTTCCAAATTAAGGCAAGTGAGGGAAGTGGTGGGAAGGAAAGGGCAGATAGGAATGGTAAAAAGAGTGACATTGATCAAAATATCTTGTATTCATAAACTGCTTTGTGATATGACAACTCCTCTGTAGTACTACTTAAGATAATATTTTTAAGTGGTATCTCAAATTGTGGATAAGTACTGAAAAACATGCCCAAAAGTTCTATACTGAATAGTACAACAAGAATATATATCAACAAACTACACTTTTTTTTTTTTTGGTCGGTTGTAGAGCCTGAACTCTGGGCCTGGGTGCTGTTCCTCAGCTAATCAGCTCAAGGCTAGCACTCTACCACTCAAGCCACAGAACCACTTCCAGCTTTTTCTGCTTATGTGGTCCTGAGGAATACAACTCAGGGCCTCATGCATGCAGAGCAAGCACTTTACCACACATTTTATGAACATGGTTCCAATAGTTGAAATTCAAAGTTAAGCAAATTCAAGCTAATGAAAATTATTTAGATTAATTAGTATTTAAGACTCATCCCCGGGGCTGGGAAGGTGGCTCAGTGGTAGAGCGCTTGCCTTGCATGCTCGAGGCCCTGAGTTCGATTCCTTAGCACCACATAAGCAAAAAGAAAAAAGCCGGAAGTGGTGCTGTGGCTCAAGTGGTAGAGCACTAGCCTTGAGCTGAAGAGCTGAGGGACAGTATCCAGGGCCAGAGTTCAGGCCCCACGACCGGACCCCCCCCCCAAAAAAAAAAAAGACTCATCCCTAAAAATTATGTCTAACCAATCACTTCAACTACAGAAAAAGAACAACATTGAAGTTAATAGGATTAAATTATTGAGAGAAAATATTTTGATATTCTTTAATTCACTTTTAATTTAACTTTACTAAGAAGTAGGCTCCTGTCTTCACTTATACCCAGAACAAAGTTTAATCACCTTAACTACAACCTTGCTTTGCCTTGAGTTGATGAAATTACTGCTTCAATTATATTGTATTCAACCTTAATCTTCCCTGAAATCCAAAAATAACCCTTTGGCACATATGAGGCTATACTTCATAATCCTTCCTTGCCCATGCAAGATGTAAATTTAGGTTGAAATTTTTGGAAATGGTTTAATTCATGGGCTGACTGTTTGGAGTTGCCAAACAGTTTGTTTACATATTTGTTTACATCTATATTTATTCTTCAGGGAAAAGTAATAAAATTAGGCATTTATACTTATCTGTGAAGTTTCCAAATTAATTCAAATCTAATTTCCTTTCTGATTTTTTTCTTTTCAGAAAATTAGATTTTATTATTGAGGAAATATGTATGTAAATATTTTTATCATATAACATAATTGAGCAAATATACATATGACTAACATAATGGAACTATTTAAATTTGTGAGATTGTTACAATAAGGAGATGGGTAATATTTCTCAATACATATAATATTTAGTTGAAGACTAGATATAAGACAAAGTCTATAAAATATTAAGTAACATTAAGTTACATTAAGTAATTTGATTTTCTCTAAAATATTTCAATTTTAGCTAAAACCCTGATTTTAGTTGATTGATAACTAATTCATAAATAATTTCTAGAGATATTCTAGCATTGTATATAATACATATTTGCATGCATATATAAATTTGGGTGAATTTAATTTACACAGACAAACGGGGGGATAGCAGGAGAAATACAAAGAAGGGATAACAATGCTAAACAAGAAAGGCACTCATTACCTTTCTCATGTAACCCCTCTGTACAGCATCTTTACAATAAAAAGAAAAAAAAAGAAAGAAAAAATAATTTCATTTTATTCATTCATATCTTCAGATTCAATGTGAACACATACTTTAAGTAGAAGCAATAGCATCCATGTTTCCACGTTATGGAAACAGGATGACGTTTTCACTATTTAGAATTGTTTAATTACTTTGATTTTGTAGTTTTTCTTATATATGTTATACATTTCTTTGGCTAAATTAATTCATATGTGTTTAACTTTTTGATGTAACAGTAAATCCAATGTATTTTGAAGTGTTTTTATATAAAGAGTTCTGAAAAATATTCCAGAAGATGAAAGTATTGTTTATATACATTTATATATATATATACATATATATAAATTTTCTTTATACTTATTGTTGAGTTGTTCAGTCTTCTCCATAATTTTGGGTTCTGACCAACAGTATCTTTCACTTCAGGAAAGAAAACAGTGTTAATGGCCATTGTGTTAATTTCAAAATTTGTGTTAAATACTCTGCTATATTAATTTACACCTAAGATGACTAATGTTCATTGTGCTCATAAAAAGTTTGTTCTTATAACTTTTGTTTATTTGCCATCCTTGAATTCATCTTGAGGTCTGATAAACAAAGCTGTTACAACACTATTCATATTCAAAACAACTTGGAAACTCTAGAAAGTCATTGAACAAAAAGGTACTTCACTTTATACAAAACAAAATAATAGAAATCACGATCGAGATTTTAATTATCTCAATTATCTCTCAAATACTGTAAGTTTTTCTTAAATAAAAATTATGAAAATAAACCTGACATATTGAAATACATGTGGTTAATTAAACTGATGTTTGATAATTAGTTATTTCCATGGTTACAAGCTATTCATTTTTAGAAGAGGAATGCACTTGTTTATGACAGAGAATCATATAATAGTGGTCAACAAATTGAATTTATTTCTAGCCTTTAAAAAAATCTTTGTAATTAGAAAATATCTTAGTTCAATTCTTGGTAGAATTTAAATACCCTAAAATTGTAGGGTTAAAAAAATCAGATTCTTATGAATCAAATTTCCTTTGTAACTAAATCAACCATTCCCTCCTTTCCTTTCTTATAGTTCTGTATTTTATGAGAAGTTTATTCTTAACTTCTTTAGCATTATTGCCCACACTAACACGTGTACTTCCCTTATGGTAACATTATTTTCAGAATTTGTTAATAGGGAAAGTTTAAAACTAAAACACATATATGAACACTTCGTTTGATACAGTTAATGTTTGAGACAGTAAAATATGGATTATAAACTTCACATCTTTTTTTAAAATCTGTTCTTCATAACAAAATTAGAAAACAATTGATTTCTTGTTAGTCTGTGCTTTTAGATTTATTGTGTCTTTAACAGGGAAAATCAGTTGTTCAATCCAAATAAGGACAGAGTAGACTGGAATAGTTCTGTTTTGTCAATAAAAACCCTTAAAGCTATGATAGCATTTGGAGAATGATATGTTACACCAAACGTTGAGAGCAACTTTGAATGCTTACATTAGCTCTTAAGGCAATTGAGAACTACAACAACAACAACAAAACAACTTTGTATATCTTCAGGTCATAGTGTTTCCAAGATTCTCTAGGAAAAATAATGAATGAATGCAACAAATATTTACATCAAGTTAAATATAAATGCATTTTGCAAAGTATGATGAATATAAACAATTACAACTATTTGGAACATTTCCATGTGCCATGAAACTATTTCTTGGAACTCTTCTTAAATGATATATGGCTAAAAGTTTTGATTAATAACAACAACAAATAAAGCATATATGAGACAAATCGTTGATTAATATTGACATTGAAGGTGGAGTGATGTAGAACTACTCCACTGAAGCAGTTTCAGTCAGCAAAGGATCATGATGCCTTATCCCTTTCAAAGCCATATCCACTGTGATCCACTTACTCCAACCAGGTCCCACTTCCTAACAGTCCTTGCATAAAATTAATGCTCTAATAGTAAATTTACCTATCAATAGCGCCACCATTTGGCTACAGAGAGTATAGCATAACTTTAAATGAGTAACTTTGGATTGAACTTGAAAGAAACCTAAAAGGTTGTTGTTGTTTTGTTTGTTTTTTCTGTGTTTTGCTTGCTTGGTTGTTGTCCTGAATATGTATTAAAAAAAGTAGATAGGTTGGGGTTTTGCTAAGGCTTTTGTTATTTTTTTCCATATGAGTAAAGAATTTGGGTGAAGGGCAAGAAAATATCAAGTGAGTAATTGTTATGATTGCTAATAAGATTTAAGCCAGATTAAAAAAAGGAAAACAACAAATAAGTAGACTCTTGCAGAGCATAATGTAATATATAGGAAAGGCTAGACAGTATAACTAAAGAAGTGATTAGATTTAGATTTTTAGTATTTTCACTAGCGTACAAAGTAAACCAGGCAATGATGTATAGAGGATATGCTCTTCATCTGTGCAACAGTGCCAAGTAAAAGATTCAGTGCGTCAGTGTACTTTACTAATAGCATTCATCATAAATATTTTAACCAATTAATTAATACATAGCTCACATTCTGACGGTTTCACAGAATTATTTATCTTTTGTTTCATTCATTAAGGTATTTTGATGGACATTTGAATAAAGGCAACAATATGACTTCCAGACAAATGACAACTTCTGAGTGTATTACTGTTCAACTTTTATTTTTATATAATGCATAACTGAATTTCATCACTAGGTCTTACCTAAAAATAAAGTCTTTTTGCTCATGCCTGTAATCCTAGCTACTCAGCAGGATGAGATCAGAGGATTGCTTTTGGAAGTCAGCCTTGGCAGGAAAGACTGTTAGACTCTTACCTCCAAAAAACTACCAAAAAAGCCAGAATAGGCCCTGCAGCTCAAATGATTGTTGAACCTTGAGCAAAAAGGCACAGGGAGAGTGTATGGAATCTGAATTCAAGGTCTTTCTACTTACCATAATATATTCATGGAAATCACTTTACATCATTTATTTCAGAATAATAGAAATTACAATTAACTCACTATAATTGTCATTGTTATTAGCTTTCTGGTTACTCTCAGGTCTTTATTATCTGAATTTTGGAACATTGTTTTTTCTGAGAATATCTTTAAGATTGACAAAATCCATATAAATGTATGGTAATGTATAAGTAAAAGATTATACTAATCAAGAAGTATTCATTTTTTTATTCTTGATTTTCTTTAAGGTATTAATGGAGAAGTTTTCAATCAATATTACTCAGTTGATTTACTGATGCATTATTACTCAGATATTCTAAGATATTTTTTCACAACATGCTTGAATTCATATATTTTAGATAGAATTGTAATTGTCATTGACATAATCTAATTGCCTAAATTAGAATTGCAAACCATAGTTAAGTGTATAAAGCTCTGTCTGTATATCAAACCATTACGCCAGAGACACTTCCCTAAATTACCAAACTTTACATAACTAGCCAGTAAGAAACTTTCTATATCTTTTGAAAGTAACTTAATAAGTTACTGATGAGCTTTAATTCTGTCTTATTTGCTTTTACTTGTATTCTTTCCATTTTCCTTCATATCTCTCAGATCCCTTCCCACACCCATCATCATGCCAATTAACTTTTCTATTTCTATTCTGTTTCAGTGCATTATTGAGTTCTATGTTCTTTTTAATCATAGTATAATTAGTTTGAATTTCACATTTTACATAATCTCTAAATTGAAGCTGTAATTAAAATGAAAATGTTCTTTATGGGGAGTCTTCATGTAATGTATTTCAGGGGAATGGATACAAGTTTAGTAAAAAGAGTAGAAAAAAAGTTCTTATACTTGAGGAAAATGTCATCAAAAGCTAATAAGCTTGTGAGATATATCCTATAATTTCTTGATGACAATATATTAAATGAAATGAAAACATTTTATAAGAAATAGTATGAAGTACCTGTAAGACCATATGCATGCATGTATGTGTATGTCAATGAAAATATACCAGTTTTTATTAAACAGAGCAACTGGAACACATGACTAGATTTTTAAGCTTCTAAATTTTCTTAAAATAAATTTCCCACTTGATAACATATTTCTGTGTTTCGGAGTATTTTATTTGGAATGGATTTTAATTCTTATTTTTCTTAACATTTTTCCTTCAGTCCCACACAAGTGGCACATATCTGTGATCCTAGATATTTTGGAGCCAATGATCTGAGAATTGTAATTTGATGCCAGCCCAGGGAAGACAATTTCATGAAACAACTAACAAATTAGATCAGGAGGAACTGGGGTTGTGGCTCAAGTCATAGAGAATAAGCTATAAGAAAGAGCATGAAGTTATTCATGCTACAAAATAAAATAAAATTCAGAGCCCGCTGTTGGTGATTCATGCCTGTAATTCTAGCTACTCAGGACGCTGAGACTTGAGAATCACAATTCAAAGCCATCTGGGCAGGAAAGTCCGTGAGACTCGCATTTCCAATAAAACACTAGAAAACCGGAGTGGCCCTGTGGTTTCAGTGGGTAGAGCCATTGCCTTGAGCTGAAGAGTTCAGGGACATGGTCCAGGCCCATAGTTCATGCCCCATGACCAACAACAACAGTGGGAGGGAAGGGATGATATGGGAAAAACAACGGAGGAGGCAGCAATGCTCGATAGGAAATGTACTGATTGCCTGCTCATGTAACTGTAACCCCTCTGTAAAGTATTTTTACAATAAAAAATATACCCAAAATCAAAATTTGTTTCCTCAAAAAGGATTCAACTAATGGATAAAATATATATAATACATGTGTAATGAAATTTTACTCAGATATTAAGAAAAATAAAAATATTTTCTTTGATAGTTGTATTATGATTATGTATGATTTATTCCACACATGCAGACAGAAAGACAAATAAACAGAGAGAGAATGAATATAGTAATAAAGTGTTAATGTTTTTAGGTTCTGGGAAAGGATATATGGGACTTTTTTATATTCTTCCTGAAACTCCTGTGTTTAAAATAGGTACATGCAACATTATTTTATAAATTTTATGTTTACTTTTATGTATTCCCATTTGGTCCAGTGATTTAGAGATGATTTTGAAGAACCAAGACATAACAATGAACACAAGAACAAAAATACAAAAAACTGTTAAAACTTAAGAGTATAATCAAATGAGAAAATAATTCAATGGTGAAAAAGAAAATAATAAAAAAATTGTAGTAGAACACCAGTTGTTGTGGTTATAGGAGATAAAACTTTTATTCATTTTATTTTCACTAATGTTAGTATGAAAGCTAAAACTTAAACATAGCAAAAATCTAGCTCCAGATATTTTTGCTTTTTTTTCGTTTTGGTCTATATGATTATGAAGCAGAAAATACCAAAGTGATTCATAAACCAACAGAAGAAGCTTAAACTAAAACTGATGTCCATATTGCTGAAGAAATCACACAGATCTGGAAGCCAGACTGATCTGCATGTGAATTCGCATCTTCCAATTCCTAGCTTTTCAACAAATGCTTTCGTCTTTTTATAGAAAAGCAAACTGGGTAATTTTGTTGTACTCTGCAAATTTTAAGATGTTTCAAGAATGCAGAAGCCATTTAAATCTGCAGTTTTTAGGAGGCTAGCTAGTTTCATTGAGTGAGCTAAGTTTTTGCCAGATCATAATCCATATTTATCTATGTAAAATATTCTCCACAGAAATACCGCTTCAATGAGGAGGAGGAGCCAAGAATCTTCCTGCTTAACAAGCAGCCCCAGATAATTCAAATGTACATTACATTTTATGAATCACTGCTTTAGATGACAAAATATCACATTTCTGCATTGGTCTGAGCTTGCTCTGAATTATTAATGGTTTATGAACAGTTTCTGAAAAGTCCCTTCAGATATATTTGCCTAAATGGAAAAAAAGGAGAAATTCTGAAAACCTTTCTTGTTAACATGAAGATTTGCAGTAGAAGGAAGAGCTACTTATTTGTTTTCCTTTTTTGTCACATTAATTTTAAATACAGAAGGAGTTGCCACGGTTATCACCACATGTGTTTTATCTCAGAGAGTGAGACTGAAAATATCACAGATTCATCTAGAGAGTAAAGTGAACTGAAGTCGACAATATGGAGGGAAAACATAAAGAAGGAAATGAAGAGAATAATGCATAAGTTGAGGTAACAAGGGCACCCACATTATTTCCCAACACAATTGTAGAGAAGTAAAGAACATTTTTAAATGCAGAGACAGATTTTCACACCCACAGCTGCATATTTATATACACACATCTTATATGTGTGTATGTATGTGTATGGGTACACATGTATATATATCCATAAAATATATATGCACATATACAAATGTATGTATACATCCATACAGATATTTAGGAAAAATATCAAATAATAATATCAAATAATAATAAACAGAATATCAAATAATAGAATGACACTTTCTTTTTTAAGAAAATTGCCAGAGTTCAACACTGCTGTCACTGCCCAGTCATGCACTCTGAGGATATTTAGTTTAATGTAACCATAAATACCTTCTCTCTTTCCTCTTTCTTATATTTGGAGAAGCCACTCTCGAAGTAGATGCCTATGAGTGAAACACACAAAATTCTACACACTGGCATGCAGATGGGAATCAATAACATTTCATCTTCATTCAAGGTAACAAGAAAAGTTGTATTTTATGAGTGACATTATGTGGAAACCCATTATAATTAACAAGAGTGACCACATGTTTGAAAACAAAAACATTTTCTTCTGTTGTTGATACATATCATATGGCCTAATGTCTACCTCTCATTAAGTTCTATTCTTCCTACTTTTTTCTGCCAATATTGTGTGGAGCTGCACAGTCATCATAATAATTTCTCACTGCAGCTGATGCATGTTGCAGGAAAGCATAGTAGTATATGAGGAAAATCATGAAACTATGCACTAAGAAAAAATTATATTTCATTGACTTAATTATTCCCCGGTTTTAGATTTTGTGAGGTGAGTTTGGTGCACATCACAGGATGACTTTTTAAGTGAATGTGGGGCCATGTGCCTGGCAGCCTAGCTCTGCAGCAATCTGAACTTGATAGACCTGCATATCCTGGTCAGCCAGGATAAAATAGTTTTTTGTGGCTTCATCTCAACAAAAGAAGCTGAATAAGGCAGTATGCTGTTATTCCAGCTGCTGAATCTGGGGTCAGAGTTCAGAACCTCGCCCTGTCCAAGGTGAGAGCCTTTTTCAAAATAATCAATGCAGGAAAAGAACTAGACGTGTGGCTCAGAGATCGAGTGGCTGCTAGCAAGTGGGGGTGCTTGAGTTCACACAATAGTACAACAACAAATACAATTTTAATGAAAATATCCAGATATAAACTATTCTGAGACATTTACGTATAGAAAAAAAGAATGCCTATAGTACACCATAAAAAATAAAAGATTTCAAAAGTAATTTGTAAGAAGGGTAACAATGTCCAATTGAGGTTATATTAAATTTAAGGAAATATAATTATTTTAGTTAACATTGTGATGAAATTAATAAATGAACTCTTCTCATGTATAGCAATTCAAATTTTAACTCATAACTAATGTGTAAAATAGGATTTTGTAAAGAATGTTGTGTGCATGACACTAAGGTAGAATTTTATTGTGCTACACTGGTAAATACATTGCCTTATTTCTCATTTTCGCCTACTTTGACTTTTTAGCCATGCCCTCATTACCATATTCAATTAATTAGTGCACAAAGGTAATATTCTAGTCCTCAAAACACATGGAGTTGCATTACTGACTCCAAATAAATAGGGCAGGTTCCTAATGTAAGGTGAACACACAGAGCACAGAGACAACGCAGCAAAATACATTACATTTCGTGAAAATACTAATGCTTAAAATACATTCCCTGACCAAAGACCTCCCGCAGGACTAAAAAAAGAAAGAAGAAAAAGGAAGAAATATATAAGAGAAAGAGCAAATTGAAATTAAATATAAACTAAAGAAAATGACATTCATTCTGATTTCACCTTTAACAGACCAACCTAATGGGCTTATACCAAATGCAATTCTTTAAAAATGTGCCGTCTCAGGGCTGGGAAGGTGGTTCAGTGGAGCATGCTTGCCTTGCATGCATGAGGCCCTGGGTTCGATTCCTCAGTACCACATAAGCAGAAAAATCAGGAAGTGGTGCTATGGCTCAAGTGTAAAGCGCTAGCCTTGAGCTGAAGAGCTGAGGGACAGCTCCCAGGTCTAGAGTTCAGGCCCCAGAGCTGACCCCCCCCCCCCCCGGCTCAAAAAAAGTGCCTTTTTCTTTTCTTTTGTGAGAATACTGTACAGAGGGGTTACAATTACATGGGCAAGATAATGAGTACATTTCTTATCAAGCATTGTTGCCTCCTCTTCATTTCCCCTTCCCTCCCTTCCCATAAGTGCCATCTTATATTTGAGTGAAACCACATGAATTAGTTAAGAAATATATATATATATATAATATTTATACACTAGAAGTAAAAAGAGTAGTGTATTTCAATATTTTAACTTTCCTGTATGTTCAAAAAATTGTTAATTTGTTCTCAGCAACAAATTGTTGTCAATGTTCGGAAAGTTTTCATAAGTGCTTACCTAGCTATTTTGCAAATATATGTGGCAATACATATGTGGCTTGCAAACTTTGATGCTCAGATTCAGCATTGCTTTGAAAGACATTTTATCACACACTTAGGAAATAAAACCTTTCTCAAAGACAAAGTTTAAAGCCTGGCATTCTATTTGATCTTTTAAATACCCCTAAATTAATTACCTGCAATGTAGAGTATGTGCTAGGTATAAAGCACATACCAATATAGTACACAACATAATGTCTTATTTATGTAAACAAAATGAAGTGATTCAAACAAACAAAATAATTGACACGATTGTCAGTTTACATAATATAGCTATCCCTTTGTAGTTACTGTTTTTCTTTGGAATACACTGTTGAAATATATTCCTGCATCAAGTTTCAAATGTGCATTATTTATAATCAGTATTCAGCAAACTCATACGCTTTGTAACTAAGTGCTCAATATCTCCTCACCTGCTAGTGAGTTTCTAGTATGTACCATCATGCCCTCCATTGGGTTAAGTGGTCTCTCTTTTTTTCTGTCTTAGATTCCAATTATAATTGTGAAGATCATTCAGGACTTACTGTTCTGTCTAGAACTTACATTTATACTAGGTTCATCCATGTTGTCAGAGATGATGTGATTTGATTCTTCACTGAAGAATACCATATTCCATGCAGTAAAATATCCATATAAATACAAAATATTCTTATGCATACATATATGTGACATACATATATATACATGCACACCTCAATTTCTTTCTCTATGTTTGTGTATGAGCTCTTATTTTTATATCTTGAATACTTCAATTAATGCTTCAATAGATCTACAAGTATACATGAGCTTTTCCATTCTTTTGGAAATATACTTAGACATACAGTAACCGATTTCTTGCTAGTTACTATTTTATAAATGCACAATTTCAAATAAAAATCAAATCAATTAATCAGTCTATTGAAGAAATGTTTCACAGACATCACATCTCAAACACCTGTTTCTACTAGGAGGTGCATTTTAGAGAACATCCTTGCTTATCACAAGACAGTGCCTAAGCACAAAAGATTGCTAACTTTTAGTTTGCAATGTATTGTACAGCCCTTCATGTGAAAAAATTCATTCTTCTGCATCCTATTCAGAAACTGTACCTCATTAAAACATCTAGCACTGCTCCTAAAGCTAGAATAAGAATCGTGGTTATTTCCTAATTATTTCAAGCAAATCTTTAAATAAATAAACCAACAAGCAAATAAACAAATAAATTGCATGTGACATTTCTATATTTTATCATGTATTGGATTTTGAAATATTAGTTGATTTTTAAAGGGCCTTTGTGTGTCAGCAGTAGTCACTCCAGTTGGAGTGTTGGAACTGTGTTCCCACAAAATAAACAGCATCATCTATGTTGATGATTTATTTGTATGGTTTCATATGTAATGACATTTTCAAAACTGTTAATTATATGAAAGCTAACACAGTAGAATTAAAAATGATCAGATATTGCAGGATGCTGGCTGATCTGCTCTGTAATGTGTGCTACTCAGGAGGCTGAGATGTTAGGACTGCTTTTCCTTGCTGGTACAGAAAGATCCAAGGGGCTCTATCTCCAATTAATCAGCAAAAATGAAAGACTGAGGTTATAGCTCAAGCAGTAGAGTTCCAACAGTGAGCAAACATGAGCAGGGAATGAAAGAGGCACTGAATTTGAGACCCAGAACTACATAAAATGAATTTCTTATACTTAAAGGTGTATATTATTTTGAAGAATATTTGAAGACTCATAGTTGCATTTTTCCATATTTACATGAAGCATCATCTTCTCAATTATAAAAGAAGGGATTTCAGTTGTACATAATTTTATATATAGAAACAAAAATACTAGTGCAACAGAATAATATTTTATTTATTTACTAATTTTGTGGTGCTGGTCCTGGTTCTTGAATTCAAGGACTGGGTGCTGTCCCTGAGCTTCTTTTGCTCAAGGTTTGTGTTCTACCACTTAAGACACAGCTTCATTTTTGACATTTTTTTAGTAATGAATTGCAGGTAAAAAATCTTAGGAACTTTCCTGCTTGGAGTAGCTTTGAACCATGATCCTCAGAATTCAGCCCTTAGAGGATCTAAGATCACAGGCATGAGCCACTGCGGCCTAGCTCTGAAAGAATATTTTTTAAAACTTCTAGGGACTATATCCAAAATTCATTTTAAATTCTTCAAAACAAACAAAAATAACACAAAAAGCCAAACTGTAAGAGTTTGTAAAATTGGCATGGTTTTGATGGAAATTCAGGTGTGATTCATTATTGTATTTCTGTAAAAATGCAGTGCTTTTCCTAAACATTAAACTAAATAGGTAATTTTATATGACAATAGTGGGTGGCACAGAAAATACATCCCTCTATGTTCAAATTAGAGTAAAATGAAGCAGATTATGAGGGGGATAATTCTTTAATCATGGATAATACTTATCTGGATAATTCAAAATAGATAATACTATGAGCTTTAAATAGACATTTAAATGTCAAAAAATGGCAATGCATATTTTAGTTAGTCTGTACTTGAAAGCTGAAAGGCCTTTAAGAATCCTATTGTGCAAGATCAAAAATGTCATCTTGAAACTACAATATATAGTCAAAAAATACTTGCATTCTCATCACAAATGTTATAAATATAAATAATAATAATAATAAAGACAAAGGCAGAAACTCTGTAGTCCTGTTTGATTTAAACAATTTGAATTAAAATATATCTTTGCAACAATTTTTATTTTCTATTTCTTCTCATTATCAGTATGGAAAGTGATGTTGTATTTTGCTTAATAATATAACTTTCTTCTTTAATCTTTGTTTATTTTGTCCCCTAAATCTCAGAGTCTTTTCTCCATAATAGAACATTCTGGAATATACCTCTCTTGATTGTGCAACACTGTTTTTCAACTGTTTACTACCATTGTATTCCTTTCAGGTTCATTTGTGCAATATTTCACAGAATGAATACATTAGATTGCCTCAGCGGTACAAGCATTTAATAACATTTGGCAGCTCCTCAGTTAAATATCATTCTGTTGATGAAACTAGTACACGGGACACTAAAAAAATTACAAACTCCTCAAAAATATTCAATAGTTTCATTTTATTTTAGAAAATACATATAAAGTGTAGGTGTGGCTCAAGTGATAGAGAATCACCTTTGAGCATAAAGTCTAGGTCCTAAATTCAATCCCAAGTACCTGTACACATGTGTACAGGTGTGCACTCACACACATACACACACCCAAAGATGTTTAAGAGAAAAAAAAAAATAAACAGATAGACATTTAAGTGGAACTTTAATGATGACATTATCTAGTTAAAAACACTTATGGTCTCTCTTTCATTGCGTTATTTTTTCACTGTGCCATCAAAATTACCTTTCACTTTATTTCCAGTTAAGTCTCAGTTATATTTTTAAGAAACAAAGACTCCCTGACTGACAAATATTTTTTTTTTCTTTTCTTTTACTTTATTTACAAGTCTAACATTAGGTTTTTGTGTAAAATCATTAGTGAAACTGCTGGGTGGGGAAAAGAATTATCTCAAAATCAACATATCATTTCTAGAAGAAACTACAATACAATGTTCTAGATTTCGAGATGAGTTAACCAAAATTCTATCTGAAAAAAAGTGATTCTTTTCTTCCCCCATTGAACCATGACAGTGTTTTAACCAGGTGAAACTTAGGTAAACATGAAACATTCTAGGAGTTCTATGATCATCCTCTAAATTCCAACAGCACCTTTTTTCCTACTTCCTTTGACTCTATCACTTCCCTCAATTTTCTTCTTGTCATTTTCAGAGTGGAAATAGTCTTTCAACTTGACTGAAAGCATTACTGTGCCAATGATTTTGCTTGGCAGGTATCTTAATCCTACTTTTGTACTGGTATTGAGTAGAAGACTTGATATTAGTTGAATTGATTTTTTTTTAATAGAAGATGCCAGGTAAATAACCAAAATGATCTATCCATTGTAAATATCAAAGAAAAATAATGACATTATTAGTATTATTACTATTAATTATTATTAACTTCTATCTCAACTTTTTCATCTGCTTTTCTTGACTATTTAAAGCTGGATCTAAAATGGACATAGGAATCTT
The DNA here is from genome assembly GCF_024711535.1 of Dipodomys merriami. Classification (NCBI taxonomy): domain Eukaryota; kingdom Metazoa; phylum Chordata; class Mammalia; order Rodentia; family Heteromyidae; genus Dipodomys; species Dipodomys merriami. The sequence goes on along the minus strand of NW_027203381.1, from coordinate 96,961,393 downwards.
TATTTTTGTCTCATTCAGTAAATCCAGTTGGAAGAGAGAGGGAAGAGAGAGAAGAGAGAGAATCCTTTATGCACTAGGTATACTTTGTATAATGAGTCTAACTTTTATATTCATGTCTGGGAAACAGAATTTGACAGAATCTGGGTGATAACAAATTTGTTTGACCACCGCCAATTATGAGCAAGCTCATATAAAGATGCACCATGATGGAACAGAGTAATGAAGGGTCATGGTAGTTGCTGTAGTAATGATCATAGTGTCTCTCTATCTATCTATCTATGTGTGTGTGTGTATACAGATATATATTAATATAAGTATATACTACTTTCGGCTTAAATATATAACTTGACTTTTTTAAGCAGTTGTAGAAAGAGTTACCATTGAAAAGTACATTTTATAAATATAATGCATCTTGACCAATGTGACCTCTTACAACATTCTCACCCATCCCTCCCAAACTGCTCCTCCCCTTAATCTTCTTAATTTTTCAGGATATAAACTGAATTCTCCTCTCTTCTTCATTTCTCAACCCTTCTGCTTGTGACAGCACACAATCCCTTTAAACTATTTATTTCCTGATGTTAATTTTGTGAAAGTTTCCCTTTGTCTTATTGTCCTTTCTAGGAATTTCATTGGTAAATTGAAGAGGAGTCGGGAAAGGGGACATTCTTGCTTCTTTCCTGATTTTAGTGGAAATGATTTTACTTTTTCACCATTTAGTATAATGTTGGATATAGGCTCATTATTTGGAGGGATGTTCAATATACTTCTAGCTTCTCCAAATCTTTTATCAAAAAAAAAGATGTTGGATCATGTCCAAAGCTTTTCCTGATGTATTAAGATGATCTTGTCATTGTAGTCTTTATATGTGTTAATATGTTGTATTATATTTATTGATTTTTGTATGTTGAACCATCTTTGCTTCCTGAGGGTGAATCCCATTTGGTAATAGTATATGATTTTTTTGGGTTAGATATTGGATTTGTTTGGACAGAATTTTGGCTCAAACTATTGTTTGGCTCAAACTATTGTTTGCTTTTTCTATCTTCTCTTACATGGCATATAAACAGTTCTAGAAGGTTAAAGTGAGGAAGTATCTTGACTGCTTTGTAATGCAACTTCACCTATATGTGTTCAACGAATGATCACTAAATAAGCAGTAGAATAAATCTTGAAAGTCTTGAAAGTATTGCAATTTTATTATACAATATAGAGAGAAATGCAATATTATTCTATTTTTCAAAAATCATATAGCCATAAAGATTTGTCAGAATTTGAAGTCAAATCTACATTACTCTTATGTGAAATTTGTAACTTGTAAAATTTGAAATTTTATCATGTTTTTATAATATGTATATGATGCCATTTCCACTATGTATAGATCATTATTTGAAAAATTAAATGAAGTCCATTATAGTGTTTTAAATATATCACCCCAAGTAATTATATCATTGAAACAATAAGAACCAGCTAATTAAGCAGTAATAAATTGTTCTTAGTGAGAGAATGCAACTTGTTCCCACTAAATTGCAACCTTCATTTTTCTGTCTTTAATTTAGTAAGGAATGCTCTCAAAACCAACCAAGCTGTTCTCACAGACTTGACACCATTTAGACAAACAAAGCACAGCACACCCAGAGGCATTAGGGAGCAAGACTTTGCAAAGATCATGTAAACTTTGGCCATCTGTGTGCTTTATGTATTTGAGAACTTCAAATCTCACAAAACTGAATGTTTTCCACAGACATATATGTGTTCCATGCCTTTGCTATAGTTAAGTATTACTCTAAAAATCTTACATATCCCTAAAATATGTTTGGGCAAAATCTATTTCAGAATATAGAATCTTAATTTCCTACTAGTGTTATCACTTGGGATATGTTTCAGTAGATAATTCACTAAATATATATACACATATATATTTATAAATTATTTTGAAATATCAATTTTTGAGTCATGATCTCATTGTTCCTCAATATATTTCTAATACTTGGTATGCTTTGAACTACAAAACAAATCAAATAATAAGTAAAAATAAACATAATAAATATTTGAGACTTCTATGGTTTATTTATATATATGAATGTCAAAATAATGACTCTCAAAAGAATTTAAAAATAAAAATAACAATGAGTATGTACTTTGAATTTTTTATCAATGGTAATTTAAACGTTTTTCTAAAAGTTAACAAGAATTTGGACAGAACTGTTAAGAATTATATTTTTTAAGTTATTATTATTATTGATTAATTGATTTGTCAGTTGTGGGGTTTGCACTCGGATCTGGGCACTGTCACAACACCACTTCTGGTCTTCTGGTGGTTTATTGAAGGTAAGATTCTCACAGACTTTCCTGCCTGCGATGGCCTTGACCCATGATCCTCAGATCTCAGCTTCCTCAGTAGCTAGGATTGCAGGCATTAGGTGTTCGGCTTAAATTATTTTTAATAAAATATTTTATTCTATGAGTAAATAACATAAAGCAACTAAAAAACATTAAGAATACTAGTTTGGCGCTTGTCACTGATGAATTAATTTATATCTCATATCACTGATCTGTTCCATATCCAATTTTAAAAATAATTTTTTTATTGTGAAAATACCGTACAGAGGGGTTACAATTACATGGTCAAGATAATGAGTACATTTCTTATCAAACATTGTAGCCTCCTCCTTTGTTTCCCCTTCCTATTCCTTCCCATCCTCCTCCTTCCCCTCCCCCACCAAGTCCTCCCCGCTCCCCTACCCCCCACCAAAGTTGTAAAGTTCGTTTTCGCCATAAAAATATTTTTTAAATTGCATTTTATTGTAAAGATTATGTACAGAGAGGAGTTAGCGTTAGCGGTACATGAGTAAGATAATGAGTACATTTCTTGTCAAGCATTGTTACTCCCTCCATTGTTGTTCTTCTCTATCCCTTCCCTCCCCCACCTCCTTCACTCCTCCCTATCCACCACAAGTTGTAAAATGAGTATCATTGTGAGTATCATTGTTGCAATGGGTCATCCTATGTCCTTTTTCAGCCTTTTGTTATTCCCCTTCCCCTCTCCAAATTAGATAAATGTATATACAAGATGCAGGGTACCAAAATCAAAAGACTAACAACAAATTGGATATAGCAAAAAGTCAACCAACTTGTCTATTTGGGTTATTTTCTTCCACTTTAAGAAATCATGCCCAATCCGTAGTTGCTTGACCCAAACAACTCTGTGCCAGTTAGTCAAATGCCATCATCAGAATTTAGGAACATACTAATGCACAGAAAATTGTAATTTACAAGTAAAAAGGAAATTTTAAGTTTTCAATAAAAAATCAAACTGGCAAGAAAATTTGAAAAGGCAAGAAATAACAATAATATGTCTTAAAACTAAATGAAAAGAAACACTATTTGCAAAGAGATTTTAAATTTTATCTCTGAAGTTCCAACTTACCTAATTATCTATTAAAATGTTGGTTTCCAGGGTTTCTTTTACCTTATATTCTTGAAGACTTGAAGAACTGGTAGGAAATAAATATATTCTACATATGCATGTGCATTCCATTTCGTATATTTATCACTTGTAAGCATATTCAATAATTAAGAGAATCTAAGATAAAAATATCGTCTCACTGATGAGAAGGAAAAGGTGACACTGTTCAAAAAGAAATATACTCATACCTTATGTAACTGTAACCCTTCTGCACAACACCTTTACAATAAAAATAAATTTAATAAAAAGAACTGATGCGATTTCTCATTCCAGGATATGTAAATTTTAGTTGCAATGGTTTTTCCTATAAGTTTGGAACCAGACAACATTGTTAATTTCAAAGAAAGTCAATCTAAAACAAAACAGAAATATTTTTGCAAAATAAAATCTGCTAGCGGGCACCAGTGGCTCACGCCTATAATCCTAGCTACTCAGGAGCCTGTAATCCTAGCTACTCTGGAGGCTGAGATGTGAGGATGGCGATTCAAAGCCAGGCTGGGAGGAAAGCCCTTGAAACTCTTATCTGCAATAAGCTACCAGTAAACTGGAAGTGGCGCTGTAGCTCAAGTGGTAGAGAGCTAGCTTTGAGCTGAAGAGCTGAGGGACAATGCTCAGGCCCAGAGTCAGAGTTCAAGCCCCATGACCAACAACAACAAAAAAAAAGATCTGTTTATTTCCTAGGATTTTCAAAATATTTACTTCTAATATATACATAAAAACATAATGATAAATTTGTTAGTTTTCATTTGTTAAGTCCTTTAAAATAAGTGTAATATGAGCCTTTTTTTTTTTTAACTTGATCATAAGGCATGAACACTGTGCTTTGGTGCTGTTTCTGAACGTGCTTACTCAAAACTAAAGCTCTACAACATGAATCATAATCCCACTTCTGACTTTTTTGGTTCCTAATTTAAGAGTCTCATGTACTTTGCTGTGTCCATAGTAACTAGGATTACAGGCCTGAGCCACTGGTACCAGGCTTATAAGCAGAAATTTGAAGTAGTGACACAATATAATTATTTCGAATAATAATAATGAATCCTACCTATAATCAAATCAGAAAACCAGAAGACCATTTGCTTATGTGGGAGATGACAGAGATCCAGTTTATTTTGTGATGAACGAATTATAAGTCTTATAGTTAGCTCATGTGAATATTGAAACTATTAATTTAAACATGTATATGTTATTGTTAGATATATATATACAAATATGCACATATGTGTATATATATGTGTATATATATACTATTGAAGTTATCTAACAGCAATTTTTTATTAAAATTTCATTTAAAATAACATGTGGGAAGCATAATATTTTGGAAAATATTCATTATATATACACAAAATCTTAAGTGAGCATGCAGATAAAATTTTTATTGTACATGTTCAATCATAGTACAAATATTATCCCTGACTACCTTCTAACATAGGTGTTAATTCATTGCAGGGTTGGTTTTATAGGCTTATAGTGAAATCTACTCCATAAGTCCTAAAAATATGCTTAAATCTATTTTTATAGAGATTATTTTCACTAAATGCAACCCATCAAATAGTAAACCTAATCAGAAAGAAATTCTTCCTATGGTATTATAAGCTGTTTGTAAATGCTCTGATTCACTGCTTGGCTGTATAATCGTCTTCTGCCCAAATATCAAGGATATACTCCTTACAGAAGTATGGGATTAACGAAAAAGTCATTAATAGTATCTTCTACATGCTTCCTTGTTCCAAAACAGTTCAATAGAAGGTGTTTTTTGTTGTTATTACTTAGAACCTTTCCGAAAGACATATGGGTAACAGCAATCTTAGAGATAAGAAAACTAATTCAAAGGGATTAAAACTCTACCAATATGATGTCAAATATTTGCTTGAAAAGTGAAAAGTCAAAATGTTCAATTGGTTGTTTTGTTGGGTCAGCAGTAGCAGGTAGCAGGAAAGCAAGTCTTCAATATTATTAGGGAACAAACAGCTTTTCCTGATGAACTCTATTTTAAACCATCACTTCAGATATCAGTACATAAGAAAAGGGTAAATTATGGGAAATGGCAGGACCCTCAGACATCATCAAATCTTTAGAATACATTTTTTTAAAAATCAAAGAAAATGCAATGTCTACTTTGGAAATATTAGATTGTGATTTTAATTAACACACACAGCTGAATTTATTAACATTTCTAGATTCTTAGTAAATGTTTTAAGCAATACTCATGCTTTCAAACCTGTTAACAGTTTTCATCCTGCAAGAGAAAGTTTTCTTATCACAAGTTTGATTAATTATGTTCCAATACTTGAAGACAAAATTTACTGTTGTAAGAGATAGTGTTTAAGTGATCTTTCTACTCATTTAATATTTGTTGCCAAAACTTTCAGAATGTTTGATCTACTTTCTCAAGTTCAAATCATGTAATTATATTTCAGGAAAAGAAGAACAGAATGATCTTTTCCCATCATCTTTTACTCTTCTCTATTTAACTGATTTCCCACCTACCTTTTTTTATGCCTAACAAATTTATCATACACCCAGTTGTATGAAAGGAATATTTTTTTATGGCAAGCTTGAAATGTGTTTCAATGTTTTCCACTAATGCTTTCTATTTCTTACCCTTTTTCAATACAGAAGCAGTATAATTATATTTGGCATCTCTCTGTATTTCAGCATTGCCACAATGGTTTTCTTAGCATAACTAGAATTATTTATGCGTGTTTATTTAATTTTTGGGTAGGTGTTATCCAAAAGGATGTAATTGACTCTTTTACTTACTTGTAAGGTGATCTACCACTAGATCCACAGTCCAAGTCCATTCTTGCTTTACTCTCTAGATGGTTCTCACTTTTTCCTAGGGACAGGCTGGGATCTTGATCCTTCTCTTGGTTACCATATTTGGTACGGATGGGTTTATACTCTACTACCACTCCCAGCTATTGTTTGAAATTGGTCCTAGCTGGTAGAAATTTTCTATCTCCCTTACCTTTATCCCCAGAATTTGGGATTATAGTTAGAAACCACAGAGGCTGATCAAAAATCTGACTTATGGAAAACATTTTATTTGATAGACATAATTTTTGCTTATATTGCCAAACATTCATTAGATTAAATGCATCTGTATATCTTGTGTTCTTATATGTAGGTGACTAGACAGCAATTTGACATAACTCTTGAAATAAAATAAGGATGAAGAGAGATCACCTCTTTCAGTATAGATTTAATGGCCAATGTAAATACAATAGCATCTTCAGTGATTATACGTATACAATATGTATGATTAATTACTAGTTTGTTGTATACATTGGGAACAGATGGTATTAATATACAACTACTTTTCTTCTGCTCCCAGCTGCCAAATTCTCTTTGTGGAGAATAATATTCTTATACTTTAAAATTATTTCTGAGTTGTTATGAAGAATACTGATAACTATGTATTTCTACTTTATCTGATAACGTAATTCAAAAGATTATTAAGAGTCTCTGTTTTTAATGTGTTTTGGGTAATATGTTGCATAGAGCAGGGTCAAAAGTAGAGACATGAGCCAAGTTATTAAAGATTTCCCTCCAGTGGGAAAGAATAAAATTATATATTATCATACCTGCCTCACTTCAAAGAGTAATGGCTGAAATTATCTTGTTTCTTCTGAAAACCATTTCATTAACTCTGTAATTCACCAGAATGTTATCTTAATTTACTGTTCAGTGATTCATTCTTAGTTTTTAAGGACAAAAAAGTAGTCAGTAATTTAATGGCTTAAGAAACACTAATATACAGGAAAAAAGCTGCAGCTTCAGTGTTAAGGTTGGCTTTGGTAATATTTAAGAGTAACAGGTTTTGTTGGATATTGCATCATAATAATTTCCTAAATATAAGGGAGAAGTGATATTAGGAATGAATTTGCTAAGTCAATTACATATTAATACTAATTTCATTTTATATCTGTATTCATTTTTATTATTTTCACACATGGAAACATAAAAATATGCACATAGAAAATACAGAAAACCTATGTTGTGATCAATAGTATATTTTGCTATGGAACCACTCTTGTATTGAATGCAATTAGGTCATATTACTTTAGAGAAAACAACATTCAGAATCTGCTTCTAATCTAAAAATAAATGTGTTGAGACACATCTTCTGAAGAGAGGAAAAAAGTCAATTTTAAAATCAAAATTGAACCACCTAGATTTTAAAAGATAAATATAACCAAATGTAATTTTTTCTATTTTTTAATTGTGAAAATACCGTACAGAAGGGTTACAATTACATGGACAAGATAATGAGTACATTTCTTATCTAACATTGTTGCCTCCTCCTTTGTTTCCCCTTCCCATATTTTCCCGCTCCCCCTTCTCTTCAACTCCCTCCCCCCGCCAAAGCTTTAAAGTTCATCTTTCCACATAAAGACTTGTACATCTCATTGTTGCAATGGGTCCACCTGTATCCCTATTTAAACAATTTGTTTTTCCCCTTCCCCTCCACAAATTACACCGACATCAAATACAGTGAAAGCAGGGGGTTATACTGTGGGGGAGGGACATGCAAAGCATTTCTTATCAAGCATTGTTGCCTCCTCCTTTGTTTCCCCTTCCCATCTCCCCATCTTTCCCCAGGTCCCCCCCTCGAGCCAAAGTTATAAAGTTCGTTTTTCGACATAACGTCTTGTACATCTGATTGTTGCAATGGGTCCACCTGTATCCCTATTTAAACAACTTGTTTTTTTCTCTACCCCTCCACAAATTATACTAACATCAAATAGTGAAAACAGGGGTTATACCATGGGGGAGGGACATGCAAAGCAACTCTTGCATCTTTTATATACATTTTTTTCTAATTTGGGAGGAGAAAGGAAATAACAAAATGTTGAAGTAAGGATACAAGATGACCTATTGTAACAATGAGAAACACAAGACACTGTTGAAAATGAACTTTACAACTTTGTGAGGGGCGGGGGGCGGGGGAGGGGGCAGCCGGGAGGGGAAATTAGAGAAGTGGGAAGGAAAGGGATGGTGGGGAGAAAACAAAGAAAAAGATAACAATGCTCAGTAGGAAATGTACTCATTACATTGCTCATGTAATTGTAATGGATATATTTTAAAAATATTCAGGGACAGAGCTCAGAGTTCAAACTTCAGGATGGTCAAAAACAAACAAAAAACTCAAAGGAAAGTATTTAACAAGTGTCCTCCCCCATATATATAATTTTCTAGGAGCAAAACTACAAAGAATGACAAATATTTAAACATAAGTTTTATGACTAAAATTTCCAGCTATTTACAAAGGCATTTGGATAATGTACAATTAAACATGAAGTCAAACTATTGAGACATCTTGAGAAGGAAATGTATATATGTTAGTTTGCTTATATCTACTCTGACCCAGATGAAGCCTGCTTACTAGGCAAAATTCCATTCAAGATTTCCATAATAACTATTTGGCAAACAGTTTCAATTAGTGTAAACTGATTCTATTAATGTGTCCCACCAAGGACTATGAACAAATACCAGTATCAAACAAGACTGCAGGAAGAAATCTTTGAAGTGGCTGCTTTCAACAGTCTATTAACAACATGAATTTAGCTGAAATGTAACCAACCAGATGCTAATGCTTAAATATAACAAATAAAATAGATTGCATTGCTATTAGAAAGGTAGCATGAATTTCTCCTTTCTGTAACTTAGTGTTACCAAGAGACTAACAGAAGGTTTGGATTTTCTTTAAGTCTTTTCTTAATCAGTTTTATTTCCTGTTCATTTAGTTTTATTGTAGTGATTTTTTAGAGATGAAAGATATATATCTAATGTGAATGTAATGTATGTGCTGAAACTTCCTTGAAACAAATAAGAATAAAGCAAATATTCAACTATGAAAATAATTTCTGTAGAAATAAGAATTAAAATATTGTTCTTTGTTATTCATATAATTGATATTAGGTATCTGAAATCTAGTGAAAACACTCAATTTATAAATGGATCTTTGAGCACAGCATTTATAACATTAAAATGACCATTTTTGATGGTATGTCAATAGGGATACAATATTATATATCAGCCAAAACATACATAGATTATGCAGTACAGAGGGTGATCCTTGATTAATGTAAACTATGGTCTGAAGTTAATAATAATTCATCAACATCAACTCATCAAACAGAAAATAATCGACACCAATAAAAATGACAAAATAGAACAATTGACATGATAAGGTAAGAAAATATAGGAGAATGTTTTACTTTTTGACAATTTAAATCTTGTCGCTAATTAAGAAATGAATCTTGGTACCTAATTGTTACATACTTAGTGAATATGATTATTTTACAGCATAAACCTTCAGTATTATGAAGTAGATTTTTTAACCTATTAGAAAGATTTTCTTGTCTTTGCATCAAATTGGTATATTGAGCTGCACTTCCTTGCTGATTCATCCCAGGAAATTATAACTCTGTTATGGACTTAGCAAGTTGTATCTCAAATTCATACTCTGAAACACTAAGCACCAATTTGATGGCATTTAGAGACAGAGCCTTAGGAAAGTAATTGAATCTAGATGAGTTCCTGAATGTAGGAAAATCAGAATGGAATTAATATGTTTATAAGAAAAAAAAACACCTATATAACTTGTTCAATCTTGTCAGAACAGTAACAAAATAGGCATCTGCAAGGTGAGTAGAGAGCCCTCATTAGAAATTGATCCTGCTAGTGTCCTATTCTTGAGTTTCTGGACTGCAGACTATGAAATGCTTATTTAAATTAATCAGTATATACAATTTGTCTTATGGCACTCAAACAGATTCGGAAAGCATTCACTGATTTTAGGGTACTCTACAAGAAATTAGTGAGATGAGCACTGAGTAATGTTTTAAAGTATCTTGATATGTAGATTGTGTTGAAATAAGTCAATTATGAGACATGGTCATGTGTGCTACCGCCTTAAAATTGAGGTTTCCCTTGTTTAATATGAGACAGTTAAACTGATGCATCTATCTCTGATATTTTCCATTTAAGCTACTGAGAAAAATTTCAATTTTAGATAAACAAATAATTAGCTTTTCTATAAATAAGTCCCAGGAACTATAAGAGACAAAATTTTATTAAACATAGGCATTTTTCCTGAAATTTAATTGATATGATGCCTTTTATTGTGGTTTATGTTTTTGTTTTGCATTTACATGATACTAGTGCAAATGTAATGGGAGTAATCATATAAACTAATCAGCAGGCCAGGATCAAGGAAAAGTACTGGGCACCTGTCAAGAGGTTTCAGAATCACTAAGTCTGGTAAGTGGCCCATAATTAGCATTTGAATTGAATTTCTAACTCCTCCTGGTACTGAGAGGAACTGGATAAGATTAGGCTCTTGAGTCTCAATATCCCTTCAATTTCAAGATGGCTTCAGTCCATGAATATTACTTGTGAAGATTAATTTACTATGATTAATAAATCACCATTTAAGAAATTTTTAGTTCTTTATATGTAAAATGCATTTTTCTTCAAACATTTTATAATATAATGAAATGTTTTTGAATTAGCACTAATTAATTACAGTGCATATTGACAAAGTAGTGGAAATTATATTCTGTGCCTCCTCTGGCTAATAGTTCTTCCAAGTTAATTCCATATAAGGTTAAGTACGCTTTAGAAATAAACTTTCTGTTAGCTATAACCTTCACAAATCTTACCTTTTCTCTTTTTTATCCAAAATTCTCTAATCAACTTTCCAGTTAAACATTTTCTGCAGTTCAAATAGTTCCTGAGGAAACAAATAGCTTTGGTGATAAAATAGCCTCAAGCTATTTTGCCTTTTCAATAGATCTCTATGTAGAAAATTCTGTGTCTGTATTGAAAAGTTTCTGAATTACTTTCTGTTTTTCACTGAGTGTATAATTCAATATTCCAACCTTTTACTTAGAATTATCTTGAAGATGCTATCTTTCATGGACATGAAAGAAAAAAGTAATGTAGTTTCCTGTTAATTTAGACTTAATAGGCACATGTAAAACTTGTGATTTATTTCTTTCTTATAAAGGAGAACACCAGATTTGTATGTTTTTCTTCAGCAACAATTAGTACATGCTATTTTAGAAGGGCTTAATGCGAGTGTGGCACAATGATATAGGACCTATGTAAACAGTTCTAACTTAGGATACCAAAATAATCTCAAGATTAAGACAATGATTGTATTTATGGAATTACAGATTCTTTCCAACATAATTAAAAGGAACATATGTAAATATGATTATAAATCAACATATTGTGAAAATATTGGAAATTATAAACTATTAAAATTTACAATTAATGTAAATAAAAATGTTCTGGGGCACTATTTATTACAATTACTCAAATATACTGACTTTTCCACAAATTATTGGTTTATAAGTACTGTTTAATCACCAAGAGAACTGTTTAAGGAAAGTGATGATGTTGAATTAATCTACAAAACAAGGGTTAAAATTTCTTAAATTATTTTAGAAAAGAAATACAGATACTATTAAAATTTTGTTTCTGCTCTCTAACTTCTATACTGAACATGTTTTTAAGGACTTTTTTTTACAGAAGTGTAACAAGGAGAAAATGTATATAGATATATAGGTGAATAGATAGATCAAATAGAAACTATGCATTATGTACATAGATTTTCAGTGAAAATTGGCTTGAAGAAGCCATATCTGTTTTGATGATCTTGGAAACTGAATAACTGGTTAGTAAATGAATATTGGAGGATGAATATGTAAGTTCTGCTCCTGGATGGTGAGCAGACTCCACCCTCCTCGCAGCAAAGTCTCCACCCAGTACCTGCGTTACCTAGGCAACTGGAAGAGGTCACATCTGCATCTGCTGAGGTCACATCTGAATTTGATGTGGCCATACCTTTCTCCGCCCATACCCTAGATAAGGCCTAGCCCAGGCCCAGACTCTCTCTGTATGCTCTTTCTGCTCTTCTCTAGCTCTTCTTTCTCTCTGCTCTTTTCTAACTCTTTCTGCTCTCTCTCTGCTCTCTCTGTTCTCTCTGCTCTCTCTGCTCTTTTCTGGCTCTCAGCTTTTTCCTTCTGTTCTCTTTCCCAGCTCCCTTCTCTTTTCTAGCTCTCTCTCTGCTCTTTTCTAGCTCTCTCTGCTCTCTGCTCTCTCTCTGTTCTTTTCTAGCTCTTCTCTCCCTCTTTCCCAGCTCTCTCTCTCTTTCCCAGCTCTCCCAGCTCTCTTTTCCAGGCCTTTCCCCACCATGTGGAGGACCAAGATGGCTTGGTGCCAGCCAGAACAATGAATAAACCTACCCCTTACCTGAATACCACATGCGTGCTGCTGTTGTTCTTACTCGGCTACCTCTTTTAAAAAACCTAACAGAATATGAAGAGACAGGATGCTGCAGATTAAGAGCCAAAGTTTCTGAGGTCATTTATAGTCATTTTACAAGTGATTTATTACCAACATCTATATCTAACTCAACATTCATCACTGAATTAAGTAAAACTTTCAAATACTACTAGTTTCTACAAGCCTCCAAGAAAACATTCTTTAAAAATATCATCTGAAATAGAAAATATTTTTCTACTTTACTGTAACCCTCCTACTTGACCACTGTTCAATGTTTTTGATAAATGCATTGATTTACAAGATTTTTGTTCTGAGATTGTAAAATTACTTCTTGTAGAGTGGAATATGTAACTCAAGATAGTCTGAATCCTTTTCTTTAAGTGATAGTAACCGATAATGGTTCAGAATGAGCTATTTTTATCCCTTTTGGATCAAGAGTAGGATTACACATGACAAGAGTTATTGTGAGGCATTGGTTTGAGTTTAGTGAGGCTCTGAAAATCCACTTTTGTTATATGCATGCTAGCTAGAGACACAAGAAAGCTGGTGATGCTATTCTAATTAAGTCAGAAAGAGTGACAACTATGGGATGTGAATTTTTTTTAGGCTTTCAGTTCAAGCTGAAAGTAGATTGGAGCTAATCTCTCCTGCCATATTTCTGCTTTGTTCTATTTAGTCCATAGCACCTAGGATGATATCCAATCACATTAGGAAGAAAACTGTACTATAGATCACAAGAGGAAGTCAAGTGGTAATCTCATCTGAGTACACTTTTTAAATGTACTCAGAAATAATGTTTGATTTAGACAATGATACTAGCCAATTTTACATATTAAAATTACCTTTCATATTATCAGTGAAGAGACATCACTGGTTTTGTGTTTTCTGATTAAAATTTCTTACTATTCTCCAGGAATTCTTTTTAAATACTTGACTTAAATTATTCTATTGATAAATTAAATTAAATTATTCTATTGACTTAAATTATTCTATTGATAAAAATCTTTCTTAGAGCCATGACTCTTACTTTTTTTTCTTGTTACTTAGAAGTCATCATTTATTAAAACACAGAAACATTCCTAAGAATATGTCAAGGGAAAAAAATTCTAACACCCACCATCATTATCAAACTACAGTGAATCAAATAACAGATTTTACTACTTAGCTTTAAAGGTCATTTGTGTGCTCGCAAAATACAGCTTTAAAAGGTTAGATTCCATGAGGCTTTAAATAGAAAATCAAAGTTTTGTTTGCATTAGCTTTATTCTATGTCATTTCCATTCTTGCTTCTTCTACAAACCTCTGCAGAATTTTTTTTGCTATTTCATTTCAGAAGAAATTCTACAGAAAAGTACAGAGAAATATAGAAAACTCATGCATATTCTTGGCAAAAATAATTATCTGCATATACATAATGATCACTGAAGATAGTTAACTACAATCAATAATACTTTAAAACTATGCCCATGACCAATAAGAAACATTTGGATTATTACTTAGGCTAATCTTAGTTAAAACATTGACATTAAAATTTTTTGAATTAATGTAACTTGTAATTCTCCTTTTTTCTAAAGCATTATAAGTTAGATTTAGCAAGTCAGAAGTCTGGACACTTCAAAGTATTCTTTTTCTTCTTTAATTTCTTTGATTCATCTATTTAATTTCTGCAGTACAAAAATTTGTTAGCTGTGATTGATATGACCACTTTCATTTCACTGTCAGAACTGATGTATGCTGAGGATTGAATCCCAATTAAGGAATAGGTGAGAATCTCAAAGGTACAATTGGAATGTCGGGAACTAAAACTAAGGAGAGTAAGACACCTATAGGAGACTAATAACCAGGTGTATTAATCACACAGCCAGCATTTTTTAACTTTCTCTGTGTGCATAAAATGTTAGGGAAAATGGCTTCAAATGACAAAATATGTAAATGTAAAGTAAAAACCCCCAGAAAATAATAATATATGAATCATAGGAAATTTAGTATCAGAGATAATTGTTAGTTCTCTTGAGAAAAATGGGATGCCTACAACTCCCAAATAAGGTATGTGCATATGACTCTATGATGGTATGTGAAGATATTTAACACAAGTTAAAAAAAAACTCAGATCTTTATCGGATACATGATAGTAAATAATATTCAACCTTATTGATTCAACTTTTTAAATTTCTTTAACATTTCACTACTAGAATCATTAAATGAAACTAAGTACATGCATGCTTTCCTTTAAAATATGGTGTCAATCAGAAAATAGTATGGCACCAAGCCACAGGAAATGTGGTAAAAAAAAAAAAAAAAACAACCCGTAGTTCAGTAACTATTCTCTATCACTTGAAATGTAAAGCAGGTTAATAAAAAAGAGTTATCATATGTACTAATTGAAGTATGGTAGATTCAAAGGAGAACTCAAATAGTGTCATTTTTTGGAAAAGCAAACTCAAAGTTCAACAAAATAAGCACCAGGAAGCAGGTACTTACAAGGGATATGATAGGGTCAATGGTAGTGTCATAGGAGATTGATGAGGAGAAGAGGCATAAATTATAATCAAGAATTCAATGTATATCACAAAATTAAGAAAAGTTAGGGGAGGGGTGGGTTGTTAGAGAGTCTGAGTGTTGAAATAGAGACTATTGATCCACAGGCACTGCATTCATATACCACTCTGTTAGGTGGCAACTCCTTTGTACACCTACTTAAAGATAATAAATTTAAGAAAAAGAAATTTCAAAAAAATTCTTACAAATTAATATTTTTGGTATATTGTGACTTGCACAGGAGTATCTAGTATAGATTAATGTATTTTTATTTTATCTGCATTATTTTCTTTGGTGAAAGTGCTTTGAAAGATAAATTAGAGATCGATATGAAAAGGTAAATGTCAACTCAAATCCATTATATACACCAATGAATTCATCCACATAATAAGCCTAATATAACATATATAGAAATGGTCAACAGATTACATTAAGTGTGTACCAACCTTGCCACTGCATAACCTTCACTCACATCTTCAGAGGAACATGATGGCAAAGTCAGATTAAGGGAGAACACAGAAGGCAATTACACTTGCAGATTCTTTTCTTCCCAGGTTGCCACCGTGACCTTTCTGCTTTTTAAATCATAAACTTATCACACTTTTCAGTCCTAAGTAAAGTGTTTACAGTTTTCTCAACCTGTGAGGTTTAACTTACTCGTGAGAGAGTATTAGATCTCTCAGTTTTGTGACTTGCTACTCCATTTTTTTTCTTAAACTGTGAAAAGAAAAAGATGGAATTTAAAAACAGAAAGTAATGTATGTGTGTGTGTGTGTGTGTGTGTGCGGGCGTGCATGCTTGCCCATGCATAAGCCAGTAAGTATTGTGGCTTGATCTCAGGACTTGGGCACTGTCCCTGAATTCTTTTGCTCCAGACAATTGCTCCTACATCTGAACCACATTTGTGGCTTTTTGGTGGTTAATTGGAGATAAGAATCTTTTGGATTTTCCTGCCTGAGCTGGCTTTGAACCTGCTTCCTCAGATTTCAGTGACCTAAGTAGCTAAGTTATAGGTATGAGCTACCAGTGACAAGCATATAAATTAATTTGAAATGTAAGTTTAAAAATTGTTAGGACTTAAAATGTTGAGACAAATAGAAATTTTACAATCATAGAGAAAGTAGTGACTACTGTAAAATTCAGAACTAAGGTGAAATTGAAGTAAACTTGTCTAATTAAAATTCTATTGTAATTTTCAATTTCATCAAGCCTAAACATTGCATATTTTCTCCATTCATAGATTATTTTTATCTGTAATTAAATAACTAAGGAAATAAATAAAACTAAAATGATCAACATCATCAGTTTATCAGTTTATCTTTTTTCAACATTAGTGAGAATACTCTATAAAAGACAGTGATTTAAATTTGAAATATACCAACACCAACACTAAAAAAGATACTGAGGAAACTTCTCCAAAATTGTGCAAAATATGTGAAGTTACAAATTTAAAGTAAATTCTTGAATAACTACCTAGTGACAGAATTGGGTCAGAATTCAACCTGCCTTAAAAATAATATATCAAAGTCCATGATGTTTCCATGATGTTTTAAATAGCACCAGATATGTTTGTTTTCTTTGGAATTTTATTTCTCACAGTTGGATGAAAATAATTGAATGCTGCTCTTACATGAACTACTAGCAGTAAGAATTGTTCATAAACAGCAAGACAGAACAAATGCTTTTACTGGGATTCATGCAGACATATCAGGCAACAATTAATTTTCTATTTCCCATATGGTCTTCAGTGTACAAATGAGGACATAATCATTCTGACATCTGGTCATGGCTCCCCTAGGCCATCTTATGGAACAAGAATTTCTTTCTATATTACCAAGTCTCATATTTCACATATATATTTCTCTTCTAGAATGTAGCCTCTCATGGTGATAGCAAGTAAGTATTGCACAGGAAGACTATTACTGAACTATTAAACAAACAGAGATGGAATAATATATAGTCTGACAGAGAAAGTCTGCCTTGGTGAAAACAGAAGTTAGGAAAGGCAGCAGCCAGAATTGAATTTAAATACAGAGAGAATTTATGGAATTGGGTATGTGTGTATGTATTCATAAATGAAGATAAGACAAATTATAATTACTTTACTTCTTAACTCTATTTTGCAATATCCAATACACAACAAATTTGGTAGTTCTACTAATAACGTAATGAGATTAACTGCTTTTTCAGACTCATATGGAGTATCGTGATTGATAGTGCTATGATTTCTGGCATTAAGTTGTATCAGAGTTTACTATTTTCTGCTGTTTTTACACCTGATGTAAACAATGTGTAATGCAAAACCACATTCTGATTATTTTCATTTTTGTATTTATATTTTTTTCAGTGACATTAGTACAGAATGTAAGCAACCTTGAGATACCAAATTTTAGTCTGACTCAAAGAACATTATGTAAATGGCAATTATATTTTATGAAAAGTGTTCAGTTTATGCAAGATTTTTTCCTTCCAAATCGATTTTTTCCTTTCGAATTGATTTCTTCAAAGCAAAACAGGGATCGTATGTACCTGTGTACACATAAACACACATACAATCAAACACATGCATGCTCAGTCTATGCTCCAACTAAGATGCATTTATTTTATTTTAATCTTAGGGAATTATCTTCGGTGCTGTTTTTATCTACTGTGTGTTTGACCAGTAAGCCTTGTTACTATCAATTTACCCCCTCTTCAAACTATGTGAATACAAATAAATCATCATTTACCAGTTATCTTAGAAGCCTGTCTTTTATTACTGTCAGGAGGAACTATAATAAAAAGTTTCTTTCACTTATCATTTGGAAATTGTAAGGTAAATTAAATATTCTAGGTTTAATTCAGTAGACAATAAAGAGTATGCCTCACAATATTCAGGCAGGAAAAGAAGTTTATTTACTGAATTGCTGTCCTCTGTCCATGCATGGAGAAGAGGCCTGGCTGAGCTCTGACCTGAGTTTAAGTAGGGAAGGGGAGTGGAGAAGGTGAGGCCAGGTTAGGAAAGGTGTGGCCACACTGGATGCTGATGTGACTTCAGGGCCTGAGACCCTTCCCTGGTTTGGGATGGCCCAGGGTGACCTCCAGGTATGCCAGTTACCTAGGTGACACAGGTACTAGGCAAAGACTTAAGTGAAGAGGAGGGAGGAGCCTGCCTCACCTTCCCAGGGTGAACCTTACAAAAATCCCTTGGAGTCTATGGTTTTTAGGCCTTTGTGTTTTTGTTTTTAGAAACGTATTTGGCCAAACTCTGTCGTCTCACATCTGTAATCCCTGCTACTCACGAGGCTGAGATATGAGTGCTGTGGTTAGATGCTAGACCTATCAGGAGTCTGTGATAGTAGATCTGTGGTTTAAATGCAAGGGTGTTAGACTTGATGACAAGAGCTCAGGGAAAGCGCTCAGGCCCTGATTTCAAGCCCTGCAATCTCCACACATGCACCCGCTATCCACACACATGAATTATATTTGACCTGTGTTTCCAAATTTAGCATGATATTAAAGGGAATTCAATAACTTTTAATGTGAAATACTTTTCATCTTTGTTTTCCAATATGCATTTATTACCTTAGTCCAGGAAGGAATGTAAAATAAATATACCTGTATTTTTAATTTATTATTTAACGTATCTTTTAAGTTTAACCTTTGAACAGGATAATATGCTTTCCTCAGGATTATCATTCTTCATTACTCTGTTATTTCTGGGTTAATAATAATCAGAGATCAAGGGTTTTCTTTAGGCTCACATCATTTTTTTCTTTGAAATGTAAATGTGTAGTGTTGTTTCCTTAAAATACAGAAAAATAAATATATCAGAGATTTGCTTTAAAAATATTGACACTAAAATACTGGACGGCTTTTACTCATAATAAAAACTATCCAGAGTGGTTGTACTAGTTTACATTCCCACTAACAGTATATTATAATCTCTTTTTGAATAGATCTGTGCAGCACCTGTTACTGTTTGTATTGTAGATGATGGCCATTGTAACTCTGTTAAGAAGGAATCTCAAGGTTGTTGTTTTTGTTGTTCTTGTTTTACTTTATAGTGAGAATTAGTGAACAATTCTTCAGATGATTGATGGCCACTTTCATATATTCTGAGAAGTCTTTACTTAGCCCTTTTGTTCACATATTAATTGGACTGCCAATTGTGTATATACACAATGGAATTTTACTTTCATTAGAAGAATCATATTGCATCATTTTTAAGAAATTGAAGCATCTGCTAAGTGAAGCAAGTCAATCTCAGAGAAATAAAGAAAGTTCATTTTCTCTCATACACAGAAGCTAGAAATATGTAAATATACACTGGATGGACTAAAAGTGTATACAAGTGTATTCACCAAAATAAAGTAGATTCGGGAAAACTCAAAGGACGTAATTCCTTAGAAAGGTTAACTCATACTCTAACAAAATAAACACCAGGAATCAGGTACTGGAAAATATGGGAGAGAAATAAATGAAGACAGAAAAGGGGGTGAGTTTAATGTATATTCTACAAAATTAAGAAAATTGAGGGAAGGGATAGTGTTGGGTAGGAAGAATAATGAAAGAGGTGACATTGACCAAGATTGATTGTCTTCAATACAACTTGGAATGGAAACTCCTTTGTACAATGACTTAAAGATAAAAATAAAGAGGCTGGAAAGTTGGTTTAGTGGTAGAGTGCTGACCTTGCATGCTTGAGGCCCTGGTTTTGATTCCTCAGCACCACATAAGCAGAAAAAGCTGGAAGTGGTACTGTGGTTCAAATGGTAGGGTGCTAGCCTTGAGCTGAAGAGCTCAGGGACAGCGCCCAGGCAGAGAGTTCAGCTCCCACAACTGACAAAAATAAAAAAAAATAATAAAAATAAAAAACCCCAAGAAACTGAAATATGAAATACATGAAATAGCAGTTTTTTCTTGCTTTCTTATTTTCTGCATTTTATATTTCTGAGATATTTTTCTGTTTGGTGCTAGCAAGAGTCAGTGCAAAATTAATCTGTGTTCAACATAGTTAAGTCAGTTGATGACAAGGAGACTGACCTTCCTGAAAAATGCCAGACAGTATAAATTTTATCCTTATAGTTAAGATTCCACAAACAGAGCTCAGTCTAATAGTTTAATAAGAGTGATAGTGAATTTAACATTTTAAAGGAAAAAAACTCATGCTCTTCGTAATAAAAACACATTTGCATTTTTACACTTACTAACAACACCTAATGAACTTTCATAAGTTTATAAAATTGTAGTTATTTTTGCAAATAAAATATTCATGTGGAAAAAAACACTAAGTAATGTTCAATGTATGCCAACATTTTAAATTTTACTCTACATACACTTCTTTATTCAAACACACAAGTCTATTTTTAAAATTAATAATTCAATTTTTACATTTTAGCTCTGATATACCTCATTCTAGTACATCACATACATGTGTGGGCATCTTGAAGCTGAAACATTTTTTTTTATAAAATCTGCATATATGTTGAATTTTTCTATGTATTTTTTCCTTAATTTTCCTAATATTTGTGAATAATTTATGGAGCAAAAACTTTTTTCTTGAGAAGCATACTATTGCTTTAATAATATTTACCAGTAAAAATAATGTCAGAAATATTATATGACACAATATAAAGAGTATAACATATCATGAGCTTAAGATTATCATGGCTTTTATCTAGTGAGCAGCAGAATACTGATCAGTTTCTTAATATATAAGCTAGTAAGGATACTTTCAGTGTCAGTCAATTTGCTTTAATATCTAAAATAAAAAAAAAGAATCAGGGATGTTATAGGTACACATTTTTTGAGAGACTTCTCACTGTTTAATATACGTAAATCATTTAGTTAAATTACTTAAAGTCTTCAAATCTCTCCAAATCATTTAGGATTTCTTTTGCATAATGGATTATCGATTTAAAATTAACACATCTTCTACATATTTTACAGTAATTTTCAATGTGTATATAAAAGGCCTCTGTAGTTTAATATATTATGACAGTTAAAAAAATGATTCACTGTTAATTTTATAAATGCAAATATTTTCTCAGATTAATATTTAAGAAAAAGGCCACCATTTCTGCAAGAAATGGTGAGCATTTTTGTTAAAAGTTTACACACATTTCACCTCAATTAATTAAATTTATTTATCATTGTATTCTCATTGCAAAATGGTAGTAAGGTATGCAACAATCATGTAATGAATAATAATGCTCAACCACTAGGCATGCGTCAAAGACTCATAATTACTTCAGAAGACTGAATGTGTGGAAATACCTGGAAGTCAGAAATGAAGTTCTTTGTGGCTTCACAATTTTACCATAGTAATTTTTTTCTAATTTATCATATTCTAAATACATTGCTTGCTCTTACCAGTTTTAGCTATCAAATGAAGTACAGGAATAAAAATACATGTTTCTCTAAACACTCCTTATATGTAATTAAATCATTGATTAATATTTATTAATTTTATTTTAGTGTTGATTTCATCTGTAAAATGTTTGAAAGCATAGGAACTTACACAGTTCACTAGATGCTCAGAGTATTGCTATAGGACGAACAATTCAGGAAAACCATTCTTAAGACTGAAAGAATTAAATGTGAAATGTGGAGTCTCAATGTACTATATAAAAAAGAAGAGTTCTTAACAAGAGAATCAATAAGGAAGAAAAGGACGATAAATGTGAATGCCGTTCAGGGAGAAAAATCAAAGTGGCTCACACAAAGACGGAACATTGACCACATTAATCACACGGAAAAAGTTCCAGAAAAGACTTCATATTTCTTATAGTAAAGGCAGGCAAAGTTCAGAAATGGCTTTAAGGAATACTTGGAGGTTGGTGAACTCCCAGAGGGCAGAAGCAAGCCCATTATGTGGTAGTTTCCATAAAATGAAGTGATAAAAGAAAACAGTGTGAATGATTTCTCTCCATACTGACGTAAACTTACTATCTTAGTATTTTTGTGAAAATACCAATGTTTAAATAGACAAATACTAGCATAAATACATCTTATTAACATAAATCACTTAGGAACAGTAATATCTTACTGTTCTGCCAAGATATATTTTTTGTAAAAACATTAAATGAAAATTCCAGAAATATAAAATAATTATGGCAGAATTTTAAATGAAAATTCCTGAAATTGTCTCTTTTTAAAGTGATAATGGATTTAATTTGTACCTTTAGCAGTCTCTTAAAATTCATGGGCTATAAAATTGGATGGGAGAAATGGTTCTGCAATATTAAGAAACAAAAATAAAACTATTAAGATATTGAACTTCTCTGATTTTTTTATTTTAAAAATTCAGACTTGAAACAATTAGAGAATACACACTCACACATACCTACTATTTTAGTAAAGATTTTTGAAGGCAGGTATTCAGAGATAGGAAATGATTTACAAAACTCCAGGGAATGCTAATTATGTCTACTTAAAAATGTATAAAAATATGATGTCTTTCTGAATTTGTCATTTCCATTGTATAAAAATTTAAAAAACAGTTCTGTGTATAACAAAATCGAGCAATGTTATTTGAGCTGGGAGGACTGACGGAGCAAAAATTATCAATGACTTATACAGTGCTGAGAAAACAATGGCATATTTTTGTGAAAGACTTGTAGGAAATATTTTACATTTTAGTGTTCTTTGATTTTCCTATGTTAGTCTCATATTAGTCCTTCAAATATTTTAAATATTAAGAGCTGTCTCTTTAAGTCTTCAATTTATCCAATATTTATCCAAATATTTATTTTTGAATGTGCTATAAAGATTATAGTAGCATTTTAAAAATAAATTCCTGTTTGTGTTGCAACTACAACTTGAGACTAGAATACTAAATTAGGCTAACACTAAAAATTCACTATAAACCACAATAAAATATAAAGATAATTTTAAATTTCAGAAAATTTACCTTCTGTGCTCGGAGTGTTGAGAGACATCTCAAATGAATCTTAAAATATGACCTCAATTATAAAGTCTGAAAACCCTGTTATGTTTGAGAGAATAAGAAATTCCAGACACTTATTTACAGTGTATAGTGGATGAATAGCAAAATTAACTCATTGAGCTATAATTAAGTTGTCTTCATTTATAATTGCTAGGAAAATTAGAAAAGGAATAACAAATTGTTGGCCTATGGCTTTCACTACACATGAATACGTGCCGATGAAGTGTCATGAAGGTGTCAAAAACTTTGTCAAATACAATCTATTTAATTGAAATAAAGAATAGAGTACACTATTATTACTTCATATAAACACATCATTATGTGTTTTTCTAGAAAGCAGCCAGAAAAGTGTATTTAAATAATGAGTGGTCAATACAGGGTGTAGATTTTTTTATATATCAGCAAACTAGGCTTTTTGTTGTATTTTTCCCTTTTTTAAATTTTGAAATAGAATCATATGAGTCTATAGCTATATCCTAGTTGATACATTTTTATAAAGTGAAAATTATCTTGAGTAAAACTATAGTGTTTACTTTTATTTTCTGCATGGGAGCAGGAAATGTTTCTCTTTTCCTTTTTCTACCTATTCTAACCTTGCTATGTTAAAGCAAATCTTAGCTAAAACTTTCAAACAATAAAATTTAATGTCAGCCCTTTCAACGTGCTTATCCATCACTCCTGATCCACCCCTTTCCTCACATTTGTATCACTGAATCATTAATTGAGAATTATCATCATGACTAGTGGGAATGATGCTAGGAGACCACAATCTGTCACTAATAATATTTTATTTCTAATTTTGTCATAATTACCATTATTTTTTAGTGAATATGACAAGGAAAAATCCTTGCACATATTTTAAAAAGATAAGAAAATCAAATTTAATTTTAATATTTCTAACCTCTATATGCTGACTTTTTACATATTTAGTTCTATACTCATATGTCTATCATGTTTAAACATTGTTAATTGCTACCTTGTCATAAGAAATGTATTGGTTAATTTATGTGCACTAATTTTAGTATAAGTTTATTTAAATATATAAATATCATGAAATGGTGAAAATGACAACAAAGTGATATGTTTTTAAATTACTTCATTTGCCTTCTCAACATGATATCATGAAAAAGTCTTACTATAGTTATTTATCCTTAGTTCGCTTTTATAATTTAGAACTTGTACTCTCAATATATTTTATTTTGTATTTTATAGGAAGCATGTTCATAAGTCAAAAGTATGTCCTGTAGATCTTTTTTTAAATTTTCATTTATTCTTCTACCCATTTCTGTAGCTGGATGGATAGCGATTTGATTTGATTTTTGATTATAATTGTATTTTGATAATTTTGTTATTTATTTTAAACCATGTTACACACAAATATGTATGTGTATCAAGCCAACCCTTCTTACACAAATGTCTTACTTTTTTTGGGAGGGGGGTTCGGTCGTGGGCCTGAGTGCTATCCCTCAACTCTTCACCTCATGACTAGCTCTCTACAACTTGAGCCACAGTGCCACTTCTGGCTTTTTTTTTTTTTTCCGCTTATGTGGTGCTGAGGAATCGAACCCAGGGCCTCATGCATGCAAGGCAAGCGCTCTATTACTGAGCCACCTTCCCAGCCCTAACTGTCTTACTTTTAAGTGTACTGTTATTTGTTGATGGGGAAAATAGTGGTGTGGATACTAAAATTCAACAATTGAAAAGTTTTTAATCATGTAAATTAACTTCAACCACCTATTATTTTTATAGATATGATCATATCTATAATTTAAAATAAAGCTTGAGCATTGACATTTCAGGAACATGATTAGAATGTATTTATAATTAAAAACAAAATTTGTTTTCTTTAAAAACATGAGGAAATCTAACAAAAACATCATTTATCAATGGAAAACAAGACTACCAAATCAAATATTTAAAATATATAAAAACCTTATCAACTGTATTGAAATATCACAAAATCAGAAAAAAAATGTGTGGATTAGACTAAAATTGTTATATATTATACTGACATATTTCATGAGAATAACAGATAAAAATTTCCTAAAATGATAACAAAAGAGAAGAAAAAAAACCCTTGAAGAAATTCAAATTTGTTTCATTACCTAAGGAACAGATCTGGGAAAAATACATAAACTCAGATGTGTGTATGACAGGTTCAGTAGCAGCAACTTTATCACATTCATATGAGAACAAATAACTTTGAAAACTTATCCCTTCACTAGTAAGTAAATGGAGTTTGATGAGTGGAGAATCAGTTATGCAGCCAGAAGTCAATGAAAAGTCATTGAAATCATGACTGTGTATACATGTCTTTAACTTGCAGTACTCTGGCCACATTTAAAGAGTTTTTCTCTGTGTCATATGAGTGAAGATCAAAAGATCTAACAAAAAATGTATGCTTCTATATACACACACATATGTATATGTACATAATTGTAACGAAATAAGGATATATGTTAACAGTACCACGTGCTGTAGAAAAAAAGATTATATCAAGTTGCAGATTCCATAAGCTATTTCCTTAAAATAATAAAGGTAAAAACTATTTCAATTACTGTTATATGATTTCAAAATACTTGCACTTTTCCCTTTAGATACCTACTACAAAATGTCTTAGATAAGAAAAGAAATACATTATCACAATCATTATTGCAATTTGTTTTATTTTGACCTAAATGCAGATTTGCAAGAAAACACAACATAAAATACAGTAACAAAAAGGATATTCCAAGTTTATGTTTTAAGTGTTACTTTTGAATGTATTATAAATAAAATACTTATTAATCAGACATTCAGGAAATTAGTAATGGATAATAATAGTCAGTTTGTAGCCAAAATAAAATTAAACAAAATAAGGAAAATATAATACTGAATACCAAAACAGTGTGGCCCCAACTTGAAATGCCTTAAATAATCATTTGTTCTTTGACTTTCTGAGAAGAAATGATAAAATGAGTGTACCATTTAATGAATCAAATCCACCAATAAACATAGCAAATTCTATGCACTGAAGATGATATATACACATTTATATTACTCTCTGAAAGTTCTACATCTAATATGCTGTTTGTTTTTGACATGTTGGGGGGGATTTTCATGAATATTTTTAATATAGCTATTAAGATAAGGTAGCTACAGCATTCTAAATTGCCTTAATGAAAACATGCACTGAAAATAAAATGCAGTGGGTTTGGACATTTGTTTCCAATTTAATCTGCCAAGCTGAATGTCATTATCACATACAAAATCAGTAGTGTCATCTGATCAAACACAAAAATTATGTTGGATTTTTTTTTAATCATTGCAATTTTAACCTTGAAATTTCAACATTATCATCTTTCAAAAATACCCAATTTGGGGGTTCTTTTATGTATTCATAAATAATTTGTTTTGCCCAGCTAATGAAGTCTATCTAATTGGGAAATTTATTTCATCCTAGAATCATTAGGATCATGTTAATAGTATCGTTGATCAATTTATTTGTTTTCTATTAACAAATGCATAGAAAATAGTTCATGCTTTATATTTCCATTAACTATTTCCTTCTTTGAACCTCTATTGAAAATATTTTGCTATGACCCAATATCTAATAAAAATTACTTAAAGGAGGAAATATTTATTTTGTTAATGACTTCAAAGTTGTAAGATAATCATAATGAGGAGACTGTGGGAAAACAGCACACATTATACCAGATGGAAGTAAATTCTTGATTATATTTTCTGAAAGCTTCTTGATTTCTTTCATTATACTTTAATATAATTTTGTAATGTTGTAATTAAGTTCTCTGAAATTCTGTTACATTTTTCTTTTGAAAATTCATTTATTCATACTACAGACAAAAAATGTGATTCTATTTCCTTGAAAATAATTGTTATTTTAATAGAGCATCAAACTACACTTCGTAAAATCTTTTATCAATTTCAAAATTCTTTTTAGAAAATAAACATAAGCAATTTGAAGCATATTTTTCTAATTGATTATATTATTAATTAAAGTAACCTTATTACCATTCCCTTTTTAACAAAATATATTTTATAATAAAAATTTTCAAACAGTTGTCATCAAAATGATAAATTAGTATGCAAATATTTATCAAAATTTATTTTATTGTGAAAATACTGTACAGAGGAGTTACAATTACATGGGCAAGATCATGAGTACATTTCTTATCTAGCATTGTAGCCTTCTCCTTTGTTTCCTCTTCCCATCCCTTTCCATCCTCTCCCCACTCCCCACTCAATCCTCCCCACTTCCCCCCCACCAAAGTTGTAAAGTTCGTTTTCGACATAACAACTTGTACATCTTTATTGGGTTGCCATGGTTCCACCTGTATCCCTATTTAAATGATTTGTTTTTTCCCTTCCACTTCACAAATTTTATGGCCATCAAATACAGTGAAAGAAGGGGTTATACCGTGGTCCGTATTTATTTAATAAGCCTTTCATTGCTATGTGATCAGAATGGTCTTTCACAGTGTGTGTGTGTGTGTGTGTGTGTGTGTGTGTGTCTATGATAAAGTCTCAAAGTCTTGTTACATGAATGTCATTGTGAAAATCTAATGTAAAAACAGCATAAAATATTCGACTATATACTGTTAGATTTCAAATAGACTATAGACTATTAGATTTTATGAATTTAACAAATTATTTTTAAAAATAATATACTAAAGCACCATCTCTGAAAAATGATAGTAACTCTTAGAAAAATTTACCAAAAACTAATAGATTTATTTTGAATACTGATGACTTTCTTAAAAAGTGTAAATCTCAACTATTTGATTTCCAGAAACCAGAAAGCAGTAAATGATTGTTATACACAGTAGAGTTCAAGATTGGCTGGTTTAGAAATTTATTTACCTCTTTATAAATGTAATGAAAACTCAGCTATATTTTAACAGCCTTCTCTTTGCTATATTAGTTCTCCATTGAACAATATGTGTTCACCTATAACTGTGACCCTGTTATTCTAGCTAACTACCAAAATAACCCAGAAAAATCCTTTTCCATTCTTGGTTTACTGTGGGGGAAATGCTCATGCGTTTTCTTTTAAGGTGGTGGTAATATATTTAGTAAAAGTTACACTAAATGCTATATTTATTAATAATAGAACTGTGGCAAGTGACAATATTTTTATATATTGTCATACTTATCACTTAAGAAATTTTCAAATGTGGTGGAGCATCTGGGTTGTTTCTCTATTTTGACTACTGTGAACGGGGTAGCAATGAACATGGAGGTGCATGTTTCCTTGTATCCTGGATCCTGTTGTTTGGGGTAGGTGCCTACGGGTGGTATGGCTGGGTTGCAGGAAAGGTCTATATGTTCAGTAGTCGCCCACGGACCCCCCCAACCCCACCCCCGATGTGGGGCTTGAATTCTGGGCCTGAGCAATGTCTCTGAGCTCTTCAGCTCAAGGCGAGCACTCTACCACTTAATTCACAGTACCACGTCTGCATTTCTGGTGGTTACTTGAAGAAAAGTGTCTCACAGGTTTTCCTGCCCAGGCTGGCTTTGAACTGCGATCCTGAGATCTCAGCTTCCTGAGTCACTAGGATTACAGGGGTGAGCCACCATCGCCCTGCCGATGTTCAGTTTTCTGAGGAATCTCCAGAGTGCTTTCCAGAGTGGTTGTATTAGTTTACATTCCTACCAGAATTGCAGTAGCGTTCCTCTTTCTCCACATCCCTGCCAGCATTTGTTGTTTACTGAGTTTAGAATATAGGCTATTGCGACTAAGGTAAGGTGGTTATCTCAGGATTGTTTTTATTTGCATTTCCTTCATGGCCAGGGATGATGAACATTTCCTCATGTGTTTCTTTGTCATTTTTACCTCTTCTTCTGAGAAGTCTCTTTTAGCTCCCAAGCCCATTTAGTAATTGGTATGTTAGATTTGGAAGGGTAAGTTTCTTGAGCAGCATATGTATAATGGATATTAGGCCATTGTCTGATATATTGCAGGTAAATATCTTTTCTCAATTGGTTGGTTGTCTTTGTACTTTGGTAGCTATGTATTTAGCTGTGCAGAAACTTTTAATTTTAAGGTAGTCCCATTTTCTGAGTCTCTCTCTCTGTTCAATTTGAATTGTGAAAATTAAAATGTGTTTCTATTCTCCACTGTATAACCTCTGTTTTCACTGTATGTGATGTTGGTATAATTTGTGGAGGGGAAGGGAAAAAACAAATTGTTTAAATAGGGATACAGATGGATCCATTGCACTAATGAGATGTACAAGATGTTATGCCGAAAATGAACTTTACAACTTTGGCTGGGTGAGGGGGGGAAGGATGGGTAGGTGGGGATTGGGGGGTGGGGGAGAGATGGGAAGGGATGGTAAGGGGAAATAAAGGAGGAGGCAACAATGCTTGATAAGAAATGCACTGATTACCTTGCCCATGAGACTATAACCCCCCTGTACGGTATTTTCACAATTTAAAAAAAAAAAAACATGTTTGTGACTTTGGTCAGTATCACTATGCCAAAATACTGTGAAATTTATGTAATTACTTAATTTTAATAAAGAAATAAAAAATAATAATAGACAACTTCTGCGTTGATGTTATTGTTACTAGGAAAAATAAAGCTGCATTCTTTCTAAAGTGCCAAATTTCTTAAAATTTTGTGGCAGAATAAAAGAAAAGTAAGGCAGTGATATTTCCCAAATGGCACGAAACACTTGGCATTTTTTACCAGCATAATACATATTGAACATAATACAATAAATTATTTAAAAGTTTTGCATGAAATTGATTGAATGGGACTATAATTATACCTGAATGATAATAGCTACATATAAGTTTTTATTTACTCCATATGGCTCCCCAAAAAAGAATGAAATACAGTTAAATACATCAAATTTTCCTGTATGAATATCCATTAATACATTAAACAGGAAAATCTGAAATACAGAGAAATATTAACTACATGTTTATTATGGTTGTATCTCTTACACCTACATAATATTAAATCAAATAACAATAATTAAAATGTAACACTGTATAGTTGTGAATATAAACTACTAAATGCATAAATCATTGAAGAATTTAAAAAATCAGTTATCCGAACTTTACAACTTTGGCAGGGGGGTGGGGTGGGGAAACAAAGGAGGATGCAACAATGCTTGATAAGAAATGTACTCATTATCTTGCCCATGTAATTGTAACCCCTCTGTACAGTATTTTCACAATAAAAAAATCAGTTATCAAGATATACACTCCATAATATGTCTAACATTTTTCAAGAAAAAACTTATTAAAAAGTATTTACTAAAGTTCTTCCTGCCATTCAAAACTATATTACAATTACTTTCCTACAATATCTCAAGTTTCAAAGTCTTATTAAGTGTGAAAGAAATATATTGGGATTATTGGCCAGGGCTTACCACTGTTATTTCCACATCACCAACTTCTCATCAATCACGAAATTGTCCATAGAGTTTATTAAAGTTCATATTGCCTAAATGTCAGTGAGAACGAGACTTACTCTCTTTGGGACAGTGATCATGTACTTTCTCTCCTGCTCCATCATTCTGAGCCACTGTGGTACTTTTCTTCTGGAAATATGTGACACACGAAGCAGCAATAAGGGCTAAAATGCCAAGGGCCTTCTTCCATTGCAGAGATAGGAAATCTCCCATGTGCCGTGAACACTATGTTAATGAAACAACATTAATTCATGAGAATAATTTAAATAAGTTTCAGAGATTGATTGGTAGTTTTTTTGTAAATATTGAACCTTACAAGTTAAGAACATGTACAAACTTTTATCTGGCAAAAGATGATTATTCTTTTTTTTTAATGCAACAGTATTATTCAAGGAATGTATGTAATATTTTCTCAAATTACAAATTTAAGTATTATTTCCACTTAAACAATATCTCACTAACAGTTTTGTCCTACTAGTAGTATATTATTAAAACTGTGCTTATGTTTTCTCATTAGATTCCTGGGTTTATTGATCATTTTTTAAAGACCAAAAATCAGTGTTTTTATATATCGTGTATGACTTGTCTACAATTTTTGAAAATTGAAGTACTCAAATATATTTCTTGTGCTATGTGCATATATGTATGAGTATACCTTAATGATGTATAGTAAGTTTGAAATATAGTATTTGAACATTTTTCTAACTAATGTGTAAATAATTATTTTTTATAAAAATGTGCAAATTCACACCGATTACTTTATTTTAAATAAAATTATTTATAACTATATATATTTGTGCATACATGCATTTTACATGCTTATTATGAGGGACTTAATTTAGGGAGGCTCAATCACTAAATACCCTTGTGAACACATGGGTGGTAGGAGAAGGTGTTCCCGTGTTATTCTGTGCAAGATCACAATGTGAAGTATTTGTTTTGCACCTGCTGTGTTGCCACATGCCAACCTACACACTTCTCATTAGAGAAGAGACTCAAACAGAAGGGAAATTGAGTAAGACTCTTTTACTTGGAATAAAAATACTTTCTTATTACTTAACAGTACTTTAAATTATTTAGAAATGGTCACAATTATCAGTGTCTACCTCAGGTTTCACTTTCTCGATAGAGATTTTCCAGGTATCAAAAACTGTTACCAAAATTTCATTTCTCAGAAATATTATGATTTTTAAACAAATAATAAATCCTCCCCCCCAAAAAAAAAGTGCCATTCCTTCATTGGCATTAAGGGTTGTCTTTGTTGGTTGAATTTGCTATGATCGTTTTCTGACTTTTCCTTTATATGTTGAAGTTATTAAATTTTATATGTACATAATTAGAGATAAACAATAATCAAACAATCCTTAATATAAAATTCACATTGTAGAAAACTAGATCCAGTGAGAAGTGTTCACAAGGATGAGGAAGGGGAGAGCTTTTAAGATGTTTTACGTGAATAAGAGGACAGATTTATTCTGTCTTTTTTTTCTGCTTTTTTTTTCAGAAGAACTACTTCATGGCCTGAGAAACAGATAGTGAGCCAAGTGGAAAACAAAACAAAACAAAAAAGCATATTAGAAAGGAGAAGGCATAAAGAATAAATTCCTAAAAAATAAAAATGTATTCATTAGTTTGATAATGAGTCATTTCATCCATATTCCAGGAAACAGTAATGCAAGTGTCCATGACTTTCCTTTCTCCTTTTTTTGTTAATAAATTTGCTTTTTTTTTTCTCAAGGTGATGTATGGAGAAGTTCCAGTTACATTAAGTTACAAGTACATTTCTTGTCAAACTTCTCATGTAAATTTAGACCCTTATTCATAGCTATTCTACGTGTGATCAAGGATCTAGTAGAAAACATTGGTAACCAAATAAGTCCTGCCACTGATAACTTAGAAGAACTAAAATCATAAGCCATAACTTATAGGCTTAGATTTTAAAGATTTTATATGCACAGGTATAAACAACAAAAATATTCATTATCTGTTATAAAAGTTTGCTTCATCTATGTTTAGGAAGCATATGTCTGTGGTATTAGACTTTATAGGCAGTAGTCTTTTACTGATGTTGGTTCTGAGGCTGTAAAAGGGACATTTCACTTTTTTGTTCATTACTGGTGCTCCACCACTTGAGTCAAGTCTCCAGTTTTTTCTGTTAATTGGGAATAAAAATCTGTTTAATTTGTTTGCTCTGGCTGACTTTGATCTCTGATTGTCAGATTCTGGACTGCTGAGAAGGTAGGATTACAGGCATGAAGTACCAGTGAAGAAATACAACTATCTCTCTCTTTTAAAATGATGTATTTATTATCATTAAGTTATTGTACATAAGATTACCATTCAACAAGTAAGTTTACAAATGGGGCAAAACTTTTTTTCAACTTTTTCACATTTTTAATATATTTTTATTGTAAAGATACTGTACAGGGGGTTACAGTTACATGAGTAAGTTAATGAATACATTTCCTATGGAGCATTGTTATACTCTTCCTTTGTTTTTCCCCAACCATCCCTTCCCTCCTCACCTCCCAAACTCCTTCCTCCCCCCAAAGTTGTAAAGCTTGTTTTCAAAATAGTGACTTGTACATCTCATTGTTACAATGGGTCAACCTGTATGCTTGTTTCAGCTTATTGTTATTTCCCCTTCCCTCCCCAAATTAGGAAAAAAAAGTCTATACAAGATGCAGGGAACCAAAATCAAATACAGTGAAAACAGGGTTATACAATGGGGGAAGAACATATAAAAGAAACAAAAAATCACATGGCAATTATAACTACATTAAAAACAACAGCAACAAAGATAAAATCTCTTGTGTCCCTGTCTTGGTGTTCATTTCACTTAGCATCATCTTATATGGTCATATGTACATAGCTCTTGACCTTTTCTGCTTGTCATATACATATTCTAGTTGTTGCAAATAAGGGAAACCATAGGACCTATGTTTCTTTGGGTCTGGCTTACTTCACTTAATATAATTTTGTATAGGGTGCATCTTAATTGATGTCCCTCTTTCTATCATTGACCCTCATCCTCCCAAACTAACCTCACCCTTTCATTTTCCTAGTTTCATAAGATGTATATTCATAACATATAGATTCCTCTCTTCAAAAGTCTGCTAATGGCAAAATACCAGTATGAGGATACACTCCATCATTTTTCTCAGCTCAATTATTTTTAATTTTCTATGATTAATAATAAAACTACAATGCGCATGTCTATTTGTAAAGTATTCTTTATTTTCCACCTAAAAATCTGTGCTCTCTAGGAAGATTAAAATTTATTTAAATTTGGAATTAGAAAGATAAAACGTAATAAATAATGGTCTTTATATACCGCTAAAATTATTTATTAGTAAACATTTTCCATAAGAAATTTTCTTGTGTTTTTACTTCCATTGAGAAAATATAAACTCCCTTTTTCAAAGTTGCTAGAAAATGGAAAAACTTAATGTAAGACAAAATGGAATATTTAAAATTAGGACAAATATTTATCACAAAGACATGTTAACTTGTTAATAAAGTAATAAAAAGGGGAAATTAGTAAATGTTAACTGTGAGTTCTAATACAACTATGATCCTATTTTCTACTTTCATAGTCTATATTCAATTTAAGTATATATATGTGTATATATATATATATATATATGTAAAACGCAAGATAGAAATTAAAGAGCTTACTTCAAACTTCTACCATTGAAGTCTAGGCAGAAAAGATCTCATAAAGTCTTCAAACATTTCATAAGATATTTTTTTCTCTGAAACCATTAAATATTTGATTCGGAATCTTTAATTCTATGCTTCAATAATCTGATTCTTGCTTAGCTTGTGTAAGGTTTTCTATACTCAATAATCCAAAAATAGGTGAATCATAACAAAAAAAATTTTGTATGCCAGTAAGTTTCAGCTAATATGTGCAAAAATATGTGTGTGTAGATCTTTATAATACAAGACATGGTGGAAGATTCCATCTCTTCATTTCTAGGTAAATTAATGTTTAACTCTGTGACCCAGAGTAAGTCGTTTGGGTAATTTTTTTTCCCTCTTGCATAAAATAGATATTTAACTGCATTTGTCTTTTTGTATTTTCATGATATTCAAATATGTAAGGTACACAAGTCCTCAGCTCAGGCTCCAGTATATCAGCACAGTAAATAATAATAAAATAAAATAGGTATCAATAACTAAGTTAAAATTAATGGAAAAATAGAAAATAACATAACAAATTGCAACAAAACAAAGAGGAATGAACATAACAATGTCTCAATTTATGTTTTCTGAACATCTACCTTGAGGGAAAACAACATAACAGATATTATATATGCAAGAGATGATTGTCTCACATTATTCTTAAAAAAATAACAATGTCTATAGAGACCTGAGATCACAGATTATAAAGAAGTTGAAACCAACACACCTGCTGCTTAAAATGTCAATGCTCAAACACTTTAACATTTTAAAACTCTGTTGATTATAAGACACGGTACCTGAAAACATCAGTCTCCAATTCTGTGCTGCAAGGAAGCACAATCACTCTCATGCTCTTGGGATGTCTTCTTTTCTTTGTCCTTAAACTGATTCTACCTTCATAACATTTCTGTCTGTTAGAAATTGAAGCTTAAAATCATTAAGCTTCCTGAAACTTGATAACAATAGTTTTATTCATGAAACTTTGGTCAAAATATTTTAAGAAAAAATTCATCATATATATATAATGTATATATATATATATATATATATATAGAGAGAGAGAGAGAGAGAGAGAGAGAGAGACAGACAGACAGACAGACAGACAGACAGACAGACAGACAGAGACAGAGACAGAGTGATAGAGAGAAAGAATAGGCATTTGTGTAAAAGTGTGTGTGTGTGTGTGTGTGTGTGTGTGTGTGTGTGTGTGTGTCTTCATGGGGCTTGAATTTAGGGCCTGTGCCCTGTTCTCTGTCCCTGTTCCTTTAAGTGTTTTTTTTTGGTGTTCTTTCTGTTGTTGTTTGTTTCTCAAGGGCAATACTCCACTACTTGAAGCACTTCCAATTCCATCTTTTCATGTGGTTAATTGGCAATAAGTGTCTCAAGAATTTTCCTGCCAGGGTGACTTCTAACCTCAATTCTCATATTTCTCTCTTCTGAGTATCTAGTATTATAAGTGCGAACCACCGGTATATGGATTATTTAGTCTTTAATATTTTTTATCTTGGATTTCTTAATATTGTAATAAGACTAAAATATATCCTTTTAGAGCTGTGATATTATGTATTAGTATAAATAAAGTAAGAGTCTGTATACCACATTTTCTTGATCCAATCATCCACTGAGGGATATCTGGGTTGATACCATATCTTAGCTATGGTAAACATAAGCATGGCTGTGCTGCAATAAACATGGTTGTGCTAGTAGCTTTTGTGTGGCCTTGTTTCTGTTTTATTGACTAAATATCCAGGAGTGGAATTGCTGGGTCATAGGAAAGGTTGATGTTTAGTCTTTTGAGGAACCTCCATACTGCTTTCCAGAGTGGCTGAACAAATTTACATTCCCACCAGCAGTGTTCCTTTTTTGTTACATCCCCACCAGCATCAGTTATTATTTGTTTTCTTGAGAATAGCCATTCTATGTGGAGTGAGGTGGAATCTCAGTGCTGTTTTGATTTGCATTTCCTTTATGGCCAGAGATGTTGAACATTTCTTCATGTGTCTATTGGCCATTCATCTTCTTCTGAGAATTTTCTCTTTATCTTTAGCCCATTTATTAATTGGGTTGTTGTTTCTTTAAGAGTTCAATTTTTTGAGCTCTAAGTATATTTTAGATATGAGGCCCTTGTCTGATGCAGAGATAGTAAAGATTTCCCATTCTATAAAATCACTATTTCTCTTGCTAGCTATGTTCTTTGGTATGCAGATGTTCTTCAGTTTGATGCAATCATGCTAATCTAGTCTTTCTTTCTTTGGCTGTGATCTAAGGATGATAGTGTTTCCAATATCCTTTCCTATAATATTTACATGGTATCTGGCCTTACACTGAGTTCTTTGATCCATTTGAAAATGATTCTGGTACAGGATGATATATAAGGATCTAGCTTCAGTTGTCTGCATGTGCATTGCCAATTCTGCCAACACCATTTGTTGAAGAGGCTGTCTTTCTTCCAAACTGTTTGGTAGTATATATGCACAATGCAATTCTATGCTTCCACAGGAGGAATGATATTGCAGCATTTGAAAGGAAATGGAAAGACTTGGAAAAAAATATATTAAGCAAAGAATGCCAGACACTATAAAACAAGTTGCATGGCTTCCTTCATTTGTGGTAATTAGAAGGTACCTATAAATCTACAAGTAAATATACTGGATGGTAAAAGACAAAAAATATACTTAGATATGATAAATTATACTTGACTTTAGAAATTCACACAGTGAGACCAAGGATGATATTCTTAGGAGAAGATTACAAAGCCTCAATAGCTATGTACATACAATCATATGTAAATAATATTTATTGAATTAACTCCAAGAAATGGAAACAAGAAGCTTTCTTTTTTTTTTTTTTACTGTTTTTTCCTCTGTTTTTATCTTTTGTCATCAGTACATTTTGTCTTGTATGTAAGTTTTTATCTGTTTTCGTGAGGGTAAGCAAGAGTACAGAAATGCTGGAACAAAGGTGAACAAATGCAGCAGTGATGTTCAAGATACTATTTTGAAAATGAGCTATATAACTTGTGAAGTAGGGAGTCAGGAGGGAAAAACTGGGAGAAAACAAGGGAAGACGTGGCATTGTTGAAAAAGAAATGTACTCATTACCAGACTTATTTAACTGCAATCCCTCAGTATATCACTTTATAATTACAATAAAAAAGTAAGAAATAAATCTACTTCATTAACATGATACTGAAATGCATTTTTTTCATTAGCAAGGAAGATTACATATATGCTCCTTTTAATGAAAAAATCCTTTTTAATTTATATATTTTTACCATAAAAAGGGAGAGGAGAGGGGGGGAACAGAGAAAGAAAAAGTCAAAATAAAAAACAAAGAATAAATTTATAGAAGTAAACCAGGATATCATAGAAATGATCTTGTCTGAAAGAACAATGATATTTATTGTTAGGATGTTAAAAATAACAAAACTTGTGGATAAATGCTAAACAACAAGCAACACTCCAAAAAAAGCTACTGAATACAAGTGAGTGAGGAGAGAAAAAATAGCAAAAGGCTTGGAACAGTTAGTAATCAGAAAGAAATATCTTCAAAGAAGTTTGTCTATCAGCAAAGACAAGGTTCAACCAAATAAACACCAGGGAGAATGTACTTGAAAGAGATGGGTGGGGTGAAGGGGAAAAGAATAGACAAAACTGAATAAGAAAAATCCAAAGCATGTCTTACAATATTGAGAAGAGTGAAGGAAGTAGTGGGTAATGGTGAGAATGTTGAAAGGAATGGCATTGATCAATAGGCTTTGTATTCATAAACTGTTCTCTTAAATAGTTATTCCTTCATACAACTACTTAAAGATTTGAAAAAAAAGATGAAAAAATGTATGTTTACAGAAAACATCAAAATATAATCAGCACTACTCTTTGCTCTGGGGGAATTATTACTATTATAGAACATAAGCTCTTCAAACAAACTTAACATTTTCAATGACTATAAATATGTTGTATTTGATTTCTTTTCTCTTTCTGTCTGTCTCTGTCTGTCTTTCTCTTCCTATTTGTCCATCTCTGGCTTCCTTATATATATATTTCTATCTTTTGTCTACACAAAAGAATAAGAATAATCCAAATATAAACAAAAGACCTGATTTAAATGTTCATTTGTTTCATTACCAAAATATCACAATAATGAAGTATAATAATTTTTCTCATGTTGACAAGGTGCAAGGTACATCTTGTATATGCATGCAATCAGACGGCAACATGGCTTTACTAGAAATTAAAGCTCTATATTGATTTTATATCCCTGCTGTAACTAGCACAGTGCTAATATCTCCTTGACACTATTATCAAGATGTGACTAAGTTATACACTTTAAGTTTAAACACTTTGTATCTATTTTATAAAATACTTGTTACTATATCAAAAACATTTCATAAAAATTATGACAGTAAATCACTAGCTCTAAAATTTATATGTATAATTTATAAAATGATTGCCATTAAAGATAAAATGAGGATTACAATAGAATTTCTGTGATTATATTTTAGAAAAAATGCTACATCCCAATGATTATGTGATTTCCATTATGTGATGTTTGTACAAGTAAAAAATATGAAATACATTCTATGCAGATAGGAAAAAATACTTTGGTATGGGTATTTTTATCAATTGATATTTTTAAAAAATTGCTGAATTGACTCTACAGCTTTAACTAGTGCTACTATAGAGTAACTGAAGTAGGTATGAGATGATCATTTTTGGTCCACAGTGCATGCTAGCCTGAAGCTTTCTCCATATCAAATTTCTATCAAGTAATCTAATGGAGGTGAAAAGGTCTCTAGTAATGTTCATGGCTTGGGAGAGTAAAAACATTACAACAACTAAGCAGCTAGGAATGGATAAATGTATCTAGAACATACTGAAGGTGAGCAATTAATGAAAACTTTTGAAGTAACAAGAAGGACTAGGTCTAATTTTGACTTGTTGATATAAATAATACAAGAACCTAACATATTAGATTCAAATAATACTTAGCAAGAGCAAAGCAATATTGTAAATATTCTATGCTATAAATTGAGTGCTCAAAATTAGAACAGAGAAAAATTTGACCTGTAATGCATTATTTAGTGGATGAAACCAAAGCTGTGCACCAACTTTTCAACTTAACCATGGGAATTATAGTTTTTACACAAAATGAGTTTAGAAAAAAATGACCTGGTTTTGTGTATTCTAATGAACTAAATGGGTAGAAACAAAGTTGGAGAGGGATAGGAATGACTGGCTTCTATTTCAGTTGTTCTTGCACCTAATTCTAAAGTACCTGGGTTTATAGGACTGGTCTACTACATTCAGAACCATAGTCTTGATTATAATTTTTCAAATTAATGTACTTCGACTGAGGAAAAGCCTTGAGTTCATATGCCAAAACTCTCTAAAGCAAATTTACCTAAACAGGTTAATAAATAGACATGTACTCTATATGTTCAGGGTTTGTGTAGCATCTCTGCTGCTGAAATTAGTTGCATTTTCAAAAATTCCTCTAGTGACTCCTATAAAACAACAACAATCACTTATTATATTTTAAATGAAAATACCCAATTTTTCTATGGAAGTGATGTTGCTCGTCAGCAAACAAAATTTAGATCAATAATAACATCATTTTGGCTACTCATGTCATTGCTTTTTGTTGTTGCTTTTTTTGTTTTGTTGGTGGTGGGCCTTGAACTCTGGGCTTGGGTACTGTCCTTGTGCTCTTCAGCTCAAGGGGAGCACTCTACCACTTGTGCCACAGTGCCACTTCTGGCTTTCTAGTGGTTTGTTGTAGATAAGTCTCACAGACTTTCCTGCCCTGGCTGGCTTTGAATAACAATCCTCAGATCTCAGTCTCCTGAGTAGCTAGGATTACAGGCGTGAGCCACAGGCACCCGGTCTGTTCAACTTTTTAATTTCAGGCTTAAGAATAAAAAAATATTTATTTTAATCAGTATCCATACAATATTATAAATTAGCTTTATAATTTTATATTATAATTACTATTGTATATCTGCTACAGCACATAGTGTACATAAACTAATGATTTATTAAATTATATAGTGTTTTAATATATAGATATATATTTTCATTAATATACTGAGATATTTTATACACATATATACAGGCTAATTTAATATTTACATATTGCTATATTTATATGTACATATAGGTTCTTCAAAAATATGTTTTCAATCTTGAATATTAATATTTTAATAATAATGAATATTTGTATTGTCATATTTTAGGTACATATTTTAAAAATAATTTCCTATCTTTATCAATACAAAATATATTCATATCTTGACTACTGCTAAGACAAACTAACTTTAAACTAATTCCACAGCAAATAATTCCATCTGCATAAAAGGAGAAATGAAATTTTTCAACACACTCATCAGTAATAATTACAAAATGCCTTAATAGTTGAAAACTGATATAGAAATGTCCTATATTTTTATTTTATATTGCAATAATTGAAAGTAAATTTCAGCTTTTTAAGGTGTTTAATAACAATACCCTTTTAAAAATGTACTTACACAATAGCAATTTAAACTCAAAACGAATTACTATTCTATCACCAATAATACCAGTTACGCCATACAATTTCATGATTTCAACACTGAAAAAACTGTAACTTTTCATGATTTCATTTGAGGGGTTCAAAATCCTTCCTCCCTCATATTTACCTGCAAAACATTCCCAGGTTTAGAAGAAAGCTCTAATTTTGTGTGTGTGTGTATATATATATATATATATATATATATATATATATATATATATATATATATATATGTATGTATAGGCATGTATATATACATACATATGTTTGCAGATAATTTGCTTTTATTCTTGTAGCTGTTTGTGCTGCTTTAGTGAAGAATACTCAATGTGCTTAGACTAAATATTTTCTGACAGAAAAAAAATAATATTGTCTATCTAAAATGCTTTGTCTCGAGGTAAAAATAGCAAATTTTAGAATTCTTGGTGGAAAAAAAGAGCAGTTCTATGAGATTTGGAGGTGCAGCTTACCAGGATGTATTGCTGGGACACATCCTAATATCAGGGTTTCCAGTCACACAGGGTAGGTTAGGGAGATAAATTGAGCACATGCACTTCACTGTGCCATGGTACTTTTGAATGAAGTGGTTTTATTTGTTTGTTTTTTGTTTTTATTTTTCTGTCAGTCTTGGTGCTTGAACTCCGAGCCTGGGTGCTGTCCCTGAGCTTTTCAGCTCAAGACAAGCGCTCTACCACTTGAGCCACAGTGCCACTTCCGGTTTCCTGGTGGTTTATTGGTGGTAAGTGTCTCATGGACTTTCTTGCCCCGGCTGGCTTTGAATCATGATCCTCAGCTCTTAGCCTCCTGAGTTGTTAGGATTAGAGGCCTGAGCCACTACTCCTGGCCTTAAGTTTTGAATGTACTTTTAAAGGCCATATTTGCTGCAACTGAAAATCAAAATAAAAGATTTAAAAAATTTATTAACTAGTCTCACATGGAAACAAATCCTTTCTTAAAACTTACTTGACTTCACTAAGCATTTTTAAAATATTGTGCTTTTATTGATATTTACATAGGATTTCCTCATTCTTTTCTGGATAAATTTTTTGTCATCTATAATTTATCTAAAGCTATCTTTATTTTTAT
The DNA here is from genome assembly GCF_024711535.1 of Dipodomys merriami. Classification (NCBI taxonomy): domain Eukaryota; kingdom Metazoa; phylum Chordata; class Mammalia; order Rodentia; family Heteromyidae; genus Dipodomys; species Dipodomys merriami. The sequence continues at coordinate 96,919,410 of NW_027203381.1, read as the reverse complement.
CAAGAAAAACTCACATAAAATACTTTATGTTTTGCAAGTGTAGCATGATTAAATGAAATCACTGGCATAATGGTATTCAGGAAGACACTAAAAGTTTTAGAAAAAAATAAAGTAGAAAGTGAAAGAGATAAACATTAAATATAAAAACAAAATAAATTACATAGATCTTGATGATAATGTCCTACATACATACATGTTATACTTCCATAGATATAAGTAATAATGAAATATGAATAGCATATCTAGCATATCTTATACTTTCTTGCATAATTTCATTTACAAAATTGATCTTGCTTCATTAACTATTATTATGTAATATTCAAGCATTCAACTGTGAAGTGAGATACCTCATTAATTATTGATCAGTTAATTTTATCTGGTTAGTTGTTTTACAAGTTACTTACTTCATTAAATGTTAAACTCATAATATTGAGAATCAACTTAAACTATCACACATTAAAAGATTTAGTTAGCATCTTTTACCTACATAATAGCTTGAGCATTGTGACCCAAAGTTTACAATGATCAAAGTCTGTTTAATCAGAAGTTTTCTGTACCAGGAAAAGAGAAAACATGGTTAGGTTTATTGCCTCTATATGAATGTATGCATATTATATTTTATTTTTCTAGCAATTACTTGAATAAGGTTCAATTCCAATAAGCAGCAAGGCCTTAGATTAAATATGGTCCCGTTTAGTTCTATTTCACGATATAGCCTTTTCTCCTCATGAATAAATCTTATCCAAGTGGTTATTGCAAATACTTCCTAACCAACTACCATATCTTAAGAATTTTGTCACCCATTGTTCAGACCTCTAACCATTTAAGGATTTTAGTAATCTTGTGAATACTTAGGAGAACAGATATGAGAGCAAGAGAATGTTAAATAATTTAACCGAAGTTTAAAATATTGGCTTGTAAATACCAGCTTGTGGACCTCAAGCTTGAACACAATTTATGAGTCTCCAGACTTCCCCTAAGTCTTAAAATAATGATTTCCTGTTTACAGACTATTATTAACACCTATTAGTCACTAAAAAATTACTTGTTGAACAAATTGAGCATGTATTTAATGGATGGATGGACATGTTCCTATATAAAATCTCTGCACCTCTACTCCAGATGTTTGGGAATCACAAGCTAGGGAATAATATATACCATGCAAGAAGTGGTATAGCCTGCCTAGTCAATCACTTCTCTTGAATTGTAGCAAACAGAAAGATGTTTAGTATTATTATAGATAACTTTATTTCTCATACAATGCTCTTCCAAAAGATTTTTTTTAAGTTTTTCTTTTTTAACACGTCTTTATCGTAAAAATACTGTACAGAGGGGTTACAGTTACATGAGTAAGGTAAGGAGTACATTTCCTATCCAGCATTGTTGCCTCCTCCTTTGTTTTTCCCCCAGCATTCCGTCCTCCCCAGCCACAACTACTCCCCGCCGAAGTTGTACAATTGATTTTCAACATTGTGTCTTTTACATCTCATTGTTCAATGGGTCAACCTGTATTCCTATTTAAGCATTTTTTCCCCTTCACCTCCCCAAATTAGAAAAGCGAAGTTATATACAAGTTGCAGGGCACCAGAATCAAATACAGTGAAAACGAGTTATACTGTGGGGGAGGAGTGTACAAAAAACAACAAAAAACAAATTGCGTAGTATAAGTACGTTAAGAAGAACAGCGACTAAGATAAAACCTCTTGTATTCCTGTCTTGGGTTCATCTTGCTTAACATCATTTTATATGGTCAAATTTTCATAGCGTTTGACCTTTTCTGCTTGCCCTAGACATACACTAGTTATTGCAAATAAGGGAAACCATGGGACCAATCATATTTTCTTGATCCATTTATCTATTGAAGGACACCTGGGTTGGTTCCGTATCTTAGCTATGGAAAATAATGCTGCAATAAACATACTTGTGCTGGTAGCTTTGTTTGTGATCATTTGGGTAAATGCCCAAAAGTGGGATTGCTCTATGTGGAGTCTATTGAGGAACCTACATATGCTTTCCAAAGTGGTTGAACAAGTCTACACTCCCACCAATCATGCTGTAGGGTTCCCTTTTGGCCACATCCCCTCCAGTATCTGTTGTTATTAGATTTCTTGATTATAGCCATTTTAACTGTGGTGAGGTGGAGTATCAATGTTGTTTTGCTTTGCATTTCTTTTATGGCTAGAGAAATTGAGCATTTCTTTATGTGTCTATTGCCCATTCTTATTTCCTCTTCAGAGAAATTTCTTTTTAAATCTTTAGCCCACTTGTTTATGAGTCAGTTATTTCTTTGAGGGTTTGTTGTTGTGGGATTTAATTTTTTGAGGTTCCAAGTATATTTTAGATATGAGAACCTTGTCCGTTGTATGGCTAGTGAAGATCATGTCCCAATCTGCTGGCTTTCTATTGATTTTGCTAGCTATGTCCTTTGCCATGCACATAGTTTCATGCAATCCCATTTGTCCAAACTTTTTCTTTAGAGTTAATTTAGAAACCTTCATTTTAAGCTTCTAATTGAGAAAATTATATCCAATAGGACAAGCCAAAGCTAAAATTTATAATGAGATATTAAAGTATAGTCTTATGTAAAGGCTTTGGTATGTTTTTATTTTATTTCTTTTTTGATACAACAAACTGTGTAAGATACTAATGTAATCCAGTATACTTTTAATTAGTTTCTAAATCTTCCTGTATATTCTGCACTTACCCATCTGAGTATACTTTATTCTCTGTTGCAGTGTTTGAAAGATTATTGTTTGCTCTTATTTAAAACCTAATATTTCCCATGACCTAGAAAAATGATTATTGCTTTGTTCCTAGACAGACTTGAGAGATAATCAAGCTCCCAAACTCAACAATATTGTATTCAAATAGTGCATAGTATCTTTATAAAAAAAAAGAGATTTTTCAATCACTTGAAAACTTCTGTAGAATATTCTCCTATGCATGCTCCTCTTTTTATATATAAATCTTATATAAGGCAGTAAATATTTTACACTGCAAATATCATCTCTAATCTCACACAATATCCATTCTCTATTTTCTCTTTCTCCTAAAATAGTTCCTAACCTTTACATATCCTTGTAAACATATTTATATTTAGATATATTAACTTAGATTTTCATAACATTTATTAGGCACAGTATAGATTTGGTCTCTCTTATATTAAGACATGATCTGTGATTTAAATGCATTGTTTTATACTTAGAATAGTTTGATTTCTACATATGGACAAGTATCTCCTTCCAGTTTAGTTTTCAAACAAACTATGACATCTGCCAGAGCTGTACACACAGTATTTGAGGTTTAAATAATTAAATGAAAATTTGAATGTAATATACTGCTATTTAATTCAAAATTACTGGGTGAGCTGAGGAAAGGAATCTGTATCTGTAGCTCCCATTGATCTGAAATGGGTTGATTTAAGATCACCTAACACCTTAGCTAGGTGCTCTTAGAACTTTGGAAGAATGGCTACTACACTGTGATATTTGAGTAAATTGAGCAAGCATGGACATTCTCTTTTATTTCCCTTTGTGTTGGCTTTGATATTAAATCAAAGATTGCAAATGAAAATATCATCTTCCAAATCATGGAAACACGAACAAGAATACATATTGACATATTGGTACAATATTAATTTATCCATCATGAACATCTTAATCCAATGGTCTCTGTTGTCTGACTCTGAAATGCTCAAACTGCTCTTGGTAGCACATTATTTTCCCTGCTGCCATTCACTGACAGGTGCTTTTGACTAAGTTGTTAGCAATATTTTATATTATCAATCTAGATTTTCATAACAATTGCCAGATAAGGTAAGGTATTTTCTTTTTTTCTTTTTTATGTTTGCTCTCACATAATCTGTGAAACATTTAATAGGAATTATTGAAACAATTTTATTTCAGTAAAACATTAACTTAAGCTATTGGTAAGCATCGCATAAGTTTAGCACATTTCATGTATTTTGTCATGCTACAATAGTAATCATATGAAGCTTCTACTGACATTGACCTGTTCATGAACCTCATTTTCCACTATGGACAATTGCAATGAAAGTATGTACTTCCTTGCTTTCTAATTGTATATGTGAAAAACACAGTTTTCCTTGAAGCTGCAAAAGGCTACCAAAGTTAAATCCATATGTCCTTTGTGACTCAAAGGAAACAATCCTCTGAGAGCTAAAATCAGAAATAATTTTAGGCAATCTACTCTCAGGGCTTGAATATGGAGTCTGGCAGAAATGGGGTTTTAACATGGCATGAAATACTTGAGAAAAAAACATACTCTATTCTTATTGTTCTTCCAACAATTGAAAAAAAGACAAATATGTTACATTTCTGCAACATAACCAAAATAAATAAATGTACTTTTATTTTGAATATGTTCTCTTTAGATTAGGCATAAGTTTGTACAAAACTTTAAGTGCCAAAATTAACTAAGCATTTGCTGAATTCAAGCTATTATCTTTGTGACTATACAACAACAAACATAATTCAAATAATGTGTTATAAGCAAATAATGTGTTAAAACAAATAGATATTAAGAAAAGTATTTTTATTCAAATATTGTTGTAAGAATTTCAGGTGATGTGTCAATTCAATGTACCTGTATTAATTACAGTAAAAGTTGTTTAAAAGGCAATAACATTTACTTTTTATATTACGGTTTTACTGAGTGGTAGAACATATCCAATTTTGTTTTATAAATAACTATTGCTTTGTGGTCCTTTGCTTTCTGCTTGATATAATTATCATTTTAGGAATACTTATAAACTAATGTACACTCCACATTTCATCAAAGAAAATGTGGCAAAATCGGGATGAATTTGTTGTTGTTGTTAGTCATGGAGCCAAGTTCTGGAAATTTTTGTTTTGGAAACCTGAACATTAATTGTTTGGCATAGTGTCTGCTAATAAACTTTATCAAATTTTAAAAGAACAGGCATTTACATGATATTTTATTACAATAGACACCTCAAATTAAAGGTGATTTTTTTATTTTTTAAATTTTATTTTATTGTCAAGATGCTGTATAGAGGGGTTACAGTTACATGAGTAATATAACGAGTACATTTTTTATAGAGCATAATTACCCCCTCCTTTATTTTTGGCCTGTCCCTTCCTTCCACCACCTCCCCAACTCCTGTTTAATAAAATATCAGTGTAAGAATTTTCATTCACTAAGTAAATTTTTAAATACACTACATGTACCTAGCAATAGTTTTGAATAGCTCAAAGAAATTAAATGGTATTTGCATATTTTAATAAAGATTCAAGTTACAAATTCATTAGTAATACATAAAATAATGTTAAAGCAACTTCTTTCAAAAAACAGTGCTATCAGCAAATGTTACAACGTGTTATTTTGGGGTTTTTTATCTTTACACTTGTTCGCTAAGAAATTTGATTCAATTACATCAAATATTGTCTATTCTGATCAGATCAGCTTTTCTTCCAACACAGGTTTGATTTACTACAAATCAGGCTTTCAGTAACCAATTCAACATAAAAATTAATTTCTTTTTCAATAAAATTTTACCCTGTAGAGCCATATTGGTCATGTTTATTAATTCAAACATTTTATGAAATTGCAAACTTATCTAAAGAATGTATTTTATCATGACAAAAATACATTATTGGATGGAAATTATAACAGTGTGAAAATTCAGAGTTCACAGAAATAAGAGACACTTCAAAAATGAAGAAATTGAATTTAGAATTCAGTATTTAAGAGGTTTAAATGTTTATTTTCAGAAATGATCCAAGGTTTCTACTCCTTGAAACACCATCTTTAAATCAGAATCCAAATGAACCAGGGAAACTCTATTTACTAATATACAGAAACATTATATATGACAAGCAACAGATTATTTAAAGGACTGTATTTATCAGACTAAGGAAATTTTGCATATTTTTATCAAATCCAAAAATTACTCCAATTTGATATATTATTTTATAAAATAGTATTATATATTCCAATATAATATATTTCAATTAACATTCCAATTTGATAACCAAAGTTATATAGACAACAGCTAGGGAAGAACAGTGTGTGCACCAGAGTTACACAATTTGCTTTCACTAATGTAATAATTTGAATATAGTAAATATCATTACAAATTTATTGATGGTCTTCAAGTTTAAAGGAAGATTTTCCTATACCTAGTTAATAAACCACAGGCATATGTAAAAATGTATACAAAAGCTTCAACTAAATTACCTTCAAATAGGTTTTGGTCTTGTAAAATAGCATGGCTGTGACACTATCACTGCAAAATAAATACTGAAGAATACAACTTTATGTTCCATTGAAATAATGCCAGCCTTCTATCAGTTCCCAGAGATTGCTTTATTTATCATTCAAAATGAATGATGGCACCTTAAGATTTTTCTATAAAATCTCAGTATCTGTGTGGAACTTTTATACAAATGCTGGCAGATTTGATGCTAACATTTTACGAGATAACTAAATCAGGACACATATTGACATATCTTCATGCTAACATATTGCTATAATATTGTAAGTCTTGATTTACATTTCACTCCTTATTTTGTATCACTTTAGTATATGTACATATCAATGTATAATAACACAAAAATCATTTTTAAGGTTGACTTTGATGTGTCATAGTCCTAGAGAATACATTTATTGCTTACAAAGTCTTTTTGGCATCATTGAATTGTATTTTAGTGTTGAAAGAACTGCTTGTTATTTCCAATGTATTTATTCTATCTGTAAAGAAGTATTGACTTTTGTATATTGAATTGCTTCTCAAAGTAAATAATTTTAAAACACTCTTATTCTACTCAATTACACATTGTACAAATTATATATGCATATGAACAATTACTACTAATAATTACTAATTATTTATTGATTCTTAAGCTCTCTCTCTCTCTCTCTCTCTCTCTCTCTCTCTCTCTCTCTCTCTCTCTATATATATATATATATATATAGTCAGTCTTGAGGCTTGAACTCTGGGCTTGGGCACTTTCTCTGAGCTCCTCAGCTGAAGGCAATCACTCTACCACTTGAGCCACAGCTTTTTAAGTTTTCAGGTGGTTTATTGGAGATAAGAGTCTCATGGACTTTCCTGCCCTGGCTGGCTTTGAACCACAATCCTCAGATCTCAGCCTACTGGGAAGCAAGGATTACAGGCGTGAGCCACTGGAGCCCAGCTTAAAAATATAAAAATTTTAAAGCACATAGCTACTAGCTGAAAACAGAGTATGTGCTGATTATTTGGATATTATTGCTAATATATGACATCCACAGTTTTCACAAATAAAACATATTGTGTCAAATATAAGGGAATCTTAAAAAGACAAGTGTACTGATTTCTATATTTTTAATACTTTAAGGGTTCTTAAATGTTCTGCCTCAATATATATTTTGCAACAATTTTCTTAACCATTGGAATTGAGAAGTAACACTGCCTACCCAAACAGAGGTAAACACAATAAAAAATATGAAAATGTTTGGAGTGACATGTAGGTCGACATTTTATTTTTTATCAGTCATGGGGCTTGAACTCTGGGCCTGGGCACTGTCCCTCAGCACTTCAGGTCTAGCGAGCACTCTACCACTTGAGCCACAGCACCACTTTCATGGTGAACATCTTGTGTAGAGAACTTATTGAAATGAACTTCACAGTGATGGTGATTTGACATCCTAAATCATGTCAGAGGAATATAGCAGTGTTGTAAAATCATGGTAAAAATTGAAGTGCCATCCAAAGGATAAATAGTAAATTCAAAGTTTAGAATTTATATTAAAATATATACAAAGTATATATAAAGACACACATTTCATTTATTGGAATTGTGAGGGGAAATCTGAAAGTGAATCATGTTCTATGCTTTTAAAAGTACATCCTGTGATAGTTCTAGGCTCCCCAACTCTTATCTCTGCTTTATTGCTCCTCTACCACTTGCTACAAATATATGCTTTTAAAAATTAATGTCTTGCCGGGCGCTGGTGGCTCACGCCTGTAATCCTAGCTACTCAGGAGGCTGAGATCTGAGGATCGCGGTTCAAAGCCAGCCTGGGCAGGAAAGACCTTGAGACTCCTATCTCCAATAAAACACCAGAAAACCGGAAGTGGCGCTGTAGCTCAAGTGGTAGAGCACTCACCTTGAGCTGAAGAGCTGAGGGACAGCGCTCAGGCCCAGAGTTCAAGCCCCATGACCGACCAAAAAAAAAAAAATGTCTTGTAATCAAAAAAGTATTTGAAAAAGTAATTTAATCAAAACGACAATACTAAGCCTTAGGAATAATGCATTTTAGACATATTTTGATTCATGACACAGATATCATTATCCCTTAAAAAGATATACAGAAAAAAATAATAAAAACATTTATTACACAGTTTTTAAGAGATGTAGTGGGAATTTATTATGTTTAAATGTTGTGTTCCCAGTGACATAATTAGCAATAACAAAATAAATAATAACATAAATTGTTTCCTGTTTACGTGTTCATGCCATTCAGCTAGCTTGCCCTGGTTAATTAATATGATCTTTGAGATGAATTAAGAGGCCTTAAAACTGTTTTATTCTCATGGCATCAAAGATTGCTCTACAGAAACAATATGCATTGTAGTTCTAAAGAAATTACACATTTGCTGAGCTCAGTTAGGATTACTTCTAACAATAAAATGTGTACTTAATACCTTATGTAACTGTAGCCCCTCTGTACATTACCTTGAAAATTAAAAAAATAAATAAATAGGAAAACAGAAATTTACAATTCATCCTTAAGTTTGTGATTATGAGTCTTAAAACTTTTGTGATTTGTGAGCTCCTTTAATTGGCCTCCTTTAATTTACATCTCATAGTTTATGTTACATAAAGAAAACAAATCAATCAAAAGTGTTTAACAATCATTTTATAATTCATATTTTAATTAATATCAATTAGCTGTATAGAGGCTACATTTTGGTATGTCGATGTCTACATACAATGGACCCTGATCAGGATTACCCTCTTCATTATTCTATCTCACCTTCATTCTTTTGTTCCAAACCAAGCTCAGTAAGCTTTATTGTTCCATTTTCACACATATACATAGCACATGTTTTTCTTTATTCTCCCTTGCCCTCTCACAAGCGTTCCGGCACCCCAGATAGGACATGTTTCACATTTCTGTCATTTGTTTTGTAAATGCATGCTAGTTATTCAAAAAGATTTCACTGTGATGTTTTAAATAGGTTACAGTATGCTTTAATCAAATTGATCTCTTTCTCATTCTGACATCCCCATTGCTCCTATCTCCTATTATTCATCAGCTTTCAGTGAGCATCAATCTATTGTCTTTGTTCCCAGAGGCAATGGACTTATTTGGTAGTGTTTATCCTCTACTTTGACTTCACTTGACCCTCCTCCCTCTTACCTCCCACACAGTTGCATTGTTACAACTCTGTTCTATAAATGTTTTTGGGGAGAGGGTAATTGCTGATTAAAGGTGAGTAGTGCACTGCTGGCCATCTATGAAGACATATTCTCAATAAGGAAGTGCAGTGAGATTATCTCCTTCCATCTAGAAATTATACACATAGTACAAGATGAAGTTAGTATATAGTATCATCAATTCCTTAAAGAAATCTGTCTGTATCAATTTTGTGGAAATAAAAAAATAACAAAAGTAAAAGCATTAGGTTGTCAATGAAATTATCTTACAGAATTCTGACTGTGTGTGTGTGTGTGTGTGTGTGTGTGTGTGTGTGTGTGTGTGTGTGTGTGTGTGTGTGTGTGTCTTGAACTCAGGGTGTCTAGATCTGCTTTTTGTTCATGGCTGACACTCTACCATTTGAACCATAACCCAAGATCTGGCACTTTTCAAACTCTGGACAAATTTTCCATGTTATCAGCCCCATAGAATATGTAGGTACACAAGCCTGAATAAATGTCACTCCTTCAGTATGAACTCTTGATACAATAAAAAAGATGCAGGAGCCAGAGCTGGTGGCTCACGCCTGTAATCCTAACTACTCAGGAAGCTGAGATCTGAAGATTGTCAGTCCAGACAAGAAAGGACTCTTATCTCTACTAAAAATTTCCAAAAAAAAAAGCCAGAAGTGGAGCTGTGGCTCAAGTGATCCAATCAGTATATGAAAAAAAATGCAGAAATCCATTTCAATATTGCCCCTGAAGCAAGTATACAGTGATACTTTAATAACTCAGGTAGAAGTAAGATTTCTAAAACATATACAGAGAGCAGGAATGTCCCACAGGAAGAATAAGCAGTCTCTGTCCATTAATGGGACTTTGTATGGAAGATTCACATATTTTGTTTTAGAATTTTTTGACCAATTTATGACTTCAACACACAGATTGTTGATTTGCCTAACTTCTTTCAAAACAGAGACCTCACTACTTATTTGGTAAAATATGTAAAATATAAGGAAGTATATTAACTTCAACTTTATATAAAACTTTCATATCCATTTTTCATTCAAATATAGATATTATATGCTTTCATATTTTCATATTCATTATTATAGATATTTGATGTATACATCATCCTTTCTGATTAGTGCAAGTTTCATATAGTATATAAGTTTATTTTATTGGAGTTATGTTTTACATAGGAAAACATGCTACTCTGTACAAATATTCCTGATTTATTGCCTTTGCTACATAGGTGAGTTATCATTTATCTTCTCCACTAATACCTTAATCACACACCACAACATGTTTATCAACATGTGCTTACCACCTGACTGTTAACTTAAATGTGTAGCATGAGCTACACATAGGAGATAATGTGATTCACTAGGCAGTAGTTCAGAGAACACTAAGTCAAATTCATCTTAGAGATGGTATTGTATCTATTTTTTGAGTATGGGGTGGAAAAATAGTTCTCATTTGAAACATGGGTAGTTTTTAATGTAAAAGCGAAGACAGATTTCCAGGTAATAAAACTTGTTTACCAGGCTGTACTGCCTTAAGGCTACGCCACATACACCATACAGAGCTGATCAAATGAAAACATCATCCGTCTCAACAATCTTGTCATAAATTTTCACTGGAATGGTATCTTCAATAAATTAGAGCAAATATTTTATTCATAGCATTTTAGATTTCTTCCAATACCTACCATTCCACCCTCTGAATTCCTACCCATGTGTAACTTATAGAAAGCAAGACCAAGCAGATAGTCAATAGATCAGATCGAGAGCTTTCTTATTTATTTGGTGAAAAGAAAATGATTGCTACATCTTTATAGGAGAGTCACAAGCACTTGAGAATGAGCCTTTGCCATGGAAGAATTAATTCATTATTCGTTTGGTGATTTTAACTGAAAACATTCCTGTTTTTCTAGGTTTTGTTTTATTTTTAAATATTGTACATTAAAAAATCCAAGAGGATTTTATTGTAGTAATTTTAAAGATATATAAAGTGTGCTCTGAGAAAGTTTGCCACTCCACTTTTTAATTTATGTATTAATTTATTCTGTTTGGTTTTCTAAGCAGTATGTGGGGAATTTAATTATTCTAAGCCCTTCTAACATATGCATTACACATATTGAGAGTACAAGGTACAGTTGTCTTTACTCTTCATCACCTTGTCATTTTTCTCCCATCAAATCCTATATACAAAAGATCTTTACAAATGACATTTATATGTCATGTATTTTTGCACATGAAAATAAAAAAATAAAGAAAATGAATACTAACAATAACCAGGGCACACAATCAAAACAACACTAATGGTATATTTGCCACACTTAGACTGCCCATCATCCAGATTAAAAACAACAACAGATTTTGGCATAGAGGTGGGGGAAAACAACCCTAATGCACCCTCAGTGTGTGTTTTTTAATTTTATTGTAAAGGTGTTGAACAGAAGGCTTACATTTACAAAAGTAATGTAATAGGTACATTTCTTTTGAACAGTGTTACCTCTCCCTTGTTTTCTCCCACTTCATTCCCCACCGTGCACCTCCCTTCCCAAAAGTTGTAAGTTTTTTTTTTTCCGAACATAATGTGTAGTGAGTATCACTGTTGCATTGGTTCACCCTTTGTCCCACATTTCTGTGATTCCCCTCCCCTTCCTCAAATCAGATAAAATTATATACAATGCAAAAGGTACAGAAATTAAAAAATTGACTGCAGGAATAAATCAAAGGGAGTGGAAAGAAAGAAAAATAAAACACTGTAAACAGTACAATTAGGAAAGAAAAAACCTCTTGCTTCTATTTCTTGAAGTTCATTTTGATAAGCATAATTTTTTTACTGTCAAGATGATGTACAGTGAGGTTTCAATTACATAAGTAAGGTAATGAGTACATTTCTTCTCAACCTTGTAACCCATTCCTTCAATTTTCTCCTACTTTCCTGCCTCCGCTCTTCCAAGTTGTACAGATTGTTTCTAACATATTGCCTTTTGTATACCACAGTTATATACCACCTTGTTCTTTGTCTGACCATTCTGTTGTTCCCCTTCCTTTCTGTCATTCAAATAAACATATATACCATACCAAGGGTACCAAAATCAAATATAAGTGACAACAGGGGATATGCCATAGGGGAGAAAACAAGAAACAAGAAATCACATAGTATATTAAAAACAACAGCAACAAAGGAAAAACCTCCGTGTCCATGTCTTCTAGTTCATTTTGCTTAGCATTATCTTATATAGTCTTATGTACATAGTTATTGAGCTATCCTGGTCATCTGCTGTGATTATCCTAGATGTGTACTAATTATTGCAAATAAGAGATACCATGGGACCAATGCTTATTTATTTGTCTGGCTTAGTTTACTTAAGCAGTATGGAGATTCCTCAAAAATCTAGGTAGAGTTCCCCTATGACCCAGCAATAAGGCCATAATTTAGTATGGCTGTATGTGGTATATATACACAATGGAATTCTATGCTTCCATCAGAAAGGATAACACCACTCCGTTTGTAAGGAAATGGAAAAGCTTGGATAAGCATCATTTTATATGGTCATATCCACATAGTTATTGAGTCATTGTGATCCTCTGTTAAGAATATCCTAGACATATTCTAGTTATTACAAGTGAGGGAAATCTTGCATCCTATGTTTCTTTGGGTCTAGCTTACTTTACCTAATATATTTTCCCCTAATTCTTTCCACTTCCTTACAAAATGGGCTAATGCCATTCTTTCTGATGAAAGCTTATAATTCCAACTAAACACTGCATTTTCTTGTTCCATTCATCTACTATGTATTGTATCCTTGTTCCCTGTATGGGGAAGCAGCTCAGGGATTCTTCATAAAACTAAACTCAGAACTACCCTGTGATCAAGCAACACTACTCTTGGACATTTATCCAAAACATTACAAACCAAGAAACAATAAAAACATTTGCACAACCATGTTTACTATTACACTACTCACTTTAGTGCATTAATGAACAAAGTATGGAATCAACCCAGATGTTCCTTGATGGATTAATGGATCAAGGAAATGTGGTATATATACAAAATGAAATTTTGTGGGGGTAGGGGGTGTAAAGGAAGGGGGGAGATAGGAAGGGATGGGAAAGGGAAACAAAGGAGGAGGCAACAATGCTTGATAAGAAATATACTCATTATCTAGCCCATGTAATTGTAACCCCTCTGTATGGTATTTTCACAATAAAAATATCATTACATTATTTTCAAAGGAAGTATGTTCTCTCATATGTTGAAGCTAAAACTAATGTGTAAATGTCAATCCAAATAAGCATGGAGGAGGTTGTATCCAAGTGTACACATATGTCATAATTAAGGAATGGTATGCTCAGGGGAGAATTCGAGTGATATAATTTCATAGATGAAAAAAGTCATTTTATCAGAATGAATATCAGAAAATTTTCATTTAAAAAGAACATTGGTGTGACCAAGGATCAAGAATCAAAATGAACAGAGGCAGTGTAGGAGAATACACCATACCTTCTTCTATATGTATTCTATGAATCTAAGAAAAGTTAGGGGACAGGTTGGGAAGGATCAGGAAGAATGATGAAAGGGGTGACATCTACCAAGATGCTTTGTTCTTAAAAAACTGATTTGTTGACTGATAAATCATTTGTACAGTATTTCTATATAATATATGTAATATAATATATAATACATTATAAAATATAATATATTATTACATATAATATAATAATTATATATTATATTAAAAACTTACTTGTTGACTGGTAAGTCATTTGTACAATATATATAACATATAATATATAATATTAAATAATATATATTGTATATGAGATATAAGATATATTATGTAAATAATCATTAAGTAGAAACACAACCACTATATAAACCCTATTTCACTGTACAATGTATATAGAAATAACTAGAATCCTATCAGTATGAACTGTTTTCTTTCTCTTCTCTTCTTTTGTTCTTCATTTTGTTTATCTTCTATTTGTTCATCCTTTACTCTGCAAAGCTATGTTTATATTTTCTCATATGAATGAGTATACTAAAAGTATGTGCTGTCTTATAGATAAAATTATCAAGAGTCATTAGTTGGGTGTTAGTGGCTCAAGACTGTAAGGCTAGCTATTCAGGAGGTTGATATCTGAAGATAGTCGTTCAAAGTCAGGTGGAGAATGACAGTCCCCATGAGACCTTTATTTCCAATTAGCCACTGAAAAACTGGAAGTGGCACTGTGGCTCCATGAGCTGGAGCTCTAGCCTTGAGCAAACCAGCTTCAGGACAGTGCCAAGGCCCTGATTTCAATCTGCATGACAGATAAAACTAAAAACAAAGAAAAAGAAAGAAAAGAATAGGAATAAAATAATAACAAAAATGTCACATATACAGGGTATGTTCCACAGCTCTACATCATAAATTACAGATTCAAATTTTACAGGCTTAACTTTGATTTGAAAATATGAAAGTTCGGCCTATTAAAATGAAAATTATATTAAATTTCTATTTCCTATGAAATTTTACTGAAAAGTGGTTCAGGCAAATCAAACCAAAAATGAAAAAAAATAATGATTTTCTTTCTGGATGAGACTAAGTAAGCATATGTTGTAGCTCCTAGTTCTTTAAACACATGACAATTTACAAACAGAGGCACTATACATTTTCAACTATCAAATAGTATATTTTGTACAGAGGTCACTGTTTAAGGAAAGAATTAATTGCAACAATGAACTGTCCAAAATGCTATGTCGAAAAACAAACTTTACAACTTTTGGTGGGGGGAGATGGGAGGGCAGGGATGGTAAGGGGAAACAAAGGAGGAGGTAACAATGCTTGGTAAGAAATATACTCATTATCTTGTTCATGTAATTGTAATCCCTCTGTATGGTATGTTAACAATAAAAAACTTATTAGTAAAATATAAAAAATATATAAAGAATTCATTAAAATAAAATTATACCTTTTGTATAATGTATTTAACCTAAAACTATCTAAAAATTTCCAGGTTCTAAATCTTTGTTTAATTAGTAACACTCCAAAACCCAATAGACTTTTCAATGTAAGAAGCATCCAAATCATTTCAAAACCCAAAAGGTTTTCAATGCCTTGCATATAAAGGTGTGGAAACAGAGAAATTAAATGAGTTAATAAATCAATTCCTAAAGAAATCTGGCAAAAGTGTATAGTTGTAGTTTATACATCTTTAAGCCTGTGTAAAAGACTGGACTCCAAGGGATTTTCTAGCATATTCATTAATCGAAGTATTATTTGTGCTCACTAGGACATACAGAAGAGAGCCATGATACCCACTGTGATTAATGCTGGTAGGTAATATCCTCTCTCTGGTTCCAAATACCACCACGCTCACGTTTTCTAAATTGCTTGTATGGGGGAACATTTTAAATGGGACTTTACATCATGTCAAACTCATTGTAGGTGTTTACCATTCTAGTAGTACCTTGTGTACTTTGAGTCATGGACATAAATGTAAATAAGTCTATACTTACTGTTTTGCTCAAGGTTAGCCACAGCTCTGCTTCAGGTTTTTTGAGTGGTTAGTTGGAGATAAAGAGTTTCATGGACATTTGAGGGCTGACTTTGAACTGCAACCCTTAGATCTCAGCCTCAAGAATAGTTAGGATTACAGGCTTAAGTCACCAGTGCCTAGCTAATATTTTTTAAAGCATGAAGAATATCAACAGCACATATACTCATTTTATGAAAGAGTTGTGAAATTCTAAATTCTCATTTGTCTTGGTAGTATTTTATGTACTCAATTATTGGATATTTTGAATGAGAATCTCAATGATTAACGGCTTCATACATTGCCAACTCTCCCATCTAAACACTTAATGAATATTTTTAAAGTGCAGCCTAACTATGCCCTTCTTTCGTCTCCACTTTTAAGGCTTTATTAGTTTGGACGTTCCAAATTTAATTGAGGTGTGTTTTATACTTATTGATTTAACAATATTTCCTTCAACACAATGAAATTTTTGTCAGGTTTTAATGAGGTAAAGAAAAAATTAAATCACTCTCATATGATGAGGTAAGCAATATCATCAATTGTTTACTCCTTACATGGCCTAAAGAATATAAGGGCAATGCACAGAAAGATTATTTTATGATGGTCTTCTAAAAGTCCTTGCTTATGAATTTGCAAGTGCTAGACTCTATTCCAATCTTTTTAGTTCAAATTTATACCTAAACCATTAGAAATGATATTGGCATGATATTAGATTATTAATATCCTGATGATGTGTACTTTTATTCAAGAACCAAAAAGTCTTTAATGCAACAGAAAATATATCAAATATCTCTTGAATATGTGCTCACACTTTGGGATCTTAAAAATTCCCCACAGTATACAAGGTTTAGGTTCCTTTGTCTCGTAGTTGTTGGAACCCTAAAACTGTGGAAGCTCAGTAGGAAATTTTCTGGTCTTTCAGCGTACATTCAAAAAAGGGGTGGGAGAAGGTTAGTCATGTTGTTCTTCATTCTTTCCCTTTATTGGAAGTGTCTCCTCTCACTATCAAACGAACAATGTTAAGCATCCATGAACTGAAATCTTTACAACTTCAAGTAAAAAATTTAGCAGTTTGCACTATAAATCGGTTATTTTTCTTATTTTTATAGTAATTGAACCCTGACTAGCACAGAATATTTTCACTAAATACTGGATGTTTGTCTTTAGGACTGGTTTGCAGGAGCAGGTGTAGACATAAGCTTGTAAAAAGGTATTCTATAAATGTCTGGGAAATTCTTTGGGGATGCTCAAATGACCAGAATACTGAGAGAAATATGCATAATTAAGGTTACACTGAGGAAGATTAAGGTGGAAATGAGGTGATTATTGGCAACTTGACTAGCGTTTGTATGTATTATGTCCAGGTGACCAATTTGAACATATTTCGTTCATTGCCATACATTTTGTGAGGTAGTTAAAAGTATTGGGCTAACTTATCTTACGTAAATGTGAGGAGTAAATCTAAAGTAAATGTGGGGAGTAAAGAGAATGAATTTCTTAATTGGAAACTGGGGGGAAAATTGAAGATTGGCCAGAAGAAGTTTGCATTAAAGGTTCTGCAAAGAGTTGTAAGTGCAGACAAATAGCAGCTATTTCACTATGGAACATCAGAAATGCTGAATCCAAGGCCCCTCAGGAATTCATAAGAAGACCTGAACCCCCTCAGGCTCAAAGACATGGAAATATGAGATCTTTTTATAGTCTTTCTAGGCTGGTCTTTTCAACAGTCAAGGTGACCTATCTTATCAGATCAATCTAGAAAAGCTTATCTCTGGGATTCATTTTCCACATTGATCCAGTAAGGTGCACAAAGGGTACCACAACTCTGGTTCAAGAAAGCTAATGTACAACTCATATTGGCAGTACAGCTTGGTATTATCAATAGGGCTTTATAGGCATGCAGAGCAGTTGAATGCTTATCTTCAAAACTGATTCAAACTTTCTTGAAGCAGTTTCGGAAAATGAGAGGCTGAAGCAAGAAGATGAAGATGCCAGCAGTGAACAAGCCCTGACAAGGGATTCTACAGACATCTTCAGAGAGATGGACAATGCCAGTGCAAACAGGATATTCACAAAAATGGGTATGTCCAAGCTGCTTCCCACCATATATTGCACATACTGTCCATAGATGCAAGTATTTAATATCTTCTTAGATGGGTTGGGATCTCACTTTGCTATGATTTATACTTTGAATATCCTTATTGGGGGATTGCAATGTTATTCTGTGATGTCCATATAATAGTATTCTTTTGATTTTTTTCTAGTGACTAATGGAGGAAGTGGCTTAAATTTCAGAGGAGATTGTGGGTTAGGACAATTGAGCAATATTAGGATTATTAATATTTGGGAATTATTGTGTATAGACAGAATGCATATTGAATTATGAGATTGACATAAATTTTGGAGAAATGAAAATTGCCATTATTTTTAAATCACAAAGTGAAAGAACTTGATCTTCAGCGTGGCATTCTGGGGAGTAGGAGGAACTTCAAGAGTGGTTGTGGGTCTTTAGCTGAGAATAGTGCTGTCATAGTATGATATAGCCCTCCACATCTTCATTCTTCCTTTTCCTTCTTTGTCATGAGGTCAAAGGTTCTACTGTACAATTACTCCTGCCAGTCATTCATACCTTATAACAGGCTCAAAGCAAGAGATCAATCATGGATTCAAACATTTAAGCTGTGAACCCAAATAAAACTGTTCTCATAATGCAGCAATTCCAGACACATTGCAGTCATGGAAAGCTGTATATTTGTATTTGAAAATTTTGTGTTGTTGTATTTTAGTTTATTTATCAATAAACTATTCTTTCTTTCCTTCTTTCCTTCTTCCTTTCTTTCTTTCCTTCTTCCTTTCTTTCTTTCTTTCCTTCTTTCTTTCTTTCCTTCTTTCTTTCTTTCCTTCTTTCTTTCTTTCTTTCTTTCTTTCTTTTTCTTTCTTTCTTTCTTTCTTTCTTTCTTTCTTTCTTTCTTTCTTTCTTTCTTTCTTTCTTTCTTTCTTTCTTTCTTTCTTTCTTTCTTTCTTATTGTGAAAATACCATATAGAGGGGTTACAATTACATTGGCAAGGTAATGAGTACATTTCTTATCAAGCATTGTTGCTTCCTCCTTTGTCCTTTGTTCCCCCTTCCCATCTCCTTCCCCTTCCCAAGCCCCCCCCCCAAAGTTGTAAAGTTCTTCTTTTGACATAAGATCTTGTACATCTCATTGTTGCAATGGATCCACCTGTATCCCTATTTAAACAATTTGTTTTTTCCCTTCCCCTCCACAAATTATACCAACATCAAATACAGTGAAACAGGGGATATACTGAGGGAGGGACATACAAAGCAATGAAGAAATATCTTATAAATATGTTAGAAACCATAGCAAGAAAGAAAAACCATTTGAGTCCTTATCTTGGGGTTCATTTCGCTGAACATCAACTTATCTGACAGTTTCTGCTTGTCTCAGACATATACTAGTTATTGCAAATAACTAGTAAACCATGGGACCTATGTTTCTTTGGGCCTTGCTTATTTAATTTAATATGTTTTTTTCCCAAATCTTTCCATTTCCTAACAAATGGGGCAATGTCATTCTTTCTGATGGAGGCATAGAATTCCATTGTGCATATATGACACATTTTCTTGATCTATTCATCTACTGAGGGGCATCTGGGTTGGTTCTATATCTTAGCTATGATAAATAATGCTGCAATAAACATAGTCGTGCTGGTAGATTTAGTATGGTCTTGTTTGTGATCATTTGGGACCCATTAGGTGATGTTAGGGAAATGAACCCTAAGATATGTATTCAAACGTTTTATTTTCTTTCATGCGATTGTTTCTAACGCATTTATAAGATAATTTCTTTGTTGCTTTGTATGTCCCTCTCCCCACAGTATAACCCCTGCTTTCACTGTATTTGATGTCGGTATAATTTGTGGAGGGGAAGGGGAAAAACAAGTCGTTTAAATAAGGATACAGGTGGACTCGTTGCAACAATAAGAAGAACAAGTTGTTATGTCGAAAATGAACTTTACAACTTTGGTGGGGGGGACGGGGAGGACTGGGTGGGGGAGGTAGGGAGGATGGGAAGGGATGGGAAGGGGAAACAAAGGAGGAGGCAACAATGCTTGATAAGAAATGTACTCATTATCTTGCCATGTAATTGTAACCACTCTGTACAGTATTTTCACAATAAAAAATAAATAAAAATTAAAAAATGAGATATACAAGACCTTATGCCAAAAAGTGAACTTTACAATTTTGGTGTGGAGGGGGGATGTGGGGAGATGAGAAGGGATGGGAAGGGGAAACAAAGGAAGAGGCAATACTTGATAAGAAATGTACTCATTACCTTGCCCGTGTAATTTTAATCCCTCTCTACGGCATTTTCACAATTAAAAAGTAATAATAAATTAGAGATATAAAGAAGAAAACATAATATCTTCATAGTGCAAACTTTTAATCTTGCCTACTTTATATTTTTTAGATTTAGAACCATGTCATTCAACATTAAATAAATAAATTGCTCTTAAGAAAAGTAGTCTAAACATTAACAAAGAACATAAAATGCTTAAGAACAAATTTGCAATTTGAACATGCACCACATAGTAGGCATAGTGTCATATGCTTGCAATCTCCACTAGCCAGAAGACAGAAAATAGAAGACTGTAATTTAAGGTTAACCTGGGGAAAGTTACAAAGACCAATTAAATATCTGTGTTGAAGTTGTGATTCAAGTGGCAAAAATGCTTTCAGTGCTTGGATTTAATACAGTGTTCTGAAAGAAAGGAATAGAAAAGAAAATGATAGGTACATGATAGATAAATACATTGATGAATAGACATAAACTGACCATAATATTATACTTCTATTTAATTTTAAGAACTTTGAATTAGCTCTAACATCATAAAAGCATTGTTCATAATAGCATGTACTTGGAACATGAAATTGTAAATGTAAGAAATTATGGTAAAGAAATGTTTGCTTGTAGACAAACACCCAATATAGAGTCAAAAATGATGAGCTAAATTTAAATTTTGAAAATACATATTTTATTTTAGTGAAATCTATTCTACTGATTATCCTTCCAGAAATAAAAGAGGGAACATCCAACTATAATCATTTTACTATGTTTGAATATGCCATCTCCAGAATGAGCAGAAACAGAGGGTACAGAGCATTTAAGACTTACTTCTGTATCCTGGTAAATAGCCAGACAAGAGGAAATGTTGCTGGATGTACTACTAACAGGGATTTACAATAAGCAGACTTTTAGTTATTTGTTGTTCTAGAGAGCTGAATCTCAGTGCCAAAATTTTACACTTTGATGGTCACAAGTACAGTGAAAACTTTAGTTTGTTACTTTTAAACAAGTTTCCAATAATCATAACATTAAAATTGCTGAGAATTTAGTGCTATGAGGTATTTATTTGTCTCCATTATATAAGATTTTTTTCCTTTAAAAATCATGGATAAAACAATCTCTACTAGAGATGTACTTGATATATATATATATATATATATATATATATATATATATATATATATATTATGTCTGTTGGTGTGTGTGTATAAATATATATCACTATCCCACATCAGGAGTTCCAGAATTATCCTCAAAATATGGACAACATATTTGCACCACAGGTATATATTTTTAAACAGAAACTACTAACAAGTTCCAGTGTTTCCGAAAACTTGGATTGTGTTATGTCTTTTCACTTCACGACCTTAAGTGGACACCACTGGTATTCAAGTTAGAAAGATAGGAAAAATAAAGAGCATACACAGATTTGTCAAAGAGAGGAATGGGAAAGTATATGAGGAAACACAAATTAGAACACAAGATGTTAGGACTTCAGCTCTCCCAAAACAGAATAGGTAAGAAATGTGACAAGACATAAATTCAGTAGCCCCACATGCATACTAACAAGAAAAAAATGCTCTTCATCTGTAATATCATCAAATTTTGAACTTTAATGTTAAGTTAGTTGGATAATTGGGAAAAGTGACATTTTTGAATGATGGAAGTAAATGCAGTATTACCTTTTCAGTATGCAGTATTACTTTTTCAGACATGCAAATAAAGATTTTATTTAGAATTTATTAATATATTATTATAACAGAACATATTATTCCATTGAGGTGTCCTATTTTATTATTTGTATTCCTCTATTATTGTATTCTTTTCATTTCAGTATGCTATGCAATTTTTATATAGAGAGAAATGTCAACCAACTACATTATCAAAAGAATGACTCTGCCCATTAGTTCACTGATTCTGCTTTTCCTCATGTTTCCTCTGGTGCAAAGACATAAATGATGTATCTGTCTGTCCTGGATTTAGCAAGAAGAAAACAGAATTTTTTTATTGATCTGGATGAGAAAAAAATACCATTTTCTTTTGCAGACATCACTAAACACTCTGTCATTCCCTCTGAATGATGCTTACATATCTTCCTTGGGGTATCCACTTGACATTGTATTGCTCAATCATTTACATCCACTAAGAGACAGGATACAATTTGTCTTATAGTATTTACCAGCCATTCAATAATGAAAGATGCTAATATCAGGGTTCTTCCATGCCAGGACATGTGATTTCTTCAACTCCATTTCTCTATTAGCAGAGGAGAATTTCCTTTGGAAAATTTCCAACTTGAGGCAGTTTACTTTATTTTCAGAATGACACTATAGTAGGTGGGAATGTGCTACTAAGTAGCAGGAAACCTGGCCATTAAAATCTACAACCTTGGCTAATCGTCACTTTTGCTTTCAGAATCATAGTATTTTCACCACAAAATTAAGGTTGATAGAATACACACTTTATGTGGAATTTTTTTTCTTTTTTTTTTGCCCCTTAAGTAGACATTTTATTTTATTTTATTTTATTTACATTTTTTTATTGTGAAAAAATTGGACAGAGGGGCTACAATTACATGGGCAAGATAATGAGTACATTTCTTATCAAGCATTGTCGCCTCCTCCTTTGTTTCCCCTTCCCATCCCTTCCCATCCTCCCCCCGCCCCCACCTAATCCCTCCCACTCCTTCCCCCCCTCCCCACACACCAAAGTTGTAAAGTTCATTTTCGACATAACGACTTGTACATCTCATTGTTGTAATGGGTCCACCCGTATCCTGTTTAAACGATTTCATTTTCCCCTTCCCCTCCACAAATTATACCGACATCAAATATAGTGAAAGCAGGGGTTATACTGTGGGGGAGGGACATACAAAGCAACAAAGAAATAATCTTATAAATGTGTTAGAAACAATCGCATGAAAGAAAAAAAAACATTTGAATATATATCTTAGGGTTCATTTCCCTAACATCACCTTATCTGACCTTTCCTGCTTGACTCAGACATATACTAGAAGACTCCACATAGAGCTCCCCTATGACCCAGCAATCCCACTTTGGGGCATTTATCCAAATGTTTACAAACAAGACCACACTAAAGCTACCAACACGACTATGTTTATTGCAGTATTATTTACTATAGCTAAGATATGGAACCAACCCAGATGCCCCTCAGTAGATGAATGGATCAAGAAAATATGTCATATATGCACAATGGAATTCTATGCCTCCATCAGAAAGAATGACATTGCCCCATTTGTTAGGAAATGAAAAGACTTGGAAAAAATTATATTAAGTGAAGTAAGCCAGGCCCAAAGAAACATAGGTCCCATGGTTTACTAGTTATTTGCAATAACTAGTATATGTCTGAGACAAGCAGAAAAGGTCAGACAAGTTGATATTAGGAGAAATGAACCCCAAGATAAGTATTCAAATGTGTTTTTTTTCTTGCGATTGTTTCTAACATATTTATAAAATGATTTCTTTGTTGCTTTGTATGTCCCTCCCCCAGGTATAACCCCTGTTTTCATTGTATTTGATGTCGGTATAATTTGTGGAGGGGAAGGGAAAAACCAAATTGTTTAAATAGGGATACAGGTGGACCCATTGCAACAATGAGATGTAAAAATCGTTATGTTGAAAAAACAACTTTACAACTTTGGCAGGGCAGGGGCTGGCGGAGGGGGGGGAGGGGGCGAAGAAGATGGGAAGGGATGGGAAGGGAAAACAAAGGAGGAGGCAACAATGCTTGATAAGAAATGTACTCATTATCTTGCCCATGTAATTGTAACCCCTTTGCATGGCATTTTCACAACAAAAAATTCTTTTAAGAAAAGAACAGGGACAGATTATAAAACAGATGAAATAAAATAATGTCCCTTATCAACTTTGCTTCTCAATTATCTATTTGGAGGCTATTCATCAGAACGTTCACTTCTTAGTATACACACTTTTGAAAGCAAATAGAACAAAAATAACATAATTGAAAAGATTTTCAGAAGGTGAGAAAAGGATGGCAGCCATACTCCACGTAGCCAGCTATGAAGTGAAGAAAAGGGCTTGTGGACTTCTCTGGTGAGGCTGGCTTCTAATCACCATCCTTCCTATTGCAGTCTCCCAAACAGCTAGGATCACATGAATGAGCCACTCACACAGGTACTTTGTGCATTTTAATGGAATTCACTATAAATTGTACAAATGAATATATGTATATCTATCACCTACTCTTCCCCTTGGATCACTTTTCCCCAACTCTCGCCCCACTTTTCCCAACAGTCCTCTTTGTACATTATTCTCTTTGTCTTTATCTGCTTCTTTGTAGATCATTAAGAAATACAGTCTAAACTGAGACATAGAAAAGAACACATTTGAGAGCATAAGTAGATAGACCTGTCCAGAGACTCAGAATAGTTACCCAAAACAGAGCCATATTACTCAGAGACAGGTAGAGAATCACATTTTCATTTTAATATTGATAACATATTAATTTCCTGTTTCATGATTCTCTCAGCTTGATGAGAGGAAGTCATTTGTTAAGTTTAAAGTCATTAAGTTTCCTTTGCCTACTATCACTGTTCATTGGGCTTCCTACACAATTACAGAAACTATGGTAATTAGGACAGAGATGCTAGAGCAGGGGAGAGGTGATATGGCTGTTTACCTTCTGCAAATGTTATTATGATAAGCAGTATTTTATTCTAATCTTTAGTTAATCCTAATAAATTAGTGTTGTTCTAACCTCCTACAACAAAACACACAGAAACACACACACACAATGAATAAATCAGAAAAAGTTCTAATAGATTAAGCAAGAAATTTAACAAAGAAGAGAAAGAATGAAAGAGAAATATGGGTGTGGGTGGTTTGCAAATGTGAAAAATATTAAGTGGGAGATTCTACAGGTGTAAGTAATATCATTTACAATAAAAAACGAGGATGGAATTCAAAGCAAATTTAAAGAAACTGAGGTAACTTTTCTCCTCTAAAAAGAGAAGATAAATACAAGGTTTTATGGATATAGATTTGTAGATTTGCTGGAGAAAAGATGAGAGAATTCCAATCTGATAGACTCTATTTTTGTGCAACAAATTCTATGACATTGTCAGCCATATGTTGGAGATATTAGAAAGCCTACGATGTTTGAGAACAACAGGAATAACTTGTATAAATTGATAGTCTGTAAGAAATGTGGTAAAGCAAGTCATACAGGATTTAATTATATTTTCATCAACCAGTTTTGAAGAAATGATTAGTACAGACATTCTTATTAAAGAGTTTCAAACTACTGTAATGGGTAATATAACTTTGAATAATAGGCTTAATCCCTAGAAAAAACAAAATAATGTTGTGAAAAATAGTGTAGTAGATAAGGTAAGAAGGCAAAACTTGCAAGTAGTCTCCATCATATGCCGGCTTCACTTCCTGAACAAGTTCTATAATATAGAATTTAAATGTTTTTCTATGAAAATTGGAATGATCATAAATTTGATTTCTATATTTGATGAATAAAGGACTTAGTAGTTTTTGAACAAGTAGCATAAAGCCTGGTTGTTATTCACTTTTCAAAAATGATACTGTAATTTTCCTTAGTTCCTGACAACACACACACACACACACACACACACACACACACACACACACACACACACACACACACACACAGATATAAAATATACAGACAAAATGTGATAGTTAATCTTGTTTTATTGGGTTGAGAAGTATCTACAAGATTTCTTGTGAGAATATCTTTTAGGCAGAATGAAGGGTAATTAATGGATGTGTGTGACAAAAAGGAACAAAAAAAGAAAAAGTCTACATGCACATACATTTTCTCTCTTACTTCTAAACCACCATAAGATGGTCAACTCTGCCCCACCATGCCCTCTGATATTCAGCTTCACCATCGGCCTATAGCGAACGATGGAGCCCAGTTGACAATGGACTAAAACTCATGAAACCTTAACTAAAATTTATCTCTCCATCCTTAATTTAAATTTCTCATTTACTAGTCACATAAACAGAAAAAGAACTACCGCAGTCACCATCCCCCTTTCCTAGAGAGTCACTAAACATTCAAAATTAAACAGCTATATCTAAAAAATATTAAGAGAATAAATGTATCTGCTGAAATTAGTAATGACTTTTTGTACACTCTAGGGATTCACTAACAGGATAGACAATTTGTACAGGAAGAGTGGTTTTATCTTTGTTTATGTCGACACAACTCAATACATAGGACTGGATGTTATTTATTACTGATTTGAATTCAACAGGACTATCTTTGCTAATCACTCATCTACTTTTAGTTGCTAATTTCTCTGATACTCATATCTTTTTCTTAATATATTTTTATTGTAAAGGTGCTGTACAGAGGGTTACAGTTGTTACAGTTACATGAGCTAGGTAATGAATCCATTTCCAATGGAGCCTTGTTACTCCCTCTTTTACATTTCCCCTACCATTACTTTCCTCTCCTGGATCCTCCCCGCAAAGGTGTAAAGTTCGTTTTCTTTTTTTTTTTTTATATTATTTTATTTTATTTGAGAACATACTGTACAGAGGGGCTACAATTACATGGGCAGGATAATGCATACATTTCTTACCAAGCATTGCAGCCTCCTCCTTTGTTTACCCTTCACCTCCCTTCCCAGCCTCCCCCCTCCCTCCACCGAATTATACCCCCCCCCACCGACATTGTAAAGCTGGTTTTGACATGACATTTTGTACTTCTCATTGTTGCAACAGGTCCACCTGAATCCTTAAACGACTTGTTTGTCCCCATCTCCTCCACATGTTATATTGACATCAAATATAGTGAAAGCTGGGGTTACACTGTGGGGGAGGGACATACAAAGCAACAAAGAAATAATCTTATAAATGCGTTAGAAACATATGCGTTAAAGAAACGAAAACATTAAAATACATATTTAAGGGTTCATTTTCCTAACATCACATTATCTGAACTTTTCTGCTTGACTCATACCTATACTAGATATTGCAAATAAGGGAAACCATGGGACCTATGCTTCTTTGGGCCTGGCTTACTTCACTTAATATAATTTTTTCCAAGCCTTTCCATTTCCTAACAAATGGGGAAATGTCATTCTTTCTGATGGAGGCATAGAATTCCATTGTGTATATATACTACATTTTCTTGATCCATTCATCTACTGAGGGGCATCTGGGTTGGTTCCATATCTTAGCTATGGTAAATAATGCTGCAATAAACATAGTTGTGCTGGTAGCTTTAGTGTGGTCTTGTTTGTAAACATTTGGGTAAATGCCCAAAAGTGGGATTGCTGGATCATAGGGGAGATCTATGTGAAGTCTTTTGAGGAACCTCCATACTGCTTTCCAAAGTGGTTGAACAAGTTTACATTCCCACCAACAATGAAGTAAGGTTCCTTTCTGTCCACATCCCCTCCAGCATCTGTTGTTGTTAGAGTTCTTGATTTTTGCTGTTCTAACTGGAGTGAGGTGATATCTCAATGTTGTTTTGATTTGCATTTCTTTTATGGCTAGGGATGTTGAACATTTCTTCATGTGTCTATTGGCCATCCTTCTTTCTTCTTCAGAGAAGCTTCTCTTTAAGTCTTTCGCCCACTTATTTATTGGGCAGTTGTTTCTTTGAGGATTTGTTGTTGGGTGGTTTAATTTTTTGAGTTCCAAGTATATTTTAGATATGAGACCCTTGTCCGTTGTATGGCTAGTAAAGATCTTCTCCCAATCGGTGGGCTTTCTATTGATCTTGCTAGCTATGTCATTTGCCCTGCAGAAGCTCTGCAACTTTATGCAATCCCATTTGTCCAACCTTTCTTTGATTTGTTGTGCTTCCGGGTCTCTATTCAGAAAATTTCGGCCTGAGCCAAGGAGACCTAGGGTTTCTCCTATTCCATCCTGTAATGTTTTCAGAGTGTCTGCTTTGAGTTCAAGGTCTTTGATCCATTTGGAGTTGATTCTGGTGCAGGGTGATATATAAGGATCTAGCTTTAGTTTTCTACATGTAGTTAACCAATTTTGCCAGCACCATTTATTGAAGAGGCTGTCTTTCTTCCATTCTATTGTTTTAGCTTCCTTATCGAAGATTAGATGGCTATAGGTCTGTAGGTTCATTTCTGAGGTCTGTTCTTTTTTTTTTTTTTTTTGCATGATTTTATTTTATTTTTTTATTTTTTTTTTTAAATTGTATTTTATTTTATTTGAGAACATACTGTACAAAGGGGCTACAATTACATGGGCAGGATAATGGATACATTTCTTACCAAGCATTGCAGCCTCCTCCTTTGTTTACCCTTCACTTCCCTTCCCCGCCTCCCCCCTCCCCCCACCCAATTTTACCCCCCTCCCCCCACCCAATTATACCCCCCTCCCCCCCCCACACCGGCATTGTAAAGCTGGTTTTGACATGACATTTTGTACTTCTCATTGTTGCAACAGGTCCACCTGAATCCTTAAACGACTTGTTTGTCCCCATCTACTCCACATGTTATACTGACATCAAATATAGTGAAAACGGGGGTTACACTGTGGGGGAGGGACATACAAAGCAACAAAGAAATAATCTTATAAATGCATTAGAAATACATGCATGAAAGAAACGAAAACATTAAAATACATATTTAAGGGTTCATTTTCCTAGCATCACATTATCTGACCTTTTCGGCTTGACTCATACCTATACTAGGTATTGCAAATAAGGGAAACCATGGGACCTATGCTTCTTTGGGCCTGGCTTACTTCACTTAATATAATTTTTTCCAAACCTTTCCATTTCCTAACAAATGGGGAAATGTCATTCTTTCTGATGGAGGCATAGAATTCCATTGTGTATATATACCACATTTTCTTGATCCATTCATCTACTGAGGGGCATCTGGGTTGGTTCCATATCTTAGCTATGGTAAATAATGCTGCAATAAACATAGTTGTGCTGGTAGCTTTAGTGTGGTCTTGTTTGTAAACATTTGGGTAAATGCCCAAAAGTGGGATTGCTGGATCATAGGGGAGATCTATGTGAAGTCTTTTGAGGAACCTCCATACTGCTTTCCAAAGTGGTTGAACAAGTTTACATTCCCACCAACAATGAAGTAGGGTTCCTTTCTGTCCACATCCCCTCCAGCATCTGTTGTTATTGGAGTTCTTGATTTTTGCTGTTCTAACTGGAGTGAGGTGATATCTCAATGTTGTTTTGATTTGCATTTCTTTTATGGCTAGGGATGTTGAACATTTCTTCATGTGTCTATTGGCCATCCTTCTTTCTTCTTCAGAGAAGCTTCTCTTTAAGTCTTTCGCCCACTTATTTATTGGGCAGTTGTTTCTTTGAGGATTTGTTGTTGGGTGGTTTAATTTTTTGAGTTCCAAGTATATTTTAGATATGAGACCCTTGTCCGTTGTATGGCTAGTAAAGATCTTCTCCCAATCGGTGGGTTTTCTATTGATCTTGCCAGCTATGTCATTTGCCCTGCAGAAGCTCTGCAATCTTATGCAATCCCATTTGTCCAACCTTTCTTTGATTTGTTGTGCTTCCGGGTCTCTATTCAGAAAATTTCGACCTGAGCCAAGGAGACCTAGGGTTTCTCCTATTCCATCCTGTGATGTTTTCAGAGTGTCTGCTTTGAGTTCAAGGTCTTTGATCCATTTGGAGTTGATTCTGGTGCAGGGTGATATATAAGGATCTAGCTTTAGTTTTCTACATGTAGTTAACCAATTTTGCCAGCACCATTTACTGAAGAGGCTGTCTTTCTTCCATTCTATTGTTTTAGCTTCCTTATCGAAGATTAGGTGGCTATAGGTCTGTAGGTTCATTTCTGGGTTTTCAATTCTATTCCATTGGTCCTGAGGTCTGTTCTTATGCCAATACCAAGCTGTTTTGATTACTATGGCTTTATAGTAGAGTTTGAAATTTGGTATTGATATTCCTCCAGCAGTGTTCTTTCCGTTGAGGAGCGTTTTTGCTATTCGGGGTCTTTTATTGTTCCATATGAATTTTTGGATTGCCTCCTCTATTTCCTTGAAGAATGAGGGTGGAATTTTGATAGGTATCGCGTTGAATTTGTAGATAGCCTTGGGAAGTATTGCCATTTTCACGATGTTAATCTTGCCAATCCAGGAGCATGGGAGATTTTGCCATTTTTTAAGTTCTGTGTTGATTTTCTTTTTCAAGATTTTAAAGTTTTCATCATAGAGGTCCTTCACTTCTTTGGTTAAGTTAATTCCTAGGTATTTTATTTTTTGTGGGGCTATTACAAATGGAGTTGCTTTCCTAATTTCAGCCACACTTTTCTCATTGTTGGCATATAGAAAAGCCATTGATTTTTGGGGGTTAATTTTATAACCTGCTACTTTGCCAAAGTTTTGAATCAGCTTGAGTAATTTGGGAGTGGAGTCTATGGGATTCTTTAAATACAAGATCATGTCATCTGCAAAGAGGGAGAGTTTTATTTCTTCTTTCCCTATTTGGATCCCCTTTATGTCTGCATCTTGTCTTATTGCTGTAGCTAGGCATTCTAATACTAGATTGAAGAGAAGTGGAGAGAGTGGGCATCCTTGTCTTGTTCCTGAGTTAAGAGGAAATGGCTTTAGTTTTTCACCATTGAGTATAATGCTGGCTGTAGGTTTGTCATATACAGCCTTTATTATATTGAGGAATGTTCCATGGATTCCTAATTTTTCCAGAACCTTCATCATAAAGGGGTGTTGGATCTTGTCAAATGCTTTTTCTGCATCTATTGAGATAACCATGTGGTTCTTATTCTTGCTCCTGTTGATGTGATGAATAATATTAATTGATTTGCGTATATTGAACCAGCTTTGCATCCCTGAAATGAATCCTGTTTGATCATGGTGTATGATTTTTTGGATGAATTGTTGAAGTCGATTGGCCAAAATTTTGTTGAGAAGTTTTGCATCAATGTTCATCAAAGAAATGGGTCTATAGTTCTCTTTCTTTGATGAGTCCCTGCCTGGTTTTGGGATGAGGGTTATGATGGCTTCATAGAATGTGTTCGGTAGTGAGCTTTCTCTTTCAATTTCATTGAAGAGTTGGAGGAGTATTGGTGTGAGCTCTGCTTTGAAGGCCTTGTAAAATTCCGCTGTAAAACCATCTGGTCCTGGACTTTTCTTAGCTGGGAGGTCTCTTATTGCTGTTTCTATTTCGATGATTGATATGGGCCTGTTAAGCTGGTTTAACTCATCTTGGTTTAGTTTTGGCATGTCAATATTTGCTAGGAAAAGGTCCATTTCTGTCAAGTTCTCAAACTTATTAGCATAAAGTTTTGAGAAGTATTCCCTTATAATGTTCTGAATCTTGGTTGTTTCTGTGGTGATGTTTCCATTCTCATCTCTGAGTTTATTAATTTGGGTGTGTTCTCTCCTTTTTCTGATTAGATTTGCTAAGGGTCTGTCAATTTTGTTAAGTTTTTCGAAGAACCAACTCTTTGTTTTGTTGATTCTTTCTATAGTTTTTTTGGATTCTAATTCATTTAATTCTGATTTAATTTTGATTATTTCTTTCCGTCTACTGGATTGGGGTTTATCTTGCTGCTCTTTTTCAAGGAGGTTTAGATGTGTTATTAAATTATTAGTTTCCGATCTCTCCAATTTGTTGATGTAGGAACTCAGAGCTATAAACTTGCCTCTGAGTACTGCCTTTGCTGTGTCCCAGAGGAGCTGGTAATTTGTGTGTTCATTTTTGTTGAATAGCATGAACATTTGAATTTCCTTTCTAATCTCTTCCATGATCCACTCATGATTCAGCAGTGTGTTGTTCAGCCTCCATGTGATACCGGACTTTCTTTGGTGGCTTTTGGTGTTGAGTTCTAATTTTATTCCCTTGTGGTCAGAGAGAATGCAAGGTATAACTTCAATGTTTCTGAATTTAGACAAGTTTGCTTTGTGGCCTAAAATGTGGTCTATTTTAGAAAACGTCCCATGTGCTGCTGAGAAGAACGTGTATTCTGATGCTGCTGGGTGAAATGTTCGGTAAATGTCTGTTAAGTCTAGTTGATCTATGCAGCTGTTTAGATCTGCGGTTTCTCTGTTGAGTTTTTGCCGAGTTGATCTATCTAGTGGGGAGAGTGGTGTGTTAAAATCCCCAACGATTAATGTCTTTGGATCTATCTGGGATTTGAGGGAAAGTAGTGTTTCTTTGATAAATTTGGGTGCTCCATTGTTTGGCGAATAGATATTTAGAATTGTAATATCCTCCTGAAGGAGAGATCCTTTAATTAGTATGTAGCGACCTTCTTTATCTCTTCTCACGAATTTTAATTTGAAGTCTATTTTATCTGATATTAGGATTGCAACTCCCGCCTGTTTATGAGGGCCGTTTGCTTGGTAGATTTTGTTCCAGCCTTTAACCTTGAAAATATGTTTGTTTTTACGGGCAAGATGTGACTCCTGCAGGCAGCAGATAGAAGGGTCTTGTTTTTTAATCCAACTAGACAGTCTATGTCGCTTAATTGGAGAGTTCAGTCCGTTAACATTAAGAGATAGGACTGAGAGGTATTTGGGAGTTCCTGCCATGTTATCCACCTTCTTGGGGGCTGTGAAAACTGGGTTCTTCCTAAGGCTCTTGGATTCTCAGTTTGGGTGCAGTTTCTTGGCCTTTGTTGCGTTCTTGTTGGTTTTCTATGTGTAGGACATCTTTAAGAATCTTTTGCAGGGCTGGTTTGGTGGAGATGTATTGTTTCAATTTTTCTTTGCTATGGAAGGTTTTTATTTGGCCTTCAGTTATGAAGGAGAGTTTAGCTGGGTACAGTATTCTTGGTTGATAGTTGTTTGTTTTTAGGGCATGGCATACATCATTCCAGGCTCTTCTTGCTTTGATTGTCTCTGGTGAGAAATCTGAGGTAATTCTAATTGGTTTCCCTTTATAGGTGATTAACCTTTTCTCCTTGACAGCTTTAAGGATCTTTTCCTTGGTCTGGGTTGATCCTGTGTGGATTATAATGTGACGGTGGGATGTCCTATTCTGGTCTGGTCTATTTGGGGTTCTAAAAGCTTCTTGTATCTGAATAGGCCTATCTTTTTGTATGTTTGGGAAGTTCTCTGCTAGGATCCTGTTAAACAAATTTCCTAGACCATTAACTTCTGTTTCTAGGTGCTCCTCTACACCCATTATCCTTAGATTGGGCCTTCTGATGGTGTCTTCCAGGTGTTGGATAGACCTATCATATTTCTTGGACTTGTCTTGGATGGTTGTATGTTCTTTCTCTATAATATCTAGGCTGTCTTCAATCCCTGAGATTCGATCTTCTGCATGGTCTAACCTGCTGTCAAGACTCTCTACTTTGTTTTTTATCTCTTTTCCTTCTAATTGGTCAGCTTTGATGGCTTCAAGTTCTTTGTTGAAGCTCTGTTTTAGGTCTTGTATGAATTTCTTTACTTCCTTAATTTGGTGTTCAGTGTTTGTTCTCAAATCACTTAGTTGATTGGTTATGGTTTCTTTGGACTCCCATTCCTTCTGTTGGGTTCCATTCAGCCTTCCCTTTGTGGTCTCCCTGACTTCCTTCAGCTCTTTGTTAATGGATTCCATGAATGTCTTTAGTGATCTTTGTGTATTCTCTACCTGGTCTCTTAATTCGTGAATTACTCTTTGATTAGTTTCCTCCCTTCTGTGGGATTCCTGCAGTTCTCTTTGAGTGTTCTCTGCCTGCTCACGCCATTCCTCCCTTTCTCTTTGAGTATTCTCAAGTTGTTCACGCAAATCCTGTATCAGTTTTTGAGAAGCTTCCTCACGCTTATGATGTTCCTGTATAAACTTCTGGGATGCCTCCTCTCTCTCCCTATCACGCTCATACAGAGTCCTTTGTACATTGTCAAACTTCTCATTTATCATGTTTGCTATTATTGTTTGTAGAGCTATTTGGGAACTCTCCTCTGGATTATTCTTTATCTGTTCTAATCCCTGATTATCAAGGTTGGGAATTGAGATACCCGAATTTGCCATTTTTCTTGTGTTTTTCCGGCTTACTCGGCCCATTTGAGATACAGATTGCACCAGTTTTGTGCTAGAACACTATCTTAAGGCAACCATCAACCAAAGTTTGCATTTGTACAGTCAATAGTCTACAGATACAATCTAGTTCAACAGATACATCTATTCAACATCAAATGACTATATGTTAAAGGACTTCGAACCGCAGAAAAGAATTTGGAAAACCAGAAATTATTAGGATTAGGGAGAGATGTGGGTAAAAAATAGGAATAGATTGGTGTGGGGAGGCACAGGGAGAGTTAACTATGTCCTAATCACAGTGCAGGAAATGGGTTGGGTAGGATGCAAGTAGAGAGAGAGAGAAAAAGAAGAGACGGAAAGGGGAATAAAGAGAGACCAGAAAAAGAATAGAAACGTAAAAATTAATGTTATTATAGAGGTTAAAAGACCGTCTATTTAGAGAGGAATGTGAATATGTTCAGAGAAGGGGAGGGACATAGAGGAGATGTGGAAAGCTTTAAGGATGGGAAAGGGAGAAGAAAAGATCAGAAGTTCAGTAGAGCTAGATAAAAAACAAAAAGATAATTAAGAATGAAAGAAAAAGAGAAAGAAGACAAGAAAAGAAAGGAAAACTCTCATTCACGTATTCCTAAAATAAAAATTATAAGATGAGAAAAAAAAATTACTGGAAAACAATTATTTTTTCAGAAGAGGCAAAAATTAAAGATTAATAAAAGTTTTAGAAGGGAAAAAATTTATATATATATATATATATATATATATATAAGGTAACAAAAAACAAAAAACAAGCAAAAAAAAGAAAAGAAGAAGAAGAAAAAAAAAAGAAAAAAAGAAAAAAAAGTCTTTTGATTTTTTTTTTTTTGGGGGGGGGAGGAGTGGGAGGAATCCTGTATCTCCCTTTTGTCTGCGACCAGTCTCTTGTTGTAGTCTCTGGTCAGCTTGAGGTCCTGTGGCTTGATTGGTTTCTTAAGTCGGTTGGTTGGAAGAGGCAGAAAAATGCTCTGCTTTACCCAAGATTTTGAGATCCCCCTCCCAGGTTAGTTTTCTGGGAGGGTGGTCTGCTTTGAGAGTCACAAAAGAGGGGGATGTGGTTATGAGGCTAGGTTCTGGGTAGGGTTGAGGCCTTTCAACAAACAGTAGCTTTTCCCTGGGGCTATTTTGTGATAGAGCTCACAGCGCCCAGCCTAGAGCCATTCTCAGGGTTTCTGTTTTTCAATTGATTGTGGTGGCTGCTAGAGGGAGGGGCAGCCTCTGGCTCTGGTTACCCAGTGACGCTAGGCACTCCGATGGCTGGCGCCTGAGCTGGGTGACTTTTCCCTGGATGGAGCTGAGTCTGGCAGGTCACTTCGGCGTTAAGTTCTTGTGACCTGCTAAATGACTCGTTTTATTCCAAGGCCTGAGCTGGAGCTAGCAGCAACTCCGAGCTTTGTCGGTATCCAAGATGGAGATCACCGGTGCTGGGGGGGGAGGGGTGGCCTTCCCTCCTCTGCTCCCTGAGGAGTGAGGATGTCGGGCTTGTACTCACGCCGAGTCTTGGATCCTGGGTCGTCTCTGGTCTGCAAACAGCAGGATGAAGATGTTCGCTCCTTGTTGGTTCTTGTTGGTGTTGAGTAGAATCCGCTCGTCCGCTGCGTCTGGCTCCTTCGTCCCCGACTCTCTGTGTCTCAGGTATGACTCCCGCGGCGGTGGTCGCCGCCGCGACCCCGCCGCCGGAGCGGCAGCTGGTGCGTTTCCTTGGCTTCCCCTCTCTTGTCTAACTCTCTGTCCTGTGATGGTACACTTGGTGTGATTCTCTGGCTTAGGACTGTTCACTGGAACTCTAAACCTACTTTCTATGCGAGAGCTTGTTCAGATTCCAGCTTCTCCTCCGCCATCTTCCCGGAACCCCTCCCTGAGGTCTGTTCTTATGCCAATACCAAGCTGTTTTGATTACTATGGCTTTATAGTAGAGTTTGAAATTTGGTATCAATATCAATACCAAATAAAGTTCGTTTTCAACACAGTGTCTTGTACATCTCATTGTTACAATGGGTTATCTTATAACCTTATTTCAGCATTTTGTTATTTCCTTTCCCCTCCTCAACTTAGAAAAATGGAAATACAAGATGCAGGACACCAGAATTAAATACTGTGACAACAGGGGTTGATACTTTTATTTCTTGTCTTAAGCCTTGGTGATATTGGGTTTAAACTCAGAGTTTGGTTTGGCTTTATTCTCCACTTCCTGCTTTTTAAGTGGTTAATAGTATGTAAGACTCTCTTGTATTTGTCTGGAGTTGGCTTGATATTTCTTAGTGTCCATGTATGGTAAATAATAGCATAACAAACATTGATAAGCCTATTTAATATATTTTCTGACCTTAATCATCTGACACATGATTAAAAATAAAAAGGATAGCATTTTGTTTTCTAATTTTTAATCTCTAGATGCTGTGTACTTCCCTGCATTATCCAATCCATGAGATGTTTAATGTACGAATTGATAAAGGATATAGATGAATAATTTTTAAAAGTATTATTATTGTAAAGGTGATGTACAGAAGGATTACAATTACAGAGGTCAGGTAATAAGTGCATTTCTCCTTGAACATTGTTATCTTCCTTCCTTTTCTCCCCAAATTTTCCCTCCCCAACCTCCTCACCCCCCAAGTTGTATAGTTTGCAACATGGTTTCTAGTATCACTTCTGAATTAGCTCACCCTTTGCCCACTGCTTCTGTTCTTACCCTTACCTTCCCCCAAATAGTTAAATTTACACACAAGAAAAAAAGTACAGAACTCAAAAGCAGTGACAAAATGGAAAAATAAACAAATAATAAAATCTAAAATAAAAAACAAGCAAAACAACAACAACAACAAAAAACTCTTGTTTCCATTTCTTGGTGTTCATTTTGATGAACATCATTTGATATGGTCATATACAAGTAACTATTGAGCGTTTGTAATCCTCTCCTAAGACTGTCCTCTGGTCTCCCTGTGTGAATGTTTGCAATCTTGTTTAATTTATCATGTCCAAGTGTAGTTTTTGTCTTTTACCATTCAGTGTGTTGACTTGTAGATTTATAAGTAAAGTCTAAGTAGTAGAAATGAGGGATGCTGTGTACCCTGTGTTTCTTTGGATCTTGCTCACTTTGTCTAATAAAATTTTTGAAAATTATTTTCATTTCTTTATGAATGGGGCAATATCATTCTTTCTGATGGAAGCATAGACATCCATTATCTAGTGTGTGTGTGTGTGTGTGTGTGTGTGTGTGTGTGTGTGTGTGTGTGTGTGTGTGTATCACATTTTCTTGACCTTGTCTGCTGAGGGTCACCTGGGTTGATTACATATCTTGGCTATGGTATACAATTCTGCAGTGAACATGATTGTGCTGGTAGCTTTAGAGTGGATACATATGTTATTAACTGGACAATACCCAGGAATAGAATTTCTGGGTAATAGGGAGCTCTATGTTTACCCTTTGAGAAGACTCCATACTGCTTTGTGGAGTAATTTAAGTTTACATTCCCCCCAACAGAGTAGTAGTATTCCCTTTTGGCCACATTCCCACCAGAATCAGTTATTGTTAGTTTTCTTGATTATGGCAATGCTAACTGGACTGACATGGATTCTCAATGTCATTTTGATTTGCATTCTTCTTGAGTTTCAAACAGTGGAAAGTGTACATAAGATGAAACAGTGTAAGGACAAAGAACTCCAAAGGCAAAGGATATTGTCACTGTCTCTTTTGATGATAGGCTTTCCCATTCAGTTGAAAATTATAAAATACAAGTATCTATGAGATATTTCCAATCTCTTATAAGTTTAATTCTTCTATCACCATTCTCTATCATGTATTCTATAGCTTACCATTCCATTAGAATTAAATAGAACAGAAAAAGGAACATTTTCTTCAAGATTTGGTTTGGTGGACTTAACAGATCAGTCCAAGTGACAACCAGAACTGTTACATAATTATCATATTTACAGAGCCTAAAACCTTAAGTAAGCTCCACACTCAAGATTTGAGTACTTGTTACTTAATAAAATGGTATTTTCTTCTATTTTATATTTTTTTATGAGAATACAAGCATTTTTCTACATTGTTTCTTCTATCTTTCTTAGAACATCAGTATTGGTAGTTGTGGGGCAAGAAAAATAATAATGCTTTTGATGGTATATTGATAATAATATTTACCTTCATCTTGTTTATTTGAAAGGATTAAAATAAATCTTAGCAGGAAGTATGGGTTGCACAATGGATTTGAAATGTAGATTCACATGCCATAATGGAGGTCTAAAGGACATTTATGAAAGTTGGAATTATGTAGAAGTGATAGTTGAAACTATGACATTGTAAATAGGGAGATTGTTGAGATAGAAAGGGTAAAAGACACATCATTTATATATTCCCGTATGAGAGGAATGAAGAAGAAATAAAATTTAGCAATCAAATGATAGTGAAAGTAAGTAGAAAATTGGAAAGAAATAACAAAATC
The DNA here is from genome assembly GCF_024711535.1 of Dipodomys merriami. Taxonomy (NCBI): domain Eukaryota; kingdom Metazoa; phylum Chordata; class Mammalia; order Rodentia; family Heteromyidae; genus Dipodomys; species Dipodomys merriami. Next base: position 96,880,702 of record NW_027203381.1, on the reverse strand, counting down.
ACAGCTTAAGAGGCAAAGGGTACAGAAAATTTAATTAAAATTATGAAAGTTAATACTAATTAGTAGTACAAAACATCATGATAACCTAAGACAAATTTATTGTGTCTTTTTTATTTTAAAATTTAGGTTTTGGATTCAAATTTTGTTTTCTTTCATGCGATTTTTTCAAACACATTTATAAGATTATTTCTTTGTTGCTTTGTATGCCCCTCCCCCACAGTATAACCCCTGCTTTCACTGTATTTGATGTCGGTATAATTTGTGGAGGGGAAGGGGCAAAACAAATCGTTTAAATAGGGATCCAGGTGGACCCATTGCAACAATGAGATGTACAAGTTGTTATGTCGAAAACGAACTTTACAACTTTGATGTGGAGGGGGGGAGGAGAGGAAGAGGGCGGGGAGCATTGGGTGGGGGGGGGGCGGGGGAGGATGGGAAGGGATGGGAAGGGGAAACAAAGGAGGAGGCTTCAATGCTTGCTAAGAAATGTACTCATTATCTTGCCCATGTAATTGTAACCCCTCTGTACAGTATTTTCACAATAAAAAAAAGAATATTGAGAACATTAAAAAATTAGGTTGTAATGAAAGATTATCAGATTGTATACCTGTTCAAAACCTACCATCAGGAAGTGGCACTATAGCTTAAGTGGTAGAGCGCTTGCCTTGAGCTGAAGAGCTGAGGGACAGCGCCAAGGCTCAGAGTTCAAGAACCACAACCAACCAAAACAAAACCTACCATCGGAGATTTAGTCACAAGTTCTACTACATGTTTCATTATCCTAGTATGTCTTTTTAAACTTATATATACATCAAATTTAATAATCCAAGTAAAAGTTTTTGATGAAGTTTGACAGAAACTTAAAAACATATGTCATTTTTTAAAATTAAAATTTAATTTGAGTTTTCCTCCCCAACCATATTCACCCCTCCCCTATGTTGTAAAATTCATTTCCAACATAGTGTCTTGTATTGGTTCAATCTTTATCCTTTGTCTTACCATTTGGTTCTTCCCTTTCTCTTCCCAAATCTGATAAACATATAAACAAGACACAGGATACCAAAAACAAAAAACAGTGACATTAAGGTATAAATTAAAGTAGAAGAAAAAAGTAAACAATGATAAGTTAAAAAAATAACTTCATACAATACAACATAAAACAAAACTTGTTTCCATATATTGGAGTTCATTGTAATTAGCATCATTTTATATGGTCGTATATACATAGCTATTGAGCTATTGACATCTTCTGCTAGGGGCATTCTAGATATATACTAATTACTATAGATGAAAGAAACCATGGAGCCTATGTTTCTTTGACTTTATGATTTTTTTCAAGTCTTTCCATTTCCTTATGAAGGGGATGAGGCCATTCATTCTGATAGAAGCAAAGAATTCCATTGTGTGTGTGTGTGTGTGTGTGTGTGTGTGTGTGTATTGTATTACATTTTCTTGTTCTATTCATCCACTGAGGGGTATCTGGGTTGGTTCTGAAGCTAGATAAATGGAATTGCATTAAACTTCAGAGCTTCTACCTGGCAAAGGGCATAGCTAGCAAGATAAATAGAAAACCCACAGACTGGGAGATCTTCACTTGCTGTACAGCAGACAAGGGACTCATATAAAAAATATTCCTAGAGCTAAAAAACAAAACAAAACAAAAACTTCCAATAACAAATCCTCAAAGAAACAGCCACCCATTAATAAATGGTCTAAAGAGCAAAAAACACTTCTCTGGAGGAAATAAGAATAGCCAATAGACACATGAAGAAATGTCCAACATCTCTGAACCATAAAAGAAATGTAAATCAAAACCACCTGAGATTCCATCTCACCCCAGTTGGACTGGCCATTATGAAGAAAACAAATAATAGTAGATGCTCACGGGTTGTGGCCAAGAGGGAATGCTACTACACTGTTAGTAGGAGTACAAACCTCTTAAATCACTCTGGAAAGCACTATGGAGGTTCCTCAAAATATTAAACATAGAACTACCCTATGATCCGGCAATCCCACTCCTGGGCATTTACCCAAATGACCACAAACAAGGACACACTAAAGTTAATATCACAACTATGTTCATGCAACATTGTATACCATAGCTAAGATTGGAACCAACCCAGATGCCCCTCAGTAGATGAATGGATCAAGGAAAAATATTTAATAAATGCCACAGTAGAGTAATCAACCTATTACCCCTCAGGGTTAAATTTTCATTTAGATTTATATACTTTTTTTATTCTTTTGGGTTTTATAGATTTAATTTTATTGTCAGTGTGATGTATAGAAGGATTGCACTTGCATACATAAGGTAATGAATCAATTTCTTGTTGAATATTGTTACCCCCCTTCATTTTTCTCCCACTTTCTCTCCCCTCCAACTCCCTACCCATTCCATCCAAGTTGTAAAGTTCATTAAAATAAAACTTGTTTGATCTTACATCTAATGGACTGGAATTTCATGATGAAAGGAGAAATATTGATAGAAAAATAAACACAACAAAATGGCAGAACTATAGCCAATAATAGCAAGGTTACATATGGTAAACAAAATATGTTTTACTCTACTCAAAGAGAGGAGAAAAGGAAGAGATAGATCAGAAAGTAGAGGTAATCGTCATTACTGAAAAGACCAACATATTTTAAGAAAGAAAAAATTTAGAAAGTATGAATAGTAGAGTTCAGAAGCTTATTACTGAGAAAAAAATTATTAGTAAGCCATATCACAGAACTTTATAATACAGTCATTTAATGATTTATAAAGCATTTTTTAGAATTAAAACATAACACTTTATAGATATTTATCATATAATTTCCTCCAAGTCATAGGATGTGGATGCAATGTGATAATTGTTTAATGCCTCAAATTAAATGATTAGACAAAAATTGTATTTGAATATGATCAATTACAAAGCACCCTAAAATGTTTTAGAAGATCAGACTTAGATTTAGAAAGCCTTATCTCATAATTTTTATAAAATAATTCAGCAATGGTCAAAAATGTAAATGAGAATGAAAATGAAATGGGTGCCAGATACATTTTCCAGTTTAATTTGTCCATTTATTTGCATTTCTGAAACACCTATTTTACTGTCAAGAAAATTATTTCCTCATAATTTTCTACCACATGTAAATTTCTTTGTAAAATGTATGTACTATTTGAAATATTTTTCAAATAAAGTGTATTCTTTATGGCTATAATTCCTTTCCCTCAAAGAACAGATTATGCAAGAAAAAAATCAGTGTGATTTTTTATTAAATTTAAGATATAATTACTGGTCTTATGTTGAAGCTGTGGAATCAGGAGTCTGGCTTATTTAATGAGGGACATGCGTTAAGTTTTCTCATCACACCAACTCAACTTCTAGCATTTTAAAGTATAAAGTCCACTAGAATATATTTTTTCTGGAAGAATACTTCCATATAAATTGATGTATGTAAAATCCCCATAAAATTCTCTCTTCTTGTGTCTGATGGGGTTTTGTCTTTTGTTTTGTTTGTGTGTTTACGTTTGGGGCTAGTCCTTAAAATCAAAGCAAACACACAGGACCAATGCAGTCATTTGAACTTTGCTGTAAAAATGAAGGAATTGAGAGTTCTGTTTATAGAGGAAAGCCCTGTTATGTTTACATAGAGAAAAAGGCAGCAGAATTTCTTCCCCAGGGAAAGACATCCCCTGTTGATTTATGTCTCCAACCTGAGAATAGCACAGCAGATGCATCTGACTGGAATAAAGTTTATACATATCACAGATTTAAACCACATCAAACTTACATTTGAAGTTGTGAATTGTGTTTTTTTTCTTTCTATATGTAATTAGAGAATAGGGTAAATGTGAAAGTTAACTTCTATTTAATGTACCCATTACAAAGACATATATCTATATCTATATCTATATTACTAAAAAAGAAACGAAACATTTCATTTATTGGCTTAGTAAGATGTAAGTGAAAAGAAGAAAAATTTAGGACATGTAAGACATGCAGAAAAGGAATTTGGAAAACAAGCACTAATGTATGAAAATTTACTTGCACTCCATGAGCAGGCTGAGAAATTAGAATTTACTGCATGAAGATTACAAGTTTAAATTTTGATTAAAGTGCAATGCATTTTTGTGTATATCATTGAACAACATATTCTTCTTTGGACTGTTTCATTGGGTGCATCTGCTCTTTGGAAAACAGCTATAGCTTCCATCTTCCTCAATAATTGTATTAGAATGTGCAGCAAGCAAACAGACAAGCACTCAGTCTTTCTAACTATGTATATTTTCATTTGGGTTATACCAAGTGTCTGGTACCCTGAAGGTTGGCTAGATCTTTGAGTTCTGAGAAAGTACATAAAATAAATCACTGCATGGTAAAAGGACCCCAGAGCAAGACTTCAGTAATAATTGTCAACTTTATGTTTGCCTCTCATGGCATAAAATAGGCCTGTGTGCTTTTCCAACCATTAATTTAATTCATACTCACCAAATTTTATGTTTTCCATTTGCATTGGGAAACAAAAAGGATTGATGAGATCTGCCAGTTGTACCCTAAGGTGCAGAATAATGCTCTGCACTGGATAAGGAAATTGTCAACTAAAAATCATTTGCACAAGATCATTATGCCTTCAGTTTTAGAAAGCACGAGTTAGTCAAGCCCTGTCTTATGAGCAGAACACCATTAGCACGTGAAATATTTGACCTAATAGATCTTCCTTCCATACTAAAGAAGTTAATAGTGGCTTCAGAAAATGCTGAGTAGGAAACTATTTGCTTTACGGGCTGTCCTACAAAAATTATTTTAACATACATTGAATAATCAAACAATAAAAGAGATAAAACTTCAAAATTGATTCAAATCATAGTGAAGTATGGGTTATTTTTTCAATTCTGCTTACTTTTGTTAAAAATAAATGATGAATCTGTTGTAACTTTCTCCAATATACATGATAGTACTGATGATCCTTTGAGAAACAAAATTGTGATTCATTATAGTGTGATAAATTATTTCCACAATTTCAGTGCTCAAATGCACAGAATGTCAGAATCAAAGTAAAACTAGTCATTTTGACAGGTTCTTTGATATTTTCATAAGAAATCAGTAATGTTCTAAATCCATGACATTCACAACATCACACCATTTCTGTGTTTTTTTGTTGTTGTTTTGTTTTTTTTTTTTCCTTTCAGATATAGAGCAATGACAAGCTCCCAGTAGGTTATTGTTAGAGTTCAGTTAAGTGTTCTATTAAATGTGATCTACAAAGCTGTCTTGATAAGGACAGCCATACAGATTTGAACTCTCCCTACGTGAGTACTTCTCTCTGCTAACGTTTACTTTGGGTTTTGAATTCATGCCTCAAATCATCCATGATTGTTATTCATATTGAAATAATCAGATCATTAAATATGCAAATGTTTAAACTTGCTACCTAAGATTCATCCTTGAAGTTCTCAAGCTTTATTTTTCTCACTGCCTAATATATCCAACCAAAAAGAAATATGTATCTCTACTTCCATCATCAGCAATGTAAATCACAGCTTCTATGATTATTTGTTCTAAACCCTTGGACCTAAATAACCTCCATGTCTTGTTTGATTTTCAATTACCAGAGTATGGATTATGTGAAGACAGAATTAGATAAGTACAGGTGCAGTTTCTTATTTAAAGCTCGGTGGGGTATTTCCTTAGTGAAACCA